>NC_134509.1:4241753-5671753 GCF_027942865.1 Odontesthes bonariensis
TTTACCGCACTTTTTTTTTCAAGTTTTTCCACGTTGTAGACACGACAAAGCACATTCTTTCTTTGGTAATCTCTCTTGTTGATGAGCTTGTCACTGTGCTCTCTCACAGGGTTTGTTCTTTGATGAGGCCTACGGTTTTTACCCAGGCCAGGTCCTGATTGGTCCAGCCAAAGTCTTCTCTAATGTACAGTGGCTCTCGGGGGTCAAACCTGTCCTCAGCAGGAAGTGCAAATTCAGAGTGGTTGTAGAAGAGGTGAGGCAGTGATAATGGTGCTTTCTTTAATAGCATCTGTGTGTGAAAAGCAATCCATTTACAGCATTTGGTTGTTATCTAAATTTTAATATCTTGTGCAATTTAAGGATTTTTGAAAAGTTTCTCTTGAATTTTTCATTCTTTTTAAAAAAAATATTTTTATTTATTTATAACAAACCGCATAACAAATGTAGACTTCAACGATCTGTATTTGCTTACCGTATTGTATCTTCAGTTGTTGAAATGCTCACCCCAAGGCTTCTCCCTCAGGTGAAGGTGGTCGAGTTGAAAGTCACGTGGATCACAAAGAGCTACTCCCCAAAAGGCTCCGACAGCGTTTACCCACCTCCATCCGCCATCGCACAGGAAAACCTCTGCAGGTCAGGACCCTTATTCATCCACTACTTGCATGGGATTTACAAATCCCAGAACGGTTTAGGCCAGGGGTCTTCAACGTTTTTCAGGCCAGGGACCCCCAAACTGATGGAGAGTTGGAGCAGGGACCCCCCTACTATTTATATGGCATACAATTGTGTTTTATATTTAACGGGGGCCTAGTGCCGTGTATAAACATAGCTGCTCTGTTATTGTACATTCAATACTAAGCTATTCAAATAATACACAGGTTAATATATTCATGTTTTTATTTTAAACATGTGCAAGGTACAGGGTGGCCGTGCCACTGCCATTTATGAACAAACATCTTGCATACAACACTGAGCTTTTCAAATAATCCACAGATTTTAACTTTAAACATGTATGTAGATGGGACAATGAATCCTCAAACCATCTGTGGATGGCACACGTTTGCACACAATTTGTGAGAAAAAACTGTTTGAAAAAAAAATTAAAAATCGTCTAATCAACCAAAGATTTCGCGACCCCCCTGCAGTACCTCCGCGGACACCCTGTTGAAGACCTCTGGTTTAGGCCCAAAATACATCTGTGATATGTTCAGAGAATATAAAGCTAGCATTTAGCTGTTATGCTGCAAACAAGTGGAACAAACTGCCAGTGGAGATTAAACTTTCACCAAATGTAGACATTTTTAAATCCAGGTTAAAGACATTTCTGTTCTCATGTGTCTATGCATGAAATCTGCACGATATCTTTGAACTTATCTGGACTGTTGCTTGTTTTTAAATTCATTTAAATGATTTTATTTGTTTCTCTTTATATTCTTTTATGTATTTTTAATGCTTCTTCCACTCCCTGCTGCAATGCTTTTATTTTATGTGAACCACTTCAGACCAGAGTACAGTTCTGTGGTGTTTGAAATGACGGCATTCTTTGGGTTGGCTTTAGGGTGAGGCGCCTGGGCTACTATGACCACACCCAGAGGCAGCTGGGGGAGAGGGCCCTCTATGTCTTCCCTGCCAAAGGCGAAGCCACGCGCATTACCTGTGAAGGACCCGAGGGTGCCCCCGTTCTGCCGGAAGACCCCGTTGCCAGAAAGGTGTGAATAAGTTCACACTAGATTGTTGTCCTGGAAATGTTAACGAGCAGGGATGTTCCAAGGGGTGGAATCCCCTTGGTTTTACAGACTCTGACAGTTCTTGCACATCAGTTTTTTTTTTGTTTTTTTTTGTTGATCATCTTCCAGCTTTCTTACTGTCTTTGTGTCTGTGCGTCTCCTGCAGTTAAAAAGGATGTTCAAAAAGGATTCAGGGAAGAAGACAGAAAATGCTGACTCACAAGGTACCCAACACCTCTGTTGTTACTGTACAACAACAACACACAAACGGATGTTTTAATGTTGGATTTCTGTGTTATATTTTTCCATTTGTTTCGAGATTTAAAAGACTATCGTATTAATAAACCATTTTTTTTGTTTTTGGTTGGTGTTAGTTATTGTTTTGCTTGCATCCTCCCAACAGTAGCTGAGAACTAAATGTCTGCATGCGAAGCAGGCAGAATTATTAAAGTCCCTGTGGACATGAGGCTGTCGTCTCCATAAATTGGGCTCGGTACAAAGGGAGCAGTATAACTGGAAATTGTACTGATGTGCAGCACACTTGAGAAGTATTTTGGATACATTTGTGCATTATCAAGGAAGATGGAAAGTGATTGTTTACCTCGCTGTGAAGCCACAGAAAAATAACAACAAAGGGAAAAATATGAGGTTATTTGTTGCCACTTATGGAAGTTTTTATTTTATCATTTAATGTAGAATTTATGTTGATGAGCTATAACTCTACTTCTTCCTGACTATATTTTTGTACTAAACAGTACAGTCAAATGTGCTGCTTATAGAAGATTATCCATACGTAGGTTACACTGAAATACCTTTGGATCTTTTGATGTCTCTCACCAGGAGAGCACAAATCCGAGCAGATAGACTCGTCTCATCCCAACAACAATGGCCCCGTGGTGCCCGTGCAGAATCCGCTGGACTCTCAGAACACCAATGACACCACAGCTGAACACGGGGAGCAGGATGCTGACGATGAGGCTGCAGAGGACACGGATGACACCAGGTCTGTGGGAGCCATTTGATAAATCCCTGCCGCTCACTGTAGAGCCTGCAATCAAGTAGTCAGCCACCACATTTAAGTCTATTTTTATAAGTTATGCAGCGACATGAGGTCTCCCTCTCTGTGGTGGAGCAGCAAAAGGGACAGATACTCTTTCACAGAATGTCTCCTTCCAAAGGTTATTACATTTTTCGCGTTGTACTTTTCTAGTTCATCGATTTGTTCTTTTCTGAAAAGAGGTCTTCGGGTTGTTAAATCTAGTGGCGAAAGTGAGCGTTCTCACCATGATCCAATAGTTTATATTTAGCTGGCTGATATACCGTGTGTGGGAAAGAGGGTTGAATCAAAGAGCTGCCTGTGGCTTTACTAGTGATGTTACCTCCAACACCGAAGCTCCGAAGCACGCTTCAAACTCGCCAGGGTGGTTATGGTGAAGCAGTGGGCCGGAGCTCACTTCATGTGACGTCACTGATGACGTTTGAACCACTTCACTGCTTCATTCAGACCGAGTCAGCTCACTGCTTCCAGTTGATGTGCGGCGCTTTGAACATTTGCCGCGATTCAGTGTATTCAAGATGGCTGAAGCCCCGGTTCATGTCCCCGTTTTACACGTATTATACGTAACGAACAGCTCCTGTTTTTTGATATTCAGAGTTTTGGATTATTCTCTCATGGAGCAACCATCGAGGAAGCGTTCTAAAGTGTGGGAATATTTCGACCCAAACAGTTCCTGGTCACACCAGCCTCCTCTGTTCCCTGTGAAAGAGTATTTTCCAAAGCTGGAGCTTAGATTAGATTATAAAGCTTAGATTATTATCTAAAAAAAAAAAAAAAGAAACCGGTTGAGTCCCTCTACTGAGCAAAAACTACTTTTCTTGAATAAAAACACCTGGAGTAACACAAACACCCTCTTTATTACACCAAGCACACTCCCAAAGAAAATATGAATGACAAACCAAAAATCGTTTTTAAATTATTATTTCATGGGTAAATTACTCAATCTTTAATGAGGTACTACAAACACATATATACAACACACATAAGTGTTATTATTGTGTTATTATATACACAAGAGATGCATCACATTCACAGGGCTTCATTTGGTGCAACAATTGCGACTGCCAGTAGGTTTCACCCAAGGGAATTGAATGAAGCTTCGGGTAGTGAACCACTTTATGACACAATGGTTCAAAATGATTCGATGCTTCAAAAAGCCTCATTTTGCCATCACTAGGCTTTACCGTAGTAGATTATTCTTAATAATTTCAAAAGATGTGAGGGGATTGTCAAATGTATTTGGGCAGCCTTTAATGCACTTTGTTATACAGTTGTGTCTTGGGTATCTTGTTATGTTCATGAGTGCCCCTAAAAGATTTTTGCATAAACAGAAAGTTAAACTCTATTTCTGTAAACAAAAATTTGGTTTAGATGGATGGATTTTTTTCCTCTCAGTTAGACAAAAGCCCACAAGGGTCTTAAGACACTTTTCAATGTTTTTAAATGCAAAGGCCAAAGAGCATCTTTAATTCTTTGTGCATGTCTGTGTGTGATGTCAACCTGGCTGCAGCTCTCTGACATCATCCGCGAGCTCCACCGCCTCCTCCCAGAGTGGCGGCCTGGGGACCAATCGCAAGAAAAGTATCCCGCTCTCCATCCGCAACCTGAAGAGGAAGCACAAGAAGAAGAGGACCAAGTTCTCCCGCGAGTTCAAGCCTGGAGACCGGTGGGTGAACAGAGGGAGCAAAGACTGAAAGCTCATTAACCCCGAAAGGGTGTAATGTATTTTTATATAATTATATAGTTGAATCAGTGGCATTAATATGTCTCACATTATACTTAAATTATATCAGATCTCTGCCTACACAGAATTGGGATGGGGGGTAAATGCTAGCAAACGTTGTGAATTTTATGGTGTGAAAACGGTGTGTATTGTGTTCTTTTTTTGTTTTCCTCCCTCTCAGGGTGGCAGTGGAAGTTGTTTCCACAAAGACCACAGCTGATGTGATGTGGAAAGACGGATGGGTGGAGAAGGGGATCAGATCAAATGACCTCATCCCCATTCAGCACCTTGACAGTCACGAGTTTTGCCCCGGGGACTTCGTAGTGGACAAACGACGTAAGGATGCTTTTTATTCAAATCACCATCTTATTGATCAGATTTGAAGTTAAATTTTTGTGCATGTGTCAGATTTCTGTCCCTCTGGACTGCAGGTATGTATGGAGCTAAATCAGTTTCAATATCCACAAATGCGCAGGACAAGATTCACAAATGTATTTCTGATGCACACACAAATATAACTTTTTGACCTAACTTTGGTCAATTTCTTGAGAATAAAGTGACTGTTTGACAGGGTCTGTTGCCCCGAGCAGAGGAAGCAGCTCGGGCCTTTGTGCAGTTATTGGCTCGGGAGCTGCAGCAGTCAGGGCTGGGTTTGACCCTGTCAAACAGTCATTTTATTCTCAAGAAATTCAACTTTCTGGAAAGATACTAGCCTGAACCTCTTGGCATGCAGAAGTGCCAGCGTAGCTCACTCGCTTAGCTGGCTGGCTTGTATTGATAGTTGCGCAATTATAGCGATTAATATTAATAACTAAGCAACTTCTTATAACAAGGGGATTAAGTAGCCAAACATGTTAAATGAGATGTTTCACTTACCGCTCCGCTGTCGTTGCTTGAAGCCATGTTGAACTGACTGAAATTCACATGCACCCCACTTGTATTATTCTTTATTGGGTTGTCCTTCTTCTCTGCCTGTTGATAACGTAGCAGTGTGAACGTGTGCGTGCGAGAGCATCCTGTAGGGCGGACATGCATGCTTCGGTCATTGCCATTTCTGCTGACTGGAGTGTCTGATGTTGAGCCGCACACCCACACACGGAGCTCACTGTTTCTATTTCTGTTGACAGTAAAACTGTTGAATTGGATCCGAGTCCCTGTTTTTCATTCCCTCACAACACAACGCAGAGGAAAAATGCACGGCGAAAAGCACGCCACCGGCTACATCATATAGCGCAGTTTGTGAATGGCTTAACGTGATTGGCTTATGAGTAAATGGTCTCCCACGTTGGGTGCGTTCTTATGATTGGCTGAAACAAGGAAGATATCTGATTGGTTGCAGATCATTCCGTGTTTAAAAAAAAAAAAAAGACATTTGTGGGTTGACGCAAGTCAGGGGAGTCTCAAAATCCACACACAAATGCAACAAAGTCCACAGACCAGAAGCAGCTTGTAAATGAAGTTATATTTGTGTATGCATCAGAAATGCATTTGTAAATCTTGTCCTGCGCATTTGTAAATCATGTCCTGCGCATTTGTAAATCTTGTCCTGCGCATTTGTAAATCCTATCCTGCGCATTTGTAAATCTTGTCCTGCGCATTTGTAAATCCTGTCCTGCGCATTTGTAAATCCTATCCTGCGCATTTGTAAATCCTATCCTGCGCATTTGTAAATCATGTCCTGCGCATTTGTAAATCCTATCCTGCGCATTTGTAAATCTTGTCCTGCGCATTTGTAAATCTTATCCTGCGCATTTGTAAATCTTGTCCTGCGCATTTGTAAATCTTGTCCTGCGCATTTGTAAATCTAGTCCTGCGCATTTGTAAATCTCGTCCTGCGCATTTGTAAATCTTATCCTGCGCATTTGTAAATCTTGTCCTGCGCATTTGTAAATCTTGTCCTGCGCATTTGTAAATCTTATCCTGCGCATTTGTAAATCTTGTCCTGCGCATTTGTAAATCTTATCCTGCGCATTTGTAAATCTTGTCCTGCGCATTTGTAAATCTTGTCCTGCGCATTTGTAAATCTTGTCCTGCGCATTTGTAAATCTTATCCTGCGCATTTGTAAATCTTGTCCTGCGCATTTGTAAATCTTGTCCTGCGCATTTGTAAATCTTATCCTGCGCATTTGTAAATCTTGTCCTGCGCATTTGTAAATCTTATCCTGCGCATTTGTAAATCTTGTCCTGCGCATTTGTAAATCTTGTCCTGCGCATTTGTAAATCTTGTCCTGCGCATTTGTAAATCTCGTCCTGCGCATTTGTAAATCTTATCCTGCGCATTTGTAAATCTTGTCCTGCGCATTTGTAAATCTTGTCCTGCGCATTTGTAAATCTCGTCCTGTGCATTTGTAAATCTTGTCCTGCGCATTTGTGAATCTTGTCCTGCGCATTTGTGAATATTGAAACTGATTTGGCTCCATAGATTTGTGTTCTCTGCCACGTAGTACCTACAGTATCTTGGTCATTTTTCTGTCATATGGAGTTATAAGTTTGTGGCTTTACATCTTACCAGATTTTCAGTTGTTACTCTTATGTGCAGTAAAACATTTCTCTTGTTTTTGCATACTTAATTTTGACCTGCATATGCATTTTGATGCTCACTTTAGCCCAAGCCCTGCAGGACCCAGGAGTGTACGGTGTGATCCAGTCTGGTGATCACAAGGGCAGAACATGTGTTGCAAGATGGATCAAACTCAACTCCTCTGGGGATGATGTTGAGGTTAGTAATGAGGACGGTGTAAGAGTAATTGAGGTTAAGAAGTATGTGATAATTATAGTCATTTGTCTTTTTGTTTTATTTAATGTAGGTGATTGGTGTAGAGGAGGATGTCAGTGTGTATGACATTGCAGATCATCCAGATTTCCACTTCCGTACTACGGACATCGTTATCAGAATATGGAACTCTGAGAACGGACAGAATGACTGTGAAAATGAGGTGATAACATAAGAAAACTAAATATAAGAAGCTCTCAATGCACTATGCTGTCGGACAGCTGTACAAACTAGAGCTATTCGTGGATTTACAAATTCCCAAATCCAAATCGACCTGAAAATGTACCACTCAGAACTGAACAGGATGTGTCTGTTTATTGAAAGTTGATACCAGGACTGAAACCTTAGAAATGCTGAACTTGTTCCTCTCACCTGGTTGGGAGTCGATGCCCCTGTTGGCACAACTTCACAGCTGATTGCTACAAACAAATTGAAATGAACTGAACAAATAACAGAAAAAAGCTCTGGAGAGAAAGTTGGTGAAATACTGTACATTTGCCTTTTCTTTTAGTCTATTACTGGTGGAAACAGAATGGCTAATCGACTCTTGCAGCTCACAAGTTCACTTGCTATCACACTGAAAAATGCAGCTTTGCAGTTTTGTTTAATTTAGCAGAACGGGGAAAAAAACATTTGTCCTATAATACGTTTCTCGTTAGGTTTTTCTTTGTTGTTTGCACTTTTGCTTTGAGTTGCTGTTGCACTAGTGCTGCATTTCATCCTACTCTTGTACCATGTGTTGGTAATGTGTTGGTAATGATTACCTCTACATATCCACATGCCCTCAGACATCAGTTGGCCAGGTATCCAGGGTGGATGTCAGTAGCAAAGTGGAGGTTGTGTGGGCAGACAACTCTAAGACTGTCGTCCTGCCACAGGTAAATGTACATCTTTGATAAAGCTTGATATATTGTTTGCCATTGGAGGTAAGCCCTTTGCTGACAACCTATTAATCACTCGCAGCACCTCTACAATGTGGAGTCTGAGATTGAGGAGACGGATTACGACTCTGTGGAGGAGACGAGCAGCGTTCTGTCCACCGAAGAGTGGGAAGACGAGAGCGACAGCTGGGAGACGGACAATGGCCTGACCACTGAGGATGATAGTCATGTCAACAATGCAGATGCCACAGACACAGCGACTCCCACCCCCACACCCACAGGCTCCACAGCGTTCATCATCCCCCCACAAGAGGGCAGCAAGGCTGGAGTCACCAGCCCGACTAAAGGAGTCCCTGGAGAGGAGGGAGAAGCATCTATGGCAGTGGCCAGTTCTGCTTCTGGAGGAGGTGGGGAGCTTATTTATATTACTTGATAAGTATTTATCATATCCTCCAATGGAAAAACATATCATATATCGTATTTTTTGTAAAAAAAGAAAAAAAAAACTCTATAAATCATACTCTATAAATGTTTGACTCCCCAGCCAAAAGCATTCAGAGAGGAATGCAACCTCAGTTTCCCTCCTCTTTGTCATGTCTGTAGTTTTGTTGGCAGTAATTTAGTAAATTCATAGAAACTGTGCCTGTTTAGGAACCACTCCAGGAGCTGCAATCAATGGAGCAGAGAAGCCAAGCAAGGACGGTGCCTCTCGAGGCTTCAGGGAGTTGAAAGAGGCCCTGAAGATCCTGGAGAGTCTGAAGAATATGACTGTAGAACAGCTGTGGACAGGGGGCTCTCCAACCTCCCCGACCTCTGCTGAACCTGCTTCCGCAGCTAGTGTAGCGAGTTCAGTGACATCAACTGCCCCAGAAAAACCAACCAAGGAGAAACGCTTCCTGGACGACATCAAAAAGCTGCAGGAGAACCTGAGGAAGACGCTGGACAACGTGGCCATCGTGGAGGAGGAGAAGATGGAAGCTGTGGTGGAGGCGGTTGGGAGTGGAGGCGCAGGGATAGAGGTAGTAATCTCTGAAGTCCAGATTAGTAAACAGTATATTGGTACATTTTTATATCCTGTTAAGACTCTGCCTTACCTGCAGGTTACTTTTCAGGCTGAGAGAGCTGGAGAGGAAAAGCCCCAGCAGGAGCCGCAGACTCCAGTGGGTGGTCAAGAATGGCCCAGCGAGTTTCTGAGTGACACACCAGTACTGTGCCAACAGAGTGGAGGAAAACCTGGAGTGACCTTCACCAGTGCCAAGGGAGAGGTGTTCTCAGTGCTGGAGTGGGCACCAGGTGAGACATGAAGATGTTAAGAACTCTTCACTCCTCTTTACCTTTTACCTTTGTCTGTCATCTCCAGCAGACTCCATCACTGTAACGCTCTTTTAACAGGACTTCCCAAAAAGAGCATTAAACAAAAAATCTGCAGCTCATCCAGAACGCTGCTGCTGGAGTTTTAACCCGGACTAAGAGATCTGAACACATCACAGCAGCTTTAAAATCTTTACTCTGGCTTCCAGTCAGTCACAGAATAGATTTTAAAAGCCTGCTGATGGTTTACAATCTGTGATATGTTCAGAGAATATAAAGCCAGCAGAGCTCTTAGATCCAAGGACTCAGGTCAGCTGGTCCAGTCCAGAGTCCAGACTAAACATGGAGAAGCAGCATTTAGCTGTTATGCTGCAAACAAGTGGAACAAACTGCCAGTGGAGATTAAACTTTCACCAAATGGAGACATTTTTAAATCCAGGTTAAAAACATTTCTTTTCTCATGTGTCTATGCATGAAATCTGCACGCTATCTTTAAACTTATCTTGACTGTTGCGTGTTTTTAAATTCATTTAAATTATTTTATTTGTTTCTCTTTATATTCTTTTAATGCTTCTTCCACTCCCTGCTGCAATGCTTTTATTTTATGTAAAGCACTTTGAATTGTTTTGTACATGAAATGTGCTATATAAATAGATTTGATTTGATTTGATAATGGTTTAGGATGGCCTGCCTTTACTAGATGGTTCTCTTTAACACGCAGATATTTTTTTCCGTAATAAAAACAAATACATGCTGTAGTTAAACAAATTCTTAAATCTTAAACGCTCCCACAGAAGTACAGATGCATTTGTAAGGTTCTTTCTGCGTTGATGCTTATTTAGTCATCGTGTCCTGTCATTCTGTAACAGATACTCACTCATTTAAGAAAATGGAGTTTCAGCCAGTGGAGGCAAAGAAGTTTTTCAGCACAGTGAGGAAGGAAATGGCTCTGCTGGCAACATCACTGCCTGATGGCATCATGGTCAAAACCTTTGAAGACCGCATGGTAGGTTTCATGTCATTAATGCCACCAGAATAATCACAATGTACCTTACTTTGTGTTTAATTGGTACATTACATTTAATTTGGCAAGTTTAGTATTTTTATCAGGTGAAGATGCACAAAGACCAGATGACTCTGTCCACCTATAGGAAAATATCTGGATATTTACTTTCAAAATAATGTACCTTGTACCAAGTCTTAATAGAAAACCTGAAATTTCTCCTAATTTATTGCTAGTAATTCTTCTAAAACGCTGCCAAACAAAGCAACCCAAAGATATAACAGCCAAACAGTTTTTCATAATTTCTCAGCAAAAGCGGACGCTACTCCCAACACTGGCTGTGTTCGAAACTACATACTGCATACGACATACTGCATACGACATACTGCATACGACATACGACATACTGCATACGACATACTGCATACGGCATACTGCATACGACATACTGCATACGGCATACTACATACGACATACTACATACGACATACTGCATACGACATACTACATACGGCATACTGCATACGGCATACTACATACTACATACTGCATATGGCATACTGCATACGACATACTGCATATGACATACTGCATACGGCATACTACATACTACATACGACATACGGCATACTACATACGGCATACGACATACTGCATACGACATACTGGATACTACATACTGCATACTGCATACTACATACTACATACTGCATACGACATACTGCATACGGCATACTACATACTGCATACGGCATACGACATACTGCATACGACATACTGCATACGACATACTGGATACTACATACTGCATACTGCATACTACATACTACATACTGCATACGACATACTGCATACGGCATACTACATACTGCATACGGCATACTACATACGACATACTGCATACGGCATACTACATACTACATACGACATACTGCATACGGCATACTACATACTGCATACGACATACTGCATACGGCATACTACATACTACATACGACATACTGCATACGGCATACTACATACTGCATACGGCATACGACATACTGCATACGACATACTGCATACGACATACTGCATACTGCATACTACATACTACATACTGCATATGACATACTGCATACGACATACTGGATACTACATACTGCATACTACATACTACATACTGCATACTACATACTGCATACGGCATACGACATACTGCATACGACATACTGCATACGACATACTGGATACTACATACTGCATACTACATACGACATACTGCATACTGCATACTACATACTACATACTGCATACGACATACTGCATACGGCATACTACATACTGCATACGACATACTGCATACGACATACTGCATACGACATACTGGATACTACATACTGCATACTGCATACTACATACTACATACTGCATACGACATACTGCATACGGCATACTACATACTGCATACGGCATACTACATACGACATACTGCATACGGCATACTACATACTACATACGACATACTGCATACGGCATACTACATACTGCATACGGCATACGACATACTGCATACGGCATACTACATACTACATACGACATACTGCATACGGCATACTACATACTGCATACGGCATACGACATACTGCATACGACATACTACATACTACATACTGCATACGACATACTGCATACTGCATACGGCATACTACATACTGCATACGACATACTGCATACTGCATACGACATACTGCATACTACATACTACATACTGCATACGACATACTGCATACGGCATACTACATACTGCATACTACATACTGCATACTACATACTGCATACGGCATACTACATACTGCATACGGCATACTACATACTGCATACTGCATACGACATACTGCATACGATATACTGCAAACGACATACTGCATACTGCATACTGCATACTACATACGACATACTGCATACTACATACTACATACTGCATACGGCATACTGCATACGACATACTACATACTGCATACGGCATACTGCATACGACATACTACATACTGCATACTACATACTGCATACGGCATACGACATACTACATACTGCATACGACATACTGCATACGGCATACTGCATACGACATACTGCATACGATATACTGCAAACGACATACTGCATACGACATACTGCATACGACATACTACATACGACATACTGCATACTGCATACTACATACTGCATACGGCATACTACATACTGCATACGGCATACTGCATACGGCATACGACATACTGCATACGACATACTGCATACTGCATACTACATACTACATACTGCATACGACATACTGCATACTACATACTGCATACGGCATACTGCATACGACATACTGCATACGATATACTGCAAACGACATACTACATACTGCATACGACATACTGCATACGACATACTACATACGACATACTGCATACTACATACTGCATACTGCATACGGCATACTGCATACTACATACTGCATACGGCATACTACATACTGCATACGGCATACTGCATACTGCATACTACATACTGCATACGACATACTGCATACGATATACTGCAAACGACATACTGCATACTGCAAACGACATACTGCATACGATAGTGTTGCGCGGGCCGATGATTTTTACGGCCCGCCCCAACCCGACCCATCACGCAGCCAACCCAGCCCGCCCGACCCGAAAGATTACACAATGATTTTTAACCCGACCCCACCCGACCCGCTTAAAAAAAAAAATTAAATGAATAAGTATTTATTTATGTAGGCCTATTAAACACAAATGAACTGTCTGCGGCCGCGCAAGGGGGTGCGTAATGTCATAGGCTGCCAAAAGCTGCGCGCATTCACCCTTAATTTCCCTTGCATCAATACAGTTGCTACTCTAAAGTCTTGACCGCAGCACATCCATCTGACGATTATGGTTGTAATTCCACTTTTCGTTGCCACATCAGACACCCAAGCTCTGTGCATGTCATATGAATTTAGAGAGAGAGAGCTTCACGTGAGTAGGCTGCCTGTTTGCTTGCATTCTGCGGTGTTCAGCATTGGTGCTGTGCGCAGGGGGAGAGAGAGCAAGTACACAAGTGCAGACGCTGTCGATTGGCATTCTGCTGTCTCGGATGTGCGTAGGTGTGATTTTAACGGTGTAATTATGATGTCTGTGATCTGACCCGACCCGACCGCAACCCGTGGATTCTAAGAAAATAATGGCCCGACCCCACCCGGCCCGCGGGCTAGCCCGAGGGTCCCGTCGGGCTCGGGCCGGCCCGCGCATCACTAGCATACGACATACTGCAAACGACATACTGCATACGACATACTGCATATGACATGCTGCATACGACATACTGCATGCATACTGTCTAGTGCATCAGTGAATGGAGGTGGCGCGTGGTACGTTTGGTGTGCGTGTAGTGCTTTTAACATTCATGTTTATAAAAGTGTTTTTAGACAAGGGACCTGAAATCGGGTCTGCAGGACAGTTACAACCTTTTAAGGGGAACCCAAACAATTTTTTATTCAACAAACATCTAGGATTTGGCAAGAAAATACTCATGGACACATTCCTCTATCCATGCTGGTATCCGGCCAGGCGCGTTGATAAGAACAACAACAAACATCAAGTAAATGGTGGAGATCTGATCATCTGTATCTGCCTGTTACTTTCTGGCGATATACACCAATGTCCAGGTCCGATGCCGAGAAATACATCATCTAAAAGAACCTCGGCAGGTGCGGCGTTGTGTATGAGTCGCCCTAATGTTGAAGAGCAAGTTATATCAGTCGCGGGAGAGAATGGAAATTACCGTGGGAATGGAGTTGGCGAAAGACGCGGAGATTCGATTATGGGAGGCGAGCTACAGCATGGCGGTGAGCAGGCCAGCTTGAATCTTCGTAACCCCGTAGCTGCGGTGAGGCCGCAGTCTCCTGAGAACCGGGGGGGCATCGGCTGTGAGAGGCCGAATCCTGATTCCTTCCTGGCTATGCGTGGATTACACCTGTTCCACCTCAACGTCAGAAGCCTTCTGCCGAAAATCACCGAGATTCGGCACCTCAGCAAAAGCAGAAAGGTTGGAATTTTTTGTTTTACTGAAACATGGCTGGACAATTCCATTAAGGACGCTGAAGTTGATTTGGAGAATTATTTGATTATCAGGAGAGACAGAAACCGCAAAGGGGGAGGGGTGTGCATTTATGTGAGAGCGGACATTGGTTTTAATCATAGGACGGATTTGCACAGCGATCAGATTGAAGCGGTCTGGTTGGATATTTTGCTTCCAATGAGCAAACCCTTTCTAATCTGTGCATGCTATAGGCCGCCTGATCCATGCCAATTTTATGAACTTTTAGAAGAACATTGCACAAAACGAATGGACTTGTTGAAAACGGAGGTTATTTTTATGGGGGACTTTAATACTGACATACAGAAACGTGATATGCCTGGGTACAAGGCTTTGATGAATGTGTGTCGTTCTTTTAGTTTAGATCAGCTGATCAACGAACCCACACGTGTATGTTCCAACACACAAACTACAATTGACCTGGTGTTAGTATCAGATAAGTCTAAAATAGCGCAAAGTGGGGTTATTAATTATGGACTTAGTGACCATTCGATCATCTTCTGTACAAGAAAAACCAAGAAAGTTGTTTTTAATTGTCATTCTTCTGTTAAAGCCAGGTCAATGAAAACTTACAACAAGGAAACATTCAATGAAAGGTTAAAACAGATGGACTGGTCTTTTGTACTGAATTGTGAAGATGTGAATGAATCATGGTGTACTTTTAAACATATGTTTTTAGAAATAGTTGATAAAGTGGCCCCATTCAAAGAAATTAGAATAAAACAGAGGTCAGAGCCCTGGGTAAATGATGACATTCTCGAGGCAATTCGGGATAGAAATAAGAAGTTTAATCATTTTAGAACAAAGGGGGATGAACAAAGTTGGTCTGAGTTTAAAAAGGCAAGAAATGAAGTTAACAGATTAGTGACTAATACTAAAAAGGTTTACTTTAAAGAAAAAATCAAGGAATATAGAAATGACTCAAGAAAGTTATGGAAATCCCTAGAGCAGCTTGGCTATAGCAAACGGATGAAAACAAAAATTTCCAACATCACCTTAGATCTTGGTAATACTGTTACTTCAGATAAGAGAATAGTAGCTGCTGGCTTTAATGATTATTTTTCATCTGTGGCCCATGATCTAGTGGGGAAGCTACCTGTCCAGACTGGTCTATATGGGGAAAGTCATGTGCAACACTATTACTCTCAGTTAGGGGTGCAACCTGGGAGTTTCACTTTTACTAAAGTGTCTGAAGCACTGGTCCTTGAGAAGCTTCAAAAGCTTGATTGTAATAAAGCTACTGGTTTAGATGCTATCCCATCCAGGTTTTTAAGGGACTCTGCAGAAGTCATTACCCCATCCATTACTCATATTATAAACAGCTCTATTAGTCAAGGACGATTCCCAAATGACCTTAAAGGAGCCAGAGTAATTCCGCTTTATAAAAAGGGTAGTATGCAGGACCCAGGCAATTACAGACCTGTTTCTATCCTCAGTAGTCTGTCAAAGGTTATAGAGAAAATCATATATGAACAAATCGATTATTTCCTTTCATCACAAAACATACTTTATGAATTTCAGTCAGGGTTTAGAAAATCCCATTCCACTGATTCTTACCTACTTTATTTATCGGACTTCATTAAAAAAGAGGTTGGCAATGGGAAATTATGTGGCATGGTAATGTTAGATTTACAGAAGGCATTCGATACTGTGAATCACAGTGTTTAATTGTATAAATTAAAGGCTATGGGGTTTAATGACTTGGCTGTGAAATGGGTGGGTTCATACTTGGGGAATAGGATGCAGGTAGTAGATATTGGGGGTGTTATGCCTCACCCAGCTGGTATTGGCTGTGGAGTCCCTCAAGGGAGTGTTTTAGGACCTCTTCTTTTTCTTTTATATATTAATGATTTAAAAGCTGTCTGTTCATCAAGTTTGTTTTTATATGCAGATGATTCTGCACTGGTAGTTTCCCATAAGGATAAAAATATTATTGAGCAATCACTTAGAGTGCTGAACTTCTTAATGTCAGCAGATGGATGTCTGACAATAGATTATCATTGCATATAGGAAAAACAGAATCCATTCTTTTTGGTTCAAAGATTAGATTAAAGAAAGCCTCAACCTTTAAGGTTTTAATAGGGGATTCTGAAATTTCAGCCAAGGAATCAGTCAGTTACCTCGGCTGTGTTTAGACAGTAATCTAAGTGGCATAAGTCAGGCACAGAAGGCAATCACCAAAATAAACCATAGAGTGCGTTTTATGGCTAGAATTTCAAAATATTTAGATACAAAAACTTTGGCTATTTTGGCAGGAGCCTTAATTCAGCCATACTACGACTATGCGTGTGGCTCATGGTATAATAGTTTGACAGTGAATTTGAAACACAGGCTACAGACATCACAAAATAAACTAATTAGACTGGTTTTGGATCTCCCCATGAGAACCCACCTTGAGTCCTCCCATTTTGAAAAGGTGGGATGGCTGAAGGTGGAGGATAGAGTGGCTTTGATTCAGTTGTGCATGGTTCACAGGATTGTGTATGGGAAGGTTCCAAAGTATTTTAAAAACTATTTTAGTAAAGTAAATGAAGTTCATCATTACTCCACTAGGGGGAGCACAACAGATTCTGTCCCTCCCCTAGTTAAGACAAACATGGGCAAAGAGTGTTTTTCTTATATTGGTTCTGTACTGTGGAATAGGTTACCTGGCTTACTCAAAGCAATAAGTAGTTTAGACAGTTTCAAGGGAAACTTGAAAAAATGGTTTCAACAACGATACTAGACTGAGTGCCAATATTATGTGTCAGGTGTATTCAGAACCATTTCAATGTATTTCTTTTTCTATGTGTTTTGAATGTATGTATGTATGTATGTATGTGTGTATGTATGTAAGAATGCTGCCATACTTGCCCTTGTTTTCCTACCATCCAGGGACCACAATGGAAATAAGCCTTAGGGCTTTTTTGTGTTATCCCTGACTGTTTATTTCTTTTAATGTATGGTTCAGTTGCTGTACCATGTTTTTACAAAATAATAGTCAAATAAATTCATTCATTCATTCATACGACATACTGCATACGGCATACTGCATACTGCATACGACATACTGCATACGACATACTGCATACGACATACTGCATACGACATACTGCATACGACATACTGCATACTACATACTGCATACTCATCGATCAGACAGTATGCAGAGCGTTTACCCACAATGCATTTCGCTCCTGCCCGAGCCGAAATCAGCCGGCCTGAAGCTGATTTCGCTTAAGCTCTAAACTCTGTAAACTTTAGCAACATTTGAAACATTTTCAGGTGAGAAAGTAGTCGTTTAGATCCCCAACGTGTTGAAAACCTGACAAAATACCGGCTATTTACAATTTTGTTCCCACGAATTCAGCGCTACTAAAGCTACCCGCAGTGAGCAACGCACTTCCGGTTATTTTCACCAAAATAAAATACCCGTTGCCTTTTATCATAGGGAAAGCCATTACGATACAATCGGTGCTTTTGTTTTGAAAACAGGAAGTGAACCTACCCTCGTTGTAGCTAGCTTGAAACTGCCGTTTTGACAGGAAATGACGATCGGCGACGTCACGTTACGTTGCATCTTGGGTAGTTTGAGTATGAGTAGTAACCTCATGATGCATACCCAACATTTAGGAGAATCTAGTATGCATCCAGGAACTTAAAAAAAGTTAAAGTTAGTAAGAGTAGCGGGAGTAGTAGGAGAAGTAGGCAGTTTCGAACATAGCCACTGTAACTTTGTAAATAAGTGTACTGCGATGCAGAACCCCTGAACCCTGCAACCACGTCTTAGGCACTGTGCCCGAGCTTGCTAACTGTTCTGCCTTCATCAGGAAAATGCATCTTCTCTGAAGGCCAGGAATTGCTATGGTTTTGTTGGCTATTTGAATAGCAGGAAAGTTGAAGATGAGTTCTGCAAAGGGAACTGTTAAATACACCTTTTTTTAACAGTTCCCCGTTTTCACTGTTGGTGCAATTCTTTCTCACTCATTGGCCAAATAAGCCATTTCTGCCATCGTTTTTCAGCCAACATTTTGTGATGGCCTTTTTACTTGCTGCCAGCAGGACCCTAAGAAGATAATTATCAGCTTTACTCAATCCATCTGGAATATTTCCATGATAGAGAGTTATGAATGATGCATTGGTATTGAAACGTAGAACCTTTGAAATGATATCAGTACTTGACTTTTTAAAAAATAAAGTATTGGATGTGTTGCTGTTGGCGGCCTACCTGTTAAGTTCCTTCAGTCTTCTTGCGTATCTTGAAAGACATTGATGTAAATTGCTTGTTGACGGGATGTACAACCCTGGAGTGGTAATTCTGTTTTACAGTGGAGGGTGATGTAAATACAGTTTGTTGGTATTTAAAACAAGTCCTTCAATCATTTCATATTTTCAAGTGACTAAACATTTTTTTTTTTAAAGTCTATATTCAACATCTCATGTAAAAGTATCTACGCTGCCTTTTACTCCTGCGGAACATCGGTCTCCTTTAAAAGACACCACTTACAGACATTTAAAGCCGAGTTATTTCTTTTCTCCCTGTGACTCAGGACCTGTTTTCAGCCCTGATCAAAGGACCAACTCGAACACCTTACGAGGACGGTCTTTTCTTGTTCGACATCCAGCTGCCGAACATCTACCCATCTGTGCCACCTCTGTTTCGCTACCTGTCCCAGTGCAGTGGCCGCCTCAATCCCAACCTTTACGACAACGGAAAGGTCTGCGTCAGCCTGCTGGGCACCTGGATCGGCAAGGTGAGCCAGTGAGATTTCTCCAAGAAAACTTGCTAGTTAGACCTCCAATTAAACAGACGGGTGTTTAAGTGTGACAGATCTGAACCTGACATTTAGGGATGAAGATTGGAACAGAATCTGTAAAAATATTAGGCAAGGCAATTTTATTTATAGAGCACAATTCATACACAAGGCAATTCAAAGTGCTTCACAGCTACATAAAATCACAAGAAGGCAATAAAATCATTAAAAAGAAATAAAAAAATTAATAATAAGAAAAAAAAAATATATATATATATATATATATATATATATATATATATATATATATATATATATATATATATATATATATATATATAAAAATAAATAAAATAATTTAAACAAAAAAAACTATTAAAGTAGTTTCAAGGGATGCAAGAGTGCGCCTCATTCAATTCAAAATTATACATCGCTTTTATTGGACTCCTTCCAGATTATTTAGATTAGCATTAGTACCCACATCAAATTGCTGGCGATGCAAGTCTGAGGAAGGTAGTTTAGTTCATGTTTTATGGTCATGTGATAAAGTCCAACAATTTTGGACTAATATTTACGATAACCTATGTGAGATTGCAGAGACACAAATGCCATTTAACCCTAGATTATTTATTTTGGGTGATCATTCAGTTCTGACAGGACAGGATAAACATATCAAAAGTTATATCCAAACCAGTATCATTACTGGCAGATCAGTACTTATCAGGGGATGGAAGACGGAGGGGGGGTGCCCTCTCTTCAAGAGTGGGCTGTGGAGATGCAGCAAAATGTCATATAAACGACCGGGCAGACTGGATCTACATGAAGCAAAGTGGGGCGAATACTTGAACTTTTTAAAGGGCTCCTGAAAGGGGTCGTATAGTGGAGAGGTGCAAGTTTTAAGTAGTGATGGATAAATACAGAACAGTGCTTCTTCTTATTGTTGTTTTATTTATTTTTTGTTAACCAATTATTTCTCTGACGTATTGCTTATTTTACTAATTTGATGTATCGACCTTGTTTGGAGCTATTTTCTGTGTCTAATTTTGCTACAGTTCATTTATGTGTCTTCTACACTGATGCTAATGGTGTAGCTACATGAAGGAGCATAGTAGTAGATGTTGGTAACCAAAAAGAGATCAGCATGGATGGTGGTGGCTTGGGAGGGTTTGTTTGCTGGGGGGGGGGTTACTGTTGTTATTGTATTGTTGAAATAATGAAAATAAAAAATGTGTGACACCTGATTGGTTTGTGTGACCCACAGGGCACTGAGAGATGGACCAGCAAGTCAAGCCTGCTACAAGTGCTAATCTCCATACAAGGTTAGTGACACACACACACACACACACACACACACACACACACACTTCTGCATTCCCCTTCTCCTCTCTGCAGCTAGGAATGTTTTATTCATGTGTTCATTTGCTCAGAAGTGCAGTGTCACAGTCAGTGGTTCAACTAAATAGTAGGGGTGGGCGAAAAAATCGATTCATGGACATATCGCGATTTATTTTTTTTATTTTTTCATGGGATGATTTTAAAAATCTATTTTTCTCCCCTGAATTGATTATATTACGTCATATCCGTGTCCAGAAAAACTTCATCAATTCATTACATTAAGTTATGTTAAAACTAGCCCACATTAGTGCTGTGTGGACATTTCAATTCATTTTGTAACTGTAAACTTTAAAAAAAGCCTCTTTTTGTCTGAGTTGAAATAAATGTCAGCTGCTGGACTGACTGACACAGACTGATGTGCGTTGTTTATGGGAACGACATTCATTCTAGAAGTGTACGATTCAACTTGTTTGTTTTTTAAGGAGAAAGAAAATTGCAATTACTGATTATATCGAATCGCAATTATCAAGAATCGTGATACAAATCGAATCGTGACCAAAGCATATCGTCCCAGCCCTACTAAATATATCTGCCTGAACCGCCGTCTGGTCTAACAGAGTCGTGTTTTCCTTAATTTTTTTAAATTAAATTTTTTTATATCCAACTAACGCTGCTTCTAAATTTCTAACGCGTGAATGAACCAGTTTTTTTTTTTTTTCTAAAAGGTAAGGTAATTTTATTTGGTCATTATAATACATAACAAGATATAAACATCAATCGATTTCTTTGACTATGTAATGACCAAAAGGGTCTAGGCTGAAGTAAAAAAAGAAACTTATTGTGCCTAGCCCTAATACACACGTTATATATGATTCCAAGAAAACAAGACGAGCAAACACAACTGCAGCCGATATTTTACAACTTTACAGAAAACATCTGAACATGACAGAAGATTTAAAGCAAAACAATGTCCATCAATCATACTATAGTTTTATAATTTTCAATTAATAATGATTTATACCTTTTTTTTTTTTTTTTTTTTTTTAATTTTCTACTGTTTTAGAACTTTTTAAGTTCTCATTTAGCTTATTCTACACACTTACACCTTGAATAGAAATACAAAACCTTTTTTTATTCGTTCTAGTTTTAATCTTTTTGTTTGCGGTTTAAATTGTCTGCCTGCAGGCCTCATCCTCGTCAACGAGCCGTACTATAACGAGGCCGGCTTCGACAGCGATCGAGGTCTGCAGGAGGGATACGAGAACAGCCGCTGCTACAACGAGATGGCTCTGATCAAGATGGTGCAGTCCATGACGCTGCTCCTCCAGCATCCTGTGGACGTCTTCAAACAGGAGATCCAGGAGCACTTTGTTTCCAGCGGCTGGCGGCTCGTCCACCGCCTGGAGGCGTGGCTCGAGCTAAACGAGGCTGCGGAGAGATGCTGTGCAGCACATTCGTCCTCCAGAAGTCACCACTTAAGGGACCGAGCTTCGTCCGTGGAGCCGCTGGATGAGCACCTGCCCATGGGATCGGGGCCCGTGGCTGTGGCCCACAGCAGCCCCTGTAAGCCCGGGGAGGAGGCGGTCACAGGAGGAGTCGGCAGCAGCATCATAGAGGAGGAGCTGGAGGATTCAGGGCTCAGTCCTTCCACTACGGTAGCCTCTCAGCAAGAGATGAGTCAGAACTCGGACAGCGACAACACCCAGGGGAACATCTCTGTTGCTGAAAACAAGGGCGGCTCTGCCGTCCCCGGCCCCTCGGCCCGCAGCGGGTCCTCAGAACCCGGTTCTGGTGCAGGAGCGGTGGTTTCCTCAGGAAGCCAGCAAGTGGTGCGACCAAAGAAAAGGAGAAAGAGTTACCGGAGTTTCCTCCCAGAAGGAAGTGGCTACCCAGACATTGGCTTTCCACTCTTCCCACTCTCGAAGGGTTTTGTGAAAAGTGTTCAAGGCGTGCTGGTGCAGTACCGAGCGGCTCTGGCTGCTGCCAGCATCCCTGAGCACATAGAGGACAAGTAAGTGCCTCCTCATCGTCTCCTGACACACACCTGCACTGTTGTCTGCTCTTTCCTTCTTCCTTATCCTTTACCTTTCCATCTGCCTCAAGCCACGGAGGAGGATCCATTACAAATAATCAGAGGGTGTTACAAGTTTAGTCTCGTGTACCCCTACCCAGAGCTGCACTGTGCCCCAGCACTGCCCACATTTTTATGCTTTACCTCCATTTTTCAGTCTTTACTGCTCCGGCTGCCCTCAACTCAGTAACATTGCCTTTTTTCCCCCATAATTCTTCTCAATGAAAGCACGACAGCTGGAAAACAGGACCTATGACCAGGAGTGTGAGCAGGTTCTGGTTTGCGCCTTGATATTGTCTTTTTTTCCTCCTTCAGTGACCCCTCGGATGAGTGTGATGGTTGACCTCGCACATCCTCTCCCCCTTAAACAAACCTGCTGGAGCCTCATACTGTAAAAACCTTCATGTTTCCAAGAAAGAAAAGCAGGTAAAAACAGAGCTTTTAGCAGAGCTGCTCAGAGTTTCAGAAGAACTTTGAGTTTAGTGGTGGTGGCATGGATGAAAAAGGACTGAATGAAATGAAACTCAGTGCCATGGACCTTCCTCTGCCCCCCTTGTTATCTAACTAACCTCCAGCAGCCTCCACCTTGCAGGTGGAAATTGGCCAGGTAACCACTCTGCTGTTTCAACATGCCTGATGGATGTAAAGCAGACCTGTTAGCTGGTTACCACAGAAAAAACTGCAAAGCCCAGCACCTCCTGCGTCTATCTGTAGCACTACTGATATGATACACTGTCCCATCATGCACTGCAACAACTGAACGACGGGACAATCTGGTCTGGGAAAAGTGGTGTATAATTACACTGAACACCAGGACTTTTTAAAAATAGGAATCACTGGTTTTATGCTTTCTGCCAAATTCTCACTTATATATACACACACACACACACACACACACACACCCTTTCACAGCAGAACAGGCTGAATGTCAGTAAGACTGCCAACCACAACCGCTTCACCACTCCTTCCACTCTACTTGCTGATATTTTCCTTGGCCAATGAACCACACAGCGAACATGGAGTGACAAAGTTTACATACAAATCATCTCTGGAGGGCAGATTGTTGTAGCTTGGCCGATTTCACTTTAAAAAAAAAAAAAAGGCCAGCCAGCCTCAGCAGGACCGTGGCTGTACAGGTAGTTTGTGCACATGCAAAAGTTCCGTTCACTTTCTGTGAAATTAAGCTAGTGGGAACTACTTGCTGTGGTGTTTTGGGGGGCATTTGAGGTTTTTATACTGACAGAGGCTAAAGTGATGGTTACAGAGTGAAGCTTTACCCACAATGCTCCACTCCTCTGTGAAGGTCAATCCACATCACTGCATAGGACACAATTTAAAGAATAAATGGAAAAAATGAGTAAACACACCGCATCCATTCCATCATCTCTTGTCAACATGTTGCCTTACTTGAATTGTTCTTAATGATCTCAGACTATTGTGTACAGAGCTGTTTGTGTCACGCTGGAGACATCCTCACAGGCACAGACTCGCACCAACAACCACTAAAATCCTGCTTCAGTGTTTCCCCTCCTCCCCGCTCTTACTGCAACCAGTGCTGTGTTTTGAATTTTTTCCTCTCCCGATTGCACGTGAAGGACGAGCTACAGTAAAAGCGACACCGAAGGTTTGTTGGTAATATCTTTGTTCTAATTACTTTCATACTAGTTATTCAGTGTTTTCCCTGGTTTAAGCATAATGTCAAAGTTGACCATGAGAGAATATTACACAACTTATAGCACAAAGGCAAAATTCAAGCTGGCATCTTTTTTCTTTTTCCTGCCTTGCATACATTTAGTGTGGATGAAAAATGAATTGATAAATCAAGGTTTTTAAATGGTCCAGTTGATCATAAAACTGATGCTTTGCTTCAGATTGTGTTTTGAAACTCGTCTTTAGGTCCAGTTGTGCTTCCTGGGAGAAACTGTTCTCCACCTCGAGCACAATGATTCAGTTTTCTTTGGACATGTGATCATCCTTCTTTTAATCACTGATTATAACAAAACCCCGTGTGCTTACAATGATCCAAACTCACCCCGGCGTCAGCTGTCTGGTGTTTTACTTGAACAAAGAACTTTGATGCTGAGAAGTGTCTCTGAATGGGAGAGGGAGCGCACTGTGCCAGGAGAGCAACTACGAGCTGCTTCGTTTCAAGAGACTTTAAAGGAAAAACAAAAAGGATGAATGAGGGTATTTTCTTTTGCGTTGTCTTCCATGTTTCCCCAACGCAACCCTTTAAAATTGGCACTCCTGCACCATGTGGCAATCAGGCATCCTCGCCGTCCTCGCCATGGATTTTGCTTTGTCAATATTTTGCTGCCTTTAACGCTCACAGAGGACCGACGCGTTGCTGTGTCGGTAACCTCGTTTGCTTTCTTGCTTTTTTTTTTTTTTTTTCTTCCTTTCTCTTTGCTGCCGTTTGCGAGGGGTCGCAGTTGTTGGCGGAGCGCGTACATAGCTGTAAAAAACACTTTCTGGTTAATGTGCAGCTCGGCCAATGACTGACTCACTGCGCCATCATTCACCTTCATGCTCTTATCGAACAGAAAATGTGAAGCCACAAGTAAAAGTCCGGCGGGGCATCAAACCCATGACACTATGTACTTTCTGTGTATATTCTTCAAATTTAAACCATTATTATTATTATTATTACTGCTGTTTTACAGCCAAAGCATGTAACATGTTGCTTTAAGCCTCTTTAATGGGCTACACACAAGACTTGACTGTACGATGTCTACATCTCCACAGTGGCCTGTTATTGATATATTATTTAAAAAGAACTAATAAAGTTATAATTTGTAGCCTGATTCCTTCTGTACATACATCATGATTATATTGAAATATGAGTACATACAGTATATATTTAACACAAGCTTGAGTTCTAACAAGTCACATGGATGCTTGAGGCATATATGTAAAAAATGCTGAGTGTGTATTGTACTTCAGGTTCCTTTTTTCTTTTTTTTAAATGGTTTACTTTTGTTGCTTTAAAACAACTGTATAGTGATGTATTAAACTTTGCAAGCAGTACCATATTAGCATTGTTGCCTTCGTTTATTTGGATCTTTATCAGCATGAAAGACCAAAAAAAGCCATGAAACAACATTTGGCAGTTTTAGGAGCTTTTCTCTTTTCTAAAAGTTGAAAGATTTCTGGCTGCAGCAGGCATGTGACCAACACCCTGCTGGTCCTGGTCATCTCCACGGATTTGTTGGCAACAATGAAGCCTGTTTGTTGAAATAAAATAAATGTTGTTTTGTGTGGAAAGGTGATGCACATGAACACGCCTCAAATTGTTCATATGATTCAGTGGAATTGCAGAAACGTTACAATCTGAGACTGGCTCAGTGTGATACTTATACCTGTTGCTTGCATTTAACTAAATTAAATCATTTAAGCGGTCACTACTGAAGACACCAAGGTCTGCATCACAGACATCCAGAAAAGCTGCTCTTCTGTATATTTTTTTTAATAGATATTAGTTGGGGAATAAGGTGCACTTCTGAATTCTTTATGAAAAAGTTAAGTTACAAAAAATGGGTCTTGTGGCAGGTCTGAGGGTGTGTGTGCACATCCTTTTATCGAGGCCACCAGCAGACGATCATTATTGCCCTCTTTTTAAGTCCATTAAATCTCATCTGGCACCTGACCTACTTATAGAGAATATCTAAATAACCAAAGGTTTCTGAATTCAGCAGAAATTATTCACAAAGCAGACATTTTTAAAATCATTTAATTTATTTTTCCATCAAACTCGAGCAGAATGTTTGATTTGATCATAGAAAACATACAGACATTTGTCTAAATCAAAAAAATAGATCTCTCTTTGAATAAAGAATCAATCATTCAATCGTCAGTGTTCCACAGGAAGATAAAAACAACTATTCTCCCTTCACCGTAAACATTAAAACAAACACACAACCCTTCAATGATCACATTTTACTCAGATTTTCAGCCCTGCTGACCTACATAGAAATGGTCGACTTTCGTTCTCTTTCCTTGACGGATATGATTCTACAGATGCAGCTCCACGAAAAATGATGGTTCCAAAAAAAAACAATTAGGTCGAGATAGCAGCAAGTGTTTTCATAATAAAGTATGATCACTTAACTGTCCCACTTGAATTTATTAAGTGGTTGCAAATAAAGACTGAGTTCATTTTCTTATAATTCAGTCAGCAGCACAACAAAGGAGTAAATGCAACACCAAACTTCAACCACCAGGCGGCGGCATCAAGGCACGTCAAACAAGTTAAAGGACCATCCCGCACAAAACCTGCCGCTGCAGAGAGGAAAGAAAAAAGACACGAAAGTGTTCACGCGTACATCACTGAAAGCAGAAAAGTTTGAAGAAAAACAAAACCAAAAACATTTTCAAATCCTAATATCTCACTAGGAAAAAGTCTTTCTTTGGCTGGTGACGCGGCGGTCCTTTTTAACGAGGGTGGGAACGGTGTCAGGCTGCGGTGCCACAGAGCACTTCTGCTCTGACAGTAAGAACGCAGCTCAGAGGAAATGGAAGAAGCAGATTTTCAAGTATTGTTTCCGTCTTGTGACTTGAGTCCTTCATGACTGACAATAAATTAAACAAAGTAAGCAACTGTGAATCAAATAAATGACAGAAACTCAAATAAGACGTCTCATGGAGGCTTCAAAACTTGATTGGCTGTGCAAAAAGGAACAGGTTTTTTTTCTTTAAACAGTCTAACCGTTGTGGTGTGTTGAACAAAACATGACAACATCTTTGTGTTTGCTGTAACTACATCTTTTCTGGATATTTGTTCTTAAAATCACCCGTACACCGCCTTCTCATTCCTTCTTGTACAGTTACTGTTCCTGTGTGTTTGCCTAACAGCGGCAGGACAGTTAATATTCACCAATGAGTTTGTGTGACGAGGAGAAAGATGGAGGACAACACAACACAGCCTCCCTCATGCAGCATTTAACAAGTCGATATCTCCCCCTCCTCCCCTCTCTGTCCACTCCCTGCACTCAACGTCTGTTTTAACCTGCTCCACCCCCCTTTGAAGCTCCTTATTGTTCATTCCCACATGCAAAGAACATATCTGAGCCACTGCAGCTCATCGAAACAAACATTTCAAACATGCAGAAGCCTTTGTAGTTTTTTTTTCCGCATTAGTGCTCAACGTTAAGGACACCTCGGTGATGAGAGACAGTGTCGGTGAGGTCGAACAGTCCAAAAAAAATGCCTCTTACAGTGTTTTCGCAAGCTTTTTTTTTTCTTCTTAACCTTGTTGAAAAATGTGATGAGTATGGAAGTTTTTCTGTGTTCAATCAGAGTTTGAATACGAATGTCTAATATTGCATTTTTACAGCATCAAAATCAGACTTTGAGTTTGAAAAACCAACAGTGGAAAAAAATTCAACTTCAAAAAATTCAGTGGATGTTGAGTCTGGTTCTTTTTCCACAGAATTTTTAGATGTTGAAATTTTTTTAAATTCAAAGTCTGATTTTGATGCTGTAAAAATTCAATATTAGAAATTCGTATTCAAACTCTGATGGCACAGAAAAACTTCCATAGATGAGGTTAAGGAATGTGAAAGAACTTTACAATGGAGTGCACGCACGCTAACACATCTTTTTCTCACATCTATTTACACGAATCACAACTGAATGAAAATAACTGAGCGGCACTTCAATTTCGTGGCCACAAGGAATTATGGGACAGAATTATCTCCTTTCCTTTTACAAAGGATGGTCCAGTGTTTCCTATGCTAAAAGGAGATACTAAAGATACATTTAGAAAATTTGACCAGCTCTTATCATGGCTGCTGCTACTTTGTGTTCACTCCGATAAGAACTTTACTTACAAAAAAAACAAAAAACAGGCAATTTGACCGGATGGTGTGTGTGCATCTGAAAAGCAGCGGGGTCTAGAGAGATGCATACGAGTGTCTAAACGGGGGACGGCTGGATGGAAGCAGCAGAGAAGAGAGAGAGGAAGAGTTATATGTTAGGATGCAGTGGCATGAAACACACTGAAGCAAAAACCTCATCAATCAGGCGAGTGGGAGCAGAGCAGCAGGAGAGAACAGGAGCCACAGCAGCCATTTGTAAGAGAAAATCCATCTTTTTTTTTTAAAACTCATGAGGTCAAGACAGGCACCAAACCTTCCACCAGCCGTTTCTAGCTGTTTAAGCGTTTCCAGGTGGATGTATGGAAGTTTTTCTGTGCCATCAGAGTTTGAATACAAATTTCTAATATTGAATTTTTACAGCATCAAAATCAGACTTTGAATTTGAAAAACCAACAGTGTAAAAAAAAAATCAATTTCTAAAAAAAAATTCAGTGGAAAAGGAACCAGACTCAACATCCATTGAATTTTTTTCCACTGAATTTTTTTATGTTGAATTTTTTTACTCTGATTTTTGTTTTTAGAAATTGATTTTTTTTTTGCTGTAAAAATGCTGTAAAAATTCAATATTAGAAATTCGTATTCAAACTCTGATGGCACAGAAAAACTTCCATTTGGATTTTACATTTAAGAGATACATCAGTCGGTTATATCTGCATTCTGCTGCAACGTCTCGGAGACAACGTCCACATTAAAATCTGTTGCTACATCAGAGGAAAACAAACGGGTAACGACGAGGGCAAAAAGACCAGCAGCGACTTGTAACGTGCGGAGATCCTCTCGCTTTAACGACGGCGCTTCTACAAAAGATGCCGACAGCTCAGTCTGCCTTTGTGAAACAAGACGAGTTGTCAGGACTTTAAGGCAAAAACCTGAGACTGTGTGGCAGAGATGGGGACTCGAGTCACTGTGACTTGGACTCGAGTCGCTGTGACTTGGACTCGAGTCACTGTGACTTGGACTCGAGTCACTGTGACTTGGACTCGAGTCACTGTGACTTGGACTCGAGTCACTGTGACTTGGACTCGAGTCGCTGTTTTGATGACTTGTGACTTGACTTGACATAAAATAAAAGACTTGAGACTCGACTCGGACTTGGAAGTTAAAGACAGTTATTCAGTTCATGTTTTCAGTTTGAATATAAAATTAATAATTAAAAAAATAATATCGATTACCCAGTAGGAGCGCAGGATCAACATGTCAGTGGGACCGAGAGTCGTTGTCTTCGGCTTCCGTAATCACCATTTTGTCGGCAAAAGACGAACAGCTCAGTGCAAGACATGCGGCATCAACATCTCAGACAGCCAGACGACAACTTTGAACTTTGTTCGTCATTTGAAGATCCATTCTGACCAGTAAGTGCTCGTCAAATTAGCTAATATTATCCTGTTAGCCTAGTCGGTAGTTAGCTAACGTTAGCTTGATATGATACGGGGTGGACAGGTTGGACACATTGGCCAATGATGTTTCCTGACAGTTACTTATATCTTTGTGTTTTCACTTTATTAACCCATTGAGGCCAGGAAAGCATTGCCACATTTCTACCTTTAAAGCCGGGGGCGCTGTTGCGTTATTCTACCTTTAAGGCCGGGGGCGCTGTTGCGTTATTCTACCTTTAAGGCCGGGGGCGCTGTTGCGTTATTCTACCTTTAAGGCCGGGGGCGCTGTTGCGTTATTCTACCTTTAAAGCCGGGAAAGCGTACACGTCTTTTTTCATGTATAAGGTTGTTTTGCACCAATTATTGACCTTTGCGCCAATTAAATGCATTATAATAGACACGTGAGAGTGTCGTCATGTTCCTCGTGTCATTGTTTTAAAGTTAAGTTACATCGAACAAGCATGGAGGACTTTCAGTGGGAAGACATTTCAGACGGGAGCGATTGTGAGGAGTTTCTTGGCTTTGATGATGCTGATGAACATGCTGACCCAATTGATCAAGCTTTATGGCTAGCACATATGTTTGAAGATGACGGCAAGCACTATCGCCGTTACATGTGAGGCAGACTGTTACAGTCATAGCATGCTGTTCTTGTTCTTGATATCGCTGACAAGTTTATTTTATTTTATTACTGTTTTTTTTAATTGAAAATAGTGCTGTTCCTGCACTTTACTTTTTACATTTTCTATTTTCGTGAAGGTGTATGTAAATAAACTCAATTTCCAAAGAAAGCCACAGGTGTAAGCTCTCAAATACTTTTTGAATTTTGTTTCTATCTGCTACAGAGGCTGAGAAATAAATCATTTAGTAGGCGTTGACACAATTGCTGAATTTCCAGAAAAACTTCAGGTTTTAGGGGGTCTTTCTGAAATCGCCCATAGGTTTTACAGGCATTCTTTTCCAGGCGTCTTAGGCCTAAATGGGTTAAGATCAGATTCTGCAGGTAAAACTGCAATAATAAGGTGACTTGACTTAACTTGCCCAAGAAAAAATGACTTGGGACTTGCACATGTGTGACTTGGTCCCATCTCTGCTGTGTGGGTGCTCAGAGTGAAACAACACACCAGGTGTTCTACTCACGCTGAGGGACCATTTCGGTTCATTTAATGACACGCTATGCGGCGTTCTTTATCGGAGCTGGTGGCCCGCTGTCATCTTAAAGCAGAGCCAGACTTTGCTGCTGCTCCACACAGACGTTTGACATTAACTGAATGTTTCAGGCATTCTGTTATAAACGGTATAAAGCCTCTGAGATTTACTGCACCCCACACACACGAACACACACACACACGAACACACACACACGAACACACACACACACGAACATCGCAGAGCAGCGAACAGGACGAGCTTAAAGAGGCTGAAAATGAAAGATGGAGATGATGTCTGAGATGATCAGACGTGTCTGTTTTGTCGTAAGAATTGCTCTCACAGAGTGTTCAATATCAAATAAATATTTTCAGCAGTAACACATTTCTAAAGCTCAGCTCAGTAAGTTACTAAATGAAATCCTGTTTCCTTTCAGGAGTTTGTTGTGGGTCGTCTCTACTTTTCCGGAGGGTTTTATTTCAAAAGTTTGAGTTTTTTGTCCAAAAGTTGAGTTGAACATTGCATTCGTGCTGCAGATCAGACAGACTTTTTTAAAAGCAACCCCACAATTAGTGTTTAGAAAAGACTGAAGCAACGTCTAAGCCGAGGCTAGACATTTGTTAAACTTTTTCTTTTTGACAATAAAATGCGTTTGTTTTTGATTTACTTGAAAAAAAAAAAAGAAGACATTTAGAAATAGGCCAGATAAAACAATGTTTGATAATTAAAAGTAAGCCAAGCTCAAAACAAAACAAAAAACACCTTTTTTCGAACCATTCTTACTCTTACATTGTGTCTAAATGTAATGATGCAGCATTTATTTATCTAATATTGAACACTTTGGCTCTCCGTTCTTGGCATCTCGTTGTAATTGCACACATCACAGCATCCTCACATGGAACATATTTGAAGCGGCCTGCTAACGAGATAAAACTGCAGATGAAAGTAAGAGTCTGACATCCGTTGGTTTGCTCCTCTGCCTGCACATTTTGGATTTGAAATGCTAGAATGTGCCTGTTATACACCTTCGGCTTCAAACATCAGAGATCAAAGCCGGCCGCTGGGTGTTCCTTCATCCGCTGATCAGCCTCGACAGGCCTCTGTGAACCTCTGCTTGCACCGGGCCATATTCCACCACTTCTCCATCCACTGTTATCATCCCTCTGGGTGACGACGGCTCCAGTCTGAGTGCACGCACCTTCCTGTGCACCAGATGCTGGCAGTTAGTGGCCAGATGTGCACCCTTCTCCATAGCGAGAAACAGTCTGAGCAGCGCAGCGCGAGATATTCCAGCTTTAACGTAGAAAAGATGAATGATGCCATCGTCCAGGCCGGCGCCCGGCGCTGCCAGAAGGTCCTCCGCCAGGTGGGACTGATACATGGCCAGCATGAGGACAAAGTCCTCCTCCTGCACTACCACCCAGTCGCCCGGCACAGGCTTGTCCAGAGGTGGCAGCAGGGAGTTGGGGGGCCCAGGGGAGCGCTTGATGGCACTTCGGGAAGGCGTACTCTCTGTTCTCCTCGCTTTGAGGGAGTTGTTGGAGTGGCAGGAGTTGTGGAAGGTGTTGTGGCAGGAAGAGTCTCCGGACAGCTGACACAGGGCAGAGGCTGGATTCGGGGAGGAGGCCTGACTGGTGCAGCGCACTTTCATGCAACCTTCCTCGCTGCTGCGGTCCTTCTTAGCAGGCAGGTAAGCCAGCTTACCCTTGTAGATGCGGAGAGAAGCCAGCCTCACCAGCGTGCCGACGGTGAACCGGGCAGCTCCGACGTGGCGATACTTCTCGCTTTCTATGTCGACGTCTGCCACAAAGCCCCAGGCCAGAGACAGGAAGGAGAAGAGACGAGGGCTGGAGAGGAGATGGATGGAGACCAAGTCCATGCGGGACACAATTCCTTTACAGAGCTGGAAACCACAGCTGAGCAGGAGCTCCTCACTGGACACCGGAGAGGCTCTGCAGGAGGAGAGGCCAGAATTAAACAGCTGAATGGATCATTTATTAGGAAACTGGAGAGGAATTTCTAAAAAAAAGATTTTAGGTTCTTAATAGTAATTATTTTCCACATTTTTTCCCAAAATTGATCTGAACATTTTTCAGCTTTGGTCTGTGGGTCAAACAAAAAAAAACACAGACATCAACTTGAGGAAACTTTTGAGTAATGTTAAAGGCCAAACGATTCAATTCAATTCATTTTTATTTATATAGCGCCAAATACAACAAATGTCATCTCAAGGCACTTAGATAGTAAGTCCAATTCAAGCCAATTGGAATTCAATTAATTAATAATAATCATAATTCATAAAATAATCCAATTTGTTCATATAGAGCCAATTCAAAAACAATTTCCTAGCTAAGAAAACCAACAGATTGCACGTTTCATGAAACGATGAAATAACAATCACACCAAAGTCATTAAAATAGTGAGTTTTAGACAAAACTGTTATGGTCTGAAGTTGTTCTTATTATTTACATAATACATGAATTATTTCACCTGATATTTTCAGTTTTAACCCAAATGAAAATGTAAAAATACTGTATGATCAAATTCTTCCAGCATTGAACATCATTTTGAGCATCAAAGTCTCATCCACAGCATGCAACAGTTGGTCCATAACTGAAAATGGTTTTAGAATAAAGGCGAAAAAATTTTGCAAAAATGACTGTAACATGCCTACATTTCATAAAAAAAAAATAAAAAAAAAGTAAACATAACTATGCATTACTTAAAAACTTTCACAAAATGAATCTGTGACACTTTAACAAATAAAAAACACTTGTGAGAAGGTAAGAGCAGACTATCACACCCAACATTCCCCTAAGTTTTTTCCCCTTTGCAACTTCGCTGCCACACACTCACACACACACTTCCTTGTAAAAACGACCGTGTAACAATTGTAGGGACCTTTATTATGACAGATCCATGTACTGTGGACAAATAATACGATGACACGTTTCCTGAAGACCTTAAAACCTTTACAATGGCTTAACATGATGTTGAAAATTTAACATCAGGCCCAATTACTAAAAACACGAAGAGGAACGATAAAATGCACCGCTCTAAAGTCACACTGTAGCATAAATCTAACAAAAACAGAAGTCTGGAACTTCCTTAAGGCAGAGACAGCTCAATGTAAAACAATCTTTTAGGGGAGATGCACCCAACCCAAAATGGACACAAATCTAGGAATCCATGTTTCATTGAATTAAATTTTCAGAAAAGAGGTGGAACTGCTAGAGTTCCTCAGCAGCCTGACAGAAGGAGACACAGTTTCAAATCTGGCTGCAGACAAAAAACGCAGACGCCAATAAATAAAGAAGCGTGTTTAATATTTTCAGGAAGTGGGTCGAGGCTTCTGTGCGTCTCGGGGAGTGCACTGTCAAAAGATTGTTATACCACATAGAGGTAACTGTGACCTTGTGTAATCTGACAGCTCAGAGGGGAGAGAAGAGGCTGGTGAGGAGGAGGGAGGGTGCAACCCCTCAGAGATGGGAAGGGAGTGGGGTGAGGTGGGGGTGCCGGCCCAGGGGGGGTCGTCTTTATGGCCCGTCATACATGATGGGCCAGTCAGACAAAGACGGCCCCATCTGGGAGAACGAAGACAGAGGTGGAAGGTCAGAACAAAACACACACACTCACTCACACACACACACACCGATTTGCCTGCTGTTACCACCCAAAGCCAATAACAGTGATGACTGGACGTCTCAGCGGAATCTCCATATTCACCAGCCTGAATCTATTTACCAGTGCAGCACAGTTCCAATTATCTGGTAAAAAGGAAAAGTAAGAACAGGATTTCCAACTAATAAAATTGGCTTTATTAAATGCTGTACTTTTCCACGATGCACACGAGACATGACCTTAACTGAGACCTTAACTGATCCAGGAATGGGGAGACAAAACAATTAGCCTGGGAAAGCAGGTGCAGAGGCACACACACATTATTTGGCTTATTCAGAGAATATGACGAAGCATGTTGAACCTACTCATGTCCAATCATATTTGGTCCACAATGAGTCCAACCTATGTGAAACAATCAGGCATATAAATACAAAATGTTACCGGAAATCGAGGCTCTGTCTGATGGATTTCTGTCATACTGAGTCCGGCGCTGATATACTCCATTTGTTACCACAAATAAAGACTTCATTTAACTTGAGATTACTCCGGCTCGTTCTTGAGCTTCCAATGAAAGAATCGATCTAACAAACTAATAAAATTGTCAGAGGTTCTTCCAACATGTTATCAAAACAGACTTTCATAGCAGCTCATCAAACTCTGTTGAAGAAAAAGACATTTTCTTATAGTCTGCCTGTCCAACGGACGAACATCATCACAAATACAAAGAAATGGCCAGAAACAAGACGCCTATTTTATCGTGCTTGCTTTGTTCTGAACTGTTTTGAACTGGAGGCTCGTGATAGAACAAAGACATTTGGCTGTTAAAAGCAACATGACGAGTTTATGAAAATAAAAATAAAATCCATCAAAAATAAACCGGTAGTTTACAACTTTTCGGCGAAGGTGAGTCTGGTTGGGTCCTCACGACACGTTTATAAGCTTTTCTTCACAAAAATGTTGTCATCGCACCTTTTACAATTGCAAAGGAGTCTTTATGTTATAAAATTAAATTGCTGACATTCAATATACATAATTTGGTCTAATACACTTAATCCAACATTAACTAACATAGCACGTGACCCAGCAGGCCAAAATATCCAATGTGTGGCTCTTACTCAGATCAGATGCGTCAATAATATCTTCCCTGACCTGAATAAAAGTGGTTCAATTTGAACTAGTTATTAAACTATTCATTCATGATTCTATAACCCTTCAGGAATGCCAAGTTGGTACTGTATGTCAGTTACATGCCAGTTGATACAGTTTCAAGTAACATGCACCTCAGATTAAAGTATAATTCACACACAGGAGCCATTAATCGTTACATGCAACAAACTCATTTTCTGCAAAACCTTTGAAATAAATCCAATCCATCCATACACTTTCCATATTCATTTCATCCTGTTAAGGGTCTCAGGGGTCTGGAAAATACTAAACCACACTCAGCACGTACTACATCAGAACAGTAAGAGTCTAGAAACTAAACTGGCCTTCCAAACACAGCGTTTAAACAAGACACAAATGATTACACTCTCCCTTCATTTACATCTTCTTCATCTTCCAACTTCTTTTAAGCATGGTTGAACATCATTGTACTGGTACTTTTATGTAAAAAAATCTTGGACCTTCATAGTTAGAAGTTTTCTACCTTTTCATCAATAATGCAACTCACTTTAGACAACTTTAGGAAACAGTTGGTGCTCCTGCTCATTCTGCCCCTATACAGAAACACATGAAACCCTCAGTCAGTGAACCTGTGATACATTCTATCTGCCACTCATTTGATCCTCGTAGCCTCGGTGAACCCGACATTGAGCTGGGAATAATAGCAAATACAATCTGGCCTGGGCGACTGCAGGACGGCCTGCAGCAACCACAAAGCGAGTTTCTGGATGCGCCGGGAGTGTGAGAGGAGAATAAACAATACAGAGTCTGGTCCCTTCCTCCCATTGTTGCTGCCACTCTGGATGGAGGACCATTGTTTGATGAGAAGCTGATTGGCAGATGGAGTCAAAGTGATGAATGACTGTGGCTCTGTGTGCATGACAGGACCATCAGTCAGGTGTTTTTTGTTTCATCTTACTTTGTGGTTATTTGATTTAGCGTTGATTTTATGTTGTTTTGTGGAAAAGAGGAAAAAAAAATACATAAAGGCTGTTAGACGAAAACAAAAAAACAGCCATGCTGAGATAACAGACCGATTAAAGCAGATCAATAAAAATAAAGCTTTTGTGACCTACAAACACGAGAGAAGCTTAAAAACTAAGTGTGTGTCAGCACTTATTGAGTTTTCTTTTGTGAGTTATGTGTAATGTAAGGTGGAAAAAAATCCTCGTTCATTCATCCATCCATCCATCCGTTCATCCGTTCATCCATCATCCATCCATCCATCCATCCATCCGTTCATCCATCATCCATCCATCCATCCATCCATCCGTTCATCCATCATCCATCCATCCATCCATCCATCCATCCATCCATCCATCCATCCATCCGTCCATCCATCCATCCATCCATCCATCCATCCGTCCATCCATCCATCCATCCATCCATCCGTTCATCCATCATCCATCCATCCATCCATCCATCCATCCATCCATCCATCCATCCATCCGTTCATCCATCAATCCATCCATCCATCCGTCCATCCATCCATCCATCCATCCATCCATCCATCCATCCATCCATCCGTTCATCCATCCATCCATCCATCCATCCATCCATCCATCCATCCGTTCATCCATCCATCCATCCATCCATCCATCCATCCATCCATCCATCCATCCATCCATCCATCCATCCATCCATCCATTTTCATCCATCCATCCAATACCTCTTCTGGGAGGCGTCTGAACAACATCCTGACCAGATACTGGAACCTCCTCTGACTCTTTCTTTGTGAGGAGGAAAATAGACTCCACCTGATCTCTGATCTCCACTATCCCTTAGGATTGGCCTAGTCATCCTTTGGAGGAAGTTAATTTCAGATGATCTCATTCTTTTGTTCAATACTCACAGCTCAGGTCAATAGGTAAGGCTCAGAACATAGATTGACGAGATTTAAAGGTTTTCTCTCCTAAAAAGACCAGGAGAAACTCATCCATGCATTCATCTCCAGTAGACTCCATCACTGTAATGCTCTTTTAACTGGACTTCCCAAAAAGAGCATTAAACATCTGCAGCTCATCCAGAACGCTGCTGCTGGAGTTTTAACCCGGACTAAGAGATCTGAACACATCACAGCAGCTTTAAAATCTTTACTCTGGCTTCCAGTCAGTCACAGAATAGATTTTAAAAGCCTGCTGATGGTTTACATCTGTGATCTGTTCAGAGAATATAAAGCCAGCAGAGCTCTTAGATCCAAGGACTCAGGTCAGCTGGTCCAGTCCAGAGTCCAGACTAAACATGGAGAAGCAGCATTTAGCTGTTCTGCTGCAAACAAGTGGAACAAACTGCCAGTGGAGATTAAACTTTCACCAAATGGAGACATTTTTAAATCCAGGTTAAAGACATTTCTGTTCTCATGTGTCTATGCATGAAATCTGCACGCTATCTTTGAACTTATCTGGACTGTTGCTTGTGTTTAAATTCATTTAAATGATTTTAATTGTTTCTTTTTATATTCTTTTATGTATTTTTAATGCTTCTTCCACTCCCTGCTGCAATGCTTTTATTTTATGTAAAGCACTTTGAATTGTTTGTACATGAAATGTGCTATATAAATAAATTTGATTTGATTTGATTTGATAAATGTATGAATGCATGTGACTGTATTTGTTCAGGGGGAGACGTTGTTTCACCAAATATGGCATGGGGTCACGTGTGCCTGATGACATCACCACTACCTTTATAAGAGAGATGTTACCTCCATCTCTCTCTCTGTCTAACTGAGAACAGTATATGCACAACGTTACAATAAATAATGCCAGGAGCTTGATGGCTAAAGAGACAAAAGTCTGTTCATCATTAGAACTATTATTCCGCTGTACAGGTAGGCAAAAGGAATGAGCCTACCTGCTAACAGGCGAGACGCTACCGTCACCAATTAAAGCTAACAGGTAGCTAAGCTCCAGAGTGTGTAACACAACACAGTGATCAGAAACTGTGAGTTGGGAGGGGGGAACCGCACGCGAGAAGAAAAAAGGAACAGAGCGTCGGATTTCGTCAGGCTATATAGCCTCTGATTGATCATCCAACATGTCACAGGTGTGACTCTGTTGGTATTACTACTCGAACGGCGCATGCGCGAAGGGGACATTCAGTGCTTTCAGCATCGCCCTCTGGCGGTCCGTAGGGATGAAATAGAACTGAACAAACCTCCTTCTGCATCAGTCTCGTCAGCATGTTTACATGATACTAAAAAAAACTAAACTAAACGATTGTCTTAGTCTGACCAAAACCGGACTTTCAAAGTGTATATTAACATGTTAGTACATCAAAAATTGTATGAAATTGAGCCGGGCTGATAGCCTGGCTGACGCGTCCACATCTCGATGAGATGGTGGTCTGGGAACTAGGTGTGCATTTTCTTGTATTTGAGGCGTGGTTTACGAATGCCTAGAGCCGTTTATTGGGCGCTACGAATGTCTATCAAATGGCGTCTGGTTCTTCCCATGCTGCTTTGCGCGCGATTCATAGCCAATTGTATCACTTATACCAGATGACGTATGTAGAGCGACAGAAATTCGACGAGGAAGAAGGCAATGAAATCTTTCAACGCCAAACGTTGCTCTTTTTTAAAAGTAAACTTGCGTTCTAAGCTACTCCAAAACACTTTCTAAGGCTGCATTGAACGGTAACGTTGTGCCCGCTGCCATGTTGGATTAACACTCTACAAGCTTCGGTGTTGCGCATAGACGTCGTCATCGTCTTGCTGCCCCCCCCGTTCTGTGATTGGTTCCCTAACTCAGGCAAAAATAAGGGCGGTGGTTTCCAGGCTGCCTTTGCAGTGTGAATGAAATCGCGCGCAAAGCAGCATGGGAATTCCCAGGCTATTGTGCTGACACAACCAGACAGTAAGGTTAGGGATCGAGTCCCTTAAGTAGACTGAAATGGGCCTAGATGCTCCGTACGTTGGGTTTGGGTGGGTTGTAGACAGATGTGTAACACATCTGTTTTTTTATATTTATTGTAATTGTTTTATTTTTGTTTTGCTTGATTTTTTGCTGTAATTTATTCTTTTGATTAATAGGTAATTTTGCCATGCTCCTTCTGGCAGGGGGACTACCAATGGAAACTAGCCTTTTGGCTATAATTGGGTGCATTTACATTTTCTTTGTAAAATGTCAATTAGTGTACACTGTCCCTCTATAACAAATAAAGTTAATAATAACATGCTGCTCTCATTCACATATGCATGGTCAGATGGCTACATGAGTAAAAAATTGTGACTGCAAATAATCACATTAAGACTGTGTAAAATTGTGGTCCCTGCCGCTCTGCTCTAATAAAATCCTGATTTTATAACCGCAGCATCATCTTACAAAATAATCATTCATGTAACTTCAAATCAATGTCTGTTCAGTGAATTTGGCTATACTTATACGCATGACGATCTTCCACAGAGATAATTGGAAGCGACAGAATGTCTTCAAAGTTTTCTCACACAGTGTCGGACGATTAAAATAATGAGGCTCACGTTGCTATGCTACCTGTCTGGTTAGGCTGGTTTCTGTGGAGCTATTCGATGGAAGTTATGCTACAATTCAAGTACAGCTACAAGTCATTGAATGTCCTTATCAAAGGAAACTAAAGATTAGTTTTGATTTGACTAATTTCCTCATTATATTTTTGATCAATAAATCTATTTCATTTGACCACCAGTTCAAAACTGAAATATTTATAATAGTGTACAGGAATGAAAATCTTCCCATTTCACAATCTTAAGCCAGCAAATACTAGAACCAGAATTACAGTAAATACCAAAAAAAGTATTCATTTTCCTGCATGTAGCTCACCCAGAGTAGTAATGTATGGATGCAGCCAAGGCATTTCCCGATCCCCCAGGAAGGATACCCAGCGGGGTTTTGATGGCTTCCTCCCAGTCTGACCTCTCCAGCAGACCATTTATCACCTGACACATGCAGAAAATACAGCTTTGATGATGTGGACAGATAAAAATCCTTGTTAGGTATCCAGTGGTTTACAGCAGAGTATCTGCAGCCCAAATGTTTTTAGTACTGACAGAGATGCCTACTGAGTGTGTAATTTATCTACATATCATTTTGATCATTTCATTTCTAAATGTCTTTAGAAGGACAAAGTACATGAATACTATTTTTACTTTCATTTCATCAAACTATTCAATTTAAACTACAGGAACAGTGTGCTTGTGATTCCAAACTTGATAAAAAAGGCTGCAGAAACACTTATCGCTTACTTAGCTCACGCTATATTCAGCAGGGGATAGAGGGTTCCCGCACTGGCTGACTAGCGGAGCAGTCAACCACTGAACAGACAGTTATTTTTGTCACTGATCTGCCAATTAATTTGTTAATTAATTGATTGGTCAACAAGAATTCAAATTGAACAGCAATGTCTTCAAACTCATTGATAAATCTGACAAGAGTCATAATCTCAGAGATATTCCATTTACAATAATAAGAAATGGCGATAAGCAGCTTAGTAGCTGAATGTGAGAGAAAAAACTGCAACAATTGATGTATGTTTTCTTAATTTTTTTTTGTCACTGGCCAGCATGCCAACTAAAGTACCTGTTTCCTGTATATGTATACTACATATACAAAGGTAAAACCATTTCTCATTGGCCAGATGTCTCGTGCGTGCTCAGGATGAGGAACTGAATCAAGTAGAAGATTCAATATGATCCATTGTTTTTCTGAGCTTAGCAACTTTATAAATTGGCATTATATGAATTGCACTGATGTGTATTTTGGATTTAATTTGATTGTGTTGGATCATGGCTAGATTTAATGGGACTGTCTCTGTCTTGAGATGACTTTGATTGTGAATTGCTCTTTAAAGCAGGGCTCAGTAATACGGGGTTTGTTTACCATGCAATACACACCCCAAAGCTGTAGGGGGAGCTCCGTAGAAAATAGGCCCACCAGAGGCAATTTACGGTTTATTTTTCAAGACACTGGCAGAGAGTTGGAGAAGACGACGGAGTTTCGCGATGTCTTCAGTCAAGCAAACTGATGATTGCCAAGCAATTTTATGACCATGAAAAAGTTGCATAGCATGTCTTTAATAATGAGACTGAACTGAACTAATTGGCAGAAAACAGGTACTTTAGTTGAAATAACCATCAATGTTTCTTTATTGACTGTAACTTTACCGTCCCATACTACCACTTTACAACTGTGTGCTGGGATTTGTTTTTTCCTTACCTCATACAGAAGTCCATCCCCTGACATGATGACCAAAGCATCCCACTGCGACAGGTCAGCTTCTCTCACCAGCTCCCGGGCATGATTCTGCCTCTCTGCAAAACACACACATACAAATTTCCTGTGTGAGAATGGCACACTTGGACAAATTTGGCCTGTCATCATCCACTTTTCTCAGATTAAAGGTTATGGTTATCTTTTGTGCAGGTGAAGCTACATAATGGTACAGTTGGTTTAAAGTCTCTGTGTGAGTGGGTGTTTGTAAAACTCAGTTATCAGCATTACTTAAAAAACAAATCTTAGTCAAGATGAAGATGGTGAGAAATGATCTCTTGTACTCCCAACTATTATTCTTTTTTTTCCATTTTCCCTTCACTCAGCATATAATCACCATGTGAAAAAAATGTGGTCTCAAATGAAGCATCTATAACAGCAACAATTAGACTGGGATAACTAAATTATCCAGAAGCCCAATTCATTTGAGGCTGAGTCATCCGAGAGAGTGCAGCACTGGTGAGGATGGGCTCGCTTCTTCTTGTGGTAACTTTTCAAGTTGTTACAGGCTCTCCGTACTACCACAACCCTGAGTGACCACAGGGGTCTCAAAACAGGTCAGATATCATATAATAAAATGGAGGAACATTCAATTAATAAAGAAAAAAATGAAAGTGAAATAAATTACTTTGGATTTTTGCATGGCCCCATATTAGCTTGTATATGAAGCCAGATATTTACCAAAAGGAACACCCCGTGGCTTTAATAGAGATGATAAAACATGACATCACCCCTGTCTTGTGTTTTCTCTGCAGTCGAGGGAACAGGGTAAATTAGGCAAATTAAGTCAGCTGGAGTGTGAAAAGTCTGTAGTGACCGGGCTGCTGCCCTCACCGCAGTACGCAGACAGAACAGTGATACAAGATGTGCTTTCAATTAAAATCTGTTAATATGATCAATTTAAAAACGTTAGCGATACATCTATTTTTGCTTTCTAAAGTATCGTTGTGAAACACTCAAAGATTAACATTTTATTACTCTGATTTACTACTTTGTTGTCCCAATTGCCCCTCCTTCCCTAGTCCCTGGATCCCATATAAGAGGAGAGGACCTCCATGGACGTCCCACTCTGCAATCCAAAAGGACCAACCCAGAGGTTCCACAGCTAACGTCCAGTGTCAGACTGTCACCACACGGCAAACACAGATGTCCAATGATGATACTCTGATTGGTCAGAGCTCGTTTTTGGTTCTAAAAGAGGGCCTACATGACATTAAGAACTTGGTTTTAATATTGTGACTGATCAGGGCTGATTGATCTGTTTTCATATAATATTAAATTCTCAAACTATGAACAATAATATGTGCAGACATAACAGCTGTGGGAGTAAAGCATACTGAATAATCATGAGAAATTTCGGATTCTTTCATCAACATGAAGTGGGCTGACATAACCTGATATCCTTATTAGGGACAAGGTTTCCAAACATGGAGGAGTGAAAAGACCGCACACTGTAAGAACAACTCAGTATTTAAATAAAAGTGATGATTAATGATATAGAGAATAATTTCAAAACTAATTAAAGTCCCAATACTGTATGTTGGTGCTTGATGGAGTAATTAATTCAATTCAATTCAATTAAATTCATTTTTATTTATATAGCGCCAAATACAACAAATGTCATCTCAAGGCACTTAAATAATAAAGTCCAATTCAAGCCAATTGGAATTCAATTAATTGTAATCATAATTATTCATAAAATAATCCAATTCGTTCATATAGAGCCAATTCAAAAACAATTTCATAGCTAAGGAAACCAACAGATTGCACCGAAACTTGTCTTCAGTCCAATCTCCCGTCCTGAGCGTGCCTGAGTTCAATTCAAAACTTAAAATATATAAGCTATCAAAAATTTGCGTTGATCATTACAAATAACTGATGTAAGCAGCTGAATGGACTCACATTTTTAAATATTGTCTCAGGTGAAGTGTCTTGGTTATCCTCTGAAAGTAAAAGTGCAGCAGGCTGTTACAACTTCAGTCACGCCTCATTTCTTTCTCCCCATGAGGCACAACACTACATGTCTTTATGTCTCTCTACACGCTCACACTTTTCTAAAAAGTTTTGTTTCCTTTTTCTCAGCTTAATAAATCAAGCACTGTGATGATTTCATTGGCCTGTGTCGGAATTTTTTAAAAACAGATGTCGTAAAACGGCTGCATGTGGAGTTTTTCGAGTGTATCTGGGTCCAGTCTAGAAGTATCAAAAGGCAAAAACCTTCAGGATTACGTCTGCAAGATATGTTGGTACTCTCACAGTGGCAAGTTCTGAAGTGACAGAAACATCTTTTAATGTCAGAGGCCACAAGCAAAAACACTCAGACCAACTTAAGTCTGCTAAAGTTGCTTTTAAAGAAAGGGTACAACATTTTGAGAACTTCGCCCTCAGTTGCCCTATAGGCTTGACATGGAGTTAACATTATCATATGAATGGGTCGATGAATAAAATCTGCCAGTTGTTTAGCAATAGGTTGGCTGTGCCTTCATAAGTTCAGAGAGGATTTTAGTCATTTGGGGGCTGCTGGCATATTCTTACTTGCATTTTCAAAGCTGCTTTATAACTGGATACTGATATTTACTCAAAACTGATATTTTGCATAAAAGCAGGGGCGGTCCGACCGGGCAATCGCCTGGGGTGGCACCATCGCGAAACCCCGCCCCCAAACGACATCGCGAAAATGTTACAATAGTTATAAACATATTCAAAATCGTTTAAAACGTGTTATTTCTACACTATTACCACATTGTTGTAATAATAACATTACTATAAGTGGTTTTTGTCAGTTATCATAAGCATTTTTTGCCGATTTTTTTTTACCGGGGGCAGGGCCACCGCGAAAGGGGCGGGGCGTCGGAGGGGGCGGCGCCCGGGGCGCAATTCATTGTAGGACCGCCACTGCATAAAAGTATCAATATTGTACGGTGAAATTCTGTCAAATGAAAAGTCCCACATTATATTTTTTAAGTGAAGAGGGAAAGTGAGGTAAATATGAGAATAAAACAATCAGAATAAAAGGATATGTAAGAATCAGTAAGTAGCAATATTAGTAAGACCAGTGATATTGTATAAATCTTGACTGTATTGTTCTCTTCCTTGTTGATGGCTCAACTCAAATATTAAATCTATTTTATTTTTAGCACCACATAAAAACAAGTAACATGACATAACTGATGCTGTCATCCCTCTTGGGAGCATGGTTTAAGTGCATGCCAGGTAACACGAAGCTCCAACCTTTGGCACACTGTGTTATCCTACTAAAAGCAACGCGATGAATCTCCACCTTGCTGTCACACACATCCGGACTGCAGCCCTCATTGAGCCGAACAGTCTGGAAACTGCACCAACGTGACAACCGGTGATGACAGTCAAACAGTACCGCCTTTATGTGTTGATATGTCAGGAAACACTATAAACACTCACAGCTTACTCAGCTGCTGGGATGTGGCTGAGTTTGTACTCAGACGCCCACACAGACATACACACACACTCCACGTCTAACTTTTCTTTCTGTCTCTGTTTCTTCAACTGGAGAGCGTGAAAGTAAGCTCGATTTGTAGATTTGTAAGTTTATATGTCAGTGTAATCATTCAACTGTGGGCAGTTCTCTAAACACTTTTTCTAAAATGATGCCGACATCTCTGCCTGGAGAGAGGCTGACATATCAGAGTATGACTTGTACATCTGATGAACATCTCATGCCATTAAAGGGATAGTTCGCCTCTTTTGACATGAAGCTGTATGACATCCCATATCAGCAACATCATTTATGAACATCTTCTTACCCCCTGCTGCGTCCTGTGAGCAGAGTTCCAGCCTCGTTTTGGTGCTGATGAAGGTAGTCCGGCTAGTTGGCTGGGGTTTAAAAAATAAAGTGTTTTGCTTCTCAAAACAATATGCGTTCAAAAGAGTAATACATTTGCATCACAAAATCGTTCTCTAGGAAAAAGTCAGAGCTCACAATTGCTTGGCCCTATTTTCTCTCCCTTCATATCACTGCGTTCAGCCACCTAGCGATAGCCGCACCTGTTACGGTGTTTGCTGCTCGGTCTGCACTTCGGTCTGCACAGTTTACACAGCCCGTAGTGATACGAAGGGAGAGAAAATAGGGCCAAGCGATTGTGAGGTCTGACTTTTTCTGGAGGGACGATTTTGTGATGCAAATGTATTACTCTTTTGAACGCATATTGTTTTGAGAAGCAAAACGCTTTATTTTTGGGACCCCAGCCAACTAGCCGGACTACCTAAATGTTTTTAACCTGGATTTAAAAATGTCAACGCCAAAACGAGGCTGGAACTCTGCTCACAGGACGCAGCAGGGGGTAAGAAAATGTTCATAAATGATGTTGCTGATATGGGATGTCATACAGCTTCATGTCAAAAGAGGCGAACTGTCCCTTTAAGAGATTGTATTTGAGGCAATGTCAGGATTGCTAAAGAGCTTAAGGAGGAAGGTGGTCTACTTATAAATTGTGCCAGTGTTCCCAGTAAAGAGCGTATGCGGCCGCCTACAAAAAACAACTACACCCACTTATTTTGTCCTCAGCCAGTGCTTTAAAGATGGTGTCGTCACTATCGCTACTTTTCATCGTATGGCAGAGAAGCGGTTGTATCTGTCCATCCTGAGTTGAAATTGTGGATCTGTCTGACAGAAATGATCACAAGCACAGAAAAGCCCCTTTAGATCTCATATGGACAAGCACACAACTTTCTCATTATGCTACTTAAACTATAATATGTGAAGAGAGGCCAACAAGCTCAGGCGAAATAAAAACAAGGTGCGGAAGGCAGAAGCAGCTGAAGATGTGAAACCAAACTTTAAAGTGGGTAAATTATCTTAGAACTGCATATTTCTAAAGAGTGGATGAGGAGTCTTGTAATTAGTCTACTCTGGAATGTCACACTGTCAGCATGTTCCCAAGCTAGGTCAAATCGTCAGGCACTGAATTTTTCTTTAACTGTAATTTGAGGAGAAACAGTTAAACAAGATCTTAAAGTCTTCAAAATATGACCTGTACGTACAATAAAAGTCCCTTCTCATCAAATATTTTTGTAACCTCTAAAATGATAAATATGAATTACAGCAGCAAACAAATGCTTCTGACGCAGAGATGGATTTTACATGACATGTTCAGAGGCTTCTGATGTTTACATTGTAGATTCTGTCGGAATTATGTTGCCCAATCAGTTTTAATGTTAAATTTCAAATATCGTCACCTTCCTAAAATAATCGCATAAGTAATTTTTTCAGGTTTTTCAGGAAACACAAAAAACTCCCCCCAAAAGTTAAATTATCACATAAAATAATAATTTCAGTAAGTATGTATCAAAGGATGATGCTTGACATAAGAACACTTATCGTTTTTCATAAAAACTAAGATTAAATAAATGACTTGGGCATTTTTTGGACCACACCTTTGATGCCAAAAAATGACTTGGGCGATTATTTTAGGAAGGTGACGATATGCATATGCAGTGTGCTGCACTGCAACTGCAGCGTTCTGTTTGTAGGTCAGTCACAAAGTCAAGTTGTCAGTGGAGGACACTGAAAGCTGGTGAAGAACGGGCAAAGAGGCTCTCTGACTCAGGAGAGCAGAAAAGGAAATCCACATGACATGACAGTAACAAACAAAGCGATAGAAACAGCACACTTTTTTAATTAAGTGAAATAGTAGACAGTATGAATTGTGGTTTCATTTAAGTGAATTTCCTACTCTTTGTGAAGAATGGGCTTGTCTTGGATATGAAAGTCAGGGGTTGAAAATTGGTCCCAGGTCAACCCTTATTTAGTGTGTTTGCAAAAGAAAAATATCATTTTGTTAAACCTTTGATTGAGATTCCACAGCATCACGCAAGAACATACATATTAACCCTGATCCCTGATAGGGGACATTTTCCTCCACTCGGGGTGTACTTTCTCCTCTATTTTCACACTGTAGATAGTGATACTCATCATATTTGGTCCAGTTGTGCATTTTTGACGATTTTTTCGAATTTCAAACACACATCATATACAATGCAATTTTTCATTGTGTAGAAAAAAAACTCCTTAATTTCTGAAAAGGGACATTTTTGTCCCCTTTTAAAACGACCTAAAAACATCATATATTAATATTATTTTACACTTTTTTCTCATAAATCTTTTATTCCACTTCAGTTCCGATCATAACCACCAAGTTTTCAATTATTTTCAAAAAAATTAACCCTTTAGATGCCAATTTGAACTTTTTAGCCCAAATTTTAAGCCTTTAGGTGCCAGTATTTTCAAAATATGGAATGCAAAGTGGAATTATTGAGTAGGGATAATTATGGTCTGGGATATGTCAATGATTAGCAACAACATTGATTTTTAGGGATTTTTATTTTTTTTGTTATGCCTGATTTAAAAAAAAAAACCTCCTTAATTTCTGAAAAGAGCCATTTTTGTCCCCTTCTAAAATGATCCCCAAAATACCATATGTTAATATTTTTTTCCACTTTTTTTTTCAGAAATCTTTTCTTCCACTTCAGTTCTGATCATAACCACCAAGTTTTCAATTATTTTCAAAAAAATTAACCCTTTAAATACTAGTGTATATGGTGTATATAAACACCAATTTCTGTTAAAAAACACACACAGAAAAACTGCTGTATTTTCAATGTATGCAATGCAAAGTGAAATATTCTATGGGGGATTATTAGGTCTGGGATATGTCATTGATGAGCTACAACATCAGTTTTTACAGCATTTTACATACATAAAAAAAAATGATCCATGTGACTCTGCAGCAAGAGTAAAATATCCACTAAATAACTTCTACTTTAATTCCCTGCCCTGACAACTGCATCCAAAGTTATATTTTTTTCCAGTTATATATCCTATCTTCACAGATCCACAGAGACTTGATTGGGTTGGGCTGAGGACTACACAGCGCTGACAGACACTTCCTGCTCCAATGCTGCCCTCAGCACAGCCTGAACCTTGATCCGCTAACAAGACTTTAAACATGGGCGCTATTTTGTGGTGTGTCTCTGGAAAAAGTACCCAAACTGAGTGACAGTCAAGATATGGCTCAACTTAGAGGTATTTTTACAACAAACTATAATTATGGCGGAATGACGTCCTCCCTCACCAACACCCTATCCTGCACAGGCTACATGGTGCATCGGAGTTCAGCTTTTTTAAAAGCAACACATGGAGGTCGTCGCTGGGTGGTTTTAAATTAAATACGTTAGTCAGTTTCAACATTGGGCAGCCACAGAGAACAGAATGTGTAGGTTTATTTCTGGGCCCATTGCCACCTGGAAAAAAGAAACAAAGTATATATTAAGAAAAACTTAAATAAAACAAGAAAAAAAGAGACTCGTAGCAAACACTGTTAATATTTAAAGGAGAACTGCGGCATTTTCAACATTAAGCCTCTTTTCTGAGTCGTCTGCATTGTTTAGAACCCCCATCACCGCTTTTTTGATGTTTACTGCTGTCTCCGGTATTTGCCTAATTTTGATTCATCTCAACCTGCTTCAGAACGGCAAGTCTTGCGCATGTCCAAAAAGGTCCGTAAAAGCACCATAAACGTCCGTTTTCAAAATAATCAACTCACCGGAGTGGTTACTGGTGTGCACTGGTAATCCATATCAAATTTCGTTGCAAAAAGTTGCTTCTGTCGTGTTTTATTTGACATTTTGTACTGGATGTTCGTTGATATTACTCCGCCACCGCTAAGAAAATAGTTCGAGCATGAACAAGCTGCCAAATAAAAAACTCCAGTAATTAGCTTAATTACTTTTTAACACAAAATAACTGCTATGACACCTTCCAGTCAGGTTTTAGACAGCACCACAGCACCGAGGCTGCTCTGACCAAAGTGTTTAATGACATATGTCTGAATACAGACGGTGGAAAAATGTCAGTCTTAGTTTTACTGGATCTCAATATATTACTGAAAACGACTGGAAAACTGGGCGGGTCTTTCCGGAACTGTACTAAACTGGTTCAAAACATACTTAGAGAACAGGAAGTACTTTGTGTCAATAGGTAACTTTACATCTGAGCACACAAGAGTCACATGTGGAGTTCCCCAAGGTTCCATCCTGGGACCTCTTCTGTTTAACATCTACATGCTCCCACTGGCACAGATTATAAAAAACAACAAAATAAACTACCATAGCTATGCAGATGACACGCAGATATATATTACAATGTCACCAGGAGACCGAGGCCCTGTACAGGCTCTTGGTAAATGCATTGAGGAGATTAATGACTGGATGTGCCACAACTTTCTCCAGCTAAACAAAAACAAAACTGAGGTAATTGTCTTTGGAGCCAAAGAGAAACGATTACAGGTCACCACAGAACTTCAATCTATACACCTAGAAACTACCGACCAGGCCAGAAATCTGGGTGTAGTGATGGACTAATATGGAATGGAAAAACACTTTAAGGCAGTAACAAAGTCAGCCTACTATCACCTTAAGAATATATCAAGGTTAAAGGATCTGATGTGTCAGCAGGACCTGGAAAAACTAGTCCATGCATTCATCTTCAGTCGGCTTGATTACTGTAACAGCATCTTTACAGGTCTACCTAAAAACTGCAGCTCATTCAGAACTCTGCTGCTCGAGTCCTCACTGAGAATAAAGAAGTGGACCCCATCGGTCCAGCTCTGAGGTCTTTACACCGGCTGCCGGTCCATCAGAGGATAGACTTTAAAGTTCTGATGCTGCTCTATAAAGCTCTGAATGGTCCAGGACTAGAATGCATCAGTGACCTCCTGACCCAGTGTGAACCTTCCAGACCCCTCAGGTCATCTGGATCCGGTCTTCTATCAGTTCCCAGAGTCAGAACCAGACATGGAGAAGCTGCATTCAGCTTCTATGCTCCACATGTCTGGAACAAACTCACAGAAAGCCTCAGATCAGCTGAAACCAGGTTGAAGACACACCTATTTTCAGCTGCGTTTGAATAAAGCTCCAAATCTGAAGCTTGAGTTTCAAAACTTAATCATATTTTAACTACTGATTTTATCTATTGTTCTTATTTTTTTTGTTTAAAATTTTAAATCATGCTTTTTATTTCTACTGTTTTAATGTATCTGTAAAGCACTTTGAATCACCTTGTTGTTGAATTGTGCTGTACAAATAAACCTGCCTTGCCTTGGGTAAGACAGTGGAGGAGGGCAGCGATTAGCAGCTAGGGCTAAAAGTGCGATTTACGGTGGGTCACTTAGACACTGAGACTGAAAAGAACATTTTTCAATGGACTTTCTAAGGTCAATTGACCTAACTACATCTATTTATCAATGAGAAAGTAACCATGAGCACTTAAACAGTGAGGCTGTGAACACGTTTTACACACGAAAAAGACGAAGAGAAGGAATAAAAGCAATAGAGCTATTCTGCGATTAGTAGAATGTTTGTGGTTGTGTGCGGTTGATTAAAACCATGTCAAATAAGACAAAAAAAGAAAAGAAAGAATCTCACGTTGCTCCTTTCATTATGAAACCAAGGCAGCAACCTTTTTGCCCAGTGAACATCTACATCATTAAAGTGTAAAGCATCTTATTGTGAAAACCTTGAAATAAGGAACTAATCTTTCTAGTTTCAGATCAGCCTGTCTCTATATTTTTGAGTGAACATTGTATAAAGCTGTCTAAAATAGTTTTATAAACTGTCAGTATTGTGCAGTATTATTGCACAGTTCTCGTGACATTTCCTGTTTTCTTCATCCCTCAGCAGTAGGTTTTCAAACATTTTTAAATGGCTTCATGCATAGTTTTATGGGATCTAGGGTGTTTCCGAGATCCCTGCCCTCTCATTGCACTCTCCTCTTACACTCACACAAAATATGTTTCAAAATTACCACACTGTGGTTGAGAATGAAGCTCCTATGCACACAACATGCAGCTTGTTAATAAAGGAAAGACACGTCTTTAAGTAGGTGTCACCATAAATGAGAGATTAAAGTCTGAATAAAAAAAAAAAAAGGCAAAGGCGTGAGGTTGCTTCAAGGGACAGGTCTCCTCTTATAAATTCTGTATCGACCGCGAGTCTGAACAAGTAAAAAAAACATTCTTAAATTAATACTCTCTGATAGACGTGGGTTAGACTCGCAAATGTACAGAACAAACATAATATACACAGTCTCTCATTTCACAAACCCCCACCAGCAGTGCAGTCATCCATCTATCCTCCACCCCTGGCAGCACCCACAGCTGAAACATACCCAAGGGTCTAACCATGAGTCTGTCCACTTTTGTTAGCATTCACATATCAGAGACTTCCAACTGCATACTGTGTACAAACGCCAGTGACACACAAGAACAGCTAGACATGCTGTTTCAAAGGGCAACTGCCAAACCCATTGTAAAGTATTGCATTCACTTAAAAAAAAAAAAAACTCCGGTTTTTCTTTCTAATTTATTTTTGGGTTTGTTTTTCTGGCTATTTTTTCCTGTTTTTCGTGGTAATTTTTTTCGGAAATATCGAGATACTTTCAAATCCTGCGAGATTATCCAGCCTGCAGGTGACTCCTGCCCCCGCCCATACAAGTCTTCAGGTGCCTGCGTAAAGTCGACAAACTAATAGTTATACCATCTACATGACTTAAAGACAGGACTATCTCACAGTGTCTTAAACCCAGGTCAAAGTAAAACTTGATTAAACTAAACAAACCAGTCATGTTTGCTTCCATTAAATAGAGCCCTCATAAAGGAATGAATGCGTTGATTGTTGCTTTCTACTGGTATCCCGAAAAACAGAGGGAGAAAAAATTACCACGAAAACCAGAAAAAAATAGCCAGAAAAACAAAAAAAAATACCCCGACAAACAAACCAAAAAATAAATTAGACAGAAAAAACAGAGTTTTATTTTTAAGTGAATGCAATACGCTTCCATAGTAAAGTACATTTTCTCTCTATTTTGTATTTATTGAAACAGCAGCCACAACATTGAGAACAACAACCTCAATCAAATCTCATAAAATAATTTATTTCAGCACTTCTAAAGTCTAAACTATTTAAAGAAATCAGGCAGACCATGTTGTTAAATACCTCCATCCAAACTTTAGTGCTCCGTGCGTTTCTTTTTGACATTTAGCTACAGCAGTTTCTTTTTTTTTTCACAGTGTTATTTAAAGGTAGGGTAGGAGATCCTGGATTTTGAGTCCAGCGAAGCTCCATTTTGAAAATACACAGGTAAAAAGTCCCAACCCTTTTCTTCACTTTACCCCCGAAGGCACGCCTCTAGAGTACATGAACGCGCACGCGCACGAAGGTGCACGAGCGCTGTTCTGACAGCAAGCATCGATCGTTGCCGTATTTAGTATTTAGTATTTAGTATTTAGTTTATGCTAACTATACGTTTAATAATGCTAGGTGCTAGCCAAGCTGGCTCTAGTTTAGCTTCCTGCCAAGCTTCTGGAGGCGTAATTCGTTCACGGAGCAGGGTACGTGCACAGGGGGAAGGAGGGGGAGGGAGGAGCAGATTGCAGTTTGATAGACTAAACTTTTAATTAATTGGTTGCAATGGGGGTGTGAAGAGTATTTCAAGCAATATGTAAAAAAATGTTCCAGAAAAAGATCCCCTACCCCGCCTTTAACTGCTTTAAAACATTAATGGGAAAAACTAGCTTCAACTGTTTATCCAAGAGGAAAAGGTATCATTTTCAACTTGATTGAAACCACAAAACACTGCAATCACCAAACCAGAGAAAAAGTACTTCTGATTCAACTGTAGCTTAGCACTCCATTTACAGTGACATGAGCTGCAGCTCAGCTCCTGCTCTCTTTCTGACTACATAGCAATGTTTTCAGTCGATCCCATCTGTTTTGTCGAACACAATGCAGCATCCTTGTGAGACTGATATGAAATGTTATGGCAAAAAGACATTAAGTATGCTAAAACATACAGAGAACCAACTGAGCTTTGAGTTGTGCTGCAGTTTCTCATCTCACACGGTAAATTACAACAATTGCAATAGTGTTTTAAGCTCTCATGAGTCAGACACGAGTAAGAGTTCTTTACGACACCAAGTAGGCTTGCACTATACAATATTTCAAAACTTAATACAGCAGCAAACAAGTAAAGCTGTAGCAGTTATTAGCACTTTGAAATTTTATTGTAAATGTAAAGTGCGTTATAAATAAAATTTATTATTATTATTATTATTATTATTATTATTATTATTATTATTATTATTAATCTTCTTAGCAAAGCACAGTCTCTCTCCCTCTGTGTGCCTCCTAATTTTTGCTTAGTTTACACTCGGTTGCCATGCACAAACACACGTCTCTCTGACTAATATACCCTTTGCAGTTAAAAAGAGACAGGTAAGATCTCAATCCAAACGGACCTGTTTTTTCAGTAATATATCAATATGAGCTCTCTGGTGGCACCTTAGGTCTGTGTTGCTTGCAGTTTCGCAATTATCATTTCTTTCTGTCATTCATTACTCATTCATTCATTTGTAGAGACTTGATATTTTCTGCCGTTTCTATTCACCACAAGTACGTTTGGTACAACTACTAAGCCCCTCGACAGTAATATGAGTTGTTAGGGGATACAACTTGTGAGAAAAAAATTTGGTTTATTGAGTGGCAGTAGCTTAGGAGATAGAATGCTGGGCTGTGTTTGAAACTGCATACTTCTCCTACTACTCCCACTACTCCTACTAACTTTAACTTTTTTTAAGTTCCCGGATGCATACTAGATTCGCCGAAATGTTGGGTATGCATCATGAGATTACTACTCATACTCAAACTACCCATGATGCAACGTAACGTGACGTCGCCGATCGTCATTTCCTGTCAAAACGGCAGTTTCAAGCTAGCTAACGAGGGTAGGTTCACTTCCTGTTTTCAAAACAAAAGCACCAATTGTATCTTAATGGCTTTCCCTATGATAAAAGGCAACGGGTATTTTATTTTTGTGAAAATAACCGGAAGTGCGTTGCTCACTGCGGCTAGCTTTAGTAGCGCCGAATTCGTGGGAACAAAATAGTAAACAGCCGGTATTTTGTCAGACTTTCAACACGTTGGGGATCTAAACGACTACTTTCTCACCTGAAAATGTTTCAAATGTTGCTAAAGTTTACAGAGTTTATAGCTTAAGCGAAATCAGCTTCAGGCCGGCTGATTTCGGCTCGGGCAGGAGCGAAGTGCATTGTGGGTAAACGCTGAGTATGCCGTTTGCAAGTATGTAGTACTTAGTAGGCGGTTTCGAACACAGCCCTTGTCTGCCAGTCAAAGGATCGGTGAATTAAGGCTGATTTATGGTCGTCTACCTCTCTCTCCGGAGAGGGCTCTCCGTCGCTTGCGTGCGTAGGCCAACATTCCTATCTATCCGTCGAGGCGACGGAGACCGCAAGGGTTGTGATTGGTCGGCTGACAACATCATTTCCGGAATCACTTTTCCGGTTAGTTAGTTCCTTCCTCTCACAACAACAACACCGCCATTTTTGAAAGAGTTTACTGTGTGCCGGTCAACATTTAAAAAAAATGGAGCAAATCGAGGAACGCCTTATTGAAGAGGTCGCCATCGTTCACTGTGAGGAGTGGAGCGGAGCCGGAAGGTAAACAATCAATCAACGACTTTCACGATAGACGTCGCGAGATTGGGTCGTCTAAAGTAGCGACGCCTACTGAACGGGAGGTGAAGTGCCTTGCGTATCCGACATCCCGACAGAGAATTTCGAAACAGCCTCTCTGTGACTACGGAGACGGATTGACGGATAGCGATGGAGAAGCGTACTGAGGCCTTTAGTCTCTTTCACAGTCCACAAGTCAAAGTGACCTTGGGCAAGGCACTGAACCCCTATGCTTCCTATGCATTCATCAATGTGTGTTTGATATAGAAAAAATACTGCATAACCAGCAAGACTATATCGACTAAAAAAGGACATATGTCTAAATTACTGAGTGTGGCTCACAGTCTAAATGCACTTTTTCTTGACCACAAGAGAAGAAAAGCGCTATATAAATTCCCTATGCATCTCATTTATTCCGTATGCATTTTAATGCAAATAATGCTTGTTACATCATGATGTTGGATCGCAACTCACACTGTCACTGGTGGTGGAGGACACTAACTTAGAAATGGATGGATAACAATGAGGAAAGCTTAGGACTGAAATTCTGCTGTTTTTTTGTTGCTGTGAATTTTGAGAGTTGTCATAAAACCTATTTTGTAAGTGCAATTATTTTCAGTTATTATATTGGATTCTTGGGTCAACACCTATCATGGTTTAAGAATTTGAGTTGAGCGCACCAATGATCTAATGATCTATAATAAACTCTATAAGGACTTTTGTACTGCTAAATAGTTAGATGGACAGAAGCTGCAGCTGAAGTTCAAATGCTTTTAAACAAGTTTTACTTGTTCATGTGGATCAGGCATCGTGATGAAAAACATGACTGCGATGCAGCTAATTGTTATGAGGAAAACCATGGAGGAGGAAACTTTGGACAGCACTATTAGCATTTTAAGCAATTGAATTCTGGCATGAATGACAGGAGATAATCTCGACTTTTAAATGTTCACTAAAGGTTTGAAATAAGATAACCTTAAAATCAAAATTGTCTTGGCAGGGTCTGCTGACAGAAGCTGAGACTAACTTGTTCATTCACAGGTACAGTTTCTATTCAAGTAATTTTTAGGAACTGATGTATTAGTTTTTGAGATAGACCGATTCATCTGTTCGCCAATTAAACATTTTTCAACAGTTGGCATCAGCTGACGCCTGTGCTTACTAAACCAATTAATGGCCTATTTATACTCCACGTTAATTAGGTAGAGGCAAACAGACGGAACCTTCTGTCCGTCCTCTGCGTTCATTTCATGCGCATTTTGATACGCATGAAATGCTGCAGCCAGAGTTCTGATGAGATCTAACAGCAGAGATCATATTTCTCCAGTTTTAGCTTCTCTTCATTGGCTCCCTGTTAAATTCAGAATAGAATTTAAGATTCTTCTCCTCACATATAAAGCTCTTAATGACCGAGCTCCATCATATCCTAAAGATCTCATTATAAGATATTTGCCTAACCCCCCCTTTTCTATCTTCTCAAACTCCAGCTGGTGGAGGCGGATGGCCACCCTTCCTGGTTCTGGTTCTGCCAGAGGTTTCTTCCTGTTCAAAGGGAGTCGTTCCTCTCCACAGTCGCCTCAGGCACGCTCAGGACGGGAGATTGGACTGAAGACAAGTTTCGGTGCAATCTGTTGGTTTCCTTAGCTAGGAAATAGTTTTAGAAATGTCTCTATATGAACGAATTGGATTAGTTTTGAAATTAATTAATTGGATTTGATTGAATTATAATTACAATGAATTGAACTCCAATTGGCTTGAATTGGACTATATTATTTAAGAGCCTTGATATGACATTTGTTGTAATTTGGCGCTGTCTAAATAAAACTGAAATCAATTGAATTGCATTAAACACAGGGTTGGAAAAGCAAGTGGTACTAAAAAGAAACAACTGAAACGGCATGCAGCAAAGTTAATTGAAAAAAAAAAATCACGATAGGTCTTAAAAGAGCACCTTAGCGAGAGCAATTTCAGAAAATTGTTTCTCAATATAAAATTGTGAAAGGTTTGAGTATTCTATCATCCATAGCAGATTCATTTAAGAGATTCAGGGAATGTGGAGACACTGTTATCAGAAGCTTTTGCTATGTGCATGATATTGCACCTGATCTTTATCTGTCTCGATAAGTGTCTTTCTGTAATCTTTGCAGAGTTGCCTTTAAGATAAGCAGTTATTTATGTTACGCTTGTAGCCTATAGTCTAACTTCAGTACAGTACAGAAGTGTCAGTTGCAGTTGTCACGATAAAAAAATGATTGAATGTATATGGACTTTGCTCCCATTAAGATGGGCAAAGTCTTGCGTATTTTAGCAAGACTGCAGATTAGATCTATTATGGTGAAAACATTTGTATTAGGCCATGCTAGTAAAAGCATATTATGTCGAAAAAGGGATTTTGTGTGAATGTGTATGTTTCTGATGGACATATCTCTTTCTTGCTGTGTATCTGTATTGACATTTTATTACATAGCAGCTCTGCCTGCATATGGCTCAGAGGCAGTTGGTCAGCATAATGATGGTGACTACATAAAAAGAAGAAGAAGATTTTTAACCAGCGCAGAGGAAGAGTGATACAGAGTGAGAAAAGCAGGGGACATGCTGGTGTTGGTGTTGTTACAGTGGTCTTTGCTGAGCTGTGACTTTCATAGTGTCATCCTCCACTTTTCCTCACTGACATATTGGTGTGGCATTGATTAGTAAGAGCTTATTGTTTGTGAGGTTTTGTTATATATTGATATTACAGTGATCAAATTTCAAGTGATCTTCAATGTGTGTCCTTACTTTTTTTCTTGATGTGTTTAACATCTTAAAAAAGTGTGATTTTTTTTTGTTGTTGTTGTTGTCATTTACGAATGGCACAGTAGAACCTGGTATGCCTTTGGCCAGCACTGGCAACTGATAGACCAGCAGTGGAAAATGAATAGGGATGTACTCATTGGCAGCTCATGTGTCTAATGTCTTGGATCTGCTATGGCTTGGCTGTGTTACTAGCACTCCATGGCTGGCAACCCACTGCATGGGATTGGAAAGTCTGCCAACACTGGCCACACAAGCCGCCCATAAATTTATAATCTGCCCAAATTCAGACCTTAATAGTAAATGTGTTGAAACAGAGCAGAGTAAGCTGACATGTTGGGTTAGTGACCTCATTCTGTCATTTCCCCCACAGTCGTTGCAGTATGAAAGCAGTGAATCTATTTTTCCTGAAGAGTGTCAGTCCATCTATTCATATATTTCTGCTTTATCCTATTCAGTGTCGCAGTGTGCTGGACCCTATCTCAGCTGACACTAGTCCTAGACCCAAAGGGAAATACAGTAAATAAAACAGTTCTAAATTCTGGCTTCAGTGGTCTTACACTGCGAGAGAGGTTTGAAGACAGTGGCTGTGTTCGAAACCGCCTACTACATACTACATACTTGCAAACGGCATACTCATTCGATCAGACAGTATGCAGAGCGTTTACACACAATGCATTTCACTCCTGCCCGAGCCGAAATCAGCCGGCCTGAAGGTGATTTCAGCTCGGGCTATAAACTCTGTAAATATATAACTTTAGCAACATTTGAAACATTTTCAGGCGAGAAAGTAGTCGTTTAGATCCCCAACGTGTTGAAAACCTGACAAAATACCGGCTGTTTACAATTTTGTTCCCACGAATTCGGCGCTACTAAAGCTAGCCGCAGTGAGCAACGCACTTCCGGTTATTTTCACAAAATAAAATGCCCGTTGCCTTTTATCATAGGGAAAGCCATTACGATACAATTGGTGCTTTTGTTTATAAAACAGGAAGTGAACCTACCCTCGTTGTAGCTAGCTTGAAACTGCCGTTTTGACAGGAAATGACGATCGGCGACGTCACGTTACGTTGCATCTTGGGTAGTTTGAGTATGACAAGTAACCTCATGATGAATACTCAACATTTCGGCGAATCTAGTATGCATCCAGGAACTTAAAAAAGTTAAAGTTAGTATGAGTAGTAGGAGTAGTAGGAGAAGTATGCGGTTTCGAACACAGCCAGTGTCAGAAATTCAGTATTGCTGTATAACAGCAGCAATAGCCTACACGTATGTCTACGAACTAACCAATAACTAATGCATATAAAGCTTATGCAATGTTGACTTGAGCCAACAACTCACCAGTGATAATCAGAGTGTGTGTGATGCCAGCCTCATTGAGCATCCGCTGGACGTGGCTGTTGTACAGGGTAAGCGCCTGTCCTTTCCCACTTTGTGGGTTCACGAGCAGCATCATCCGGCACGGACGGGACAACTCGCTCAGCAACACGCCTGCACAGGAGAGAAAAGGTCAACGTTACAAATGGGCTCATCATCTGCAATACAAGCACACTAGAAGTGAGTCCACCAACAGAACAGCTTGAATGTATATCACGCTTGGATAATTATTCAGCTGAAACCTGACCAATGCGACTCGGTCTTAAGATGGGGAGCGTTCCCCTTTCTGGGTGAAGGAGAGGACAGAAGTGCAAAAAGATAGTCGGTGCTTAAATATTTCATGTTTTCTCTAACAAAAAAAGGACCACTGCAGAACAGCATTAGGCTGACTTCTCCTGCCTGCACCAAGGGGCATTAGAGGTTAGAGTAATGAATGTCTTCCGCAGTGTTTTATACAGTACAGACTATAGCTCTGAGTGTTCTGCACACTGGGAGAAAAATCTGAAATAAATGTTGGCTGACAGTTTTATGCTTTCATACATTTGTCCTGCACTAGCTGGTTGGGTGATCACTTCAACCTATAAACCAGTGACTGAAAATAATTGAATGCAAATTTATGGTATTTGTTTTTGGACGCTGTTAATGTGTAGTTTGACATGTTTTGATGTAACGATCTGTTGCCTATTCCTTCATGATACATTTGCAGAAAATGTATCCCAGCTGCTGCTACCTCTGCAGCAAACCAGATGCAGCTTCATCTGATTCAATGTCGACTGGATGTATCGCATCAAAAAACAAAAACAAAACCCTGATGAAGTGACATTGTGGCTAAGACCAACAGGAGATTTACGTATAGAGGCAGAAACAAATGTCACAGACCAATTACACACCATCCAAGATATAAAAAAAGAAATAACACAAATAAATCCTACTACGTGGCTTGAATATAAAAAATGGATGAGTGGAGTCTTTTTTCTAAACCTTTAACTACAGTGGCAATGCAAATTAAATTTAAAATATCATGGGGATCAAAGATTTCAGAGGTTTAACAAACACAAACCTCAAGTGATTTTAAAACATTCTAAAAAATGATTTGCGGCTAATGAGGGAAGGAACCACCATTGGTTCCCTGTCCCACAATATTTGAAGAGGATTTATTAAGTATTGCATGCATTGATTACAATTAATTGAATTCCAATTGGCTTGAATTGGACTTTATTACTTAAGTGCCTTGAGATGACATTTGTTGTATTTGGCGCTATATAAATAAAAATGAATTGAATTAGCTTATAAAGAATTTAATAATCATCCAATATCTCATCTGAGACAGAGAAACTACATTGAAATAAATGGTACATGATACAGGCTGGCTGAGACAGAAAAAAATGCATTTTAAGAGAAAAAGTTCACAAATCAAGTTCATCTAATTTGACCTCTCAGATGGAAAAGAGAACAAACAAACGAACAGTATTGTGACAGAAAGCCATCAGCTATATTTGACACACTGCAACTGTGGGGTGTATCTACAGACAGGCCCAAAAAAGATTCTGAAAAGCCTCTTCTCTGTGACATGTCTTGTCAAAACACAAACACACCCAAACAGAGCGTGTCAGTCCGTAAGACACGAACCCTCGAGTGGAATTCCTCTCGGGGTATGATGTGACTTTGTGCTACTGTCTTATGAGTTTTCATCCAAACAAGTCTGACAGGTGACGCATGAGTCACAGTGGGCGGGAACAACTGAAGAGTATTAGCTCTCGTTCAAAACTAGTTTGTATTAATGAACACCGTGCCACACAGTGATACTCCAGGAATGCAGATAGGCAGGTAAGAAAAGAAGTTCCCACATTAAGGAAACTTCCCATTTCTTTGTCTCTTGTCACCAGAGCGTAACAGTGAGTTTAACTCCATTGTCTAATATTATATTTAGTTTGGTTTAGCTAAATAAAAAGCTGCTATCACCTTACCTTATAAACTCAATCTCCTATCTGGTTCAAACTAATGTATTTTCACACAGCATTTCTGCAATTAATACTCCTTTAAATCCAGCTCCACGGTCATTCATGAGGCTGCAGTTTGTGGTGCTGTCGCATTAAACTGTATCATACGAAGAGGTGTTTACAACCTTAAAATCTGGAACAGTCTTCCAGAAGATGTGAGACAAGCCTCAACTCTGACAATGTTTAAATCCAGGCTGAAAACTGTTCTATTTAGCTGTGCTGAAAGTATTTTATCTGCACTCTTCACTTTTAAATTAATTAATTAATGATTATTTTTAATGTTTTTTTTCATTTATTTTAATTTTTTTATTATTATTAATTTTATTATTATTATAATTTTTTTTATTTCTATTTTTATTATTATTATTATTTATTTTTAATGCCTTCTTGTGGTAGCTGTGAAGCACTTTGAATTGCCTTGTGTATGAATTGTGCTCTATAAATAAAATTGCCTTGCCTTGCCTTAATTTAAGCTTATCGGCATTATTGTGGTGGGCCAGCCTGAAATGTTATATATTCTCCTTTTTCCTTTCTTTTTTATAATTTTTCAAAACAGCTCAGCAAGAAACAAATGCAAATACAACCATCTGCCGTATTCAAATCCAGATAAACACATGGAAGTCATTGTGTCAAAGCACCAAAGTCGCCAACATGAAAAAAAAAAAGTTAATTAAATTTCCTAACTGAAATCCTCTCCGTATCACCTATATTCCCTGTATAGTGTTACTGGAAGTAAATAAACTGGAAAGGTCAATTTGACATTATACTCCTTCCAGATGTAGTTCACAGCACACAATGAATGGACAATATATAAATTAGACCACATGGATATTCATAGTCTTGTATACACTTGTCTCTGCAAGCAATATGATTCAATCTAGTAGTTCAAAAAGTCTAGAAGACAACAAGATTTTAGTCACACCTCACTATGGCCGTACTTTAGCGTAGTACTGCTTTGAGCTAAATGCTAACAATGTTCAATGCTACAATGACTACCATGTTCACCATTTTAGATTTTCTAACACCAAGCACACTTGAACAGTTAAGCACACCCACCCTTTCAACAGAGAAAATGTCCCAGCAGAGGAAGGAAACAATCAAGGGGATGATTTCAGTAAGATTCATCCGCTGGGAACCAGAAATGTTTGCATCAAATACATTAGGAATCTTTTCAGTACTTGTTGAGAGACTTCAGTCCTAACTGAAGTGGATAGAATGGTCAGTGACAGATATACCTATCCCTACAGTTCAATGACAACAACGGTAAATAAATAAGTTGAATGTATTAATTATAGGGGTGGGACGATATGCTTTGGTCACGATTCGATTTGTATCACGATTCTTGATAATTGCGATTCTCCAAGTATTGCGATTCAATATAATCAGTAATTGCAATTTTTTTCCTCCTTAAAAAAACAAACAAGTTGAATCATACACTTCTAGAATGAATGTCGTTCCCATAAACAATGCACATCAGTCTGTGTCAGTCAGTCCAGCAGCTGACATTTATTTCAACTCAGACAAAAAGAGGCATTTTTTAAAGTTTACAGTTACAAAATTAATTGAAATGTCCACACAGCAAAAATGTGGGCTAGTTTTAACATAACTTAATGTGATGAATTGATGAAGTTTATCTAGACACGGATATGATGTAATATAATCGATAAAGCTTCCCTTGGCATAGCAAATGTGTTTAGCATAAACGGTATTCAGATTACAATTCTGCTGCCATAATGCTGGACAGGGCAAGGGTAAATATATATATATATATATATATATATATATATGTATATAAAAAAATCGATTCAGAGGAGAAAAATCGATTTTTAAAATCATCCCATAAAAAAAAATCGCGATATGTACATGAATCGATTTTTTCGCCCACCCCTAATTAATTGTTAAAACAAAATACTGCAATGACAACATTTCAGTTCTGGATAGCATAAGAAGTCATTTTATGTACGATTACAATTATCAATGATAAACTGATAAAGAGCATGTGATCTTTCTAAGTGCAGCTAAATCATATGTTCATTTCTTTGCATCATTTAGATGAAGTCCTTTAAAAAATCCAAATGACTGTACTCTTGAAAATAAGCTAAAGAGATGCCAGGATGAATCAGCTGGCGTGACAGTTGGCGGAGAACATCCTGACCTTCAAGTGTGTGTGTGTGCATGTGTGCGCTCTTAGCCATTCTCAAAACAGCCCTTTCTGGCTAAATCCTCATGCCGCTGACTTCCTGTGTGCCACTCCTCTCCTTCTCAAAACATTCCAGAGACTACTATCAATCCACCCGTCTCTGTCCACGGTCAGTTTCCTCCTCCATCATCAGCACTGCTGCAGAAACATTGAGGCACTGAGCCAAAGCAGGACAGATATCTGAAAAACCATGCAAAGGACTGGAAAGAAAATCAATTAAAAAAATCTAACCTCGTCTAGATTTTTTTTTTCTAAGACAGGAAGTTAATAATTTGGGGGATGGGTTCAAGATGTGTCTGGAACTCCTTGTCAACTCATGCATGTTTGTCTCACGTACTAACTGTAGTGTTTTATTTACTTTATCGCAAAGAACGCCAGATGCACACAACAGACGTGAAAACTGTTGTTTTTTTAAAAAAAGGCAGGTTTTGGATAAGTGATAAAGTGGGTGGCCGTGAAGCGCTTCCAATGAAGAAGCAATCTAAGTGAATCAACATCCTAACAAAGACCAGCAAAGAAAGGAAGCAAACTTGCTGCAACAAAGCTCTGCTCGGCATCTCAATTCTGTGATTACAGACGCCTCATCTGCTCACTTCAAACCAACAGCATGGGAACTGTCCCAGATCTTAATGGAATAACCACTACTGAGGTATTTGCAACAGGAAATAACAGTCTAAATGAAAGGGAAAGCCCAGCAGCCAGGAAAAATACATTTACCGGAAAAGTTCCCTATAATAGCCCTCTGGGTTTGCAAAGAGTCTGAGAACAGATGACAGTTTTGTCTTGTTCTATGTTCAGCACTGCGTCAGCTTCCTCTTTAATTACACTTAAAAATGCACTTCTCTTTTTTTCCTTTAGTGAAAATTTGTTTCTTTCATCTTTCTTTGTCCCTTTATCAAGCGACATAAAACAGGGCCAATTTCTTCATTTGATTTGTATTTACTGCCCACAGAAATTGCATCATGCGACGTATGACATGAGCTTTTTCTGTTCGTGTTTAGGACGTATACAGTTAATTTGGGCCACACGAAGAAGGGAAAACCTCTCAATTACAAAACAAATAAATTAAACAACATGAATACAGTATTCATGACTTTCATGGTCACTCTTTTTATCTGCAATGTAACTACTGTGTTGCAATTCACATTAACCTACAATGATGACTTACACATGTATGTGTTAATTAAGGTCTGAATCATGGGCGTCGCACCCGTGGGGGATGGGGGTGTTTCGACATCCCCACTTTTACAGAAAGATGATTTCACCTTTTTGAATTTTCAATGACCAAATAAAGTTTTAACAAATCCTAAAATGTGTTTTAAAGACTCTGTACCCTCTTTAGAATAATTCTATCCAGATTTAAGCAGTGTAACTATTGTAGTTTCCATACAGGATCTAGTTTAGGGCGATCAAAATGCAAAAAAAATGCAGTAAAATGGCCCTGTTCTGCATTTTCACAAATCCCAAACAAGGTTTTAATGAATCTACAGCCTCTTTAGAATAATTCCATCCAGATTTGAGCAGTCTAACTATTGTAGTTTCCATACAGGACCTAGTTTAGGACGATCAAAATGCAAAAAATGCAGTGAAATGGCCCTTTATGCCCATTAATTCTCGAATCGGATGCCAACTTCAGCGTCGTGTCTATGGGCTTGATGTGGTGCTCATGTGCCATCCCTGGAACACCCCCACATTTAAAATCACTGCTCCACCCCTGGTCTGAATACACTTCTACATGTGTAAGTCATACTGGTGTTTCGCACCTTGAATTCAGCTCCCTACGAGCAGTTGAGCATGACAAACCATTAGCTGTCTGTGGTAAGGAAATGATGCTGCATACATGATAAAAAATGTAAAACATGCCAGGCTGTCACCTGCTGAGTTCAGCCACATTCCCGACTCATTCCCACTCAGTTGAGACGCCGTGTAAAAGTTTACCGCTGGGGATTTAAAGAGAAAGAATAGGCAAAAGGTCACATTTTCCTTGATTTGTTGAAATTTAGGGAATGATGCGCTTTCTTATAAAGTAGCATTATATTGTTCAGCAAAGTCAGAAAAAAACATTGATTTCACCCTTCAAGTTATGATTCAAGGCAGGACAATTCCAGTGTCAAACTGTAAATGTGATGACTGGTAACAAAACATGACCATGGCAGGTTAATAAAATCCAATATGAGGACAAATTAAAATCCCTTTACAAGGAGCAATAAGTGTCACGCCATGGGACTCATGCTTTTAGTTTTATGTTTTATGTTTCAGTTCATGTCTTGGTTTGGAGTTTTTAGTTTTGCCATAGTTTTTCCCCTCACTTCCCATGCTTGTTAATTAGTTCACTCCCCTCACCTGTCCAGTTTCACCAGCTGCACCTTGTCATCAATCACTCCCAGCCCTCTATTCAGTCTCCTGTCTCCCCTGTTTGTTTGTCGGATCTTTTTGTTTCTTGCCATTCATGTCTTACCTGTTTATTCCATGTTCCTCGTCTTCTCAAAGTTAAGTATTTATTTATTCTAAGCCATGCCAAGTTCCTTGTTTATTTTTTCCACAGTTAGTTTTTCGAATCCGGCTCAGCCGCGCTTTTTGTTTGTACTTTGTTTTTTGTGAAATAAATCCAGTTTTCTTTTGAAGTCCACTCCCCAAACCACTGTGACAATAAGTTGCATATTTGTGTGGGCACTTCTTTAAGATACACTGTGGAAATGAAGACATGTAAGGCAATAAACATAAACTGATCTATAATATGGGCTGCACGGTGGTTTGCACTGTCAGCTCAGAGCAAGAGGGTTTCTGGTTCAAATCCCAGCTGGGGATTATTTTTATTATTATATTATTATTTTATATTATTAATTATTATATTAAAATAAACATTATTTAACTTTAAAAATGCATTTAATTTAATTTAATTAAAAACGTTAATTTGCTTCTGTGCGCTGTTTTTATGCCGCCTGCTGCATCTCCTGCCGTCTCTCATGAAGCAGGCGACTCGCCTAGCAACCTGCCGTAACTAATGTATACAATTATTTCTTCTTTTGGATGACGTGTAAATGATTAGCTGAACATTGCTATATGCTAGTTATCAATGCAAAATGTCGTTGTCGAAAACCTTGAAAAGAAAAATTGATTCAGAACGCAGGACCTACAAAGAAGAATGGAAGCAGAGGTATGCATTCATCCTGCCTGCATTTATTAATTAATATAGACTCTATAGCATCATAGAGTGTCAACCTGTAACGGTGAACACAACAGCTGTGTAGCAAAGCTTCCTTTACAGATAAAAAGGAAAGCAAACTGATGTTTGAATCTTATAATCACAGAAGCACAAACTAAAGTATCTACTGCCATATGTGCTCACCGGCTCGGCACTCCCTGCATATGGTACATATACAATATCCTGTGTTAAAAATAAAGATGCGAATGATTCAGTGCTGCTCTTTTACAAAGAGTTGCCTCATCTCAGTAGTTACTTTGTTGCAATAGACATTAATGACAATAGACATATCATTTTTTTTTTACTTTTCCCAACAAATGAGTTAGTTTTACTGTACTTACTACTATACATATTTCCATCTGATGCCCAGTGATAATGAGGGCGTTAAGTCCTGATAAACACCCACCAGGAGAGAATCCAGTTTCCACAATTAGGGAATAGGTGCATTATCTTGTATTTAACATAATACTTTTACTCTCCCAGCCCCATGTAATAACACAGATACATCCCATCATAATCTATAAATATTGTGGGCAACTCTCTATTTTTTTATTCTTAAAGTCTGGCGTGTATAGAGAAAATCTATTCTGTAAAACACAAATAAACTCATGCTTAAAATAAAATCTAAATCCTGAAAAGTGCAAAGAAAGGTTGAAAAAAATCCCACGTTTTCCAGTCAAGCCAGAGATGCAAAATTCATGAAAACAGCCATTTTCACAGATATGATAGTGTCGTTTGACAACAGTGCAACGGTGATTCTCTGAGCCAAAGTACAAGGGCATACTTCAACTGAATACCAAACGTAACCACACGATAGCAATTTAGACATAGCACATGGTGTCTGGGGTGTATCGGGTCTCATTCATAATGTGCAGAACTTTTACTGAGCTGCATTTCAGAGGAAAATACTCATCTTCTCACACCATAAGATTTGTTTGGAAGCTACAGTTACTAAAAAAGACAAATTAAGGGTGCACGCACACAACATCAAATCACTACAAGACTTTTTGATAGACTAAGTTACCTAAAGAAATACAGACACACAAACCAAAACAGTTGACCTTGTTAAAAGTAGAACTTTGAATAAAAGATGTGTACCAGCTTGTTTTGATATACATCCTGTGGTGTACTGTGTTGTGTGAGGAAATAAGGCAGTAAGAATATGCCGGAAGAGGTTTTTCCAAATATAATAAAGGAAAGGCTTTTTCACATTCTAACATCTTATCATAAAGCAGGTTTCTTATGCGTCTTGTGTTAACAGAATTTATTAACATCAGACATTTCAGGCATCAGGAAATAATAAATCCTGTATTAAAGAACTTGACAGTGATTTTGTTTTCCAATCCTCTACTTGGATGTTTGGTGGCAGGGACGGTTCTTTCGTCTGCCACCGAATCATGGGATAGACCCTTGATTCAGCTGCAGACAAACAAACTCACCGGTTCCAAGTAGCCTTTAAAGTGCAGTGAGGGGAAAACTCCTGATTCCTAATTGTAAATCAAAGAGTGGATGCTGCTCAAGCACAAAAGCAGATTTTTCCTGAGCCAGAACCACAAAGGGTGTGGAAGGCGGAGGAGGAGGAGGTGGCAGTGGTTAGCCCTCTGCAGGTCTAAATTAAGAAAGGCAAAGAGTTTATGTTCTTACAGTATTTTAAGCTTTGTTATACGGGATGTATGCGTTATCAGAGAAAGAGTAAGGTCAGAAGAGGACAGGAGGATATGCAGGAATTGGAATTGTGTTTGTTGCATATGTGTATTTCAGGCTTCATCATTGGACCAATGAGGGGAGTTTAGATTCCTGCAGGGAAACAACGCAAAAAAATAAAGGAAGAAGTAAATCAAATCAAATCAAAATCAAATCATATTTATTTATATAGCACATTTCATGTATAAAACAATTCAAAGTGCTTTACATAAAATAAAAGCATTGCAGCAGGGAGTGGAAGAAGCATTAAAAATACATAAAAGAATATAAAGAGAAACAATTAAAATCATTTAAATGAATTTAAACACAAGCAACAGTCTAGATTAGTTCAAAGATATCGTGCAGATTCCATACATAGACACATGAGAAAAGAACTGTTCTTAACCTGGATTTAAAAATGTCTACGTTTGGTGAAAGTTTAATCTCCACTGGCAGTTTGTTCCACTTGTTTGCAGCATAACAGCTAAATGCTGCTTCTCCATGTTTAGTCTGGACTCTGGACTGGACCAGCTGACCTGAGTCCTTGGATCTCAGAGCTCTGCTGGCTTTATATTCTCTGAACATATCACAGATTGTAAACCACCAGCAGGCTTTTAAAATCTATTCTGTGACTGACTGGAAGCCAGAGTAAAGATTTTAAAACTGCTGTGATGTGTTCAGATCTCTTAGTCCGGGTTAAAACTCCAGCAGCAGCGTTCTGGATGAGCTGCAGATGTTTAATGCTCTTTTTGGGAAGTTCAGTTAAAAGAGCGTTACAGTGATGGAGTCTGCTGGAGATGAATTGCATGGATGAGTTTCTCCTGGTCTGTTTGGGGAGGAAACCTTTAATTCTGTTGATGTTTCTGAGATGGTAAAAAGCTGCCTTGGTGACAGCTTTGATGTGGCTGCTGAAAGTCAGATCTGAGTCTATCAACACTCCGAGGTTACGAACTGGGTCAGTGATTGTAAGGGCCCGAGTCTCAAGATATGTACCAACGCTGACCCTCTTCTCTTTGCTCCCAAACAGAATGATCTCAGTTTGGTCTTCATTTAATTGTAGAAAATTCTCTCTCATCCAGGTGTTTACTTCCTCCAGACACTGACACAGTACGTCTGCTGGGCTGCAGTCGCCATGGTGACAGAGACACATAAAGTTGTGTATCGTCTGCATAACTGTGATAATTGATGTTAAAGTTCTGCAATATCTGACCCAAAGGGAGCATATACAAGTTAAACAGAAGAGGTCCAAGAAGTAAGGAGTAAGAAATTAAAGCTACTTTGATTCATGCTTCGCCTTCCAGCCGCACATAAAAAAAAAGTTGTCCAATCTCGTTTCCTTCAGTGATGAACATTTTCTCAGATTTTGACAGTGTTAGTCATGGATTTATAAATTCCAGGTAAGATGCTCTAACTCCCTCCTCACTGGTTTCAGACAAAAATCATTATCATGCCTCCAACTGGTCCAAAACGCAGCAGCTAGGCTTCTCACTGGTTTAAATTTAAATAAATCTCCCCGTACATTTTAAAATTTTTAATGGCCCAGAGTCACATCTCGGAACTGTTGAGCCACCTCACAGCCTTAGATTCTCGGACGGGGCTTTCCTGGCTGTTCCGAAGTCGAGGCTCAAATCCAGAGGAGATCATACTTTTGCCATCAGTGACCCCTGACTTTGGAACGACCTGCCCAAGGAATTAAGGCTTTATTGTCTTTTTTATTTATTTTACTTATCCATTATTTATCTATCCATTTATTTTCTAAACTTATTTTTAATCTAGTAACATCTATTCTAACTGATATTATCATATTGAACCTTTAATGTTCCATTTATGTGGTACTTTTATTCCCTCTTGTTTGTTGTCTGAACTTTTTGGCCTGTAAAGCACTTTGTAAACTCTTTTTTTAAAAGTTGCTTTATAAATAAAGTTCATTATCATTATTATTATTATTATTATCATTATTATTATTATTATTATTATTATCATTATTATTATTATTACTATTATTATTATTATTATTATTATTAATTAAAGATTCAGTTTCTGTTTTCATTCAATAAGAAGTGGAGCTTACATACTTAATTAACATCTTTTAATTTACATGATTAACTCTGTGAAAACAGACATATATAAAGTCTGTGCAGTGTTGGCATATCTATTACTACTAATCTATCTACTTTTACCAGGCAAGATTGGATTTCTCTTGGGTAAACTCACTTTTCTATAGGCTAAATGGTTGTTGTTGCCAGTGTATCAGAGAACAGCAAAATGGATGACTGACTATGGAAGTTTTTCTGCCATCAGAGTTTGAATACGAATTTCTAATATTGAATTTTTACAGCATCAAAATCAGACTTTGAATTTGAAAAACCAACAGTGTAAAAAAAAAATCTATTTCTAAAAACAAAAATCAGTGTAAAAAAAATGAAACATCCATCCATCCATCCATTATCTTCCGCTGGTCCGGGGATCGGGTCGCGGGGGCAGCAGCTTGAGCAGAGAGACCCAAGCGTCCCTGTCCCCGGCCACTTCCTCCAGCTCTTCTGGGGGGACCCCGAGGCGTTCCCAGGCCAGCCGAGAGACATAGTCTCTCCAGTGTGTCCTGGGTCTTCCCCGGGGCCTCCTCCCAGTGGGCCGGGCCCGGAACACCTCACCGGGGAGGCGTCCAGGAGGCATTCTCACCAGATGCCCGAGCCACCTCATCTGACTCCTCTCGATGCGGAGGAGCAGCGGTTCTACTCCGAGCCCCTCCCGGATGACCGAGCTTCTCACCCTATCTCTAAGGGAGAGCCCAGACACCCTGCGGAGGAAACTCATTTCGGCCGCATGTATTCGCGATCTCGTTCTTTCGGTCACTACCCACAGCTCGTGACCATAGGTGAGGGTAGGAACATAGATTGACCGGTAAATCGAGAGCTTGGCCTTCTGGCTCAGCTCCTTCTTCACCTCGACGGGCCGGTGCAGAGCCCGCATCACTGCAGACGCCGCACCGATCCGTCTGTCAACCTCCCGCTCCATTCGTCCCTCACTCGTGAACAAGACCCCGAGATACTTGAACTCCTCCACTTGGGGAAGGATCTCATTCCCGACCCGGAGAGGGCATTCCACCCTTTTCCGGCCGAGGACCATGGTCTCAGATTTGGAGGTGCTGATGGTCATCCCAGCCGCTTCACACTCGGCTGCGAACCGCTCCAGTGAGAGCTGAAGGTCACGGCCCGACGACGCCAACAGAACCACATCGTCCGCAAAGAGCAGAGACCCGATTCTGAGGTCGCCAAACCGGACCCCCTCAACGCCCTGGCTGCGCCTAGAAATTCTGTCCATAAAAATTATGAACAGAATCGGTGACAAAGGGCAGCCCTGACGGAGTCCAACAAAAAATTAAACATCTAAAAAAAAATTCAGTGGAAAAAAATTCAATGGATGTTGAGTCTGGTTCTTTTTCCACTGAATTTTTTTTTAAATGTTGAATTTTTTTCCACTGTTGGTTTTTCAAATTCAAAGTCTGATTTTGATGCTGTAAAAATTCAATATTAGAAATTCGTATTCAAACTCTGATGGCACAGAAAAGCTTCCTTAAAAAGCACTTTAAACAGAAAAGAGTGAAATATTAATAAAATCAGTATATCCAGCCACACTGCAAAGAAAGAGCTGCCATTCAAATAATTTATAAAGGTCAAGAAAATATCTGAATCTCAGACACATCTTTGCGATGGGATGGCTCGATAAGCAGGTACGGTCTCCAACTGACGTCAACATCAGCACACTGATACCTGACATCATCCTGTTGTAGGCAACCAAGATGAGTATCTTGTAAGTTGAGCTGACAGTGATATAGGAAGAGGGCTCCGATGAAGCACACGAAAGTATAAAGTTGCAGAATGCCAAACTAAGGATAAACTAAACTCAAGGCTTTGAGAACATCCTAACCAAGCACTTGCTGAGAGAAAAAAGGCTTCATGTTGTGGAAAAAAAGTCCTGACGGATCTCTCTGAAGAAGCAGAAAGGGGAGAGGAGTTGGGGGAAACCGAGAGAGCACTTAGTTAATCTGTCTGCTTTATCTAAATCCAAACAGGGAGCTTCATGAGACATCCCATCATCCTGAGATGTTCTTGGATTAAAAGGAGATGTATGGAAGTTTTTCTGTGCCATCAGTTTGAATACAAATTTCTAATATTGAATTTTTACAGCATCAAAATCAGACTTTGAATTTGAAAAACCAACAGTGTAAAAGAAAAATCAATTTCTAAAAACAAATTCAGTGGAATAAAATTCAACTTAAAAAAATTCAGTGGAAAAAAATTCAATGGAAAAAGAACCAGACTCAACATCCATTGAATTTTTTTTAGATGTTGAATTTTTTTACACTGATTTTTGTTTTTAGAAATTGATTCTTTTTTTACACTGTTGGTTTTTCAAATTCAAAGTCTGATTTTGATGCTGTAAAAATTCAATATTAGAAATTCATATTCAAACTCTGATGGCACAGAAAAACTTCCATAGAGACGGAACAGCAGTGAAAGATTGCTCCAAGCTTTCGGCTCTGCAGCTGGCATTCTGGCACCAGAAGAGATGTGAAAGGCAGAAAGGCCTCGCAGGTTTCATCTACAGATTTTAAGAGAGCTTAACTACAGAAATGTCCCTTAGATCTTTCAGTTCAACGAAAGATTCCCAAAATTCTCTGCTTCTCATCGATTCTATTAGCTCAGTTATTTAGTAACAGAAAATGAGTTGGTGAAATTGTTTTATTCATATACTGAGACAACAAAATGTTTATTTGTTTCAATACGACACACTGAAAACCTCTTTTGTTTTGTTTATTCGAGATGGAAAAAAAGATGACAAAATAAAAACGTTGTCATTTTTTGGTGGAAAAAAAAACTATTGAATGATCTCGAAACAAATTAGGCTACAACAGCTTTATAAATCTCAGAAACCAAAGCTTGCTGATGTAACCTAAACATTAGGGAAGCTATAATCTAACCTCAAACACTTTGATCCTTGCTGGTATCAGCAGAAAGACTCCAAGACAACCAAATATGACCATTTTTATCAAAACTGTACCTCTATCCACTACGCCTGCTACCATTGCCTAACTTACAATAATACCCTCACTGATGCATTTAATGCTTTCATCAACAACCATGAATCATTACTGTTGATGAAAAACTTGGCAATGCAGCTGAGGTGTCAATGTGAAAACAAGAATTAATTTATGGGGAACTTGATTTGAGGGCCTGACAGCTTACAGTAACCCAGAAGCAGCAGGAACTGAGACGAGGGTCCCGTCACGTCTCTTCGTGTTATTCCTCCGTATGCACACACCACAGACATGCAGCGTATTCTGGACTTCCTCCCTTTGAGAGCAAAATGACTAGTTTGAAATGCAGCGAGCAGGAAATGAGTAAAAAAGAAAATCAACCACAGTAACTAACCCCTTTCACACCACCTTCAATCTTAAAAATGCTGCCTACTTGGGGTAAAAATAGATGTAAGAGATTCAGCTGTAAAATGTTCCCTTTGTTACATGCAATACTCTCTCCAAATTGCATGAAATACAACACACTGAAAAAAGGGACTTTTTGGTGAAGTAAACTCTATTAGAGTAACTCTTAATTTCTAACTTGTATTTTTAAGATTCAGTAAGAACTAGAGCTTCTTAAGTAAAATTAAACATTTTATTAACGTAATACATGAATTATGGGGAAAGAGTAAGTTTTACTTAGGTTTCCTCATACAATTTAAATGTTTAATAGTTGTATGTACATAAACCTAGAAATACTACATAAACTTTACTCTGAAAGTGTATCGTTAAAATCTACTAAGTTACTTCATAACAGCAAATACTACAGATATATAAACTTTACTTAAAAGTTTGAGTAAAATGATGTTCCTGCCTATGAAAAACAAGTAGACTTTACTTAATTTGTTTAAATAAATATAACTTAAAACTTAGATGTAATTAAGTAAGTGTTACTTAATATCTTCAAAACTGTTTTATGGTAAGTAAAATTTACTTGATATTGCAGCATTAAATATTACTTAAATCATCTGAGTGCAAATACTTACAAAGGGTTTTTTAAGTAAATCTTATGAGTTGTTTTTTTCAGTGTACACCTCACATGAATAAAACAATACCACTGGTGTGGGAGACTCACATTTCAGTAACCCCAGTCTGCAAACAAACCTGTTTAACATAAAAGACACCTGAGAAACATCTGAGTATCAAATAGGTGCACAGAGGTCATGCAGTGGAATCAGGTGTGATGACTCGAATAGGAAGTTCCCTGTGTAGGTTCCTTATTGAAGCCATGAGCTTGACGCTCTTCTCTCTCCCGTCATCCACATCCTCGATTGAAATGAAAAACTCCACAAGATCCTTTTTTTATGGTCTTCAATTTACTTCCACAAAACGAAAAATGTTACATCCATAATCCAATATGAGAAAATAAAGAAATTGACAGTGAGAGGGAAAGGTCAAAAAACTGTGTGGCTCCACTCCAAGTTGCCCGACCACACTGACTCCTGACACCAAAGTCTCCCGAGACAAATCAACCCAAATCACGTTCCCACATCCAAACTCAAATAGCCATCCAACACCAAACCCAAAACAGGACCCAGGCTCCTACACCCTGTAATGGGTGAGTTCTTAAGACGAGTTGTCTCATTATCTGTCTCTCTCACTAAGCTGTCTCTTTACAAACTTTGTCCCACACACAGTTGTGGTATCAGTGGCACACTGTGACCTAGTTAGCGTTTTCCCATTTGCACAAATGTATTTTTAACGAGACTAAATGTGCTGCGATTCTGCACTGCCTGTCATTGTCAAAAGAAGAAAGAGGAGACTTTTGGTAACTCAAGACAGTAATTATTTGCTTTGACATATTGTGATTTGACCGCCCTGGAGCGTAACCTGAGACAGTGACCAAGCGAGTTTGCTGCCTTTAGACAGAGACCCTAAGGTAATGACAAAGCAGAGCGGATAAGCTTAGATTCCTTGGACTGACTGCTTCGGACCTGTCCTCTTGCTCATTTGATTTAAGGATTAAGTAAAAAAATAACAAGAGGCAGAGCTGATAAAGGGTTGAGAACAGTTTATGCTCAGTAAACATTTAAAGAAAAGAAATTAAGACAGAGGTGTGTATTCCAAGAAATGACTGATTAGTCACATTAACCTGTCTTCAGTGACTCACCACTTGAGTGATTGACACTATCAGAGACAGGGTGCTTATCATGTGGTCAGTTATTTAATCATCAGGGGAGAGTAGCAGGCCATCCATCCACCGCAGCTCATGGTCGTGAAGTGATTAATGACAGTCATGATTGATTTGTAACAAAACAAAACAAAAAAAATACTGTAGATTTGTACATAGCGAATGTTTATTCACTATTTTTATTTATTTTATCTTATATTTATTTTATTCTATTCTATTTGCTTGTTTTTACTTTAATTGTTTTCATATCTTTACTGTATGCTGCTGCAACAAAACAATTTCCCAAATTGGGATTAATAAAGTATCTATCTATCTATCTATCTATCTATCTATCTATCTATCTTAAATTTTACAGCCCAAACACATTGATCCAAAAAATAACTCTAAGAATTGTTCTATTGCTCATGTTGTAAGTTTTTATAATTAAGCAATTGGTTGTTCGCATAGACTCAGATCTGACTTTCAGCAGCCACATCAAAGCTGTCACCAAGGCAGCTTTTTACCATCTCAGAAACATCAACAGGGTTAAAGGTTTCCTCTCCCAAACAGACCAGGAGAAACTCATCCATGCATTCATCTCCAGCAGACTCCATCACTGTAACGCTCTTTTAACTGGACTTCCCACAAAGAGCATTAAACATCTGCAGCTCATCCAGAACGCTGCTGCTGGAGTTTTAACCCAGACTAAGAGATCTGAACACATCACAGCAGCTTTAAAATCTTTACTCTGGCTTCCAGTCAGTCACAGAATAGATTTTAAAATCCTGCTGATGGTTTACAATCTGTGATCTGTTCAGAGAATATAAAGCCAGCAGAGCTCTTAGATCCAAGGACTCAGGTCAGCTGGTCCAGTCCAGAGTCCAGACTAAACATGGAGAAGCAGCATTTAGCTGTTATGCTGCCAACAAGTGGAACAAACTGCCAGTGGAGATTAAACTTTCACCAAATGGAGACATTTTTAAATCCAGGTTAAAAACATTTCTTTTCTCATGTGTCTATGTATGAAATCTGCACGATATCTTTAAACTTATCTGGATTGTTGCTTGTTTTTAAATTCATTTAAATTATTTTATTTGTTTCTCATTCTATTCTTTTAATGCTTCTTCCACTCCCTGCTGCAATGCTTTTATTTTATGTAAAGCACTTTGAATTGTTTTGTACATGAAATGTGCTATACAAATACATTTGATGTGATTTGATTTGATTAACAACCAATTAAACGAGTATGATGAAAAGAAAGATAGAGGAAACTGGAAGCCAATTCGATTTTTAGCTTCATAACCGTATCAACTTAAAACTGAGGACCGACAATTAAGTTTTCTATGGAAGTTTTTCTGTGCCATCAGAGTTTGAATATGAATTTCTAATATTGAATTTTTACAGCATCAATATCAGACTTTGAATTTGAGAAACCAACAGTGTAAAAAAAAATCTATTTCTAAAAACAAAAATTCAGTGGAAAAAAATGGAGGAAGAACCAGACTCAACATCCGTTGAATTTTTTGATGTTGATTTTTTTTCCACAGAATTTTTTTTTAGATGTTGATTTGTTTTTCCACAGAATTTTTTTTTAGATGTTGATTTTTTTTCCACAGAATTTTTTTTTAGATGTTGATTTTTTTTCCAAAGAATTTTTTTTTTTAGATGTTGAATTTTTTTCCACTGAATTTTTTTTTAGATGTTGATTTTTTTTCCACAGAATTTTTTTTAGATGTTGATTTTTTTTCCACTGAATTTTGTTTTTAGATGTTGAATTTTTTTCCACTGAATTTTTTTTTAGATGTTGATTTTTTTTCCACTGAATTTTGTTTTTAGATGTTGAATTTTTTTCCACTGAATTTTTTTTTAGATGTTGAATTTTTTTCCACTGAATTTTTTTTTAGATGTTGATTTTTTTTCCACAGAATTTTTTTTAGATGTTGATTTTTTTTCCACTGAATTTTGTTTTTAGATGTTGAATTTTTTTCCACTGAATTTTTTTTTAATGTTGAATTTTTTTTACACTGATGGTTTTTCAAATTCAAAGTCTGATTTTGATGCTGTAAAAATTCAATATCAATAACTCGTATTCAAACTGATGACCCAGGAAAACTTCCACAGTTTCCCTTCCAGTTGCTAAACGCGCACTCACCGTCTCTGAGGCGCTGTTGCACCGCCGCGCGTTCCCGGACAGCTCGAGCCCACTTCTCCGCCTCCTCCAGGTTCGCGTGCCGGTCCTGGAGCGCCGCGAGCCGAAAGCACTGCTCCACTCTCTGCCGCGACACCCCGGAACTCATCCAGCGGCGTCTGAGAGGGTAAAAGTACGCTGCAAAGTACGCTGCGGGGTCCGCCTTGTCACCTTCCCGGTAAGCCCGGCAGCCGACACAGTCCTTCAGACTCCAGACCGTCTTGTTCCGCCCGGCAGGTGCCGATGTCAGCCTGTGGATAACCAGGTCCCTCTCGGTCAGGGTTACGGAACACCTGACTTTTCGGTTATTAGAGAGCGTGAATTCCCCGTACAACGTGACAGGACTGGTGGCGGTTATGAGGTCCGATTCAGCCGTCCTGTGATCCATCCTGGGCGGACTGGGGAGGCCGGGATGGGAGGGTGGGGGGGAGGGGGTCCGGGATACAGCTGCAGCTAGAGTGTCACATAGCTCGCTGCCTGAAATGATGCGAGCAGAGAGGAGAGTACTGCCTGCAACTGACAGCCTCCTCCTGTTCGGACCTTTGTCAAAAGCTGCAGAGGAAAACATTCCACATCCGGTTGCATTTCAGAATAATAACAGCTGCTGTGGAAGTTTTTCTGTGCCATCAGTTTGAATACGAATTTCTAATATTGAATTTTTACAGCATCAAGATCAGACTTTGAATTTGAAAACCCAACAGTGTAAAAAAAAAAAAAAAAAAATTCTAAAAACAAAAATCAGTGTAAAAAAATTCAACATTAAAAAAAAAAGGTGTAAAAAAATTCAACATCTAAAAAAAGGTGTAAAAAATGCAACATCTAAAAAAAAAGGTGTAAAAAAATTCAACTTCTAAAAAAAATTCAGTGGAAAAAAAATTAAACATCTAAAAAAAATTCTGTAAAAAAATTCAACATCTAAAAAAAATTCAGTGGAAAAAAATTCAACTTCAAAAAATTCTGTGGAAAATACAGAAGAGTATTAGGGCCAGGCATAAGAAAAAATATTTATATTTTGCCTGTCGAGATTAAAGTAAGTTGAGAAAAAAGTCGAATTTTCAAGAAAAAAGTCAACTCCTCTGGTCCATCATCTAATTACTTTATTCTCAACATGTCGACTTTATTCTCGACATGCAAAATATAAATATTTTTTCTTATGCTCATTTGTAGGAAAAAGAACCAGACGCAACATCCATTGAATTTTTTGATGTTGAATTTTTTTTTCCACTGAATTTTTTTTTTAGATGTTGATTTTTTTTACACTGTTGGTTTTTCAAATTAAAAGTCTGATTTTGATGCTGTAAAAATTCAATATTAAAAAATTCATATTCAAACTGATGGCACAGAAAAACTTCCATACAGCTCTTACCGCCTCTGTGGCTGGCGAGGGGGCGAATAGTGAGGTCGCCAAGCAACAAAAGGTGTTCCTGGTGAGTTTAGCAAATACTGGTTTCGAGAAATTCACTTGATGGTGAATTATTGTTATTTTAGTGACTATTGTCTTTATTTTAAAGTATGTATTTGTGTGATTTAAGAGAAAATGAACCAAACCACAAATAAAAAAAGAAAGGAAAAGAGCCAAATGTTGTGGCCCCCACTTCCTACAATATTTGTTTGAAACACAGATAGATAGATAGATAGATAGATAGATAGATAGATAGATAGATAGATAGATAGCTTTTATGTATAAGGTGTCTTGGCCAATTTGTCTGTGCTTTTTGAGTGTGTCCTGCTGACTTGACATCCCGGACTGCGGCTGAACCAGGCTGTCAAGGAGATCTAAGAACAACACAGATAAGAAACGATATTCTGCCCCCTAGTGGTATTTATGATGAAAGTTAATAGTGTAAGAGACGAGATCCTGTACTATTGTTACATAGGCATATAATTAAAGACATATATTGATCAGTTGACTGTAATGTATATATGAATGAAAAACTGTCTCTTTTTAAAAATAGAATTGAACTTATAGTAGTCTTCCAGGAGCGTCATAAACTCCATACAGTCTTTGGGCTCCTCACAAAGAATGCTCATCCTGCCTAGTATTTTTTTTAAAGTGTGTGATTAATGGCAATTATAGTGGCAAACAACATTAAATCGATTCACTTTCCTGTAAAAATAATTATTTCTGTATACGTGCTGTAGGGTATAGCTAAAATCCGCACCCGCACGAGGTTTATGGATTAAAACCTTGAAAAGGTTTATGGATGATATTAACATTTTCTCTTAAGAAAGAAAAAGTAAAAGAAACAATGAACACAACTATCATTCAGTGAGACATGTGTGATAAAGGTGAGGCACCACTCAAAAAGTTTTCTGTTTAGTCTGGGGCTGAAAATGACAAGTGAATGAGAGTGGGATCCACAACAGTAAAGCTGTGAGCCTGGCAGCTTATTCCCCAAACTCACTATGAAGCTGAGTAGACTATTCTCACGCTGTCCCACTGCTGCCATGTTTCATGAATTTTGAATGTCGATGACAGTGGCATGAAGTGCTTTCAGAATGATTGTTTTTGATTCATCACATGATGAAAACCTTATAGAAAATAAAGATAGGTTAGATGAGTCAAACCTTACTTGGAATGTAATTTGTACGATAAGATAAAGATAGATAGATAGATAGATAGATAGATAGATAGATAGATAGATAGATAGATAGATAGATAGATAGATAGATAGATAGATAGATAGATAGATAGATACTTTATTCATCCCAATTTGGGAAATTGTTTTGTTGCAGCAGGATACACTAAAAGATATGAAAACAATTAAAGTAAAAACAAGCAAATAGAATAGAATAAAATAAATATAAAATAAATAAAATAAAATAAATAAAATGAATAAAATAAAATAAAATAAATGACGTCTTCCTCTTCAAGGGTGTCAGTAAACCATGACAGGATGAAAGTAAGCTGGAATGCAAAATGTAGCGGGACCAGCCAGCAGCTATGGGTCACTGATTTTATTATTTACATATATGATTATGCCACTTGGCAAAATGTCTTTTACGATTGGACCCAGATCAAAATCAGCCATAAGACTAACTTTGTCTTCATTTTGATTGAATCTACCATACTATATTATTTCCTGTTGATATTCATCATGATCATTAAAAGGTACTTCAAACTAAAAATAAGTGCCATAAGCTTTTGCTTTGTTAAGTTAAGTTAAGTTAAGTGACTTTATTTATACCCGAAGGTAGATTTGGTCCTCCGCTTTTAACTTGTAAGCATGATTGGCAAGGCAAGGCAAGGCAATTTTATTTATAGAGCACAATTCATACACAAGGCAATTCAAAGTGCTTCACAGCTACATAAAATCACAAGAAGGCAATAAAATCATTGAAAATAAATAAAAAATAAAAAATAAAAATAAAATAATAATAATAATAATCAAAATAAATTAAAAAACCCATTAAAAATAATCATTAATTAATTAATGCACCATTTTTCAATATTGATACAAAAAAAATGACTTCAGATGATTAAATGTAGAGCATAGCTTTAATTTTTGATTAGGCTGCCCACATTAAACAACTTTATTTTTAATTATGCTAACTGGAGCGAAACTCAAGTTTGTAGAGTGAAAAAGGTTTGACTAAAAATGTCATTTCTGTTTTGTTGATGACCTTAAGTAGACGTTTGGGTGATTTTTAAATTGCAAATCCTACAGTTAAAGTAAAGAGGCTACAGAAACTCTGCTATGTTTTATATATCGCTTTCTTCTTCTAGTTAATGTCATATCATGAAATGAAATGTTCCATGATAACATTAAAGTAGGACTAAGTGTAGCGGGCAGTATAACTGCGAGGATAACTCTAACCTGAAGATCAAATCATATACATCTGAAAGGAAAATTATTGTTTTTATCTTTATAATACTGTCTTGAAAAATGAGAAGACTGATATTATGTGCTGTTGTAATCCAAATATTCTGTGATAGTCAAATATCTAGATAGATGTGGTTTATATTAGATGTTTTCAAATACTCGTACCCGGTTAGCGGATGCTTTTTTCTTGTTAGAGGTTCTTTGAAAGTCTTTTAATCAGACTTTCATATGAACAACTCATGACATAATACACAGAGTAGTTATTTTTTTATTTAGCATTTTTATTCATCTTTATCGTAACATTTAAATGTAACATTTGAATTACATGAGATGAGCCAAAAAGTCCACTTTTATGACTGCTGTAGAAGCAGCTTCAGCAGCAATAACCTGAAGTGGTTGTTTTCTATATTTCTAAAGTTGGACTGATGTGTTTGGGTTCATTGTTCTGTTGCACGAACCAGTTTACCTGCTTTAGGCAGCTTGAGGGAGGGACAGCACACAGAAGCACTGTGTAAGCCCGAGACAGACAAAGAGGACAACAGGTTTTGCCCCCAAGAACAAACAGCTGTTTCAGAAAAACTATAAGTCACGGTGAAAAATTTATACCCTGTGAACAGCAGAACAGCTGTTTTTTGTGCCATTTTCTCAAAAACTGAGTAATGAAAACCAAAAGTAATAGCACACTTCTCCAGGCCCAGATGCAAATTTAGATGTATAATTTGTAAGAGTTCTGTCAAAACTGTGACCAAAGTTTGTGACAGAAATGGAACTTGCAGTTGTAATAGTAATACTGTAATGACTGTGCAGAGGCTGGCGGTTGCTGAACTGCTCTTTTCTTTTCTTGCTCTGCAACCAACCTGTAGGGGAGCACCAAAACCTGCACACCGACCGGCCCACGCCCACTTTGCTCCAACAACCGCCAGCCCACACCTGACTGACATGACCTGGGGCCTCATGTACAAAGGGTGCGTACGCACAAAATAGCGGCGTACGCACTTTTTCACGTCAACGATCAGATGTATCAAGAGCGAAAAGACCGTGGAAATGTGCGGTGCCTCATGCCAACTTCAGGGCTGGCGTACGCACTTTTCTACAGCTGTTGATTCTTTGGCGACACCTAAGGTGATGTTGGGAAAGTGTTATAATAAATAAATATGAAAACAGTTAGTCCTCAGACAGTGATGTGCACATTTGAGATACATGAACAATTAATAATGTGTCTTAATACATGTCTGCAATTACATGAGTGGATATAAAAGCATGCGCAAAGTGGTGCAATGCATACCATTAAAAACAATGGCTGCTTCAGCAGTATTAGAAGACTTTGCAAATGGTCAAATTCGAAGAGAGCGTGTGTTCAGAGACAGAGAGGATTAGCTGCCTGTGCTCACAGGTGATATGCACACTGGGGTTCCTATAGCAACCGGGGCATTCCAGAGGGAGGTGGCCAACCGATTGGGACTGTGCCAGTCAACCCTGAGCCGAGCCATGCCAGCCGTGTCGGACATAATTATCCGCATCTCAGCCACGTATATCAAATTCCCACAATGCAGTTGAACAGGCCAACATTAAAGCTCAATTTGAAGCGAGAGCCGGTTTTGTAATCGGAGCTATCGACTGCGCACACATTGCTATAAAAGCGCCATCACATGATGAATTTGTATGTTAACAGGAAACATTTTCATTCGATCGATGTACAGATCATATGTGATGCGTAAATGCAATTAACCAACATTGTGGCGAGGTGCCCTGGTTCAACGCACGATTTATACATTCTGAGTAACAGCATCGTTGGGAACAGACTTACAGGCTGACACTGTGCGTGATGGTTGGCTTCTTGGTGAGTAACTTGTGTAATTGTCCTAATATTATTCCCCGTGATGTGCATTGAGTATGTGCGCCCCCAGTTTCTATCCCGTCTTCACAGCATCATAGTCGGTGGTTAAAGTTAGTTTCTTGCTGTTTTTTGCTGGTTAAACTTCAGCTTAAGATCTTTTTAACAAGCCCCTGATCGTCTCTGTGGGCAAATGTTTGAATTTGAAAAACCAACAGTGTAAAAAAAATAAATTTCTAAAATCAAAAATCAGTGTAAAAAAAAATTGTCAAAAAAATTACACCGTTGGTTTTTCAAATTCAAAGTCTAATTTTGATGCTGTAAAAATTCAATATTAGAAATTCGTATTCAAACTCTGATGGCACAGAAAAACTTCCATACTTGTGTTGCAACTGTCTCTGTCTCGGCCGTGGCTCAGTGGTTTGAGTCGGTCGTCCAATAACCGGAGGGTTGGCGATTTGATTCCCACTCTCGCCACTCAAAAAGATTGGTGAAACTGACAGCTGGAGGGGTGTCTGTCCACCTCCTTGTCACGGCCGAGCTGCCATTGAGCAAGGCACCGTACCCCCATGCTCCCTGAGTACTGTGAATGGCTGCCCACCGCTCCAGTGTATGGCATCTGTCTGAGTGTGTGACCCTGTGCATGAGCATGTCAACAGGTGCCAACCTGGATGGGTTAAAAGCGGTGGACAAATTTCGTGTTTTTCCTCCATGTTATGTCATTTTGTGACAATGAATCTGATCTTATATGCTGTGGGGGTTGATTCAACATTCCTCTGTGGTGGTGGAGCAACTACATCTCTTGGATGTTCACTGGAAGTGTTGAGTGCTTCAAAAGTAACTGGGACAAACTCATAACTGGTCTTACCACCACGATCTCTATCAGCTTGTGCAGGTGGCTGACCAGGTGACTCAGGCGACTGAAAGTCAGCATTACAGCAGTTCCATCTGGGAGAGGCAAACCTGAAGCACTTCTGGAGTGAGAATCAAAGAATCCGTATCTGCCTGCCGTATCTGCCGGAATACGGTAAAGCACTCCGGTGAAACCACGAGTAAATCGTGGCTGACATCTTTAGACAGACATTCCAGGCGTGTGTCCAGTATCCATACCTGATGCCAGACTTGTGCACATTGTAGATGTTGTTATCAGTTTGAATTTGGTTTGGTGTTTCCTCCACAGTGAGGTGGTCATCTACAAACCTTCCCTCATCCAGAAGCTTAATTTTGGTCCAAATGTAGAGTGAATCACCCTCTTCTAACACTGTATCTGGGTTAACTGAGCTAAACTGCATTCCCTTAGTGTGGTAGGCCAGGAATGTGAGAGCATTACATGTGCACTGGTGATTTCTGGAGAACCTTTCATACCTGAAATCTACCTGAAAATGTGTTGCTCTCACAAACCAAATGCACGGAGAAGTTGGGCCAGGAACACGTTGAGCTGCAATTGAGTCGCTCTGCGTTTCCCGGGAAATAAGCTCAACTGGTTAAAGAATAATACATCAGGATACCATAACTGTCAATACTTTGGCAAAATTGACATTTCAGAACTCTAGTCACGAGTTTTAGGTCTTTGTAGTCTCTTATATGCAACCTGATACTATAAAGAGAAGTATTCTGTTTGTGAAGTTAGTTGTGTCAGTAATTGAAGTGAACAGAGCTGAGCTGAATCTAAATAAATTATGGCAATGTATCATGTGCTTTGCCCAAAGTTAGAATAAGCAAGTCAAATGTAAAGAATCACTGCTGTGATCTCCGATAAACTGAAGAGTAAAACAATACAGCAGACGCTGGAATTTATAAGTAAAAACCCAAGAGAACAACATTAACTTGTTGTATGGTTTCTTTGCATGATAGAGCTTTAAACTGCCTTTGTGGATGGCACAGCAAACTGATCTCTGGAGGTGTTCCTAACCCAATACAGTGATTTTCATGACAGAATATTGCCTGTTTTTAATGTTTTTAAGTTGAAATGGTGCTAACCACCACACCACTGTGAAGCCCTGCAAGATTACAGTCATTTAATCTTCATTTTCAGCTGTGTCCCTAATGTACAGAGATGTTCCAAGATTCCTCAAATATTTTGAAGATATTATGTTCTGAAGATCAAAATCAGAATCACTTTTATTGCCAGGTATGTGAACACACATGAGGAATTTGACTCCGGTTTCACTTTGCTCTCTTGGTAAGAACAGATAAGAACAGATTTTTAACATATACATAGATGTAGATGTACAAAGATGATCGAATATTTAAAGTCTTGCCAATTTTACACTGAGGAACATTACTCTAAAAGTGTTCCACAATTTGTAGACCGGTTTTTACAGATTGCTGAATCTCTACCCATGTTTACTTCTTGCCACTCAAATGTGCTCTTTCTTGTTACACTCAATCATGTTAGTAACTTGTTTCTAATTAACCAAATCAGTTGCAATAATATTCTCCAGCTGTCTCTTTATAGTACCTCTTAGTTTTGTAGCCCTCAGCCCAACTTTTTGAGATGTAGTTCTTCCATCATGTTCAAGATGAGCTAGTATTCGTAATAAAATAATAAAATGTCGCACTTTCAACATTTGACACATTTTTAATGTTCTATCATGAATTAGATATTGGTTTGTAAGATTTGCAGATCTCTGCACTTCTGTTTTTATTCATTAATTTCCCTCAGCGGTGTTCAGGAAATGAAGACGATACTTGTTCCTTAAATCTGTTCACAGCATTGACGGGTAAACATTTGTGGCAATAAATATTTGTTGCAAGATGCTGCATAGCCCTTGAAGGTCATTTCAAAATGTATCTGGAAATTATCAGACGAAACGTTTCCAAGGAAATACAAGGGTATTTTCCCTTGAATTTTTGGAGTCAGGTAACTTTCTTCAGTGCAAACTCCTTCATCAAGTCCTTCAGATTCAGAAAGCTTGCCCTAACTTTTCTCTGTAACTCTGTCCCTTTTAAAGCTGCTCCTTCCTCTGCTGAAACCTGCTTTTGTGTTTCCGTCTTGCTGCCTGCAGCAGGAATGTTGTGGACCACCAGTAATACTCATCTCTATAATTACCATGACCCAGCATCCACTCAGCTAAGTTAATGAATCCATTAACACCTCATCAAAACTTGATTCATGTATAATTATAACATACAGTACTGTGAAAAGAATTGGTGAGAGAACCCTAATTTGTTTATGTTTTGTTTCCAAGGAGCCAGACTTTCTTGTAATCTTTTGCTCAAGTGGTCTTGAGCAACAGTTTTAAGACATTTAAAACTGGCCTATGAATAATTAGAAAAGTCACCTTTTTCAAGGGATGAACCAGCATTGGGTCTATACATAGAAAACTTGGCAAAGACCCAATTCTAAACTGTATTTTCAAGCCCTTTGCTACACTCGCATGTGAGGCCTCGGTCATTTGCCATTACACCAGTTGCATGTATGATAGTTACGCATGTGGTGGCATATGTAGGATAATTTGCCCTGAAGTGCTTTCTTCTTTACAGTCTCTGCCTCTGTGTTTGTTCAAATAAAACAAAGATTCTCATCTCTTGAAGAAGAGCTCACATTTTTTTTAATGCCAGTACTTAATGTAGGCAACCAACAGATGGCAGTGTGAGATTGGGAGAAAGGCAGCTAATAATCACCATGCTGCAAAGTATTTAGTATGAAATCCAGATATATTCAAAATTACTTTCAACACAGTGTTTCTTTTTATCATTTTTCAAAATATTGAATTTTTAATGCACCAAATTTTGTTGGAAATATTGCACATTCTATCATGTAACACATGGCAACGTTGATTTGATTTTTGTTTTTAGTGATCATTTCAACCAATGGCAACTTTGCATTGTTTTTACAATGGAAATCCAATCCTAAGTAACAGATTTGATTATTTTTCTGTGCAAAATCAATATGCACTGTCTGCAGACATGTTGTACATTGTCAGCACCACTAGAAAATCTATCACTTGCAATTGAAGCTATCTTCTTCACTGAACAGCAACGTATCTACGAAAAATAATCAAGGAGTTGTCTGACTTCTCTTTTGTCAAAATCAAAGTCATCTTTGTAACCTTGTTTTGCTCCACAGAGAGGAGGGGAAGAGGAGGAGAAGGAGGCGGAGGTAAGCATATATGCAGATGAGAATTAAAGGTCCCAGTAAACACCTGGAGCCAGAGGGGAAATGAGATTATCATATTCACATGCAAGACTTGTGCTACTGAAATTGCCTTTCATCCACTTAACACAAAAAGATAGGTAGGCATCACCTGAATTCTTGCTTTGGCTGGGAAATGCTGCTTTTCAGGGTTTTCTTTGTATTTTTCTACATGAATGTATTATGTAATTTGCTGCAAAGAGGGAAATTGCCTCTGAAAAATGTGCATGTTTCTTCAGCTTGAGATCATCACTCACAACAAAAGAGGCCTTTCATTGCAAACTGCAGGGTAGATGCTGATTTCCTAAAAGCTATTGATTGAAAATGGCACAGCTGAGGAATGGGAGAGGAGCCATGAATGAGGACAGTAGATTCTCACTTCTATGTTCTCCAGCTGTGAGTGCTAACTGCTGCATTGAAGAGGAGAAGAGGGCCGTCCCATATGGTGTCTTTCATGGGATTTAAGAAACAGTACCATAACTCCCACAAGAGCGCCAGCATATCGTGTTAAGAGGTTTCGGCTCAAAAGACTGATGAAAAACAACCATGTTTTCACTACGTACTTTTCTCTGCACGTGTCCTGGTTCGCTTTTTTTTGCCATCACTGGCAATCCTCCCCATCTGGTTTTATCTCCCGAGACCATTGACACAAGCTTAATAACTGATAATCAGACATTCTCTGTTCTAAGGGAAATTCAGTGCAGATGTCAAGTCAGCGCACATCATTGCAGTCGATACATTAACCTCATTATAGCTTATATAACATGCAGCTCAATGAGCCTGTTTGTGCCCCATCACCACCCCACACACTGACAGATAACTGAGTGGGAGGAAAGAATGTCATGTACCTCAGCATTTAGTTAGCATTGGCATCTAACACGACAGATTCCCCGTCTGGGTCCCTTAGTTATGATGGCTTGCAGAGAGGTTTCGCCTGTCTTCTTGGCTCTCCTTCAATTGCCCCTTAATTCTGCTCTGTTTCTTCAGATGCCCACCCCCTATGTCAAGGCACTGCCATAATTATGTAAGACTTACATAAACCTGTCTTTTGCTGGCAAACAATGAAACATCTCTCGCTCTGAAATGATACTTTTACATTGTGATAACCATGAAAAATGTACACCCACGCAATGGGAAATTTATCATTCAAAACTAATGAAGTTGTCACCGCCGAGGTACAGACTCATATTCTTCTGTGCATTGCAGCAGCACTGTGAAGTTATCTGGGGTGTTTTGAGTTGAACTTATTACAGTTTAGCAGGTATGATTTATTTAATTTCACCATCAGCACTGAAAACATAAAGTACCTCTGAAGCTATTGAAAGTGTTATCAGTTTGAAGGTTTTTAGAGATCAAGTATGAGATTTATTTAACTTTCGGAGATTCATTTTTCCAGCAAATTTAGTTCCAACCAATACCATAGTTGTTGCTGATATTTCAGTCTGAACCAAAGTATTGTACCTACATTGCCATAAAGCATGGCTAAAAGGCACTATCATAAATCAAATTAGCCTATGCCTACTGGATTAACTTTTTGTCTATCTGTTTTACTTTTTTTTTCTTTTTACCTTGCTCACCACTAACCTCTGCCAATGTGAAAATATGGATTTTCATGATATTTTCTGAAAAGATTCAGTGACAGATATGTGAAAAGCCTTCTAAAGGAGACTGTCCCCCTCCTTAAAACATACCCATGTGGAGTTTGTTCATGTAGACAAATATTGCCAATGATTACATTTAAAGAAAATATAGTATCTTGTGGTTGTGAAAGTAACTGCAACTGTGAATGGTAAAAAAAAAAAAAGCATCCATGATGATCAGGTTCTAAGAATTTTTTTTTCAGCCCTAGCCGTGGTCTTTTTCTAACTCTACCCAGGTAGATCTTATTTTTACCCTTACCAAGTGATTTTAATTTCTAAAGCCCACCAGGAAGAGAAGTTTCATCGTAATGTGTTGTGTTTGCATGTAACCAAGGGAACCAGAAAACAACATCCATGACAGTGATGGTCACACTCTAAAACAAAAGTTTTTTTTACCTAGACATAATCCTAACCACTTCGTTTTATTACCAAACACAAGCAAGAAGTGAAAGGGTTTTACTTCAGTCATGTTTTATTGATGGAACATATGTGGATCTTAATCTGACATCACACAAAGACCCATGAATGAAGATGCAGCGATTAGCTGCTTCATCCAGTCTCCCTCCTTCCTCTTTATGAGGCTCTTGTGGCTTATTGAATGAAAGCTTCGAGAATAACATTTGTTCTAATGTAGAAAAGCTCACATGAATTGCATTTGCCTTCCTTTGCAAAAATGATGATATATGACCATTTGAGGTGTAGGACCCTATTCTTTTTTTTTTTTTTGCCACATTATTTTTATTTTAAGTTTTTAACACTTTTACATACAGCCTTTATATTTGTATATCTTCATTCAACTTCTATACAAAAAGTTGCTGCATTTTGTTTAAAGACAAGGATGCTCCTCCTGTTAACCAAGGTGATAATCTATATACAAACAAGTATTATTAATAAATGCAAAATAAGACACAAATATAGAGAAAACATACAAATCTTACAAGGTCAGGATCTGCATTGCCCACAAAGATTAGTCCACCACTTCTTCATCTATTAAATCCAAGTCCTTAATGTAGCTGATGAAAGGGCTCCACATGTCTTCAAATAATTGCCGTTTAGCCTTTAATATGTGAGTTATTCTCTCTAATGGAAGGCTTGCTAATATCTGTCTTATCCATTGAGTAGTACTCGTTCTACAGATCTTTTTCCACAATAATGCAACACATTTCTTGGCATAAAGCAAGCTGAGGTCCATAAATGCAGGACACTATTATACTTGAAATAAAACAAGACGCTTGGAATTTTGTCAAAGAAGATAACTTAAATAATTTACTGATTATTGCTCGATTAATACTCGACTTATTGAATATTTCTGGTAAAAAAAAAACTTGTACATTTGTATTTCCACATTTGAACGTCTCATATGTGAGTCACTGGTTTTATTCAGAGGGCACCTGTTTTTCTCAGAGGTCCATTTGACCTGCAACACAACCAGAAGCAAATCAAATCCACTTTTTTGTCCCAGCTGCCACCCAGCAGCTATGGGGTACCCAGAGGGATGAGTCACCCACTGAACTGAAGTAATGCCAAGAGGAACAGACAGGGAAAAGCCCTTGTCTCTCCCTCTGCAGTGGGAGGAATCACTCTTCATTATATATAGACATGGTTTATTGGGTCACATCCATTCTCATGACCTGGTTGCTGGAGCGTAGTTGTGGAGGATTTTAACAGTGGCAGAAGCTTTTTCACTATGAGCCCTGATATATGTTAAAGGGATAATCCGGAGTAAAATGCACTTTAGATCAATTTACGGGATGTTGGGAGTACATACGTTGAGTTGACATCAAAATCATGTCATTTGGATGTGTTTTGAGAATTTCGATTTGACTGTTTTTAGCCAAAAGTCGTTAGCCTGGAAGTGAGAGGGGCATATGATGTCACCGCTACAAAACGCCATTTTTATACCTCTTCTACAGCTCCAAACAACATAACACTTACGTGGTAGTGAGTAGAGGGTCCCTAAAGCCAAACCGAAGTGTCCCGAGGTCTTCATGTGGTCGGATAGAGAGTCCAGAATGAATTTAATCAAGCCAGATAGTAGCATCTTCGGCATGGTAATGCACAATTTTGGACGGCTAAAATAGTTAAAAACTGGTACAAAGAGTAGTGATGCAGAATAGTTTGATTGCTTCATACAATCATCAGATCCTAACATGACTGACTGTTTTGAAGCAGCGAGTAATAAGCAGCAATCAGTTGGATTCCTGCCAGAATAAGAGTTCAGAATTATGATTCATCGGGGGAAAGAGGCCGTTTCAAAGTGCTGGAAGTACTTACCATGAAACAGTCCCTGAAAGAGTCATTTATTCTGACAATAATCTGAAGATAAGCGCTTGTGAACATTTGCCCCATTTTTCATGGTTTGGGCTAGGCGCTTCTCAGTTCCAATCATTTTTGCCCAGAGCATATAGAAGATAATTTGCTCCAAACTTGGAGGCAACAGTGTGAAGAATGTCTCAGCAGCCAACATGACAATGCCTTGTCATGGTTTTAAAAATGGGATGCTCAGGCATGAGTGTTTTCAGAGGGTGCACACTTTTATCATCACTGTGTTCATTGTGAATATTAGTATTTAAAGCGTGTTTGTCTTCTTTCTGATTCAAATCTGTATGAGTCATATATGGATATGATTTCTTACAGACTGCCTAGTGCTGTGGGTTTTCCATCATCTAATTTCCTCCATTACAGTGTCAACCACAGGGTCAACTCTCAAGATACTTAGACAATGCTTAGAGAGAGCTCCTCTGTGTATTGCTGCTCATTTTCTGTAGTGCCACCCTGGAGGTAATGAGAGAAGAGAACAAACATATCATGCTGTTTGAGGGGACACCTTGCTATTCTCATAACCTCTCCAACCCACTTAAGCTCCCTGACAAAACCACGACCTATTGTGCTGCACAGGAGTAGAGAAATGGATGGTTTGTGTGTAGGTGGTGTTTGAGCAAGAGCTAATAGGACTGGGTTACATGCTGTCAGACTTCTGCTCTAACGGCAGGAGGCCACAGTCTGCTGCTGATGAGAAGGTACTTTCACAGCTGCATAAATTACTGTACAACCTTCACTTCAAGGTTTTTTGAAGGTTTTTTGTTTATTTTTTTCCACTGAATGTTTTTTTTCCACTGTTGGTTTTTCAAATTCAAAGCCAAAATACATCTCTGACATGTTAGAGCCATATGAACCAACTCGGGCTCTGAGAACCTCAGGGAGGGGTCTCCTGCTGGTGCCCAGAGTCAGGACTAAACAAGGTGAGGCTGCGTTTCAGTTTTATGCTCCTAACATCTGGAACAGTCTTCCAGAAGATGTGAAACAGGCCTCAACTCTGACAATGTTTAAATCCAGGCTGAAAACTGTTCTATTTAGCTGTGCATAGGACACCTGAAAGTATTTTATCTGCACTCTTCACTTTTAAATTAGTTAATTAATGATTATTTTTAGTGTTTTTTTTATTATTATTATTATTATTTTTAATTTTTATCCATTTTTATCTTTAATTTTTATCAATTTTTATCAATTTTTATCTTTAATTTTATTTATTTATTTATTTATTATTTCTTTTTAATGATTTTATTGCCTTCTTGTGATTTTATGTAGCTGTGAAGCACTTTGAATTGCCTTGCCTTGATTTTGATGCTGTAAAACTAAAAAAACTAAAGCTAAACATTAAACATCAGTCAGACCTACTAGTCATCATCAGTTTTGCTTTTCTTCTTCCTCCGGCTGCGTCGCCGTATAAAATGTCTACAGGTTCGGATTTCACAGAAACCTCCTCCACCTTCCATTAATTACCATTTAATTTCCCCATTGGGGATTAATAAAGTCTCTCATTATTATTATCATTATTATTATTATTATTAAAAATTCAATATTAGAAATTCGTATTCAAACTGATGGCACAGAAAAACTTCCATACCTGCACACACTTATATTAATGATCCACTCGGCACAGTCCTCTGCTCTATCAATAAAACTGAATTTGGTTGTACTGTAAAACTGGTGACATTTTGGCTAATCAATTAAAGCAGCAAAATATGAATGTAGAATATCACCAACAACCTTTTACAACATCAAATCCCAAAAAATGAGGAATTCAAACAAAAGCACAAGTCCTAGAATAAAATTAACTTCACTCCAAACAACATGGTGGACTTGACAAATCTTTTCTCTCTTCCACCAGGTTCAGTATCTGCAATACTGGAAAAACATTTCCATTCTTGCTTAGCTTGCTATCGAACAAACCATCCGTAATGATCTATGCCTTCAGCACATTGAATTTTTGAATCAATTAAACCCCACAGCTGCTTCAGTTTAACTCCTGTGTATGATTGCTACCCTCACCACTTTGCTGAAAGTGGATGACATAAATCTCAAACAATCACTTTCCTCTCTCTCGCCAATCAAATTTCTTGCATGGAAATGGATGTGAGTAACCAATCTGGAGCACCTTTTCAACAAGAGTTCTATTGTGGGATTCAAACATATCAGTATATATCAGAAAAATACATATATATGCAGAAAAACTAGTCCATGCATTTGTTACTTCAGGATTGGACTGCTGTAATTTTTTATTATTGGCATGTCCCACATATTCTCTGAAAAACCTTCAGCTGATCCAAAATGCTGCAGCCAGAGTTCTGATGAGAACTAACAGCAGAGATCATATTTCTCCAGTTTTAGCTTCTCTTCATTGGCTCCCTGTTAGATTCAGAATAGAATTTAAGATTCTTCTCCTCACATATAAAGCTCTTAATGACCGAGCTCCATCATATCTTAAAGATCTCATTTTTAGATATTTTCCTAACAGAGCACTTCGTTCCCAAACTGCAGGTTTACTTGAGGTTCCCAGAGTTTCTAAAAGTAGAATGGGAGGCAGAGCCTTCAGTTATCAGGCCCCTCTCTGTGGAACCAGCTGCCAGACTGGGAGGCAGAGCCTTCAGTTATCAGGCCCCTCTCTTGTGGAACCAGCTGCCAGTTTGGGAGGCAGAGCCTTCAGTTATCAGGCCCCTCTCTGTGGAACCAGCTGCCAGTTTGGGAGGCAGAGCCTTCAGTTGTCAGGCCCCTCTCTGTGGAACCAGCTGCCACTAAATGTCCGGGAAGCAGACACCCTATCAACTTTTAAATTAATACTATGTAATATTTCTACCTTAAAATAACAGCTTGAAAAAAAATTGTGCGGCTAGAATGAGTTTTAATATTACAATTGGCCTGTCTCCTATGGCCTTCGGGGGTCTGAGTTGGAATAACTGCGCTATGTAACTTTGCTGGAGCGGCCCGGGAGCTGAGCAGAAGTACTTCGACTTGCTTTCTGGCACACCTACCGCAAAAACAAATGGACCCCTCTCACGCTCCCAGGTACATTTGATTACTCTTACCTTCTCAGTCGACATAGCTTGCACCTTCTGACTCCTCGCCGGTTCGTGTGAAAGGTTGTTGTATTTACGACAGTGTAACCGTACATTACCTCCAAACCTGTAGGGGGAGCTCCATAATGGGCTTTTTGAGAAGTTACATTGAATTGCTTTAAGATCAGGCTTAAAACTTTCCTTTTTGATAAAGCTTATAGTTAGGGATGTTTCCCTGTTCCAACAGGTATCCTTTGAATGGTGTTACAGTGGTTTTTTTTCCCTCTTTTCTGTCTTCTCAAACCCCAGCTGGGGGAGGAGGATGGCCACCCTTCCTGGTTCTGGTTCTGATGGAGGTTTCTTCCTGTTCAAAGGGAGTCGTTCCTCTCCACAGTCGCCTCAGGCACGCTCAGGACGGGAGATTGGACTGAAGACAAGTTTCAGTGCAATCTGTTGGTTTCCTTAGCTAGGAATATAGTTTTTGAATTGGCTCTCTATGAATGAATTAGATTATTTTGAAATTAATTATGATTACAATGAATTGAATTCCAATTGGCTTGAATTGGACTTTATTATTTAAGTGCCTTGATATGACATTTGTTGTAATTTGTTGCTACATAAATAAACTGAATTGAATTGAATTGATTTGAAGAAAATTAACAAGGAAAATCAATACCTGTAGTTTCCCAAATTTTATTCCTATCACAGATTTAAAAATGGATATTTGATTTTGACATACATAAATAATACATCAACTGGAAAACTAAATGCTAAAATACATTATCCATGCTGTGCAATTAAAAAATGAAAGACCTACCCCCCCCCTTCTTCTCTCTTTGTTGTTGAATGTTCTTTTGTTAGATTTATGTCCTTTGTGTTTTTTTGTTTTGTAAATAATTCTTTAAAAAAGACATAGTCATGACATTACTGTGATCAAAAATCGGTTTCTGATGACAAATCACTAAACACAGGTTTACCTTGCAAGTCTAAAGAAGTGATGGTATTCCCTTAACCAAACCAAGAATTAACAAAAACATTTCAGTGTTTTCATGTTAATAACTTAACAAAATAGAAAGGTTTATACCGCGCATGAATCGACTTCGTCAAAAGAAAGAGTGAAAACATGAAGAGGCAACGCAAATTTGGTAAAGGTAAAAACAGAGGACAAGAATAAACACTGCAGGTCTTCCCAATTCAAAAATCATTGATTGAAAACAAAGACTTCAAACACCAAAGGTCGTTTTGACCTTGACAGATAATTTAGTCAACAAATTTATATGTAATTTGTGGCAAAATATAGAGCGAACTACATTTTAGATGGTGGTTATCTCCATCTTGACCGCTAGATATTAGTAACCGATGCACAATGGTGCTTTAATCAAGACATGTTATTGCTTTGCTAAGTGATCACGTCGTCATTTGATTCTATTTATAAGTTAATACTTAGTGTATCTGTAAGAGCCATATTAACATTGGCTAATGATTAGTAGTTTCCCTTTAAAAATGTTGCATTGCTCTTTTAATTACGCTGCTGATGACATCACAGCCATTTTAGATCAGACCAGGTTAAGCAGCCTAAGGAGCAAGACAGTTTTTTGACAAGTAAAAGTAAATATTAGTGAATCTTGTAACTTTGTTTTTTTTTGCTTTTTTCAATTAAAGTTCCTTTTTTGAACGAAGTTACTGCCTTGGAAGATCATTTTAATGTCAAGCTTATTGCCAAGAAGACTGCTTAACAGTAGCGGTAAAGTGGAGTACTGTGAGGAAAGAGCGCCGCTACATTTGAGTCAAAAAACTCCGCTCTCAGTGGAAAGAAGAACGGACTAAGTTGGAATAAAGCCGTTACTACATGGACAAGGAGACAAACCAAGTCCTCATACTGGAATAAAGTAAGTCCGTGGATGCTTTGCATCAAGATTTCAACTGCTAAAACAAGCCACATGGAAGGCTAACGTGCTGGAGTCAGCTATTGACGTTAATTACCTCGTGTCTGCTTGTTCGGAGCTTATTGGAGCCTGTCGGAGCTGCGCAGCGCATACATTGTGAATGCATTTCATTGAAGTGGATTTGGATATCAGCTGTTTGTTGGAAACTGATGTGTTTATGAAGATACTACTGGACATTAGTTTTTCCTTGGAAAACGAACTGTTTTAAGCTGAATTACAAGTCAAGTGTTTTGTGCTGTTGCCATGGAAGAATCTGACCAAAAGAGGGCGCCAAAGCCCACAGAAAAGGCAATGGATGATAAAATCAGCAGGCTTATTGGATCAAGAAGAGGTAAACTATCCCAGCTTACAGGCATGATGAAAAATATTGAAAACTTGAAGCTTGATGGTTCGAATGTGGATGAAGTGGAAGAGTTGCTTCATGATCATTTTCACAAAGCATTAACTGAGTTTGAGGATATAAATACTGCAGTTGTTGCTTTACTGGGTGAAGATGATGGACAAATAGACCAGCATAACTGGTATGAACCAAAGGCTGTACCTTTGAGAGGTTTTTGTGTGAACACTCTAAACTGGTGTACTGCAATGAAGAAGAAATTAGAAGATAAAAATGGTGCAAATGAGAATCCAGGAAGCAAGCTTGATCAGGATGACGTCAAAGCAGAGGACAGCGTATCACAAGCTGGAATAAGTCGTCGTAGTAAAAATAAGTCCTCAGTTACTTCATCAACAGGTTCTGGGTCTTCAGTAGTCCTAAAGGCAGCCGCAGAGCATGCAGCATTGATGGCACGTGCAGCAGCCTTGCAAAGGAAGCAAATGCTGGAGCAGGAAGAGCTACAGCTGAAAGCTAAAATGGAACGGCTTGCGATGGACACAGCTATTGCAGAGTGTGATGCAAAGCGCAAGGTGTTTGAAGAATATGCAAGTGAGAAAGGAAGTATTTACAGTAATGCATCACAAAAGCATTCACGAAGTAAACCTAAAGAAGAGAGTGATGGTGCTTTGCTAACCTCAAATGTTGCTGCAGGAGGACAAGCGGCGTATGTTCCTAGTGTGTTGGCACAGTCTTCACCAGACACACAACAGAGCAAACCTCATGGCAAGAGCAACCCACAGGTGGCAAACAGTGAAAGAGGACTGTATGAGGTTATGCAGAAGCAAAATGCAATTACTGAGATGCTTGTAAAACAACAAACAAGATCTTATCTCCCTTCTAAAGACCTTCCAGTGTTAGAAGGTGACCCTCTTACTTACAAATCTTTCGTCAGAGCTTTTGAGCACGCTGTGGATAGCAGAACTGACAGTTGTCAAGACAAGCTTTACTATTTGCAACAGTATACCAGCGGGGAGCCGCATGAACTTGTTCGTAGCTGTGAGCATATGTCTTCTGACAGAGGCTACCATGAGGCCAGAAAGTTGCTCCAGAGACAATATGGTGACGAGTTGAAGATCGCAAATGCCTACATGGATAAAGCTTTGAGATGGCCTCAGATTAAACCAGAGGATGGGAAGGCATTGAATGCTTATGCTCTTTTCCTAATTGGATGTAGGAACACGATGGATGACATTGAATTTATGGAAGAAATGGATAATCCCACGAACATGCGAGTTGTTATTTCAAAGCTTCCTTACAAAATGAGAGAGAAGTGGAGAAACACGGCATTTGAGATCCATGAAGCAGGAAGAGGACGAGCAAGGTTCTCTCACCTAGTCAACTTCATTGACAGACAAGCAAAAGTAGCTCTGGATCCTCTCTTTGGAGATGTTATAGAAAGTCCACAAACCTCCAAAGGAAAAGAAAAGGCTACAAAAGAGAGAAACATCAGGAAAACTGGACAAAGAGAGAGCATGTTTGCCACAGGTGTACAGAACACAACCATGGATGCAACTGCAAAGAAAAGCAGCCCTGCAAAAGCTGTCGTAACAGCCTTTCACAAACCTTGTCTATTCTGCCAGAAGAATCATGTACTTTCTGTCTGCAATAAAATTAAAGAGCTGACAAACACAGAACGGATAGACTTCCTGAAATCTAAGGGCCTTTGTTTTGGATGTCTTACTTTTGGGCACCTTAGTAAGAATTGCAAGAAACGACTCAAGTGTCAGATTTGTTCTCGAATGCATCCAGACATACTCCATGTCAAGACGGAGGATGATAGTGCTTCGGAAAAGGTGGACGAAAACAATACTGAGAACGACATAGTTTCTAGTGCCTATGTGTCGCTGGGTCAAGAGTCATGTGGAAACACTGGGGCTGGAGAGGAAGAATGTGTGCTTGCTGTTGTACCAGTTAAACTCAAGTCCAGGAAGAGTGAAAGATACGTAGAAACATATGCCTTTATAGATCCTGGCAGCACAGCAACATTTTGCACGGAAGACATTCAGAGGAAACTAAACCTCAAAGGGAAGAGCACCCAGTTTCTTCTCGACACAATGGCTCAAGACAACTCTGATAGCCACAAGCTAATGAAGAGTGTTGTTCTTTCAGATCTTGAGGTGTGTGGTCTTGAAGAAGAAACATATATTGAACTTCCAAAGGTGTTTACACACAGTCACATCCCAGTGAAGAAGGAAAACATACCACGGCAGGAAGACATTGCACAATGGCAGTATTTGAAAGACGTACGTCTGCCACGTATTACAGCGGAAGTGGGAATGCTTATTGGTGCCAACGTCCCAAAAGCCATAGAGCCATGGCAAGTCATAAATAGTGAAGGAAAAGGGCCATATGCAGTTAAGACCGCCCTGGGATGGGTGATCAATGGACCTCTTAAAAAAGACGACGGACAAAAAATGGACAATGGTAAACTGCAGAGCTACACAGCTAATCGCATTCAAGTGAGGGAAATAGAAGAACTGTTAGTGAAACAGTACAACACAGATTTCCCAGAACGGAGCTGTGAAGAAAAGGAAGAAATGTCTCAAGAAGATCGCAAGTTTATGCACCTGGCTACAAGTTCAGCAAAGATAGTTGATGGACATTATAGCCTGAGATTGCCCCTGAGAGATGAAAAGATCAAGATGCCAAATAACCGCCACATGGCACAGCAGCGGGTTGACAATCTCAAGAGGAAGTTAAAGAAAAACCCAGACTTCCATGAAGATTACATATTGTACATGAAAAGTATCATAGAAAAAGGCTACGCTGAGAAGATACCAGATGAGCAGCTCAGTCGCAGTGATGGACGTGTGTGGTACATCCCCCATCAAGGGGTCTATCATCCTCAGAAAAAGAAAATAAGAGTTGTCTTTGATTGCACAGCCACATATCAAGGTGTCTCACTAAATGAGCAATTGCTCCAAGGACCAGACCTCACTAACAACCTCATAGGTGTCCTATTAAGATTTCGAGAGCATCCAGTGGCGCTGATGGCAGATGTGGAGTCTATGTTTTATCAAGTGAGGGTCCCAGAGGAAGACACAGATCTGCTACGGTTCCTGTGGTGGCCAGAGGGTGATCTGAACAGCGACGTTGAAGAGTTCAGAATGAAGGTACACCTTTTTGGTGCTACATCTTCACCCAGTTGTGCCTCCTACGCTCTGAGAAGAACTGCGGAAGATGCAAGAGAAATGATGAGCGTAGAGGCAGTTGACACTGTGCTAAGACATTTTTATGTGGACGATTGCTTAAAAGCAGTGGAAACAAGTGATCAAGCAGTCAGTCTTGTACAAGAACTCACAGCCTTATGTGCCAGAGGAGGTTTCCATCTTACTAAGTGGGTGAGTAACAGCAAGACAGTCTTATTGTCTATTCCAGACAATGAAAAAGCACCTGAAGTTAAAGATCTGGACTTGAGCCACAGCACACTTCCAATGGAACGAGCACTTGGTGTGCAATGGTGCACAGAGACTGACAGGTTCAGATTCCTGATAAACATGAAAAACAAGCCTGTCACAAGACGTGGCATCTTGTCCACAGTAAGTTCTGTCTTCGATCCCCTTGGTCTTTTGGCACCGATCATATTACCGGCAAAACTCATCTTGCGTGACCTGTGTAAGAATAAACATGGTTGGGATGAAGAGATTGAAAGTGTACAGGCAAAAAAAATGGCATGAATGGTTGGCAGACTTGGAGAGTTTGACAGAATTCAGCATACCCAGATGCATCAAAGCAAAAGAGTTTGGATCCACACAGTCAGCACAGCTGCATCATTTTGCTGATGCTAGTGAGGATGGATATGCTACTGCTTCATACCTATTGCTTACCAGCCATGAAAACAAAAAACACTGTTCCCTCCTAATAGGAAAATCAAGAGTAACACCTTTGAAACATGTCACGATACCAAGACTGGAACTGACAGCAGCAGTCATAGCTGTAAAAATGGACAGAATGCTCAAACAGGAACTTAAGGTCCCATTAGAGGAATCCGTCTTCTGGACTGATAGCACTACAGTGCTCAGATATCTGACGAATGAAAGTGCTCGCTTCAAGACCTTTGTAGCGAACAGAGTGACGACAATAAGGGATCATTCTCATCCTGCACAGTGGCATTATGTCAACTCGGCTCTAAATCCAGCGGATCAGGGCTCTCGAGGAGTCAAAGTGAAGAAGTTCATGCAGAGAAAAGTCTGGATACAGGGTCCAGATTTCTTGCTGAAGCCCGAAAGTGAATGGCCAAAACAGTTGGATGAAAAAGAGACCACAGAAGAAGATCCAGAAATCAAAACATGTGCTAGAGTAACCATGACCAGCACACAAAGTTATGATGCTGTCAACAAGCTTATCGCTTACTACTCGACATGGCAACGACTAAAGAAGGCAGTCGGATGGTTTCTCAGACTAAAGGAGATACTAAAACTACTGAAGGACAAGAGAAAGGAGCTCAAAACTACAATCAGACAATCTGAGAACAACCCTGAAAAACAGAACAAGCTCATTGCACAGCACATGAAGAAATTCAAATCAACAATTCAACAACATCCGTTGTCACTGGAGGAGCTGGTTGAGGCCGAAATGGAGCTCATACAGATGAGTCAGTCACAGGACTACACCGAAGAAATCTGTGCTCTGAAAGAAAATGCTCCAATCAAGAAAAAAAGCCAGATCTACAAACTTGACCCCATATTGCAGAATGGGATACTGAGAGTTGGAGGCCGGCTTCATAAAGCTGCGATGCCACAAGAGGCTAAACACCCAGCCATCCTCTCTAAAAGTTCACCAATAGCCAACCTCATACTGCAACACATTCACCAAGAAGTTGGACATTGTGGTCGCAACTACATGCTGGCAACGCTGCGACAAAAGTACTGGATCCCTCAAGCTAACTCAGCTGTAAGGAGGATTATCTCAAAGTGCATTGTGTGCAGAAGACTTACTGCTAAAGCTGGAAAGCAAAGAATGGCAGACCTGCCTGAAGACAGGCTACTGCCGGATCAGCCACCCTTTACTAACGTGGGAGTTGACTTCTTCGGACCATTTGAGGTCAAACGTGGAAGGAGCCTTGTTAAACGGTATGGCGTGATTTTCACTTGCCTAACTGTGAGGGCTGTTCACATTGAAATAGCTCACAGCCTGGATACAGATTCCTGCATTAACGCCATACGTCGGTTTATGTGTAGAAGAGGACAAGTAAAAATTTTACGCTCTGACAATGGAACAAATTTTGTTGCCGCAGAAAAAGAGCTGCGCAAAGCATTGGAAAACCTGAATCAGACCAAAGTACAGAACACTATGGCAGAAAAAGGCATCAAGTGGATTTTCAACACCCCAGCAGCCTCCCACCAAGGCGGCGTATGGGAAAGACAAATCCGTACTGTAAGAAAAGTCTTGAATTCTGTGCTACGGCAACAGTCACTAGATGATGAAGGACTCCAAACCATCATGTGTGAAGTTGAGGACATCATCAATAACAGACCAATAACATCCTCATCAGATGACCCTGGTGATGTTGAAGCTTTGACCCCTAATCACTTGTTGCTTATGAAAACGCAACCCAGCATTCCACCAGGAGTCTTTGACCAAGATGATCAGTACGCGAGACGGCGATGGAAACAGATACAGTACATAGCTAATCTGTTTTGGACTAGATGGACAAGAGAGTACTTGCCGCTCCTTCAAGAGAGACAAAAGTGGCTCACACCACAGAGGAACTTCTCGCCAGGAGACATTGTACTGATAATAGATGAATCTGCCCCTCGCAACTCCTGGAATATGGGCAGGGTAATAAAGACATTACCAGACTCCAGAGGTACAGTGAGGCGAGTCAGCGTGCAGACTAAGACTAACGTACTGGACAGACCTATAACCAAACTGTGTCTGCTGAAACATGCAATTTGAATAAAGTTGTTCATTTTTTGTGTATTATGATGTACATGTAAGAGTATCTTGGATATTATGTTGAATGTTGCATAGCTCTCATGTTTAATAATGTTTGGTAATTGTTCTGCATTTAGCATAAGCAATTAGGGGCTGGAAATGTAAGAGCCATATTAACATTGGCTAATGATTAGTAGTTTCCCTTTAAAAATGTTGCATTGCTCTTTTAATTACGCTGCTGATGACATCACAGCCATTTTAGATCAGACCAGGTTAAGCAGCCTAAGGAGCAAGACAGTTTTTTGACAAGTAAAAGTAAATATTAGTGAATCTTGTAACTTTGTTTTTTTTTGCTTTTTTCAATTAAAGTTCCTTTTTTGAACGAAGTTACTGCCTTGGAAGATCATTTTAATGTCAAGCTTATTGCCAAGAAGACTGCTTAACAGTAGCGGTAAAGTGGAGTACTGTGAGGAAAGAGCGCCGCTACAGTATCAATTGATGAAAGTTATTTCACTAGTTAATGCAACCAAAATGAGGTGAAATCCTTTCACATGAAATATGTCATTTCAGATCATTAATGCTGTTTTTAATTATCACAAAGATGCTCTGACATTTAGCAAGTTTATTCCATATAAAAAAATAAAAAAATGTGTGTAAACACAAATGACTTTGTTACTTATAGCTTTTTCTCTTGGGCCAGCTGGGAACCAAAGTCTTCACTTATATATATATATATATATATATATATATATATATATATATATATATATATATATATCTTTTTAAGCTTGTGAAGACTTTATAGAAGAAAAGATATCTCCTCCAAGAGAACAAGAGTTTCAATTTCCCACCACAAAGAGTTCTCCTGACAGTAAGATAAAGTGGTGAAAATACCCTGAGTTTACCTTCATGCAACTGATTATTATTTCTTTTTTTTTTAGAGTTGTGGGTATGTTGTTTTTGTGACAGCATACCTTACACAATTCCAAACTAACCAAAGTAACACAATAAGAGTTTCCTGTAGGCCACTATGCTGCACCACCTTATGACAGTTTTGCACTGGCACTGAATTATACGGAGTATTTCAGAGAGATATGCAAATCGCTGTTATATTGTGTTTATGCTCTTCCTAAAGCAGTAGTCCTGCTGCAGTTTCTAATCACCCGTATGTCTGTGCATAATTCAATCAAGGATTTTATTTATAATTCAAATGTCATACCTTGATTTTACTGGATTAATAATTAGCTAAAAGGGAGAGCATGATAGTTAGCATAGATACCATTGTTAGTATGTATGCAGGCTTTGTGATTTAACACTCATTTCAAAGTACTGCTGTTGCCCGCAGCTTCACTGAAAACGGTTTATGATTCTCTGTGAAACACTCTGGCAGTAATATTTGTTTTGGGCATCTGCCTTGAACCTGTAACAAACCATTCTATGGATAGTTCATCAATAATAATGATAGTAATAATAAAAAAACAAAAAAAACAATAAGGTCTTTGCTTCCACAGTGGCCATGAAATAGAAAAGCTTCCCAGTGAACAGTACTGAAAAAAACTGTAACACGAGTAAAACAATTAAATCCCTTTATTGCTTTATGGTAATGTTACATACACATATGAAATGTACAGTGTCTGTAGGCTACGACGGTATGATTCGTGATAGATAAAACAGTGAAAAACAGGTCAAAATGCAGATGTCTGAATACAGTGCAGCTTCCTACTCCAGTCAACTGCACAACTATTACCAGCTTCTCAAGAGCCAATGTGTTCACTTCTGCTGGTTTGTTTCATCTTCGTTTTATGGATTTGATCTCAAGGTCTATCAGAGAAATCATCAAGTCTGTAGCTCAGGGAAAAGAGGGCTCTGCATTAGAGCCCCCATCAGTGCCCTTCTCCCTTCCTCTCTCTGTGGCCATTAGGAACCATGGGTCTTTCCCCCCCGTGATTAGATTAACTCCCATGGTCTGCCAGAGTGTCATTACCCAAGCTGCTCTGCTTTACCAAGCACACAAAAGCCCCGCTTTCACCTAGTAATTTGAGTCAGACAGCCTCATCAGTGCAGGAGACAACAGTGAGCCGTGAGAGTGCTGCAGCCACTATCAGCAGATATTTGTGTCCTATACCGCCTTGATTACACAGGCAGATAGAGTGCATGCTTGGCAGAGGCAATGGTCCTGGGGACATATGAGGCTAATTAGTTCCACTGGCTTCTAAAGGTACAGAACTATGGCAGGAGGGATTTCATGCACAGTCCACACAATGACAAACATAAACTTTCACAATAATAGAGAATAATAATACTCTATTATTCTATAGAGTAATAGAATAATAGAGAATAATAGAAAGGATGCATGAAACTAAACCATGTTCATGCCACAGATGTGGCTTTGGTCCCTTTTCAGAAATAAAAATGCACTGTGATATTGTTGAAACAATCAGGAAAAACCTAAAATAATAAAACCGTAAAATCAACAACGAGTGTTTTAATCAGAGAGGAACAAATAGCATGGGATACTCCAGCTCATAAAAAGACTAAAAGAATTTTAAGTGCTGTCATTGTATACTATAACTTATCCATGGACATGGTTGAGAAACCCTGTACAGAGAAAAATGTCCTGTGATGGAACAAAACAACCCAGGCAGCTCATTTTAGTTGTGCATGCAGCGTGGGTGTGGATTTCCCTTCAAATAAAGACCCAGCAGGCTGTGAACGTGCATAACGGAAAACTTGTTTATTTGAGCTCTGGCAGCATGGTAGTTGAAAAAAAAAAAATGGGATTGTTAAGTAAAGAGTTAAAGAGTGAAGAGCAAAATTACTTTCCTTGTCTGGATGGCAAAGAAATGCAAAAAAGGAGGAAGATTCATTGTAAGAGTGACTGCAGCTGTCAGAAAATGTGGTTCAAACAAAAGCTGCCTATCATATCTGAGACAGTTTTGGTGCTCGTGGCACACACCCTAACTCCTGTAATCTTTCCTGACATCTCTTTATTACTAGAATAAAAGAAAACACTTCAAATTATCAACAAGAAAAAGTTCAGAGTTTGTCTATGCCAAATGATTGGGACAGATAGGAGTGATTTATATTGAGCTGATAATCTAAAGTCTTCTCTGTGGATCAGCTTGTTAGATGGGAGTGGGCACTGCTGGGCTTAAAGGAAATGTAGGACACATTCAGTTTGATTGTGAAGATTTCTGCAGAGAAGCGTTCTGGAAACAGAAGAAGAAAATTTTGACTGACACTTCACTGCCAACAATAGCATTTACATGATTACATTTTTTTTTTTTTTACATGAAACACTTAAAAACACTTGTAGAAAATACTGATAAAACCCCTGGCAAAAAATAAGAAATAAGTCTTGGAAAATGCTCATTCAGCTCTATTATTTTGTAGAAAAATAAGTCGGGAATATGGCACAAAACTGTTATGTAACAGCTGTAAATTCTACCTTAAAAGAAATCCAGAATATGCAGCTGTCAGATAAAATACTTTTAATATCTGATCGGTTATTTTGTTTCTATAGAAAACAGCTAAATGAACAGCATCTAAGACTGGTGATGCCTTTTTTTCTCCCCTTTCTTTTCCAAGGGGTCGTGTTGCATTATTTTCTTAGATATTGTTCAGATCTCTCGGATGTTTATTTCCTTTTTTAAGTGAAAAATTTTGGATCAACTTACCAGCTCTCCTTCTTGGACTTGAGCCTCCACATCTAAAATCCGCTTTTGTGAAGGGAAGAGAGGGGTTGAGGGGCAGAGGAGAGAGATTGACAGGGAGAAATTTGTTTAATCATTTATAGGATATGTTGCAAAGTGAAATTGGCAGACCCAATTCTGAGCAAACATGTTGGTTTCACATTCTGGTTGATAAAAAATTAAACAGGCTCCAAGAAGCACTCAACCTTCGTGGACCTATAACACAAAGGAAGTTTAAGTTTAGATACCATAGACAATCTTCAGAGGTCACAGTGACCACTTTAAACAACATGTGTAGCCAAGAAGACACAGTTTAAAGACATGCTATGCAACTTTTTCATGGTCATAAAATTGCTTGGCAATCATCAGATTGCTTGGCTGACCCGTTCCGATGAAAACGGTGACATTTCCATCTCCATCTGGTGGCCCTAGCCCGAAACAGCGCTTGCAACTTTGCCTGTGGCACCGTGTGCTTTGTTTAGCTCTGGAAGTCTCGTGACACACGAGAGCCGAGAACTACTGCTTCACGGCAGGTCGTAAAGGGCTCTGAGCCGAGCCAGGTAGCCTGATAGACACACCCCCTCTCCATTAGCTGTCGACGGCTAAATTGAATGCGGTTACGGCTAAAATCGTTACATTTTCCAAGTCAAAACTTGTGAAAACGATGTTTGGTTAGCAGCCATTGAGCTAACCACCGTTTTCATCAGTGGATGTAGCTGCTAGTATATAGACAAATGTTGAGCAGTTGCCGTGTGCAGGTTAGCAGTGATGTCGGTGTAGAACTTGTCGTTTTCATTACAATAATTTTGAATGCGGCTTGCTGGAGTTGAACGTATTTGAGTTGTAACTGTAAAGGTGAACATACTGTTATGTATTGTTCCTGCCTCACGAACTATATCTAAAATAACAATTCTCTGTTTCTGAAGCGCCTGGCTATAGCACTAGGACTAGACATGTCTGTTCGTGTTTCTTTCAGTGGATGTTGCTATAAGGACTTTTGTAGAACTACATTTGTACAAATACATAGTCTTCCTGCGCCAAGTAGTAGGTCTTGGTGTAATGAAATTAGGCTGTTACGATCGCTTCCAGAATGATCTTTTTAGGACTGTTATTATTACTATTTGGGTGTGTGTGTGACTGTATTCACTTTCTCATGCGGACCCAGGACAAATAAACCGTAAATTGCCTCTGGTGGGTTTACGACAGTCTGGCTAAACTGTCGCCTATTTTCTACGGAGCTCCCCCTACAGCTTTGGGGTGTGTATTGCATGGTAAACAAACCCCGTATTACTGAGCCCTGCTTTAAAGGGATAGTTTGCCTCTTTTGACATGAAGCTGTATGACATCACATATCAGCAACATCATTTATGAACATCTTCTTACCCCCTGCTGCGTCCTGTAAGCAGAGTTCCAGCCTCGTTTTGGTGTTGATGAAGGTAGTCCGGCTAGTTGGCTGGGGTTTAAAAAATAAAGCGTTTTGCTTCTCAAAACAATATGCATTCAAAAGAGTAATACATTTGCATCACAAAATTGTCCAGCCAGAAAAAGTCAGACCTCACATCGCTTGGCCCTATTTTCTCTCCCTTCGTATCACTACGTGCTGCCGCCTGCCGACAGCCGCGCCTGTTACGGTGTTTGCTGCTCGGAAGCAGGGGACTGCTCGGTCTGCACTTCGGTCTGCACAGTTTACACAGCAGGCAGTGATACGAAGGGAGAGAAAATAGGGCCAAAAGATTGTGAGGTCTGACAGTTTTGGTGTTAGTTTTGGTGCTCGTGGCACACACCCTAACTCCTGTAATCTTTCCTGACATCTCTTTATTACTAGAATAAAAGAAAACACTTCAAATTATATACAAGAAAAAGTACAGAGTTTGTCTATGCCAAGTGATTGGGACAGATGGGAGTGATTTATATTGAGCTGATAATCTAAAGTCTTCTCTGTGGATCAGCTTGTTAGATGGGAGTTTGCACTGCTGGGCTTAAAGGAAATGTAGGACACATTCAGTTTGATTGTGAAGATTTCTGCAGAGAAGCGTTCTGGAAACAGAAGAAGAAAATTTTGACTGACACTTCACTGCCAACAATAGCATTTACATGATTACATTTTTTTTTTTACATGAAACACTGGCTGGACGATTTTGTGATGCAAATGTATTACTCTTTTGAACGCATATTGTTTTTAGAAGCAAAATGCTTTATTTTTTAAACCCCAGCCAACTAGCCGGACTACCTTCATCAACACCAAAACGAGGCTGGAACTCTGCTCACAGGACGCAGCAGGGGGTAAGAAAATGTTCATAAATTATATTGCTAATATGGGATGTCATACAGCTTCATGTCAAAAGAGGCGAACTGTCCCTTTAAGTTTGAGGGCACTGAATCTGTCAATGTGTCAAATTACATGCTCTCAGCGGAACTTGTGCGTGATTAGCTCCTACTTCAACCCAGTTTTCAGTAAAATGGAATTTCAGTTGAAAGGTTTGTCTTGCTGCTTAGTCAGGGAGAGCAGGTGATGTAATTTATTTCCACTCCAATCCTCAGCTCTATACATTCCAGTCATTTCATTGTATCCAATAAATAAAATAAAAGAATCAAGTCCTGGCCTCTACACATTATTCATATCAGTCTTTAAAACTTTATTCTTTTTTGTCGAAAGATCGGTCTGCAGGGCTGCACGGTGGTGTGCTGGTTAGCAGCGTCAACCTCCCAGAAATACGGTTTCTGGTTCAAATCCCAGCTGGAGCCTTTCTGTGTGGAGTTGGCATGTTCTCCCCGTGTATGCATGGGTTCCCTCCTGGTACTCTGGCTTCCTCCCAGTGTCCGAAAACATGCATATCAGGTTAACTGGTGACTCTAAATTGTCCCTAGGAGTGTACATGGTTGTGTGTCTCGTTTGTCTCGTGTGGCCCTGTGATGCACTGGCGACCTGTCCAGGGTGTACCCTACCTCCAGCCCATTGATAGCTCATATAGGTTCCAGCTCCCTGCGACCCTAAATTGGATTAAGCTGGTATAGAGAATGGATGGGATTTGTCTGCAGTAGGTGTTCTGTATTGTACCCTGTATTCATTTTCTTCAGTGAACTCTGTGATACTACGGTTTAAAACAGAATGAAATTACTTGCATTTAAAGCAGAATCTGGAAAACATATCAAATGTTGATATTACATTTTACAATTTCAAGAAAGATATTAACCAATATTGAATTTAATGGTAGGAACACATCTCAGTTCAAATGGCTGCATATTTGATGGTATGGGGGTGCGGTCATAGATATGTATAGAATGGCTAGATGTGTTACGTCTAGAACGTCCATCTTAGTCGGCCATCTTACCACAGGGTGAGATGTCCGGGAAACAGTCAAACTTGAGGTAAACTGAGTTACGGTAAGTGATCTGCTCTGACGCTATTACTCTTATCTCGCAGAAATCTCAACGATTTTACACTATTTTACATACTAAAAGACCCTGTGCGATATTTTATTTATTCGGTCATCTGTGCAATAATTCACGTCACTACTGTGCAACATCTTATCTATTTATGGTCAGACTATGTGCATACAATGTGTAATTAACACAAGTGTAGTGCAATATGGGCAATAACTCAACCATAGTGCTATAACTTATTTTATTTAACTCTCTTTACTTTGTATATCTTGTAGAGCCTATATTCTTTTTTACACTTTGTTTTAGATTATTCTATATTAATTATATTTTAATTCTATATTATATTAATTATTCTATATTATACTGTATTATAGATTTATAGAGATCCTATGTGTGTGTTTGGAGCTACTGGAGACTTAAATTTCCCTGAGGGAGTCATCTCAAGGGATAAATAAAGTTGAGTCATGGGGAAAATAAACGTGAAATATTTACGTTTTTATTTTAAAAAAATAAATATGGACCTCGTCTGTAGTGTGATAATTAGCTTACTACTTTGATGTTTATAATAACCTAAACGTCGAGAATTAAGCAAGTTATGTCTTGAATGTTTGAATGTTTCACCATCAACACAATGTTGTCGGCGAGAGAGCTGCCTGTGGTAAGATGGCCGCCATCTGCGGACGTTCGACTTCGTTGCCCAGCAACGCGGACGAGACATCTAGCCATTCTATACATATCTATGGGTGCAGTAGTAACTTTGAAAATGGGCTTGTAATACCATGGCAAGTATGTGTGTTGCAATAATGGATTTGTGTTTTCTGGAAACATGTTGCAGCTTATGATAAATATGACTGCCACAGGCTCTCAAGTGCACAATTATTGTGCTATTTATTTCCCAGATCGATTAATAGTTCAGACACAGTGGGAGATGGGTCTTTGCTGAGGGGCTGATTTGTCCTTTTGATAGATGTATATGACTATGATATTCATTGTGTGTGTACACAGCATGTCATGATGCTTCATAATCATAGTGATGTGAATCATAGAGCTTAATTAGTTAATAAACTAAGCTAATTAATAGAATAATTGGTGCACATCAAGCAATCATTACAAAATTAAATTATGTCCCCCACGTAAAGGAGGTCATGCATCAAATATACAGTGAATGCACATGGTTTGGTCACCCCATATCAACATTTCTCTTCTTGCAAAAAGTTGCAAAGTGAGAAAGATGAAACTTTTTAACAATCAAGCAAGAATAACCATTCTTTCCCTCATACAGTTTATCTACGGCCTCCTCAAAGATGCTGCCTACAACTCTAAAAATGATAATCATATTTAATGATATTTAAATTTGTGATTGCAGCTTCAACAACAGTGTCACTCACAAATTTTAAAACAGTTCATGTGCAGAAAGACTTTTTCTTTGTATCAATTGCAGTTTACAGATAAGACACATGGCACCAACAATGCAATAATGCCCAGTATGCAGAATACACATAACAGGTTGTCTAAATGAGTTAGCATCAACAGCCCTGGCAGAAAACAATACACAGCAGCTCTGAGTTTATTCTGTTCCAAGAAATTTGAGCCAATACATTCAAGCCAAACCCACATCGCTCCATTGCTTTGTCTCTTCTCCATGCTCCAGTCTTATACATCCCCCCAGTGCTCCGATTAAAATGCGCCAGGTGCATGCACTACCAATGGTTAGATTTTGCATTGAAATCATTGTGCTATCTAGATGAAGATTCCATTTGCCCCCACCCATTCACTTTCAGTATTCACCCTACCCTCAGTAATGATGTCTCCAAATTCATTCAAAAATCCAAATCTTCAACCTGTCAATTAAACCCTCTTCCTTGTTAAAGCCACCCTTCCCTCTCTGTCCCCTCTGACTTTATACACTCTTCCCTTACCACTGGTGTTGTTCCTTCCACCATCAAAACAGCTGGTGTAACCCCAATACTCAAGAAACTTGGTTCAGACCCCAATAACCTTAATAATTTCCGTCTAATCTCAAATCTTCCATTCATTTCCAATGTTCTTGAAAAAACAATTGCTGATCAACTCCATACCCATGCCCATCTATCCTGCAATAATTTATATGAACAATTCCAATCTGGCTTCCGTCCCCTCCATAGCACTGAAACAGCACTTCTTAAAGTCACTAATGACCTCCTCCTTGCTGCTGACTCCGGTTAACTATCCATTCTCCTTCTGCTTGATCTGACTGCAGCCTTTGACACAATCTCACACACCTTTCTTTTCTTGGCATCACAAATACACTTATTAACTGGTTTCATTCACACCTTTCAGGCCACACTCAGTTCATTCAGTTAAAATCATTCACTTCCCATCCAGTCCCTGTCGCCTCAGCTGTCCCCCAGGGCTCTGTCCTGTGGCCCCTGCTGTTCATCATTTACCTTCTCCCGTCTGTCATATTTTCCGCAATCATCATATTCACTTTCACTGCTACGCAGATGACACCCAGCTCTACCTCTCAACCAAACCCGACTCCATACTCCCACCTTGGTCCCTCATCAATTGCCTCACCAAATAAAATCTTGGTTCACCTCACACTTCCTTAAAGGGATAGTTCGCCTCTTTTGACATGAAGCTGTATGACATCCCATATTAGCAATATCATTTATGAACATCTTCTTACCCCCTGCTGCGTCCTGTGAGCAGAGTTCCAGCCTCGTTTTGGTGTTGATGAAGGTAGTCCGGCTAGTTGGCTGGGGTTTAAAAAATAAAGCGTCTTGCTTCTCAAAACAATATGCCTTCAAAAGAGTAATACATTTGCATCACAAAATCGTTCACCAAAAAAAGTCAGACCTCACAATCTCTTAGCCCTATTTTCTCTCCCTTTGTATCACTGCCTGCTGTGCAGACCGAAGTGCAGACCGAGCAGCAAACACCGTAACAGGCGCGGCTATTGGCAGGTGGCTGAATGCATTGATATGAAGGGAGAGAAAATGGGGCCAAGCGATGTGAGGTCTGACTTTTTCCTGGAGAACGATTTTGTGATGCAAATGTATTACTCTGTTGAACGCATATTGTTTTGAGAGGCAAGACGCTTTATTTTTTAAGCCCCAGCCAACTAGCCGGACTACCTTCATCAACACCAAAACGAGGCTGGAACTCTGCTCACAGGACGCAGCAGGGGGTAAGAAGATGTTCATAAGTGATGTTGCTGATATGGGATGTCATACAGCTTCATGTCAAAAGAGGCGAACTATCCCTTTAAATTAAATTGCAATAAAACAGAACTTCTTTTAATAGGCACAAAATCTACATTAATCAAACTCCATAATTTTTCTATTTCCATTGATAACTCTTCCATCTCTCTCTCCCCTCAGGTCAACAGTCTGGGTGTCATCCTCAACAGTTCCCTCTCCTTTGCCTCCCACATCAATAACATCACTCAGTCTGCCTATTTCCATCTTCGTAATATCAATCGTCTCTGTCCTTCTCTCACTCCTCATTCCACTGCTGTTCTTGTTCACAGTCTGCTCACCTCCCGTTTGGATTATTGTAATTCTCTTCTTTTTGGTTCCCCACATAAAACCCTTCATAAATTACAACTGGTCCAAAACTCAGCCGCCTGTGTCATCACACGCAGCCCTTCAATTCATCATATCACACCTATTCAACAAAAGCTCCATTGGCTCCCCATCACACATCGCATCAACTATAAAATACTTCTCCTTACATTCAAAGCTGTCCACGACCTCGCTCCTCCATATATTTCTGACCTCCTTCACATTGCTACACCCGCCCGCACCCTTAGATCCTCTTCCTCCGTCCATCTCACTGTCCCCCCTGTTATCAGCTCTGGAACTCACTCCCACCTGATCTCCGTAACACGGACTCAGTACCACATTTTAAATTTTAAATTTCAAACTCCAAAAGCCATCTGTTTAAACTAGCTTACTCCCTCTGATCTCAACTGCGTTGTCAAATTTAAATTGTATTTTTGTATTTTATTTTTAATGTGTTTTTTAATATCGTGTCTGCTTTTATCTTTGATGATGTAAGGTGACCTTGAGTGTCAAGAAAGGCGCCTATAAATGGAGTGTATCATTATTATTATTAAGATCCACTGAAGAAACAGTGTAGACGGTGTTGGCTGACTCTAGAAAATATTTTTTTTTGTGAATTGTAGTGCACCTCTGAGGGAACTGTTTCTGATTAAGAGGAAATGTTTCCACTAGCGCTGTGAAATGAACATTAAAGGATGTCAAGGTGCAGTGGGTCGTCGTATTTTCTGTTGACCGCCACCTTTAATGTTTAAAATCGCTGTAATTATCTTTCTTTGTAAGTTATAATTTTGTACACATTGTACTTAGTTGATTTTTTTTCTTTGTTGATAAAGTGATAAAAGGTATTCAGTATCTGGATCTCTGCGATTATTTCCAGCAGCGAGTTAGATAAAGGAAAGACCCAGCTTCATCCTCTCAGTGACTTTTGCTTGGTTTCCAGACATCACAACACAATCGTTTATGCCAGAGGGTGTGTAAATATCTGCAGGAACATAAAGTACGTTCAATTTTTAAACAAAATGTGTACAGTTTTGTATATAAACATGAAGATGTGTTGTGAAGAAGTCACAGATACTTGTAATATGGTCAGATAAAATAAAACACAGTGTACAACGCACATGGGACACCTGGTTAGCCGTACAGTCCCAGAACTACCGTCTCAAAAATCATCTCTAAATCTTAGCTTTCTATGGGTCAAGAGAGACAGTAAGAATTTGCAGTCTGGTGTGTTTAATGTGTGTGAATTGTCTTTTTAAAGACTCTAAAATATGTTCATTCCCACATTGAATTAATAGGTTTAGGGAATATCAGCCACAAAGATGGCTGACTTCTCTTGAACATAATCAAACTGGATGGCGTTTGACATGCAGGTTTAATTCAAATGTCCAGAAATCATTACCTAGTTATTGGAACTATATCCATTCTAACAAACTAAAATCCATTCAGCTTGAAGTACACATCTTCTCCTGGAATGAGGCTCAGGCTTGTGACTGGATGCAAACAATTAGGGCATCTGATTTGACTGAGTTGTGAGCTGCCAAACATTCTTTCTTTTGACATAGGTGGATTGATTTTTCTGATAGTGTTCACCCCTGAAAGTTGCATGAATTGCCTGACTGTATAATGTGGAAGGGATTTGTTACCTGTCGACACAGAGAGTCTTACTTGTCGGGGTCCCGGCTCTGCACCGAGGGTGCCTCATTCTCCCCCGAGTCATTTGGACAGCTGAGAAAAGGAGGAGATGGAGGTGAGGGGATATCAGCAGTGAGGAACTCAGTGGAGAAGACCATGACATGCAAGATGTGATAAGTAATGTAATATAACGAAGGAGGGATAAGTGTTATCAGTGAGGAATGTAAAGGGCTACTGAGAACAGGTGTTTCACTAAGGTCATTCAAACCATTCAAATATTAATGTAAAGTGAAAATGTCTTTGCAGATAGCAAAGATATGTGCTGCAGGGATGCAGCCCACAGGTGAGGATTTTCTCTGACTAATCTATAGTCAGCAGGGTTTTCACATCACGGTTTCTCTTGGAACCTCGGCTAAGCAGTAATAGGGCCAGAGTGACTGATAAGCCTCCAATTTTATGTCCAATGCCAGTTCCCTTCTTTTTAATTTTGAGTTTATTGGTGAATTAAAAAGCTATATTCTTACTTTTCAGTTGTAGGCCAAGCTTAGCTGAATTTCTCCAATTTCTCCTGATCCAGTGAGGTATTCAAACAGCTTTATCATTTAGCCATTAATTATATATTAAAATTGTAATGCAGTGTATTGAAAATATGCATGTGAAATGTACTACAAAAAATTACTTAGTTTTACTTATAATCTTATAACTAACACGAAAAACTGTCTTTTGAACATACAGTTTGACTACCAAAAGCCTCTGAACAGTTCATGTAGAATCCATCTGTGCATCTTGGGTGTGTATGTGAGTGTTTTCTACTTAACTACAATAACATATGTACATACTATTTAATAAGCACTGTAATCTCTCCCCCTTCACTTGTGCTGCTTTGTCTGCAGTCTTTCTCCCATATCCAAAAGCCAAGTAAAGAAGTCTGGAATATGTTCCAGACAGCGTTTGAACGCAGATCTCAATTATGTCTCTGTGTCTTCTTCAAGCTTGGAGCGTTGTCCATTTTATTTGCAAGTTATCTCACATTTCATCCCAATAATCCATGGAAAAAATCATTTAACCTTCCTCCTCCTTGCTCTCCATTTTGCTCCTGCACGACATTCTTACCTCCGTGTGACTACATCTCACTACATGCCCTTTTCACACTAAAATGCATCCATATTTATCAATTCTTTAATTGTTTTCAAACAGTTGAAAGATTTTCTCACATATTTTTTACAAACTGGGATTATCTGTCCAACCTTGCTTCTCAAATTCCATGCCTTTAGTGGATACTACTTTTGTGCCAATGATTACAATCACTTTTTGAAATGATTATTTTTTATCAACCTCAATTATCCATAAATTGCCACAATCCCAAAATGTTTTGCAGGGCTGAGATGCAAAAGTAGATATTGAATAACGTTCGCCAAGTCCACTGGAATCATTTTCTCCCCATGTACTTAAATGTAAAAAAATATATATATATTTGTAAAAATATAACAGCTAATAACCTTAAACATTTTTGATTTGAGTGATTGAAAGACTCCCTACCTCACAGTAGTGTTTCCATTTCGTTAAAAAGAAAGAATATATCATCTTAACCCAGCACTTAACATAACATTGTGTTTTGAGACTGTCATTCTTACTTAAAGCTCTCAACGGTGGTATTTAATGAATGACATCTAGATACAATAGTTACCACTTTCTGGTTGGCTAAGAATAGCAGTTCTCAGAGACCCCCCTCACTGTCAAAGCATTCTGAGGCTAACTAAATATCCAAAACATTTTACAATAATTTGAGGCAGTTTCTCAGCACGATGACTGTGGATTAAATTCAAGCCCCAAACAGATGTGTTTTTCTCACTCTGTAATTGCCTTGTTGGTCCAAAGCTGTTGAACAGAGTAATGGGATAAGTATCCAAGGTCAGACTCAGCCTGGGGGTAGGGAGGGTGGGGGAGATGGATTATGTGAAGGCAAGATAGACTCTTGGAGAATGACTCATGTAGTGATCTCTTATTTTGCATGCTCTGACTTAGACATGGATCTCCAGCTGAGGTGCCACACCTCATAACACACTGTGTAGAAATATAGTATCTGACAACCAAAGGATGACCACATCTGAAGCAATGATTTCTAAAATAGGACGAGTTGCACACATGATTTGATCTGGCATCTGGCATCTTTCTTTATTTATATAGCGCATTTCATACCACAGGCAACTCAATGTGCTTTACATAAAGACAAGGCATTTAAAAGAACAGCATAAAGCAGCATAAAAACAAGCAATTTAAAGAGAAAAAAATAGAATAAAAATTAAAACACAGTTAAAAGCAATCAAAGAAGAGGGGAAAAATAAAAATATAAACTCAACCATAAGCACACGGAAAGAGAAATGTTTGTAACCTGGATTTAAAAGTGCTCACAGTTGGGGCTGATTTCAGTTCTGCTGGTAGTTTGTTCCAGTTGTGTGCAGCATAACAGCTAAAAGCTGCTTCACCGGGTCCAGTTTGAACTCTGGGCTCCACTATCTGACCTGAGTCAGCAGATCTCAGAGCTCTACTGGATTTATACTCAGCTAGCATGTCATTCATGTATTCTGGACCTAAACCATTCTGGGATTTGTAGACGAGTAGCAGAACTTTAAAATCTATTTTGTATCTGACCGGGAGCCAATGTAAAGACTTGATTTGATGATGGCTAAAACTGAAATTAGATGTATTTCTTGGAGATAAAACTGGATCAGAAAGAATGAAAACTGACACTTTTGATATCTTGGATGAGCTAACATGTTCCACAGAAAAGATAAATAGGGAGATGGGCTGGATTCCAAAGATTATTGTTTACAATGAAAAGGCTTTCTGAAAAACCCAAAGAACTTGAGTCCCAGACATTAACAAAATGCTTTCAAGATTCCTCAGGGGGTTCTTATTAAAAGTATTGATCACAAATAGGTCTATATTTAATGATACGGGAAAGTTTAAAAGACACCGTTGAAAATTCTAAATTTTACAAATTGAGCCAAAGATTCCAACACTGTAAAATTATTTTTTGTCATTTAAGTAACAGACTTGCATGTATTCCGTCTATACAACAGAGCTAATAGATACTATACTGTATCAGTTCATGGAGGTGATCAGGATTAAGGCAGCCTAAGCATGGAAGCAATTCAACCTTCAAACTATGTGCTTTGGACTAGTACTTCTGACTTTGAAGTACACTGGCTAATTTTGTAGTTCACAACTTAGTTTCCAGCCTAGCACAACTCTGATGGTACCACATCACACCCAAACAGCTAGATACAAAAACATTTTCACCATAATATTTAATGTGGACAAAAACATTTTCAGTTTTAAGGGGCAAAAAAAGGACACTGAAGGGTAGATGCAGCGAAGAGACCAAAGACAACGTTGTCAGAAGAAGTGAGGAAAAAGATAAAAGTATACAAGTAATACACAGGACAAGAATAAATAGAATAGATAACAACACTGTTTGTGTAATGACTCAAATTTAAGTTACTGTGAATCTTCTCTGTCAGAGTTTATGTTTAGTTTGTCTGGTTCCTGTTCCTGGTAGGCGTGGCGGCTGGTGGTGTTCTGATTTCTCATCAACTTTACCAGTGGCTGATCTGATGTCTCCTGCTGAAAAGCTCCAGTGTTCTTCCCTCTCATCTCCAGCTTGTTTGTTCTCTCGAGTTTTATGTAAACTTTTCTTTTGTCACGCTTTTTGTGGACCTTGTCACTATCTCTGCGATGTCTCTCTACCTACCTCACAGAGACACTGTAACCGGATCTGACATGTGTTTCATCAAGCAACAACCAGGAGAAGCGACTCTGCACCACCACCGCTACCACCACCGCTACCACCACCGCTACCACCATTGCTACCACCACCGCTACCACCATTGCTACCACCACCGCTACCACCATTGCTACCACCATTGCTACCACCATTGCTACCACCACCGCTACCACCACCGCTACCACCATTGCTACCACCATTGCTACCACCACCGCTACCACCACCGCTACCACCATTGCTACCACCATTGCTACCACCATTGCTACCACCATTGCTACCACCACCGCTACCACCATTGCTACCACCATTGCTACCACCATTGCTACCACCACCGCTACCACCACCGCTACCACCATTGCTACCACCATTGCTACCACCATTGCTACCACCACCGCTACCACCATTGCTACCACCACCGCTACCACCATTGCTACCACCATTGCTACCACCACCGCTACCACCATTGCTACCACCACCGCTACCACCTCCGCTACCACCACCGCTACCACCATTGCTACCACCACCGCTACCACCATTGCTACCACCTCCGCTACCACCACCGCTACCACCATTGCTACCACCTCCGCTACCACCACCGCTACCACCATTGCTACCACCACCGCTACCACCATTGCTACCACCACCGCTACCACCACCGCTACCACCACCGCTACCACCACCGCTACCACCATTGCTACCACCACCGCTACCACCACCGCTACCACCACCGCTACCACCACCGCTACCACTATTCCTGCCACAAGTCAATTCCACCAAAGAAAAGTTATTCCAAACCCCAATCCAACAACTTACCAGTCAATACTAAATTCTGGAATTCTACCAGAGATCCAAGCCACCCTCCCAGAGAACTATCAGGCTACTGCTTCCTCTTTTCACCACCAGTTTTCGAATCCCTGAGTCACTTTTCCTTTTATCTTCTGTCTCCCTTAGTTTTTCTGGATTTCACCTGTAAACCAAACCGTAGCATCATCATTATCAACTCTGCTTCACAAATTAAGTCTCATTTAACCACATCAGTCCCATTTCAGACTCATTCCACTACATTGTAGTGTGTAACCTTTCAAAAGCTTTTCTGATAACTTGCAATACATGGCACTGTTATACATACAATGTGAATTTTGTGCATGCATCATATGGAAATTCTTGAAAACTCAAACAAAAAATCTGTACTTTGCTGGATTAGATAAATCTGGGAATTGTTTCCTGCAGCGCCTGTCATTGTGAAGGACTCTTCTCAATCATCACTCAGACTGACTGTCTATCATCAGGCAGCAGGTTCAGCACCATCAAGACCAGCACTGCATGTCATGAGCCATGCTTAGGTAGTCTCTCTCCCTCCTCCCTCTTCTCTTGCACTTGATAACAGAAGCAGAATCTTGTGTACAGGGCTGGTTCACAGCTGCAGCTCAATACTCTCCTCCTCAATATATAACTGATTCCAGTTGATGCTGGATCGTAGTACTGCTCAGTTGGTTACGCTTGTTAATGGCCTTGTGTGTATACCTCCAGACCTGGACATCACCTCACCCTTCTCCTGTTTACCAAAGGAAACTGTTGATCAAGTCAAGTACTGAACTGCTCTGTCAAGTCCCCTATACACTGGCATCATGCATCAATTCTGGGTTTGAATTCACAGTTTGCGATTATCAAGATCACGTAACCTGACACCAGCAAGCTCCTTGTCATCCCATTCACTTCCCAAGACTTTGCAACAATCCTCACCCTCTGTGTAATAACTATTTCCCTGCCTTTGAGTCTGTTTTTGGGTCGAGATAACTAAATCTAAGACATTGAAGGGTCTGCAACAGGCTCTTTTCCCAATTAATCAGAGCCCTGGATACCCTTGTGGGACAAAACACCATACTTTATAACATATAAAGACCATAAGACTTACTCTCTGAACTCTCACCACTTACTTTATAGATCATTATAATTATTTTATTCCTAAATAGACAATGAACATCCAAGCTACTTGAGCATTGTCAGCTTAAAAGAGCATATGGACATTCAGCACACAAACAGCAGAAAGGTACTTTAAACTGTGCACTGGTACCTTATTCTGCATCTTCCAACGTCGTCACAGCACTGAAACAGCTCTGGTCAAAGTGTTAAACAACATTAAGTTGAATACTGATTCTGGTTATGTTTCAGTCCTGATACTGTTGGACCTCAGCGCTGCCTTTGATACTGTAGATCACAGAATCCTGTTGCACAGGCTGGAAAACTGGGTTGGACTTTCTGGAGCGGTCCTTAACTGGTTCAGGTCCTAATTAGAAGTTATTTTGTTACAATTGGCAGCTATGAATCTGAGCGAGTGGCCATGACTTGGAGACTTGGAGTCCCCCAGGGGTCAATTCTTGGACCTCTTCGGTTTAACTTGTATATGCTCCCTTTGGATCAGATATTGCAGAACTTTAACATCAATTATCACAGTTATGCAGACGATACACAACTTTATGTGTCTCTGTCACCATGGCGACTGCAGCCCAGCAGACGTACTGTGTCAGTGTCTGGAGGAAGTAAACACCTGGATGAGAGAGAATTTTCTACAATTAAATGAAGACAAAACTGAGATCATTCTGTTTGGCAGCAAAGAGAAGAGGGTCAGCGCTGGTAAATATCTTGAGACTCGGGCCCTTACAATCACTGACCAAGTTGGTAACCTCGGAGTGTTGATAGACTCAGATCTGACTTTCAGCAGCCACATCAAAGCTGTCACCAAGGCAGCTTTTTACCATCTCAGAAACATCAACAGAATTAAAGGTTTCCTCTCCCAAAAAGACCAGGAGAAACTCATCCATGCATTCATCTCCAGTAGACTCCATCACTGTAACGCTCTTTTAACTGGACTTCCCAAAAAGAGCATTAAACATCTGCAGCTCATCCAGAACGCTGCTGCTGGAGTTTTAACCCGGACTAAGAGATCTGAACACATCACAGCAGTTTTAAAATCTTTACTCTGGCTTCCAGTCAGTCACAGAATAGATTTTAAAAGCCTGCTGATGGTTTACAATCTGTGATATGTTCAGAGAATATAAAGCCAGCAGAGCTCTTAGATCCAAGGACTCAGGTCAGCTGGTCCAGTCCAGAGTCCAGACTAAACATGGAGAAGCAGCATTTAGCTGTTCTGCTGCAAACAAGTGGAACAAACTGCCAGTGGAGATTAAACTTTCACCAAATGTAGACATTTTTAAATCCAGGTTGAAAACATTTCTTTTCTCATGTGTCTATGCATGAAATCTGCACGACTGTTGCTTGTTTTTAATAAGAAAGAAACTCAGTAGATGGAAAGACAAAAGGGAACGAAGCAAAAATAACTGAAATGTTAAACAAAACCAGTTGTAAAATTAAACTAGAATTGTGTGTAATTGTGTGAAAGCAACAATAAAATAAATAGATTTCAAATTCACCTTTTCATGCAAGAATTTAAGAAGTTAATGTTCAGAGAAAATATAATTGATTTAGATTAATTAGTAATAGGTAAGATTTTATAAATAATCATGGAATACATATGTTATTTGCCAGACAGAAATTTCCAAGAATCGCAGGGTTGCAAGTCATGACTCACATTTGAGTCAGAGTTTTTCATAGAAGTGATACAGGTCAACAGGTGCTTGTGATGTGACTTTGATTACATGAAAATGAATAAATGCCAATAAAACCAATAATTCATTGATGAAAAATTAAGATTAAAAAAAGTAACTCACGTTTTGACTGGGCTGCAGAAATGCTGGCGTAGCACAAACACCAGAGTGGAGAGAACCATGATGGTGGTGCACATAGTCCTCAGAGCTCACCACTGGACTGCAGTGAAACAGGCAGAAGGTTCAACATGAACAATTCATGTCGCAAACTATTGCCTCTGCAGAGCGGGACTTTTTCCAGTCAAGAGGTTTGTCACTCCCTTTGTCCTCTTGCCTGGATCAGGAACACTCGGGGATTATTTAGTCCCAGATTACAGGAGATAACACACTGTATTACTAAGATGCAGCACTGTGTTCCACTCCTAAACTATGTTGTGATGTGCGTGCACTTTTCCTGCTTGCTGAACATATTTACTGCCAAATCTCCAGTCAAAATTTTTTTTTTCATTTTCAACAGTGCCAGCATAACTAATACTTGTCTGAAAGTTCCCCCCCCTGACTGCCCTGTATTTGTTCTCAGTAATCTGAGCATCAACTACACACCTGCAACTCATTACCTTAACCTAGCATGCTGGTCCATGTACAGAACTGCCAGCCCACCCTCACACCTCAATTGTGCCATAATGCATTCATCATAAATACCTGTTCCTCTTTCTGACCTTCAACATCCAATTTACTCTGATTACTAGCCTGGGAATTCCCATGCTGCTTTGCGCGCGATTCATTCACACTGCAAAGGCAGCCTGGAAACCACCGCCCTTATTTTTGCCTGAGTTAGGGAACCAATCACAGAACGGGGGGGGCAGCAAGACGATGACGACGTCTATGCGCGACACCGAAGCTTGTAGAGTGTTAATCCAACATGGCAGCGGACACAACGTTACCGTTCCATGCAGCCTTAGAAAGTCTTTTAAGTAGCTTAGAACACAAGTTTACTTTTAAAAAAAAGCAACGCGTCTTCTTCTTCCTTGTCGAATTTCAGTCGCTCTACATACGTCATCTGGTATAAGTGATACAATTGGCTACGAATCGCGCGCAAAGCAGCATGGGAAGAACCAGACGCCATTTGATAGACATTCGTAGCGCCCAATAAACGGCTCTAGGCATTCGTAAACCACGACTCAAATACGAGAAAATGCACACCTAGTTCCCAGACCACCATCTCATCGAGATGTGGACGCGTCAGCCAGGCTAGCTGATTACAAGAATACTCAGACTTTTTTTTTTTTTTTTTAAATAAGGCACTTAAAGCAATACAATGTAACTTCTCAAAAGGCCCATTATGGAGCTCCCCCTACAGGCTTGGAGGTAATGTAGGGGTTACACTGTCGTAAATACAACACCCTTTCGCTTTCACGTTTCACGTTTGTTGACAAACCGGCGAGGAGTTAGAAGGTGCAAGCTCTGTCGACCGAGAAGGTAAGAGTAATCAAATGTACCTGGGGTCTATTTGTTTTTGCGGTAGGTGTGTCAGAAAGCAAGTCGAAGTACTTCTGCTCAGCTCCCGGGCCGGTCCACCAAAGTTACACAGCGCAGTTTTTCCAGCTCAGACCCCCGAAGGGCATAGGAGACAGGCCCATCGTAATATTAAAACTCATTCTAGCTGCACAATTTTTTTCAAGCTGTTATTTTAAGGTAAAAAATGTTACATAGCATTGCTTTAATAAAATAAAACTGTCTGGAAAATTAATGTTTCATGATCATCAGTGTTCATGTAAAAAAACAAAACACAGTTCTGCATTGTTGCAAAATGTTTTCAAATAACAATGACAGACTAACTCCACCCATCCATCCATCATCTGCCGCTTCTCCGGGGGTCAGGTCGCGGGGGCAGCAGCTTAAGATGAGAAACCCAGACGTCCCTGTTCCCGGCCACTTCCTCCAGCTCTTCTGGGGGGACCCCGAGGCGTTTCCAGGCCAGCCGAGAAACATAGTCTCTCCAACGTGTCCTGGGTCTTCCCCGGGGCCTCCTCCCAGTGGGACGGGCCCGGAACTCCTCACCGGGGAGGCGTCCTAACCAGATGCCCGAGCTGGGTGGCAGCCGAAGGCGGAGACCTTGGCGGTCTGATCCTCGGCTACTGAAGCTGGCAGACTAACTCCATTTATTTCAAATTTCCATTTTCATTTCAGAAAAAATTCGGCCCTCCATAGTGTGGAGGTTTCAGGGCTGTGCGCCTACTCAGTGAACCAAAGTTTCAGGAGTAACTATGGCCAGTGGATTGTTGTTGTGCAAAGCAACAGTGATAGAGAGCTCGAGGTCACTTTTACTGAAAATAGATGTCATTTATGGATACGTTGATACGCCGCTGCGACTGGATTACGTCATGCTTCTGTGTGCTTATGCTGTGCTGATTTGTGCCATATCTATATACGTGCCATGAGAATGTGAGTAGTAACAATTTAGTAACGATTTTACAACATTGATAACAAGTTTCTAATAAGTCCACAGCTGGAAGATGAAAAAAGTATTTTACGTCTTTACCGTCGGTTTATTTGCCCTGTTTATTTGAGCTGATCTGACATCTGTTAACGGGGCTCTTGAGCAGACACACCTGGGGGTGTGCTGCTCCAGCTCCATCAGCTTTGACACCTTAGTGCACATGTTCATTTTCAACGAGGGTGCTGCTTTTGAAGCTATAAGAGTGAGAAAAAACACACGTGTTCTGAACACAGTGCCTCACAGAGGTGCTCAGAAACTGACAGCAACAACTCACAGACGAAAACAGACACGACTATGCGAGACAGTTTTCAGCCGACTCGCAGTCCTGCAGAGAGTAAGCAATGATACATAATCCTTATTCGTTCAGACAGTATGTCTCATTAGAAACTATGGTCCAATACAGCCTGCAGGATATAATGTTATGTCCCCTCAGGAGCAGTAGTAGTAGTAAACATGCTACTGGCAGTGGAGGTTAACGTTTGCAAATAGAACATTGAGACAGAGCAAAGCAGTAAATTATACACCTTTATTTATCTCGTCTCTCACCTCCCAGAAGCCTGCAAGCCTGAGGGAAGTTGTTCCAGGTATCTGCTGGAAACACTTACAACCCCAAGTGCTCAGTGTACCACTAGCACCACTGTTGCCTTCTCTTTGACATATTTTCTACATGTATGCTTGGATTGGACGGTCTGCTTGGTCTGCTCCTAACTTATTTACAGACCGAAATTACTTCTTGGGAAGAAAAAAAAAACTGGAAGTTATTTTCTTCTTCTTCCTAATAAACTATTCCTTTTCTGTATGACTGATGTCCATTCGGAATTATCTATCCGTTCCTTTTCTATACCCGCTGGGATGGGCCGTCAGTCCATCACAGAGACACACGGAGACAAGCAATCATGCACGCTCACTATAACTCCTGGGGTGAAATTAAAATCAATTAACCTAACATGCACGTTTTTTAATGGTGGGAGGAAGCCAGAGTACCCGGAGGGAACCCATGCATGCAAGTAGAAAACATGTAAATATCCTGCCGGCTCTTCTTTGAATAGACAGCAAATTTACCTGAATCTTAAGGACTTTGTCCAAAGATCCAGTGATGGAGAGTTTGCTAAACACATGCATGATAATTCTAGAAAATTTAGGGAAAAATATGTTGTAAATGCTATGACTGACCATTCTGACCCATTTGCAGATGTTGTGATTGATCTATTCAGAAGATTTGGTTTCTCAAGCTTTTTATGTTTTAAATTTTTATAGTTTTTAGCTCCTTTTGATGATGATTACATGTATACTTCCTTTTGTGTACTATGGTGGCCTTGACACTCTTGGTGAGCTGCGTCTCTTTAAACCTGTTAGGTTAACCCACATTACCCAATTAAATCTATGATTCCTATTGGATAACTAGCTAAACTTACCCAAACTATCTTGTCAGAATATAGCTACAAAAAAAAAACGTGTCTCAATAAATGTCTTCAGTTTTTCTAATCAAACAAAATTAACGAGCCAATTCCATGCAGCTCAACACAAATGATATCTCTGTGACACTTAAACACTGCTCTTCAGGCATTGGTGAGCCCCTGCAGCTCTCCATCAACATATAGCTTGAGAGGAGGCCTGAAGATTTTTCAAATTAGGAGGCATGAGCTTGTCTCAAAGCTGCAGATGAGATGCACAGCCACATCACTGCAACTTGACATTCCCCACAGCCACTTGCGTGAAATTCTGTCTGCGTGCTCTCTCTGCACCAAAGGTTTTTCAAGCTGCCAAAAAGAAATATAACCTTGTCTGAACGAGACTGATAATGTGGAGGCTGAGGATTTGAGTTGTGTGTGCACATTTATGGACCTTCTATGTCATGATAATGACATACTACCATGCTCCTTTTGACAATAGTCATTATACAATCTGAAATGCTCTTCTTAATTTGTAATAGAATTAAAGTAGCCCTAAATTATTCAAAGTTTTACAACATTTACATACAAAATCATGTTTTAGAACAGTATCTGGACCACAGAAGTAATGTCCTACATTGCAAATAATTGGTTTTACAATTTTCTACAGCAGATCTGTGTTAGGTTGACCCAAAAGCCTAACACACAAGCAGAGTGAGACAATTTCTCAGGTCTATAACTGGATGTCTATATTACTCTCTTTTGCATGAATCCCATTCAGTCCAATAACTGAAAGTTAATGAAGCAGTGAAAACATGGAGGTATTTCTTAAGGTGCCATGACCAACGACATGTCACTAAAGGATGACCTCAAGCAGCTGTGCACAAAGTACAAAAGCGCATTTTAAAATATCCAGTGAACTGTCACCCCAACAACCAGGAAAATTACGGTTTCACACTCACATGATCTTCTAAAAAATATTTGGCAACAAAAGTTTGTCTTCTCAGTTGATCTATTTAGCACCAATTCACAACAAAAATCATCTCAAGGCACTTCAAACAGACAGTGCAGTCTAATCCAATTATAATCCAATTCAATCCAGTTAACTGTAATCCCATTATAATCCAATAAAAATGTTTTATATAACATCCAAATTAGATCAGTTCATACAGTGTAAATTTATAATAAGTTACAGCTAAGGAAACAGATGTATATCATCGACTCATCTCTTTCATTCAATCCCCGCGCTGAGCATGCATAAGGAGAGTAAAGTGGAGAGTTGGGGTTGAGAGTACAGGAGGAAAAGCTAAAGTTAGAGAACTATGATGTCTCCTGCTCCTACATTATGGTCATTTTGCAGATGCTTTTATCCAAAGTGATTAATTCTCATGAAAATTCTTGCTGCATCATTTTGGATCATTCTGGATACTTTTTCGGCCAGCCAAACAATGAGCATTTATAATCGTCCAGCTCTGAAGCAACAAATGCATGGACCGGTTTTTTAACAGCAGCAGGAACCAACTCTGGCACAGAAAGCCAAGATAATCCCATGTCAAGTAACTTCATAGCTACACAGTGTCTTCCTAGAATATGTCTATCGTATATATTAACATATATATGTTACATGCAGTAAATGTTTGTACTCAGAATTGAGAAATGCATCGAGTACTCCTACAGAAGAGACCATCAAGGTCTGTTTGTTCATTCCTTTTAATACAAGCAAAATCAGTGCCCTTTAAAGAAGCACCCTAGCCTAGCTGACGCGTCCACAATCTCGATGAGATGGTGGTCTGGGAACTAGGTGTGCGTTTTCTCGTATTTGAGGCGTGGTTTACGAATGCCTAGAGCCGTTTATTGGGCGCTACGAATGTCTATCAAATGACGTCAGGTTCTTCCCATGCTGCTTTGCGCGCGATTCATAGCCAATTGTATCACTTATACCAGATGACGACAGAAATTCGACGAGGAAGAAGAAAAAAATGGAAAATAAAAGTAAACTTGCGCTCTAAGCTACTTAAATTGACAACAAAGTAGGCCTATATGCTATATTCTACATGAATTTTTACGTTGTAGAGTTGTGAATTTATTTTAATAATGGAGAAATTGAGCAGCCTTGCTTTGTTGTCTGCAGTAGTAGATCAACCCTCATCTTACTTTGAAGCTCCAAGCTCCCAGAAGTGACGTCGACGCAGCTTTAGCAGCAGAAAAGCTATCAGGCTTGTGTTGATGATAATAATAAACTCCTGGACTATGTACAAACTTCAAAATGCATCGTTTTGTGGGTACAGACCATATTTGTACTACTGTAGAAGTTTGGTGTCATGACATGTGATTTTAGTGTGGTAATTTTGGAGATACTGCCAGGGTCCGTTAGCGCTTGTACTAAGCTATTTGGGATAACTCAGTAACTCAGCTGATGTTCAGCCAATATCGGAAAAACTTCGGGTGGGCTACTTGGCTGGATGTCACGGTTCAAATGACCCTAGGGTGAATCTACTCCGAAACACTTTCTAAGGCTGCATTGAACGGTAACGTTGTGCCCGCTGTCATGTTGGACTCTACAAGCTTCGGTGTAGCGCATAGACGTCGTCATCGTCTTGCTGCCCCCCCCGTTCTGTGATTGGTTCCCAAACTCTGGCAAAAATAAGGGCGGTGGTTTCCAGGCTGACTTTGCAGTGAGAATGAAATCGAGCGCAAAGCAGCATGGGAATTCCCAGGCTAGAAGCACCCCTTCAAACTGCAGGAATGAATGTTGACTGTTTCAACACTGGACGTCCTTCTCCAGTCTTTCCATGAACAAACCGTAGCATCACAATAAGGATCCAAGAGGGGGTTGGATGGCGCGTTACACATAGTATTTAAATTTGTTGCATGAAATAACTGTATGAGTCTTCCAGACTAAATTGTGACCACTGTTTTTCCATTTCTGAGTTCCATCCATCCATCCTTTTTCCATATCAGCTTTATCCAGTTCAGGGTCACGGGACTGGTGGAGCCTTGAGCTCAGGAGACTTCGGTCAGGGAAGGCTGTAGGCCCAGATAGAGTGTGTCCAAGGCTTCTGAAGGACTGTGCAGGACAGCTAGCAGTCCGTCTTCAAAGGCTCTTCAACATGAGCCTTCAGATGGAAAAAGTCACGGTGCTGTGGTGCTTCCTGCCCAAATTAGGGCTACCGGTGGAGCTGAATGACTACAGACCGGTGGCTTTGACATCTCACATAGTGAAGACCTTGGAGAGACTCCTTGTGCGTCACATGAGATTGCAGGTTGCTGATGATCTTGACCCTCTCCAGTTTGCCTACCAGAAACACATTGGAGTGGAAGACGCGATTCTGTACAAATCAAATCATCAAATCAAATCAAATCAAATTTATTTATATAGCACATTTCATGTACAAACAATTCAAAGTGCTTCACATAAAATAAAAGCATTGCAGCAGGGAGTGGAAGAAGCATTAAAAATACATAAAAGAATATAAAGAGAAACAAATAAAATCATTTAAATGAATTTAAAAACAAGCAACAGTCCAGATAAGTTCAAAGATATCGTGCAGATTTCATGCATAGACACATGAGAACAGAAATGTTTTTAACCTGGATTTAAAAATGTCTCCATTTGGTGAAAGTTTAATCTCCACTGGCAGTTTGTTCCACTTGTTTGCAGCATAACAGCTAAATGCTGCTTCTCCATGTTTAGTCTGGACTCTGGACTGGACCAGCTGACCTGAGTCCTTGGATCTAAGAGCTCTGCTGGCTTTATATTCTCTGAACATATCACAGATTGTAAACCATCAGCAGGCTTTTAAAATCTATTCTGTGACTGACTGGAAGCTAGAGTAAAGATTTTAAAGCTGCTGTGATGTGTTCAGATCTCTTAGTCCGGGTTAAAACTCCAGCAGCAGCGTTCTGGATGAGCTGCAGATGTTTAATGCTCTTTTTGGGAAGTCCAGTTAAAAGAGCGTTACAGTGATGGAGTCTGCTGGAGATGAATGCATGGATGAGTTTCTCCTGGTCTGTTTGGGAGAGGAAACCTTTAATTCTGTTGATGTTTCTGAGGTGGTAAAAAGCTGCCTTGGTGACAGCTTTGATGTGGCTGCTGAAAGTCAGATCTGAGTCTATCAACACTCCGAGGTTACCAACTTGGTCAGTGATTGTAAGGGCCCGAGTCTCAAGATATTTACCAACGCTGACCCTCTTCTCTTTGCTGCCAAACAGAATGATCTCAGTTTTGTCTTCATTTAATTGTAGAAAATTCTCTACATGCTGCATCGGGCATATGCTTATTTACATGTGCCTGGTTCATATGTAAGAGTCATATTCTTTGACTTCTCAAGTGCCTTCAACACCATACGGCCTCCCATACTGAGAGACAAGCTTCTGGCTATGGGAGGGGCCCCCTCCCTGACATCGTGGATTACAGATTATTTGACTGCCAGACCACAGTATGTCAGGATGGGGATGGGACTGAGAGGTTCAGGAGGTCCTTTGTCCCCACAGCCATAAGGCTTTTTTAACAGTGACTGCTGACATGTTCTTCTCAAATTTATTCATTTATTTTATATTTTTGTTCTAATATACAATCATTATAAACATTTTAATTGAGCCACATGACAATTTGAATTTCTCCCACGGGGGATAAATAAAGTATTTTTCCATTCTATTTTCTATTCTATCCTATCCCAGCTGCCGTTGATGATGAAAAAGGATCACATTTAGAGATAAAAAAAAATTGTAATTCACATGCAGTTGCTTTCACAAGTGGCTTATTATTTTTTTAATGTAATTATAGGTGTTATGGCCTTCATGAACAAATGCCCTTGTATGGTCATATTTGAAGGGCAATCTCTAAAATTGGCCACATATTAATTTATCTACAATGGTCATTGTTTCTTCTAATCCTTGTTATTTTGTGGTCCCCTTGATGCCCACCAAGCTTATAATCATCAGGCTGTGGTTTTTATTTTGTGTATGGATTTACATTTTTGATGTCTTTCAGTGTGTATCTATTTTCCTTATTGTTAAACTTGTCCTAGCTTAGATGCTCTCCACTGTACTACATCACCATTAAGCTTTCCAAGCAAACAAGAGACATTAGACGTCCATATTATAGTTTTTTTGTCCATTATAGATTTACCATATATATTGCTCACAGGACTTTGGTGAGACTTTGCTGATGTCTTCGAGAAGTTGTCATTTGGTATCTGTGGGATGTCATGAATGTGGATAACTTGACCGACAGTGTAGGAGAACAACAGAACTTTTCTGGGGTGTTCATTAGATATACCTATTGTGGGTGTGTTCATGTGTACATATATACCAGACAAAGAAGAAAAACAAAACTGTATTGAGGAGAGACTTTGCAAGAAAGTCAGCATTATCTACACCTCCACAATGTGCTGCTTCGGAAAAATTAGAATAGCTAACCCAAAAGGTAGCACGTATAAATAGCTTTAAAAACTATCAGTAATAAACTGAGGAACGCCAATGTGATATCATATGTGTAACGACATTTTCTACATCTGTCTTTGGATTTTCTTGTTGTGTCATTCAGTGTCAGGTTGTTTTTGTTGTATCCTGTGTGTGTGTTTGTCTTCAGGTTGTTGTAAACAGTGGAATTTGTCCAGGTGTGTTTGTGCATGAGGCCCACAGGATGCGATGAGCCCATGTTACCAGTGCTTCTTGGAAATTACAATTATATGGCACTTAGAAAATGTGCTGTCATGGTGACAAGTCTTGTCAAACACATTGTGCATGATGGATATACTCGTGGGAGAGTGACTATTTTCTGATTCTCATTATGTTGTTTACCTGTTCCACCTCTTCCTATTATCAAGCCAGGCACCAAAAAGTAACATTGATTTCTAGAGTGTTGCATTGATTCCCCGCAGGGAATAAATGCATTTTCAACCCAACCACAACATACAAACCCTAAATGTGCAGCCTGCAAGAATGCTTTTCATGAAAAATACAAACCATCTCCTTGCACTCAGATAGCAAATATTAAAAAGTGTTCTTCAAAGATGTAAGGTTTGAATAAATTAGCGTGTAATTTCTTCCTCTCTGCATGAACCTCCCACTGGAGCCTTGCCTGAAGCTTCAAGCAGTGAACAGGCAACTCCTAATCATTGATTAAGAACGTTTACATCTCATTCCTTTTAATTATTTCTTGTTTCTGAATCAGTGCTAAACAGAGTATGGAAGTTGAGTAGCGACAGGCAGGAGATATGTTGTGCTGTGTTATCTGGGTCAAGTTCACATTTGCCTAAGGAAATTAGATTTAAATACCAGGATGGGGCTGCAAAGAAAGAAAAAAATCTGCCTGTTTCTGCAAAGAGAAAAAAAACATTTTAACTAGAAGAAAAATAACATCCATTCACATCAGTCTCTCCTGTTGCAGTGCCAAAACATAAAAGTAGAATACGTCTCTCCAGTTCACAGATGTGTGCTCTACCTTCACACATGGCCAAGATTTGATTTTCAAATGTCGTAGTTTATAAAGCGCTGACTCCCTTGGAGCAAAATGAGATTTTTGATCTGCTGCAGTGTTATGAACCATTTCAGCTCCTGTGGTGAAGCAGTCATATATCTGAAACACGCTCCTTCTCACACTTCTTCTTAAACAAGATTTCACATTTTACTGTTTCCCCACTGCTTTCATTTCATTTGTGTCAGATCCTACTTGGCCTGTATTTGTACATATTCAAATAATAAACCACTCACAAATATCCCCAACCAATAATCCTACATGTACTGTCCTTTCCACCCAATATAAAAAAAACCCCATAAAATTAAGTGGTGAATGATGGAGCTTGTTTCTACGCTATCTGTAGGCCGACTGTCTTTAATGCCCTGATAAAACAACATATTAATGTAATGCAGCTTCACTGTTGCTCGAAAAAGTAGTCCAGTTCTACTTGCTTTTAATGATCAATTTCTTTATTTTCACATGGTCCATCACTTCTCACCAATATTTCCAATGCCTTGTCAAACATGGTCAAAAATTGTTCAACCTCGGGGCGGTCGGTGGTGTAGTGGGTTGAGCAGGCGCCCCATGTACAGAAGCTACAGTCCTCGCTGCAGCTGGCCCCGGTTCAAGTCCCACATCGGACGGCCCTGTGCTGCGTGTCTCCCCCCTCTCTCTGCCCCCTGCTTCCTGTCTCTCTCCAACTGTCCTATCATTAAAGCTATGGTAGGTAATCCTAGAGAGCTAGCAAGATTCGAAAGTGTCCCCTCCTCTAAGCTCCACCCCCCCCTCCCCATCAGCGGGACGCTGATCTCGGATTGGTCAGCTTTTTCTCAGTCCTGCAGCTGCCACAGAGGTCTGATTATTTTCGTCCCTTTTTCTAAATACATCTTGTATAGATTTCTCTCAGGATAGACGGACCATTTCACCCAGTATTACAAAATGTGTTTCTGAACAGGATTACCAACCATGTCTTTAAAGGCATAAAAAGCCCCCCAAAAAAATTGTTCAACCCCAGTTTCATTCACACCTGATGTTCATTACTTGTTGTTTATATAGGAACATGTTCCCCCTTGTGTGCAACTTAAAGCGGCACTATGCAACTTTTTCATGGTCATAAAATTGCTTGGCAATCATCAGATAGCTTGGCTGACCTGTTCTGATGAAAACGGTGACATTTCCATCTCCATCTGGTGGCCCTAGCCCGAAACAGCGCTTGCAACTTTGCCTGTGGCGCCGCGTGCTTTGTTTACCTCTGGAAGTCTCGCAACACACGAGAGCCGAGAACTACTGCTTCACGGCAGGTCTAAAGGGCTCTGAGCCGAGCCAGGGAGCCTGATAAGACACACCTCTCTCCATTAGCTGTCGACGGCTAAATTGAATGTGGTTAGCTTCTAGAGTAGTAATATATAATATGGCTAGACTGTCGCCTTATTTTCTACGGAGCTCCCCCTACAGCTTTGGGGTGTGTATTGCATGGTAAACAAACCCCATATTACTGAAAGTTGCATAGTACCGCTTTAAATTTGACAACTTCATCATGAATACAAACAAATACACCATCCATCCAACTCTTCCGCTTCTCCGGGGATCGGGTCGCGGGGGCAGCAGCTTGAGCAGAGAAACCCAGACGTCCCTGTCCCCGGCCACTTCCTCCAGCTCTTCTGGGGGGACCCCGAGGCGTTCCCAGGCCAGCCGAGAGACATAAGCCCCTTTCACACTGAGACCCGCTACCTTAGCGGGTCCAAATTGCCACTTCGTCCCGCGTCGAGCAATGTGAAAGCTTGGCGTATTAGGTGACCCGTGTCGCCTGAAACCAAGTTCAGGGGGCGTTGCCTAGTGGCAGAGCGTCACACGAAACACATAAAATGCTGGGCGTGTACAATGACGTAGGCACAAGCCATGTGTCGGAGGTAGGCCTAAATACACCTGTCTGCATCAAATTTTTCAAACAAACGATGGCGGGACACCTTGAGGACTTGTTTTTGCAATTGTATATGCAGTTCATGGAGATGTTATTTTACGTGGTGTGAATGGTCACAACGTGGGATGCTGCCGAAGAACATATGCGGAGAATACAAGAGCACTATAATCTCAAAGTTGAGGAAATCCATCGACAATTTGAAGTAGAAGAACGCGAACAGCCAGCCCTTCCAGCAGAGGTCCATCTTTCACCGTCCCCGACATGTGGCGGTAAATAACGTCCTCTGCTCGGAGGCTGAGGAGCTTGCGGACCTCCTTGTCTCCCCAGTTGGCCATCTTCAAAAATGTCTCGAACTTGAAGTAAAACAGAGTAAAACTTGTCCTCACCTGTCGCTGTTGTTCTGAATCAGCTGTCCATTCTGTCTTTTAAACTCCTCACGTCACGCCACGCCCACGTCCGACCCGCGTCGATTGCGTTCACATCAAACTCGGCAAAAAGACTAGGGTCTGACGCGGGTCGAATGGCGAGTCGAGTTGACACAGCAGCCCGGGTCGTCAGTGTGAAAGGAACAGTGTACACGCTAAATTCGCGAATTAAACGCGGGTTATTCCTCAGTGTGAAAGGGGCTATAGTCTCTCCAGCGTGTCCTGGGTCTTCCCCGGGGCCTCCTCCCAGTGGGACGGGCCCGGAACACCTCACCGGGGAGGCGTCCAGGAGGCATCCTAACCAGATGCCCGAGCCACCTCATCTGACTCGTCTCGATGCGGAGGAGCAGCGGTTCTACTCCGAGCCCCTCCCGGATGACCGAGCTTCTCACCCTATCTCTAAGGGAGAGCCCAGACACCCTGCGGAGGAAACTCATTTCGGCCGCTTGTATTCGCGATCTCGTTCTTTCGGTCACTACCCACAGCTCGTGACCATAGGTGAGGGTAGGAACATAGATTGACCGGTAAATCGAGAGCTTCGCCTTCTGGCTCAGCTCCTTCTTCACCACGACGGGCCGGTGCAGAGCCCGCATCACTGCAGACGCCGCACCGATCCGCCTGTCAATCTCCTGCTCCATTCGTCCCTCACTCGTGAACAAGACCCCGAGATACTTGAACTCCTCCACTTGGGGAAGGATCTCATTCCCGACCCGGAGAGGGCATTCCACCCTTTTCCGGCCGAGGACCATGGTCTCAGATTTGACAAATACATCATTACGGCTCCAAAATCACCCACACACGTGATGATTTTAGAAAAAAAACTGCTGTTTGAGAAAATAGGCTGGCAAGGGGATCAAAGTAGCATAACAGTTGTATATTTTTACAAGAAGACGTGACAAAAGTCTGGGGTGGAGAGTGCAATTCTGTTTGCAGTCATTTATTGGCGTGGTAGTATCAAAGCCGGGACTCAGAAAAATTTAACAAACTGATAAAGAAGGCTGGCTCTGTGCTGCTCTCGAGCCCCAGCAGATAATTGTACAATGAAGAATGTTGCACAAGCTGCTCAACATAATGAGCAACAATGCACACCCTCTATATAACATAAAATGTTGGCACACAAACACTGGAGTCCTGAAATTTTTCAGAGATTTTCCAGAATGATGTCATGTAAGAATGCAAATGTCTGCAACTTCCTGTGGAGATATTCTACCCAGATCCCTGGTAAAAACCCTGCAATGTCTGAAGGTGGCACAATTTAGGAAAGTGTTTGCAAATATTGCAGAGCTTTGATTCCACTATGCTAGTCATTTCTGCATGGCATGCTGTCTACTACTTGCTCTTGAAAGCTTTTCAAGGCAAGGCAATTTAGGCAAGGCAATTTTATTTATAGAGCACAATTCATACACAGGGCAATTCAAAGTGCCACCAGTATTTCCAGCAGGATCAGGGAGAGCACATCTCGAGCCGACAGCTTCGAGCTGTGATGTGCGGACCAACATTTTCTGCACTTTCTTATGTTTAAGCATTTGGCAGATACTTTTATCCAAAGCAACTTACACTGGTAGGGTAAGCTGATCTTGCCTAAGGACCCCTACTGGAGGTAGGTAGTACCTTTCATGCAGGGGATTTGAACCCAGGTCACACACATAAAGGTGGCAATCTTACCACCACACTGTTTAAAAGTGGCTATTTTGATTAACCCTCCTGTTGTCTTGCGGGTCAAAAGTGAGCCACTACCATGTTTAGCTGTAGAAAAAATACCTTAAACTATCTTTTTCCAACTTGAAATGTTATGACTTTTCCTAAAGGGACCCCATCATTAGAAAAAGTCATACTTTATTTTTGTTTATGTTTCCATGTGGGCTGTACACCACTAGGGTACAAAGATTGTCTTATGGGTAATTTTTGACCCGTGAATCATAAAAACATTTAAACACCAGAAAAAAGTTCACTGTTTTTTTTTCCCTTTCAATATAATTAATTCAGAAGTAATTACTTCACATTTATATAATAGCAATAATGAACCTTTATTATGTAAAAGAATACTGAGAAAACAAGAAAACTGTTGGTCCAACTGACAGTTGGTTTGTGGTAAAAAAAAAAAGTGTAATCCTGAAAACTGGTGATTGTCTTTTTGTATTGTGTAACAAAAAATACATGATAAAAAATGTATTGAATTGAGTTGAATAGATAAATAACAGGTAGTTTCATCATACAAAATAGATTTTGGATTTAAAATTCAATTAAGCTTTATTTTGGGGCTTTGGTATGGCGGGTCAAGGGAGGAGTAAACAGAATGTTAAGACCGCACAAAGGGTTAAATAATGGAGTTTGTTCAGTGAGATACATCTTCTACGCCTCTGCAATGAGAACTAGTACTAAATGTCTTTCATACCCACAGCTATAACCTTTTACAATATCTTTCTTTACCAGAAGAAGGGACTCCTTAAAAGCATTACCAGAAAACGTGTCTATTTTTTTCTCTTTGGCTACCCCTGCAGTTATAGAATGTAACACCTCTGTGGTAAAAACAAACTGCTCTGTCTAAGCCCTGCACATGCACAGCCGGACATGCAATTTTGTTGCCATGCTTTAGAGGCTGATAAAAATACAACTCCAAAATCCACCACAATCATTAAGAAAGGAGGAAGGATAATGTTAATGACAAGAATTAGACTGCACATTGTTACATAATATAATATATACAAACAAACATGCTCACAAAAACAAAAAAACAGCATTTCTAAAAAATGCTCTCGTGTATCTGTAACATAGTTCGCTGTTTCTGTCATACATTTCTTAAGTTGCTTATGTGTAAAATCAATACATGCACCAACGTAATGCACATTGTATAATTTATTGTGCCATGTATTACAAGATAGCAGGGAACATTTTGAAGACTGCAAACATCCCAGACTTTGGTGTGAAATGTACCCACTTACTTTAGCTTCAGTTTCTGATAAATAATATAACAAAACTCAGATGAATAAGTTGCTATCATTTGTTATGATAGATAGATAGATAGATAGATAGATAGATAGATAGATAGGGTTCTGGGCCACTGGCAGACTGCACCGACCCTGAAGGCTGTGAGAGCAAATTGAGTTGAGATTGGTAAGACTTTTGCCCTCCCTCATGAAGAGAAGGCTAGATGAGGGTGAGGGGCTGCAGAAAGAGAGTCGGGCTGCAAGATTGCAGTCTCTGGGCGTTCTTGGTGGAGCAGGGGGAGTGGCTAAGCCATGGACTTTCAGAACAAAGTCCAGTTTACTGCACAGACTTCAGTTTGTGAGGTCCCCAGCATTCTTGACGCATGTTTTGCTCGTACACTTTATATCTCCTTCCTCACTTCCTTTCATGCATTGTCTCGGGTCTCTTCAATGCATCCGACACAGTGTTTCTTTTCTTTTACAACTTTATTTGTCATGATTTGTCTTTTTCCCCCAAAGTTATTTGTTGTGGCAACAGTGTCCTTTTTTTAAAAAACTTTATTTAAATAAGCCAAAGTGTGTTCTTAAAGGGACACTATGTAATAAATTAAGTAATTTATTAGCTCAAATCAACATATTCATTCATAAATTAGTCCTCATTGGTGTAAAATTATCTCTGTCAACAATCTCACTTATCCTCCTGAGTGAAGAATAACTTGTCTGTATCTACATAGAGCGGGCGAGCTCTATGGAGGCTGCCATGTCCTTCCGGTCTATGAAAAACGACGAAGTGCCGAGAGGGACATAAAGCACTTCGAATCTCGTTTTCCCCAACGCCAGGCCTGCAAGTGGAAATGACGCCATTTTGATGTCACGTCCGCCGAATGGCTTATTACTGGCGCTAATGGTAAATAGATTTTATCTCGTAAATTATCCCACTAATAATGCATTGATTGTTACCAAACTTCTGCCTCACAAACTCACAAAACGAGGCATTAGAAAGTTGGTAAGTTTACCGGGAGTTTATTTAAAAGAACACTTTCCAGATAGCACGTCGACGTCACTTCCAGTAACTCCCGGAATATGACTAATTGCATTGTTTGCACACCAAAGGCTATGTCAACTTATGTTATCTGACATGTTATCTGTCATCTGTATTTATAGTGTTATTGTATGTGTGTTATGTAATCCTTTGTACTGTGTGTCTTGATGTCTTTTTGTTTGTATGGACCTTGAGTCTGAAGCTATAGCTTCTTGAATCTTGACACATACCGCCTGCCGTAGTTCAAGAAGTTGCAACGCACATTTGAAAATGTGAGGCGCTAGAGAGCAAATTCATTCGACTTTGCAAAATAAAATTGCACCACTAGATGGGGGAAGAAATTACATAATGTCCCTTTAACTAGCTGCTGGTCTGCCAGGTTGGAAAACAATGTCCTGAAGTGTGATATCTCAGCCCCTGGTCACCCCTGTGCAATTTCAGGACAGGGAATGTGCATGTTGCTGTACCTCAAAAGGAATCTGTTGCTTAAAATGAAAATCATAATGTATCTACCTTTTATTTGGTTTTATTTTTTCTTTCGGGCAAATAATAGATTTTTTTTTAACAACGCATGTAACTAAACTAATTAAACTGAGACTGAGACATTTTTTTCTTTCCAGTGTTACTGATATCCACACACTAGGTCAACACTTTAATCCAATCAATAATCTCTTCTTAAACCAAACCTTAAAAGGTCACATATATTAAAAGCACATACATGTCAACTTACATTCTGCAGCAGGTTTAAGTTTCTGTTACCCCTCCCAAATGTTCGTACTTACCTTGATGAGATTCCCTTTAACCCCTTAACGCCTATTGTTGCATATATGCTACAAACTGTTTGACTCAATCAACCAGCTGAGATAGCACTTGTTTCTAGTGGGACCGCAAAGTGACGGACTTATTTCCTGTTGCAGATTTATATAAATAAATATGTAAAAAAAAAAAAGGGTGAATAAAAAAAATGTTGTTTTTTCACTGTTATATTACTGTGTTGTTGTTATCTTATTATTGACTATTATGCCTGGTCTTGCAAATAAGCAACATACCAAATTGACTCCAAATTAACCAGGATGACTGTTGTCGCAAATTTGCAACATACCAAAATTTCTATTTATTTTTTGTGCAAAAGTGAAATGAATAATCTCAGCATTATTTACATATAAACATTTTTTTATATACAGCTATATAAATTCAAGCGTTAAGGGGTTAAATGCGCTTCTTTTTCTTTTTAAAGCACGTGATAGGGGGAAAATTCCTCAATGTAACAAAATGTGTAAATCTGCTCAGTTTTTACAAAGTTCATAAAAGTCGTAGACAGTGAATCAGAGTGGATGTTTGTCAGAGAGTGTTGAACTCTCGTGGCAGCATAGACACACACAGTCAGTACTTACATGGCCAAAGCCTAAACTTTGGAATGTTCTCCCAATCTCTTCCTATAAGGAACGCAACGCTTAATGCCCAATATAAATGGGAGGAATAATTTCAGCCAGCACACACGCATCATTGCACTCAGCAGCAAATATTTAAAGAGAGTTTTTTTGTGGAGCTATGCTTTAACATTGCTCTGTAATGTCATACCACTGTGTCTCAAGGCTTAGCTTAATCATGCTGTCCCACCACTTAAGACAGCGAAGGCACAATTCTTCTATTTAATTATTTCGGAGGACTTTTAGGCTACATTGCTGGTTCAGCTTTTTTATTATATTAGATGCTCCTCTTATTCAGATTGCTTTTAATTTTAATTTGTCAATCAGATATTTCACTTTCATCACACCCTTGCTCTTGCTGAATTTCACTCTGGAGAAAAAATGTGAGTTTGATGCACAAATGAACAGGTGATGTAACCTGGATGCAATGTTTTCAATTGCACTCGCAGTCACAAGGGAAATTGACTATGGAATGCTGAAAGTCATCATTTCACTGGTGATAATTGATTAATTACAGCCTGTCTTATCACAATACAAATTAGCCATAAATGGAAGAAGCAAGAAGTCACTTTTTTTGTACTTCACCAATCTGTACATCAAAGCTTACTTCGAAATGAAAAAGACAGACAAAATTACAAGCATAGTTTATTGATGGACATGATTCATTTTCACCAGGTCTGTGAAGGTACAAGGCTGTGCAAACATGCTCAAAACACTACAAAGCCACTGCACTCACTCTGACTGACAGTGCAGTATACATCGACATATGCATACAGTATTAAATTACACAGAACCCTTTTCAGATATACATATGTGTGTATACATATATATATATATGTGTATATATATATACATACACATATATGTAAATATACAGTATATATGTATGTATAGAAAAATACAAAGTCCTAACTATTCAACTGATAGACAGGAACTTTTCACAATAAATACAGTTCCACATATGCTGTGATGTCCTTATATGCTGAAAGAGATTGAGCGTGTAAAATGAATTCATGAGCAAAGAAAAAAAAAACTAATTTAATGTAATATTTTAACTTAAAATATTTCTTTTGGGAAAATATTTTGGAAAAACTTTAGTTGGAGGATATCTATAAGTGAAGACATGATTTGTTTGTGTGAGAAAAATGATAATGTGTGTTTATAGTGTGTGGAAGTGAAGGGGCCTGAGCAACAGCATGGCATAAGTTAGCAGAGAGGTTTAAAAGACAAGTTTTCTGAGGAAGTTTGCTTGACATAAATATTCCTGAACCAGGAGCTGTTTTAGATCTGGCATCAGTGTTGGAAGTCAGGCCAAGAACAGGGCAAATCATTTATGACTGACAACAGCTTTACTGCCTCCAGAGCTATTTGAGCTGGAGTGAAGACGGCTTAGAGGTTTATTTGACTGCCTCGTGTATTTTTATCCACTTGTCTGACTCATCTTTAGGTGACATAAGCTTACAACTCCCCAGTTAAGCTTGAAAAGACTTTGTTTAACAAGGGCCTTTAGCCATCTACTGCAGGAGTTTAGTGCATGTTTGTATAAAGCTGAAGTCGAGACCGGTTATGGTTGTGATTGTTGTTTTAATCTTATCATCTCAAGACCACTAAGTTAAAGATACTTGTTTATAGCTGCACAGTGTCCACAGCACAAACCATATTAGCTTTTTTAAATACAAAGAAAAATCAGATTCAAATTCAAATGACTTTCACCCAGCAGCCAAGGCTTGTGTCATGTCTGGTACCACTGGAGCAGGTAAACATCAACAACATCCCGGGTAGGGGATCTTCAGGATCAGGACTGACAAACACTGAAGTATTTTTATTGGTCAGTGATTCTCAAAATTACATACATCTGGTTTTGCAAATATGAGGTAGTATAGATAGAGAGAAAGTCCAGAATTCATAGATGGAGGGTGTGGTGAACCCAATCCTTAAACCTTAAAACTCTGTGTTTTAAACATGAACACACCAGAGAGGCTGCAGATGTGTCTGCAGTAATCTGGCGAGGAGCCTACTTTAATACGGTTATCTTATAAAAAGAAGACTGCAAGGAAGAAAATAAGATAAGTTATCTGAAAAGGATCATATTACAAAATTAGATATGCCAATGTTATGTTTAATACATCCTTTTGTGGACTGGGTCAGGTTCGAGCTGTTAAATAATGGCTTTTTTTGTTGACTAGAAAGTTCATACGGGCTCTCAGAATAAGGTGGCTGGGCGGGTGTGAATATTGGAAAAGCCTGAACCTCACAAAACAAGCCAACATAACAACTTTTTATCATCTGTAACAAACCTCCATTTTCCTGGATTACCAAAGTGGTCACTCAGATAACCATCATAGAAAAAAAATAACATCAGTTATATAAATCCATTAAAAACTGTATTTTCATCGTTAGATTGAGGTTATTGATATTTATTCTTTGTTTTCAGTGGTGGTTTAGATTCATTGTTAGCTACCATATGCTTCCATATATGTTTATTTGTATTTCTTCAAACCTGTTTATTATATTTCACTATATTATCAGACTTGAGGTTGACCCAGTGTTGTTTTCAGCTGCTGTTTGGTTAGTTTTCAGAACCACAGTTACTTTGTTCGAAATTTGTAAAAGATCATGGGCTGGTTTCAAGAAAAACCCCTTCATGGAGCTCATCTTATTTTCACATTTGGATGTGAAATCTTCCCTAGAGCAGGAAAAACACCAAAGCAATGTAGTTATTAATGATTCAACACTTTGATCTGAGAAAGCAGTTCCCAAACTGGGAAAAGATACAGAAAAGAATCCAAGGGAAACACGGTGTGAACAGTGAAAACACACGGACCACACATTTTGACCGGCCAAACTCGGTTATTTAATAGCATTTTAACTGCATTGTCTTTACTGATGGAGTGGAGCAATTGTTGATGTTATTAGTTCCATTTGTGCCGTTTTCCATGACAAATTCAATTTTGCGGTCTGCCGTGTAAATGTTTTTTGAATTTGATTCAATTTATTCCCTAATGTTAGCAAGACTGATGAGAAATCAAGATTTGTTCAGACAACAAAGCACATGAAGACCAACAGAGACAGATTTTAAAGCGGAAAAAACGATGTGTCAAATATTTTTTATTGCAGATGGGAACTGCTTGCAAGAGTTCAGCGGTGAGGTTAAGTAAGGTAATGAAAAAAAGTTAGAAAGGATATCTTGTTCATTTGCATTTGTTTGAAAATCATTTTACACCCTAGACTGGTCAGAAATCTAAACCTACTAATTAGCTGCAACATGTTCCTCCAGCTGTTTCTATTTAAAACCAGATACTTTTCTAGCCTTTCGCTGTCCCTGTCCCAACTTTTTGCCATCTTGTATTAGCCATCAAATCAAAAGATGAGCTAATTTTTTCACGAGACAGTAAACTATCTAACTTTAAACATTTGATGTTTTCTATGTTATGCTGCGAATAAAACATTGGTTCATGAGATTTGCAATTCATCCCATTCATTTTCAATTACATTTTACACAGCATTCAAATTTTCTTTCAATTGGGGTTGTCGCATAGACGAAAGTTCAGTTAACTACATGCCACAGGGGGTTGTGTTTTTTTCCCACCTCCAAAAAGAAATCACGACAGAAACATTTTGGAAAACCCTGGTATGAGACCCAGTGTAATTTGTCAGAGCTTTTGGTGAAGGTTTTAATCTCTCATATTAATGTTTTAATGTAATTGTTTTGATCTTGTTTTCACCTAAATTAAAACACATTTCGACAAAGGAATGGCCAACAATGGCAGGTCTAAAAACATCTTTAGGATCATAATTGTTTTTGCCCTCAGTTATGCAGTTCCTGCTCAGGCAATAGGAAGTTAGAACAGATGAATAACCCAATGAGGAGGAGAGGAGACTCATTACTTCCCTATTAATGCCAGATGCTGATGCCAACGGGGACCAGATGGCAGATACAGGACGTCACCGCAGCAGAGACAACTGTAGATTGGATCAAATGTCCATCCTAAACTGATTTGCTGGGTATGTTTGGGAATTGACTAGAACAAGATTTGCAGATGGGAACTGCTTGCAAGAGTTCAGCGGTGAGGTTAAGTAAGGTAATGAAAAAAAGTTAGAAAGGATAGCTTGTTCACTTGCATGCATTTGAAAATCATTTTACACCCTAGACTGGTCAGAAATCTAAAGAAACAGACTTTGTTTTCCCCCCATGGATCTGTGAGGGGTTTCTAAAGCACTTAATGCAGCTTTTAAAGCAACACATTTCTCTAACAGGGTTTACAAGAGATAAACTGTCTGACAGTCCTATAAATATTACCTCTGGAGACATATCATACAATGCCTGTTTGTAATTGTGTATGTGTGGTTGCTGAATGTGTCCACCTGTTGATATTCTGCACTTCACTTTCACAATGTAAGCATATGAGTGATTGTGTGATGGAATGATAAGCAAGAAAACAACTGCTGTTGCTTGTCAGGACTTTCAGGAAAAGCAAAAAAACAGCGCTCCTCACCACTTCAATACATCAGCGTGTCAATGAGTTGTAAACATTGGCAGAAGAGTATGTGCATTTGCCCACTGTATACTTATACAAACAACACCTCGGTAAAGTTAAACAAGACATTAAATAGAGTAAGAGAGAGAAAGGGGTGCAAGACCCCTAAACATGAGGATATACTACTGTTGGACACAAAGAGAATCTATTAACAGTCAGCAGCTCCATGGTCCCGTAGCCGGGGCTTCGACAAATAACTGCCCCCTCTTGTAGCTAAAAAAAAAAAATCAAAACTTTTCTTTTGTCTTTCAATATATCATGAGGCGTTTTCATATGAGCAGCCTAGAAGATCTCAGGTTTCCACAGAAATGAACTCTGTATGGTCATAATCTGCAACATTTTCACGCCCCAGGTGGCGTCTCATTAAAAGCAGACCTTGAAAAGCTGAAAGTCTGACATAATTTGAGATTAGCAACTGTAGCTGCGCACTAGTTAAGATTTTTGGTTTCTTCATGTTTAAAGCAACAGCGTGGTTGTTGCGCTTAGTTTCCAGCAGATAAGAGACTCAGGGTGGTGGCAAACACTGTTCTGATTCTTTAAGGCTTAATTTAAGTGCTCTGATCAAATAGATAGATTGCCAAAATGACCTTTTTTTTGTTTGGCCCACTTGATACTTAAACATAACCAATGTTGGCAATTTACAATGGATCAGTATGCCATACATGGACAATTTTATATTTGGACTTGCTTTTCAGGCTGTTTATTATCCACTTTGGCTTCACATACATATGTTGGCTCGGAAATAGTCCTAGTATTCACTACTAGAAAAATACACATTTTTATAATGCATCATCTGAAATATACTGTCTGTGTTACTGACAGCATGTTTTTATCCCATTAATTTATGATGTCCAAACACTGAAAATTCAATTTGTATGACAGGTCTTCATGCCATAACTCATCTCACAATAGAATGTACTTTCGTCACTATTTTGACAACCTTTTGCTACATTTTGTTGTTCCATTTTAACAATGACAGAAGTTGTCTCCTGTAAATTAGTTATGGCAGATCAAATGCACTATTTATACATTGCTTTGTATCTAAATGTAGCTTAGAATTTGATTAACTGTCAGACAGTTCAGGGAATCTAATATGCATGTGTGTTGTAACTGTAAACTGAGTAATAACTCTCGAGTTGCATTTACACATATTTGCTAAATGTATCTTATATACTCAGGAGAATAACCCTTCCAAACATTTATCACCATAAGCCTAAGAAATGGCATTCCTAATATTTGGAGAATTTGGAGACTGGGTTTATAAAGTACTTCTTTGTTAAATTGCTTACTGAAGTAAGTACCCTTGGTATTGCTATCAAGACTTACATTAAACCATGTCATCTTCCTCTGATTGTTATTGTTAGACTTAAGGAACTTAAAAAACTACTACCAAAAATGACTACCACTACAGCAGTTGTCATTTCAAACTGCATGTGTGCTTTGTTGAAGTGGAAAACTTGGCAGGCCTTGTCCTAGTTCTAACAGGGTCAGTCATCACCACAGAAATGTAATTAAACCTGTCAGTTCATTAAAGCTTTTGGAGTTGCTTGCTTGAACAATTGTCAGTTCTTTAATAGGGAAGAGCTTGTGCTACACATGAAGTGGTAATTTACACGCTTCTGGCAGCAACAGGAATTAACAGTAGAAGAACTGGATAATCAGTATTAGCAGCGATAGCTAAAACATATACCAAATTACTACTTATATAAGCTAACACGAAAGTGTAAGTTGATATCTGGCTACATTGTTTGATTATCAACTGATCTCTGCTGTGTAGAAAAACCATGCAAAAGCTTAGCACCAAAATGTGACCAAAATAAGGAACAATGTTGCATGGATTATCACGTTAATCTTATCCATGTCTGGGAAACCATCCTCACAAAACTCTTTGCAACTCCCCGTTCACATTTTTCTCACACAGATCATTTTACTGCTTTTCACCATGAAAACTCCTTTACCGCTATTCTGCCTGATTCTTCACACTGCCGAGCTGGAGACCTGAAGCCAGCCCACCTCCGTGTAGGCCCCCGTCACATGCCAGTACAACGCACCCATCAGTTTGGTCCACACCATCTGCACCTCTGTTGTGAAGAATTCTGGAAAATCTTCAGACAACACCTCCAGCATCACCCCGGTCAGGATCTGAGTGATAGAAGGAGGATGAGAAAGAAACTTCATTATCATGGAAGAAAGGAGCGAGAGAATATAGCTACTGAGATGATGATTGAGAGAAGTGGGCGATAAAGCTGAAATTAGAAATTATATCTGTAAATATATATGCAACGCAAAATGAAAGAAAAAGCAACAAAGGTGCAAAGTGTTAAAAATGTTGAATAAGAAAGAGCAAATCGAGAAAGTTTGGTTTACATTATATAGACGTGATGCTAAACTCACAGTAAATGAAAAAAGGTTACTCAGCTTCTTGTGGAACCGAGGCAAAGAAAAATAATTATTGTCGTTGTGTTGTGTATTGTCAAAAGATTTAAGCCATATTTCTTGTCCTCACCAAATCTTAAACTAGATAGAAACTTCAGACGGACAATAACACATGACGTATTACACTGATTCACCTTTCACAAAAGTGAGTCGAAATACTGAAGCGGTGTGCAAAAAAGTGATGCACACCTTTTCTGTTTCCACAGGAATTAAGAAGTTAAGTAGGAGTCAGGTGCTGCTAATTAAATTCACTTGGCCAACTGATAATCAGTGAGTGTGAGCACCTCTATAAAGGCAGAAGTTTTGACCATTTAGAGGAAGACCTAACTTGTTTGGAAGGATTGGGAAAGCATCTTTGTTCTACAAAGAAAATGACAGCATGTCTTAAGTGGAGATTAAAATTTTTAAAATTTTGGAGACCAAAATGGAGATTTTTGGTCATGATGTACAGCAACTGATAGCAACTGTCAAGCACCGTGGTGGTGGGGGTGATGATTTGGACTTGTTTTGCAGACCCAGGCCTTAGACACTTTGTAGTCATTAAGTCAGCCATGAACTCTGTATACCAAAGTATTCCAGAGTGAAATGTGAGGTGATCTGTCTGACAGCTAAAGCTTAACTGAAAACTGGGTCATGCAACCAGACAATGATCCCAAGTACACCAGAATATCTACATGAGAATGGTTGAAACAAAAAAATAAAAATCAAGCTGTTGCAATGATCAGTCAAAGTCCAGACCTCCAGATTAATTCAAGTTATTGCTGCTATTAAACCATGGAGTGTACTTCATTTTTCACACACTATTTAAAAATGAACTATTTTTTTGTGGTTCCGTGCACTGTCTTCAGCTTATCAGAGGTTGGGTCACGGAGGCACAGGAGAGAAACCTAGACAACCCTCTCCCCTGCAAAACTCTGCAGCATCTCCTAGGGGTGTCATGATTGTGCTGTGGTGTTGTGTTTGTCTACTGAGTTTCAGCCGTCTGCGTCAGCGACGTGTTACTTTAGCGCCACATTCAACAACAAAACAAACAAGGAGAGAAGAAGAAAACGCCACAAAGAAGCTTATATGGAGAGCGGGGAGGCCACCGTGTTCATGGTCTGCATGATGGTGATATTAATCATGGACGATCACATCGGGCGTCTAACATGGAGGCTGGAAGAGCTCACAGAGAGAGTCAGGAGACGAAGGATGGAGCGCAGGCCATACTTCTTGGTTTCATGAAGGAAGGAGAGCAGAGCGCCGCAGACAAAGGAGACCACGTGGAGGTTTAACTTATTAAACACCCGCCGGTTGTGTCCGTGTTGTATGAGGAAACATTTCAGCCGTGACAGCATGACAAGGGGCGGAGCTACCGACCACCAAACACCTCCGTCAGATGTGTTCCTATAGAACCAAGAACAGACCCGACCTCGAAGAAGGAGCTGAAATGGTAATAGGAACTGAGGGAGATGGTCCCTAGTTCCTGTATGTCCGAATACGGGAGAAAACGGCCCCGCGGATTAAAAGGTTATAGTAACTGCCAAAGGTTCCTACAGTCCGAATGCGGCTTTTACCACAACGGACCGGATCAGAGCCGTCATTACAGCTGACAAAACCCCAATCCCTCTGTCCATCGCTCGCTCCAACCTGCCATCACCCATAAACAAGATACATAGATACTTAAACTCCTCAGCCTGAGGCAGGGATTCATCCCCAACCCAACCAAAGAAGCCAACAGAACCACATCATCTGCAAAAAAATGAGTGTGACTTCGTGCCAAGAATGCGGACACAACCCTGGCTTTAGTTATGCAGCTTGTAAAAGTGGCGGTTCCCCATACTCGCTCAGCACCTCCCTCGGAACACGGGTTGTAGGCCTTTTCCTAGTCCACAAAACACATGTAGATGGACCGGATGGTCAAACTCCCATGATTCCCTGAGTAAATCTGCAAGGGCAAAGATCTGGCACACTCTTCCACGACCTGAGAGAAAACCCCAGTGCTCCTCCTGAATCCGAGGTTTGAGAATCGGTCGGAGCCTCCTGTCTAACACCATAGGGTAAACATTCCTGGGGAGGCTGAGTAGTGTGAGTCCCCCTGTAGTTGGAACACACTCCCTGGTCCCCTTTCTTAAAGGAGACATATTTTACCTATTTAAACAAGTTAGAATTGGTCTATGGTCTATACAAAACATGTTCATGAATTTCTTTGCACAAAATCACTCTCACATAAAGAGATTTCCCCAGCTCTATTCTTGCCATTTTCAGTATCTCCCAAATTGAGCCGTTTAAAGGGCTCTGTCACTTTTATGCAAATAAGCTGCTGCTGGCCACGCCCCGCCCCACTCATGAGAAGCCTCTGGCTGCGTGTAATGTTTACCCTTTTGTTTTGAGGGTCCAAAAGGTACATATATGTACTCAAGTGGTAAAAGGTACATATATGTACCTTTTTTTCTACATGCTGGGCTACAAAAGACAGTCTGTGTTAGGCTACTTCAGTATAAGGGTACAAAACTATACCTTCAGAGGGTACTGCCTCAGTGACAAGCCATCATACCCCTAAAGGTACAATTCTGTACTTTATTTTCTGAGAGTGTATTTTTAAACTGTTTTTTTTTAAATTCTTAGATTGTTTATAATTGTATAAACATTTGTATTGGTTTATTATGTCTTGCTACTGGATGCTTTAATTTCCTTCGGGATCAATAAAGTATCTATCTATCTATCTATCTATCTATCTATCTATCTATTCCCTATGAATTAAGGGTTCATTTGTTTTCAGTGCAGAGCTCCAGTCTCTGCCGGTGATACCTCACACCTGTGAGCTGCTCCTCCGCTCTCGCTCACCTGTCTGCTGGTGGCCGGGAGGCTGTGCTCACTGGCGACAGCAGCGCGAGGTCCCGCTGAGCTGAAGGCGAGCCTCGGTCCCCCGGCAGGCTTCCACATGTTTTCTCAACAGCGGGACCTCGCGCTGCTGTCACCGCGGTCACCGCGGTGATCACCGCTCTCCTCTGCCACTCGAGCGGCCCGGCGCGGAGGAGCGCTCCCCCCTCGGCCCCGGTGGAGCAGCTCACACAGGCTGACCTGTTCGTGGCTGTGAAAACCACCGGGAGGTATCACCGGCAGAGACTTGGGTCTCCAGAAACACACCACAGGTGCAGCCAACAACACAACACTTCATGTGTGATTTTCCTTTCGTATCCATTGCGCTCCTATGGTCGATGCTCGATACACGATGGCGGATCTTCAACTAATGTAGAGGGTGGGGAGTGGGTGGGGACTCGACAGGTAAATGCAAATTCCCTTATTGCGACGTCACAATAAGGGAGCCATCCAAATGGCTCACAGCAGCATTTTTTTCTTGACACCAAAGTCTTTCTACTGACCTACAGAAAATGGATAGATGGGGTTTTTTCGCACTTGGAGTGTTTAAAGGAACAGTACAGACCCAAATATGAACACAAAGACCTGCAAAAAGTGAGTTTTGCATAATATGTCCCCTTTAAAAATGGGAACCAGCACCCTGCTCTGCCACTCCACTGGCGTTGGCCCAGACCTCCATCCGACATTGAAGAGGCGTGTCAGCTAAGACAGCCACACCATGTCCAGATTATTATTATTATTATTATTTGAAGTTGTACTTATCTAATTTTAAGACTTGGTAAAGACCGAATGGTTTCTTATTATGTCATGTTATGTAAAACATTTTTAAAGAGGGCATTGAACTACTATTTTTTTTACTATTGAAGTGGCTCCCTGAATTCTACACTTTTCCTCATGCAAGTTGCTCCTTTAGGCATGAGAGCAGCATATGACAGAACTAGACTGTCTGTAGCCCACAAACTGAAAACTACATCATCCCAAAACAAAAGCTTATCATTTAATTTCACTTGCGACAACCCTACACTGTACTTGTGCAAGCAGGTGTCACCAGTAAGAACACTTCCTCATCCTCATACAAAAGTAAAAGTTCCAACAGCAAACAGTAAACTTTCTAGGTTAGATCATCTCTCTCTTCACTGGAATGGTCACCTTTTAAAATGTATCCATACGTATCCAGCATATGGGAATAAACAGCAAGAATAGCTGATGTAAGTTCAACACAAGAGCAGAAAAAAAACTGTTGAAAACATCTTTTCAACCACATTAAAATGTGTAAATATTGTAGGTAAAAAGGATTTAATCAAATCCATGATCTGTGATGGTGATGATGGCGTCAGCAGCTGGACTTTGGAGGCTGAGTGACTATCTGAGGCCGTTGAACCACACCGTATCTCAGAACAATTTCTGAATGCACTGAAGTGATAATATAGAAGGATTGATCTCTGTCCAGCCTGGTAGATGATATGAACTTTCATTAAATTGCTATTGTGCTATATCTGGTAATTTTGCCTAGCAACTGCTGGTTGTATTGATGACTATACAAAGCTTTTTTTTTTTTTTCTCAGGAGCTACTTCATGCTTGCATCAGTCAGTTTCATTGCTTCACTGACTTTTCTCCATCAAAACTATGAATAGCAGAGATTGGTCTTTGGCTTGGGTCTTATGTTAAATAGTTTTAAAAAGACAAAAGACAAATAACAGTCAAATATAAAATTCTAAGTTTCATACTTAAAAAATGTTTCTGTTTTACTTGTACGACTCTTTGTGCATCTAGTTGAAAATAAAGAATTATCTTTTTAAAACATGTACCCATGTGCAGTTTTTAGGCATAGGGATAAATGAAAGTATAATACCACCTGAAGGGTTTACCTTGAATTCACGGAATACACAGTGGGACTAAATTTAACAATAATTTATTCAGAAACTGATCTATTCATCTTCAAGATTCAATTTTAAAGGAAATCAGATATCGGCTCTCTTCACAGCTGCAGTTATAGACCAATTGCAGGCCGCATTCAAAAGACTTGAAGAGGGATGCAATATACTTCCCTCTTCAATCAAATGAAGAAGGAAGTATATTGGATTTCATATTGAAAATTATGTAACCACATTGTCTTGTTAAACCCTGGATCTGAAGCATCCCATTCTGAATCTGCGTTTCTTGCCTCCATATAAAATCAGTTATGTTTTCTCTGAAAACAACACCCCTTTGAAGCCGTTTTAAGATTCATTAACCATACTTTAGTCATCAACTCTTTTCACATTTTTAATGTGTTGCTTTATGTTGCCTTTTGTCTGCAATTCTCAGTATATAAGTAACATTTTGTACATTAGTTGATATGAAATCTTTCAGATTTCTTTCTCAATCATGCATCCTTACACATTTCGAACCTGGTATCTTGCTAAATATGGGCATAAAGAGCAATTCCAAAAATATATTTAATTCCAATAACAAGCTTTAAAGCTGCAGCTGTAAACTGCATTTCTGGTGGCCTTCGGGTTTTCTCGCCTCTCTGCAGTAATTCTGAGGTGTATTGCAGGAAAAAGAGTCTGAATTCCTATATTTGACTTTTTACACAATCCAGAAGACAGGTGACTAAATAAAAGTTTTGAAATAATCATTCTGTTTGTTCGCCAAAATTCTGCCATGCTGTGTGTTGAATTTTTCTTTGCAAACAGATAATAACGCAGCTACAGTTGAAGCATTATAAATAAATGAGTGCAGAACTGAAAGGATTTTTTTCAGTTGAGTAACTAGGTGAAAGTAATGTCACCCATGATATTGGATTGAGAATGAGAAAATTCATTTGGGTTGCTCTGATAATTCAAGGGGCTGTTGAAACATGGAAAAACAATATTATAATACCACCTTTTCAGGGTAAAGGACCAATGCAATTATCTCTCAGAACACATTCTGCTTTGTTTTATTTGCACACTGATCAAGTTGCCAAAATTAGAAAATGTCTCCTCGCAATGAAACAACACCCCTGTTTTTGTGACACAAAGAAAAACGAGGCAAAAAACTAATAAAAAGCTTATTCATTAACATTACCTTGAAATACATAGGCTCCACTTTGTGTTTGATAGCATGGGCCTTTCCCACCAAGGCCAACACTGCCGACACCTTCTCTGGATCATGCAGGTTCTCCACCACTGTGTTGATGGCATTCATCACCCTGCGGGCATGTTGCCGAAGTTGGCAGCTTCGCTCCATCTCCTCGGGGTCTTCCATGTCCTGAAACTGGCTGAAATACTGTTTTGCCGATGGGAAGTTCACAAAGAACCTAAAGAGGCACATGATATTTTACACAAGATTGGAGAAATGCCAAATAAATAAACATTTATTTTTAAAGAGGCAACATTCAACCTAAAGAAAACACTCATAAGGAACTTAGAAACTAAATTTGGAGTAATTCAAGAAGCTTGTAGATCTCTATATTTTGAGCTATAGAGAGCAAGATTGTCTCTGGTTTTATCCCTTTTTTTAACTGACGAATGTAGTTTATTCAGTGGAGGAAATCGTGAACGATCCCCTGCACTGGAATGTATGGGAGGAACTAACACTAAAAACAACGTATGGCTGCGGTGGAAGCAACAAGACAGAACCCTTCAGTTCGATTTACAACACACCCACACAAGGAGAGTCAAGGAACTCTGGAAAGAATGCTATTATAACACTATGTCTTAAAATAGCAAATAGTTGTTAGCTGCTGTATTGATGTTAGAAATATTGTAAATTCATACTTTAAAACAGAACTCGGTGAGATGAATAAAAATACAAATTTGAACACTGAAATAGACAAAATATATATATATATCAAATGTTTAAGGTGAGACATTTTATAATTCCATGAAAAATATTAACTTATCTTGAAAATATCTTCTAAAAAGTTGTGATTGAGGCAACGAAAAGGTTGAAAAAGTAAGTTGAAGGAACATGTTGCAAATGATTATGTCAACTGATAACAGATCAGTAATTTCATTGGTTACAAAAAGCACCTTAAAGAGGCAGAGACTCTCAGAAATAAAGAAGGGCAGAGATTCAGCAATCACCAAAAAAATAAAAAACTGCATCAAGATAGTGTGAAGCAATTTCAGAATAATGTTCAGTGAAAAATCACGAAGGAGTTTGAACATGCTTTCATTCGCAGTGCATAAAGAATCTGTCTGTGAGGACAGTTCCCCAAGACAATTCAATACCACATGCTGTCTCTATTACAACTGCATAGCATTGTAGTACAATCGATGTCCAATCAAAAATGTGACCGTGTTCCTTTTACAAAGGTCCAGCATCTGGTCACAGCTGGTTTCTCTTTAGACTTTTACAGACTGTTATTAAAGAAGAGAAAATGCTAAACATGGCCCTGTCCCAATTATTTGGAGACATGTTGCAGTCATCAAATTCAAGATGAGCTAATATTGTATATTAAAGAGTACAACGTCTCACTTTAAACATTCTATGTTCTGATCTATGTTCTATTGTAAAAAGATCAGGATATTGCACCCTCTCAGTCTCAACATGATCAATCCATGTATTCCATCATGGAATACAACCGGGTGCATCCAATTCTCTCCAGTTTGGGAAGTGTGACATCTCCAAGCTGCACGTTGTAAGTGGGCATTGTGCTTGTTTCCGGTTTAATCATATCAATTTGCATGTTAAAAAAGTTATGAACCTGGCTCTGTGAGGATGTAAACTCTGTGCCTCATCACCAGTTAGAATGTAGCCAGCTGTCCCAAACAGTACAGGTACAAAGATTCGATTTCATCCTGTATGTATAACAGCATCAAAGCAAATATATGGAAGCATGTAAATGTGACTTTGGGCGCAGTGCAAGCACGTAGGAAAAGAAGTAAGTTAGGAGTTTAGCCAGTGTTGTTCAATTAGGGAGTCAGCACATAAACAAGTAAGGAATAAAATGTAACCATATATGAAACCATATAAGCTACTCTCAGTCCTATAACTGTTAATTGTCTCTCTCTGGCAATTAACTTGAATGCAAATTTATTTAACAAACCTGCTCAAGTCTGTTGAATCCAATCCAGAGTGTTTGAAAAAAAAAAAAAACTCTAGTCAAAGTATCAGCCCTCTGGATATGGGTTCTATAAAAAACAGGGATTCCAGCTGAGTGGCACTTGGTAGACTTTGAACCCCTTTGAATCTGTGTCAGTGACATTTTTCATGCAGAACCACGAAATGTGATGAGTATATGTTAAAACGAATTGAAAGTTGGTTGGGAAAAAGTGAAAGCAAGATGAAGAAAATTCAAAATTTCTCATTAAACTCGAAACTGAAATTTTCAGCATACTTTCAGAATTATTATTTTCAAGTTTTGTAACTGTCCAGGGCAAATTTCTGCCCAGCCCAATGACAACTTGGAAAAATAATCTCCAATATGATGCAGATTAGCACTTTGGGATATATTTCTGAGACGTCCCATAAACTTCTTATTAATTTTTTTTTAAATTATTATTATTATTATTATTATTATTATTATTCTTTTCAATACAAAAAAAAGAATTGCACGTTGGTGCTAATTTTCCTTTTTTGGATGGCAAAAGCAGCTGTCAAATAGTCATGTTCACACCATTTCAAACTAAACGTGTAGACAATGTGTCCAACAGTGTTTTCTCAAATGATACATACACTCTTTAAACAAGAGTTTGAATTTAACAGCATTTTTTGCCTAATCCTGCAAACCTTTTAAAATGTCACTGTAAAATTTGCATATATTCAATTCAGTTGAGTCTCTGCTTTTATTTAGGTATCTTAAATCCTCTATAGAGAACAAACAGAAATGAAGCAGGTGAGGGCCTTTGGTGCATATTGTACCCATCACTGCTACCAGTTTTTCTTTTGGTGTCTTATCTAAACAAGCTATGGCAAGATAGTGAAAAAAAAAGGGAAAAGGGAAATAAAGAAATCAATTATCTTTTTTGCTGGCCGACAACACGAGTTACAATATGAGCACAACGTATTTGCTAATCACAAAAAAAAATAGATAAATGGATAAAAAGACTGAAGGAAGCAACAGGATCATTCTCTTTATTATTTCATACTGATTATCATCAAAATGTTCAGCATGCAAAAGATAATCCTGAAGCCTTTAATTGCCCTGCATGCCATGAATCTAAATCAATCTTTTCCTCCTCCTACCTTAAAGTGCAGTTCAGTAACTTACATGTGCTTTTTCCTGTCAGTGAAGTGTGTAATTTGCCTCTGCACCATCAGTTTAGCAGGAAGTTCCCAGCAGCGACCTTTAAAGTGCAGAAGCGCTGATGAGACCCTGTAGTTTAAATTGATCACTCTCAGTGTAATTGGATGCAGGTGTACTGAAAGTGGTGTTTAATTTTCATGCATATTTACCGTTCTGTGTATGCAAGCGCATCAAACACAAATATATATTAGGAAGATTAAAAAGTTGTGTAATATGTGCAGATGCGGTTACTTAAAGGAAATTGATTGAAAGTTTAAGGAATAATTGCTTCCTTTCTTACATGAATGTTGTCATGTCAGACTTTCTTTAATTATCACCGTTGGGGGGAGCAGAAATACATCTTGTCTTTTTGTTTACTTCATGTCAAAAAGGGAAAAAGTGATGCTCTAGCTATTGTTTTGATAACACTCAGGTCAGACTGAGTTGTGTAATGGCTTTTTTTAATCTTCTGACCCACATGTAGAGGAAAACTCAGGAGAAACCGTAAATCAGATTTAGAGTGTTTATTGAGAAATGACTAGGTAAATAACTGGTGACTGATTGTATCTTAAAAGGACCAATGTATCTGGGGGAGAGTTTCTTAGTCATGGATTTGAGTGGTATATCATTGGATGAGAGCCAAACCTTCTGCACTCGGGGTGTACCGAGGAGCTGGAGTGCGTTTTCTGTCCGCAAACTTCTTGTTCTGGACAGCAGTTCGGTGAAGGGCGGCGATGGTGTCAGTCCAGACTTTACGGCAGCGACGGATGTGATGGTTGACCAAGGTTACAGAGATGTCTTTCTCGTCAGAAGGGAAAAGGGGTGGTTGGTAACCTAGGGAGATCCTCACCGACAAGGCAGCACAGGTGCTCATCCAGGCTCTTGTCATCTCCCGCCTGGACTACTGCAACTCCCTCCTTGCTGGCGCCCCAGCTTCTGCCATCAGACCTTTGGAGCTGGTTCAGAAAGCTGCTGCTCGTCTGATGTTCAACCTCCCCAAGTTCTCCCACACGACTCCCCTTCTCCGCTCTCTATACTGGCTCCCTGTAGCTGCTCGCATCCAGTTTAAGACTCTGGTGCTAGCCTACAGGGCAGTGGAAGGAACAGCTCCTTCATACCTCCAGGCTATGGTAAAGCCCTACACCCCGGCCCGACCACTTCGCTCAGCGGCCACCAGGCGCCTGGCTGCCCCGTCACTCAGGGGTCCCTGCACACGATCGACACGGTCACGGCTTTTCTCTGTTCTGACACCCCGATGGTGGAACGAGCTCCCGACTGATATCAGGACAGCTGAGTCGCTGCCCATCTTTCGCCGCAGGCTGAAAACCCACCTCTTCAGGAAACACTACCCTGATCCGCCCTCTTAGGACATCACCTGCTTCGTCCTAGTCCCTTACACACTGATTTGTTTCCTAAATTGTCTTTGTTTTCTAAATTGTCTTCCCATCTGTCTAGGTACCTGACTTATCGCACTTACTCTAGCACTAGTTTTGCTCTTAGCTGTTTGGTTTTGGAAGGAAATGCACTTATGATTTCTTGTGACCTGAAGTTCTTTTGCCTACCGATGTTGAACGCACTTATTGTAAGTCGCTTTGGATAAAATGCGTCTGCAAAATGACCGTAATGTAATGTAATGTAATGTAATCTCGAAAGGGGACAAACCAGTTGCAGCAGAAACATGAGAATTGTGTGCATACTTAACCCAAGGCAAATACTGGTTCCAGTCGGACGGGTTAGAGGAGGTTAAGCAGCGTAAGGTGGCTTCGAGTTCTTGGTTGAGACGCTCTGTCTGACCGTTGGCTTGTGGGCGATACCCAGAAGATAGACTGACCTTGGCACCGAGAGCTGAGCAGAAGTGTTTCCATACTTGTGAAATGAACTGGGGCCCACGGTCAGACAGAACGTCGATGGGGATTCCATGGAGCCGGAAGACATGCTTGACCAGGAGGCGAGCAGTTTGGAGAGCTGAAGGGAGTTTCCTAAGCGAGATTAGATGACAGGCCTTGGAAAAACGATCAACAATGGTGAATATGGTTGTCATACCTTGTGAGGTAGGTAATTCTGTGACAAAAATCAACGGCTATGTGGGACCAGGGGCGTTTAGGAATGTTGAAAGGGTGAAGCAGTCCAGAAGCTGGTTGGTTGTTCTTCTTGTTTCTAGCACACACTGAGCAGGCCTGGATGTATTCCCTCACATCCTTATGGATGCTGGGCCACCAGCATCTGCGGGAGATGAGAGCGATGGTCCGACTGGAACCAGGATGGCAGGAGAACTTGGAGGTATGGTGGTTAATAATAATAATTGTGGTTGAGGTCTGGGGTCTGATTCCTTTTGTTGAGCTTGATTGATGATCTCTTCGATCTCCCAGGTTACCGAACCAATAATGCAACTGGAAAGTAGAATGTTTGTAGGTTCTGACGGGGAGTCGTCGGAAGAAAATTAATGGGACAGGGCGTCAGGTTTGACATTCTTAGATCCGGGACAGTAGTCAGTAGACAGTCGGGCTGAACCAGTATGGGGGCTTGAGAAAAAAGAGCTTTTAGTCTCTGAAAGGCATCTTTGGCCTCTGTGGTCCATGTGAAGGGAATCTTGGTGGAGGTGAGGGCAGTGAGTGGTGCAGCAATCCGGCTGTAGTCACGGATGAACCGACGGTAGAAGTTGGCGAACCCGAGAAAGTGTTGGAGCTGTTTCTGGGTCTCAGGGGTGGTCCACTCAGTAACCGCTTGTATCTTGGCTGGGTCTGCACGTACCTGCCCGCCCTCGAAGATGTATCCCAGGAATGAGACTGAAGATTTGTGGAATTCACATTTCTCTGCCTTAACATAAAGGCGATTCTGGAGTAGACGTTTGAGAACTGAACGGACCTGCTGTTTGTGTTCGGAGAGAGTTCTGGAGAAAATCAGGATATCATATAGGTAAAAGACAAAGACATTAAGGAAGTCACGGAGAACATTGTTTATAAGGGCTTGAAAAACAGAGGGTGCGTTGCATAGGCCAAAAGGCATTACCAGATATTCAAAATGTCCCAATGGCGTCTTAAAGGCTGTTTTCCACTCATCTCCCTGGCGGATGCGGACAAGGTGGTAGGCGTTGCAGAGGTCCAACTTAGTGAAGACTCGGGCCTCATGCAGAGGTCCGAAGGCAGCTGAGATGAGTGGTAGGGGGTTACGGTTCTTGATGGTGATCTGGTTAAGGCCACGGTAATCGATGCAGGGTCGAAGTAATCCATCCTTCTTGGCAACGAAGAAAAAAACCCGCCCCCGGAGGAGAGAAGGACGGGCTGATTATACCGGCAGTTAGGGACTTATTGATATAATTTTCCATCGACTCTCATTCTCGGCTGGAAATGTTGTAAAGTCTGCTAGTGGGTAGAGGGGCTCCAGGAAGAAGGTTAATGGCACAATCATAGGGACAATGTGGTGGAAGCGAGCAGGCCTTACTCTTGTTGAACACTTGTCTTAGATCCATGTAATCCTCAGGAACATTGCTGAGGTCCTGAGAGTCGATGGAGGGCTCATCCTCTGAGTGCAGGCTGGGAGGAACGGCAGCATGTAGACAGGAGGAGAGGCAGTCTCTTCCAGACCAGGCTTCCACCTCGCCCTTCCTCCAATTTATATGGGGGTTATGGATCCTCAGCCAGTCAAAACCTAGAACAATGGTGGGTTGAGAGGAGGAAAAAATGAAAAAAGCGGTTTCTTCATGGTGGTTACCGGCTACAATTAATCTTAGAGGTTGAGTCTGGTGAGTTATATGAGGAAGTGGTTTCCCATCCAGAGCTGTGGCATGAAGGGGCCTGTCAAGGGGGAGAGCCTCGAGGCGACATTGGTCCACAAGTGTCTGAGCTAATTAACGACTGTTCACAACCAGAATCAATGAGAGCAGTGAGTCTAATGGAAACCTTGCCAAAACAGAGGGTGGCTGGAAGGAGAATACGGGGATTGTTTGTGGGAATGATTTGGTCCCCCTGCCCGGGGACCCTCTCCTTCCTTCTGAGTTAGACAGACGGCTATGAAGTGATCCGGGCTGTCGCAATACAAACACTTGTGGGACTGCATCATCCTCTGCCGTTCCTCAGGTGTAAGATGGGTCCGATCAATCTGCATAGGTTCGGATTCCAGAACTGAGTTGGCAGAACTAGGAGGTTTACTGACGGGTGGACGGTGGATCAATGCTGATCTTTGAGCTGATCTCTCTTTTGTCCTCTCCCTCAGTCGGCCATTGATCCGAATGGCCAAATCGATAAGATCACCCAATGTCTTGGGCTCATCTACCAGGACTAATTCATCCTCCAGAGTTGCTTAAAGCATAAAAAAAAACACGCTCTTGAAAGCACTCGAGTTCTGGTTCATCAGCTGCAGGTGCTGCTGATGGGCTGGAGTAGACCAGCAGCAGTAGATCCAGTAGTCGTCCTCTGGTGGAAAAAACCTGAATGTAGCCAAAGTAACCCAGCCAAAACCCCATTTCCTGACAAGTTGGTTGTGTTCTGAGATCAGTGTCCTGACTTTTAATTATTCTGATCAGTACTTCAAATTCCCATCATATTTATGTAAAAAAATGCCAGGGAAAAAGACTTTTCTACAGGATAGATTAGCAGAACATAAATGTGCAATTTGCGCAAATAATGTTAACTATACTGTGGCAAAACACTTCTTGGATCACCATAACGTTTATCCATTTATGATACAATCCTTTGGAATTTATGATATCCCCCTTTGCATTAGAAAAGTTGACAAAGAAAACTCAACCAAAGCAAGATTTTTGGATATTTAAAGCTGCAGTCTGCAACTCTTTTTCAAACATAATGCCTGGAACTGTCCGGGGATTCTGAAAGTAGTACATTAAATACCCCATTACGAAAAAAAAATGAGTTCTCTAGGTCCCCTATATGTCCCGCTAGGTCCCTCCAAAGCCAGCAGGTTTGTTTACAAAATTGCAGACCGGACCGGTAAAAGGTAACCAATCAGGTTACGAGCTGGGCTCTGCTGCCTGTCAATCACCGATTGTGCACGCGCGATACAAGGTAGGCTCGTCCCCACGCTTATTTATCTAGACTATTGAACTTCATTACGGGCTAGTCTACTTACTGTGTCTTCCATGATCGCAAATGACAGGTGAGTTGATGAATGAGGAGTCGTGTACGCGCATCTGGCGTCCACGTAGACGTGCACGAGTTCTCATGTGTTTTGATGGGGCGGGACAGGAAGTTGAATAACTTTTTATTTTTTGGTTAAAAAATAAGCATTTCTTGCATTTTGCGACTACGGAGGTCACCGTTTTCAACTTCAAGCGTTCTGATAGATCATGTAAACTCTTAAAATGCCAAAAATTAGGACTTTACGTATGACAACAACAAATCCTGCAGACTGCAGCTTTAAATTACAGTCCATAAGATATCCAGGTCTGAATGAGGAGTTAGATTTTACAGGGTTTTTTGTAAATATTTATCATTTTGGTTTGGTAACATATTGGCTTTTTCTTTATAAATTTCATTTAAAACTCTTCTTGAAATTAATTAGACTGATTATTCATTACTGTTGTGGGCTAAATGATGCCATCTCTTGTAGTATTCATGCCTCCATTTTTTGTTTTTAGGTTTTCTATAGGAGGACTATTACTGAAGGAAAATTCCATTACAGGGGGAGAATTTCTATTCGTAGAATTCAACTAGAAAAAGACCATGGACTCCATTGAGTCGATTTGACTGCCTAAAGAGGGTTTGTAAATTCAAACGCATTGGTGTTTTCAAGGTAACTATGACTGTGCCATTAAAATTAAGGCTTTTCTTGCCTTTCTATCCCAACTGAAGATCATCTTAAATTAACATCATATTGAATCCAGGAAGCTCTCCCACACAAACAATTCTTTGCATTAAACATCACATATTATTGATGTCATGGGTCAAGCTGTCAGAACAGATTCAATGCACCTTGGCAGAGTGCACACACATTAGTGTTTCAGTTTTGAGTGCAATCCATTTGTTGAGAATACTATGATGTTACAGCAACATGGAACATAAGAAACCTGGTGCTTAATATCCGAGTATGCATGGCCCTTTAAGTGTCCAAGTTTCTAAATTTATATGTAGAGCTGTGTCTAATTTTCTTGTCATCTTAGCCACTATGGTCTTCACCAGCATAGAATATTCATGATTCTGAATAAGGTCTTTACCACCAAAGAATCCAGGTCGCCTATCCAGGTTTCTGAAAGCCAGGATAAAACTGGGTCCAGATTTCAGAAAGCAGATTAAGAAGTTTACATAAGCAACACATAACTATGATAGATTAAAGAAATTTAAGTCATAACCAGCATACAAGTGCGCATGTAAATTTAGCCTTTGAGTCTTAAAGCCTCAACACTACAAATGGTATGAAACACTATTTCTCTGAAAGATATCCCCTCATTTGATGTTTTGATGATGATGACGATGGAGAGAGCTCTTACTGAACACTGACATCTAAATGGTCCATAGACGTGAAGCCTAAATTTGAGCTCAGTTTGGTTCAAAGGTGAAGGTTTTGTGGTTTTGAAGATGTTGATTAGATAACAGCATTCAGCCCTGGTTTAAACAAAATTGTCTTTTAAAAAGAACTCGGCTACTAGGAAAGTCAACTCAACCCTGTCAAACACAGCAACTTACTTAATCATGCTCAGCACCACCACACTACGATACTGCAGAGAGTCTTTGGAGTATTAATAGCTGTAATTACTGAAGGATGCTAAATGATTGCCATTTTTTTTTACTTTCATCTATTTAACTGTACCTTTTATAAAGTCTCAAAATCATCTTATTAACAGTGTACCGCATGTATAGTTTTAGATTTTTCACATTCTAAATTAAATTTATTTTAAATTGTGTGGACCACATTTCATCCACCAGTGGAAAATAAGACTGGAACATCTCCATATTAACCAAGATTGCCTGCCATTGAACTCATAACTGAAAACAGCGATTGTGTGTTTTTGACAAGCTGATGCAATGGCCGCATTTTTGGGCAACAAAAAAGTGTCTCCAGAAGGTTTTTAGATGTCCAGACTGCAAATTAACCTATTTGCAAACAAAACTTAACATTGACATCCCAGTTGGTATTTCTGGAATTCTAGCATGATTATAAGACTTCAGTTGAGTGGATTCCATATTCACAACTATTTTGATTATATGTAATTTAAGTAATGACAACTAAAGTGCTTTGGCTTATAGTGGTCAAAATTTAGCTGGAAACATCCATGGCTGTTATGATACATGCACCAGTTACCGTGTTGAAATCACGTCTACTAATTCTCATTTCGTGACCGGGACAGAATTGTTTCAACATAGCATAAAGGTGATCACTCAGAACAAGTTTTCCTCCAAGCAGAAAAGTTTATCCAAAACTTGTCACCTTGCTCATCTGTAGAAGTGTATTTCAAAGTGAGTTTGTGATCTAAATTCAATTTAGGATTTGACAGTATATATAAGATGATTTGGTTCATTTAGAGAAAGATCAAAATCTTGCACAATACCAAGCCTGATGTGAATATTATTAGTTTTGCATGTCCTTGGTCGTTAACTAAAGTACAAGAGCAATTCTGACATTTAAATGGTCCTAGATGAAACAGAAATGGATAGCTAAAGTAAACAGATTTCATTCTCCAAGGACCAAAAAAATTTTGGGTCATATTTTCATGGTGATATTTCTAAAGACATGACGGACTGTATCAAAATAAAAAAAAATCAATCTGGATGAACCAACTAACAGATAACAATTTTTTCCTGGACAAAACTGTAGCCTTTCCTGGCATCCCGACACACTTGAGTTAAAAACACAATCTATGCAAACCCCACATTAGCACTTTGGTCTTAAGACTTGCAGTATGGAACAAGATGAAACTTATGTCTAATGTGTTCAGATTGTGTTTGAAGTCTACCCAGTGTGTATAACCAGTTATTTTATGAGCATACGTTGTAAATTCCATTCTCGAACCACCCTGGTAGATGTACGCAGGGAGATAAACAAAGTGTAAATCGTCTTCTGGGATTCTAGTTACGGAGATTTGTTTTGATTTGGGCTTTGACAGTTTTAATCACAGCTTTCTGTGGGCTCCCAGCATCTCAGTAAAAGAGAAAAGAGCTTAGCTGCTGGAGTATTTGAAGAGTTTCTCAGATGAATTATTACAGAATTTCATTGACAATGCAAAGTCAAGTTGATATACAGCTTTGATTTTAGAAATTTACAGTGAAACTGACCAAAACAGATTGTGGTCTGATCCACTTTAAATCTTGTCTGTGGTCCAGCTAAATGGAGTCGCTTGTACAGTTAATTTCCATTTGGATTCAGGCCCTCAGCAGCTCCACAACACGCTCGCATATCAAGGTGCTGGAATGGTCCCAAAAGAGTACACAGGCTTTGTTGCACCAGCTGTACCCAAATAGAGAACAAGCGTTGTATCCTTGAAAATTGATACATTTACATTTCCTGTTGTCTGTACCTTAAAAATAAAAGTGTAAACCACCATAGCACCATGCAGCTTGCACCTTTCTGTGAAGAGATTAGCTTATTTGCCTATAATTAAATGCTAGTCAAGGCACAATCAGGTTCTCACTGGATTTATGATTGACGATTTAGTATCTTTAGAATTAAACTGAGGTTTATTTAACTGAAGTACAATTTCTGTTTCTTACTTGGCACTTCTCTAACAACTGCACCTTTGGGTACAGAAATGAAACCCTTATTTCTCTGTGAGTACATTTACATCTTTCAGATCCTGTGTCATGCTCCGTTTACAAAGGCTCGGCTTACCTGCTGTGCCTCTTACTTGGCTCAACCAGCTGTCACGATATGTACAGACTCTATTGCTTGGCGACAGAATTAATTTTGACTGTCTAGTAACTCTTGCTCTGCTAAAGCAAACATGAAACATAACTGCCGTACTTTAAGAAAAGGGGTTATTGTCTGATGTTTTCTCTGAAGAAGAAAGAGCTTTTGTTTGCTTAATCTTCTTTAGCACAGGCATGGTTTTTAGTACATAAAAAGAAATATGGCAAGGACATAGCTAGCACAGAAACATGCAAAGAAAACCTTGTTTCCATCTGTTGTTTGAATATGAAAAAGATTGACATCTAATGTTTTTTAAAAAAAACAGAAGGAAGTATTTTGAATTAGATTGGCACGTCTCTCAAACTGACTATGATGGTTTGAATATACAAAACCTTGAAATTCAAACTGTGTAAACCATTTTACAATTTTAAGCTACAAATATCACAGCAATAAAATCAACTCAGCAATAGTCTATACACACAGCAGAATAGTAGTTTCTTACCTTTTCTCTTGCCTAGACAGACACATACTAGATTACTCACTGTGTGTAGCACAATATTCATATTATCAACATTTTAGCTGTAGATGATTTAGCCCAGTCTCTCCAAGAATTATGCCCATGTTGGACGATGAAACAGTCAATGCCACCTCTCAATGGCAAAAAAGGAAGCAGCAATTAGGAGTTAGATAGGCTGACATTGAAGGTTTGGAGGGCGGAGTGGATTCATGCAGAATATGGGAGTTTGCCATCTGATAAATGAACCTTATAAGCACAATATTTTGCCTAACCAATAACTGGGGTCAAACTAGAACAGGTTTATTTATTTAATTGGGAGTAATTACACTTTTCCAGAGGAATCATAGGGGTCATGAGCAAACTCAGGCTTCACTTCTGGAACTTCAACAATGTCTTACTCACAATACAAGCTTCACAGTGAATGTCTCATCACTGACAATGACATACATATACATATATATATATACATATATTGTGGTGTGTTAATTTCCAAGAAATAAATTTGGAGTATAGCGAGTCCAGATTTTGGGCTTTGTAACTTCGTAGACCCTTTTCACTTTGACAGAAAGAAAAATATCTAAATATAAGGACTCTGAGTCTCTAAGTCCAAGTAAAAGTTGTCTTTACTTTCTATATGTTGGGTGTGTATTTGCATTCATTAATACCACATAAGCATTTACAGTAAAACAATCAAATACAAATATTAGTGGGCCTTGCTCCACTGATGTTATGAATATCTCCAATTAATTATGCAAGATTCTCTCTAAGTTGAGTATCTTTCATTGAGAATGACAATGTGCTTGATTTCTCTTCATCTTCAAAAACACCCTTTTAGTCAAAGTATGCTGGGTTTGATTGTTTCCACAAAGCTGCCATATGCAGTGTTCTGCCGAAGCCTGGGGCGCCCTCACTCTTTGATGCATTTGCCTTTGCACGCATTAGTGAAATCAACTGAGGCTTTTATTATTGTCTATCCTCTGCGTGCTTCCATGCAGACAGAATTATATTAAAACGTGAATACAGCTTCTGATTGGAGATGTCCTGCATTGCTCTCAATGGTACGAGCTCAAGATTTGACCCACAGTCTGCCTCAAGACACACGCTGCTAGCCAGCAGTTCATAATTACACTTTTTGTCCCACACAGAGGCGATGGCAGTGTGATAGATATGCAGCATGAAGTGCTAGTAACTGAAAAGGCAGGTGAATCATTTATCCAGAAAAAAGTCTATGCTTTCAGAAACAAGATTGGTAGCTTTTCTATTTTATGGCAGCATAAGTACGATACTTGTAGGTAAGGCATCAGCTGGCTACTTTGTTATTGGAATGGAATTTTTTCTACTATTTTCTGACCTTCACAAGAAAGACTGGATGTTTCTTCTTTTTGTTCTAAGTCAAAAATATATTTTTTAAAAAAACAAACACTTGGAAATGAATTCCTTTAAAGAATACTGACACTTTCTGAACATGATTTCCTTTGACTCTTGTTAATGGAACTTAGGTACCACTCACTTGTCTGTTAGTTTATATGAAGCCACAACCAGTGGCAAGTAAGCTTACTGTAGCAAAAAGAGAGGAACCAAAGGGTGACTATTAGCTCACCTCTTTAAAAATATCAAAGTCTACCAAACAGCACCTCTAAGACTGCAGTAGCCTACTTACATATGAAAGCTAGACACTGATTCCTGCTGAGGAGTGAAGCAAAGTTTACATATGGATACAACTATCGGAATTTGTCTCAATTTGCCAGCAATTAAGGTGTTCTTTTTTTAATGAATATGGATTCTTTTAAAACATAAAAGTGGAATAGATCTTGACGAGTAACTCTCAGCAAGAAAACTAATTTTCATGCATATCTTTCCCCTTTGTGAACCCTTTAGGGAAATGTTAACACATGCACCGTGGCATGAAATTATTTTGGAGAAGGATAGCATATGAGAAAGCAAATGTAGAAAACATTTGCTCTGTTCTTCTTGCAAAGATTTTCCAGTCAGCCCACTTGTAAAATGTCCAAAAGATCATCGGGGGAATGTGATGATCGTGATGAACTTATCTTTTAGAGCATTTGCTGCGAGTGTGCATGCAAGTTTCTGCTTCAGTTTCTTTTTCGTTGACCTGTTTCTGCTTTTGCTTCGGAGCACACTCCGAAGGGTAATATGAGTGTGAGTCAATTGGAAAAGTAAAATGTGCAGGATGAATTAGTGCCTTTCATCTGTACCTTTTGTTTTTCAACAGCTCAACATCGGCATGCTGGCAAAAAACTTAAACTGAATCTGTCCAGGAATCTGAATATGGAGCAAATGGAGCATTTCAAAAGGTTGATATGCTTTGTAAAATGTAAATAAAACAAAAAAAATCATGATTTGTAAATCTCATAAACCACTGAATTGTTTTCACTACAGAGTATCGAAGACATATAAAATGTTGATTGGGAGACATTTTGATATTTCATGAAAAGTTTGAGCTCATCCTGAAATTGACGGCAGCAACACGTCTCAAAAGAGATGAGACAGGGCCATGTTTCCCACTATGTAGCATCCCTTCTTTCAACAACAGTCCATAAACATATGGGAACTGAGAGGACTGGTTGCTGGACCTTTGGAAGAGGAATACTATCCCGTTCTTGTCTGATATATGATTCTAGCTGCTCAGGAGTCCTGGATCTTACTTAAATTTAGCTTTTCATGATGTTTTTTAATTGGTTAACGGTTTTCACTGTAGGCAGTCCAGCACTCAGACTTGTACTGCGAAGCCAAGCTGTTGCAAATGATGAAATTTATTGTCTTGCTGAAATATGCAAGGGCTTCCCTGAAAAAGAAGTCCGGATGGGTGCAGATTTTGCTCTAAAATATGTATACACCTTTCAGCACTAATGGTGCACATTATGTGCAAGTTGCCAGTTTCTTATGCACTAATTCTCCCCCATACCATCAGATATGCAGGTATTTGAACTGAACAATGTATTTATTATATATATTTATTACTATTTATTGTATCAACAATGTATCCAGATGTGTTTGTTAGTATTTGTTAGTATGGAAGTCACAGCTTCCATGATTTCCAAAAGGTATTCCAAGTTTGATTTGTCTTACCACAGAGAAGACTTCCACTTTGCCTCAAATCCATTAAAAAAAATTTGGCCCAGAGAAGACAGTGATATTCCTGGATCATGTTCACGTGTGGTTTCTTCTTTGCATCATAGAGCTTTGACCTGGATTTGTGTGATTGTGTGATTTGGCATGAACTGTATTCACAAACCATGACTTCTTGAAGTGTTCTCGAGCCCATACAGTAATTTCCTTGAGGAAATCATGTCTGTTTTTAATGCAAAGCTCCAAAATGGATATTTAGCCATCTCCTTTGCACACAGCAATATCTCGTTTAGGTGCCAGATTCTCAGGACCTTTTGGTTATGTCATGTACTGTAGGAGATGGAATAACTAAAGTCTTTACAATTGACGAATAATATTTCAAAATGAATCCATACTTAGTAGACAGTTTTTTGCAGACTGCTCATTTTTACTTCAGAGACTCTGTTACTGTACGGTATCAAATAGATAATGCAAGAAATGATCAGAGATAGCCCTTATTAAATATACTGTCATAGTCCACCTTGCAGTTTGTTGACACATTGCGTGATTTGTATTGCTTTCTTAGCTGTGAGAAACTGTTACTAAGGATCTGCACCAGTTTAAATGGAATATGTAAAATGCTGAAAGCGCGTACAGAATTAATTTGATCATCGTCATGTCTAAATGAAGTTTCAAAAGAAGAATAATGTCACTTTTTATAAAAAGAGGGAGAAAATCACAGAAAACAGAAGAAAGACAAAATTTTAAGGAGTAACAGAGGACACAGCATATAGAGAGGCATTGTGGGAGGCATTAAAGTGCCAAAGCCTGTTGCTGTCATCCACAGATAAGAGCACAAAACACACACACGCATGCGCACACGCACAAAAGATGCTTTCTCCTGCTTCAACTCACTCACTCAGGGAATCTCATCACCTCAAACTGAAAATCAGTTTGTCTCAGTAGCATCCGTCTCCTTGGCTACGACTTGCTGTCCATTTAAACCGGCCCTTTAGGACTTGTTCATTGTAACACTGCAACAAGTTTAGCTGAGGACATTCAAGCTATTTATTTTTTATGTGAAAAATTAAGTAGAAACATTAAGCAAGGTGTTTAAAGGTCAAGATTACAGAGCCATAAACTCTACTTTTTTCCAACTTCAGTTTTTACTGAAGATTAATTTGAATGCATAAGGTGTATATTTAAACAATTCACAGTCTCAAAAATGATGTTTGACATGTCAAAGTGTGAGAAGAAGGACTTTGGAGTCTTTATCTTGCATCATAATGAGAGAGGAATGCAAGTTCCCTCCTTCCCTTCACTTGTTACAATTTAGGTATTGGTAAGAGACTGAGGTGCGAGGTTGTGTGTGTGTGTTCTTATCGCAGTCATGTTGTGGGAATATAAATCTTATTTCACATCATGCGGACAAGCCTCTCTTTTGCGGACAAGTCCTTAAAACATTAATTAATATTAACATTAAAAAATATTACTGTATAAGCATTGTTCCATCAACACGTGATGTAAGTGTATTATTCATAAAAGACTGTTAAATGATATTTGCAAACTTTACACAAACTTTATACTCATGTTTTCAAGTTAAACATTAAAAAAAAATCATCTATTCTGCGGACTGTGTTGAAACTTAAGATGGGGAGGCTAGCTCAAGGTGGCCACTGTAAAACTTGTCTGTGTCATGCAACATTCTTTTTCTCATAATTTTGACTTTTTTCAGAAGCCACATCTACTCAGATTGGTCAGTTTTTTGTTTGTTTTTTTAAATGGAAAGACCACAGCATAGTTTTTTTTGTTCAAAGCATGCTTAATGCTAGTCAGGTATTATATTATACGAATGTGCTACATGGTGACTGTAACTAGTAAGAGAAGAAAAGCCCAGCTTCCATTGGGCAAGGGGCAGGGGCAGGGACAGGGCCACACACAGACAAACAAGACAAACAGCCATGCACATCAGCTATGTCACTCCTAGGGACAATTTAGAGACACCAATCAACCTAACGTGCATGTTTTTAGACGGTGGTAGGAAGCTGGAGTAAAGCCATGCATACATGGTGAGAACGTGCTAACTCCACACAGACAGGATCCAGCTGGGATTCAGACCAGGAGCTCTCTTGCTGTGAGGCCACAGTGCTCCACTGAAAAAAGTGACTTTCTGGTGAAGTAAACTCTATTAGAGTAACTGTCATCATTTCTACCTTGTATTTTTAAGATTCAGTAAGAACTAGAGCTTCTTCAGTAAAATTAAACATTTTATTAACCTAATACATGACTTATGGGGAAAGAGTAAGTTTTACTTCGGTTTCCTCATACAATTTAAATGTTTAATAGTTGTATGTACATAAATCTAGAAATACTACATAAACTTTACTCTGAAAGTGTATCGTTAAAATCTACTAAATTACTTCATAACAGCAAATACTACAGATATATAAAATTTACTTAAAATTTTGAGTAAAATGATGTTCCTGCCTATGAAAAACAAGTAGACTTTACTTAATTTGTTTAAAAAAATAGAACTTAAAACTTAGATGTAATTAAGTAAATGTTACTTAATATCTTCAAAACTGTTATGTTTTATGGTAAGTAAAATTTACTTGATATTGCAGCATTAAATATTACTTAAATCATTTGAGTGCAAACACTTACAAAGGGTTTTTTAAGTAAATCTTATGAGTTGTTGTTTTTTCAGTTTTACTACCACAGCAGTGTGCAGCCCCAGACCGAATCAGTACTTTTAAAATGCATGTAACCACAGTCCTTAGTCCTACCAAAAACATACAAAACTGAGATTCTCAAAACCAGACTAATACATCCAGATAATTTGTTTGGAGACTGAATCCGTCCTGCATGTACACGCACAACAAGACTCAAATGGGCCTATGTGCTCATCCACCAACTTTTTGCATCTTTTTGCCGGAAATGTTTTTTTATCAGCACTCATGTCGACATTCGCATATAACTATGCACACTGTAGCTGTGCTGACTACGCCCACATGCAGGTACAAACACATCTTCATCAAAATCTATGGAGGATGAAACAGATGTACACGTTTTGGTGGAATTCAGCAGTATAACAATACGAACACGCTACAAATGCAAGGGATGTAAATTTAACAGCAACTTACAATTATTATGAAATACAGAAATATACGACTGAAAATCCGCCATAAGTTTTCAGGAATACTTTACTGTGTGATCTGTCTTAGAAAAATTACTCCTCATTCCTTTGTTCAGTGCTGTCTGGAACAGGGGTAGCATTTCTGGAGGGTGTGACATTATTTTACACACATGTTTGGCAAATCTTAACAAATATGCCAAAGTGCTGGGAGCATTATACCGTTGCTGCAGATGCACAGTTGTGGAATGATTTAAATCAATTTGCCTGGTTACATTTCTTATGTTCAGGGTAGCCTCAAGCAGACCCTTAGCTTTGTTCCTCAGTGGCTTAGTCAGCCATGGCATTGTGCAGACAGGCTGAAGAATTAATTTCAGTGCCCTTCAATAACCCTGGTCCACATCATTTTTAGGCATGGTCAAAAGTTTTATCAGCTTACTCAAGGTGTGAGCACAGCTCCAGTTACGAGAAATTTTGGTTGACAGAAAAATCTGTAGGCTACTCTATTTCTCAGACTTTTCCCACAGTCAACAATTAAAAAAAATACCCTTGTATTTAAAAACAATTCAACCTTCATCTTTAAAAAAAAACAAGAGTATGTCTGTCTTTGAATTCAGAATAAGAAACATTTCTTCAAAATTCTCGAATCACACAACTCTGACTCTGTTACTCTGTGTAACTCCCCTTGTGTCCACAAAACACAGCAACATGTGTTCTGATACAAACCACCATGCAAAGTATATTAAATCTGCAATATTAAAGTGTTTGGATTGTTTGTCACTGAATTTAATTTTAAATTACGTTGTGTTTTTATTATAAATATCTTTTTGTTTTCTTACTAAGAGGAAATTAAGTTCTGCATTTGTCAGTTATGCTGCTCACCCCACAGCCTGTCTGCATGCTCAAAGGGATTCTCTGACACATTAAAAAATATTGCTCTTTTGCATTGTCCTTTCTATTATATAATTTGATAAAATTGCACTTTTTTAAAAAATCTCTCAACGAATTCTATGTTAATATGCTTTTAAGGCAATCACGCAACATATGTCTATTCATTATTATTCTAAAAATCATCCATAACTGCTTTTTGAATATTTTTCTGACATTTCAAAAGCATCATCAAGAGAGTTTTTCAAGAGATGGAGTCATAAGTTTGACAGATATCGAGGGATACTGAGGAGAACGTTATTTTTTTTTAATATCAAATTTTCTTGAGAGGGGACTGTTCTTCACAGTGCCAGTAAAGAGTTGATTTCGTGTCTGATGGATACGCAAACAAGGTAAAATCCCCACAAACCAAACTTATTAGGCTTATTACAATGACATAAGAGCAAAGCATTATGATACTTTGCCAATTACCATCCTCTTCAGTTGCTAAATCTAATGTCTCAGTCGGTGCTTAGATTGAACACAAAGCGCTCCCAAGCTCAAACTTAAGCATCTATAGCTGTACAGAGTGGTAAATAACACTCATTTTCATGTATACTCACTGGGATTTACTCATAGAGGCATTAAAATCTACAACAAAACTCACCTTATGAGCACCGACACCCCCACGTCTTCACAGTTCTTGTAGACATGGTCCCACGTGTCCTGGATGATCTCCCTCTCAGCGTCGGACAGCGGCTCCGCACGCTCTGGTCGGTCGTCGCACTCTCCCCTCTGCACTCCCAGCAGCTGAGGAGGTGGCGAGGGAGACGGCGGAGACTCCCTGCAAGACATCCTCCTGCGGCGCAGCAGCCCGGAGGTTCCCAGCAGCGCCCGGGGGAGGTAGGGAGCCAGGGAGGGGGGGAGGGAGATGGAGAGCTGAGACCCCACGGCGGGAGCTGGGAGGGGAGTCGGGATGAGAAGAGGAGCAGAGAAGAAGGAGGAGAAGAAGGAGGTGGAGGAGAGAGGGAGAACAGAGGAGCCAGACAGCCTCACTGCCACCAGAAGAAAAAGGGAAAAAGAAGCTCCTGATCCCCACTGAGCTCTGACTCCCAAATCTCCCTCGCTGCTTCTCTCTCCAACTAAAAACTTATTTGTCTCACTTATTTTGTGCGCCTTCCTTCCCCTCTTCTCCTCACTTCTCCTTCCTCTCTCCCTACGTTCTCAGTGAGGGAGATGCTTGCCAGTGATGCTGATGTTGCTCTTCCGTCACTTCTCTCCCTCTGATCCTCTCGCTCTGGTGGAGGAGATGAGGCATTCGGAGGCTGCCGTGTGTCTGTGTGTGTTGTGAAGACCTAATGGAATGAGAGCAGGGTTGGAAGAAAAACGGAGAGACAGAGGGGTGAAGAAATGTGGAGAAGAAAAAAAGCAGAGGAGCGAGGAAACGTTGAGGGTCTCCAACAGACATATACAGAGCACATGTTTGAACACACATATTGACACATCCAACCACTGAGAATGTATATCTATTTATGTATAGCTGTCTGTTTTAGACACAAAACGTGATGCAAATACGTGTAACAGTAACATCATTAGTGCTGGGAGTTGTGGTTGTAGCAGTGTCATTGGCACAAGGTCATTTGCGTTAATATTGCTGAGATTAATTTTGTTTGCATGAGCCTATTTAAGAATAACACTAAGCCAGCTAAATCTATGCATATTTTCTATGCAACCTTACTATTGCAAACAATACATTTTGGTGTCTCCTGCTTTGTTCAATTGTTGACTGAAAAAAGTACTGTTAATTTTCACCACGATTTTACCAGATAATTCCCCTGCATAATTACACAGCAAGTGGAAAATAAAGCTAATGCAGAGGTGTGATCAAATTGTGGTTCCTCAAATCTACTTCAGCCAGTCTCCAAAGGTGTGTAGATTCCCATAAACCCTTAGCCTGGCTGAGGCGTCCACATCTCGATGAGATGGTGGTCTGGGAACTAGGTGTGCATTTTCTCGTATTTGAGGCTTGGTTTACGAATGCCTAGAGCCGTTTATTGGGCGCTACAAATGTCTATCAAATGGCGTCTGGTTCTTCCCATGCTGCTTTGCGCGCGATTCATAGCCAATTGTATCACTTATACCAGATGACGTACGTAGAGCGACAGAAATTCGACGAGGAAATGCATCCTTCTTGGCAATGAAATCTTTCAACGCCAAACGTTGCTCTTTTTTAAAAGTAAACTTGCGTTCTAAGCTACTTAAAACACTTTCTAAGGCTGCATCGAACGGTAACGTTGTGTCCGCTGCCATGTTGGATTAACACTCTACAAGCTTCGGTGTCGCGCATAGACGTCGTCATCGTCTTGCTGCCCCCCCCTGTTCTGTGATTGGTTCCCTAACTCAGGCAAAAATAAGGGCGGTGGTTTCCAGGCTGCCTTTGCAGTGTGAATGAAATCGTGCGCAAAGCAGCATGGGAATTCCCAGGCTAATAGAACCTATTATTTTAATGCAAACTGTAAAATAGAAAATAGATAACTCTACATCTACTGTATCTACCTATTTATTCAAGTTAGTTGTATAAAGCTTCAGATTTTGAATTATTAAAGGTGGGACTACTTTGAGTGACAGCTGGGTGCCTTGTACACAACCGCTTGGACATTGGCCCTTTTTACTTGGCTGTTATCCAAAAAACGAAATCCTTGTCCACTTGGAATCCTTGTTAAGGTGCAACTTTTCCCATCTGAGTGATTCACACAAGCCAAACAAACCTGATTCAGAGACACTGTAGTGTGCGCTTGAAAACAGCAAGCCAGCACCACAGGAACTGAGTGATAACAGTAAGACTGCAAACCAATACGATGGCAGAGGAGATCAAAGCCGAGAAACACATATTATTCTGTGACCCAAAGGCCAAACATGAACCTTAAGAGTGGGTAGCTGCTGCAGTGAAAAAAGCTACCACAGAGTCGGACGCTTCTACAGATGACCTCTACAACTTAACAGCCAGTTTCTTACAAAAATGTGGCATCAATTTAAAGCTTGGATCTTCCATTGTTTGTCAGATCCAGAGATGTAGGTTACAATACCACTTTTGTGTTGTGTTTGTGTACTTTATGGGTCAAAGGGTCAAAAGAGTCATATAATCCATACATATTTACATCTGGCCCAAGTGGCGCTTACATAAGAACTTTGACAGAAGCTTGGCATTTTGTCTTAGGAGTTCATGTAGTGGTCTGATGAAATAATATGGAATAACAGCTAAAAAGGAAAGCATTTATGTTATTTTGTATGCTCATACAAATTTAATCTATGAACTCCTCCAATCTGTTAACTAGTAGATTAATGCAATACTTTTTACAAAGCTTTTGAACAATCTATCAATTCTGTATTTAGCCGATAAAAAGAGTATCTGTCAAATTCGTACCTAGTTTGTTTTTGTCAATCAAATGATATCCTCATCAAATGCCCATAATACGCAATCTTTAGTTAGCGTGTGTCATGAAGCAACAAGACATGGTCATGCATACATATGGGGAAAGGGTTAAACAAATAGCTGTTAAGCTACCACACGGAATAGAAAAACTTTCCTTTAGTGTTCATGCCTTACATTGAACATCGAGACTGTCATAATGCATTTACTTGGTGTATTTAAAGGGCCTTTCCACATATTTATATAATTGGTCAAATAATTGGTACATGGAGTAGTCAGATACGTATGCGTGATCTTGAATGGGTTACAGAATCCATCTTTGCATCTATAGTTGCTGGGTAATGTACTCTGACACTCGTAATGGACTGGGGTAAAAATATGGAATTTGTTAATTTGCTATTCACCAGCCTAAGCAAGGCAGGTGAATGGACTGTGCACCTGTGACCTAAATGTTAAAAGATTAATGATGCAATGACATTTGTCTGCTATACACATGGATTAATATTAAATTACCTTTACAATTATATACCACTTAGCATTTTTTTGGTTGAAAATACATCTAAATGGTCCATAGATATCTAGGCTGAAATTAAGATAAATCTAGTTAAAAAGTTACATTTTATTCTACATCAATACCCCATCTGAAGTTGATTAAATGATTATTGAAGATTTGCATATATCCCAGATTTGACAAGGATTGGCATAATAAGTAGAACTAGCCTACTTTGGAATCAAACACAAGACCGTCACCTTACAAACGCTTCTCACAGCTTACTGTGCTAACTAGTCGATCAGTTATTAAGTGCACTCATCAATCATATTATCATATTGTAGTTTTTGTTTTTATCAAACCTAAGGTAAGGATACAGAAACAGGAGGCCATTTGATAAATGTCCCTTAATTAAATCTATACTGGGACGGATGTTTCCAAAATGCAAGTGACCAAATGAGCCCTGTCACCATCACCAGGGCTTTGCCTGGATGCTCTTTGGAGAATATGCTGGCTGTGACTCTGTGGAGGATGATGTTATCCTCCTCATCTCTACTGTCTGTCTCACCCATGCCTTCGATAGTACCGCCACCTACCATCCTCACTGTAGTATCACTACTGCCGCAGTTATTTTTCATGTTTTCTATTTTATTCCCCAAAATTCAGAACCACATTTCTGCTTTGTTGTACATTCTTATCTACTGTATTTATTCAAAATTTGGATTCAATTGAAAGCAGGGCCTCCTGTAATTTGGGGGGGGGGGGGGGGGGGGGGGGGTATTTTATTCACAATAAAACATAGAATACATATGAAATGGTTGGAGCAATACATTTTACTATATCGTGAAAAATATTAGCTGATATAGTAAGCAGTATATGATATAAAGTAAGAGTTACTTACTTTTCCAGCAGGAAAAGGAGAAGAAGAACAAGTTGGAATTAATTAGGTTACTAACAGATCAGTAACATGATGTATATATGAATTATGAAGTAAATCCAGAATACTCTAAACTCTCAGAAAATCAATATTAGATTAAATCACTGCATGGGCTCAGAAATTCTTCCAGAAATCACCTTCAAAAACATTTTGCCATGCTATCAACAACTGCAGGTTAAAGGTCTATAATGCAGAGAAGAAACCACATGCGATTGTGATGCCGACAAGCATATAAGGAAAATAATAGTCATTATTTTTAGTCAAGCCAGTTTTTCAACAGTGGTTTGGATGCCGTGTCGCTGGAATGATTTCTGCTGGTGTTTCTAACATTTTTTAACTGTCAAGATGCATAACCATGGCATTGGTGCATTTTTTTGCATGTTGGAGCACCTAACTGGGCATTTCAAAGCCATGGAATCCAGATAAAGAGACCTCTAAGATACGGAACAGGAACAGAATATACAACAGAGATGGGACCAAGTCACACATGTGCAAGTCTCAAGTAAGTCTCAAGTCTTAGCTTTCAAGTCTCAAGTAAGTCCCAAGTAATTTTTTCTTGGTCAAGTCAAGTCAAAGTCAAGTCACCTTATTATTGCAATTTTACCTGCAGAATCTGATCTTAATAAAGTGAAAACACAAAGATATAAGTAATTGTCAGTAAACATCATTGGCCAATGTGTCCAACCTGTCCACCCCGTATCACATCAAGCTAACGTTAGCTAACTACCGACTAGGTTTACAGGATAATATTAGCTTATTTGACAAGCACTTACTGGTCAGAATGGATCTTCAAATGACGAACAAAGTTCGAAGTTATGCTAGATGCTTAACACTCAAGTCATTCAAGTCATCGTGTCTCAAGTCAAGTCAAGTACCGAGTCTTTAACTTCCAAGTCCGAGTCGAGTCTCAAGTCTTTTATTTTTTGTCAAGTCAAGTCACAAGTCATCAAAACAGCAACTTGAGTCGACTTGAGTCCAAGTCACAGTGACTCGAGTCCCCATCTCTGATATACAATATTGAATATAAAGTATCAAGAAGGAGAAAGTTTAAACCATTTCTTCCTTTGATCGTCATGGGAAATGTGAGATCACGAACAGAAAAGAAAATGGATAAGCTTGGATCCCTGAAGAGAACACAGCAGAAATATCAGGAGGGCTATGTTATCTGTATGACAGACATATGGCTACAAAAACAACTCTAACATCTCTCTACCCTGTTTTTGTCACGGCCTGGTAACTATCCGTCTGAAAATATGGACTCAAAAGCAGACAGAGTGAGTCTAGGTAAAATAATTCATTAATAAGCGATGTTGGTGGTCCCAAGATGGAGGGGAGGGTGCTGGTTGTGTTACTTGTTTCCGAGTCGGCGGCATGGCGAGCAGGCAGGTAAGTGATACAGGCTGAAGCGGTAATCCAACTGTGGATGGCGAAACAGGCACGAGGAAACCAGAAGACAAAGAGTGGATGAGGGAGACGAGCACTGGAGGAGACAGGTTAAGGTAAGGTTTCGCAGAAAGTAAACTCGCAATGGAATCACTGGAGTCGGCCTGATTACCTCAATGAATGTGAGACAATCTGGCGAAGACTGGTTGCTCCTGCAGCTCCTATAAAAGTGTCCCGATGAGGGCAGATGAGGAGTGGGTGTGATGGCAGGAGCAATCCAGACTCCGCCCAAGGCTCTCAGGAAACCTGCTCAGGCCCGCCTAAGACTCAGAAACCAACAACAACAACAGCCAAGCATGGTCGTGACAGTTTTGGTCCAAATGAGCAGACAAAGACTGCAGAAGGAGGAAGGACAGCAGTGCCTTTTAACAATAGATGGTGTGGTCGTGAATAGGTCAATGAGAGGCAGAGTCTCTGTGCCCCAACTGTTCAGCTGTTAGCTAAGTTGTTGCCAAGCTGTAGTGTTACAAAGGAAGAGCAGGCTGTGCAGCAAAACCAGGAAGATAACTAGCAAAGCCAACCTTAAAAGTTCAGAAACACATCAGCAGCAAGCAATTCTGTCCCTGATGCTGTCCTCTCTGCACTGCACTGCAGGGCTGTGATTGTTGTGATTTTGTCCTGTTTATGTACACACAATGTTTGAAATTAATCATATTTATCATATTAAACCTACATTTTTTGTTATTTCATTTTTGAAAAGTTGTTAAAATTACAGTTTCATCTCAGAATCTGAGAAAACATGGGTCCAAAGCAACATCAGGGTGCAGTTACTGCTGAGTTGTTGTTTCTGTTAGACAACTGGTTTACACTTACATCAGCTCAAAATAGTACCTAGAAGTTTTCAATTCACCCCATTGGGGATGATGAATACATTTTTAGAAAAAGCAATAACAGAGATTTAATTTTCCTGAAAATATGAAGACATCCTCTCTGGCAGCTCCTCGTCAGATGATGGCATTTGTGTCTTGCTCTGTCTCTAATGGCCAAAAAAGTACATGTGACATTAATGAGAGGGTCTGTGTTTTGAGTTGTCTTCTTATTGATAGCAAAATTTATTGTTACTGTCTAGAACACCAAGCTCTCACTCAGATAGTTTGACAGACGACCTGGATTTGATCTAGTAGTGCAAATGTAAAGACTAAAGTTTGTTGCAGTCTCCATAGCACCTGTAGCTCTGTCACAACTTTTAACTGTTGTTATTACTAAAGATGAGAGTAGAAAGTAAAGTTATGAGTTATATTTACAATAGTTATCACCGTGTTTCACCAGCGATCCAAAAAAAAAGGGAGCTGGTGACATTAGTGAGACATCCATGAGGGCATAGAGAAAGCCTGAGTGGAAGGAGAAAGGCTCATACCGTAGACCAATTGCAACATATTTGCACACAAGCAGGGACTTTTTTTAATTTTAGGGCAGAGTTTTGTGGTACATTGTGTTTTTCATGCATGACAGTACAATAGCACTAAATAGTTATTTTCTACATAAAGGTGAAAATTGTGTATTTTTCTACATAAAGCAATTTGCTAATATTGAAATGAAACTACAAAATAACCCCAATGTGTAATGAAAGCTTTTTTACTAATCCTGTTAATAACAGGTGCGGAGATGGATGTTGTAGACGACTATGGGAACATGGGAGTTGACAGTTTGGACTAGAAAAGCAACACTGAAGCTGTCTATTAAAAGGGACAGAATAGAATGTACTTCTTGAGGATGCTGAGGTCCATCAATGGACGTTGTCTTTTATATACCATAGTTCCATGTCTTTTATTAGTATTAGATGGAGAGTGCAAGCTGCTTCGCAGCCATCTGTTGGGGCAGCTGCATTAGAGCCAGAGACACAGAGAAACTGAATAAACTATTAAAGAAGGCCCTGTGGCTCTGTGCTGGGGGGTTGCTCTGGAGTGCCTGAAGCAGAGTCCACAAAGAATGTTGCACGTGTTTCTGAACATGATGGATAAAACTGAACATGATAAAGTGTTGAAACAATGGACTGAGTTCAGTCAGAGACTTCTTCAGCCCTTCTGCATCAAAGAGCAGTACGGAACTGTCACAAGGCCAGCGTCGTGACAGTTTTTGTGCTTGTTTGTACTGTTTTCTGTTTTGTCTTTGTCTCTTGGTTCTATTTTTGTTACCTTTTCCTTCCCCTTGCACTCTCTCACCTCTGGATCTGCCTACCTGCCACTCCACACCTGCCCTGCTGCTTCAATCAAGCCACCTGGTTCCCATCAGCTCATCACCCAGTCTGTATTTAGTTCCCGTCCAACCTTCAGTCTCTGCCGGATCGTCATTTTGTCTCACGGTTTATCGGAAGTAACTTCTAGCCAAGCACAGTCTAGTACTCTATCTGTTGCTAATAAAAATCTGTTTTGTTCAGTTTCCGGATCTGCCATCCAGCCTGCCAGCTCGCCTGCCAGCCCGACCGTTCCCTCTAACTAACCTGCAGCTGTTTCCCCCTGGACCCCCTCTCCAGCTCATACCCCCTTGGACCAGAGCCCCACCTTCCCACACCTTCCTTTATAAATGAACTTGTTCTTTGTCAGTTGGTGTCACATTTGGGTTCCTAGCAGAGGCGTGACAGGAACGTCATTCCTGTTCGAATAGCAATAGCCATTTGTGATGAGCGCTTATGACCAATAATTAGTTGACTTAATTACTAAGTAAATAAAAGAAAATTACATACTCCATTATGATTTCCCTTTGGGATTAATATTTTTCATTTAACTGAGTTTCTTATTTTCATTTTATTCAACTTTAATTCAAATTTCCATTAAATTTCACATGATTTCATAGAGAACCTGTAAGAATGCTGTATTAATGATCTCACTTTGGTTTTAACACAAACTTTGTTGTTTTATGAGTAACGGCAAGGTGGGAACATAACATAAAGTAAATTTATCTAAGATTAAACTTGACTATAGAAAGATAAAAGAAAATACATACTCACTCACACACACACAAAACAATGGCAAGTGTCTAAAAAAGCTATTTCTGCCCTGTGAGGAGCTCAATAAAAGAGAAAATTTCTTATTAAGATGGAGATTTTCGCAGTGAGGTGCCAAGAGAGCAATCAATCTTTACTTTTGCAGAAAAGCAGACAGTCCCCAAAGAGGTCAAACATTTATATCAATCCAGTCTGGCACTGTGGTATTGAAAATGACATATTTAACATTCCTAATCTACGCTTGCGAAAGAAGAAAAAAAGAGAAAGAGAAACTCCTGTCAAAACAAAAGCACCAGTGTGGAGAGGGGTGGAGGACAATGCTGATGACAGGTCTAGTATCCCCCAAAGGCAACTGGAGAAGCCAACAACTGAAAGATGGAGCTGTCACAGCATTTTGCAAAATGATAGATTTCTGCACAAGACCAAAGGGTGTCACTTTGTCACTTCTCAAGGTGGGAGGAAATACGTAACTCAGGCATTTTGCATCTGTCACAAAGGTATGCCATTGCTCTGTATGTAACATTAGATTGAGAAAAAATAATCTTATACTGTTTGAAACACTGAGTGATGGAAGGGAAAACATGAAAGAAGAGGATGAAACGGCAAACTTTTGACAGACTTCTGTCCAGTTCTGAATAACAAAAACAACAGCATTAAGTGTAATATTAATGTTCAAAAAGTACATAACAGTGTGTCTTACAGCAAATACATTTAGTAGTTAATTTATTCAAACTAGATCTATCTCTAGCTGTAAGATAACAAAGTTTAACCTTTACTGCTGCTGCCATCTACTGTCTGCTATACTCCAAGTAACACGAGGCAACTTTAGCAAATAATCGGCATATAATTTCATGGAATATGTCTAAGTTTGTGGCTGTGGTAACTAATAAAAGATTTGTAGACTTTTCTTGCAGAAACCACTATGATGTAAACAACTCATGCATATCTAACTCATAAACATACATGCTTAGGTGTATTGTAAGATTAGATTAGTTACATAAAAAGGAAGAAGAAAAAAGCAATTCTATTGATGCCTAAAGGACTGTATTAACAAATTTTAAATTAATCAAAATTAGTTCAAGATGAATAGTAGACATTAAGATTAAGAGAGAGATTAAGATTAATCGTGACGTGGTTTTTAAATGTGCTATATAAAAAAAGAGACTAGAGTAGACAAACCAATCACTGGGGTGTGCTTGTGAAATCAGGCTACAAAAATGGCTTCGTCTTAGTTTCTATCCTTTCTGTTTGTGACGGAGAATCTTCACAGTGACGCATGTTGGCATCATGTTTCACTCTCTTACTTTCCCATCAACAGTAATGACTTTTAATTAAATCATGGCCAACACCGAATGCCAAATGGGCTAAACAAGAAAAATTTGATCAGTTCATTTTGCCTATAGAGTGACTATAACCATGGCAACAGTTGGCCTGGAAATGTTTGAAAAACGACTCTCTGCCTTCATCTTGTGGCCAGTCACAGGAAGCTCAATTCAGAGATAAATCTAACTCAGCATACCAATCAGTGAGCTGCAGTCTCTACGAGACAAATATGGATCATGTATGATCACTGTGCAGGATACCAAGCAGTACAGAGGGGAAGACACAGGTGTTGAGTTCAAAAGTGTTTTTTTTATTTACCCAAACATGAAAAACAATGAACAAAATCAACAACTGAACCGGCATGCCAATAAAAGAGGTCAAATCAAGATACTAAGTCAAAAAACATCACTAACATGACTCAGACAGACAGACAGACAAAAAAAAACCAAAAAAAAAAAACCAAAAAACTGACCTAATGAAATGACACATAAGGGCCCTTAAATATTGTTTAGCTAAAACATTCACACACAATAGGGGAAAACAAAAAGGCTGCCACATAACTACCAGCACAACCCCACTGAGAAACATCTAAACACCCCCTTCAGTTCCCCCCACTTGACATGAAGCATTGGTTCAGTCCAATCAGGCCATCAGCAGTACTTCATGCATCTCAGCCTGTAGCCACATCTTTTGCCCATCAGGAAGGGGAACCCAAACACCAAACCCAGGTAACTCCAACAAAGAAAGAAATAAGTATTAATACAACATAAAACTGAATTCACCTTGCAGTGTCAATATGTGTGCACTCCATACAAACCCTGCAAGGCAATAGAGTAACAAACTACAACACATTATATAATTAAAGAATATTCAAAGTAATAATTACAAAGTAAATTAAAGAAACCAAATTGTGGTAGGCTGTGGCTCGCCATCACAATCACACTGATACAAAATATTGTATGGCTCTTCAGTGGTTGATGTGGTTTGTCTTAATTCGCAGCAGAATTTAAAGTGGACATAAAATGGAAATAAATACCCTTCAGAGCATATGGGTGCATGAATTTGACAACCAACTCACAAACTATAATATATATATATTTATTGGATATAGCTGTCTGGTGTCCAGTGTATTCTGTCATTGATCATCTGAGTTCTCAGGAGTTGAGCCAGACTTGTCAGATAGCTGACGGCTGGGCATTATTTTTACAAAAATGTAAATACATAGTATGGATTTATGCTTTACCTGTATTTTTATTGTGAGTTTGTGTTTTTTGCTATGCTTTTAGTTTTTGAGTGTTTCCTGTTTTCCCAATGATGTGTCATGGACTTCCTGGAGGGTGCTGGGACTGCTGGCTGAGTGATCATTCAACTCACCTGTGGCAGCACACTGAGTTCTTAAGCTCAAGTCTTCTGCTCGCTGATAGATAGATAGATAGATAGATAGATAGATAGATTATCTATACGTGGTACCACTCTGGTCTACTATGTAATACATTCTCTCCGCTGGTCCGAGTGTGAGCCGAGTGCTGCTGCTTCTTACACAGAAGTACTAAACACAACCCCTCTTCAAAATAGATAAACGGAAATAAGACCTTGAGAAAACATGATTATTTGGGATTCAATGCCTCATTTAACAATAGGAAACTGCGGAGAAAAAACAGAGGTGCTCCATTTGTAAGATTTCACTTTAATAAAGATTCACATCATCAGACATCTGTGATTCAAGAAGGAGCTTGTGAAGAAAATTCAAGACTTGTGCAAAGATTTCTGATTTGGAGGACAAATGAATATTAAATCATTTTTGGTAAGGATAGTAAGCACAGTCAAAAAAATGAATTTGTTTTTGTCCCCCAGAAATTGCCAAAGTAGTGGTTGACGGTCAATGTTTCTATGTTATACATTTTATTAGTGGAAATTTACGTTTTGAAGTGCTATTTGCTTACATAAACAATAGATATATATATATATATTTTTAGCAGGTGTTTATCTTTGTAGGTACAGTAGAAAAAGCAGGGGATTTCATGACAGGGTGGGTGTAGCGCAGAAAAAGGAGCAATCAAATGTTCAACTCCGAGCTTGTGCTTGGGCAAGACACTAAATCCCACGTTGCCCAAGATGGACCCGTCGATATGTGTGATTTAGAGGGGTGCTAGAGGAGACCATGGTTCTGCCAGAAGAAACTGCAGGGCTCAGAACAAATGAAAAGCAGTTTCCGGAGGAAATAAAGGCCTTGCAGTGTGCGTTTGTGTGTGTGCTTTTTGGTGTAATCGTGTTTGATTGGATGGCTGTATGCCCAAGAGGATCTCAGACAAAGTTCTGATGGAGGCTTTTCTGGTGGTGACGCCACCAAGTGGAACTTTACAAACGCAGCAGATGACCTGCAGCTTTTATGGGCTCTGAGCAGCGGCCTCCTGCTGTCAGTATGAAACACTCAAACTCTGCAAACAGCTCTTTTGTGGCTGCAAGCGGGAAATTGCTTCAAATTTGGTAAGAAAAATCTTTATTCCTCGAAAAAGCCCCCCACTAACTGTTGAGCACCCCTCTGTCTAGATAGAAAATGACCTAAAGGCTGAGCCAACAAAGCTTTATCACATGACCCATATCTAGGTTATCTTTAGATCCTTTGTACTTTCTTGTAAATTTACTGTCTAGGTAAATGATTGCAGGCCTATTTAACAACAGTCTTCATTAAAGACTTATGACTTTAGGTGATGGGCTGAAGCAATTCTATCTTTATGCAACAGGGGGCACTGTTTGAACAAGCTTTGTTTTGATTCTATGAAAAAGCACACTCCAATTAGCAGTAACATCCATTTTCTATACCCACTTAATCCAATTTAGGGTCGCGGTTGGGCTGGTGCCTATCCCAACTGTATCCTAACTTTATGTCTATGTTTGATTTGTGATCATCAAGGTGGGATTTTACCTGAAATTGTACATTTCTATCAGAGTAAAAACAAATCAACAACAGAAGCAGACCAGAAAAAGAAGCAAGTACAATACTTAACGAGATGTACCTTGGTAGGAAACCAACTAAAAATAGTCACAGAAACAATCATGCACAGACAAACACAAAAAAACAATAATGATTAAGAAAAAGAGACAAAACAAAATAGAAATGGACGATGTAGTGTCCTCATTTCCTACTTACGTGGTAAAGAAAAGATTTGCAAACGTAAAACATTCTAAAGTAGTTCAAGTGGTTCATATCTGAAAAAGGACGCAGATCTAGTCTAACTTTTGTTGCCGTTGATCAGTAATGCAAAGTATGCTAAATAATTGATTGGATAAAATACCGTGAGACATAAACATGTGATCAATAAGAAAAAAAAGGAGAACTAGAAAGAGCTCTTCCTGTGAAACAGCAGTGAGAATGCTTATGAGCTGAATGGGGATGGCTGACCATGCTAAAAAAGCTGAAAATAGTTCAATTTTAGCAGTAAAACGGTTGCTAAGGTATTGGTTGAAGGATTTTTGTGTACTACCAAACTTAACATTGGAGTTAGTCAGAGAATTTGAGAGGTTTATCTCGGTTCAAGGCTCATAGCTGAAATTCTGTAAATGTGAGCTCTTTAGTAGTTACATTGGCTGAAAGAGGACACATTTTCCTACATTTTAAGGTATAATTTATTTCTCTAAGATAAACTGTATGAAAGTTAGAGGAATTTGTTTGAAAAAACTGAAAAATTTTAAACTTATAAGCACGCACTCAACTGTGTGCTCATTCATAAAAATCAAGAAACTGTTTTTGAAACTGTCATATTTCAAAATTGGCTGAAGATTTGAAAAAGCTGAAATAATTGGATAATAGCTGAATGTCTTGTGACCCATTTAAAGCTTGAATGGTGTCTCTAGCTGAAAGCATGCAGAAATAGTTGGAAAGAGGGGGATGATTTGGAAGAGCTGAAAGCAGTTTCCATTAATTTGAATGATGGGAAAATTTTAATAAAAGTTGAATATATTAAAAAGTGTAAAAGTTAAAAACACCAAAAATGATAGCAGGAATCTGCTGACAGAGCTGAACGTTTTGATACCAAAATGGTAGAAATAGCTGAAAGTATGCAGGAGTAGCTGGGTGCCTAAAACTGGCGGAATAATAATAATAAAGAGAAACAGGAACTTAATAGTAAGAATGCCTTAAAGCATTCTCACAATAACCTATATTTTCAGTGACAAACTGAAACCCCCTACGCCCTGTACAACCACCACAAACCGCAGCACCATCCAACAGGGTGCAGGTGCTGTTATCTTCCGCAGCAGTCGTCAACTATCAAAGTTTGGGATGGAATTCACTGTTGGGCCAATAGCGACAAGGCATCAGACTTTATGGGCCAATCACAATCCAGCTTTGTGTTGTGGGCGTTGCCCAAAAAGGAGTGCGGCGGTAGCTGTGCCTCATCCTCCCGGGCCGGGAGGAGTTCGGTTGAGAGGGTGCTGGATGGTGGGGGAGTACCACTGATGAGAGAGCGGGCGAAAGAAGAAGGGACCGTTTTAGTACACGTTGAAGGACTAATTACGTCTATCTGCTGGGAACTGAAAAACACCAGGACCAGGTTTTATTCATTTACTGCTTGTGGTAAGTTCAGGAGAAGAAGCCTGGGTAGAGATTTCTTTTTTATGCCGGGATGTAGCCATTAGCAACAGTCACCGTTAATGTTAGCTAGCGGATTATTGTGCCATGACTTTTTTAATGATGGAGGACCTTCAGGTCTGCTACTGTTAGCCGTCTTATTTCCACCCGTTTCATGCAGTCTTCAAATATTATGAGTTGCTTGGTAGAAGTTTATTATTTACGAGCCAGTAAGGAGACGGCGTGGTCACTGTCTCCCTGCCTTTATCCTCAGCCAGACGTCTTTGAGCCTTCCACACCCCATGATGGGATTTTGTCGGATGAGGCTGCACAGTTCATCTCTAAAATGCCCAAATGTTCGTTGAAAATACAAAATATACCGCTTTGGAATCTTCGCGGGTCGTATATGGTCTCTTAATGTTAAAAAAAAGCACTATTAGGAGCCCACGGTTGCGTCCTCGCATTCATCAGTAGGAGCGGGTGTAAAGCTGAGACACAGCACGCCAACTTTGAGCTAACGTTAGCCGGCTAAACTAGCCAATGCAGCTGTTTGGCCTGCACAGAGTGCAAGTCAGTCTCCTCCAACTCCTCACTGCCGAGACATCTTCCCGGACTTGTTGTGTGATAAACACAGTTATATCCCTGTGGACTTGAGCTGAATAATGGATGGAAGTGACTGGAGAGATGCAGCGATATACCACAGCCGGCAGCCAAACTTGATCCCTCATCCCGCGACCTGACCCAGATTCGTATCTGACCACCAGCGCCTGGTTTAAAAGCATGGTATGGAAGTTTTTCTGTGCCATCAAGAGTTGGAATTTGAAAAACCAACAGTGTAAAAAAAAATCAATTTCTAAAAACAAAAATCAGTGTAAAAAAAATTCAACATCTAAAAAAAAATTCAGTGGAAAAAAATTCAACATCTAAATTTTTCTTAAAACAAAAATCAGTGTAAAAAAAATTCAACATCTAAAAAAAAATTCAGTGGAAAAAAATTCAACATCTAAAAATTTCTTAAAACAAAAATCAGTGTAAAAAAAATCAACATCTAAAAATTCAGTGGAAAAAAAATCAACTTCAAAAAAGTCAGTGGAAAAAAATTCAACTTCAAAAAATTCAGTCAACATCCGGGTAAACAGGGTGAAGCAATCGATCCCTGTCTCAATTCATCCAACGGCAGCCAATCAAGTTACGCTCCATTGGACAGATCAGCTCCATAGATATTAGTAATATCTATTACTCAATTTTACTAACACAAATGGCAAATAAAGTAAACTCACTCACCGAAGCACCATCACCTGCGTTGGTGGACGTGGCTGATCTGTGAATTTTTTGCCACTGAATTTTTTTTAGATGTTGAATTTTTTTTTACACTGATTTTTGTTTTTAGAGATTTTTTTTTTTTTTTTTTTTTACATTGTTGGTTTTTCAAATTCAAAGTCTGATTTTGATGCTGTAAAAATTCAATATTAGAAATTCTTATTCAAACTCTTGATGGCACAGAAAAACTTCCATAGAATGGGGCTATATTGCTGGTTGAATATCTTCAGCTGAGGTTGTTGTGGCTGGCAATCAGACTATTTCTTTATCAGCTGTTGGGTAAACCCAGTGCCAAGTTTTACAGCAGCTAATCTGCTCTGGATGGTTTCGGCAAACTTTGGGGAAATTAATTCTGTTATCTGTAATCTGATTTTTTTTTATTTTTATTTTTTTAAATTTTATTCTCAGTTGATTAATATGGGAAGCACACAGTCACTAACAGTAATTTATAGTAAGAGGAGCTGCAGCGGCTAAAGAAGAGCCTTTGCTTTTCCATGCACATGTTGAGTACTCAAATTAAATAAAAAGAAAATTATTGTACATTTTTGATCATCTGACCTGACCTTTTTTTTTTTTACACATAAGGATATGCCCATTATTATTACCTGTATCTCAAGTCAACCATTCAGCAATTAATTAGCAATTATATTAAAAATACTATTTGTTTAGACAAACGACAAAAAAAAGCAAATGAAGTTATTAGCAGACCACTTTGATTATCCTGATTATAAAATAGATCAATAAAATGGAGGTGGTAGCTGCACACATGGGTCGGTGTAATAAATGAAAGGAAATGTAGATGAACCAATCTGGAAAAAGAATTCAAAATGCATGCATCCCATTTTTACTTTATTTAAATCTCTCACTTGATTAGAACAGTTGCTTTTAACGGGGGCTCACTTCATATTAATTTTCTAACTTTTTGAAAGAATTGATGACATGGGATTCGAAGAAGGACCCTTAGTTTAAAAGACTAGTTGTGCTTCATTAATATTCACATTTATCTCTATCTGACATCGATTTACACTGTACAAACTGTATTTTTCATTATTATGAGGGCGACCACCACAAGCCCTGCAGTATTACGGCAGGTGAGCAGCAGCCACCATTGATGACTATGATAAACACTGACAATTGAACATATAAGTTTACACACATTTGCTACATTTTTTCAGTGCTTTTGTTTGTCTGTTGGTTTGTATAAAATGACTGGGCACATTTCAGTAGATGTAATGAGAGGTGGAGCATGGACCTGGTCAAATCCAGATCCCTTTTTTAAACCTCAAGTGAAAGCATTGGTCTTTGAGTGGCTGGCCTTTCTGAGTGCCCTTATATTAGCATATGTATATTTAGCCTTAATATAGGCTCATTGAAACAGTAACATAAATATGCAATAGATGTTAAATGCCGTTAGCTATAAAGATCTCCATTTTTGAAAATTTAGATGTGATTGGTGTAAAGTGATTAAAATGTGGGCTTTTTAAGAGCCAACGTACCCAGAGCACCTACGCTGTCATTCACCAACAGCTTCCTTCTGTGTAGGTTGCAGCTTGGTTGGACCAGTTAAGACAGTATCCTGTAGTACTGATATAGCTGTCAGCCTTCAAACTGATCTAATCTAAACTGTTACATGACGTATATATAGATGAGATATATATATATTTTCAACACTGTTTATAACTAGCTTTCGCCTAAACAACTGTGGACATATTTGGCCATTGTGGTCCAAGTTACAAATCAATAAGCAAGGCTTCTTAATGACGTGATAAAGACTGACATGTTGATATGAAGCTTCATGTGCTGTGGTAGAGGATTGTTATGTTGTCAAGCATTTGCATTCAAACTCACATCTAATCAGTTTTGGTGCAATATGTTGGTTTCCTTAGCTAGGAAATTATTTTTGAATGGGCTCTATGAATGAATTGGATTATTTTGAAATTAATTATGATTACAATGAATTTAACTCCAGTTGACTTGAATTGGACTATTATTTAGGTGCCTTGAGAATTGAATTGAAAATTACAAAACAAACTTTAATGGAAATAAAGAAGGTTATTGAAAATGTAAAGCAGCATTACTAGTTTTTTTTTTTTATTAACTGTTGGTGTGTTGTGCACGCTGACATTCTGTCACACTGTCATTTGTTATGGCACTTGTAGATAACGCACATCTTTAACCTGCTAAGACCAGTTAAGTATCTGCCGTGAATTCTGGCTTTTAAGAGGATCTTTTACACATCTCAGCTTGATTCACAGTGGCAATCTTGCTTGTTTTCTTTTGTGAAAAGTGAAAATTCTGTTTTCTCTCCTTGCCGCAGGTAGCCTGGAGTGATTTGCTTCTGGTCTCCAACAGCAATGTCACAAAGGAGTGGGCAGGAGGACCCAGAGCGGTACCTCTTTGTGGACCGCGCTGTGGTTTACAACCCGGCGGCACAGGCGGACTGGACTGCCAAGAGGCTCATATGGATCCCATCGGAGCGTCATGGCTTTGAGGCTGCGAGTATTCGTGAGGATCGTGGGGATGAAGTGGTGGTGGAGCTAGCAGAGAATGGGAAGAAAGCGGTGGTCAACAAGGATGACATCCAGAAGATGAATCCCCCCAAGTTCACCAAAGTGGAAGACATGGCTGAACTCACCTGCTTGAACGAGGCGTCTGTGCTTCATAACCTCAAAGACCGATACTATTCTGGCCTCATCTATGTAAGTATGCGGAGGAAACCCATTCTAATCAGTCAAAAACACATCTAAACATCTGATGAATACTTATTTTTAAATCATTGTTGTGATTTACCACTGTAACAGCGTAGGAATTTATGTAATCAGTAACGGTGCCATATCCAAGCAACACAGAGGAAATGTTTTTTAGTTGCATTAAATCTCAGCTGGGATAGGTTTCAACCTCCCTTCACCCTCTACAGGAAAGAGCAGACATAAATAATAAATAGATGGATGGATTACATTGTTATTTTAAAGGTGCACCAAACATACCATCAGTCACCTGAGACGAGGATGCTTTCTAGGAGCCACCCTTTAGAGGTGGACTGGGCAAAGCTAGGTGGACAGAGGTCCTGGAACTAACCCAGAAGTTGGAACTTGTGGAAGTTGCAGAGAAGACGGAGGCCTTACTTTGCTACTCTGACCCTGAAATACACAAAGTGATTTAGAGATTGGCTGGATGCACTGTTGACACAGGTGTGGTTGGTGTCTCTGCTGTTTACTGGAATACATTGGCCTTACAAAAGCACCACATTTGAGATTACTTTAATTAGATACGCATTAACTAATTATAAAAGATGAAAAGAAGCAAAATATTCCCTTTTAAAAAAACAAAACAATAAAACTCATGCCAAAGTTATTTCTTTCAGTCATGTCCCAGTAGAACTGCTGTTGTGCAAGTTCACATGCAAGATGCTGGTCCATGTTGATAATTAGCCATTTGAAATTCTAAACCAAGTACACAGTCCCAAAGTGAGCTAGTTTCTCTCTCTCTCTTTTTTTTTTTTTGGTTTGTTTTTTTAATCCCTATGATACACATGGCCCTGTACTTCGAGCAGCTGCATCCACATCTCTGCATTTATCTGTTTTATTACAAACTATCAAGTTACTCAAAATCAAATCTGCTTGATTTGATTTTACTCCATTTGCCAGTTAACCCTTCTCTCATTTGCATTCTAATGCCAACATATTTGAAACGCAGTCCTTAAAAGTAGGACAGGATGATACGCAGTCAGAAGAGCTTCAGCAGCTGGCCAGCACAAACACGCATGCATTTATCTATTTTATTGCATTTATCTATTTTAGTATAAAACATCGAGTTAATCTAAATCATATTGTGATTTTTATTTTATTTTTTTTTAAAACAAACAAAAAAAGAGTCATGTTTTGAATGCGTAGCCTACTTTATTCGGCAGCTTATAAAGTAAGACGCATGTGATTTTCTTGTTTTTCACAATCTCAAGGTTGAAAATGGTATGATTTCGAGTGATGATTCCCCATTTACATGATGCAGCAGAGCTCTGTAGCAAAGGAGAGGAAGGGCCATATTTAGTATTTGCTACACCTAAGGGGAAGCCTGTAACTAGATAATGTAATGTCATGTAGTGCATACAGTGTCTAAAATGTATTTTTGTATGGTGAATGTAACCATGTGTTTTTAAGATTACTCAATCCATTATACAATATATCTGGTGTGATTATTAAAGGTTTCTCTCTGTATGTGCTTGGCATTTCATATTAGATTCTATAAATGTAAGAGTCTGAGAAACAGGTTTCCTTAAATGGAAAAGCCATAGTGTTCCATATAATCTGCTGATTTTCCCCTGTGATTATGACCCACTAAATGCATTCCTGGAATAGCCCAGACATGGAGCTTGAGCGACACTTGAGACCTAGCGAGGAAGCGCGTGCTGTGGGCTTCACACTTACGTGCATTGTTGCAAAGACAAAAATGACAAACTCCATTTGACCTGGAGCTCAGTGACAAAGGGGGCAACTTTCTGCACATCTACTCGATGTGGTTGATGTTGTACTTAAAAAAAATTATTTTTCATACTTTTGAGGAACTGTTCTGGCCACAGCTGAAGAAACTCTTTAGTATTAAGCCTCAAAAAGAGCAATGAGTTTGTTGTTTCTTTCAAACTAAAGTTTGTCACAGAATGCATAGGTAATCTTTTTGTTGTCTGTTATCTCAACCCTTATTTGTCATATGAGTTACATCAGTATTGTCATCAGGGTCGTCTTTGTTATTTATTTTTTGTTCAGCTTAAAGAAGGCCAAGTGAAGAGGATGTTGGTATTTTCAGAGGGCTTGTAATAAAGTAAGACCCCAGCCACATGTCTTAGCACAGGGAGGCCAGTGCTGAGTCACACGGTAACCGAACCGCCATAACAGAGCTCTTTGTGTTCACTGATAAGCAGCATCTGTCTGCTCAAGCAACTGAATTCTTTTTTTTTTTTTCAGTTTTACTGTGAGAAAACTGATGGCTAACTAACAACTAATTCATGTCAGCTTCTGCATGATCATTGCTGTGCTGCAAGATCACAGAAGAGCCTTTTGTTCAGATTGAGGTATTTTCTTGTGCCGCGATATTAGAGTCATATCATTTTCTTTTTAAAGTCACCAAGTGGGAAAGGAAAGAACATGGAGTTTAAAGAGAATTTACTTCGACGCATGCATATCTGTGCGGGTCGGCTGCTTGAGCATTTCTGACTATGCGTATTTTCCTGTCCTGCTTTTAAAGGTAGGGTAGGAGATCCTGGATTTTGAGTCCAGCGAAGCTGCATTTTGAAAATACACCGGTAAAAAGTCCCAACCCTTTTCTTCACTTTCCCCCCGAAGCCACGCCTCTAGAGTACATGCACGAGCACGAAGGTGCACGAGCGCTGTTCTGACAGCAAGCATCGATCGTTGCCGTATTTAGTATTTAGTATATGATAACTATACGTTTAATAATGCTAGGTGCTAGCCAAGCTGGCTCTAGTTTAGCTTCCTGCAAAGCTTCTGGACACAAGTAATTCGTTCATGGAGCAGGGTACGTGCACAGGGGGAAGGAGGGGGAGGGAGGAGCAGATTGCAGTTTGATAGACGCATCAGAATCCAATCATCGTTAACGGTCCGTTCAGTATGATTGGATAGTGTTTTTCCTAGATTGTACGTTCTAGAGTCCACTAAAACTTTTGATATTTGTGTCAAAACTTTTAATTAATTGGTTGCAATGGGGGTGTGAAGAGTATTTCAAGCAATATGAAAAAAAATGTTCCAGAAAAAGATCCCCTACCCCACGTATCGTGTGACTCCCATGAATTGGACCAGCATGGTGTAGTGCTGACACAACTTTTCTGTTGAGTTTGTGGCACACAAGATTGTACCGCAGGATGTATTTACCACTGGATCAATGTTCCCTGCGCAATCGTGCACTGCTCGCACATTCTCAGCGCACAAGAAAATCTATGCAGCGCATAAAATAAAATTCACCATAAACTAGGGATGTTAACCGATGACCGTATGACCGATGGTTGACCGAATCAATGTCGTCCGGTTAGAATTTTTCTGCCGTCGGTTAAAAAACAAAAAAAACCCCACAAATGTAGAAATTGTTATCATCGTTACTGCACCATTCTCACAGTCGTTTTGACGTGAGAAGTTAAGTGTTGCGTGTAGGCTAATGCAAATGTATCCTGACGGCAGTATTGTGACAACCTTCACTGCCAGCTTGTTAGTGGCTGCGTGTGGACTATGACATAATGATAATTGTAACACTGTAATGACAAAAGACACAAGACTAACTTAGCCTACTTGTTGTGATATATTCATCTGTACTTAAATGGCATGACGACAGGAACTTATTGCAAAGGATTTTGTGCAGCATAGGCTACGCCACAGAGGCTGTTGGCATTCGGTAAGTTTTTTTTTTTTTAACAAAGTCATTGGTTAACCTACTTTCCTGTAACACCACCAAATGCACGTTCTCTGTTTGTGACTTTGTAACGGGGGCTTTTAACAGCCCGAGTTCGGTGGCGCGTTTGATTCGTGTTTAAAAAGTACCGTGACTGGAAGGGCGCCGCTGCGCGTAATGTCTGGCTGTGCGTGTCTGCGCAGGCACAGCAATTATTTTTCTACCCAAAACCCTTATTCCTCCACAAGCCTAGAACTAGTGGTCAATGATTGGGGAAAATGTATAATACCAAGGGCACGAACTAACATTGATTGTGTGATGGGAGCCTAACCATTCTAAAATGGGGGCATAACTTGTTCCACGAGGCAGAGAAAGACGCGCGACAGGACACAGATATCATAAATGGCACTTATAGAATTTGCGGTGACCGACTTTAATCGACTAATGAGGCTCAGTGGTCGGTCAAGACTTTTTTTAAATTTCGACATCCCTACCATAAACGTATTAATTAATATCTAATACTAGAACTAATCTAATTAATTAGACCAATAATGTGTTTTTCTGTACCATTTTTCAATGTAACGCAGTGAGTGACAGGTGTTCAGCCAATGATACGATACGGTTTACTTACGCTATGCAGCCAATCAGAGCATTGATGGTGCTTGCATATGTGCCCTGCCCATACACGCCGTGCAGGTTAGCTAGCTAACAGTGCGGCGGAGCTAAAAGACGCACCTTATCAGGGCGAAACGAACAGGCAGCGCCAGCGACACATCCACTCACCAAGCCAAAGTAAAAAAGAAATGCGGTTCTTTTAGGATGGAATGGCTGTCTGAGTGCAAATAGAAGAAAAAGCAGTGAAACGGGGTGAGATTTCTTCTTTTTCGAGTGAGAAAGGTCTACTCTGCAAAACATGCAGGCTGCAAGCATGACTCTCACATATAACCTATAACATACTACACATCTCATGTACAACAAGATTTGGGTCTTTTTCATTTTAAGTGGGCCGAATCGCTTATATAAGTAAACTAATGAAAATTCCGGCTCTGATTTGATTCTTTTAATAAGCCGTGTAACTTGCTGTGATCTGAGGTTTTGAACAGGTGTGATAGTGGGGTGTGGCCACAGTGTGCACATCTGATGCTCACAGTGGTCCTCAGTGTGCTCAGGGAGCCCAGACACATGAAAAATTAGAGGGAACATTGCACTGGATATGTGGAAATTAGGATGTTTCAAATCCAGTATGTTGCCATCGGAATGCAAGTGAGGGAAGGAATAACAGGTTAATAGACTAAATGAATTGGAAACTTTGTTTTCAAAAAGTTCCCAACATTTGATGGCTATGCCATGGTTATAGCCCCTCCCAAGCAGATGGATTGCAGCTACAGGCTCTGTATTGATGCTGTTATATTAATGCGGTCAGAATGCTTCTTTAAGGCTGTCTCTAAATTAAACCTGGAAACCTTTTTTTTTTTCTTTTCTCATCACTCCTTTTTTACCCCAAACAATTGGTTCGTCCACTTATTCGCAGGCACTGAAAATTCAGCTCAGCAGTTGTCCTTAAATCCTCCAAAGATTTAGTGGACCGTCAGCTCTTTTCTACTCAGCTTTGGGGTGTACACAAGTTCTGCGTTTTGATCACTGCACATGCGACAAAGCTAAGATTCTTGATGATATTGTGACCACAGCGGCCACAATCGGTGCCAACAACAGTCAAAACAAAAATGGCAACAACATTGAGGCAACTCACTTCTAAAGCCTCTTTGTAATGCAATGATTGCTATTTTCTTGACAAAAACAGTGTGTACAATCCCACATATTCTCTTTGCCTTTCTGTTGAGGCATCCTAATCTTACAAGTGTTCTCTCTAGTAAGTTGGCATGTAGACATTCTTGTTCCAACAGTTTTTTTTTAAAAATATGGCCAGCTGCCTTAGCTTTTGATTGACACATTACTTTAGAAAGTAGCTTCCATGTCATGGCCACAGACTGGAATAACCAACGAGTGTCTATGTTGCAAGACGGTGCATAGCCCCCTTCTGCCATGTATACTCTAAGGATGGGCTTTTCAAGTGAAAATACTGTTCAAAATCACTGGAATTTGGGAAATTTTGGGAATATTTGACCAGTTTTCAGATATTAGGCTACCACCTTGTGGTATTAAAGCATTATTATCAGGTGCCAGTTAAATAGTGGCATTAACTATTTGATTTCTTATAATTGAATGACTTTTTGAAAATTCTAAATTCCCCCATTTCTAGTATACACTGAGCTTGAAAACCAGAGCTTAAGAACCATTTCCTTGGACTGTGGAGTCATTTTAGAACGTGCCTTTAAAAAAAAAAAAAAAAAAAAAAAACTTTTTAAATATATATATATATATATATATATATATATATATATATATATATATATATATATTTTTTTTTTTATTTTTTTTTTTATTCTATTGATCTCAAATTTGGACTTGGACTCTGTAAGTCATCATAAAGTGGTCTGATTGTGTTTTCCAGCCAATAGCTCACAAATGTTATTTACAGGCACCTTTTTAACAAAGAAATTTCAAACTGACCTCATTTTTAAACATGTTTTACTCAGTCCAAGTAGCTTTTATATCGATTCTGACTGCTTAGGAAAAAGTTTTCAGTCGTAGCTTTCAAAAGAGACCAAAATCGAGCATTTATTCCAAATTGTCCTTTAACATTTCCCCTGGACGTGTCGCGCATGAGCATCTTTTTAGAAAGATTTTACTGAACAGTAATGGGGTAACCTTCACCTAGTTTCTTTTAACTCTAGACTATTGTACAGCAAAAGAAGTGGAAATAATTATGTAATCATAATTACAGCTCACTTTCTTTCTTCATCCGGTCTTGACTTGCTGGGACTTTTCAGCCAGTTGTCCCAAATATTTTTTTTAGGAAATCCCCATCTTACCCCAGTTTCTGTCCACCGTCATACTTGACTGTCTACGCACTTGTAAAAACCATGTTTGGTCCTTCCACAAGATGTCCTCTGCAGAAATTCTGTACAAATGACTTGCATCCATGCTTTACAAGTAATTTTTGTATTTTTTTCATCATCAACTCATCTCAGCTAAGTTGTTTGAATTTGGGCTTCAGTAGCTCCTTCTCAGAAGCTGTTGAGCAGTCAAAAGCCCGCAGTCATGACAGGTTAACCATTTTAATCAAGTGCTGTTGGGATTAAGAGCACCTCGAGATTTAGAGCAACCATGTAATTCTTAAGTTTGGAAATAATTAAAATGTGTGTGATTTCCTTTTGAAGTCACTGATGTTATTTTGGGTGCGATTAAGCATTTCTGGGAGAGTAAAAATCAAACAATAAAGCCTGGTTAGCCCAGTTGAATCAGAATGGAAGCCACTGAATGACGTGATCGCAGAGAACCCAAAAACATTTTACACTTTTTTCCACCTAGAGAGGCCCTGTTTCAAAGCTCTGCTTCAGACATTTACCAGGGACTTGAACCGAGTCAGCGATATTTGTTGCTGATATTTTTAAATGTATCACTAGTAAAGTGGAAACCGCTTATAGTGATCACGTTGGTCCAGAGCCAATTTGAACACTATAAGCGGTTGATTACTAAAACTGAATTTGTATTATTTAATTTTTTTTGCTATTTTATTTTTTACTCCCTTGATTCCTTTCTGGACGTCTGCTTCTGCCTCGCTAGCTAACGTAACGAGGGGGGGAAAAAAACAGAAGTCTATGGTTTCTTGTTATGGCTGCTGGTCAGCCGCTTACTTTCAGAGACGAGCTAACTCAACCCCCCTGAGGTCCAACGTCAAAGGCAGCCAGCTGAGTCATCCCCCTCCCCTCGGCTTATCGTCCACGCTGGGTCAGGATCGCTGATCTGTCTGCTTGGTGCTGTGCCCGCTGTTGGGGGTCTGTGGTTGAGGTATTATTGCTATCGCCCAGGATCGCATCCTATAAACCCGAGTTGATGTTTACCGTCAGTGCTGTTTGGCAAGTTGAAAGCATTTGCCTTCGCAATGTCATTGTCAGTAAAGTAACTGAATTTAAATTTCAGTTGGCAGATACTGATGTAGGTTCTAAAGCAACACATATCTGTACGGCCAGATTACAGTAGGAGGCTGAGTCTACATCGTCTGTGCACACAGAAGAAGTGGGTTGTGTGGGTTAATGGCCATCTGGTGACATTACCCCCACCCTCCGTAAAGTACATATGGGCTCCAGCAGGACATGACCACCATCAGTGATACGGTTATACTCCTATCTGCAGCATACCTGCAGCTTGATTTCAGTGAATGTTTCTTTGTTTGGAGAAAATTAACAAAATATATCTTTTTTTTTTTTTTTTTTTTTTTTTTATGTACAACAGGTGACTGATTTGTTTTTTAATGGTTGGAAAGTCTTTATCTCAGGGCACTTGCATACACAATAACATGATGTGGCTGTGTCAAGATTGCTCCAGTTTAACAACTGGGTTAGTGGACCCTGCACCCCCTCAAGCCCACTGGCTGACACACACACACACACACACCATAATTAAAGGAACGAGAGAAGAGAAAACAGCAATTTTATGAGACAGGAAAGGACAGCAGAAAGAGGAAGAGGAAAAAGGGGAGAAAAATATGTTGCCGCTTTTCGTCTTAATTTGAATCCTGATAAAGTCTGGATAGACTGTTGTGATTTATCCACCAAAATTAATCTGGCAGTCTGCGCTGTATAATGTGTACCCCATGAGCTGTCTTGACTTAATGTTTTAACAACAGCAGCTATGTCGGGGATTAACCCTGTCCCGGCCTGTCTGCCTGTATTATACAGCTGAAAACTGTTGTGTATTGAAATCGCCCCCTTCTGCATCTACTTTTCATTGTCAAAAGATTTCTGAGTGAAAATGCTCTCATACCGATGCAGAAAATACGATTTCCAAATATGAAGAGGACGAGTGAGTGGAGTAAGGAACTTGGATATTGTAGTTGGCTTTGTTGCCAGCAACCTACAGCTGTTTTAAAAGTGATGCATAACTTCATAACCTTCCCAGTGAAATAGACATATTTCTGGAAACGCTCATAGGAACGGATTCATTGTGATTTAAGAGAATACATTGCATTCGTCACATTACTGGTATTTAGATTTCTTTATTAACAAATCTGGGTCTACACTTTACATATGAATATGAAACTATAATTTCACTAAATTAGTTTTTAGCATTATGCATAAATTAAGTGATATAAAACATAATAAGATTCATTAAAATCAGAATTTAAGTGTAGTCAAAAAGGAAAGTCGATACGTTCACAAAACGAAGCAATATTAAACCACCATATTGTTAACCACCCCCAAAGCAGCCCTCTAATGTGCAGCCGAGAGAGAAGAGATTAAAGTATTGGCTAAATAAAGACAGATAATGCCTTATTTAGAGGCTGTATTGTCAATGCCCTGTTCTCTCCTGTTATATGGATATACGCGGATCTCGAGTGATCTAAATATCATCCGAAGGACGCAGAGTAGATGAACGTATTTTATGCCAGAAATAAGGTCCAGGTTAAAAAAACAAACTTCTCCTTTAATTGGATTTTAAAGATAGAATCAGGCCTTCAAGCAGTGTATGGTGCAGTTTATCCAATCCAGGCAACCATATATCTATAAATTAACCTTTTTGGCTTTAAGATTGGGATCCGATTAGTGTTGGTTGATTTTTACATATTTCCTTGTAATGAATTGAAAGCACGCTTCAGGCTGATGGAGATTAATGTTCAGTAGTACTGAGGCTGGGAATCAAAGCTCAGATCCAAATAAAGGAAAAAACCTACTACCCAAACAAAACAAGAGTTTCAATTTTTCTCATCACTTCCTGAGTGCTCCCATAGAAAGGTCCTGGAAGAGAGCTAAATAAGTTCTCGAGTCCCCCAGGTGGTGCATCAACATATATAGCTAATTCTCTATGTAGAAAGTTTTCCTATTAAGACTATTCAGTTTGAATGTTCTAATAAAAGATTATTTTGTTTTAGAAACATCAAACCTCTTCCATTTATTTAAAATTTTTGGATCAAAAGTGGGAATCGATAAGAGTCGGAATCACTGAGAAGAATTGGAATCAGAATTTGAAATAATCTCCAACCCCGTTTTTGGTCAGTAGTCGGATTCATTTTAAACTGAAGTAGTTCAGAAAGAAAGAGTTTATTCTAAGTGATGGCTACAGGTGAAGTAATAAAAACTGTCCAATTTGTTTTTAATCTCTAAAAAGCATTGTTAGTGTCCAGTAAAAACCCTCTAAATGTCTCAGTTCCTGTTGTTCCTGCACGAAAGTCTGAGTCCTTTAATGCTCTGCCACTGTCCATTTAATCCTCTGCATAATCGATGCACATGAATATTGCAGCGTTGTAAATTATTGAACGCAACACTGGGGCTGCTGTCTTATTACTCAACTGTCAACAATGTTTTCTTTTCCTTTTGTAGACATATTCTGGTCTCTTCTGTGTGGTCATTAATCCCTACAAAAATCTGCCCATCTACTCAGAGAATATCATTGAGATGTACAGGGGCAAGAAGAGGCACGAAATGCCCCCTCATATATATGCCATCTCGGAGTCTGCATACAGATGCATGCTACAAGGTAAGTCTGAGTGTCTCTGTTGTGTATAATAGACTCTTCTATCTCAATCCACCACACTTTACCACTTTAATACACCTTTAAATGTCATTGAATGTCAGTCTGTTGGTTTAAATGTTTTGTGTTAGATTATTGTAATTTTTTTTAGTCAAGTAAAAGGTTACATTTGCACACCACATTTTAAGGTATAAAAGGTTTTTTTTTTTTTATCAGAATGATCGAATCAATGTTAACTAGCCTTTGAGAGCATCATGCATGCCTCGAAAATTCTGTCTCTGTGGAATTTTAGTGTCATGTTTCTGTTTTTAGCAAGACTTTTATGTTTGAAATGACTTTTCTGACTTTAATGTTAGGAATGTACACAGTAGGGGTCCCAAACACACAATGCCAAAACCTTACAGTTTTCCCTCATTTATATTATTCATTTATCCTCAGAACGCTAACAGCAAATCCATTACAGCTGCAATGTTAATTTTATTTTCCAAGCATGTCTTATCCCATGAGCATGATTTGTGTGTTGCTGGATTGCTCTAGTTGTTGCATTCTTCAAGTTTGAACTCACTTAGGAAGACAAAGTTTTTTACGTGAGGACAGTCCAGGCTGAATGACGTCTTCGAAGATCTTTGCCTTGTAGTTGCCAAGCTTCCACACTCTATGAGCGGTGACGGACCAGGATCAGACCAACAAGAACAGAGAGGGTGACCCCATTGTGTTCAACAATAGATCCTTTGTGCGTCTGCAAGGGCTGGCCAGTGGGGGTGGTGACAAACTGGACAGTCTCGTCAGTCGCTGTAGGCTTTGCTTTCCTCATGTTGGTGCACAGAAGGAAGTTTTGGAAGCCTTAGTAATCTAACTTGATTGAACCTTTGCCATCTGTGAAGTAAAGCACGGACAGATAATCACCCTGATGGGATTTGTGACAAGGCATTTTTGCTACTCTTCTTACAAAAGCAAGACAACTTGATTTGTAGTTGTCTATACAGAGTATAGAATACATCAGCTTTGTTTTAAAGCTGCATGTTGTGAATAACTGATGTCGCGTTATCCCATACCATCACTTTTGATGCTTTGAAAGGTAAAGGACACATTCCACATCTGTGCTGTGGGACTCCTTTTGATGCTGCTTTTCTGTTTCTTTACGCCCTCTTCTCTCTACAAACTGCCTTTCTACATGGATGGACATAGACACATGGGGGCAGGGCCGCGAGAGCTGTCAATTAGTAATGCTTTGATGCCAACATATTTTTGCTGGCGATTTCCTTAGCTTTGAATAAGGCCCTCTGCCCGTGTTAGCTGAATGTCTCTAAGCACACAAGCCTGACCTGCCAGTTTTAATGCAATTCCAACCCTGTTGTAGGCATCAGAATTAACAGTTGTGGCTGAAAAGGAGGTTTGTAGGCCAGAGATTAGTGAAGGCCAGCTGCTTTCAGCTGTGGCCTTGAGCATTTCAGCAAACTGGTTGATAAAACGGAGTATCCAGTTGCATCGATTAGCTTTAGTTATTTATCCCTTTCTTCCAAACTGGCTGTAACGTCTCTGGAAAGCTTGATGTCTGTAGATGCCTTTGGTTTTTCTCTAGGCCCCAGTTTGAGGCTGGGTATGTAGATGGTTTTCCTAACCAGTGTTTGTCATTTTTAACATCAAATCTGGCAAATTGTAATTGCATGCATTTATAATAAAAGTCTATGTTAATGCAATCAGTTGATGAAATAACAGAATATGCCTGTTTTTGGCTCATTCATCACTGTTGTAAAGATGTAAAAATCAAGTTCTGACATATAGCATAAGAAATTGTGCAGTGATACAGATGATTATGTATTAATTGGGGTTGTGGCTAATAATTATTTTCTTAACAAATAAAGTATTGATTATTTCAATCAGTGGATCAATCTATCGGTTTTATTTCTATATTTTTTTATTTAAAATTTACTAATAGATAACCTTAACTTCCATTAATTCTATTCTTGTTTTGCCTAATTACAGCTAAAATTCTAATTATTTTGGGTAATTATATGTTGATGATTATTTAGCACACTAACTCGGTGTCTTTCAAAACGAGTTAAATTAATTGTTCTTTTTTAATTAGATTTAGTTTTTACATGATCAGATTCTCTTGAACTTTTAATGGGATTAAAAATATATATGTAAAGCACCAACAAATACAGACGGTTTTGAGTTCTGAGTGAAGTTGCAGGGTTTGACCCTCCATGATCCGGGGACCAAAGATGTGCTTATGTTTTATCAGGTCTCTGTTTTAAAAAAAAAAAAAAGTCTTTGGTAGGGTTGGTTCAGGATGGGCATTTTAAGGGATTTTTTTAGGTGGACCAATCAAGCCAATGAAAGTTGATTAGTCTTGATTAGTTCAACAACATTAATCACCGAAGCACTCTTTTTGCCGTCACGCGAGCGTTTAGCGATAACAAAACCAGTCATTTTTTTTTTTGTCTTTCCGCTCCTGAAGCGCAACATTTTTGTAACTGTTTAGTTAGTCCTCATTGCGCTGGTAGAAACTGAACAAGTTAGCTTCATCCTGCATAATGTGCATTGGACTTTGTTGTCCAGTTGAGTGAAATACAGCCACCCTACGCTTCGCTTTGTTGCCGACATCTGGTCCGGTCTTTTGCTTCCACTGTAGGTGCAAACTCTGGCAGAAACATAAGTTCGTAAACACAAGTTCACTCCGTGGAGTGAAATCTTAAGTCTCATCCTGCCCCAAACAAAAATGAGTGGACCCCTTTAAAAAAAAAAGTAGTTGGGTTAGGGCTAATCGGTTAGTCGTGCACATCCCTGGTAGGGATGTAAATTGTAAACAATTCGATGTGTTTTCGTATACCACAGAAGTAAACAAAGTTATGTAAATGATGACACGTTATTGCAGCTGTTTTTTCACACAGTTTTAAAATATCAAATTAATTAGAATTCTTATTAGACGTATTAATTTATAGAATTATTCGAGTAATTGCAAATGGAACTGATGGTTTGTTGCATACTTACTTCACTTCAGCCAAAGATATTGGCCAGAGTTTGAAAAAAAAATTTAATAAAAATTCTGCTATACTTGAGAGATCCGTTAAAATTCCTTCGATTAATGACCTCAAACTTAAAAAAGTCCTTTGATTTAAAAAAAAATCAAGTATTTAGAGTATTAGTAGCGAGCTGAGGGGAGACTTCTTGCTTTGTGGGGCTTTGCAGCTAGTTTGTGTGCGGAATTGATGACATGAGAGGGTTTAACAGGAAGAAGTTGGCACAGTCAAGGTGTGTTTTGCCCTTAATGGTAAGATGGCAGACCCGACATGTTATTTTTATGGCTTTGATTGCTGACAGGAGTTTAGCTCTGTAGCGCTCAGCTGTTAATGATCACCCACCCCCCAAACAATATAGGAACCCTTCTGAACTAAAAGCCTGTCGCAAACTCATTCAGTGCGATGTGTATTCTACTCTCGATAAGTACAGACAGAGTTAGCATCTGAGAAATCAGTGTAATAAATACATACCCCGGTATGATAGGTGGCGCTGTACCCATTCCAACTGTTGCTAATAGAGCCACTTCCTGTTGACCTCTTCACCACCAACAACAACAACAAACTCAGGCATTGGAGAAAGATGGAGAACGCAGAGCCAGATGAAGCTACGTCCCTCTACATTTGGTCTGTGATGAGCTGCTTGTTGCACAAACTCGATGCCCAACGGAGCATTCTCCATCGCGTTGTTTGTTTCTTTCTGACGGCGACAGTAATATCGTCTCCTTTGACTTCCGGGTCACGACCCCGGGAAAACATCTGGAGCATGCGCAGAACGCAAAGTCTGATTCACCACGAGCTTCAGCGTCTACAAGCAGGGTTAGAGTGACTTTCAACCCAGTTATCTCGGGGTCTTAATCCGACTGAATAATCCGATTCGATCTAATTTTTAGTCAAACTAAGGTGTAAACATGAACTTAATAACTCAGTAATTATTGTAATTTAGCCAGTAATCCGATTCTTTCAGTGCCATGCAACCCCACTGAGTGATTCGAACAACTGATTCTGCCCACAGTGAAGGGATGCTGTATGTAATGGAAAACTAAGCATAAAGAAGCTGCGCTGAGTCGACTTGTACTGTACTATATAATGGGGAAAAGGCCATAACTCAGTTCCCACCGTATATATCTGGGCAACAACGCGAGTACAAGCATGCACAATCCATACACTGGTTATGTATTTTCTAACTGTCCTGCTATCATTTGCATTTCCTGCAATCAATTTAGGTTCCCCCTCTTGAGAATTGCTTTCTGGTACAAACACATACAACTGAATCACCCTGAAATTAAATTAAAACTTAAAACCGAGATGGGGCCGGCCGGTGTCAACTGCTGGTGGGAGATGTGGTTGGGGTCGTGCAAAGGTGTAGACTCACACCCAAGCTATTTCAAAGCCATGAGAGGCTTTTTTTCTTTTCCCTTCATGACATATAAACTTTCAAAATTTACATTTTTCAGAGGCACCAATTCGCTATTCAGGGGATTAGTAACTGCTGGAGTGGGACTTTAATTTGTCGACTTTGTAGTTTTAGTTTCAGTTTCCATCTGCACGGTAAAGAACACTTCACACAAAAATGTGCTGCCCCTAATTTATTGGCTTTGGAGCTTAGCAGATTGCCACATCATATTAACAACTGGAGGATGTTTAAACCTCACAGGGATTTGTTAATTACTGCAGCATTACTGGGAAGCCCGTCATTGCTCAGACGGGAGGTTAAATGAGGTGTTACCTAACTAAGATGGGGTGTTGGGAGACCTTTAGAACTCACTGCACATCTGTTATTGATTACAGTTCCAAATACTTTTCACAAGTGTCCTCACACGAAGCTGATTTTATTTTCTGTCAAAATGTGTTGCAATGGGGCGGTCTGTGGTGGCATAAAAACTAAAAGTGTTGCAAGGAAATATTTGTAGGAGCTTCAATGAAAACATGTATCAAAGCAGTCATTTGGATAAACTCTGATGGATTCAAAGAGTGAACATCATCAATACTGCAAGTGTCCCAGGCGGGGTTATGAAACAGGATCTCTTTGTTTCAGGAGAAATAGAGAAAGACCCCTTTCTTGGTACTCTCCTCTGTGTTTAATTATGGTATGTGGTCAAGTCCAGCTAGATTCATCTTGGCTTGGTGAAGTTTTCCCCAAAGCAGATGTCTTTGGTTTTCAGAGGTCCATTTTATAATGAAATGACCAGGGGGGCCAGAAAACTCAACTGGCTGAGAGAGCTCCCCATGAAGCTGAAAGTCTTCATCGCAGTAGGCCTGAATACTGACCCCTGCTCATACTGACCCCCCCCCCCCCTTCCATGTCTATTTCCACAAAGGAATAAAGGAAGGCCACTGGCGCCTAAATAAGGGGGGGAAATATGTTTGCGGCTTATTTGCAAAATATGTTCCACAAAGTTCTCGTATCATGGTGCAGACTCTGCTCCACCTGACAGTAAACAGGTCTTTGATGGCATTTCCAAACAAAGTTTGATTCTATTTTCTTTCAAGCTAAAACTTAGCCTGGGAATTCCCATGCTGCTTTGCGCGCGATTTCATTCACACTGCAAAGGCAGCCTGGAAACCACCGCCCTTATTTTTGCCTGAGTTAGGGAGCCAATCACAGAACGGGGGGGGCAGCAAGACGATGACGACGTCTATGCGCGACACCGAAGCTTGTAGAGTGTTAATCCAACATGGCAGCGGACACAACGTTACCGTTCGATGCAGCCTTAGAAAGTGTTTTAAGTAGCTTAGAACGCAAGTTTACTTTTAAAAAAGAGCAACGCGTCTTCTTCTTCCTCGTCAAATTTCTGTCGCTCTACATACGTCATCTGGTATAAGTGATACAATTGGCTATGAATCGCGCGCAAAGCAGCATGGGAAGAACCAGACGCCATTTGATAGACATTCGTAGCGCCCAATAAACGGCTCTAGGCATTCGTAAACCACGCCTCAAATACGAGAAAATGCACACCTAGTTCCCAGACCACCATCTCATCGAGATGTGGACGCGTCAGCCAGGCTAGCTAAAACTACTTCCTAATCACCGCGGTATTCTAAGCACACAGGAAATAGTTGCTTATCTGTAGAGAAAGTTGCTCTTTTACTGCGCTTCGTCCCATTAACGCACAGAAGCCAGGTGCATGTGTGGACAGTGAGACCTAAAGCCAATTCCAAAAAACTCAACAAAAAGCTGAAGTGAATATCTGATTCTCAGAAACCAAAACCAATGTTTTTTTTTTTCCATCTTAACATATTATTAATAATAAACAGACTGTATAGCCTACATAAATATCACTTATTCTCATGAATGCTATTTATGTGAAGGGATTTATTCATTTGCTTGGCCTCTGTGTTTTAAAAAAAGAGTCTATTTTAGTGTTTTTTTTTTTTTTTAAAAGAGGATAATACTTTGACATTTTCCTTTTTAAAATAATACAGAAATTCCCATTTAGTAAAAAGTCAGTCGCTCAACCTGCTGTTTAGGATGGGGGCTGCACTTAGCATATCTAACCTCAGGCAAACCGTGTGTCCGTGTTGACGTCGCAGGACGCCCGGGCTGTAACCAATGGGGCATGCATAATGGCGACATGTCTTGCGAATCTTTGTGTGCATGAATTTGTGTCAGAGAGCGTAAAGTTCTAGGTTGTCCTCCTCTGAATAACCCACCTTCTTTGGTTAAAAAGCATCCTACAAATAAAATATAAGATCAGAATGAATCCATAGAGGTAAATTCTTTTTTAACCTAGGTATAGGGACCTGTGAGCTTTTGATGGGCTCCAAGATTGGTTTCACTATTGATTTTTGGCAATATTTTTATTTTATTGGATATTGTTTCTTTGTATTATGCTGGATGATGGGCCTAAATGATTTCAAATACATTATCGTGGTATAATGAACTTAAATTGGATCCTTTGTGTTCGTACCACATTTTTGTCCAAATTGAGTATATTGCCTTCAGTATGACTTATTTTCCTTTAAACTAATTTCCTGTCATCTTTTTTTCCAGCCGCCTCTCTTTGGCTGCAACACTAGCTTTAGTGGAGCAATTAAGTTCAGACTGCCAAAATAATTTCCATGACTTTCCATGACTACAGTTTTGGATGAATCTTGTTGCCAGTTTTTTCTCAAGCACATTTAAGTCTACTATCAGATTTCATTACGCTTTCCTGCTCTGAGATGCTCCATTTATTAAAGCAAATACTTGAATCTCTATTGAATTTGTTTCCATCTACACGTCTTTGGCTCAACCAGCTGCTGCAGTTCATCCTGGCTTTTGCCGTGTCAGACATTAAAATCGTGCTTTGAAATGTTTGACGGCTTTGAATATAATTACTTTACTTACAGAAACCTTGTTATCCTCCCAATTAAGGCGCTATCTGAGGTGTTGCTTCTCAACGTCAACGCGTATACTGTGTGGATATTTATTTGTTTATTTTTTATTTTTTTCTTTAATTCATGTTGGTTGTGTTTTTTTTTCCCATGTGGAAAATGACAGTAGTACAACAGCCACTGTGCTGTGTCCTAAGTATTTATGAGGAGGCGCTGTCTTACCAGCAGTCAGAGCTCTCTCAGTTTGAAGACGCAGGGGCTGACAAGCTAACAGTTGCTTAAAATGGAGACGAGACAAAAGGTTATTTTCACCATCTTTAAAGAATTTCTGTAGCAATTTGAGCAAATGTTACATCTTAGATTTTTACTCTGGTTCACGTTAGCCTAAAATGTTTTCCTTTTAAAATGGCAAAAATTGGCTCTTCTCCGGGTACTCCGGGTCTTCACAAGTACTTAATTCACACATATGTGCTTTTAACTGTACCACTTGAATACAACTGAAATATGACTTTTAGAGCATTTTAAAATGCATTTGAATTGCATATATTTAACATTATTATTATTATTATTATTATTATTATTATTATTATTATCATCATTTATTTATTATTGTAAAAGAGATGAATTTATGAAAAAACAAGTGAATAAGAAAGCCCTGGCTGCACTATGTTTGAGTGCAAAAATAATTAAGTGGGATTTTTTTATTTTATTTTTTTTTTAACTTGAAACTGAAATGTCAAGCACATAAATGGTATTGAATGGAATATATCTATTGTGCTCATGTGTATTTGGCAGCTGTGTGCTGGAAAAGTGCAAGTGTCAAATTTATACTATTTATATCCGTATCGACTCAGATCTGCATCGGAGACGAAAGAGAATCTTGATCAGGACCGCCCTAATCTATTCGTTGACTGTAAAATCCCTTCGGCAAGCATAGCAGCACAGAGGTGTTAAACTAATAAGCAATCACATGCCGCCTCTATCTTATGCGTTTTCCATGCCAGAAAGGACACTTCAAAATCAGATAATTCAGTTTTCTGTCCTGGTGTTTTTATAGTTCAGTTCTATTTCAACCATTTGCTCCTGAGTGTGCTTAGAAGCAAATGCTATAATTATCACATGGGGCACATACCCACTACTTTATTTTGATTGAAAAATCAGATTTACTGTATGTAGTTGTTCGTTCATTTTTCAAGGTGCTTTTTGTGTCTAAGATTGGTCATCACACCTTGAAGAGTGTTGATTATTATTCCAAACATTGTGTAGTTGAAAAATTGACTGTTACGTCTGTGGCTGTAGGGCCTTCGTACAGGATTGAACTCTTAAGTATAAGCGCCACCTTTTCAATACTTGAATTGGAGTTTTTAGGCTTTTTCTGTAATGGAGTGCTTGAATGTAAATGTGTTTTATTTATACAGCCCTTTACAGACTATCCTTACGATGTACCAAAGTGCTTTACAGTAGTTAATAAAAAAAGAGAAGAATAAGTAAAAACAAATAAAAACAATAAAAGAACAGTGAAAGCAATAAAATACAACAAAATCGAACAAGATAAAATAATATAAAAGTGTCATCATACTGCTGGGTATTAAAAGCAATCCTAAATAAGTAGGTTTTTAGCCTAGATTTGAAGAGGGTTAGAGAGGCAAACGTGTTGACTGACAGGTTTATGTTTGCCACCCATGTTCATCCTGCTGGTCAGGACTTAGATGGGGTGTCATGAGGTCATGTCACACATGTATCATTACAGGTGTTATTCTTCCTGGTAGAGAACCCCTCCGTGAGAACAGAACAGGGCTCCAGATGAGCTTTTTCCTGGTGCACAAATGAAAACTTTACCGATGAGTTCATATTCTTTCCATCTTGACAGCATTACTGTTAAATACCTGTTTTTGATGATTAACAGTTTACAGAAAAACTTCTTTTTTACTGAAAGTTTGACAATGATAAAAGAGAAATTAAGTATTATGGTAAACCATTAAAATGAATAAATTCCTTAATATAAATCCCATTTCCAAAGCTAAAGTCTCATTTTGGTATTTATACAGGCTTAAAAGTTAATTAATTTCCTACAGATCTATCAGTACTGCTGTTAAGATGGAATAAATATCTCTTAAGTTGCATTTCAGCTTAAGTTGTTGACACAGTGGTGTCTTTTCACGTGAGCTGCACACATGAGCTACTGTGTTGTTTCTGATTAAAGTGATTTTCAAGTGATTAAATTTGACCCACGTATGCGGTGAGTTGCAGCTCTTCTTTTACAACCTGGTTAGACATATTAGCCTACATTTTTATTGTCAATTCAGTCTCTTCTGCAGACTCCTGCATTTAAAATGTTACTTGCAGATGCTAATTCACTTACTTGCCATAATTGCTTTGGAAGATTAGCAACTATGTTTGCACACAGTCTCACCCGCTGATCTTCTGGACACTTTACTAATGGCCTGGGTGGAAAATCTACACAGGGAATCTGATTTGAATGATGTGATATTTACACTCACAACACTCCTGTCTGCACACTATGTGTGAAAATGGCACACACGCTTTTCCTTCTAAGTTTCTGCTGCCTCGCTTAGCAAAATGCTCATTCTGAATTTCCGACACTGTCAGAATTTCTTTGTTCATGAAACCACTGCGGCAGCCAATCTTTGTAAACTCTCACTATCGGCCACTTTTTTAGATTCTTTCCTTTTTCATCCTCGACGGATTAAGGTTGCTGTGTTTACCTGGCAAAAGCTTTTTGGCTTTCCTAAAAGATGGATGACCGACATGAAAATCGTGTTGTGTTTGATCGTGGTTAAAAACTTGGTACCTCCTACATTGGACAGATTCATAGTCACAGTCCCATAACTAAAGATAGCCAGGAGACATTTCTGGCAGTTTCAGAAATTTAGGATTGTCCTTTTGAGTCTGGCTGCTGCTATGACAAAGAAGCAAATCTTGTTGTGTTGTGGCCTCATACCTTGAACAGAAAAAGGGTGGAGGCATGGAATGTAATTTCAGAGGAATCGCAGCTACCAGATGAGTTGCAAGCATAATTATACACAGCTTATATAAACAATGCAGTCATTTTTCAGTCTGTCAGCTTATAAAACCTACTTTACGTTTATGGGATGCTTGGAATCTGTCTTGCCCTTCCTGGTTGCATCCTACGACAGAATGCGGGTGTCATGGTGGAGCCTGCACACATCAAACATGATGTCATAGCCAAGTTATTTGGATGTGTGGGTGGCAGTGAACTTCGATGATGGCTAAGACTGCAAAGTTTGTAGTCGTCTTAACCCTCCTGTTGTCTTGCGGGTCAGAAGTGACCCACTACCATGTTTAGCTGTAGAAAAAAATACCTTAAACTATCTTTTTCCAACTTGAAATTTTATGACTTTTCCTAAAGGGACCCCATCATTAGAAAAAGTCACACTTTATTTCTGTTTATGTTTTTGACCCATGAATTATAAAAACATTTAAACACCAGAAAAAAGTTCAGTTTTTTTTCCCCTTTCAATATAATTAATTCAGAAGTAATTACTTCACCTTTATATAATAGCAATAATAAATCTTTATTATGTAAAAGAAAACTGAAAAACAAGAAAACTGTTGGTCCAACTGACAGTTGGTTTGTAGGTTAAAAAAAAAAAAACAAGTGTAATCCTGAAAACTGGTGATTGTCTTTTTGTGTTGTGTAACAAAAAATACATGATAAAAAATGTATTAAATTGAGTTGAATAGATAAATAACAGGTGGTTTCATCATACAAAATAGATTTTGGATTTAAAATTCAATGAAGTTGCTTTATTTTGGGGCTTTGGTAGGGCGGGTCATTTCTGACCCGTAGGATAAGGGGAGTAAACACAATGTTAAGACCGCACAAAGGGTTAAGCTCACCCAAAGTCCAAAAACAAGTTATTTCTATATTTATTTCCTCTCAGGAGGTCCAAGTATGCTGTAGAATAGTTATCCTGAAGAGGAATAAACAGTAAAAGCACATAGCCGTTATTTCCTATGGTCAATAAGAAGGCACCATAGTGCATGTCTGATTGACTTTATTATCTTGACTTTTTAACCGACTCTTGAATCACTGTGGTTAAAAGGGGTTTTGGTCTCACTATATTCATTTTTACGCGTCAACACCAGCGACTATATGGAAAATGAGTGCACAATTTGGTCTGGACTCTGTCTGCAGTTAGCACGCACTTCTCGGCAGGAGATAAGTTCTCACAGCTTAAAATAGATTAACTGACATAGGGTGTGTGCATACAGGATGCACGACTGGATGTATAAAGTACAGTGTGGAAATTTATTTGCAGCACGTTGAGAATTTCAAGTTTGGCTCCCTGAATACTTTTTTTTGTGTGTGCCTTTGTTTTTTTGTTTTTTTTAGCAATATCGCATACATATATTTGAGCTTATGCACAAAATGAACGAGTGAGTGTCAGCAAAAAAGGCTTAGTTGCCACTCTTACACACAGGCATTAGCTATCAGGAGTTGACGCTGGCTCGGAATCAGTGTGCAACACACACAGTGAGGTCACTGTCATGAGTTAAGAACATTTCCCGTTCTTTGCCCCTGTTCTTGCAGTGAGAAACACCACATGCAGAGTCACAGAGCTGAAGGCCATCCTCAAATTTTACACTGCTAACAGTTTGCAAGGCAATCAATGCAAGAGCAATATATGACAAAACGTTATAAATGAAACCCTTTATATCTGAAAAACCTTTTTCCTTCGCTTGTATTCTTATTATTTTATCTTTCATCAGCCCTTCGGTATGTCTAAATCAAATATTTATGGGAAATTTGAAGTCCTTCAGCTTTTACTTAAGCTGATATCGTATCCCGGTGGAATTCTCCAGTTCCAACTTTATTAGTCATGTGAAGCTGGCAACAAGCATTGCCAATCATGAGAAACCCACAAAACTGTTCTTATGACCATTGAGTAATGCCACAGAAATAACTATCTCTGTTATGGTGGTTCTCATCTGCACAAGTAACCAGAAATTGTACAGTCTGGAGAGCCGGAAAGAATGGAAGTGGACAGTCTGTCAATGATGGGATGATATCTTTACACTGCATCTGCAACCAGTCTGATAAAGGATATGGAGAGAGGTCTTTTTTTGGGGTGTTTCTGTGTTTCTATCCTATTCAGATAGAGATGTGAATGTAAAGAAAAACACGACAAAGTTAAACTCTGAGCGAAGAGGGGACTGTGCTTATGTGTGGTAGCACTGTGCAGTTAATTCAGGAGGTGTTTTTTTTATATTTTTTTATTATGATAAAAATAATGATAATAATACTAATATTATTATCAAGTATAACAGATCATAATAATTAGCTTTTCTTTTTTTTTTTTCTCCTTTAGTCCAGAATGTTTTCAAAAGAACCTCTCGTCACACTTTGATATCTCGGCGTCCTCGTCATAATCAGCCAACTTTAATGTGTGCTGTCATACTCAGCATTGCAGACGCCGTTACAGCATGAGTGCTCCCAAAGTCCATTTTAGCGAGGATAATCGCCGGCCTTAAAGTACATGAGGAAATTTCTGTTCAAAAGCAGGAAATCCATGTTGTCCTTGATGAGTCACCCAGCTGTCCACCATCTGTCCATTATTACACCACAAAGGAACACAGTCAGCACTCCTGAAGACCTTCACCTCTGGCAGAACAGTCTACTCTGGGACACAACAAGGACGAAATCATTCTACATGTTTGCAACAACGGTTTCCAGCCGTTTTTGTTTGGTTTTGCTAATTTTCTCTTTTTATAGACCCAGGAGAGAAACTTTTCTTTTTAAACTTTTCTTGAGTTTTGTTTCTGTCATCCGTTGGATTCGTTACATCACCGCACACTGACTTGGAGAATAAACGTTTGAATGTTTCCCAAAGAGTGGCGACAGCTAGTATTAACATGCATCCTGTCTAATTTGAACACAGTTTGACAGCAGTATGTATGTGTCCTTCCCCACATTAAAGGACCACATGCTTGCCTCTAAGAAAGCAGCAGTCAGGTCAACTAAATGTAGAGTGTGAAGAGAATGGAACATATTTTTCTAATCATTGAACTTCTTGTTGCTTCGCCAAACATGTGACTAGACGGCAGGCACTATCCCTACAGGGCCATTGATGGGCAAACAAAGTGCTGTTTTCCTGTGACATCAACACCATTAATATTCTCTATGTGGCCTCAAGATGACTGTCTGACTGTGTAATGAGAAACTGGAGTCCCATGGAGGCTTATGAGGACTCTTTCACATATTTCGTGACCACAAAGCTCGAGCTGACCTCAGCACAGTACTCGTTTACATTTTTTTTTTTTACTTTCTTTGTATTATGTTAACGTGACACGAACCATCTGACTTGTGTGGATTTTAATTGGGCTACGCTGGTCTGAGTTCAATCCAAACGAGCCCTGACTTTTGCAGGCAGATAAGTGGAAAAAGGGACCCTACCTTCAGATTTAAGTACAAATTGTGAACAAATCTTCTTTTTTTTCTCTTTACCATAGAGGATGTTGTAATTCTTTTATTGATTGTTTATCTCATTAATGCTGCCTAGCTTGGCTAGAACACAATTTAAAAAGCGATCTTTATCTTGAGGCTGGCTAAGTTACAATGAAAGTTCCATTCAATAATGATAGAATTGTCACAATTTCATAGATTCATGAAAGTATCATATAAGATAAAATTGGGCTAAATTTGTTTGTTCTTGTCTTTTTCCCTCATTTCCCACAGATCGAGAGGACCAATCTATTCTTTGCACGTGAGTACACAGGCTGCATTACTTCAATTTTGAGCATTGAAACAATTGTCATCGATTTATTATGTGCTGTGGAATACTTCGGATTTATTTTTTCCTCCCAAATCGAATTATTATCAACGTGGAAGGCAGTAACATTAATATGTTTACTGGCAATTGCCCAAGTTCTTCCAGGCAGTGAAAGTTAACTTGGGTTATTTAATTTTTTTTAGCAACTGAGACTGGCCAGACGGTCACCACTTGAGAGAGAAAAGTGAGAAACGCGAGTCTGAGAAATGTCTGACATTTCTGCGAGACAGCCCTCTGGTGTCATTTCAATGACGGGTGTCTAGAGATGACAGGAATGTCTCCACAGAAAACGTATGGCATCAGCACAAGCCATGCAGCTTCCCTTTTAGCCATTAACATTAGTTGTGGATCTTATTTAGTCCCTTCTAAATTTACACAGAGACACAATGGTGTCTTTCACACAAACTTATTGACTTTAATTGAACGCTATCAGCAACAAAATCCCAAAGCATGCAGTTTGGCTGTCCCATGAAACAGGAAAGCAGAACACTCATTAACCAGAACTGAGCTGTAATTCAAATTTGTTCTAACTTACGTAGAGCCATGTGTAGCTAGAGTGACACGTTACATATTTTTGTGAATTTGTTTATTACAGACGGGTCATTCAACTTTTTCTTTTTTACATCCATTCAAATAACATATCAACGATGGTACAAATGAACACCCTAAAGCAGGAGTCTTCAACGTTTTTCAGGCCAGGGACCCCCAAACTGATGGAGAGTTGGAGCAGGGACCACCCTACTATTTATATGGCATACAATTGTGTTTTATATTTAACGGGGCCTAGTGCCGTGTATAAACATAGCTGCTCTGTTATTGTACATTCAATACTAAGCTATTCAACTAATACACAGGTTAATGTATTTATAAATTTTATAAATGGCCGTGCCACTGCCATTTATAAACAAACATCTTGCATACAACACTGAGCTATTCAAATAATCCACAGATTTTAACTTTAAACTGCAGTACCCCCTGTTGAAGACCTCTGCCCTAGAAAGTTATGGAGATGAATTCTAGCCTTTTCTTGGCAAATAATAAACGATTGACGAAAGCTTTTGCACTGATGTACACAAACTAATTCTGAGTCAAGTCGGCACTCCCTGTTTATATGGCACGTCTTCAAAAATGAAGCGCCTAAGGAATGTAACACCAAGCAGGCCAGTGACAGTACTGCGATCCTTCCCTGATTACATTCTGTTCACAGCACCTAACGAGACTGTCACCGCTTACCCAACACTCTTCTATCCAGCCACGTCACACTGGTGCAGTACAAAAAAACCCAAAACAACAATATCTTGTGCACACTTTGCGTATGCAAATTTGCACTTTCTGTAAAACCTCAGTTATGCTCTAAAATCTCTCAATCTAAAACAGCTGTCCCAAAGGTTTTTGCACTGATTCGAGGTCTTGGGAAAATCTCTTTCCTGTTTTTCCTGTGCCATAGTCTCTGTATGACAGAGTGGTGAGAAACATGCCAGAAACCACAGCTGCAAACCTGGACTGACACTTGGAAAATATAGTGCAGAGAAAGACACAGATGATAGATTATTCAGTTTGATATCACCTTTGTACTTCTGTTATGTGAAGGGGGGTGGTTGAGATATACTATTAGTCAAACTAATTAACCATAAGCTCACAGCTATACGCCTAAAATATGTAAAGAAAAAAAGTTATTTAGTGATTTATTAATCGTTTTGTTTTTTTTCTTGATTATCTAATTGCTGAGCTGTTGATCTGTATGAGTTTAGTGTTTGACCACTGTTACCCCCCCCCCCCCCCTTTTTTTCTGTTTTTTTTTAATGGCTTTCAGAGGCGAGTCAGGAGCTGGCAAGACAGAAAACACAAAAAAGGTCATTCAGTACCTGGCACACGTTGCCTCCTCACATAAAGTAAGAAAAGACCACAACATTCCCGTAAGTATCCTATCAATGCTACTTATTCTAAGATATCAATATTTTCTCATCACTTTCCTCCTTTTACCTATAAACTAAATGAAGTTTAGTGAAAATAGATGCAGTGTCTTTTTGTCTCTCTGGATTTTTACGTGCTCAATCTAACAATTTCCATTTGTTTTTCTGTAACAAGCAGCCAGAATCACCCAAACCAGTGAAACTACAGGCAAGTTTCCATGCTCTCCCAGACACACAATGTTTGCATGCATGCTACACTTAACCTTTTGCTTTCAAACGTATTCAATTCCTCTGTGACGTGGGCTCATACAGCACCAGTTTGCTCTGAGATTGCTCAGCAAGTGGTGTCACTGATTACCCTTGAAAGAACAGTTCAAATGCCCGGTGGTTCTTCTGAAAACTTAATAAGAATCTGCTCTGTGTTTCTCTATCAGGCACAGAATGCTGTTGTAAGTAATTGTTAAAAGTGGCATGACTTCTCAGACTCCTTCTATTGTGGTTGCTTATTTGTTTTATTGTTCAGATGTGTTGTAGTTTGGATTTGCTTGTCATTTTTCTTTAACGTCATAAACGTAATTAGTGCATGCTGTGTTTGTTTTTGCTGTGGTAGGCACAAAGTCGACTTTGGTCTTCTTGTGCTATTTGAAACATTTTTACTGCTTTTAACAGTTATCATGTTTCTGCTTATAGATAAAGTTAGAGACATATATTATGGAAGTTTTTCTGTGCCATCAGAGTTTGAATACGAATTTCTAATAATGAATTTTTACAGCATCAAAATCAGACTTTGAATTTGAAAAACCAACAGTGGAAAAAAAAATCAATTTCTAAAAACAAAAATCAGTGGAAAAAAATTCGACATTAAAAAAAATTCAGTGGAAAAAAATTCAATGGATGTTGAGTCTGGTTCTTTTTCCACTGAATTTTTTTCCACTGAATTTTTTATAGATTTTGTTTTTACACTGTTGGTTTTTCAAATTCAAAGTCTGATTTTGATGCTGTCAAAATTCAATATTAGAAATTCGTATTCAAACTCTGATGGCACAGAAAAACTTCCATAATATATGCTTATCATAAACTTGTAGACCAAAGGTGTCTGGTTTAAAAGCATTGTGTACATGGTCATTAGAGGTTGTATCTAACCAGGTCAGCAGAGTGCTTAAGTTATCTGTGTCCTGGTCATCGGGTCCCAGAGCCTGTTATCTAACCAGCAACTGAAACACAGTTGACCTGAGATGATTTAAGTCTGAACACCAGCACTACTCTGGCTCTCGATGACCAGGATAACGCATCGCTGAACGCCTTCATTAGCATTAGTTGTAAATTCCATTTGTAGACTGCTGTAGGTTGTGTGTAGGCCTTAAACAATCATTCCAGAAATGTCCCGCTTCAACTACAGCTCTGTTTGTATCCATGACCTTGTTGCAATTTATTGCTTCCTAATATTTGTAATTTATTTAACAATTGAATCTCTCCTACAGAGTGGATCCCTGTTTTATGTGAGTAGTATGTAGTTTCTCACCTATCTCACCTCACTTAGATAGAAAAGGGGGGCTGGACTCATAAAATAACTCACTGGTAACTCTTAGATGTTGGGCTTCCATCTACAGCACCTTCATCCACCTGCTGTATTTGAACTTTTGCATGATTTGTACTTTTTGTCCTTCCTAATGTATTAACAGTTGTATCTTTCAGTCATTCAACATTACTTGTTACTTGTTAAATATGGTATGAGGACATCACCCCTCTTAGAAAAAACAAGAGGAGCACAAAGTCGCCCCTCTTCTGATCTAGAGATCAAACTTATTTTTGACCAGTATATGTTTACGATTTTATTTGCAAATTAAATTAATTTCCTTTGGTTAAACTATTAATCTTTTTCAGTTTACATAAATTCTATTAATAAACTGACCATTATCATAGACTTGTTTTGCTTCTACGTGAACACAATCAAATTAAATGATTATTTGTTTTTTATTCTCTCAGGTTTTATCACTTTTTTTTAATTTTTTTTTATTAACTTTATTTGTTATAGAGGGACAGTGTACACTAATTGACATTTTACAAAGAAAATGTAAATGCACCCAATTATAGCCAATAGGCTAGTTTCCATTGGTAGTCCCCCTCCCAGAAGGAGCATGGCAAAATGACCTATTAATTAAAAGAATAAATTACAGCAAAAAAGCAAGCAAAATAAAACAATTACAATACATATAAAGAAACAGATGTGTTACACATCTGTCTACAACCCACCCAAACCCAATTAGTGTAAAGTTAACCTACTTACAAACTGTCTTGACAAGATATTTAGGTGATGCATCTTTCAGTAATGAACAATATGCAACAATCACAACTTTTACTCTTGAGAGTCTTTTTAACTGCATTGTTAGTCAGTTATAGTATTAATAAGACACTGCTGGTGTAAAGATTAGTGGTCTGATCTCAGGGTTTTTGCATTATATGACAATCTTTTCGGATAACTTTCCAGCACTTCTCATTTATATTCAGCGATTATACCATGGTTCACTGATTCTCACGTCAGTTCAACCTATTGGCCCATGCAAAACGTCTTTTGGATCACTTGTCCGTCTCATTCTGCATATGAACCAGATGAGTTCTCCACAAGGCTTGGTTCCTGCCAAGCTTTTTTTTATTTTCCTTGCTTCTGAAAAAGATGACTTGAAATATTCGTCTGGCCCCGTGACCTCTAAAACAGATGTTGCAAAGTGCAAACAGAACCACAACCAGCCTCTGCCTCATTTACTGATTTACTGCGTGACTTCTCCTCTTTGACTCCTTTAAATACGTCCTAAAATCTTGCTCCACAGCTCGCCAAACAGACTGCTTTTTGAAAAGAGTCAATAAGATCAGTTCAGTAAGAAAGAAAGAGGTACATGATGAGAAGTCATTAGTGCTAAAGGATGTTTTGTAGAGTCGACAGGTGATATGTCTCAGTCAGTTTGATGCCGCTTAGATCACTTACATTTTAACACAACAGTTGGAGAACCACACTTTGTCAGATGTCAGACGTGCTCAGTTTGAAACAGAAACGTGGCTCTGCTTGTAATGCTGCTACTGAACCCCTCAGGAGTGTTTGAAATCTGCCCTTTGTTTTGCACAGCGGATCACACAGACGAGTAGAGGTTGCCAGTGAATAATTTGAACCACCGAGCTGGACCACAGACCTGTGTTTATGTAGAAACAAAGGCCTCTGCTTTGAATCCTCTGCTGCTCCGATGGAGTGCTGCTTCATTCCATCATGCCAAAGTCCCGTCGTGCTTGTTGGCCAAAGATTGCATTAAATGTCTCGCATCCTGAGCGCCATGCTGATTCTTCAGTTTCCTTTTGTGGAAAATGTCTTGCTCAAACCATCGGCGCGTGGAGCTATTTCTGTCGTAATGGGTAAAATGGCTCTCTCAACCACGAGAAGAGAAATAATGCAGCAGAAGAAACTGTTTTTCTCTCAGCCACTTTGGATTCTCTGGTCATGACGAAGCCCACGAATGTGGCTTAGATGAAAATGTAGTGGAAACACCTGTCAAAACATCTTCATGAATCCTTTATTTATTGATTCAGCTTTTTAAAGTGTGGAGTCGGGCCCAGAAAGAAAAAAATAAACCTTCTTGAGGACACATTCTTCTTGGGAAACTGGAATGATAGACTGGCTTTTTTTTTTTTTTATTCACGGCACAAAGATCATTTCTATGAGTATCTCAATAAATACCTTCACACCTTTCAGTGAGTCAAGGGACTTAAAAGTCCGGTACACACTGTGCAATTCCCGGCCATCCCAGATGAAAGATGAACAGGGATGTCTGAAGAATAAAAACGTGCAACGTAAGGGACGAAATTAGGAATCATTGCAGTGAGACTGTTGCAATAGTAGTAATACTGCGGGGGGCGAAGTGTTTAGGACCGTGATGCTGGCGCTCAGGTGTAGAAGGATGCAGCGTGAAGATAAATACCAGCGGAATTACTCTAAAATCAGAAGCAAACTTACAAACATGACAGTCATTTTTCAGTCTGTGTGCACACAAACCCTACTTTACATTAACAGGCTTGGCATCTATATTGCTCTTTACTGTCAGAGCCTGTTAGAATTCAGCAGTTCTCATTGTCAAACAGTCTGCACAGATCAAACTTAATATTGTTACCAAGTTCATTAAATGCACGTTGTGGCTTGCGTCAAACTTCTCTGAATGCTAAAATCTCAGTGTGTAGCCTCCTTTAGTTTTATTTCTATGTAGATAAATTAATTGTTCACACCTCACACAAGAAAATGGCTTCATGTGGAGGTTTTTATGATGGCCGTGCTTGACTTTATATTTATGAGCTTGATCTGTTAATCTGTGGTCAGATCAAATCAAATTTATTTATACTGTATAGCACATTTCATGTACAAACAATTCAAAGTGCTTTACATAAAATAAAAGCATTGCAGATGGGAGTGGAAGAAGCATTAAAATACATAAAAGAATATAAAGAGAAACAAATAAAAATATTAAAGATATTAAGATATATTAAGATATTAAGCTTTGCACATTTTTCATTTAAGTAATTTAATGTGGACATAAAGTATTCTGTGTTTGATTCTGGAGTCTTTAACCCTTAAGAGTTTGTGAAGGCAGTTTTCTCCCTAACTGGCTCTCTCATTAGAATTGTTCCGGAAGTATCCATCACATGTGGACAGTTTGAAATAAAAGTGTGGGGGGGGGTGTTCGAAATAATTTCAGTCTTCTCACAGCTCTGCATCTCTCTCCACACACATTCTTCTCTGTTGGATTACTCACAAACTTAATGATTAAAGACGCATATTTGCATGCCCCAAAGTGATCATGTTTAATCACATCATGAGGACAGATAAGTTATATCTTTACTGGTTTCCTCTACCGTTAGTATTTGATTTTCTCGACCAAATGTTTCGCTTCTCAAAGAATCATGATTTTTACGATTTCTGCTGTCGACGTTTTAATGCAACGAAACTTTTTCAGGTGACGTTTTTTGATATGAACTCTCTTGAAAAACAGTCGAGCATTTTGAAAGGTCTGGCTGGTTTTCCACTGACCTGAAATGAGGAGAAGTGACATTTATGGGCAGATCTTAGAATGACTGAGATGATAGCTTAAAAGTCAAAGGTAGTGAAGTTACCCAGAAAATAGCCATGCCCCCATAGTTATAATTTCTGAAACGTAACTCTTAAATGTAATAGGATGAAATGTTTAGTTTCCAAATTCATAAAACATGGAAGCAGCAGCAAAAGATTTTCCAATCAATCAACAAATATTGACTTGCTCTCAAACCTTTAGCGATGGTGATATTTTTTCCAACCTAAAGCGTGCCGTTTTTTGCTCTTCAGAACCTTCTGTCCATTATTTCAGTTGGTGTGGCTGAAGTGCCGCGTTGGGTAGTGACCAGCTTTTTATTCCAAAAAAAAAAAAAAGCTCCCCGCTATTCTCTTAGAAACATCATCCTTGTCCGTGACTTGGAGTGTTTTTAACATCTAAGACAGTTTGGCTCACGGGGTGCTTTGAACAGCTGCTGAACCGATCGAGTTTTCTTTTTAAAAGTAAAAAAAGACAACATTTTTAAACCGTTACTGGTTTCAGATATTGTCGTTTTTGTCAATGATCTCTTCTAAGTAATCTTGAAAGGTTATATTTAATAACTTGAGAGGAATGTGTGTGTGAAGCCTGCTGCTCAAACGACATCCCAAGATGTCTGCCGTCCTCGCATATGCATGTTTTCAGTGCCTGTAAAACTGACAGTTCCTCATAATCTTTCTTTGGTGGCCTCCCTTTTTATGTGGCGATAAAGGGCTGTGTGTGTATTGCCTGTTTGTCTCTTTTAAAGGGCGAATTGGAACGTCAGCTTTTACAAGCCAACCCCATCCTGGAATCCTTTGGGAATGCAAAGACTGTGAAAAATGACAACTCATCACGTTTTGTAAGTAGAGCCGAATGAAAATAGTTCAGATTGACGTGCAGCTCTCTAGATCTGCTCTGCGTTTCTTGCTCATTTTTACTTTACATATGGATCAGATATAGTGATTTAGTGTTTGTCCTCCTGAAAGCAATTCACTCATCCCACTTAGACTTTAAGCAGTTGCACATCTGATGCTTTCTAGTCTCTCTTTGTCGTGGAACCCTTCAGACAGGAGATTGTAGCTTAAATTATATTCGTAGTTGGAAAACCTTATCAAATGTAACTTTTCACATTTCTTTTTGCACTTGTAGTTTGTTACAGAATCGCGTCTTAAATGTCAAAATTCAATCTTTTCAAAACAAACACAATTTACAGACTTTCAAGAGACAATATGCCACAAAGGTCTTTGTCTTGGTGAGTGATTCCTGTTCATTTTGTCTTACGCACTTCCTGAGCAGTTATCATGTGTTACTCTCTACAGGGAAAATTCATCCGGATCAACTTTGATGTCACCGGATACATTGTCGGGGCCAATATTGAAACCTGTATCCTGTTTTAAAACTCATTACCCAGGCTATTTCATTCATTGTTGGTGAGATTTTTCTAAAAAGCCTGATCAAAAAGTAAATTTTCATGCCACGTATTTTATTGAATACAAAAAACTGAAGGGTATTTTTGGATATGAACACGTTTCATTCCTACAACCTTTTCCGTTGTGGATACTCGAAAGTCTTTGAATGCATTTCTCATTTATTCGCAGAACCTTTTAGTTTATGTAGATCTGTGACTCATTCGGGCCATCTTTGAACATCAGCCTATCTTTGAACATCAGCCTATCTTTGAACATCAGCCTATCTTTGAACGCTTTTTTGATGGCACTTGTTACATACTGAGCTACCACCTAGATGTGTGTTTCTTGACTGTTCTGTGTCAGACTTGCTGGAGAAATCCAGAGCTATTCGTCAAGCCAAAGATGAGCGAACCTTCCACATTTTTTACCAGCTTCTGGCAGGAGCTGGCGAGCACCTCAGATGTGAGTGGAATGACTATAAAACTGCCTAGATACTTCCATCTGTCATAACTCCAAACCGCAGCTGATTTCTGGCTGCAAGATTACACACAGATGAACAATTAAAGAAAAAACTTGAGCACTTGACCACTAAAATGACAAGATTTGTGACTTTGTTATGCTAGTTAAGCTCCACAAACTTGTAGAACCACTGCCAAAGTGCTCTGACTAATTTCTGACATGCGCTACACGCTCTTAAAAATGAAAGATTTTAGGCATAGAAATGATTTTCCTCAGATGCTAAATCTTTCCACAGTTAGTGCTGTTGCTAATGTCATAGCTAACTGTTTGGCCAACATTTAGAGTCTATCCACGATGCACACAAAAGCAGCCCTCTCTCTGTGTAGTTTGAAACGTTTCTCCATTTTTCAATCCACAGCGGATCTTCTTTTGGAAGGATTCAATAACTACCGTTTCCTATCCAATGGTAACATCACAGTTCCAGGCCAACAGGACAAAGACAATTTCCAAGAAACCATGGAAGCTATGCACATCATGAGCTTCGTACACGACGAGATAATGGGTACGTTACAACATGAAACAGGTTCTGTGACGTTTTTGAGAGGAGGATGTGTTGAAATTGTTCAAAACTGGTTACCAACACAGCATAGGAAGTTGTGGAAGCATCCCATGTTAAGACCAGGGGAGAAATGCACACTGTGTATCAGGTATCAACCATTCATTTAGTTAATTTAAACATAGGTGTTTTTTTTTCATTGATATACAAATGGAAAAAATAGAAATCAAAGATTGATTAGAACCTGGAAAAAAGTATTTAGATTTCACCTGCTACTAACCAAAGTATCTTCATTATGACTTCACAATCAGGATTCTGACTCATGCCTCTGTTAGTTTGACTGCTTGAAACAAACTGATGTGTATTACACTGTTGTTTTCCTTGGATTCTGATATTTGCAGCCATGTTGAAGGTGGTTTCCTCGGTGCTTCAGTTTGGTAACATAGTCTTCAAGAAGGAGAGGAACACTGACCAAGCCTCCATGCCTGATAATACTGGTAGATATCCAACGACTACTTGCAAACACAGCAAACCATGTGCATCTGTTGTATGACCTCAGAGCCAGACACTTTGTCCACAGAACAGAGGGGCTGCTGATGTATTTCTTTCCACCCCATGAGCCTTGTTAAGCTGCCAAATCACTGGCAAGATTTACTCCTAAAGGAAATGGGGCACAACCTTGCAGTTCCTCCACATGTGGCACTGCACATTTGACTCTCAAAAGAGCGAGACGGGGGAAAGAATCAGTCTGATGCTATTGATGCAGCTCAGCCAGATTTTTTTTTTTTTTTTTTTGTAAAAATTTGGCTGATCTAGATCAGAGCTTGTTTTTTTTTTTTAATGCAATGTAAAATATGGCATTTTGCTTGTCACATTGTCTATGCTATAAAACTTAGCTCGGCTTTTGTGATAATAACATTAATTATGTGTATCTTAAAGAGTTGAAAATCAAGCTGTAGTTTCTGCTTTCTTTTAATTTGACAAACAGGTGCGAGTTAGTTACTGTTTAAAATCTCCTACTGGAGCTTGATATTTATTAATATTTTTCCCCTTCTGTACTTTTTCCATTTTGTGTTTCCCAGCTGCCCAGAAGCTGTGTCATCTGCTCGGTATGAACGTGATGGAGTTCACCAGAGCCATCCTGTCACCGAGAATAAAAGTTGGAAGAGACTATGTCCAGAAAGCACAGACCAAGGAACAGGTCAGTTTCCTACATTTTTATTCATTGCCAACAAGTTAGCTGGGTAATAGAAATGCAAAGTCGGTTGAGTTACAGTGCAAGAGGAAAAAACGCTGCCTTAGGTTACACGACTTCAATTTGGAGATTTTCTTTTCTGGAGCCAGAATGACATGAAATAGATGGAAATTTTCTACAAAAAAACCCAAAACAAAACAACTGTCAGTTAAAGGCGGGGTAGGGGATCTTTTTCTGGAAAATTTTTTTACATATTGCTTGAAATACTCTTCACACCCCCATTGCAACCAATTAATTAAAAGTTTTGACACAAAAATGAAAAGTTTTAGTGGCCTCTAGAACGAACAATCCAGGAAAAACACTATCCAATCATACTGAACGGACTGTTAACGATGATTGGATTCTGATGCGTCTATCAAACTGCAATCTGCTCCTCCCTCCCCCTCCTTCCCCCTGTGCGCGTACCCTGCTCCGTGAATAAATTGCGCGTCCAGAAGCTTGGCAGGAAGCTAAACTAGAGCCAGCTTGGCTAGCACCTAGCATTATTAAACATATAGTTAGCATATACTAAATACTAAATACGGCAACGACCGATGCTTGCTGTCAGAACAGCGCTCGTGCACCTTCGTGCTCGTGAACAAGCATTGCGCGTTCATGTACTCTAGAGGCGTGGCTTCAGGGGGAAAGTCTGAAGAAAAGGGTTGGGATTTTTTTTACCTGTGTATTTTCAAAATGCAGCTTCGCTGGACTCAAAATCCAGGATCTCCTACCCTACCTTTAAGTTATTCAAAATAAAAAAAATCTACCAGTTTGGTACAAAATTTTCAATCACTGAACTTTAACAAGGATTGGAACACATCGTTCTGTGTTCCAATCCTTGTTTAAGGAGGTTTTGCTCTTCTCGTTGGCTTCTTCTCTGCACAGTGGCACCTGAGAGTCGTAGTTATTTTCACATTGTGAATGAAATCAGTTCAATGCAGTTCTAACATGAACAGTATGACGTCCTGCCAAAAATGTAAATGTGGATTTGTACAATAGATATGGCAACATTTAGGAATTACACTGATGTAACCTCGTGTGCTCTATTGTTTCCCCTCTTGCTCTCATCTCCTCTCTGTCTCTTGCTAGGCTGACTTTGCTGTCGAGGCTCTCGCTAAAGCAACATATGAGCGTCTGTTCCGCTGGCTGGTCCATCGGATTAATAAAGCTCTGGATAGAACCAAACGGCAGGGTGCCTCCTTCATTGGTATTCTGGACATCGCTGGTTTTGAGATTTTCCAGGTTTGGATTTCAACTTTTTAACATCTGTTAAGAAGACGGCATGTCCAAGTCTTTTATTTATGTAATTATTTATTATTAATTTTTAGGTGATGCTTGTTTAGATGTTGGTCCTACATTTGAGCATTTGACTTCCTGCCATCTGTGGGTGCTTCCAGTGACACCGCTGCTTTTCAAATCAAATCAAATTTATTTGTATAGCACATTTCATGTACAAACAATTCAAAGTGCTTTACATAAAATAAAAGCATTGCAGCAGGGAGTGTAAGAAGCATTAAAAATATATAAAATAATATAAAGAGAAACAAATAAAATCATTTAAATTAATTTAAAAACAAGCAACAGTCCAGATAAATTAAAAGATATCATGCAGATTTCATGCATAGACACATGAGAAAAGAAATGTTTTTAACCCGGATTTCAAAAATCATTTCTCCATTTGTGTTTTTGTCCTGCAGCTGAACTCATTCGAGCAGATGTGCATCAACTACACCAATGAGAAGCTGCAGCAGCTCTTCAACCACACCATGTTCGTCCTGGAGCAGGAGGAGTACCAGAGGGAGGGCATTGAATGGAGCTTCATAGATTTCGGCCTGGACCTGCAGCCCTGCATTGACCTCATTGAGAGGCCGGTCAGTAATCAGAATAAAAAACTCTCAATGAGATAAGTGGAAGTTTTATGAATGTAACTCCTTAAACTTTACAACAAATTGCTACCTTTTTTTTTCTAAAACTGCAGTATGAATCATTTTGTCTTTAATTGTGAAGTAATTTGTTGTAATTATGGAGAATGAAACTGTTTAGATAGATTCATAGAAGTCTTTTGCTCTTTTATCTATTGAGGACATAAATGCTACAAAAATATCTTAAAATTGGTCGGGTATGCGTCTTGCTGCTGCTGCTTTTGATGATGTGTTTTCTTATTTCTTCAGGCAAACCCTCCAGGAGTGTTGGCTCTGCTGGATGAGGAGTGCTGGTTCCCTAAGGCAACAGACAAGACCTTTATAGACAAGCTGATCCAGGAGCAGGGCACTCACACTAAGTTTCAAAGACCCCGCCAGCTCAAAGACAAAGCTGACTTCTGCATCATCCACTACGCCGGCAGGGTATGCTTTTCTGATATTGCCCCCCCCCCCCCTCTTTAAATTCACACTGGACTGACTGCTTTGTACGTTTCTTTCGATGCAGGGGCTTCACTTGGAAATTAAGTTAATTTTAATTGCATGTTCAGACTTTCTTATATGTATTCAAGTACGATTCCTCTAATTCTTATATGTAGTTTGCTTTTGAGGAGCATCAGCTTCTGGATGTCTGTCTACATTCAAATTTTCCAGAATGTTTCTGTCAGCCAATGAATGAACAGTTGCTGCTGGTCTAAGGTCAGACGGGGGATTTAAGGATAATACTGAAACCTGGTTTAACTTACATGTCATACGGGAGTGGAATTGGGGTTATGCAAGAGAAAAACAGCATTTGTTCTGCAGATGAGACCGTCCAAGTCGCACATCTGTTTCTAATCATGTCAGAACATTTGCTGTGAAGAAAGTCTGCAGTGGCCTTCAGCCAACTGTTGTCAGTGTGGGTATGTACAAAAAGCTTCAATTCTGAAGCAGGGGGGGGAATCAGGATTTTTGTGTTTTCCTCTCTCTATTAACATCTAAACAAATTACATTTCGAGTTTTATCAAGATCTCTCTCAATTGGAGAACTACTCGTTGTTGATGAATACTTAAAGCACCTGGTTGCATTTAACTGACGTCAGCTTGGTGCACTGGGACACATGGCTATTAATGTTCCTTGGGGTCATTTGTTGTAATCTTTCAGTCAGTTATCCTTACCTAGGTGACCCAGCCAGGTAGCCGTAAACCCTCTACGGCTGTGTCTTGATGCCTTGATAACAAGTTACTAAATGAACCTTTTAAAATGCAGAGGCAGATGAATGTCCATTTCAACAGCCATTCAGGAGCTAATCGGATTTTACCAGAATTATTTGACTAGATAGTGGTTGGTGGTAATTTCCCAGCTGGCCTTGTGGTCACCTTTATGGTCTTTAGTCCACTGGCACTGTGATGCTCAGCATGTTGTAGCCCCTACAGACGGGCCGCCCACCTTAAAAGTCTCGTGCTCGTAGTCATACATTCATCCACTAGCTCATTGTGCCTTTTCCTCCTCTTCTTATTTGACTCCTTGAGATTTTCCTCTCAAAAAAAACAAATGGTTGTGTTGTCAGACCACAACTGAACTTTTAAATTACAAGTACCGTAAATTCCGCACTATGAGCCGCTACTTTTTCCCAGGCTTTGAGCACCGCGGCTTATAATACGGTGCGGCTAATATATGTTTTTTTTGTTTGTTTGTTTTCATGCCGCCAAAAACATTTTGCACCGTAACATTAGACCAATACAATTAAGGAATAGTTCACAGTGGTCCAATGAAATTGTTCAATAAATCAAACACACTTACACTAGTAAATTATTGTAAATCGGTCATTTGTACTCCTCCTCAACATGGAAAACAAACAAAGAAATGCGTATGATACAGCTTTTAAATTGAAGGCGATCAATGACTTTTCCTGGTAGGCTGCTGTCTTTTTTTTTTCTTTTTTTCTACCAGCTGTGTTACAGGCACTGTTCGGGGGGAAAAAAAAAAAAAGCATTTACACCACGTATTTGTGTGTTACCGATAGGTATTTAAGTTAAAACCAGCCGTGTTACAGGCACTGTTCGGGGAAAAAAAGCATTTGCAGAATATATTTGTTTCTGTTACCATATGCATTTAATTAAAAGTTTAAAAATCCTCACGTGTAACATCTTTCTGTGTAAATATCTCATATTACTATGTGGCCACCCGGGGCTTATAATCCGGTGCGGCCTATACAAGTACAGAATGCATTTTCTTTTTAAAATGAGAGGGTGCGGCTTATATTCAGGTGCGCTCTGTAGTCCGACATTGATGGTAAATATGGTAATTTGACTGAAACTGTATCGAATCCAAGTTCTCAAAGCCAAACTAACACATCCAGGTAAAGTGTTTGGTGATCTAATCACTCCGCATGTACATGCTCAGCTGGACTCGGTCGGGAATAGACACTGTACACTCTCCAAAGTTCCAGTGAAGCCTACATGTATACTAAGAGTTAAATTCCCAATAAAGCTGCTCTCATTCACATTATTTTCCTTTTGTCAGACAGCTAAATGCATCTGAAATTGTGACTGAATACCAGGACATTAAGACTGTGTGTGAAATCTCAGAGCTTTAAGCATTTCCAGACTGCTGCTCTGTTCCAATGAAATCCTGATTTTTGCAACCGCAGCATCGTCTGACAAAATCATTCGAGTAATTTAAAGACCATGTGAACGTAGTAGAGGCGGCATTAGCGTTTCCCTCCGCCTAATGAAGCTGACTCTCCCCTGTCACTGGACAAAGATGCCTAGAGTGACGAATACCAGTGTAGTAAATAATGTAAACTTTTGGACTTTGTAGGATTGGAATCAGATTTAGACTGTTGAGTCTGTCTGGAATCTCATGAAGAGACAGATGGAAGTGAACTGGAGTCCAAAACTGTCAAACTCTCTGTGAAACTGTACGAACGTAAACGAGTTGCAGAGCGTCAGATCTGTGTGACATTTCTTTTATCAGAAATGTCTCAACATATTGTCCTCATTTCTTTTTTACTTTATTTTTATGAAGCGAAACACAAACATTCCTTGACAACATTCACAGATTATGTGTGACAGTACTAGCGACATAAAAAAACAAAAAAAACATTGGGGCCCAGAAACCTGGATAATACTAATGAGTGAAAAATAACAAGTAAGTAAATAAATACATAAATAAAGGGACAGTTAAGACATTCCAGCATATTGTGGGATTCCCCTCAGAGAGATATCTTGCTATAGGTAGCCACCTCCTCACAAAAACATCAGACCTTAATTGTAGTTGAGCGGTTAAAGCTTCCATTCCATACACCTCCCTCAGCTTCTGTTTCCACTGTGCCACTGTAGGTGACTGTGGATTCATCCATTTTATTCTCACCATTTTTCTAGCAGTCATCAGAAGTATATGTAACAAGTGCTTTTGGTCTCTGGTGTACAAGCCTTCAGGAGTTAGATCAAAAAGAAACTGACTTGGGGTGAATAGTACATTGATTCCTAGAACTTTATCTATCTCGCTCTTTACCCCCTTCCAAAAGGGAAGCATCATTGGGCAATCCCAAAATATGTGTGAGTGGTCGCCCACCATTCCACACCCTCCAACAGTATATTGCCGCTGGGTTATCTACAAATTTAGAGACCACGGCAGGCGTCTTAAAGAACCTAGTCTTCATCTTCCAGTCAAACTCCTTCCACATGTTACTATTAATACCTTTATGACATCCAGTGCACATTTTTTCCCATTCCCCATCCTCAATTATAATATTCAACTCCAGCTCCCATTTGGTTTTTATATAAAAAGTATTGTCTGATGTATCTAGTAACAGGTTTCTGTATATATGGGAAACGTGCTTTTTATTGATGTTTAATTATATTAATTTGTCCTCATTTTTGAATGAATTGAATTAATGTTCCTAAACTGTGCCCCTTTATTGTTCTAGGTTGACTACAAGGCAGATGAGTGGCTAATGAAGAACATGGACCCCCTGAATGACAACGTAGCGACACTTCTGCATCAGTCTACTGACAAATTTGTGGCTGAACTGTGGAAAGATGGTAATCTGCCACCTACCTATGTTCCAAAGAATTCATTTGAGCAACACGTCCTATGGGATCCATTGTGTGTATAACTGTCTGCTTAACTAGTCACTCAAACCTACTAACAACAGCTGTCTGCATTGTTGACCCAGGCCTGCACTTTTCTTGACTAAGACTGGACTCACCCTCCACACCCTCCCCTCCCCTCCTCTCTCTTTCTCTGTGTTGTAGAGATTCAGACCATTCAAAGGGCCTCATTTTATGACAATGTCACATGTCTGGATGAGCCGGAAGGTGAATGACTGAGGTTGTGCCATAGCAGACCTGGGCCAAAATAATAACTACTAAAAAAAAAACTAAAAAAAAAAACCCGACCAGTGTAGTATTGTGAAACCACCCTCCTCCAGGTGCTTCGTTGGGGATGAATATAAGCACTCCCCAGGCAGGAAAACCTGGACCGTGTTGGTATATTTTTGCCCAGATCTGACTGGTGGCTGGTGCTGTGTCTCATACAATCTGAAGTGGCTCCCATTTGCTTCCAGGCTGCATGGCTCCCTTGTCTCAGCCGAAAGCAGCAGTTCCTAACTTCAAGTTTAAAAGTAGACTAGAGTAATTTGCTTCCCTTAGTTGAACCTGTGTGCTTTAATTTGTTTCAGTATTTTTATGGGAGGGCTAAACTTAGTCTTTTGTTCCTTGTATGATTTTCCTTTTACTTTCTTTCTTTCTTTTTTTACTGCGAGAGAGAAAACCAAATGAAGAGTATCTGAAAGCAGGAATATCCTGCCTTCCTAAATAGGATCACAGCAGCAGGGAATTAAAACCAGATGTTAATCTTGGTAAAGTTTTTTTTGCTTTGGCTCTGAGCTCCTTGTGGAGGGTCCAGACAGCAGGACACGTGTCCCATCAGTCTGGGTATTGAACTTCCAGCACGATGTTGCATGTAATTTCAATTTAGCTGCTGAGTGTCTTTTCAAATGAGTGTTAGATCTTATGGTCTGGCATCATTCCCAGTTTTCTTTTGGTTGCAGGTTTAGTACAGTGCAGTGTCTTATATTCTTGTAGTTATTACTATATTTCTGTATTTGTTTTGCTTGAAAGTTTTCATTTCAACAGCTCTGCAGGTAAAACTTTACAGTTAATTACTTCTCCGTTTATGATATGTTATTTGAAAGTGGAACATGAAATTAACCAAAAGAACCCATCATCAAAATATGAGGCAACTTGGCGTCCTAAGCAGATGGATGAAGGCACCGCCTTGTAATAAAAGCATCATTAGTGTCCAGGCCAAATTCACAAGTTGGGAACTGAGTAGATCTCATGAGTGTTTGCTCTGGTGGCCACCTCCAGAAACGAGTAGAGACTCTGCATGACTCCCAAAAACAGTTGCTCTAAAAGTAGTTTGTCCAGGTTTAGAATCACCGTAGATGATGAAATCATGGGCGTCGCACCTGTGGGGGATGGGGGTGTTTCGAGACCCCCACTTTTACAGCAAGATGATTTCACCTTTTTGAATTTTCAATGACCAAATAAAGTTTTAAAAAATCGTAAAATGTGTTTTAAAGACTCTATAGCCTCTTAAGAATAATTCCATCCAGATTTGAGCAGTGTAACAATTGTAGTTTCCATACAGGATCTAGTATGGAAAATGCAGTAAAATGGCCCTGTTCTGCATTTGTACAAATCAGAAAAAGGTTTCACAAATCCCAAACAAGGTTTTAATGAATCTATAGCCTCTTTAGAATAATTCCATACAGATTTGAGCAGTCTACCTAATGTAGTTTCCATACAGGACCTAGTTTAGGGCGATCAAAATGCAAAAAAATTCAGTGAAATGGCCCTTTATGCCCATCCATTTAATTTGCGAATCGGATGCCAACTTCAGCGTCATGTCTATGGGCTTGATGTGGCACTCATGTAACACCCCCACATTTAAAATCACTGCTCCACCCTTGGATGAAATAGTTTCCCTGAAAATAGTTTGATGCAGGTTTTGTATTTAAAAAAAGAAAAATATTAAAGGCCATTTAGATGCCATCAAGAATTTCGAGCAGCATTTCAGTTCATGCACTTTGTTGGTATTTAGTAGGTAAACCATATTTAAAAGTGCGTTTCTCTCCATGTAGCTAACAGAGTCTCGTGTAATTACATCATGCGCTTTATCTCCATCTGCAGAAACCAGCCGTAGTTTTAGACTTTTTTTTGCTACTCTGGTAGACTGCTGTTGTTTGGCAGCGTTACATTGTTTTCATCCATCTGCACTTGCTCACATAGCTACATCGTGCCAGTGTGTTGCAGCTACTGTTCCTGCAGTGACGAGCTCGTCACCAACGGGTGATTTTCTCCTAACAAGTTCTCTCCCTGTTCCCCCACCAGTCGATCGAATCGTGGGCCTGGACCAGGTGGCAGGAATGAACGAGACAGCGTTTGGTGCCACATACAAAACGAAAAAGGGCATGTTTCGCACAGTGGGCCAGCTCTACAAAGAGTCGCTGACCAAACTCATGGCCACACTGAGGAACACGAATCCTAACTTTGTTCGCTGCATCATCCCCAACCACGAAAAAAGAGTAAATATGTACCTACATTTGTAAAAAGTATTAACTTGTGACATGTTATATCCACTATCGCTTTTTTTATTTTTAGGGACCGAGCAGTGAAACTGCCAGAACCCCATTGTATCTGTAAGGTTTATTATTATTCCGTCGTCTTCTTTCCGCCCGATTCTTTGCAAAAGGTGCTCGAAAACTCTTGAAATTTATCGACGACATGAAGGAATCTAAACTTTATATTTTTGGGAGTCGCTCATTGACTCTGTAGCGCCCCCTACGATGCCAAAAAATGATCCCCGCATTGGGTTTAGTTTGACGTGGGATAACAAAATTCGGTACACTCATTCATCATGCCCACACGCACAAAAAAGTCTGTTGCCGCCATGGTCCCACGGCCACAAAAGGCGGCCATTTTGGATGGAAAGTGCGTTTGGTGCCATTTTTGACCGATTCCACGCCTCGCATTTGATCGAACTCGTCCTACAGATTTAATGGTACGCTTTTCCGCAAGACGCTTTTCCAATCTCTGAACGGTGTGGGCGTGGCCAGGCGGTGAAAATCGTGTGATGGTGTTTGTGATTTGAAAGCCTTGCTGCGCGACTACGACGTCCAGTGCGTGCCCCAACGTGCGCACATCTCGGTCCCGCATACAGCTGCTTGCAGCTTTCTAGTTAATATTGTGCTTTTGTTCCTGATGATATATTTGCTTTCTACCACAGGCCGGTAAGCTGGAGCCTCACCTGGTTCTGGACCAGCTGAGGTGTAACGGAGTCTTGGAGGGGATTCGCATCTGCAGACAGGGCTTCCCCAATCGCATCGTCTTCCAGGAGTTCAGACAGAGGTGACTAGCATCAAGGCTTTTTGCAGCGCCCTCCTCCAGAGAGAAAAGTAAGGCTTCCTTTGCAGTTTATATTTATAAACATGTTCTTTTTACTTACAGATATGAGATCCTTACACCCAATGCTATCCCCAAAGGATTCATGGATGGAAAACAAGCCTGTGAAAGAATGGTAGTACCATTTTATTTTTATTTTTGTCCTCCTGTTATTGTTTTAAAACGCCTACTGTCGCAGCTAGGTTGTTACAAGTAGGAGGAAAGTCGTCGTTCTAAAAGAAAAATTCATTTATTTTTATTTTTTCTATTCTTAGATTCGAGCCCTGGAGCTGGACCCCAACCTGTTCCGTATCGGTCAGAGTAAGATCTTCTTCAGGACTGGTGTTCTGGCCCATCTGGAGGAAGAGAGAGACCTGAAGATCACTGACATCATCATTTACTTCCAGTCCATGTGCCGTGGATACTTGGCACGCAAGTGAGTGTCAGATATCTGCTCGAGTCCTCTGCTTTCACCTGCAGTCTGTGAGTAAACGGCTTCACAGCTTAGTTTCCATCCTCCTTGCCGCCCCGCGCCTCCTTTTAGGCGTCCATATTCTCCTGCCAATATATCACATGCTTTATCAATCACACGGTCAGAGTCTCTGCTTGCTTTATGTTTTCTACTTTTTCCCTCCAGTATCCTGGTATTTGGATACCCAAGGTACACACAAAGATAACGACCCAGCTTGTCAAAGCAGCTGCAGTGGGGTCTGACCTATAAAACACTCAGACGTTTGGCAAGTTTCATGCATGTAAACGGAGCGGGAAGATGCACGCTGAGGAGAGCAAATAAAAGTGAAGTGTAACAGAGTTCCTGTATGGAGGCAGCAATGATCGGTGTTGTTTTTATTCGAATGATGATAGTGCAGTGTGAAAACCTCTAACAAGCTTGCAGTATATAATATTTAAATCTGAAGCTCCCCCTCTACATTTCAGCTTCACTCGCTGCTCTTTAAGTAGATCTTGGCTCAGCTTGAAACGATAAGCACACTCAGTCACACATAACCGATGAGTAATCGGGTTATTTAGCCAGTTATTGGCCATGTTTGCTGACAGGTTTGATATAGCAACCGGAAAGGTGACGGTATGATGGAAACTATGTCCCCGTGTTTTTACTCTGGTTCCTCCACAGGGTTTGGAACTAACAAACACACACTGTTTTAGCGTTGTCAGACGGTGACTGCAATTAGCAGAGCAAAGGGTGCAGTGATCGCAAAGCAGAAGCAAACCAGTCAGAAACTTGAGGAAAAGGGCTCCAGGAATCTGTTTGCTTATAATTACTCTTACGTATCAGCTGCCTTTTTATCGCGTTTCTTTAGAAGCAGAAACTAGTGATCATGTATGCGATCGGACACGTGAGCTCTATCTATACAAACAGCAGAGCTTTTTCCAGAAGGAAGCATCTTTATAAATTGGGGAACATCCACTTCAAGACAGAATACAGACTTTTAAAATCTGCTGTTTCCATCATCCTTCTCAGTGGAAATAAAAAAGAAAAGAAAAGATATGATAAAAACATGTCGGGCGTTGCTTTGTCAGCTTGATTCTGTGGCACCCAAGAGGCTGCAAAAAAAGGTCTGAAATGATTGCATTTAATTGTTATCTATACATAAAATTGAGTCTCTTTCAGAAATTGATTTATGATCTTTATTTATTCTTTTCCTTTGCTTGTCTCAGAGCTTTTGCTAAGAAGCAACAGCAGCTGAGTGCCCTGAAGGTCCTCCAAAGAAACTGTGCTGCTTATCTGAAGCTGCGCCACTGGCAGTGGTGGAGGCTCTTCACCAAGGTGAGACCCCTGACTCCCACTTCAAAAATGTCTTTAAATGGGTGACAATAACCTACCCATTGAGACTGAGTTTTTTTTCTTTCTTACTTTCTCGTTCAGGTGAAGCCATTACTGCAGGTCACCAGGCAGGAAGAGGAGCTTCAAGCCAAAGACGAAGAGTTGGTGAAGGTCAAGGACAGGCAGCTCAAGGTGGAGAACGAGATGGTGGAGATGGAAAGGAAACACCAGCAGGTAAGTAGCCCCCTTTTCGAAAAGGAAATATTCAAATCTGAAATGGATGTTATCTAGAGAAATCAAATCAAATGTATTTGTAGCACATTTCATGTACAAACAATTCACAGTGCTTTACATAAAATAAAAGCATTGCAGCAGGGAGTGGAAGAAGCATTAAAATACATAAAAGAATATAAAGAGAAACAAATAAAATAATTTAAATGAATTTAAAAACAAGCAACAGTCCAGATAAGTTCAAAGATATCGTGCAGATTTCATGCATAGACACATGAGAACAGAAATGTTTTTAACCAGTTAAAAGAGCATTACAGTAATCGAGTCTACTGGAGATGAATGCATGGATGAGTTTCTCCCGGTCTTTTTGGGAGAGGAAACCTTTAATTCTGTTGATGTTTCTGAAGAAGGACATATTTAGTACATTTGATGTGTGTGCTGTGTTTTTGTTCGCCTTTTAGCCGAGAGAACAGCACTCACTGTGTTTTCTAAACATTTCCTTCTTCAGCTCCTAGAGGAGAAAAATATTCTAGCAGAGCAACTCCACGCAGAGACAGAGCTGTTTGCTGAGGCCGAAGAGATGAGAGTTCGCCTCCTCTCTCGGAAGCAAGAGCTGGAAGAGATCCTTCACGACCTTGAGTCCAGGGTGGAGGAAGAAGAGGAGAGAAACCAGAGCCTGCAGAATGAAAAGAAGAAGATGCAGTCTCACATCCAGGTGTGAGTCAGATTGGGCTCTCTGGTCCTCCATCTCCACTGAATTCTAAAGGTGTGTGTTTTCCTCCCCACAGGACTTGGAGGAGCAGCTTGATGAGGAGGAAGCTGCGAGACAGAAGCTCCAGCTGGATAAAGTGACAGCTGAGGCAAAGATCAAGAAGATGGAGGAGGACATTCTGCTGCTGGAAGACCAGAACTCCAAGTTTCTGAAGGTGAGGAAATTATACCTGGAGTTAGCAGGTCGAAGAAAAAATTAGAAACAAAGATGACCCATCATGTTAGAATCATCCAAAGTAGAGGGTTATTATAGGATAGGACCAGTTAGCACATTTTAGCCTACATTTGTGTCACATGCTAAAGCATACAGCTTTCAGAAAATTAAAAAAAAAGGTCACTTTTTAAAAGCCAAGAAGTTTGACTTTGAATTTGAGGTATTTTCAGAATCCTGGAAGATTGTACTCATTTTCTCAAGTAATAAAACTTTCCTTTATGTGAACCGTTTAGACGCATATTCAGTTTTTATTTGTTGATGCTGATATCTGTATCGGTTCCAGTCTGAAGTTTGCATTCAGCCATCAAAGAAGTTAATGGCTATACGAGGCCCTCAATTATTTATTTGAGGATTTCTTTTTTTTTCATGTGGAGTTGTCAAAGTGGGTTGCACCAGTTTTCAGTTATTGTGAGTTTTCTCAAATCAGATGCCTGTGGTTGCCATCTACAAGCTTGTGGCCTTATCCTTTTTGGATACTTGACCACACTTCATGGCAGGATCGGATACATTTTTATAAGTTTCCTGTTTGGGAACCAGTTTTTAACCAGTTCTTTTTGATTCGACCACAAAAGCCCTAAAAAACTACTGCTACAGCAGCATCGCCTCTTCCCTGGGCCACAGCAAAGAACCAGCCATGTGAGGGGCGGGGGGGCTTTAAAGGAGACAATCGGGTCAATAAATATGTTGGGACTGCGGTGTTTAAAAATGTAGTGTTGCGTTTAGTTTGCTCAATTAAAGAGAGAGTAAAACAACTGAGCTTCAATATGAATATAAGGTCAAACCAGCAGTGCAGCCACATGAACTCAGTCTTTTTTCTGCTTTTTTTGTTTTAATATCTCCAGTTCTGTGAGCACTGCCAAAAACTGAATTTAACTTCTCCCTGCTCGCTGATCCTCTAGAGCAGGGGTTCCCAAACTTTTCCATGCCAAGGCCCCCCAAACAGTATTAGCTTCTGGCCCCCTTTGCAAACCACAGACAATGCTACAAAATATGTAAAGAAACATCAACTTTTAGAAAGTATTTTCTTTCTTTTATTCGCGGACAGCAGCTCGCCGTGTGAATGCAGCCTGACTAAATGCTCTTCTTTACGTCTGAAGAAGTCAACCGTTTTTTCGGACTCTTGACTGACGTTTTTGTATCAAGTGACGCTGAAGTTTCGAAGGTTTTAAACACTCATTCGAGAGGGCCTCCAGACAGAGGACGCATTTCGGGCAATCGTGGCCATTTTTCTGTAAGGCTGTAAAGCCAAACTTAATGTATGCTGCCTCATACTTTCTGATTTTAGTTGGCCAGTTCTTTCAGTGTCTTCCAAGTCAAAAATCTTGGCTAAATTTTGGCTAAGCTACCTACACGCTAGCTTGAGGAGCAGAGCAGCTTGAGAACAGGCGCAAACCGCCAGGTCTGCGATGTTTTGACTGGCAGCCAATCAGAAAGACAAGCATGGCAAATAACATTTCGATATGATATATTATTATAAATTCTATTTTACAATACTGATTAAAAAAAAAAAAAAATGTGACCCTTTTTTTATAATGATGTTTAAAAAAAATTGAATTCTCTTTTTTTATTTTTGCATTTTTTTCTTATCTTCACTCAATTTGCTGAGGCGCCCCCTGGCGGCCCCCCACTTTGAAAACCACTGCTCTAGAGAAATCCAGAATACGCTGGAGGGAGGTTGTTTTGGAAGAGATGTTTAAAGTAAGATAATGATGTGCCTCTGGTGAAACCAGTTCTTAGCTAGAACCAACTTAGAACTGGGTCTAGCACCAGCACTGCAACCGCTTTGGTCAAGAAGGGAAGTGCAGAAAGTTGTGCTAATCAGAACCTACAGGCAAGTTTTCGACCCGTTTCCGCTCTACTTCCTAAACTCCTCCCGTCGATGCTCTCCCCTCCCGTCTTAGCTAGCTCCGATATCGACGCAGTGAGAAAAAGGATGGAAAACCTTAAGAGGAAAAGTGGTTCGGGAACGACATGTGCAGTAGTCGGCTGTACAAACTCAAGAAAGCACTTGAACGAGTGGTTGGATAGAGTGCTTTGACAAATGTCCGCATACATGTGGAAAGAGCAATCCAGAGACTGAAGATCTATAAGATTTTATCTCAGACCATTCCCATCATGGCACGTAAACTGGACAACATCTTGACCATCTGTGCTGGCCTAGTTAACCTGAGAAGTCCACTGATCAGAATGCCTCATGAGGTTTAGAATCTTGCCTGTGTGCATAGTACATGTTTAACAGTTAATATTGTAAATTATTATTATAGTGATGTAATTGTGTGGGGTCGTTTTGTATTTCACTTTTTAATACCTGTTAGGATTAAATACATGATCTTTCTAGTTGAAGCCATTTGTTTCATTTCCTCAATACAATTAATTAATCCAGTGTTATTAATGTAAAGTATGAGTTTACTATGAATGAACTGTGTTAAAAGAAATTGTAACATTCTAAGGAAGATAGGGCACTCATGATCGTAGTTCAGTGCAATATTGAAATGAAATTACATCAACCTTTATTTTCAATTTTGTACAACAATATATTCAACATTATATTACATTATGTAAACAACAGACATCTGTTGGCACCCTTGGGCACCTACATAGGGCAGTTCATTTTGGTTTTAAAATGCTGAGATATTTACTGCAGAACTGTAACCTTCCCTCAACAAAATCATCAACGATTTTCGGGAGCATGTGGGAAAAGTAAAATGTACGCAGCCTTGTGATATGCTCCTGAACAAAGCCTTGGTCGTAGGGTACTTCTATGTTATGTTGGGTCACGTTATCCTCCCAGTCCTGCACCGAATTCGGGTGGGGGATAGTAACTCTATCTCCAGTTAACGTATTTAAACTCTGTTCCCATTGTAAGGACATTATTAGCTATACGATCTGCGAGTGGGCTGTCAAAGCTAGCATCATCTGTTTACATTGGCAAACGCTGCGCAAACTACTTCCGGTGGAAATGAAGTGCATTTGTGGAGGGTAATGGCGCCACCAAGGGTTTGTCGCGTAAAATTGCCTATAGACCAACACAGCCTTAATTGCTTTGTTTTAGTGGGTGTACATGATCTAGAAAACACTCCAAACTAAATACTAAATGTTGTGAAATGGGTATTTCACATGCATCAGCAATGGGAACAGGTAAATCTGTTGGGTAGAAAATCATGAAATTCCTGGAAGTATTACCTTGTTGCTTCCCCGTTGTTGAACCTGGTGCATCTGTTTTCATTTTCAAAATCACAAATATTGTTTAATCTGATGCACAATTATTTTGCGTCGTGTCAAAGGGGGAAAGAAAGCGGGAGAAGAAGTTGGGGACTTTATAATCTGGTGCGTTAAAATGATATGCTGTAAGATCTGCTCAGTTTTTTTGTAGCCTGAAGCACTTTATTCTTTGATTTCCTTCGACAGAAATAAAGGGCATTGTAACCTGGTGCCGTTTTATTGTGATCACACAGAAGAATTCTCAATTAAAACGAAACATATTCTACTTCATTACTACATCAACCTTCCATTTAAAAAAAGCTGCCGGCTGTCTCCAATCTATCAACACACTGATGCCATCCAGCTTGTAGCATCACAGAGCTATAGAGGAAGACTTTGGCTTTAGTGTTTAATGAAGCAACAGTGCTTTTTTTTTTTTTTTTGTTAGATAAGTAGTCAAACCATTTCACCTAACACAAAAACTAGTAGTTTGTCTTAAATACCAAACCACACTTCTTCTTCTTTTCTTTTTTTTTTACCCAACAGGAGAAGAAGATGCTGGAGGACAGGATTGCTGAGATGACCTCCCAGCTAACAGAGGAAGAGGAGAAAGCAAAGAATCTCGGAAAGGTCAAGAACAAGCAGGAGATGATGATGGTCGATCTTGAAGGTAAAGAGACTCTGAGCGAGCAGAGAGTAGGACGCGATTTGTGGGACAAACACTAAACAGGCTGCCAAACAGATCAATGAGCCGGGGTCAACTGCTGCTGCTGCAAGAGAGAGAGAGTAGAGTAATTATGTAGGACTAAAAAATAACAGTTCAGCTCAACTCAACTTTATTTATAAAGCCCTTTTAAAACAGCCGTGGCTGATACTAAGTGCTGTACATGAGTAAGAACACGAAATATAAAGGCATAAAACATAAGAACAATGTAAAAACAAAAATAAACAATAACAATATTAAAACAATTAAAACAATAACAGAAACAGAGTCTCATGCTGGGTTAAAAGCCAGGGAATAAAAATGGGTTTTTAGGGGCACTTTACACGGAAACGAAAACGGGTTAAAAACGCAAAACCTTTTTGCGGATGCACTATATCGTTTAGATGGAAACGGCGTTTTGGGGGCATGAAAACGCAAAAAAGTGAAACCGCCCTCCAGAGTGGAATTCTTGAAAACGCTCCACTGTCGCGCCACCGTGTAAAGGATGAAAAACGCAAAACTGTGTTTCTCATCACATAGAAATGACGTGACAAGCATAATAAAGCGCCAGGAAACCGTGGGAAACACATCAGTAGGCTATCAACATGTCCGTCCCTGCGGACTTTCAACTCGCCTTAGGCGCGGGTAATTGACGTTCAAGAGTCATTTCATCAGATAACAGCAATGATGAGCGAGAGTAGTAAAGAACAGACCAAACTTGGTCTTGGTAGTGTTGCCACCTAGCCATCTGGCGTGTTTACTGCATCGATAAATATGAAACGTGTCACACTTTAGCGTTTCCGTATGCACGCAGATTTTCACCCTAAAACGCTCGTCTAAATGCAGATTTAAAAGTGAAAACGAAACGCCACTTTTGCATTTTGGTTTCAGATCGTTTCCGTGTAAAGGTAGCCTAAGACGTGTTTTAAAAATGGACAGTGAAGGGGCTTGTCTGATGTGCAATGGGAGGTCGTTCCACAGTTTAGGACCGGCAGCGGAAAAGGCTCCGTCTCCTCTGAGCCTCCGTTTAGCCCTCGGTGCCTCCAGGAGCAGCTGATCAGCTGACCTGAGGCACCGGGCAGGAGCAGCTCAGAGAGGTAAGGCGGCGCCCAGAGTCCGTTTAAAGATTTAAAAACAAATAAAAGAATCTTAAAATGGACTCTAAAGTGCACAGGCAGCCAGTGGAGGGAGGCTGAAATGAGAGTGATGTGCTCCCTCTTAGGTGTTCCAGTCAGGAGGCGAGTTCAGTTATAGGACACCTCGTGTGAGTGCAAATGAAACCTGATTTTGTAAAGTCAGTGTCTGAAATAATGAGCTTCAAGGCAGCTAATATGATTACTGTTAATTGTGTCAGGCTGTTTTGAGAATGAAATGCCTGTGTTGTCGGCGAACTGCCCGCCTTGTACGACTGCGCTGTAACTTGTGACTTTATTCATTTTCCTCTTGAGATAAAAAAAAAAGTTGACGGAAAAGTGTGGTCGTATCTGCCTTCAGAACGTTTAAAGAAGGAGGAGAAAACACGGCAGGAGCTGGAGAAGGCCAAGCGGAAACTGGATGCTGAGACGACCGACCTGCAGGACCAGATTGCGGAGCTTCAGGCTCAGATCGAGGAGCTGAAGATGCAGCTGACCAAAAAGGAGGAGGAGCTACAGGCTGCTTTGGCCAGGTCACTCCCCACATCATTCATTCATTTTTCTATACAAGTTTTATCCTGTTGTCACCATTCCATCACAAGACCAACACATAAAAGGAACGAGTTAAACGACCAGCTGAGACTTAAACTGTGAACCTTCTTGCTGTGAGGTGCTGACACGACCACATAGAGTTGCAAAGGGGCCGACAATTTCCGGTAAATTTCCATGGGAAGTTAAGCTTGGGAATTTTGGATATATTCCATATTGGAAACTTTCCATGGGAATTATGGGAACTAATGGGAATTGAGGAGAACTAACTGGGAATATATTATATCCAAGCATAAATATAAACAGAAGTCATAAGAAAACATCCATACAAAATGTTTTCAACAGATATTTCAACAGATTTATTTGTAAGTAGAGTAGAACACGTTCTAATTACTTGTTTCATGGATGAACAGAAACGGGAGTGTTGGGTTTAATATTACCCATCCCCTAACCCCACTCATTCAAAAATCTCCACAAAGTCCCATTCAAAATGTTAAATGAAAAATGCCACTCTTCCTCCAAAACGTCCCATTAAACATGCAAATCTTCCTTCAAGCAATCCTCTGCATTTTTGCTCAGTCAATAGACTCTTCCTCAACATCCAACTCTGAGTCTTCCTCTTCAGTGTCACTTTCCAGCCTTGTTGAGGACGGCTCTGTGTCAGGCTCAAAGAGCCTTAGGTTTGCCCGAATGCCAACCAGCTTTTCCACTCTCACATTTGTGAGCCTGTTGCAAACCTCTGTGTGGGCATCGCCAAACAGTGACCAATTGCACTCGGAGGCGGCTGATGATGGTCGGATTTGGAGGATGATGGAGGCTACAGGTGCAAGGGCCTCAGATTCAAGTCATGATTATGCTCAAATATACTTTCCTCAACTATATTTAAGTTCCCTAGAAGAGCCAACCTTCAATTTTGAAAATTCCCAGTTTATTCCCATAAATTCCCATGGAAAGTTTCCGTCTTTGAAAATTCCGGGAATTTTGCAACCCTACTACCACACCACCGCGTTGTCTCCAAATGAGCCAACATTTGTCAGCAACCCCTGAGTTCCACCAGATGCAGTCCAACTGTTTTCTGGGTGTGATGCAGTTCTGTTCCGTCCTTCACACAATTCCATTTTACATCGGTAGTGTTCCTGAGCAGAACCTGAGTCGCATTCAGTTGGGAAAAATCCCATTTTCTGTTGTATCTGATAACCTTTACTCCCGAATCTCCTTTTATTTTTTCCATAAACCATTTAACATTGACCTATAAATCAAAGTATTGAAAAGGCATCTAGCTTAAAGGGGGGAACCTGTGTTGTTTCTACTTCTAACACCCAAATTAGCAGAGAACCAATTTCAGCTAGTATCTTGGGACTTTTTTTCTTTTCTTTTTCTTTTTACGAGCAAAAACACGTAATTTGTCCCAATTTCGTTAGCCGCATCAACCACATTGCCAAAGAGAGAACAGACATAAAATTGTATTTTTGCACAAACAAGATTGTTTCCTATTACCTATTCTATTAGCCATAGAATTTAACATATCTCAGCACGGTGAGAAGTTTGCAGCCTCAGATATTTCTGAGCAGAGCGGTCCTACGGGCCGTTTCCACGACAACAATACTGTAAAATAGACATTAAACCAACAGACCCAGCTGGGACTTAAAGCTGTTTCTTAGTGTTTCAGCCCACATGTGCATGTGCTCTGATCCTGTAATGATACTTTCTGAGACCTTTACTTTGGAGACAGCCCTGTCTGATTACAGCGAACTGACGAAAAAGCCTCGTTTCTTCAGCCTTTTGTTTGTAGTTTGTAGATTTTTTTTATTCATTTTTTTACTGAAGGTGAAAAACAACTCTATTCCTGGCTGGAAGAGACCTAAATCTTTGCTATTTTTAACCGTCCAGTTTCCGTCATGACTTTTTTCTTTTCAGTCATAATGCTGAGAGAATGAGGTAAACATCTGTGCAGCTGTGGTAAAACATTCCCCTCAAATCATTTTAATGTGGGAATCAGTCGTTTTCCTGCTTTCATGAGACCAATGAACCGGACACGGAGCTCGACGATAAACAACTGCTTGATTGATTTCACGCCACGCAGTCCTCAGTTTAGTCGCAGCCGCTGGTAATTACACTTTCATTAAAGTTGATGCGCCTCCTCTTGAACTCGCCAGCTACTCCGAGAACAAGCGTATCATCTCTGTTTGGAAAGTGGGGCACCGCATTTCTATGGAAGTCATCGATGCTTTTAATCAAAGCAGCAACATTCAGTTAATTATAAAACTGAGTTAGTGTGACATTCAGTGTTTGCAGCGGTGGATTTTTTTTTTTACTTGCATCTCACAGGAGAGCTGGAGCCAGCAGGAGGACTTCCTGGCCACACATAGCCTAGCAAGCCAGACCCCTACAGCAAAAAGCTGTGCAGGGGTCTAGTGACGCTGGATAGCAGTGTGGGCGGGATAAACGGTTGTCTGTTAAGTTGCCTCTGCACTCAACGCCACCCAATAGGATGGCACAACAACCAATCAGAGCGATGAAGAAGGATTACGTAGTCAGCGCGACGTACCCGGTGGGAAAATCTCCGAAAACGTCCTTTTTTTTTCAAGTGCAGTTATCTGTTCGTCTCGCAAAGAAAAATTTATATTTAAATCTTCTAGAGTCGCTGCCAAAGCCAAATCGAAAGACTGTTTGCTGGGCGCAGCCATTGTTTACCTCTCTCTGGAACTACAAACTGAAACGTAGCACCTCTGTCGTCACTAGGTAGCCCGGCCTCCGACCCCGCTCCTCACTATTTGATTGGCCCGATTAAGTTTCGATTTTCAGCCTCGCAAAACGACCACAACTGACTAGACTAGCCCGGGAGCAAATTGAATTTGCGGTCGCTAGGGGCGTCTAGGTTTCTAGGCTAGGCCACACACCCACCTGCAAACAAATGAACAGTTTGATGGCCGTTTCCCTCCGTCTGTGAGGGCAGTTTCAGCAGATAACCGTTCGCCACACTGCCACCATGTGTGCACTGGTGGTTTCATGTCAGAAAAAAAAAACAACTACATCATAGACTTCCACCATCCATCCATTTTCTACACCCGCTGAATCCGTCGGTCGGGTCGCGGGGGGTCTGCAGCCTATCCCAGCGCTCATCAGGCGAGAGGCGGGGTTCACCCTGGACAGTCCGCCAGTCCATCACAGACTTCTTTTGTTTAATTTGTCATCAACTTTAGCAATCCAAGGTTGGATAGTCGCTCATGATATAACTTCACTGTTCTTTGTTGCACTTGTGTCGTCTTGTAAGGACAAATATTCTCAGATAGCTGAGGAAAAAAATTAAAATCTTCAAATATTTAAAAAAAACCACTTTTTTTTTTTTTGATTAATGAAATGTGATAAATGAAACGAAAAAATGGAAATGATCCCCTGTCAGCGGCAATAAATCTTTATCAAGACTTTTTAAATGAAGTTTAAAGTTCTGATTTAGGACGAAGTGTTGTGTGAAATGTTTTTTAAAGTGGGAAAAGTTTTTATTTGCTGTAAAGGTAAAGTTGCGAGACCTGTAAACGCTGTTGCATCACTGCCTGTCATTTAGAAGAGAAAAAAATATCCCACTGGACTGTTATGATAAGTAACGTACGAATAATGTGCGGGCATGCAGGTTTTAAGCTGTTTCAAGTCGTTCTCATCACACTCTTTTCATTATGCTCATGCTTGAGCTGTATGTTTTCATCTTCTGGTCTAAAACTAAAAAAAAAAAAAAAACAACTTGCATGCGTGTGTTTCTCCCACCCAGGAGTGACGAAGAAGCCGTCCAGAAGAACAACGCCTTGAAACAGGTTCGCGAGCTGCTGGCCCAGTTAGCCGAGCTGCAGGAGGATCTGGAAGCAGAGAAAATGTGTCGAAGCAAAGCTGAAAAGCTGAAGAGGGATCTGAGCGAGGAGCTGGAGGCTCTGAAGACGGAGCTGGAGGACACGCTAGATACAACAGCTGCCCAGCAGGAACTCAGGTGCCTAATCTAAGCTGTGCCATCAATGAGAGGACAGGGGAACTCCACTGACTTTCACACATCAAAGACACTGGGAGTGGGACTGCATATTATGAAAAAAGGCTGCTTTCAGGAGTCACAGTATTAATTGACTCTTAACTACATGAAATTAACATTAACCTCTAAATTCTTAAACTTTTTTTTATTTGAGAGAATGAGCATTGATCAAAGTTATTCCACATACATATTTTTCTTATTTTCTTCATGCTGTCTATACAAAAAAAAAGCTGAATAATAAAAAATAAACAGTGAGTGAAAAGTACACCCCAAATGTTACACTAGAAAAAAAAGTTACAGACATGAAAATATACAAGATTAAAATAATAGAAAAGACAATAATGATATAAAATAAAAATAGAATAAATAAAATAAAGAAAAGGTGGATATTCAGGGAAGTACCAGTAGACTATTTGCTTTCTTTAATTGTCACTACACAGGTCTTCTGATGTCCCTGAGTCTTCATTCCTGTTTACTTTTCAGTCATGTGGGAGGGCTTCAAGCTCCTCAAAATAAGATAAAAGTGGGGCCCAAGTTTCATGGAATTTTTGGGTCGATCCTCTAAGGCAATATTTGATCTTTTCTAATTTAAGGAATAGAGTCAGGTCTTTCAACCAGGAGGAGGCTTTGGGTGGATGTGCTGATTTCCACTCCAGTAGGATTCTTCTCTGGGCAAGGAGAGCTGAAAAAGCAAGCACGTTTTAAATTTTATTTGTCATTGGTATACCCTCCCCTGGGACTCCAAATATAGCCATTTCAGCACTGGGCTGGATATCTCTGTTAAAAGCTTCGGATAACGTTTGAAATATTGTAGTCCAAAAAATGATATAGTTCATTACAGGACCAGAACACATGGGCCGAGTCGGCCTTTGCTATATGACAACGCTCACATGTTGCACTGATATTCGGATAGATCTCAGAGAGTCTGACTTTACTGTAAAAGATACGATGGAGAACCTTGAACTGAATTAAGCCAAGGCGAGCACACGAGGTTGACCCATTTACTCTATATAATGCGGTCTTGTTCTTTCTGTCTGAACTCCAGATCCAAGCGAGAGCAGGAGGTGGCAGAGCTGAAGAAGGCGATAGATGAGGAGGCCAAAAACCACGACGCTCAGATCCAGGACATGAGGCAGAGGCACGTCACGGCGCTGGAGGAACTGTCTGAACAGCTGGAACAGGCTAAGAGGGTGGGTGGGTCGTACCTGGGGGAGCTTTTATTTGCTTATTTGCACAAGAATTGCTCAAAAAAAACATTGCTCTTATTCTGTGCAGTTCAAGGCCAACCTGGAGAAGAACAAACAGGGTTTGGAGAGCGATAACAAAGAGCTGTCCTGTGAAGTGAAGAGTCTGCAGCAGGTGAAGACAGAATCCGAATACAAGCGAAAGAAGCTGGAGGGTCAGCTGCAGGAGTTCATGGCCAGGGCCACCGAGGTCGAGCGGGCAAAGGGAGAGCTGACTGATCGCTCGCAGAAGCTGCAGGTAATGCCTCCGCGGACACACCGCAGCTTTTCATGACACGAAAATATGAGAGAATTTTCACGAGGCCTATTTTTCGTTTCTTAGACGGAACTCGACAACATTTCTGCTTTGCTCGAGGAGGCGGAGAGGAAGGGTGTCAAACTGACCAAAGAAGTGGAGAACCTGAACAGCAAACTTCAAGACTCTGAGGTTTGAAGGAAAATCAACTCCACCATTTTCTGTCCAAAGTTGAAAGTTATGGGAAGTCACCCTGGCACGACAATGTTTTTCTCAGTATCTGATATATGGGGAATACTACAGAAGTTACACGGGTTAACAGGATGGTACAAGTGTTGCCAACATATCCGAAGAAAGGGCAGAGGCCTTCAAGCAGAATACCTATAGCAGGGTGCCTGCGCAAGTCTTTAAAGTCTTAATAAGTATGGAATTTTGAAGCACTGTTTTCCAGACCTTGAAAAGTCTTGAATTTTGTGTGAAAGTCTTAATAAAGTATGGAAATAAATGTATGGTAGAATGTTACAGTATGCTCAAAGGCATTGTGAAATGAGAAATAGGAAGGTAGGCTATAAAACTATCATTTTACTAACTGGTCACGTACTGTATTAGCCTAATGGGATGAGATGTGAGTGAAGAGACTGAATTCTACATACATTCATCCATCCATTCATTTTTTTTTATAGATAGTTTTTGTGACACTTGTTTGATGTGAAATTCATGTACTTGTGATTTTCATGTTTTGAAACGTTTTCATCAGTAAAAGCATAATTTACTGTGAATAATGCATTTGTTCATTGAATACTAGCCTATAAAAATGAATAATAAACACAGTTGGTACAATCTCAACCAATGAAGTAGGCACACGAGTTACAAGTACATAAAGTTAAGGTCTTGTGGGGAAAAAAAGTATCAGTTTTAAAAAAGTCTGGAAAAAGTCTGGAATTTTAATTTGGAAAAAGAGCAAGCACCCTGCTATAGGCATCTCCTGAAATATTGTTTACACAGGTGACTGCTACATTATGGCAAAAGAATGCGTCATCTCATGTAGAAATAGATAGATTCCCCACATCAGAAGTGTGAAAATCATCCCGTTAAGCTTGACGATGTAAAACTGCCTGCGGGGTGATGAACATGTCTTCCTCCTTTCTTTCTTCTCTTTTCTCTTTCACTTATTTCTGGCTTTGCTCCTGTGTGTAGGAGCTGCGGCAGGAGGAGACGCGTCAGAAGCTGAACCTTAGCGCCCAGATCCGCCAGCTGGAAGTGGACAAGAATAACTTGCTGGAGCAGCAAGAGGAAGAAGAGGAGGCCCGACGCGGCCTGGAGAAACAGCTGCAGACAGTGCAGGCTCAGGTACACACCCGCGGACATCTGCAGGTCTAACACACGTGGATAGAATAAGGCAGGTGCACTGTTCAGGGACCGGTGCCAAAAGGAAGGCCAGGCTGAAGTTTCCAGCTGCTTTTCAGCTGTGAGCACCTGTTGTTGAGGTGCAGAGTAACATGCGGACAGCTGGAACTCAGTCCCACTTTGCAGCAAATTAAAGACCCTTAGTGAAAATCTGAGTCAGTTCAAGATATGTGGGACAGATTCTAAATGTATGTACATTTGGATAAGTGAAGCCTGCCGTGAGCAGTGAGGTCTACACTGGAAAAAATCAGTCTTACCAAGTATATTTGTCTCATTTCTAGTCCAAATATCTCATTACACTTTAAGACACAATTGCCTAACACATACTATATCAGCCAGATATAGGGACTTGTTTGAAGACAATACATCTTGAATATCTTAAATGAAAAAGTCTTGAAAACAAATTGTTTTGAGTTGGATTTCACAAGAAACAAGCTTTTTTTTTTACATTTGAAGAGGTTTTTAAGCTAATTTCAAGATCACTTTTATCTCAAAAGTCCTAAATATCACATCTTATTTCAAGAAATCTTGACAAGCTGATTTTCACTAGTTCCATTGGCAGATTTATTTTGCTAATTTCAAGTAAAAACGTCTCGTATTTGTTGTTTTTTTTTTTAACTTATTTTTGGAGGGGCATTTTTTCCAGTGTAAGAAGAGTAAAGAAAAAAGCAGGAGCCGTAAAATCAGAGGAGAGGACGCAGACTGTTGCACCACATTTACTGCGTGTGTTTTAAGATGAAAAGTTCATTGCCATTTTGTTTGTCTCTGTTGGTCAAATATGTGGTTGACACAAACCAACAGAGGTTTGTGAAATGTCAAAAACAATGTAAAGAAGCATGAAACTAAATGCAACTATTGGAAAAAATCTAATAAACTTCAGGACCTTAAATACTGAGGTAGTTTTGCTAGGCCTCTGGCTTTTTGTTTTCTGTTGTTTAATTTGTACATATATTCTGCTTTTCTGAAAATCATTTGTAAATCATATTAAATTATAAAGGCTTATAATAATAAATGAAAGAACATCAGTAAAATGGACACATTCCTTGTTTTGAGATGAAGTAGTAAAAGTTTTACTCGTGCAGCTGTAGGTAAATACTTGTTTATTTGCACGTACTTCTCATTAATCAACACACACAACCTTCACCATAATAGAGAAAAATGGTGATTTATAAATGCTTTCCGATATTCATGTATTTCTTTTGTACAAAATGTCTTTGCTGCAGCTCTTTGAAACAAAGAAAAAACTGGAAGATGATGGTGGGGCGATAGAGGGTCTGGAGGAGACGAAAAGAAAACTCCAGAAGGACATGGAGCTCACCAACCAGCGTTTGGAGGAGAAGACCATGGCCATGGACAAGATGGAGAAGACCAAGAACAGACTGCAGCAAGAGCTGGATGACCAGATGGTGGATCTGGACCACCAGAGACAGATAGTCTCCAACCTGGAAAAGAAGCAAAAAAAGTTTGATCAGGTACAGCGGATCATCCACAAGAGTGTCAGAGGTGGTGCGGCAAGGTCACATCTGTCAGTCAGTGCATTGAAAGCTGTTGCTTTAACTTCCTGCTTTAGATGCTGGCTGAAGAGAAGACCATCTCTGCTCGTTACGCTGAGGAACGTGACCGCGCAGAGGCTGAGGCCAGAGAGAAGGAGACCAAGTCTCTGTCTCTGACCAGAGCTCTGGAGGAGGCCTTGGAGGCCAAAGAGGAACTGGAGAGGTTCAACAAGCAGCTCCGCGCTGAAATGGAGGACCTGATGAGCTCCAAGGACGACGTAGGAAAGAACGTGAGTGACCTTGACCCTTTTAACGAACCGGCTCATAAAATCGTATGCTAACTTTGAGCGTAAAGATTTGCTTAGATTCAATCTATTTGGATCTAAAACAGCCTGGTTACCAGTGGTGTCAAAAGTACACACATTTGTTACTTAAGTAGAAGTATAGATACTGCAGTTTAAAAACACTCTGGTAAAAGTTGAAGTATCAACTTGACCTCTTTACTCAAGTAAAAGTGAAAAAGTATGTGCTCCAAAACCTACTTAAAGTATAAAGTAACCTTTAAATAAAAAATATTAAAAAATGTTTTTTTAAAAACCACACACAAAAAGATTAGATGCCACTATATGAAATGCAAGCTTAATTTGAAAACTGGCTAGTTCTACATGTGGCCCAAGACAACAATCATAAAACCATTACTGTCAAAGACAAAGTCACTCAAGGAGCATGTTCTTTCTCAAACTTTATTGGAATTCAATTACACGTGAGGTAGTATTCAAGAGGTAGGTCGTGAGGTATTCATGTTCGTCCCATCAAAAAAACAAAAAAAAAGTCTTACTGCCTGAAAAATTCAAAGAAAAAAGATCAACACACGCACGTTCCCCCCTTTGTCATAGCTGACAGACAAAAACTGAAACGAAAATGAGCTCTTTATCACTACATACGGAGCACCTAAAACGCTCTGAAAATGGCACGGAGTAGGAGAGTGCAACAATTTTGCATACACACTAAGATAGAAAGTACAGATACTTGTGTAAAAATGTAATGAGTAGAAGTCAGAAGTAGGCAGAAAAATAAGTAATGGAGTAAAGTACAGATACCTCAAAAGTGTACTTAAGTACAGTAACGAAGTATTTGTACTTTGTTACTTGACACCTCAGCTGGTTACACAGCAGCAAATGTCAAGAAGGTTGTGCAATTCTCTCTCTGCACTATAAGTTTTGGATGTTTTGTCTTTCTAGCTCCTTCTAGTGCCCCATTCCCTATGAGAACAGCTTCTGTTAAGCTGGATTTACACCTGAGAAATGAACTGAAACAGATCCCATTTAGCGGTCTTTTGAAAAGCTGCACTAACTTTCACGATGTAACACAGATGGATAAAACAGGGCCGGGATGTTGTTTCTTTTTCTTGTCAGGACGCCAAGTTTGGCTCTGCGCCTTTTAATCAAATGAAAGAGTTCTCTTTCCTTTTGAATTTCTTCCTGTTCCTCCATTTTCAACACAAAATTCATTTTAGTAGATCCAACAGATAATGGTCCAATACAAAGTTTCACATTGCAGCTCAGTGTCTCTGCTCATTCCAACAAAGTGTCACATTTAATCACGAACTTTGTGCGTCTTCTCCAAGTCCAATTATCCAATCTTCCAAGCTTTTCCGATGTCCAAGCGTGTCCAAAAATGATTTTTTTTTACTTAATGTTCCCAAAGTATATTTTCTAACAAAGGCCGTGGGTGGCAGCAGGTGGTTTTGTTCTTGCACGCACTTCAGAGTTGATTGTTAAAACATATATGTAGTTTATTTTTGACAAAAAAAATATGAACAAAACAATAACTAAAGATTTTTTTACAATTTGGATGAAAAACGAAAGTTAACTTAATCTGATTTAACAAGATCTTAAAGTGGTCAAAAAATCATTTAACCACCACCACCTCCCGTCTTCACAGCGGACATTTGACAAACAAAAAGAGACCTTCCAACACTGTGTGTTCTTAATCTGTCTAATTAATGGGAGGGTCTAAAAGTTACCAAAATAATCTAAACAATTTCAAATATAAAAATGAATTTCAGATTTTGATTCCAAATTAACTAAAGTATATTCTAACTGCCCAAAGAAAACTAAATTGATAGAACTTATGATTTACAAAACATAAATGGCCACAACAGTGCTTGTTGAACATTTTCCATTACAAGAGCAAGAATATGAAGTGTTACTATTGAACAATATATCTGTTATATGTAAGTAATGGTTTATTTCCGTTCTGTTGAGGTCATATTTAAACCATTTGTTGTCAAAACTACTTAGGAATTCTAAAATAAAGTAATTATCTTTTTTTGCTCTCTGCATCTTTTTTTTTCAATGCACTGGAAAAAAATGCCCCTCCAGAAATAAGTAAAAAAACAACAAATAAAAGACATTTTGGCTTGAAATAAGCAAAATAAATCTGCCAACTAGTGAAAATCGGCTTGTCAAGATTTCTTGAAATAAGATGTGATATTGAGGACTTTTGAGTTAAAAGTGAACTTGAAATTAGCTTAAAAACCTCTTTAAATGAAAAAAAAAAAAAGCTTGTTTCATGTGAAATATGACTCAAAACAAGATGTTTTCAAGACTTTTTCACTTAACAAGATATTCAAGATGTATTGTATTGAAACAAGTCCCTATATCTGGTTGAAATGGAACTTGTTTGGCAGTTGTGTCTGATATTAAGTGTAATGAGATACTCAATGAGACAAATATACTTGGTAAGATTTAGATTTTTTCCAGTGTGTAAACGACTTGCATTCCTCTCTATAGGTGCATGAACTGGAGAAGTCCAAGCGTACCCTGGAGCAACAAGTAGGAGAGATGAGAACACAGCTGGAGGAGCTGGAAGATGAGCTGCAGGCCACAGAAGATGCCAAACTGCGTCTAGAGGTCAACATGCAGGCCATGAAGGCTCAGTTTGACAGAGACCTGCTAGCCAGAGACGAACAGGGAGAGGAGAAGAAGAGGACGCTGGTCAAACAGGTTCAAAGGGGCTCATGGCCCATCAGATATGCAAAACATTTTACCTTATGAATATTCAGGTTGGCCTTTTTAAATTGGCCTACATTTGAATGAAGTGAATTGTTGTGTGATGTTTTCCTCCTCCAGGTACGTGAGATGGAGGCAGAGCTGGAGGACGAGAGGAAGCAGAGAACTCTGGCTGTTGCTGCAAAGAAGAAGATGGAGATGGACCTGAATGAGCTGGAGGGTCAGATTGAAGCCGCCAACAAAGGCAGGGATGAAGCCATCAAACAGCTGAAAAAACTCCAGGTACACACACACATTTGCCTTCATACACTCACTGATGTCACACCAGTACAAATACCGTCAATTCCGGACTACAGAGCGCACCTGAATATAAGCCGCACCCTCTCATTTTAAAAAGAAAATGCATTCTGTACTTGTATAGGCCGCACCGGATTATAAGCCGCGGGTGGCCACATAGTAATATGAGATATTTACACAGAAAGATGTTACACGTGAGGATTTTTAAACTTTTAATTAAATGCATATGGTAACAGAAACAAATATATTCTGCAAATGCTTTTTTTCCCCGAACAGTGCCTGTAACACGGCTGGTTTTAACTTAAATACCTATCGGTAACACACAAATACGTGGTGTAAATGCTTTTTTTTTTTTTTTTTCTTAAACAGTGCCTGTAACACAGCTGGTAAAAAATAAATAAATAAATTTAAAAAAAGACAGCAGCCTACCAGGAAAAGTCATTGATCGCCTTCAATTTAAAAGCTGCATCATACGCATTTCTTCGTTTGTTTTCCATGTTGAGGAGGAGTACAAATGACCGATTTACAAATATTTAGAAGTGTAAGTGTGTTTGATTTATCGTACAATTTCATTGGACCACTTTGAACTATTCCTTAATTGTATTGGTCTAATGTTACGGTGCAAAATGTTTTTGGCGGCATGAAAACAAAAGGAAAAAACATATATTAGCCGCACCGTATTATAAGCCGCGGTGCTCAAAGCCTGGGAAAAAGTAGCGGCTCATAGTGCGGAATTTACGGTAAACTCTTCTTTTATCTTAAAATAAGTCCCAACTCTCACTGCAGGATAACCTGAAATGATGACCAACTTTTCTCCACCACAGCAGCTGTATTTTCCTGCTAACTTATTATTCTAAGTGGTGTATATGATGCTGTTGTTTCTGCAGGCTCAGATGAAGGACTATCAGAGGGAGCTGGAGGAGGCCAGAACCTCCAGAGACGAGATCTTCGCCCAGTCCAAGGAGAACGAGAAGAAATTCAAGAGCTTAGAAGCTGAAATCTTGCAGCTGCAGGAGGTGTGACAATGTGCTGTGTTTCATTCAAGAAAAAACCCTGAAATCTGTCAAATATGAAGCCTGATTGCATTTGTGGGTGCCTGTGTAGGATTACGCAGCATCAGAGAGGGCACGGCGGCATGCTGAGCAGGAGAGGGACGAGCTGGCTGACGAGATCTCCAACAGTGCTGCTGGGAAGTGGGTATCACTGCAGCCTTCTTCACATTCATCACATTTATTTACATTTTCTTACTTTATGGTCAGCTGTGGTTGTTGTTGAAGGTCCTCTGTGGGTATGCTTGTTTAGCAAAAAGCAAAACAAAAATCAGTTCCTTTACAGTTACTGTTGGAGCTGATTGTGCGAAAAAGAATGTTGCAAAAGCTGCTCAGCACACTGAACAGTGCTGCATAAAACAGTGGGCGTACGTTAAACTATGTTCCGACGGAGGCTTCTTCAGCTCTGCAGGTTATTGCTGCTCACAGCGATAACTTTGAACGACGACCTTTTTCTCACACGATGACTAATGATTAAACATTATGGATTCTTTGTCCCATTGTGGGATATACGAGGTATTGCTTAATCCAAGTCAGTTCAGTCGTATCATGCACTGTTGGAAATGATTTTAAATTAACCTTAAAAAGAGGTCAGATCTCAAATGTTTAGATAGTTTAATTTGTATTATTAAGATGTTTACTCATTTACGTGAAGACACTACTTGATCCTGCACACCTGCGAATAGTACTGAGTAAACGGTGTATGACAATTAACCCTGTCGCCGTGTTAGTTTGCACATATCAGCAAATTTTTAACCCATTTAAGCCGGGAAAGCATTGCCGCATTTCTACCTTTAAAGCCGCGGGGCGCTGTTGCGTTATTCTACCTTTTAAGGCCGGGAAAGCGTACACGTCTTTTTCAGCCAGGAGCGATTGTGAGGAGTTTCTTGGCTTTGATGATGCTGATGAACGTGCTGACCCAATTGGTGGAGATTTATGGCGAGCACATATGTTTGAGGATGATTTTGAAGGGTTTGAATGTGAGTGGAAGACTGACATTTACCACCGTAATCGACGGAGAGATTTCATCCGCACACCAGGGGTGAAAGTGGATTTACCTGCAGATGCCACACCGTTGCAGGCATTTAATCATATTTTTACTGAGGAGCTTTGGGCGCATCTCGTTTCCGAGACGAATAGATACAGTGAGCAGGTACTTCAGACTCCAGCTCGAGCAAAGATGGCAAGGTGGTCCCACGTAACTGCCGGAGATGGAAACGTTTACTGGAATGTGAATGGGCTCCTTGAGCTGCCAGTACGAAGAGATTACTGGCGATAAAATAAATATATAAATAAATAATTTAAATATAAAATTAAATTTTATTTTATTTTATTACTGTTTTCTAATGGAAAATAGTGCTGTTCCTGCACTTTACTTTTTACATTTTCTATTTTCGTGAAGGTGTATGTAAATAAACTCAATTTCCCAAGAAAGCCACAGGTGTAAGCTCTCAAATACTTTTTGAATTTTGTTTCTATCTGCTACAGAAGCTGAGAAATCAATCATTTAGTAGGTGTTGACACAATTGCTGAATTTCCAGAAAAACTTCAGGTTTTAGGGGGTCTTTCTGAAATCGCCCGTAGGTTTTACAGGCATTCTTTTCCAGGTGTCTTAGGCCTAAATGGGTTAAGCCAAAACCACTAAAGAGTATCTGAAAGAGAACAACATCTGCTGAGCATACGGATCCGTTGAAATATGCGGAATCAGAGTAGAAGTTAATATAAATCCGTGTTTCAGGTCGTCACTGCTGGAGGAGAAGAGGAGGCTGGAGGCTCGAATCGCCCAGCTGGAGGAGGAGCTGGAGGAGGAGCAGGGCAACATGGAGCTGCTCAACGACCGCTTCAGAAAGACCACCATGCAGGTGGAATTGCACACCTTTTTTTATCCTGAACAATGCTTACACAAAATAGCCAAAGAGTGTTTTTTGGTTTCTTTTTTTGTGTGAGTGTGTGAAAAGAAGTAAATGCAACAAATTCTGCAAACACTCTTTATAATGGTGAGAAAGTAAGCGCGTTATTGGCCTGAATGAACCCGCCTGTGCTTTTCTCAGGTGGACGGCCTAAACATTGAGCTGGCTGCAGAGCGCAGCGCTGCACAGAAGAGTGAGAACGCTCGGCAACAGATGGAGCGGCAGAACAAGGTCTCGTACAGTTCAAAAACATCAGAACATTTGAATCTGTGATTACAAATCATTTCCAGACTGTTTACAGTAACTGAGGCTGATTTGTGTCTTATTCTTTAATATTTGGTATTTATTTTAATCTCTTGCCTGCCTTTAGCCTGTAATCGTTGCATACATTAGTACCATAGTACTTTAGAGACTTGGTGTCCTCAGATAACTTCATTCTGTTGTTAAAGGGACAGTTCGCCTCTTTTGACATGAAGCTGTATGACATCCCATATCAGCAACATCATTTATGAACATCTTCTTACCCCCTGCTGCGTCCTGTGAGCAGAGTTCCAGCCTCGTTTTGGTGCTGATGAAGATAGTCCGGCTAGTTGGCTGGGGTTTAAAAAATAAAGCGTTTTGCTTCTCAAAACAATATGCGTTCAACAGAGTAATACATTTGCATCACAAAATCGTTCTCCAGGAAAAGTCAGACCTCACAATCGCTTGGCCCTATTTTCTCTCCCTTCATATCACTGCGTTCATCCACCTAGCAAAAGCCGCACCTGTTACGGTGTTTGCTGCTCGGTCTGCACAGCAGGCAGTGATACGAAGGGAGAGAAAATAGGGCCAAGTGATTGTGAGGTCTGACTTTTTCCTGGAGAACGATTTTGTGATGCAAATGTATTACTCTTTTGAACGCATATTGTTTTGAGAAGCAAAACGCTTTATTTTTTAAACCCCAGCCAACTAGCCGGACTACCTTCATCAACGCCAAAACGAGGCTGGAACTCTGCTCACAGGACGCAGCAGGGGGTAAGAAGATGTTCATAAATGATGCTGCTGAAATGGGATGTCATACAGCTTCATGTCAAAAGAGGCGAACTGTCCCTTTAAGTGAAAAGTGAATGTTTGATCACAAATGCAGGAGTTGAAAGCCAAACTGGCAGAGCTGGAAGGGGCTGTCAAGTCCAAGTTTAAGGCATCCATCACTGCCCTGGAGGCCAAGATCCTGCAGCTGGAGGAGCAGCTCGAGCAGGAAGCCAAGTACGTGTTCATCTCAGGTGTTCGCTCACCACCCTTCCAGGGTGTAGCTTTGAGTTGGCGTAAGTGTTGGTAATTTCTGTGTAAAACCTCCAGGGAGAGAGCAGCAGCCAACAAAATTGTCCGGCGTACAGAGAAGAAGCTGAAGGAGGTGATGATGCAGGTGGAGGATGAGCGTCGTCATGCCGACCAGTACAAGGAGCAGGTACAGGAGCAGAAACACTTTGAAAGGTTTGGGTTGACTTGAATTCTTCTTATGCTGTCTCTGGCTGTCTCCCCGCGTGTCCGTCCGCTGTCAGATGGAGAAGGCCAACTCTCGACTGAAGCAGCTGAAGCGTCAGTTGGAGGAGGCGGAGGAGGAGGCCACCAGGGCCAACGCCTCCCGCAGGAAGCTGCAGAGGGAGCTGGACGACGCCACCGAGGCCAGTGAGGGTCTCACCCGAGAGGTCAACACGCTCAAGAACCGCCTCAGGTATGAAGAGGACTGCGTTAGAGATGTCCTCAGATAATATACGCACTTGTTCTACTACTTTTATACTTGCTTCATGTTCAGTGGTTAATGAAACGGCTTAAAATTTTGGGAAATAAAAGATGGATACGTTTTAAAGGGATAGTTCGCCTCTTTTGACATGAAGCTGTATGACATCCCATATCAGCAACATCATTTCTGAACATCTTCTTACCCCCTGCTGCGTCCTGTGAGCAGAGTTCCAGCCTCGTTTTGGTGCTGATGAAGGTTGTCCGGCTAGTTGGCTGGGGTTTAAAAAATAAAGCGTTTTGCTTCTCAAAATAATATGTGTTCAAAAGAGTAATACATTTGTATCACAAAATGGTTCTCCAGAAAAAGTCAGACCTCTCAATCTCTTGGCCCTATTTTCTCTCCCTTCGTGTCACTGCCTGCTGTGTAGACCGTGCAGCAAACACAGTAACAGGCGCGGCTGTCGGCAGCAGGCAGTGATACGAAGGGAGAGAAAATAGGGCCAAGTAGCCGGACTACCTTCATCAGCGCCAAAACTCGGCTGGAACTCTGCTCACAGGACGCAGCAGGGGGTAAGAACATGTTCATAAATGATGTTGCTGATATGGGATGTCATACAGCTTCATGTCAAAAGAGGCGAACTATCCCTTTAAATCTAAATATATGGGCTTGGCTCAGCAGAAAGACTGTAAGTGTGAGGCTTGGTTTGACTCGTCTCTTTGATGTGAGCAGGCGTGGCGGCCCGGTCAGCAGCTTCTCCTCCGGCCGCTCAGGCCGCCGCAACCTCAACCTGGACGGAGCCTCCGGCGACGTCTCCGAGGACGACGCCGACAGCCGCACCAGCGACCTCAACGACACGCAGACCGCCGGCGTCGAGTAAACACGACAACCCCCCCCCTTTTCCATCAGAAATCGTCAGTGCGTCCACCATCCTGTCTCTGGTCCTCTTCACGCCTCTCGTCTTGTCCGAAGATTGGAGCAGTGAGCCATATTAGCTCGAGCCGGGCAGCATGCCTCTGCGTTTAGCGTCGGTTAACACGGCAGAGAAAAAACACCGCCCGCCTCAAGAAACACCTCTGCTTCCAGCAGTCGGACAGTTCTGCCTTACTCTGTCTTTTAGTCATCGCTCGTCTATCACCCAACGTAACATAACCCCCCCCCTACACACACATACCGTCACATTATCTGCTCAGCTTAATGAGAAAGTACGCTTAGGTACAAAGTGCTTTTATACATGTGACACTGCGTGATATAGATGAAGGTTGTGGGCTGTACACACATCCAGTTTGCTGTGTGGAAATGCAGGACTACGAAGAATAGTTTTTCCATTCTGTGTGAAAGGGATCTCGTATCTGACTCACTCCGGGCCCCCTGTGAGGATGCTTCGCCTCTTCACTGCAGTGCTACACAAACGACTAACTTCTCGGGACTTGCAATAGAAAAAAACCATGGACTCCGAACTGGACGTGTATTACTGTGAAGAAAAATAATTTGATTGTTTTCTTTGATGCTTCATCTCAACATTTAATGAAGGAATGTCTGGCTTGGTTCCTACTTGGTTCCTTTTGAAGGATGCGGGCCTCTGAAGTGAATTGGCCTGAGCTGCAAAATGATGCCGCGATGCTGGAAAATGCGCAGAACTGCACAGAAAAATATCAAACCTGAAGCCAACAGAAGCCGAATCTTTTACTGGAAGCACTAAGAGACACTCACTATCGGTGTGACACTAAATGGGTATTAAACATGTATGCTCTACATTTCAGTGTTCTCATTAAATATCAAGTTTCTCATCTTTGCAAACCCTACGAGGTGGTTTCAACAACACCCGACTGCTGTTCACGGGCTAAAAAGCATTTTCAAACACTCGCTGTCATCTGGGTGAAGAAGACGTCTGTTTTCTGTTCTCTACTTTTTAAGCCTTTAAGTCTTCACTTTTGACATTTCCCTTTGACAAACAAACCTCTGTAGGTGTGTTACACTGCAGGCACATTGAATTGTGGGTAATGTAGGCACCGGGTCTTGACGAGGAAGAAAATTGTTGGAACGAAGATAAATCTTTGTTCAACGTATTGCATCTGTTTGTTATAAATCCCCCAGTTGCCATTTTGGGGGAGATTTTCCTCGCCCAGTTGGATGATGGAGTGTTTGTTGATTAGTGGAAAATGCCCTCAGAACAGCAGCGACCGCCTCTCCGAGTTTTTCAAAAGTCAGCAGATATAAACTTCTACGTCTGTGACTCGAATGTAATTTGTGCCATTCATTTTTTTTTTTTTTTTTTTACTCAAGTCTTGACTCCTCAAACATCCTCCAGGTCTTCTCCAGCACTTAGTCACTGTCGGTGACAGATTGTCCTCTAAAAGAATCTCGAGCTCGTCTTTAAACCCAGCAGCAGCTGAACCACTACAGTGTGAGAGTGACCTGCTCGGGTACTCCTCCACCTCCACTTTACTGGGTTTTTTTGTTTCTTCTGGATATGGTCAGCATGGGCGGACTCCTTTGCCCCAATTCTCAAATGTAAACACTTTAACAGTATGCTTCTTTAAACGTGCCTTAGACACTAATAAGAACATAATCGGGCAAGGATTTCATGACGGATGTGGAATAAAACAAAAACACCAGGAGATAACAGGTACATCAATAAAATATTCAACACTTATCTTTTTTTCTTCTTTGTATTTTTGCTTTGCTTTGTATCGTATCCACTGTGTACCGAGCGTTTGGGTCAAAGCCAGTATTACAGTACAATGATTAACTAATGGAAGAAGTGCCGCTGCATTTCCCCAAATTCTTCTTGTACTAAGATGTTTTGCCCTGCGAGCGCTCAGGTAAAGGCTCGGCACTTCATTATCCCGGGGATCTGAGTCACTGCACAGGATTTAATTTGGTTGGAAGCTTTAACATCCACGAGTAGTTAACTCAGTTTTATTGTATTCTCATCGTTCTTATTCAGCTGGCTGTTGACAACCAGTCGTTCGACTGCAAATACTCCCATAATGGTTCTTCTTGTATACCTGTATTTCTAGACGGTGTTTTTTTTTTGTTTTGTTGTTTTTTCTTTTTCTTTCCGTTTTGTTTGTTTTTGTAAATGGAAAATAAAGCATATTCATTGTAACCGTGATGCCGTTTTGGTTTTGGAGCCGGTCCAAAGCTGAATGCTTTGTAATCAATTGTAAAAGAAAAAAAAACAAATAAATAAATGAGCAAATAACGAAAGGAAAAAAAAAAAAAGGGCAGAATCTGACAGTCAAAGAAAACCAGCGCTCAGAACAAAGCCAGAGGGACTTTCAGCACCCTTAATAAGCAGCGCGGCATCACAACAGTTTTCACAGCAGCAAACTTTGGGAAACGTTGCATTAAGATGAACTGTGTGCACACGTAAAAGTAGGTAAAATGTTGCCATAGTTACAGTGTGAACAGCTTCTTCTGATGTACAGATCAAATCTGAAAAACCTGGCGATTTCTTTCGAGTTCTTAGGCTTGCCAAACTGCAAGTGTAGTATAAGAACACTGTGAGGGCTAATAGTGATATACTGAAAAAAAAAGAATCCCCCAAAAATATGCTGCAAGTCTTAAAGTTTCATTACAAATTCAAGTGCTAAAGGTGACAGAAAAATGTTCATATGCCCAGAAAACCCTTTTACCAAGCTCCCTCTGAAGTTAAGCCAGTCGGTGTTGCACTGCTTTAAAAGAAGTTTGTGTAGAAACGGGGGAAAAAAAACAGTCCAAGTCATCGTGAAAACCACCTGTTTTGTTTAATTTTTATCATCGACACACAAAAATAATCTACAAAAGACCAAATTAAGTAACCAGATTACCACGAAATGTTTTTTTTTTTTTGTAGTTTTTTTTTTTTATCCTTCCACACCTCCAAAGAAAGCACAATTTATAAGATGTCACCCACTGCTCCAGTCACGTGACTTCACAAAGACGTGTAAGAATCGCGCCGACACTCACGTGTTTACACTTTAGGGGGAAAATGTCAGAACGACCACAAACGCACTCGGACCAGCAGCACCCCATCACGAGGAACTACGATAGAACAATCTTTGGCGTCTTTCTCGGTGCAACCAGTCAGCCACACACACACACACACACACACACCCTGGGAGGGCAGGAACAGGTAAGCAGAGACTCAGGAAGAACAGTTTTGTAAACAGAGGTATTCGGCTGAGGGAAGGTTTCGCTACCAGTGTTCAGGCAAAGCGGAGTCAATTTGAACTGCGACACGAGCCGACGTGTTTGTGTAATCTGTGGCCTGAACTATTAGCGTTTGGCCACAGAAGGCCACTGGAGCTTTTTTTTGTCACTTATTTCTACAGTCCTGGTGAAAGACCACAATGTTGCCCTGTAATTTAAAAAAAAAACAATTTTTTTTTTGCTTTATGGTTAACCAGTACGGTTATCAGACAAACAACTTAAATTAGCTTGTTTTGTTGCGCCATGGTTGCATTGCTAGCAGTTATAAAAAACAATGAGTATCGATTAAAAAAATAAATAAATTATTACTTCATACCTACATACTGTTAACTTTTTTTCCACTTGAGTCGCTATAAAAAGTGTAACAACAAACTGTATTTAACTCAGGCTGCTTTTAAAGGGACAGTTCGACTCTTTTGACACGAAGCTGTATGACATCCCATATTAGCAACATCATTTATGAACATTTTCTTACTGCGTGCTGTGTAGACCGTGCAGATCGAGCAGCAAACACCGTAACAGGCGCGGCTGTCGCTAGGTTGCTGAACGCATTGATACCAAGGGAGAGAAAATAGGGCCAAGCGATTGTGAGGTCTGACTTTTTCCTGGAGAACCATTTTGTGATGCAAATGTATTACTCTGTTGAACGCATATTGTTCTGAGAAGCAAAACGCTTTATTTTTTAAACCCCAGCCAACTAGCCGGACTACCTTCATCAACACCAAAACGAGGCTGGAACTCTGCTCACAGGACGCAGCAGGGGGTAAGAAGATGTTCAGAAATGATGTTGCTGATATGGGATGTCATACAGCTTCATGTCAAAAGAGGCGAACTGTCCCTTTAAATTAGCTTGTTTTGTTGTGCCATGGTTGCATTGCTAGCAGTTATAAAAACAATGAGTATCGATTAAAATAAATAAATGATTACTCAGGCTGCTTTTAAGGTGAGCTTTAGACTTGGTTACTGCTTTGGGTTCATGTGTGAATTCCAACGTATGAAATGGAGCATTGCTATTTACCTGATTTGAATATGGTTTCTTCTGTGATTAAAAAAAAACAAAACATTGTGAATACACACCGCTTTCCTTTTTTTTTTTTTTTTTTAAAGTAGTTCATAGTGATCCCGCTGCATCTCAACTTCACTTCGCTTTCATGAACACACACAAATATAAGGAGTCTGGAGTTAACAACTGCAACTCCAGAAATGCACTGACGAGTAGAGGTTGAAAGCCAAGCGACGACTTGCACTTTTGCATTGAGCTGTTACAGTCCTGCATAGATCTTTTTCATACTTTTTTTTTTTTTTTTTCCATATAAACTAAGGCGTTTTGCTATAATAAGTTGGTTTGAATCAGTAAGCAGAGAAGGTACAAAATAATAATAATAATTCAAGTAGGCTACAATCTTGTTTCTCCCCCCATCCAGAGCAGGATCCCAAAACTTCGTCAAGTCTTTTCTTTTATTCCCCCCCCCCATCCAGAAAAAGATCCAGTGTGATTAAACAGCACCAAAAACATACTGAGCAAGAGAGGGGCGTCAAACTTACACTTGCTCATTATTGTGACGAGGGAACATGTCCTTCCCCAGTCATAGAGATTAATCTGGAAAGATATTAACAGTATATTGTGTTGTTTTTTTTATGTACATACACACATTCAAATCACCCTCACCACTCACACATCTGTTTTTGTCCCTGTGTAAATTACAAATAATTTATCCGTATTAATTTAAGCTACTACTTAACAGTCGTTTGTGGGAGCAGAGGTGACGAACGATAAACTTCCCACATCTGAGACGTAAGACAGAAAAAACAAAAACATTTTTTTTTCTTTTTGTACTGCAAGAACAAGCGTCTTGTTATTCCACATAATCTTAAATAGATATTATATTACGTAGCGTTCTACTTTTTCTCAGCTTTACCATCACCTCGCTCACACGCATTCCACAGTGATCAAGGTCGGTCGTATGTAAACATGTTGACAAAAATAAAAATAAGCCGAACAAAAGAAAGTGTTCTCGTCATTCACTCGGTCTGGTTCTCATACCCGGTTCATCATAGAAAATACAGTTGAGTTAAATCATTGCCACTTGAAGCGAGGATGAACTGATGCTCCCCTCATACCACAACATCCCGTCAGCGAACCCAAGCCATGATTCCTATTGGTGGATGTGTCCCGGAGAGGATGATGTCACCCCGCCGGAATCATCTCCTCTTATTGGTCAGTGGGTTTTCCTCTTCGTGTCTCCACCCTGGCTTTGGTTCGAATCTGAGTCGAGAGGAGAGGGATTTCTTAACAGCTCTGACAGTGGGAAGATAGAAAAAAATATAAATAAATAAATAAATAAAACTGAGCCGTTTATAATTTGTTTCAATCAAATCACGAGAATCTCAGCTTTCCGACAGCGTCACGTGTGTCGCTGACACCACCGCCGATCTGTGAGTGATGAAAAGCTTCGTTAAAGGGACAGTTCGCCTCTTCTGACATGAAGCTGTGTGACATCCCATATCAGCAACATCATTTCTGAACATCTTCTTACCCCCTGCTGCGTCCTGTGAGCAGAGTTCCAGCCTCGTTTTGGTGTTGATGAAGGTAGTCCGGCTAGTTGGCTGGGGTTTAAAAAATAAAGCGTTTTGCTTCTCAAAACAATATGCGTTCAAAAGAGTAATACATTTGCATCACAAAATGGTTCTCCAGGAAAAAGTCAGACCTCACAATCTCTTGGTGCTATTTTCTCTCCCTTCGTATCACTGCCTGCTGCCGACAGCCGCGCCTGTTACGGTGTTTGCTGCTCGGTCTGCACAGCAGGCAGTGATACGAAGGGAGAGAAAATAGGGCCAAGCGATTGTGAGGTCTGACTTTTTCCTGGAGAACCATTTTGTGATGCAAATGTATTACTCTGTTGAACGCATATTGTTTTGAGAAGCAAAACGCTTTATTTTTTAAACCCCAGCCAACTAGCCGGACTACCTTCATCAACACCAAAACGAGGCTGGAACTCTGCTCACAGGACGCAGCAGGGGGTAAGAAGATGTTCATAAATGATGTTGCTGATATGGGATGTCATACAGCTTCATGTCAAAAGAGGCGAACTGTCCCTTTAAGAGCAGAGGTGTCCTGACAGAGAGTTCTGTAAGATTCTGTAAGATCTGCATCTCTGATTCACAATAAACGTGACTCGGGGCCACTCTGAAATGAGCTTACGTCTGCTGATGACTCATTTCAGGTGGCTGTGTGTATTCTGTGACCTGCTAATGTCCCGTTTGTGTTGCTCAGCGACTGTGTGACGTGGGTTTGTGTTTTATTCGCATATAGAGCAGACATCCGATCACAAGCGGTCGCTCGGAACACACGCGGTGACGTATCCTTAGTTGGCCGTATCGAGTTTAAGAAGGAAGAATATGCATATATCAATGTGTATAATCAGGGCCGGCCCAAGCCTTTATGGGGCCTTAAGCAGAATTTCATTTGGGGCCCCCCTACCATCACCTCAGCTCCAGATGCCTCATTATTCCATAGGCTACACTGTTATGTGTGTAACGGACCCACAATCATTAGCATTATTTGTAATCCTCTTACATTATACAGGTGTCATTCTTGTTTTTAACCTTAAAGGGATAGCAAACTCATAAATATGGTTTAATTAACTTCTACATAAAGAGTGATGTATAAGTATGGCTCATTAATTTAACTATTTGAAAGTAACATCAGCAGGCTGGAGACTGCATTTATAGTAAACACGTTAAATAGTTTAATTTCTTTCAGATGTGCAATGGTGTGCAAAATGTTCAAAATACAAATACAAAATAGAATCAAATGACATTCACATTATCTTACAGAAAAATAAAGTTGTAATCAAAATTAAATACTTAAATAATAAATACAATACTTAAATAATTTTGCCCAACGGTGGCAGCAGCCAACAGGAGGCATAAATTAACCTAGGATTAGTATTTTGTCATAATTATTATTTATTTTTTCTGGTGTAATACAATTTCGTTTAAATTATTCAATGTTATTTTAATTTCATGTATATATTTACTTTTTTATCACAACGTCTCGGTGCTCTCTGGGGCCCCCTGGTGGCGTGGGGGCCCTAAGCGACCGCGTAGTTGGCATATGCCTTGGGCCGGCTCTGTGTATAGGTATTGATATACGTATGTTTTTAACTCGTGAAAAAATAATTCAGTTGTGGATAGACAGTCATTAAATGACCCAAAACTTTCTGCCTCCATTTTTTCATCTGTTCTTTACTTAACTGTACTCTGAACTTTTCAGCTTTCCTCAATGCTCTTACTTCACAGAGAGTAATTTTGACACACAAGCTCAACTGCATGTGTCTACTGAAGAAAGCATAGCAACAGCAGGCTGACTCAGCACCGACAGACGGAGAGCAAAGGGGGGGGGGGGGATGCAGCTTACCTGAGAAAGCAAGCTGCAAGTGAGGAGGTAGGGCAGCCTGCGACCCCGACTGGAGACTCTTATACAGATCTGAGGAGAGATGGAAGGAACGGTGGACAGATGAGAGGAAAGATCGCAACAACAACCAACAATCACAGGCAATACGGAAAAGGTGGAGACGTGTTCAAACGGGAGACGAGCAACAAGAGAAAGTGGAGGATCAAAGACATGAGGCAGCGAGACAAAAAGCTTCAAAAGGTTCAGAAGGCAGAAAATGGACAGAGTGCAGCAGTGGAAGTATTTCTTGTACACAGCAGGAAAACACACATAAAGGTGGATATACAGGGTGTGTATGACTGAAGGATTGTGGGTATAACCAACTTAGATGGACTTGTGTGCAGTCCTCCAAAAAGCTAACAATTTTATTTAACCTTTCTTTAACCAGGAAATGGTCCCATTGAGTTACAATAACTCTTCTGCCAGGGAGTCCTGGCCAAGAAAGCGGCTTAAAAAAAGTTACATTACAATAAAACACAAGAGACGAGACAAAAACCACCACTACATCACATCGAAACAGAAGTAAACATATTAAAAACTGAGTATACACAGACACTAAAAAACAGACAGCGAACAAGGAATGAAATTAAAAACAATTGCAGTGGTCAGTTAATGATCATTTTAAAATGTCTTTAAATTAATTTATGGATGGAAGAACTTCAAGATTTAGAGTAGCTTGAAGTTCATTCCAAGCTTTTGGTGCACGTGATGAAAAGGCTGTTTTCCCAAGTTCAGTTCTTGTAAGTGGAATATGTAAAAGTATTTTTTCTGATGACCTCGTCCTGTAAACACTATTTTGAAAAGAAAAACAAATTAAAAATGTATAAAGGTAGTTTACCCATTAGGGCTTTAGCAATAAAAGTCAGCGCATGGATGCTGCTACAAATGGGTCATATGCTAATTGGTTGAAAGTTGGCGTTAACCGAGCGGGAGAGAGATCATCAGAAGTCACCATCAACAGAGAGAAGCGCAATATAACAACAAGAAGGCCTTATGAGCCTAGTTTTAGATCACTAAAACAAAAGCATTCATCAGCCGCTCAGTTTCTAACAAAGGAAAAACACAAACAGGAGAAGCCAACGTTTCAAAATGCTCCACATATTCTGAACGACGTCTCCGTATGGATGGAGAAAGTTATTTAAAGTGGATATACATACATATTACCGGTGATTATGATTGATTTGTTTGTTTGTTTGTTTTCGTTTAAAGCCAGTTTAGCAGCTGTGGCTATTTCATGGCTAATACAGGTAATACATTGCACTTGACACTAAATATCAACAATGAAATTTATAAAAAAAAATACATTAAATAAGTTTGTTCACATCAATGCACTTTAAAAAGTTTAAAACCTTTAAAGGTTGGACCTTATTAAAAATACCTACTATAGTACTTTCTTTAAAAAACTGCTGCGTTTTTATTCTAAGGGCAGAGCGAGATAGAATATGCTTAATTGATAAGGGATTACCACAAAGATCACATAGGGGAGGTTCACCTCCAGTTAACAAAAAACCACGAGTGAGTCTAGAATGTCCAATTCTACACCTTGTATAGACAACTTGATCATGTCTACATGAAAATGACGGAGTTGTGATTTGTGATTATGATTGACCTTTTAAAACAAGAACTGAAATCATAAATGCGTTTTCACTTGATACTTTTCCAAGTCCTTTAAGCCATCCTGTAATGACTCACCCATTAGGTCGCTCTGTGCTAGCGGGTATCCTGAGTTGGAGCTGGGGGCTGAGCTCATGCCAGCGGTCCCTGGGGCTCCAGGAGCACTGAAGTTGAGCAGTGAGGGGTACTGAAAGGGTAACGACACAGGCACCAGGCCTCCTATCATCCCGAAGCCCAGGGGCAGAGCAGAGTGGCTGCTCAGGAGAGGAGAGCCGGCGGCTGATACCTGAAAAATGTCAGAAAAAGAACAGTCGCATCGCTTTCATTTCTGTTCGTTTTTGTATCTCTGAGCGTGTCGCTGGTGGCAGAAACTGACCTGTGAGAGGTGTGACGTTGTGGAGGACGTGGCCAAAGTTCCTGAAGCCACCCAACCATTTCCTGCTTTTGAGCCCTGGCTGGCCCCGCCCACCATCCTCTGCCTCTGGCCGTGATTGGCCAAGATGGAAGTTGTTGAGGGCGGGGCAGTTTTGTCTGGGTGGCTGCAAACTACCGACACCACTCCTTTGTTGTTGGAGTTGTTGATGCTACTGTTGCTGGTGGTGGACTGAGCTTTGTGGCCTCCAGCAAAGCTGCAGACGCCCTGCGTCTGCTTCACCGGCCCGCCGCCCGACACGCTGAAGGGGGCGCGAAAGGTTTTGGAGGTTTTGGGAGAGTACTGGTGTTGCTGCTGTTGGCCGGGGATCATCTGATGGGACAGCTGGTGTGAGGGCGAGGGTGAGGGCGATGGGGACGGGGAGGAGGAGGGAGGTGGGGTGGGCGCGGGGGGCCGTGGAGTGAGTTTAATGATGGGAGACGAGTTGCTGCTGTGGGAGGACTTTGTGAGGGTGGCCTGCATGGGGGTGATAAAGTTCGGCTGGTGGTGGTGATGGTGCGTGTGGGATTTACCTTGAGAGGAGTGTGAGGTGTAGAGAGCGGGGGACGGTGAGGAGACCACTGGGGAGGGAGAGCAGAAGGACTGAAAGACGTGGTGGGAGGTAGAGTTGGAGCGTGACTGAGAGGAGGAAGGTGCGATGCTGCCGTTGCTGCTGATGCCGCCAGCTTTGGCGCCGCTCTTGGACAGTCCTTGAGTGTTTCCCATCGCTCCCAGTATCCCCACTGGGCTGGCAAAACTTTTCTGCTGTGGAGGCAACAGAGGAGAAGCTGTGGGGGGAGGCCGTGGCTTCGGAGGCGAAGGGGAGGGGTGTGGGTGCATCTTGCCCATCACAGAACTCGGTCTGTGATTGGGTGACGCCATGGTAACATGTCTTTGAGTCTGGACTTGGCTCATGGTGCCAGATCCTTTCATTTGGCCGTAGTGACCATCTGCAGTCCTGGAGGTCAGCGAGAGGCCTGAGGCCTGCGCGCGGGCCACGGAGGAGACGACCGGCGATGAGGAAGAGGAGGTAGAAGAAGGGTTTGTTAGCGTTATTGTTGGCAAGCTTCCAGCAGACACAGTAGTTTCCACTTTAGACGCGGAATGTTGCTGCATTGTGGATGCAACAGAGGCAGAGAGTTGAGAGGCCGAGGGGTAGTGAGGCGTCACGGGGGGCGGAGAGGAAGTGGGTACTTGTAGTGGTGGCGGTGACAGGGGGCTGTCTGCGAGGCCCAGGCCCTTGGACGCGTTGCTGAGGAGGGCCAGAGCGTGGGAGATGGAGTCCAGAGAGGGAGCAGTCAGATCCTCATCCAGAGAGTCGGACAGGCAGATGGGCTCCGAGGGCGAGGAGGAAGGGGGCTGGCGGCTGGAGGCCAGGCCAGATGTGGAGGTGAGCAGAGATGGGGTAGAGGTCATGGTAAGAGGGGGTTTGTGGATCCAAAGACCCTCCTGAGAAACAGAAGACATGTGGTCAGTAACCTGAAACCTAATGAATATTCATATTACTGTAAACCGGGGCTGTTCAATTACAAATTCAGTTGGGCCAGATTTTAAAACCGAGACCTTAAGCTGGGCCGGACATTTTCAGCCGTCAGTAAGGAGGAGGTGATGACAAATTTCAAACCAACACAAATATAATGAAATAACATGTGATGTTTATTCATCATTTCCCCTCTTCGTATTTTTGTAAAACACATTTCAAAACTTTTAAAATGAACCGAGGTAGTCGCAGTACTGTGACTCCTGAAATAACCCGGGCATTAAAACAAAAAGTGCACATCAATGGGGATGAAATAGTTTTCCCTTTTGAAATGAAATAAACACATCTGACATAAGAACATCAAAAAGTGCATTAAAACCTTCTCTAAATAAATAGAACCTGAGGTAACAGTGATGCTATTTTTAACTTTAAAATACCAAAAAGAATATTTTGGTCACAAAATGTCGTCTCCCCTTTTTAAATGAAATCAAAGTAACATTCTGGTCGTATTTCTGACCGTAGCACATCACGAGGTGCGTTTAAGCGAATAAAAAAGAACCGTGTGGAGTTGGTGGTAAAATAAAACGGCGTCTATCCGCCCAGGCGGGGTTAAAACGACGGTTTTCATAGAGAGAGACAAACTTTTTCAGTTGGAGTTGAGCTGCTAACTTGGTTCTTTCAGTAACTTTCAGAACAACGCGCTGCCTTGTGGGTTGGTTGTGTGTTGCTAGGTTACGTGGAGTGTTGCAACTTTTCTTTCTCTGGATAAGATTAAACATTAAGTCTCTTCCTACAACTCCCGTTTCCATCAGAGTTGCCACAAATTGACGAGGTGTCACTCTTCCCTTTCAGCTTCGCCTTTTACATAAAAGTAAATCTCTGCTAAAAAGCCCTTCTGTTTCCGTCTTCAGAATGAGGAGATGTGATGCATCATAAGGCAGTGACAGCTTTACCGTTTCAGGAATTCATTAGAGAAACTGTTTGATAATAATACAGCACGTGGTCTGAGCCATCACTCACCTTGGCTTTGGCCTTAGGTCCAGGCACCACTCTCCTCTTGACTCTGAATGGAAAAACACCAGCAAACATTCAACCTCCTCTGTAGACATTTTACATTCAAGCTCAGTCCCGAGGAGAAATTCATCAACAGCTGGTGTCATTTCATGAATATGAAACGTGACACGGTGGATACTTACAGGTTTCCAGTGAGGTGATTGTGAGCTGCGAGACTCTCCTTTAACAGAATCCTGAAACACAGTGATGGACATGCAGCATTGACAGCGTAGGATAAAACTACAAGACCAATCTCCAGTGACATGTCCGCAGTCACTGACGTCAGAAAAGCATTGTGATCCTGATTGTTGTGGGAGTAAAGTTTTTCTGACATGTAACTGATTTGAGAAAAATTTAATTATACAGAGACAAGCAGCACAGAGCAAAAACTAATTCTACAAAATCTCACTGTTCTGCCCGATTGCGTGCCAAATTCATTCAAAGGTCCGAGGTCCTGACCCCTTACAGTGATGTAGCATGGTGTACGGTGGCTGTTGGCAGGTTGTTTTGTCTGCCATTTTATTTTTCTGTCATTTGTCATTGTCTTACTTTCATATGGATGTTTTTCTGTGCCATCAGAGTTTGAATACGAATTTCTAATATTGAATTTTTACAGCATCACAATCAGACTTTGAATATGAAAAACCAACAGTGTAAAAAAATATATATATATCTATTTCTAAAAACAAAAATCAGAGTAAAAAAATTCAACATCTAAAAAAAAAAAAATTCAGTGGAAAAAGAACCAGACTCAACATCCGGGTAAACAGGGAGAAGCAATCGATCCCCGTCTCAATTCATCCAACGGCAGCCAATCAAGTTACGCTCCATTGGACAGATCAGCTCCATAGATATTAGTAATATCTATTACTAATAGATATTAGTAATATCTATTAGTAATATCTATTACTCGGGCTGTCACGATAACAAATTTTGCTGGATGATAAATTGGCCAAGAAATTATTGCGATAATCGATAATATTGAATTTTTCGTGACTTTCAAACAATTTAATGACAATAGGATAATCTCCGGGTCGGGAATGAGATCCTTCCCCAAGTGGAGGAGTTCAAGTATCTCGGGGTCTTGTGCACGAGTGAGGGACGAATGGAGCAGGAGATTGACAGACGGATCGGTGCGGCGTCTGCAGTGATGCGGGCTCTGCACCGGCCCGTCGTGGTGAAGAAGGAGCTGAGCCAGAAGGCGAAGCTCTCGATTTACCGGTCAATCTATGTTCCTACCCTCACCTATGATCACGAGCTGTGCGTAGTGACCGAAAGAACGAGATGGCGAATACAAGCGGCCGAAATGAGTTTCCTCCGCAGGGTGTCTGGGCTCTCCCTTAGAGATAGGGTGAGAAGCTCGGTCATCCGGGAGGGGCTCGGAGTAGAACCGCTGCTCCTCCGCATCGAGAGGAGTCAGATGAGGTGGCTCGGGCATCTAGTGAGAATGCCTCCTGGACACCTCCCTGGTGAGGTGTTCCGGGCCCGTCCCACTGGGAGGAGGCCCCGGGGAAGACCCAGGACACACTGGAGAGACTATGTTTCTCGGCTGGCCTGGGAACGCCTCGGGGTCCCCCCAGAAGAGCTGGAGGAAGTGGCCGGGGACAGGGACGCCTGGGTCTCTTTGCTGAAGCTGCTGCCCCCGCGAACCGATCCCCGGACCAGCGGAAGATGATGGATGGATGGATGGATGGGATAAAAAAATGCAATAAAAATGCGAAACATGCGGATGTGCATGTTGTGCATGTTTGAGGCACAAATATGACCCCCTAATGGAGCTGGCATTAATCTGAGTGATGACACCCTGTTGCATAACCACACAGAAGCACAAAGTCGGGTGTTCTTCCAGATTCGCACATTATTCGGTGTTTGCGCTCCGCGGTTCTCTCCTTTAATTTCCCCGGGTGCATATTCATTCGGCTCATGTGGCAGGTCCACGAGACAGCGCAGAATTAAAAAGGGAAGATTCTACACTCAAAGAAGTCACATTTGGAACACCAGAAACAGGTTACAGGTTACAGAAACTATTATTTTGTGTTCAAAATAAAAACTCTGAAATCTTCTGCCACTCACAGCTGTTTACCGTGCTTGTATTTGCTTTCAGGTCACGCGTTGTATGGATTTTGCTTTTCTTATAGTACGGTACCTGCACCCGACTCATTCTGTAGATAACAGATGAATGAATGGAGCCATTGTAACCCGTGGCTCTACTGTCCTTTGTCAGTTTTACAGCTAATGTATCGGTTCATAAATGTGAGCTTTGACAGATGACTGAATTGAGGTGAAAATGCACAGTATTGATACGTTGTTGCAAAGGAGGATATAAGCTTTGAGACGCAGTCGTATCAAATATGGGCAAAACTCCAATGTTGTACATCCCTACTTTACTTTTTTTTTTTTTTTAAATTTGTATATGAAGGTGCTGCACAGTGGTTAGCGCCGTACCTCACACCAACACTCTAACGTTCAACAATCATTGGGCTGAGTGAAAGCGCCCATCATTCGGTTAGGTAGGGAAAGGGCGGGAGTGGCGAGGAAACAAAGAAATGCGCAAAAAAAATAAATAGACTTATCGTGGCCAGAAAAGTGATCGTGCTTGGAAAAAGTTATCGGACGATTTATTGACTTATTGGATATCGTGACAGGCCTATCTATTACTCAATTTTACTAACACAAATGGCAAATAAAGTAAACTCACACACAGAAGCACCGTCACCCGCGTTGGTGGACACGGCTGATCTGTCCAATGGAGCGTAACTTGATTGGCTGCCGTTGGATGAACTGGTTCTTTTTCCACTGAATTTTTGGAAGTTGAATTTTTTTTCACAGAATTTTTAGAAATGGATTTTTTTTCCACTGTTTGGTTTTTCAAATTCAAAGTCTGATTTTGATGCTGTAAAAATTCAATATTAGAAATTCGTATTCAAACTCTGATGGCACAGAAAAACTTTCACAGGTTTTGTCAGTGCATCTAGTAAATGTAAGTAACTCATTGCTGATTAATGTGGGTTGCAATGGAACTATACCTGCTTCTGAATTAATAAACAAGCGATTAACTGTGTTGTATTAGAATAAGTTGGGTTTGAGGTTTGTTGTGATTTAAAAAGGGAAATCTACTGAACAAACAGGAAATTAGGGGCAGCAGTAACAGCTAATGTGGCAGAAAATATGTGTCCACGCATATTAAAGAGGGTTGCAGCGTTTTGTCCGGTTTATATAAATAACCAGACAATAATAACCCAAAAAAAAGCACAGAGAAACACACACACACACACCTGGCCTGCATCCAGCCTTTGGGCCAGAGGGGCTTGACTTCATTCTCTAAGAAGGCCTTGAGGTAGTCCTCCACAGACAGAGAGCACTGGTTCTCCATCTCATAGCAGCTCAGCTTCACCCGCACCAAGCTGCACAGCAGGTTCCTGCAGAAATACAAACGTCCACTTCAGCACAAATTCAAATTAGGCTGCGAGTGTGGAGCACATAAAGACAGAGGAGAGTTTAACTCTTCATATCAGGGGACTTCAGGGAGTTAAAGATTGTAAACCTTTCCAAACTTTTCTATCCACAGAATGTGAAATCCTAATCCTTTGGTTTCCTCAAAAAGGAATAGGAAAGAAAACAGCAATTCTACTAATTCTAAACTATTTACGTGATGAGACTCTGGACCACACAGAAGAAAAGAGAAAGTTAAAAAAAAAAAAAAAACGATCAGAATACAAAGCCTTGGATCATTACCTGAGCTTGTCATCCCAGATAAACTTCTTCCGGGGGCCCATCACTCTTTTCCCTGGTTTCTCCTCATCCTCCTCTTCCGAGCCGTTCTTATCGCCCTCTTCTGACTGCTGCCTGTAAACCACACACACACACACACACACACACACACACACACAGCAGTGTGAAGGCAAGTACAACATTCTGAAAAAGTTCTCATCAACATAAGCAGCTGGAATATATTTGGTCATACAGCTCGTATTGTTATTTAGACTGAACAGCAGCCGACAAAACCTTCTGAAGCCGTTTGGTTTTTTTCCCCCTCAGGAACATTAAAGTCATTAAAGAACACTTTCCATTTTAATTGTGTGGCCAGTTCATTTCTTTTACCTATTCCATCTTGAGGTAACAACGTTACATTGCACAATAAGCACAGATTTGGTTCTTCTGTTAAAAAGGGTCGCTCTGCAGTCCGTTTGACTCAAAGGAGAACGACAGCTCAGTCTGGCTTTAGATGCGATATCTGAAATATGGCTTGTGTTTTCAACCAAAGGTCCGAACAAATATGAAAAGCATGTGCGTATCGAGCTGTGGGGGGACTTTGTGGAACAGTCTGGAGACAGAAATAAAACAAAGTGCAAATATAATTCTGTTTAAAAAAAAGGTACAAAGAAATATTTTTAAACAAGTACATGGAAGAGGAATAAATATATGAATAGAATAGGGTTAATTGTTATATTTTAATTTGATTAGTATATGGTATATATTTATTTATGGGGATAGTTTTATATATATATATATATATATATATATATACACATTTCTGTTTACAGGGATATGTGTGTAGTATATATTTATTTTGTGATTATATATTTATCTAGATATTTAGGAAGTGTATATATGGCATATATTTATATAGGTGTATTGTAGTTAGGATGTTTGCAAACTGAGGAGTAGTTAAAAAGGAGTGGGAAACAAAAAAAAAAAGTATTGTACTTCTTCCCATTCCTTTTTTCGAACAATGTGTGGTGTTTTGTTTTGTATTAGCACTTTATGTGATGTTTTATTTTTAATTTCTCTTTTTCTTTCTTTTGTATGTACAAATACTTACATACATTTTCTTTTTTACCTTTGATAATTACAAATAGTTAAATCCAGACATGCTGCCAATCTTATTGATCTTCTCTCCATTTCTCTGGCAAAAGTTCAGCATTCTTGTCGGTCTAAGTGTCCAGTTATAGTGGCAGAAACAGCTATATAGGGTCCTACTGGTTTAAAAAGATAAACAATTTAAGCTAAACACTCTAAATCAATGAAACACAGTCTTTAATGAAATCTGAGCAAAACATGTCAAAAAGGGTAGCAGCTTTTAAATCATCTTTCATCTTCTGAAATAACCAGAATTGACCTACTTTGCAGCTTTGGCCATGCAGTCCATGTTATATCTGGATATTTGCTCCGGCATCACGCTGCACACGGCCAGCTTCAGCTTTAACAGAGGCGTCCGCAGCCGGTCGTCCTGAAAGAGGGAGAACAAAAGGAAGCAGAAAAAAAATAAAGTTGGTGAAAGAACAGAGACAGATAAAAAAGGGAAAGATGATGAAAGAAAAAGGAAATTAAAAAAAGTGAGTGAAAAAGGATACAAGAGGGTGAGGAGCATTTTGATTTATATTGTCAACAAAAGCTGCTTTAATGGTGCATGACAAACGACATTTTGAAGCGTGCTCTCAGTGGTAGTCCTCCCTGTGGGCCTGCACATAAACATGTGAAGCGGGGGGAGCACTGATGTGTAGGACGAGAAATAAAAAAAACATTTTAAAAAAAAAAAGTGCAAAACTTCTCAAACCAAATGTCAGACCACTGTGACAATTCATTCTTCAATCTTAGTAATCTTTTGCATTTTATCCAACACAGGAGTCTCCTCCCCCGCCCCCCCAAATCCACACTTTCAGGTTAGGCTTGCAAATTTATATACGTAATATATGTAAACATGTTTATGGCTTTAGTTTTAATGTTGACTAATCATAACAATTCTATCTGGTATCATAGAGTTGATCGATAGCATTTCTGAGGTAATCCAGATTACAGATTGCACTTCTCGGAGGCATTTTGATTTGGACGTAGTAGATCCAGCAAAGTTGCTGCAAAACAATTCAAGTTTTAAAGGGATAGTTCGCCTCTTTTGACATGAAGCTGTATGACATCCCATATTAGCAACATCGTTTATGAACATCTTCTTACCCCCTGCTGCGTCCTGTGAGCAGAGTTCCAGCCTCGTTTTGGCGTTGATGAAGGTAGTCCGGCTAGTTGGCTGGGGTTTAAAAAATAAAGCGTCTTGCTTCTCAAAACAATATGCCTTCAAAAGAGTAATACATTTGCATCACAAAATCGTTCTCCAGGAAAAAGTCAGACCTCACAATCGCTTGGCCCTATTTTCTCTCCCTTCGTATCACTGCCTGCTGCCGACAGCCGCGCCTGTTACTGTGTTTGCTGCTCGGTCTGCTCTTCGGTCTGCAGTCTACATTGGACGCATTGATATCAAGGGAGGCAAAAAAATAGCGCCAAGCGATTGTGAGGTCTGACTTTTTCATCGAGAACGATTTTGTGATGCAAATGTATTACTCTTTTGAACGCATATTGTTTTGAGAAGCAAGACGCTTTATTTTTTAAACCCCAGCCAACTAGCCGGACTACCTTCGTCAACACCAAAACGAGGCTGGAACTCTGCTCACAGGATGCAGCAGGGGGTAAGAAGATGTTCATAAATGATGTTGCTGATATGGGATGTCATACAGCTTCATGTCAAAAGAGGCAAACTATCCCTTTAACTGCGTACATGTACTTCTAAGTGAAGCTTCAGCGGTGTAGTAAGTGTAGATGAAAAAATAGGGAAAATTCTAACTTTGTTCCAGTCTTCGCATGATAAGTTTTCAAGGTATTTGCATAGGGGTGTCCCTCCCAAATCTGGCTTTTAGGGACCACAGAGCAATCGGCCCGCATCGTGAAAGATTGTTTTCAAATCAAATTCCTGATCAGTGTTATACGAGGAGATTTACTACTCTCAACGGATAAGCCGTGCTTACCTGGATGTTGAGGCTGAGCTTCTTCAGGCGCTTGAGGAGGGCCTCTTTGTTGCACGGCACAAAAGCTTCCATGTGCGAATAGATGTCTGAACGCACCTCGGGAGGCTGCTCCTGGACCTGCAGCTCAATGCTGATAGAAAGTCAAGATGGTTAGACCAAAAAAAAAAAAAACAACACGAAAAGAGAAGCAGATTAAAAGACATGAGACCGAAATGGTGGATGGGGGGAGAACGGTGGGAAGTGGCTGTGGAATGAGAGCTGGTTGAATGGAAAGGAGTAACATGTCATTACCACAGACAATGAGGGATGGAGAGAAAACAAAACGCTTAAAGACAGCAGGAGGGGTGGCTGGGGAAATCTGCTGAAAAATAAGTGTGGAAAGGCTGATAAAAAAAAAAAAAAAAAGGAGGAGAGTGAGCGGGGATCAGGCTGATGGTGATTTAAAAGCTGTCCTACTCACTCCAGCAGAATGTTATTCATGTCCAGGGTGAAAAATTTCTTCCTGCCCTCCTGATCAAACTGCCGCGAGGCCTGTGGTAGAAAAGGTTGAGTCAGCATTCAGCACTCTATAGAACTATACAGTACCAGCACATGTGCATATTTGTGAAGGTGGGCCTTTTGAGGGCAAACCCTCCTCCAACTCCAAACAGAAATCTTCAGCATTTATGGTTCAAAAGGTGCTTTGACACATTCTTGTTTATACATTTAATTCATATCAACCCGATACGAAATGTGTCAATATACATGAACTCATGTGCAACTCAAGATTGCATCAGCAAGTTTCCATCAGCACCCAAAGGCCTTAAAGAGGCTGCTTTTCTCACACTGTGCATCCAAATGATGGACAGGGTGAAAAAAAAAAAACTGGATCTGCATTTATCATTATCAAGCATTTAAATTTAGGTTCGTTTCTTGTGCTAATCGAACATGATTTATTCTTTTAACACTTTTCAAATTCGTCTCATTGCAACAACTGGTGTCGAACAAACTTGCATTTCGAGTGGTCATGAAAGAATATATGAACAGTTTAAAAAAAAAAAAAAAAACATTATGTTTATAATGCTTAAACAGCCCAATAACAATTACAATGGCAAAACTAGGGGTGTGCAAAATAATCGTCATGACGATGCATCGCGATTCAAATTTTCGCGATCTACTGCATCGATTCTTGACGCCAAGTATGGATTATTTTATTTTTTATTTTATTTTTATTTTTTTGGGGGCTTTTTATGCCTTTAATGATAGGACACATATTGATGCATTTCGCTGCAAGGAATGTTTGCAATATTTATTTTATTTTTTTTATAGTTTTATAAACTTTTTTTCGTCTGTACTGATCATCCCTATTTTGTTATTTTAAGTTTTATAAATCCTATGCACTTTTTGTGATGAGTGTGTCCAGTAATAGTAATATTTGTTTTAGTGGCAATACCTCCAAAAGTTGTTTTAATAAATACAGTTATGAATTGATTTGCTTTGAGTTATGTAACAATTGAAGACACTATCCAGGTCATACACAGCCAGTCAGCCACTGGTAATGGCTGTATTTTTTTTTAAGTATGTTCAGTGAAAATATCGCAATGCATCGCAATAATTCAAGTATCGTGATAGTATCGCATCGTGGCATGTGAATCGTGATTCGAATCGAATCGTGACTTCTTTGCCAAAACCCACCCCTAGGCAAAACTATGAAACGATTTACAGGAAACTAAAACTGAGTCAATATTCTGGAGCTCAGCCTCAACCCAGACATTCCTTCCTGGTCTGCATGGACCTGAACTTCGTAAAGCCGTTTTAATTTTGTTCTGAAGGCTGAACACGCTGTGCTGCCACACTGGAGACTGGAATTTTCATCCCCACAAATGGTTCAAGGTCAGGTAACGCCACGGGAAGCGATTAGAAGCTGACAAGAAGACTCTGAATGTGGTATTATTTATTATTCTACGAGCACTCACTGCCCTGGGAGGTGAACTGTGACCCGTACCGGTCACAGACACACTTGTCGATAGCATTGCCAACAACCAGATAGTAGGAATAATTGGTTAATGTTGTTCAGTCTGTTCTGATTGATCAGCCGGTTGGTTAAAAACTGGTAGAGGGAAGCAGCAGACGGGCATTTTGGAGATGTCTTTCAGTGGGATCGAAACAAGAAAAAGAGGAAAAATCCAGAGTAGAGAATAATCCCTTTCCCTGATGCGAGTCTGGAACGGGATCAAACATGTAGCACAAATTCTGCCAGAACAATCAAAATGTGTAAAAGTCCAGCTTATAATGTGGCGAATTGTCAAGGAATCAAATGTGAAAGCTTGACAACCACAAAATGTTCCCATTTCGTGCCCTTCCTGATCATTATTCATTTATTGTAAATTTATTGTAAGAAAATCAGTTTCAGGTTTTTGATAAATGAAGAAATATTCAAACAATATTCAGCTCTATTTTAGAAAAGAACAAATGAACAAAGCTATTATTCCTTTATATTCCTTCACATAGTTCCTATCTGTAAATCTCCCAAGCTTCTCCCCTGTGCAAATCCACCAATTCTTTTTCTTTTAATTTCTCTTCCTCCCACCTCCTCACTCTTCTCTTCTCTTCTCTTCTCTTCTCTTCCTCACCTCTGTATCTTTCACTTCCATCATCCATTTCAAATTGCTTCTCTCCCTCTCTTTACATTTCACCAACATCTAAAAACAGATCTGAGGCTCTGAGATATATGTAGCTAGTGGAGCGAGCCCCAGCTCGTTTCGTTACATAAAAACCCACAGGGTTCAACTTTAAGCCATGTTTCTCCGATACTTTACAAGAGGCTATTCCAAGTGGTAATACACAGTAGCAATAACATTTCTGTGCCACTTTGTGGCATTTCTGTTTAACTTGGGTAATTGCAGCCACCCACTGAGCACACAGCTGACTCACCGCCCGCAGGTCCTCGATGCGTTTAATAAGAGGCGCAGGCAGTCCCTCGGGCAGCGGTCGCGGGGAAAACAGTCCGCTGGAAGACCCCAGGCCTCGCCCTTGTGCACCTCCTCCTAATGCTTTATTAGATGGAACCCCAACTCCCAGAATGCCGTTCTCCCTGGCCGTCACCATGGCATGCTGCTGGTCATTGTCCAACACGCTAAAGTCCAGGTCCACCAGGAGATCCTGGAGATCTTTCTCATTCGCTGAGCCCAGCAGTGACATGACGGCGGGGTCCGAGGTGAGATCTGCCAGCGAGAGGTCGATGCCGGGCGTGCTGCCCTGCGTCTGGGTGGAATTAGAGCCTAAAGGGAGGTTTGTCGAGGTTCCAGTGTGGGGTATGATAGCTGTACCTCCTGGCAGGCTGAGGTGAGCCATGCTGGGGTTTGTTTTTTTCATGTCTTCCTTCTCCCGGGTGAAGCGGCGGAGCATGGCCGCCAGGTACAGCGAGTCCTTCATCAGTTTCTTTCTCTTCTTCTCTGGCCGGTGGAGGGTGAGAGCCGTCACTCTGTTTGAGGAAAACAAAAGCAACACTAGCATAAAAGTATCGAGATCACTTGTGTGCGGGTGTGCTTTAAGTTTAAAGGGACAGTTCGCCTCTTTTGACATGAAGCTGTATGACATCCCATATCAGCAACATCATTTCTGAACATCTTCTTACCCCCTGCTGCGTCCTGTGAGCAGAGTTCCAGCCTCGTATTGGTGCTGATGAAGGTAGTCCGGCTAGTTGGCTAGGGTCCCGAAAATAAAGCGTCTTGCTCCTCAAAACAATATGCGTTCAACAGAGTAATACATTTGCATCACAAAATCGTCCCTCCAGAAAAAGTCAGACCTCACAATCGCTTGGCCCCATTTTCTCTCCCTTCGTATCACTGCGTTCAGCCGCCTGCCGACAGCCGCGCCTGTTACGGTGTTTGCTGCTCGGTCTGCATGGTTTACATAGCCGTAGTGATACAAAGGTAGAGAGAAATAGCGCCAAGCGATTGTGAGGTCTGACTTTTTCCTGGAGAACGGTTTTGTGATGCAAATGTATTACTCTGTTGAACGCATATTGTTTTGAGAAGCAAAACGCTTTATTTTTTAAACCCCAGCCAACTAGCCGGACTACCTTCATCAACGCCAAAACGAGGCTGGAACTCTGCTCACAGGACGCAGCAGGGGGTAAGAAGATGTTCATAAATGATGTTGCTAATATGGGATGTCATACAGCTTCATGTCAAAAGAGGCGAACTGTCCCTTTAATAAAGAAAAGAGATTTAGATCAAACCGACTTGCTACAACTTGCTCGTCTTTTTCACGCTCGCTAACAGTTTCCATGTAAGGAGCTTGCTGTGGGGAAAGATGACGCCCCTGCTCTTAATCCCACCTGCCTGTCCAACGGCGGCAACAGCCATAAATGGGCCAAACCAAACCTTTGTGAATCCTTGTGCAAACCTGAAATGTGGGAGGCTATTGTAGGGACAGGCATCAAGCTTCTCCACTCGCTTTGTAAAATTCTAACAAATTCACCAGCTGACATCCTGATAAGGCGATAAAGGCATGTTTGCTGAGACATCAAAACACGTGGCAACAAAGACAACTCGGAGAAAGTGTGGAACAACTGTGATAGTAAGGGATTACCCTACAGTCTGCTTTCAAAGATCTGTAACACACACACACACACACACACACACATATATATATACACATGTATATAACTCCATCTGTTTCATAATGGCAGAATCACAATAGCTGCTACTATTTTTAGAAGTTGTTTCTAGAGCAGTGGTGTGTTGGAGTATTCGGCATATTTGAGCGTGGATAATGGAGCATTTTCTAGAAGGCGGCTGGCTCGTCACAGTAGCTAAGAACAAGTCTCAGTCAGCATCCCTGCCTCAGGATAAATGTGTGAGAGGCTTTGAACAAAAGCAGACAAGTATTATGTCACAGAGTGTACGACATGCAAGAACAACCAACTTCAGGAAAAAAAAAATTCTAACATTTATGTCTGGATATTTTCTGGGGTTTATAGGAGAAAACTGGACGGCTATGATTCTTACCCTTGTTTAGGTACTTTGTTCTTCTTCACATTCTTCTCTTCCAGATTGTTCCCATCCTTCTTCTTCCGCCTCTTAATCACCTGCTCCTTGTCATTATTTAGTTTCTAAAACAAGAAAAAAAAAAGCCACTTATAGTTCTGTCAGAGGATCACGTGCACGGCTCTCCGTGTCTGTGCGTGTACGTGCATACATCTGCGCATCCTTTGCGTATTTCTACGGCTGTGGTGAAAGATAACGCTTCTATCAGCTGTCATTCCGCTTAATCAGGGCCAACAACATCTTAAAGTGTGCCTCAGGTACAGTTGGTTTTTCTGTGTTGCCGTCACTTAAAGTGCTGAGCTGGTAACATTGTTTTAATCCCATCTTAAACCATCTTAAAGGGACAGTTCGCCTCTTTTGACATGAAGCTGTATGACATCCCATATTAGCAACATCATTTATGAACATCTTCTTACCCCCTGCTGTGTCCTGTGAGCAGAGTTCCAGCCTCGTTTTGGTGTTGATGAAGGTAGTCCGGCTAGTTGGCTGGGGTTTAAAAAAATAAAGCGTTTTGCTTCTCAAAACAATATGCGTTCAACAGAGTAACACATTTGCATCACAAAATGGTTCTCCAGGAAAAAGTCAGACCTCACAATCACTTGGCCCTATTTTCTCTCCCTTCGTATCACTGCCTGCTGTGTAAACCGTGCAGACCGAGCAGCAAACACCGTAACAGGCGCGGCTGTATGCAGTGATACGAAGGGAGAGAAAATAGTGCCAAGCGATTGTGAGGTCTGACTTTTTCCTGGAGAACGGTTTTGTGATGCAAATGTATTACTCTTTTGAACGCATATTGTTTTGAGAAGCAAGAGGCTTTATTTTTTAAACCCCAGCCAACTAGCCGGACTACCTTCATCAACCCCAAAACGAGGCTGGAACTCTGCTCACAGGACGCAGCAGGGGGTAAGAAGATGTTCAGAAATGATGTTGCTGATATGGGATGTCATACAGCTTCATGTCGAAAGAGGCGAACTATCCCTTTAAACACCTGGGCTCTGAGGTGGGAAATGTTACCTGTGCAATAAAACCGAAACTTTGACATTTTTTATTTTACGCAATTTATTCTATGATCCATTTTTGGAACTTTTACTTAGACTGACAAGAATGATAATTCTTATGATCATTTATCCTGACAACTTTTAAAAATTTTTTTTTTTTAAACAAACTTAAAAAAAAGATTTTTCGAACACTGTTACGACTTTTACGTCCAACTAAGCGTGTGTGATAGTGAACTCACCTTGTCCTCTCCCTCTGAGTCAGAGGCTGCTCTGAACTGCAGCGTGCCGGTGTTGATGTAAAATCCTCCCAGCTTTGTGGTCAGAGACGCAGGCACCAGCTCATCATACTGGGAAAAATAACAATGGAGGACAGTTTGCGGTGTAAGTTCGCGGGACTCTGGAAAACAGTACCTCTACTTGTACAACGAAATGTGAACGTTGTTTGCAGATTTTAAAACATTTTTGTGTAACTTAACATGTCACAAAAAAAAAAAATAAAATAAAAAATAATCAGCTTTTGCTCTTCTGTTGCTCAGCTAAATGAAAAACGTGTTCTGGGCCAAAGTAAACTAATCACCAAAAAGAATCACAACGTATCCAGGCATATCAAAACAGAGGGGAAAAAAGAAAAAAGAAAACATGCACTACCAATTTGTAAGGGAGGAGAGGACAGCTAGAAAAAGAAAACCCCACCAAAACAAATGTAATCTAATGGCAGAGAAATCGACACAAAAAGCATAAATCGAGCTATTACAGTCAGTCACCGAGTGATATCAGATGAATACTGAGCAACAAAAAATGGTCACACTGTCCTGTTTGGACCCAAGGAGCACATACACCATCATATGTCATGAGGATGATTTTACACCATAGTCTAAGGCTGGCTGTAATAAGGACAAACTGCCAATCTTCAGAGGTGCCACTAAATTTACCATTTCACACAGGAAAATACATATTTAATGTGTATGGGGTGAGGTCTACCGTAACACAACAAGACAAGACAACAGCAGTTCAGGAATGTAATGAGGGCATCATAAACATCAACCAGTACAAAACAAAAAAACCGAGAAAAAAAAGGGAACAAAGAGAACAATGTGCAATGTTGTTACAGAGATAAAAGAGATTCACGTCCTGGAAAAAACTAACACATTGGGGGAAAAAGTAGCTCCTTATTCATGGCGGGTAGGGTACTTACAGCTTCTGAGTTATCTATAAAGGGGTCTGTCTCGTCATAGCCAAACCCAATATCAATCAAATCTTGCATTCTGTCCTTCTTCTTCTTCTTCCCTGTGTTACCCTAAAAAAATATTAAATAAATCTGTTTAATTTTTAATCAAAAAGCGAAGGTGTTTTCTGCAAAATCCTTACAAGGAACTAAATTCTTTTTTTTTTTTTTAAAGAAAGAAGTGAAGACTATGATAGTGTCCTATATTTTCTTATAAAATATAAGAAAGAATAGAAGAAATATAATAAGGGGGGGGGGGTGTTCTGTTTTTTTTTTTTTTTTTTTGTTAGACATTTCCAAGAAAATCTAAATTCTTCAGCCCTACATAAAGAAAGACTGGCTGGTATAATGTTTGACACACATTTTCATGAATGAAAAGAAAAAAATAACGGGTTTTTTTCTTATTAAACAGCTCTTCCACTACAGATGATCTTTTAAGTATAAAATACCCTACTGGTTTGTGTTTGTAATGCGTTTTCAAAAACAATCAAATGATTTTTCTGTATTGTTGCATGCTTTAAAAAAAAAGCCGATGCATTTTTTTTTAAATAAATTAGATTTTTATAACCGGTCGGCCAGCACAAAGTTTCTCATCCAATTTCAAAACTACGAGTTGGGTTATACACTCTGTATGCAAGAGATTAAACTAACAGCAACAATTCCGCCCAATAAATTAGTCAGCAACACGCCTACGGAAAGTTTAGGCAACCATTTGTATATCTGTTGCCAAGCAACGCCCGAGGAGGAAAACATATCAACATTTGCGATGATTTAAGTCACTTTTCAGTTTGTGAAATATCCTACTTATGCTGGTTCAAACCATCACCTGTGTTTTTAAGACTCCAGCTACAACAGGGACTTAAAAAAAAAAAAATAAATAAATAAATAAATAATAAAAAAAAACTCACATATTTATTTTCGAACTTTTTGGCCAGGGCCTCCACCTGGAGCCGCTCTCTCTCCTCACTGTTGAAGGGGTCGTTGGGATTGTGGGCTGATGTCAAACTTGAAAGATTACTCTTTGCCTGAAACAAATATTGAAAAGGGAAAAAATATATATTACACATGTATATATAATTTATATATATAGAAATAGAATAGAAAAATACTTTATTCAAAATGTATATATATATATTTATATATATATACACATATATACACACATTATATTTATTATATGTATAAAACACTAATAGTAATGATCATACATGAGAGTTTGAGCCAGAATCATTGTGCCCCTCCTGAGATACTGCTGGTGTTGGTGTAACCTGGCACTAACCCAACCTCCCAAGAATAGATCAATCAGTAAAGGTCAATACATTATCACAATATCACCGGCAAATCTAAAACAGCTGAACTGCAGGTGTGTGACGTTATAGAGCTACAAAATAAGCCAAACGTGCTGGTGGCATTACCACTTTTCAGTAGGGCTGGGACGATATGCTTTGGTCACGATTCGATTGTATCACGATTCTTGATAATTGCGATTCTACGAGTATTTGCGATTCGATTTAATCAGTAATTGCAATTTTCTTCCTCCTTAAAAAAAAAACAAACAAGTTGAATCATACACTTCGAGAATGAATGTCGTTCCCATAAACGATGCACATCAGTCTGTGTCAGTCAGTCCAGCAGCTGACATTTATTTCAACTGAGACAAAAAGAGGCATTTTTTAAAGTTTACAGTTACAAAATGAATTGAAATGTCCACACAGCACAAATGTGGGCTAGTTTTAACATAACTTAATGTGATGAATTGATGAAGTTTTTCTGGACACGGATATGATGTAATATAATCGATTTGGGGGAGAAAAAAATGAAATCGATTTTTAAAATCATACCATAAAAAATAAAAAATAAAAAATTTTAAAAAAATCGCGATATGTCCATGAATCGATTTTTTCGCCCACCATAACTTTTCAGACTCCAATAAGCCACTGTTATTAAGAAAACTTCTCTTTTTTTTTTTTTTTTTTTTTACTATTATAAGTTCTGATGCTGCTCTATAAAGCTCTGAATGGTCCAGGACCAGAATACATCAGTGACCTCCTGACCCAGTATGAACCTTCCAGACCCCTCAGCTCATCTGGATCCGGTCTTCTATCAGTTCCCAGAGTCAGAACCAGACATGGAGAAGCTGCGTTCAGCTTCTATGCTCCACATGTCTGGAACAAACTCCCAGAAAGCCTCAGATCAGCTGAAACGCTCAGTGTGTTTAAGTCCAGGCTGAAGACACACCTATTTTCAGCTGAATAAAGCTCCAAACATAATCACATTTTAACTACTGATTTTATATTTTTCTTATTTCTTTCTTTTTTGTTTAAAATTTAAATCGTGCTTTTTATTTCTCTGATTTTATCTATTGTTCTTCTTATTTCTTTCTTTTTTGTTTAAAATTTAAATCGTGCTTTTTATTTCTCTGATTTTCTCTATTGTTCTTCTTATTTATTTCTTTTTTGTTTAAAATTTAAATCGTGCTTTTTATTTCTCTGATTTTATCTATTGTTCTTATTTCTTTCCTTTTTTGTTTAAAATTTAAATCATGCTTTTTATTTCTACTGTTTTAATGTCTCTGTAAAGCACTTTTGAATCGCCTTGTAGTTGAATTGTGCTGTACAATGTGAGACAGGCCTCAACTCTGACAATGTTTAAATCCAGGCTGAAAACAGTTCTATTTAGCTGTGCATATCTGCACTCTTCACTTTTTAATTAATTAATGATTATTTTTAATGGGTTTTTTAATTTTTTTAAAAAAAATGTATTATTATTATTAATTAATTAATTAATTTATTTATTTATTTATTTTTTAATTGCCTTCTTGTGATTTTATGTAGCTGTGAAGCACTTTGAATTGCCTTGTGTATGAATTGTGCTCTATAAATAAACTTGCCTTGCCTTATAAAACAACGTTACGGTAATATTTGATCATCCAGGTGGGCATGTATAGTCAAATCGAGGCGAGCTTATCTTTGATCTCACTTCCCTGACATTTGCCTCGGCTACATCCTGGTACTTCCATTCGCAAATGCTCTCTCATCTCTCTATCACCCGCTGCCAGAGGGCCAAACTGCATGTGGCATTCCCAAGTGCTGTAATGGCTGTGTGGCTGTGTGGCTGAGGCTGTTGCCGGGCAAGTCTGAGTGGAAATGACACAGGTACAGCGGCACGAGACAAGCCTCATCTGTTAAATGTGCAAAAAAAAAAAAAGAAGAGGAGGAGGTCCCTTCCAATCAAGCATTACAATCTGTTAGAGCAGAGGTCTTCAACAGGGGGTCCGCGACCCCCAGGGGGTCCGCGGGGATACTGCAGGGGGGGTCGCGAAATCTTTGGTGGATTAGACGATTTTTAACATTTCTTTTTTTCAAACAGTCTTTTTCTCACAAATTGTGTGCAAACGTGTGCCATCCACAGATGGTTTGAGGATTCATTGTCCCATCTACATGCATGTTTAAAGTTAAAATCTGTGGATTATTTGAATAGCTCAGTGTTGTATGCAAGATGTTTGTTTATAAATGGCAGTGGCACGGCCACCCTGTACCTTGCACATGTTTAAAATAAAAACATGAATATATTAACCTGTGTATTATTTGAAAAGCTTAGTATTGAATGTACAATAACAGAGTAGTTATGTTTATACACGGCACTAGGCCCCCGTTAAATATAAAACACAATTGTATGAAAAAATAGTAGGGGTAGTAGAAGTATAAATAGTAGGGGGGTCCCTGCTCCAACTCTCCATCAGTTGGGGGGTCCCTGGCCTGAAAAACGTTGAAGACCCCTGCTTTAGTGCGCCGCTGGAGTTGGAAACGCACACAGTGGGTCAGGCTGGATGAGTGGCCAAAAAACTGCTGTTGTCTTTTGTGTTGAGTCGCAGGAGGAATGGTCACTTTGTGCCACGCTGCTCCAACATAAGGACAAGGTGCACTTCCCCCTCCAACTTAGCAATGACAAGTCTACATAAAAAAAAAAAAAACACTTCCAAGAGCTGCAGAATCAACTCCAGCTCCAGTTTCCCACGGTCTGCTAAATGCTGGACTTACCGTGAGGCTCTGGATGAGTTCGCCGTAATTAAACTCGGCGGAGGAGCGGTCGCTGGGCTCGGACAGGCACAGGTTGAGCCGCACGGTCGCCCTCCTCTCGGCAGTAATCTTGTCCTTGTCGTCGGTTTTGACAAGACGACCGTCGCTGGCAGTACCTTCTGCCCCGGTGTTTGCCTCGACCTCCGCGGCTCTGCCGAAGTTGAAGTCGGCCTCGCCGTCCAGCCGGCGCTTCCTGGACTCTCCGGCGGCTCCAGCTGCGAAGGCCGACAGGGTGACAAACTGCACTTTTCTCGGTTCGGCCATTTGGATGAGCTGCCTGCCTTTTGCCTGAACCCTCGCTCCGGACAGACAAGCGACAGCGAGGAAGAGCTACTTCGCGAAACTACTCCAAATTGATGGATTGAGGAAGGCTTTTCGCCCAGCTCCGACGCGCTGCTCCGGGGGCCTAGACGGACGTCAGAGCCGCCACCTCCAGGGGACGCGACGGTCGGGGGAAAGTTGTTTTTCCAGCAGCTACTTGCATCCTCGATTCGCTTATGGGGCTGAGACATTCATAGGAGCCATCTTGGGTTTCGGGAGTAAATAAAATATCAGAAGAGAGGGGTCGCTGCGCCTGCGCGCACGCACAAAAAACGGAAGCATGCGCCACCGGGGAGGGCCGCGCGTCCAATCACCGCGTGGCCCGCACTTAAACCCGCCCCTGCCACAACAGGCGATAATAACAACACTACCAGCACTATTATGACCTTTTTTAAAGTGCCTGACTGAAGGACAGGTTGTGGGGTACGTCGGCTACATGCTGTGTACGCATGGGTGTTGCACCCCCACTTTTACAGCAAGATGATTTCATCCCCCCCACATTTTCCAAAGGTAAACCCGTTTGCCCCATGGATGTATAATATTAACGGTTTGCCCACCCTCATAGTGCACCAACATACAATGTGTTTTAAATACTCTGTACCCTCTTCAGAATAATTCTATCCAGATTTGAGCAGTCTAACTATTGTAGTTTCCATACAGGACCCAGTTTAGGGTGACGAGAATACAAAAAAAAAGCAGTAAAATGGCCCTGTTCTGCATTTTCACAAATCAGAAAAAGGTTTCACAAATCCCAGACAAAGTTTTATTGAATCTACAGCCTCTTTAGAATAATTCCATCCAGATTTGAGCAGTCTAACTATTGTAGTTTCCATACAGGACCCAGTTTAGGGTGACGAGAATACAAAAAAAAAGCAGTAAAATGGCCCTGTTCTGCATTTTCACAAATCAGAAAAAGGTTTCACAAATCCCAGACAAAGTTTTATTGAATCTACAGCCTCTTTAGAATAATTCTATCCAGTGTAACAATTGTAGTTTCCATAGAGGACCGAGTTTAGGGCGATCAAAATGCAAAAATGCAGTAAAATGGCCCTTTATGCCACTGCTTCACTCCTGTGTGTATGTACAGACTATCGAGTAGCAGCTTTTTCGCCATTGTCTGAGTCCCTCGGCGTTCACATGATGCTTTTCATTCCGTCTATTCAGGAAAATGCTGAATGTTGCATTTTTGCATCAGTTCAAACATCACATTCTAAAGGCAAGAGAACGTGCAAGTTGATTGGCTGCCTCAGTTATTCACTTCAAAACAGAGACTTACAGATACACACATCAAATGTACTAAATGTGTCCTTCTTCAGAAACATCAACAGAATTAAAGGTTTCCTCTCCCAAACAGACCAGGAGAAACTCATCCATGCATTCATCTCCAGCAGACTCCATCACTGTAACGCTCTTTTAACTGGACTTCCCACAAAGAGCATTAAACATCTGCAGCTCATCCAGAACGCTGCTGCTGGAGTTTTAACCCGGACTAAGAGATCTGAACACATCACAGCAGCTTTAAAATCTTTACTCTGGCTTCCAGTCAGTCACAGAATAGATTTTAAAAGCCTGCTGATGGTTTACAATCTGTGATCTGTTCAGAGAATATAAAGCCAGCAGAGCTCTTAGATCCAAGGACTCAGGTCAGCTGGTCCAGTCCAGAGTCCAGACTAAACATGGAGAAGCAGCATTTAGCTGTTATGCTGCAAACAAGTGGAACAAACTGCCAGTGGAGATTAAACTTTCACCAAATGGAGACATTTTCAAATCCAGGTTAAAAACATTTCTGTTCTCATGTGTCTATGCATGAAATCTGCACGATATCTTTGAACTTATCTGGACTGTTGCTTGTTTTTAAATTCATTTAAATGATTTTTTTTCTTTCTCTTTATATTCTTTTATGTGTTTTTAATGCTTCTTCCACTCCCTGCTGCAATGCTTTTATTTTATGTAAAGCACTTTAAATTGTTTGTACATGAAATGTGCTATACAAATAAATATGATTTGATTTTGATTACTCATGGTTGCGAGTTGATTTGCATACAAAGTCCTCAAGTTACAATAAACTATGTGAATACATTTGTAAGTGGAATTTAACTGTGTGTTCTTCTGTGGAAGGAACCTGTTACAAAGCCTTCTGGCAAAACTGATCTTGAACCTCGATTCACAATCCATTTAACTCCCTTTGCATAATGTGGCAACTCATGCCTGGCAGTTTTGGAACATTTGCAGCTGAAAAATTGCTTTGCAGATTTAAAATAAAATATCACTTCAGAGGCATGAGCCGTCTGGGAATATCCACGGTCGTGTCATCCTGACCGAACAAACCTGAGAACTCACATTTTGGATATACCATCTTACAAACGGTGGATATTTTTTGGTCAGGGTGTCTTCTTATGTTGCCGCCCCCCCCCCTTATCGCAAGTCTCAATGTGCACATCATCAGCTCCTGTCCTCCCTCCCACCAGAGCTGCAAGGTTAATATGTCTGTGTGTGAATATGTTTCTGATCTAGTTTACAATATGGCATTAATAAGGCACACTCTGTGATGTCATAGATGCTGAAAAGACACATTAGTGTTTCACATTACTGAGACATCCTTCAAAATCTTTTGCTTAGATCGATTTCTGAATCACTGACAGGAAAACAGATTAGAAAGAAGTACAGAAGAGAGATGACTTTCCACGATGGACACGAGACATGACCTTAACTGATCCAGGAATGGGGAGACAAAACAATTAGCCTGGGAAAGCAGGTGCAAGGTTCACACGCACATTATTTGGCTTATTCAGAGAATATGACGAAGCATGTTGAACCTACTCATGTCCAATCATATTTGGTCGACAAGGAGTCCAACCTTTGTGAAACAATCAGGCATATAAATACAAAATGTTACCGGAAATCGAGGCTCTGTCTGATGGATTTCCTGCGAGAGGTCTGTCATACTGAGTCCGGCGCTGATTTACTCCATTTGTTACCACAAATAAAGACTTCATTTAACTTGAGATTACTCCGGCTTGTTCTTGAGCTTCCAATGAAAATGCAAAAGACACTTCACTGCCATGCTCTTACGCAGCTCCTACCAGCTATTGGAGGAATTATAATCACAGAGTTGCACTGTGGAAATTGAAACATCTTGTTCTTTTAAAGCTCGACTTGGGACTAAATGCCTGTGATGCTTTGATTTTTGACGACTGGTGAAACATTTTGATGAAAAATGGCTAAATTATTGAAGAATCGGTTAACAAAAGTGACGGAAAGCAGAGAGAAGAGGTTGAAATCTTCATGAGATCATAATGAATGCACCGGAGCATTTTTTTCTGTAACTTGGCAACAGGGCCGCCGATAGGGGGGGACAAACGGGTATTTTGTCCCGGGCCCAGGAATGGGGGGGGGGGGGGGGGGCCAAAAAAAAAAAAAAAAAAAAAAAAAAAGGAATATGCGCATTAGTCCGCAAATATGTTTCAGGCACGCACGCCCATCAGGCTGAATTGATTTGAGAATCATCCCCGGTCAGCTGAATTACAGCCAGTGTAACGCGGCTCTGGTTTAACCTTATTTTGTTTAAAATAAGCCAGTATAGACATGGCAACGTGTGAAATTGCCATTTAGATAGAGTTGAATGTAACAAATGGGTTATAAACGTGACGTTTTGGGGTAGCTTGTAACTTTCGTTTAGACTGATTTAACTTGACACTCACCAGATGAATGAGCTCTGCCTTGTTCCCCGAACATTCTCAGAAAGTTCAGCGGACATACACGCGGGTCTGGCGATAAATAAAAGTACCCTTAACATGATTCCCTTGGTCAAGTGAAAAATGGTTGATGAAATGTGCAGTTTATGAGCTCTAAATGAATAAAATAGCGTGAGTTTTATTGTGGTAGGATTTTGAAAGCCATAACTCCACTCAGTCCATATCCATATCCAGGCAAAGTTGTAAATAATCCTTTTGGTTTATCCGCAATAAATGAGAGACTGGAAAAGTAGAGGTGGGTGTGGGTGGGTTGCTCCGGGGGGGGGGCCCATTCAGAGAATTTTGTCCCCGGCCCAGCCAAACCTGTCAGCGGCCCTGCTTGGCAATAATAAAGTTGATGACATCACATGCAGCGTTTTGCAGGTAACACAGGCGGTTTGTCTCCGATGACAACATGAACAGAAACTCACAGCCAACAGTTAAGCAACAGTGCAAGGACGCTCCTACTCACGAGACAGTTACAGGATTACATCATCTGTTGCTAACAAGTGCAGCAGTCCCTCTGCCGTCCTCTCAGTCTTTCTGCTTTCTCCACAGCCAATATACTCTGGAAGCCATATAGAGATGTGTTGGAGTCTGGAATTTGCTTATGCAGCCATGTCTTTGTGAAGCAAATAATACTGCATTCCCAATATATCTGCTTTGTGCTCATTAGGGCTCCTAGTGCGCCCATTTTCATCAGCCAGAGATTTCTCATCCCCAGTGACAATCAAGGAAAGAAACTTCCTCCTCCATGCTCTCCGTTTTGGTCCTGCCTTTGGTCTCATTCCAACAAATTACTCGGGCTTTAGAAAAAGCTTAATCAGCTGCTCCTACTTGCAAACAATTTTTCATTTGGCATGGTTACGAATATACCCTTATCTCATCAACACTTCACTAAGAGGAAAACTTAGTTATATTCAAATGGTTTATTAAGACCTATTATCACTGTATAAACCTTAATATTTCCTCTCAGATGAAAGTTTTTTTACCCAAGTCTCCTTTAATTTATGGACCATTGAACGGCTTCTTAAATGCTCCCTCTTAGAGGAAAGCTTATCCATGTTTCTGATCTTATTAATGCTTCACTAGGAGGCAAACTTAGTCATATTCATATATTGAAGATCTGTTATCATTCATTATACCAACCGTTCTGTTATTAGCTATATTTTTAAATGCCTCCTCTTAGAAGAAAGTTTATCCATGTTTGTTAGCTTTTGTTAGTTTACTCAAATTACCTGTTATAGTTATACTAATCTTACTATTAGCTAAATTTACTTTTGCTCTGTTATAGTAATACCAATCTTACTGTTAGCTAAAATGAATGTTTTTATTTACCTGTATTTCTGTGTTGTAGTTTTTATGTCTTTATGTAAAGCACATTGAGTTGCCTGTGGTATGAAATGCGCTATATAAATAAAGATTGATTGATTCATAATGGATGTTAAAAAGTGTGTGAATTACCTGTAGAAATCAGTCCAGCAGAAAAGCATCCAATCCAGAGTAGAAAAACCTTTCACATGTTTTGTGATTTTCAGAGAAATGCCCTTTAAAGCTTCTGAAGCAGGTTGCCTGTAGCCATTCTATTTCCAAATGTTTTACACCTACTGAATGAATGCATTAAAACACTGCATCTTGGCTTGTCTTGTGGAACCAGCTGCCTGAATGGGACTGGGAATCAGGATCTAAGGAATAGTTCAGGGTCACCATCCCATAATTTGTTGCTACAAGCCGTGCCTGCAGGGAGACGTCTCATGCAGAGGCGCACCTTGTCAACAGGCAACTGCTTGGAGCCCCGAGCCACTAGGGGGCCCCCGAGAGCTGAGGTGCATTCAATCAAAGATTGTCTAGCTACTTTATAAACCGTCTCAAACAGTGGCGAACGTTCGTGGTGAACATGTTTTCTTTGAACAGTTAAATTTAAATGATTTAGTCAAAGATTGTCTAGTTAACATGCCGTTCTATAATTCCATAATTGCATTGTTGACTTCGTCAAACTCACGTGAAGTTCCACTGTAGGCTATGTTCGCGGAGAACTAGCCCCTCAGAGTGTTTGCGATTGTTGGCAACGTTCGGCGGAAATTCAAGGCTAGTGGAAAATAAAAACCATACTTATGAAATCGATATCATGAACAGCTTTACTTGTCACAAAGAATCTTTAAATGAACACAATTATTATTGGATGGCCAGCTACACCCGGTAGATAAATAGCAACAGGCGAATATCAAGAGTCTTTTTTAGTTATTTATTTATTCTTTACATGTATATTTTAAAAATAACAATGTTTTTCATGTTTGGAACATGTTTGGAATAAAAAGAGGTTTTATTTCATACATTTTTCGTTCGTGTCAGATGTTTTGGTGACGAACACTGGTCGGTAGGGCCCCCTAGGATGCAGATACTCTCTGCATCTGCATCAGCCTATTTTTTCATGTTTGTTTGTTCAGTCACACCCCCCCCCCCCCCCCACACACACACACACACACACACCACCACCACATTCAAGACAGATGTATGGAAGATTTTCTGTGCCATCAGAGTTTGAATACGAATTTCTAATATTGAATTTTTACAGCATCAAAATCAGACTTTAGATGTTGAATTTTTTTACACTGATTTTTGTTTTTAGAAATAGATTTTTTTTGTTTTACACTGTTGCTTTTTCAAATTCAAATTCTGATTTTGATGCTGTAAAAATTCAATATTAGAAATTCATATTCAAACTCTGATGGCACAGAAAAACTTCCATACAGATGATTGAATTAGAATTGAAGATTCAATGTGTTCTGTGGTTTTTCTTGGTTAAGAATTTATTTTTATTTTTTTTTCAATTAGCATTATCTGAGTATCATTATAATGAACAAGACTGAATTGGATTGTAATGACTGCAGTGGACTATGATTGAATGAACTGGATGGGCTTACAATGTACAATGCGCATTTGCCTTGAGATGACCTTTGTGGTAAATTGGCGCTATTTAAATAAAATCAACTGAATAATAACCAAAGTCTGATTAATTTAATTATACTTAGTATTCTCACTTTTCCCGGGTACCCGGGATCACATTTCAAAACCATTTTAAATAAATTTTTTAATAAAGAATTATTAAAATAAATGTGGACCTCTCCTTATTTAAGAGGCGTTTCACATCTTTGGATTGTGCATACATATCTACCTTGGAGAGGACAAAGAGGTGAGTGTCCTGCGAACGGTTAAATATTGACACGTGTTGAAAATCTTTTAAAAAACAATCTGAGAAGTCATTTGATAGATTCAGGCTAGATTTCTATATTTTTATTTCTATATTTCTATTTTATTCAAGAATCCTGTTAAAATATTGTTGTTACATGCTTATTTTATCTTTATCTTATCTTTTATTATTATATGTTTGGACATCCAGTGCGGGCAACAAAGAAAAGAATTTCATTGTACAGGGAAACACGTTTCTAACTGCACACATGACAATAAACCTTTGAAATCTTGAATCCTAGATATTAAAAAGTTCGGAATATGTAGTCAAATGTCAATTGGATTAAACAAATGGACTAAGATTCCTTTTACTACTTTATACTTTTCCTCTTGATAGTACAATTTATTGCTCTGTTGCTGTTCTCTTATCGTGATACATTTTGAGAGGAAAAAAACAGTGCAATGATCTAAATATTCAAAAGAAAAACTCAACTCAAAAATAAGGTCACATTTTAATACAAATATTAATGCAATTAGAGCTAATGCTTTCACAACAAATGACTACAGTAAGGCAGAGGTTTAAACACATTTCCAGCTGATATCACTCACACAATCCATGCAAGGGACTCAGTGAGCACAAGTCTAGCCCTGTCACGAGAGGAGGACTCTGTTGTCTTTGGCCCATTTCCTCAGAGCTCGGATGATGTATTCAACCTGAGGGTTTCCGGAATTTCTCAGAAGGGCCAAAACCTCTTTAAGTGTCTCCCTAGAGCCCAAACAGGGTGTGTAAGGAAACAAGATTATATAAAAAATGCACCATTTGTTGTGTTTATTTTGCATTACACCACACCGACTGAACAGACAATGAAAACAATGAAATCATGTCGTAAACTGCTGCAAAGAAAGGTGAGAAAAACACACCTGGACTCCTTGTTTGCCAGTATGAGCTGAAAGATGCCGACACACGCCCCTCTTTTGCCCTCCCAGTAACTTGAGCCTGGGTCCAGTTTTTCCAGGGCATCAAACGCTTTGGCTGAATAATAGAACTGGCCCATCTGAAACAACATACTGCCGTCATGGGCTGGTATGCAATAAACTGGCATTTCAGCCGCTATTCCAGCTTATTCCCGTCTGACTCTACCTCAGTATGTTGTCAATAACACTACTTTGGGTCCCATTTTCAAAGTATTGAGTGGAAACTGAAGGCATTTTGGCAGAAAACGTTTCAATATTAAGACTGAATGACATCCCAACAAACAACAGGCAGAAAATGAAAGTGTGCCACATGTAATCATGTACATACAAACAGAACTGAGATGATAAAAAAGGGTTTTGACAGCAACAAACGGAATAAAAAAAACATTAGTCTAGAAGAAAAAATGTGTGTTTATGTGTCGAGCGTTATTGGCCTGCATGTTTTCTGCTTTTCACAATATGACATGATCACAGACTGAATATTTTGTTGCTTTTCTTTCCAATTTTTTTTCTAGTGTTTGTTAAACAAAAGACATCTGGAACTGTCACTGGGCTTAGATAATACTATGAAACAATGTTAATAACATTTGAGAAGTAGGAACCAGATATTACTTGTTTTTTTGTAAAACAAGATAATGGATGAACTACCTGAAGAAGAAAAAATGTCAAATAAAAAATAAGCAGCTATCTTGAAAAAATTCTAAAATTCTGATTTGCACATGTATTTCTATTAGAGGGTTTGTCACATATGGTGTGAAATAAGTAAAAGACAGAGGAGGATGTTACCTTGTAGCAGTCATTTGCGATAAGCTGCAGTAGACTGAAGGAATCTGAGGAAGTGCCCATCTTCAGATAGAGCTCCCAGGCAAGCTGACCCTTCTGGTTCATTATGTCTGACAAAAAGGAGATAAGTGGCTTCAATAAGCCACCGTTCACAGGCAGTCTCAGCTTTTACAGATTAGAAATACGGAAACTTTGAAGGCCATGGGCAGCTTTCATTGATGTAAATGAAAGCAACGAGAGATAGAAAATATTTCTATGCAGATTTCCATTTCTTTGAGCCGCAAGAGTCAAAGAACACGAGCTGAGTGAAAAAAAGAAAATGGCCTCAATTCTTTGCAGGCCTGAGGCTAGAAATCTGGCAGTGATGTTAAGAGTCAGATTCGAGCCAAAGTTAACAACCATAAACAATCCTTCAGTTCTGTTTTCTCAGAGTTAAGGTATCTGATTTTTTAAAGTGCATTGATCTCATCAGGAGGAGACTACTGTCTCTATGTCAAACTTAAAGGGCCATTCAGCTGTTTGTGCATATAGTGCTGAAAACTGGATATTTTTTTTCTCTGTTGTTGCAATTCCACACCAGTTTGGTGTGTTGACGTCACCCCTTCATTCATCACACTGAACAAAACTCTGACCAACGGTCTGAAATTGGAGTTGGTATTCTCAAAAAGCGTGCTGTGTAGAGGACTGCTTAGAAAATGATTAGTTTAAGACCTTTTAATCCTTCTGTGACAAAGTTTAAGCCAGAGGTGGAGAAGAAAAAGTGCTTCTCCGTGAGCTCTGATTTCTCAGATATTTTTCACAAACCGGCATTAATAAGTTTTTGCATTAGTTTGAAATTCTGCTCCGACTAACACTCTAATACACTATATTGCCAAAAGTATTCTCTCACCCATCCAAATAATTAAATTCAGGTGTTCCAATCACTTTCATGGCCACAGGTGTATAAATTCTAGCACCTAGGCTTGCAGACCACTTCTACAAACATTTGTGAAAGAATGGGTCACTCTCAGGAGCTCAGCGTCGTACCATGATAGGACTCCACGAAGTGGTAGGCCACGTAAAATAACAAAGCGGGGTCAGCGGATGCTGAAGTGCAGTAGTGCGCTGAGGTCGCCAACTTTCTGCAGTCAATCGTTACAGACCTCCAAACTTCATGTGGCCTTCTGATTAACTCAAGAACAGCGCGTAGAGAGCTTCATGGAATGGGTTTCCAAGGCCGAGCAGCTGCATCCAAGCCATACATCACCAAGTGCAATGCAAAGCGTCAGATGCAGCGGTGTAAAGCACGCCGCCGCTGGACTCTAGAGCAGTGGAGCCGTGTTCTCTGGAGTGACCAATCACGCCTCTCCATCTGGCGATCTGATGGATGAGTCTGGGTTTGGCGGTTGCCAGGAGAACGGTGCTTGCCTGACTGCTTTGTGCCAAAGTGTAAAGTTTGGTGGAGGGGGGATTATGGTGTGGGGTTGTTTTTCAGGAGCTCGGCTCGGCCCCTTAGTTCCAGTGAAAGGAACTCTGAATGCTTCAGCAGACCAAGGCTGTGTTTGAAACTACATACTACATACTTGCAAACGGCATACTCATTCGATCAGACAGTATGCAGAGCGTTTACCCACAATGCATTTCGCTCCTGCCCGAGCCGAAATCAGCCGACCTGAAGCTGATTTTGCTTAAGCTCTAAACTTTGTAAACTTTAGCAACATTTGAAACATTTTCAGGTGAGAAAGTAGTCGTTTAGATCCCCAACGTATTGAAAACCTGACAAAATACCGGCTAGTTACAATTTTGTTCCCACAAATTCGGCGCTACTAAAGCTAGCCGCAGTGAGCAACGCACTTCCGGTTATTTTCACCAAAATAAAATACCCGTTGCCTTTTATCATAGGGAAAGCCATTACCATACAATTGGTGCTTTTGTTTTGAAAACAGGAAGTGAACCTACCCTCGTTGTAGCTAGCTTGAAACTGCCGTTTTGACAGGAAATGACGATCGGCGACATCACGTTACGTTGCATCTTGGGTAGTTTGAGTATGAGTAGTAACCTCATGATGCATACCCAACATTTCAGAGAATCTAGTATGCATCCGGGAACTTAAAAAAAGTTAAAGTTAGTAGGAGTAGTGGGAGTAGTAGGAGAAGTAGGCGGTTTCGAACACAGCCCAAGAGATTTTGGAAAATTTTATGCTCCCAACTTTGTGGAAACAGTTTGGGGAAACAGTTTGGTGATGACCCCTTCCTGTTCCAACATGTATGCGCACCAGTGCACAAAGCAAGGTCAATAACGACCTGGATGAGCGAGTTTGGTGTGGAGGAACTTGACTGGCCCTGCACAGAGTCCTGACCTCAACCCGATAGAACATCTTTGAGAACCTCAAACCCCATCTTTGGGATGAATTAGAGCAGAGACTGCGAGCCAGGCCTTCTCGTCCAACATCAGTGTCTGACCTTACAAATGTGCTTCTGGAAGAATGGTCAAAAACTCCAATAAACACACTCCTAAACCTTGTGGAGAGCTTGCCAAAAAGAGTTGAAGCTGTTATAGCTGCAAAGGGTGGGCCGACGTCATATTGAACCCTCTGGATTAAGAATGGGATGTTACTAAAGTTCATATGCGTGTAAAGGCAGACGAGCAAATACTTTTGGCAATATAGTGTATATTACTATAAATGTATTCATTATCAATTGTTCAATATCTAATGAGCTTGCATTAATATTTGGTGATTGCTGTAGTTATATAATTTGTCTGTATTTCTTTTTCTGAAACCGTATGTGCAAACAGTATTACATGAAAACATTTACTTGGTCTTACAAAAGTATTTCTTAAATCTAATATACTGTCATTAGTAAGATTTTTTTATACATACAGCATCGTGCCAGCCAGCTGAGGTAAACATAGTCATTCTTGATCTTTTCACTCTGGATGAGCAGAAATAGCTTAGACAGAAAGAGAAGAAATTAGTACAAAAACATTCAGCAGAGTGATCAAATTCTGTGAGAGGTTGTTTGCTCGACTTAAATACCTCTTCCGCTTCTTTGTAGTTGCCAAGCGCTGCTTTAGCCTGAGCGTAGTCGAAGTTGAATGTGTCATCGTTATAGAAGTAACCCTGAAAAAGAAAATCATAACTTCTGCAAACAAAAATAGGTACAAAGTGCATACAGAGTGTGATTTTTTTTTTTTTTGCTGGTTGTAAATTAAATCTACAGTTTTTAAAGCATCAAGTGACATTACAACAGTAAGACAGATTTCTCATTGAGACACCATCAGTGATTTGTACAGAGCGACACTCACCTTGACGGAGTTGAGATATATGAGAACATCTTCAAATTGTCTCAATAGGAAGAAGCAGGACGCCATGCACTGTCTGCCGGGAATAGTATCTAAAAGGAAAAAAAAACTTCTTAAAGGAATGCTCGCACACCGTTGCTTTAAAGAATAATACTGACAACATTTCTATTAGGCTTACCACATTCACTAGCTGAGCCTCCGACCAACTGAAAGAACTGCTGAGCAATTTTTAAGTGATCCCTCTAAGAGACAGAAGTTCAGTGAAAGATTTGTTTTAAACAGAAAGACAGCACATATTTGTTTGCATTTCCTTCCTTTAAGTTTAATAGAAATACTCACTGATCCAATTTCTTGTCCAAGCGCTGCATTTACCACTCCTTTCAAAATATACTCCTGTGAAAATCATAAACGATTCAAGAGAAATATTAGAGTACTTTTGAAGAAGGAGATATCCCAAACGAGAAAAAGTCAAACCGGTTCAGGAACTGATTAATGAGAAAGTAGAAAGAGACTAGAAGAGGTTTGTTACAGATAGGGTTGGGCAAGTTTACTCGTTATTATCGCGTTAACGCATTAATTATTTAACGCCGATAAATATTTTATCGTGCATGTTTTTTTTGTTTTTTTTTATTTTTTTTTATTTATTTAAAAAAAAAAATTAAAATACAAACATTTTGGGGGGCTTTTGTGCCTTTAATGGATAGGAAAGTTCAGAGAGACAGGAAGCAGAGGGCAGAGAGAGGGGGAACAACACGCAGCACAGGCCATTTTCATTTTAAAGTTCTTCCAGACGGCGGAGTCGACAGAACCAAAGTCATCTGTAAACACTGCCAAGTTGAATTGTCTTCTCAGCGTAGTAGTTCCAGTCTAAAATATCACTTAAAGGCAAAACACACAACTGATAGCAGCAAGTCATTCAAGGAAACAGACAGTGGAGCGAGGCTTCTACATAAAAACTACAGAAAGATGCTGATGTTAAAAGTGTGTTTGCACAACAAATGTTATGGCACTTTCATTCATATGGCAGCACATTTAAAATAAAGCTAAATGCTAAAAGCTATACGCTACTTTTGGATTCGTTTTTGGATTTTGCGTACAAATGCGATTAATCGTGATTAATCAGGGAAATCATGTGATTAATTAGATTAAACATTTTAATCGTTGCTCAGCCCTAGTTACAGACTTTATATGATCTTTCGTGGTGTACTTTTGAGATATTCTTTTTTTGTTAAAGAGAAAAAACTAATAACTAGCTAAAGCCAGTCTTATTATATTACATATTACCTTATAAATATATTAATATTCCTTTACAGAAAAACAAGTATTACTTCTTCATTAAAGTGACTCAAAGAGAATATGAGAATATGGACCCATAGGGACACCATCTTTGTGAATACTAGGGAAACATCACATTTAAAGTTATTGTTACCTGAGGTGTGGTGGGAACCAAGTCTTGGATGAGGTTGTAAGCTTCCTGGATGTCATCTGAAAATGTAAAATAACGCATTTCAGTCCCTGAACTAGTTTGTTTCCTCGGATACTTGACATGTTATGATAACAGTAACATGTGAACTTGGATTCTGCAAAAGTATTGTGAGTATTCAATCAATGTTGAAAGTATTAAATCACTTAAAAGTTTGATTAGTATAGGTGAGCCCTTTTGAAATGGTACCACCTAACCCCCACCCCTCCGTGTCATTTGTTAGACTGCAACCTCATAAAAATGATTAAACAAAATCAGAAATTGTTTGGGGAATAAATTCATCAACAAAAACTTACAAACATCTTTTTGTAATAGTGTCGACACCAACAAATATCTTTTACATTTGCTACAGCGCTCAGGCTTTTTGTGTAAGAGGTCTTAATTTGGCAGCATTTTCCCCATTCTTCACTATAAAATTATTATCAATCAGCCGTTGATTACTCCATACTTTTGATAGAAAGGCATGAGATTTTTGGAGGTTTCCCATGCACCAGCAGCAACAGACTAGATTACAAAAGAATCCCAAAATATTTACACAAAACCAACATCCTACTAAACAGAAAATGAAGAATAACTATCCACATATACACATTCCCATAAATAATTCAATAACACATACTTTGGAACATTATTCCAAACAATATGACACCCTTCTCTACTACTTTAAGTTCTCTCTTTTGCTTGCATAGGCTTGATGGCCAGCCCCCCTCTGCAAACAAATACCATCACCTTTCACTTTGTTCAGGTATTCAGGTATTTATATTCTATAAAGAGACAGAAAAAAAAGGAATTTGAGTACTCACTAAGTTTAACTGCTCACAGCCAATCACTCATTCATATCAATGCACATATCTGTGTAGACGGTTTCCCAGTGAAGGTGACGGAATCACGGCTCTCCATAACAAAGTCAAACGTGCACAGCCCTCTTTGGGTCACCCCATAGATTTGCAACTGGATGCTGGCCTGAGCTCCAGCCTGTTAAAGCTATTTAGGTGAAGCCATTTTTTGGGATGTATGCTTTCCTAATGTCAACGTGAAATGACAACAATATTTGGTGCTAATTACAATCACGCCCACCTAAACCAAGGCTTCAGTTCCAGCTGAAGAAAAAGCAGCCACTAAGCATGAAGCTGCCACCAACATCAGTATTATGGAGCTACTTTGGTGATGAGCTGTGCTGCTTTTGTATCAAACATATTTCTTCAAAATTACATCCAGAAGATTGGACCGTGGCCTCATGAGGCTACAGCACATTTTCAAAACAATTCAACATAAATTTTAGTTTGATTGATTCATTCTGAACGAGAGCAACATCCACATAGTGTGTGTGGATTTTTTTCCCTTTAAAGGTCCCGTCGGCAACTTTTTTTTAGTCATATTAGCTTGAACTGTCATGGGATTCTGGAAGTAGAATCTTAAATAGCCTGTTTAGGAAAAATAACGAAATCTGTAGCTCCCTCTGAAGCCTGTAATCATGCTTGCAAAAACCGAGCGCTCCCGGCTGTTTTTAACCAATCACGTTAGGGGGGAGGAATCGCTACCTGTCAATCACAGCTTGTGCACACGCTCCCATTCACGCGCACGAAAGTTCTCCCGGTCAGAGACCAGACTGATAACGGCTTCTTAGCGAAAATGGCGCAGCAGCCGAAAAACCCAAATCTTCCCATTCCACCTTTGCCAACTACTGCCTACACATCCAAAACCCCCAGCTTGTGTGCGCGCAGACTGGTGTGAACTCACGTGCACAACCTCGTCCACAAAGGGGAGGGGTTTGGGGGGGGCGGTTTGGAGCTTGGTAGAGGTTGGGGGAGGGACCTGAAAGTTGCATCAGTTCGAATTTTCTGACTTTAGACTCGGAATTTTGAAAACCTGCCGACGGCAGCTTTAACTGTCTTGATGTGTTTTTGTTTTTATTTTTTTTGTTTTTTTAAGTGATTTTCAAATGATGTGGAAAGAATGCTAAGATCATTTATCTTAGCTGAATTTTCTTTACATCACAAAAACCTTGCGATTTTAACTGGAGCCTGAGGACTTTCTCTAGGCTTTGTATCCTCTCCATATTCCACTTTGCATGTTCTATAACCTACAATGCTGCGACTACACACCTTGTCTTAGATAGTAGATGACCAGGTTGAGTCTGGCCTCGGGGATCACATCGATCAGAGGAGGCAGTACCTGCAATGCTCCCTCCCCACCACGAAATACCACCTGCAGTGCACGGGGATTCAGAGTGAGCAAGACTACCATGCTTATACACTTACAGCTGGAGATTGTGAGGAGCTTACCAGGTTATGTCGGATAAGCTCCTTTGCAAACTCAAAGGAGCAGGAGGAGATGTCGATTAGGTTCTTCAATTCAGCCTAAGAACACGGAGAGGGCACACACAAATCAAACCTATCATCAGTGCATATGTAATTCTTATATATCTATATACACATATATACACACACACACACACATATATATATATATATATATATATATATATATATATATATATATATATTACACCTATGACCGCAGATGTAAATATATACATGAATATTCTGCACTGGTTTGTTATCCTCCCCTCCTCCTTGCTCATTTTTGTTTATAAATTTGTACGAAAGATGCACAAATATGTAAATACCCCCAAGACAACACCCAGGACACAGTCTAAGCAGTGAAACAATGGGTACCTCTGCAGCCTTCCCGTTGTAAAGCCTGAAGTGATTACACGCCTTTAGGTTGAGAGCAATAGTTGAGTCAGGGATGCTCTGAAGGTATACAGCCAACACCTCCTGGGAAACATCATAGTAGTCCAGTTTGTAGTAACACAGAGCCACGTACACTTTCAGAGCCAAGAAATCTCTGAAAAGATGAGATGCAATGAGAATGTGAAACTGGCCCCCAGGTTAACTGCTTGTTCTTACATTTAAACATGTATAACACATGTCCAACATGTTAATACATTTTATTGTTATTCATTTGAAATTAATTTCCTTGGAAATTGCCCTGAGATGACCATCTATCTATGTGAACTGTCACAATTCAAATAAACTGAATAGAACTGAATTAAAGCAGTGCTAGAGAAGTTAAAAACATGTACATCCGACAGTACCAAATTGCAAAACTACAGCAACACTTTCTCCAAAACGCACACACACTATGGCAGATGGGGTGAAGGGTTCTAAGACAATGCAAGGAAAAGAAAAAGAGGAAGACAGAATAAAAGCAAATGTCAGACTGAACTTTACTTGCTGGAAAGAGCAAAAAGAAAAAACAGGATGCAAGATGAATGCCAAGTTATCATGTCACTTGTTGCGATTGGCAAGTATTCCCTATTAAGCTTGACAGGTAACCACGTCAGACCTGTTTTAGACTGACATGCAAATAAGTTCTTCTCACACATAAAGGTTTGGTCAGTTTTGGCTAAGTCTTGGAAAATTACAATATATACAATGTGAATTTCATTGCACATGTATTGATAACACACATTCAAACACTTCAAAACTGTAAATCAGAAAGAGCAAACCATGTCACAGAAAAACATTTGAATTTTTCTGTTTGTTTTTTAGAATAGAATAGAATGCCTTTTATTGTCACTATACAAGTATAATGAGATTAAAATTTCAATTCAATTTCAATTCAATTCATTTTTATTTATATAGCGCCAAATACAACAAATGTCATCTCAAGGCACTTAGATAATAAAGTCCAATTCAAGCCAATTGGAATTCAATTAATTGTAATCATAATTATTCATAAAATAATCCAATTCGTTCATTTAGAGCCAATTCAAAAACAAAAAAAGCATCTCCTCTCTCAGTGCAGACATGAGCATATAAAAAAATATAAAATATAACAATCTTAGACATAAAAGAATAAAATATAGTACAAAAGGGGTGGTGGGGGGTAGGTGCATAGAGATATTACTTTATATATAAATAAATATGCATTCAAGTGTGGGTTATCAGTTCTTGTGAGTGTGTTTGCCCCCTCATCAATACCACAGGAGATAAAAACACAGCCTTTCTTATTCTTATAAGCTCCTGTGACATTATCCTTCGCTGTTTCTTGACATTTCTGGTGATTTCAGACAAATCTTTTTCTTTTAATGATGTGTTACATCTCTCAGCAGTAGGGGGCGCTCAAATGCAAAAAAAACTCAAACTCAATTTCTACTTGAATGGCTGATATTATCTACGAAATGACACGACCAGTTTTGTTTATTTGTTATTGTTGATAATAACACTCTAGTTTGAATCCAGTCAGATGTCACTAAGACATCAGTGACACTTATTACGTTGAAGCTTATATTACAACGTTTTTTTTCCTTTGTCAATCAATTTGACTGGTGTTCAGTGATTGTTCCATGTAGAAATATACAATTTTTAAAAAAAATACTAAGAATTGTTTGTCCACAGATGCCACGAAACCATAAACAGATCTCTGACCTGGTTACTACAGTTACAGTGTTTCATTGTTAGAAGAAGCCAGCTCTCCAGGTCTGCTGGTGACACTTGTATTACCACTGCAGTTTCATAAGGTGTGAAGCACATAAAATCTAATCCTCTTCCATTAAAAACTCTCACCTGTCAAGGTGGCTCTAACGTTGAACAAGAGTAGGGGACTGTGAGACAAATTTTAGAGAGTAAAAAACAAAAGCACAGACCTGTGCTCCAGCAGAAGGCGTTTATAGATTTCTATAGCCTCCTGGTAGTGCGAACGCATGTAGTGAATGGATGCCAGGCTCAACTGGTCCTCTGTCACATCCTCTAGGTTCTGGTGGAAACCCATGAGTTTCTTCTCATCGTTGAACTGAGACACAGTGTCAAGACATCGGCAGTGAGGTAAGGTAATGGTCAGGGGTGAAGTCGGGATAACAAAGATAGAGTAAAAAGACATTAACTATATTCGTAGAGAGCAAACTGGAGGTGGTTTACACAAAAGCGTTGAATTCTCACTGATAAAGTGAGGAAAATACATGGCAGTTTAATAACATCGTCATAATTGTCAAACCTTGTGAGCCAAATGGAATAACAGTCGGTTCTGGAGAGCGGACATCGGACCTACGAAGATCAAGAGATACCATATTTAGTGAAATACCACCCTTCATGAAAATAAATGCAAGAATCTCTCAGTCAGCATCATGCACAATATCTATGAATCATAGAATACTGCTGTGCAATACAGAAACCCCATTCCAGGTGAGGATAGTTTAAACAGGGGTTTCCCATACACATACACAGTGTTGTATAGTAACGAAGTAAAAATACTTCACTACTGTACTTAAGTATATTTTGGAATACTTTGTACTTTCCTCGAGTTTAAAATTTTTAAAACTTTCACTTTTACTTCACTATATTTCCGTACTTCAGATGCCAGATAAGCTTCAGTTTTCTCCTATTTTTTTCTTTAAATTTTGTTTATAATGATGCCAATAACAGTAGCATCCTCTTTTGTTTCATTTTTTCTTAATGGTGTAATGTACGCCTCATTTTCAGCACTGACCTTACTTGAAGAAGAAAAACTTAAAGGTTCACAAAGTTTGTATTTTCTGTCTAAACCTGGTCTAAATTTTGCCTGCACTTGGTTGTGTGTAGATTTTAAGTGTATTTGACCTTCAAAGTTTACCAAAATATAAAAAATGTCATTCAAACTGCATCCTTGTTTACTTTTTACTTATACTTTTCATTACATTACTTAAGTACATCTATTTTTACAGTAATTCTCATACTTAAGTACAAGACGTTTCGGATACTTTAGGGCTTTAACTCAAGTAACATTTCAGTCAGTGACTTGGACTTTTACCAAAGTCATATTTTGGAGGGGTGCCTATACTTTTACTTGAGTGTGAGATTTCAGTACTTTATACAACACTGCACATACACACATCATAAATCTCAGCTGGAGACCCTACCCTTTGATGCAGCCGCCTCAGCTTCTTTATAGAGCCCGAGGAAAAATAGGGCACAGGCCAGGAAGACCCACACCTCATCAGGACAGTCAGCTTTTGCGGTCAGGGATTTGTACTCCTGTCGGAATTTGTTCACCAAATGTTTTAGGGTACTCTGTAAACTGTTTAATTCTGTAAACCCAGCTATATAACACAGTCATACTGACACACACGTGTTTACGAGGCATTACCTCCATAGCTCTCTTGTAATCACCCAAGTGAAAGGCGCAGTAGCCAATCCAGAGGTCTGCATGTTCCTCTTTCTCCCCGACACTTCTCTGAAACTGAGGATGACACAGTAACACATCACATAAACAGAAACATTTTTTAAACCTGTTCTATTAAGTAAGAAATGTCCCCTTATTCAAAAGTTCTGGAAAGATATTGTCAATTGTCTGTCAGCAGTCTTTCCTATCAACATCCCTTTAAATGCTAAACTGTGTGTACTTGGAATCTATCCACTGAACTTCAAACATACAAACAAAGAAACAGACTAAATTACCGGACTTTGGGCTTCTACAAGCTAGGAGAGTGATTGTACTTCACTGGAGGAATACAGAGGCTCCTTCCATGAAACAGTGGATAAAAGAACTTTCAGAGTGCATTGGTCTAGAAAGACTAACATGTATTGCTAAAGGAAAACTGAAAGAGTTTGTTCATCTTTGGGAACCATACATGTGCATTTTAGAATCTGGAATGTAATGTGTTTATTTATTTATGTTTGTTTGTTTACTTATTTATTTTAAGGGAGATTGTTAATACATTGAAATGTATCTGTATTTCAGTTCAAAATGTTGTACTTTGAGTTATTGATATTAGGATTGTGCAAGTTTAGGTATGTGTGTGCGTGCCTATGTGTGTGTGAGTGATACTGGTTCTGTGACGTGTTGTAGTCACATTTAAAATGTTCTGTAAAGTAATAAAACTCAATAAAGATATTTAAAAAAAGAAAAAGAAATGTCCCCTTACTTACTACGTTTTGCTGACTCTTTAAGCGGACCGTGTTCATATTTTCCTTTAAATTGGGGAAAGATTAGATACCTCTAGTAAAGTCAAGGCTCCAAGGTAGTCCCTCTGCTGCAGGTATTCCTCTAAACTGGGAACTTTTGTTTTGTTTTTCTTCTTTTTTTCACTGATGCTCACTGGTGTCTCTCCTCCAACTGCTGGTTTCACGCGTGAGAGGATCTATCAAGGTACATAATGAGATTTTCTCTGATTAAAGCATAACCGTTCTGCCCTGTAGATTCCAATGGGCTTATTCCAACCGTTAAGCTTTAATGCCCCCCCCCCCAAAAAAAACAACAACAACAACAAAACTGATAGAGTTAAACCTATTTAATTGCATTCACACATAACTTCCTTACCATTTCGACGAGTGTCCCTCGAAGAGGTTAGTGTTTGTCAAGACCTGCTTGTCAATAACCAGGGTAACTGTGAAAACACAGCTATTAGCTACCTTGGACTCCGAGCAGGCTTTAATAATCTATCTTTACTTTCATCGCTCATTTACAGCCAATATCTGATGTTAGTATCGGTGTAAATTAAATTATCTTAAAAAAACTTTGACAACATTTGGAAAAAAGTAGTCTGTTTCTCTACACCATGGGTAAAGCTCTTGGCATCGTTAGCTAGCTGATAGTTTGCCTACTCCACTGTGACTTAATACTTCCGCTATTGGATTTTCAGATTAAAGGCACGACTGCTCATCGTCTGTTAATTTTTCTTTTTTTTTTTAACAAACGCGACACTTAACGCTTTTCTCAGCTGGACAAATTTGAAATATGTATGGAAATGAAGGCCAAATACCGTAGCCACTGTACGGTACGAACGTCGAAAGACATTTATTTCGTAGGTTAACTGAGCATCGCACTTAACAGGAAACAGTTCATCTCAGTTGTGTTTAACTCGAGGTTTTCTAGTCGTTGCGTAGCAACCAAATGGAGCAATGGCTGTTTTGTGACAGCGACTGTGCGTTTATCTTTGCGCATGCCCCAGTGGCCTAATGGATAAGGCACTGGCCTCCTAAGCCAGGGATTGTGGGTTCGAGTCCCATCTGGGGTGTTCAGTTTTCAAGACGATGAATTGGTCAAATCTGGAAGTTCCATAAACTGTATCCATGTTCCATTTAAAATTAAGTTCAAGTTATATCAGTCCAACGTATTTAAAGATATACCATTACTAATGTCATGTCATTTCTATTTACTCTTATTATTGGGTTATGTAAAAGTCCTTGAAAGTAACTAAATGATGTGAAAGACAGATCTCTTCATATAGTTACATTAAGTTGTTGCTGCTGCGGGTGGTTTCTGAGTCATATGGTGTGCTTAGTTTGTCCATGATGTTCCTGCATTTTAGGTTTGCTAAATAACAATGACACCTTTCACTATGTCATCTGTTGTTGTTCATCTGGAATGTCCCTTTTCTGTTGTTGTTAAGTCAGTTAAACTCCATTTGACCTATGAATCAGACAACATAGATAGATAGATAGATAGATAGATAGATAGATAGATAGATAGATAGATAGATAGATAGATAGATACTTTATTAATCCCAATTTGGGAAATTGTTTTGTTGCAGCAGCATACAGTAAAGATATGAAAACAATTAAAGTTAGTAAAAACAAGCAAATAGAATAGAATAAAATAAATATAAAATAAAATAAAATAAATAAAAATAGTGAATAAACATTCGCTATGTACAAATCTACAGTATTTATTTATTTTTATTTTTTTTAAATAAACGTACCTAACTCTTTGTTGTGTCTACACATGACAGACAACTAAGCAAAGTTCCATATTTCCCTAGCAATTTCAAGCAGAAGAACAATTTTCCTATGAACTATGGGCAAGCTCTCCTAGATAAGCTGCAAATGAGTGAACTAGCAAAAAAGTTCCAAAAAAAGATGTCTGCAAGAGGCCCTCAAAAAATGATAATATGAGATGAGATGAGATGAGATTCAATTTTATTGTCATTACACATATAGCATAACGATGACAGTGAAACTAACCTCAAGCTCTTATCGGTGACATGCCTGAAAGTCTTTGAATCTGGACATGCATTTCAGCAGTGCTGAAAAAAAAAACTACCACAGGAAAGCTGTATACCAATGTCATCCATTGCATTGTTACTGGCATAATGAATCATGGAAATACGTTGCTCGTTGGTGGACTTACTCTTGTGACTTGCAAATATGGACCAAGCTCTGAATGAGGATTTAATTTAAAAAACAAATTGCATTTGCATATCTCAGGGATAGGTGGATTCAACACAAAACCTTGCTGCTGACTGTTTAGAAGAAATAGGACAAGAAATAATTGTGCTTACAGCATTTAGTTTTACTTGGGGGTGTAATGAGTTAGTGTTAAAGTTTGCTTAATGTCGCCATCAAAGCGCATTCTTGAAATAACCCTCATTGTTATGGCAAAAAATTAGCTATGTAACTTTAACACATATGCTGCCAATATTCGTGGCAGAGTTGGTCGTCCAATGACCGAAAAGTTGGCTGGTTCGATTCCCACTCTCGCCACTCAAAAAGATTGAAAGCGGAGGACAAATTTCGTGTGTATGCATGACCAATAAATCTGATCTTAATTCAGTGCAATGCAGCCGTTTATATCTCACTTCAGCACTGAGACAATCTATGAGAACATTCCTTTTATTATAAAACAGCATCTGCAATTACAAGAATAAACATAACAAACACAAAAGCAAACAAACATTTGATTAAAAGTGTCTAAATTCTTAGACTGAAAATGGAACCATACATGTGGGAGATTTTGTTTTCAAATAAAATTTTTAATTCAGACAGTTTAATGTTTTTTTGTTTTTTTTCTCCACTCAAATGAGAATGCTGAGCTGCAGAAAGAATGTCTGCTCCTAATTCTGGGAGCATTTTCTTAGTTTGGATACTCTGCCAGTAGTAGAGCTGTTTACATGCAAGAGTTGCCGATGTCCCTTTTTAGAGTCCAATTACCACCTGGATTGAAACCCCAAATCACTCATGAGTTGAAAAGGAGATGTCACTGATGTAGGGCATTAACAAAACTGAGAGCAAGGAAGGGAAAATTTAAATATTTTTATGATTGTCGTGGGAACTGTGAGACTCCTGCCAAATAATATGATGAATAGAGTATTGGATTTATTCTGCATAAATGTTTGAGATGCACATAACTCCTCTACCCTTCTTACACCAGGCAAAGAAACCATAATATGATTTCTGCTCACCATCACCATCACACCAATGGCTCAGCGGTAACCTGTGATCAATGGAAACGTGAGAAGATGGTCACAGGAAGCTGAAGAAACTCTGCAGTAGTGCTTTGAGGCCACAGAGTGGGACCAACTCTGTCAATCAAATAGAAATGACAGCAATGCCATGACTGATGACAGTGCAAAACAATTCTTGTTTTGGAACAGCATCCCCAGAAAATGAGGGTCCAATATCAAGCCTTCGTGACCTAAAAGGAGCTTCTTGAAGATAAAAAAAAAAAAAAAAAGGAGCCTTCAAGGGTAGATGAGCAAGCAGAGAGAGCTGAAGGCTAATCTAAGAAAGAGCTAGGAGAGCAACATGAAAAAGCGAGAAAGCAAACTCCAGCTCAACAAGAAAAAAAGACCACAAGCTTCAAAGTGAAGGATACTGGTAGAAGCCTAGACAAAGCAAACGAACTGAACATGTTTTTCAGTAGGTACAGCTCAGGGAAACACTCAACATTTTCCTCTCTTGTCTCCAGCCAGACAGACCTCACAGCTTCCCTGTCACATATGTCAGTATAGTTTCTCTGTCTCAATTTTTTCAAACAGTTTTTTCTCACAAATTGTGTGCAAACGTGGTCCATCCACAGATGGTTTGAGGATTCATTGTCCCATTTACATGCATGTTTAAAGTTAAAATCTGTGGATTATTTGAATAGCTCAGTGTTGTATGCAAGATGTTTGTTTATAGATGGCAGTGGCACGGCCACCCTGTACCTTGCACATGTTTAAAATAAAAACATGAATATATTAACCTGTGTATTATTCAAATAGCTTAGTATTGAATGTACAATAACAGAGTAGTTATGTTTATACACGGCACTAGGCCCCGTTAAATATAAAACACAATTGTATGCCATATAAATAGTAGGGGGGTCCCTGCTCCAACTCTCCATCAGTTTGGGGGTCCCTGGCCTGAAAAACGTTGAAGACCCCTGGTTTATATGATCAGTGGCGATTCTAGAGTCTGTGGGGGCCCCAAGCAAAAAAATCCTAGGGGGCCCTTCCGACCAGTGTCCGTCACCAAAACATCTGACACCAACGAAAAATGTATGAAATAAAACCTCTTTTTATTCCAAACATGTTCCAAACATGAAAAAAATTGTTATTTTTATAATATACATGTAAAGAATAAATAAATAACTAAAAAAGACTACGTTGTCTACGTTGGCACTTAATATTCGCCTGTTGCTATTTATCTACCGGGTGTAGCTGGCCATCCAATAATAATTGTGTTCATTTAAAGATTTGTGACAAGTACAGCTGTTCATGATATCGATTTCATAAGTACGGTTTTTATTTTCCACTAGCCTTGAATTTCCGGCAAACGTTGCCAACAATCGCAAACACTCTGAGGGGCTAGTTCTCCGCGAACATCGCCTACAGTGGAACTTGACGTGAGTTTGACGAAGTCAACAATGCAATTATGGAATTATAGAATGGCATGTTAACTAGATAATCTTTGTCCAAATCATTTAAATTTAACTGTTCAAACAAATCATGTTCACCACGAACGTTCGCCACTGTTTGAAACAGTTTATAAAGTAACTAGACAATCTTTAATTGAATGCACCTCTCGGGGGCCCCCTAGTGGCTCGGGGCTCCAAGCAGTTGCCTGCCTTGCCTGTTGACAAGATGCGCCTCTGTATATGATGCCTGCCAGACTGCATATATGTAGCCAATCATGTGTTTGTAACCTAATAATGCATTATTTGTTATTCAGATATTCAGTATCTTCTCTTAATTTAGTATTTTGTGGCAATTGTAGCACTAATCTTTTTAATGGTTTGAGATACCTCCAAAGTTGTTGGAGAATGACAGAGCTACGACCCTGTGGGACTTCCAGATCCAGACTGAGGAACATGTGATGGCTTACTAACTGGACATTCTGGTGGTCGACAAACAACAGAAGACAGCAGTAGTGATAGATACGAATACGAATACCTTTATTCGTCCCACAGAGGGGAAATTTTGATGTTGCAGCTGCAGCAATAGATAAAGAAAAATAAAAAATACCAAAACAGTAAAGGAATTAAAATAACAGCATAAACACTATAAACAATAAACAATATAGGACATATATACATACGTATATATATAGTTTTTTAAATTACACAGTTGTATATATGTTTGGTTGATAGATGGAGCAATTCCAAGTGATACCAACATCAAAAAAGGAACCCAAGAAGCTAGAAAAATCCCAAGGGCTGAAGGAGGAAGTTGAAAAGATGTGGGAAATAAAGGCAACTTTGTTTCCAGTGGTATTTGGAGTAGTCGGGGTTGTGACCCCAAACTGGAACAGTGGCTCCAACAGAGCCCCGGAACAAGATCAGAGATCTCTGCCCAGAAGAGGTCAGCTCTAGGAACAGCTCCTAGGCCTCTGATAGAAGACCCGAGCAAGAAGGGCTAGTGTGGAGTTTTACATACTGTATAGGGCAGCACAGCCATTAAAAGAAGAGGAAAGTTTATCTTGAGGACATTAGTTTTGTATACAGATTATTTGACTTTGTCATCAGATGCCTTGTTTTATTTGTATGCAAATATTTTTCCCTTTTTAATCATCTTAGGCTTCGAAGAAGTATATAAACTCAGTCTGCTTCCTCCTGCACAAAGACTGAACAATGGAGAAGTTAGTACTCAGAGTGCTCATTATTACAAGTGCAAGCAGTTTGTCGGAGAAACATGTCTTTATCGATCAACGACTTAACTGGTACAAAGCTATGAAACACTGCAGGGAAAAATACACTGACCTTTCACCCATTACCAGTGAGGTGGAGGAACAGGTGTTTAAAGAGTCTGTGGAACAGGGCCAATCTGGATGGATCGGTCTCTACTGGGATCCCAAAAACCTGACATGGGCATGGTCAGGAGGAGACACCGTCACCTACACAAACTGGGTGAATGGACCTCCTGAAGTTAACAATAATGCCAAATGGGCCAGTGATGGATGGCGTGTTGAGGATGGATTATCAGACCACAAATTCTTCTGCTTGAACCTGATTGTGGTGCAGGAGGAGAAGACCTGGGAGGAGGCACTGGAGCACTGCAGAGAGAGCCACAGCGACTTAACCAGCCTGCTCTCTAAGAGCGAGAACCTTCTGGCCCAGACGGAGATCCAGTCCACTGGCGTCACTGAGCGGGTTTGGATCGGCCTGCGTTTCCTGGGGGACGATTGGCTGTGGGTGAACGGTCACCCTCTGAAGTATAAAGCCTGGCCCCGAGGGGGAGATCAGGACCACCAGTGTCCAATGTGGAGACGCTGTGGAGCTTTAACCAAAGACGGAGTGTGGGAGAACATCGACTGCCAAGAGAAGCTCCACTTCATTTGTGTCTGAGTGTGTGAAAAGAGATAAGCAAACAGCTGAATAATAATTGTTTGTCACCTCAGCAGATAAAAACTATTATGCCATGTTGTTCTTGCATATTTACGTTAGGCAGCATTCATAGTCTGTTATGCTTTTTAATTGATTTATTTAATTGTAAAATCACAGAGAATCTCCACTATTGACAAAACCTTCCTGTCTACCATCACTAATGACAGATAGCACTGAATGTACCAGAAAGAAACATCCCACCACATCGTACCTGGAGAATCTGATACACGATAAACACATGAAATACGTACCAAGATCAACGAGGAGGAAAGGACATTTTGCCAGATTTAAAACGGCTCATCTTTTGGAAAATTTGGTTATCAATTTGAATTTTTTGTGAAACATCTGAGAAAAGAATGGAGACACAAACAAGGAAAGTCTGAAGGAACATTATAACAGCATTTATTAGACTGTTACAGCTATTTCAGTTTTTTTAGACACACTTAAACTTTAATTTAATTCTATTTTCATGTAGATGTAGTTCAGTGGTTGGGTATCTGTCATTCTTTGTGTGCACCGTGTTAACACGTTTGGATGTGGATAAAGATTTTACTGCTGGCCGATCAACTCTTCAGGAAGCTGGTTGCCCCAGAAATCAGAAAGTCTGCTTTTTAATGGTTTGTATGCTGCCTGCCAGACTGCATGAATATAGCCAATCATGTCTCTGTAACTGTAATCTAATAATGCATTATTTGTTTTTCTGGGGATCTATGTATCTTCTCTTAATTTAGTATATTGTGGCAATTGTAGCACTAATCTTTAACTTTTGATTTAATATTTTCGTTGCTGTGCTGAATAAATTTGAAGTAGATCAGTGATCCACTAAAAAGGTAATGACTCTTCTTTTTTTATACATATATATTTGCCAGGGTTTCTTCAACTAATTCTTTGTAAGGCCATTTGTTTTTTTTTGTTGTTGTTTTTTTTAAGTTCTAAAGTAGATGAGAAAAAGGGTAATCTATTCTCTTTGGGAGAAGATGTAGCAAAGAACTGTTGGGACAGAATTTATGTTATCTGAAATGATTAATAAGAATGTCAACAATTCTCGAACTCTGCTTGCTATGGTTGAAAAACTCACAAATTCTCCTAAACTGTCAAACCCAGACCTCCTTTCCACTGAGAAATGCAACGAATTTGCCAACTTTTTTAGCCAAAAAATCAAAACAATTAGACAAAACATTCACGCAACACAGACAAACAAGAAAACTAATCTGTCTCTAAAACCTAGAAATAACTCTGACGTTATGTCACAATTTAATATTGTTAATTTAAAAATCCTAGAGGAAACAGTTCGGCAGCTGAAATCAACAACTTGTTCTCTGGACATAATACCATCCGACTTTTTAAAAACTGTTTTTACCTCAGTAGAAAGTGATCTCCTACGAATAGTTAACAGCTCACTGGCATCAGGCATTTTTCCCAAGTCACTAAAGACAGCTGCCATTAAGCCACTCCTAAAGAAGAGAACTCTAGACGCCTCTATGATGAACAACTACAGACCTGTCTCTAATCTCTCTTTTATATCCAAGATTATTGAGAAAGTTGTATTTAACCAGCTCAACGACTTTCTGAATTAAAGTGGAAGTCTTGATAACTTTCAATCAGGCTTCAGACGTCATCACAGCACTGAAACAGCTCTGGTCAAAGTGTTAAACGACATCAGGTTGAATACTGATTCTGGTAATGTTTCAGTCCTGGTTCTGTTGGACCTCAGCGCTGCGTTTGATACTGTAGATCACAGAATCCTGTTGCACAGGCTGGAAAACTGGGTTGGACTTTCTGGAGCGGTCCTTAACTGGTTCAGGTCCTACTTAGAAGGCCGGAGTTATTTTGTTACTATTGGCAGCTATGAATCTGAGCGAGTGGCCATGACTTGTGGAGTCCCCCAGGGGTCAATTCTTGGACCTCTTCTGTTTAACTTGTATATGCTCCCTTTGGGTCAGATATTGCAGAATTTTAACATCAATTATCACAGTTATGCAGATACACAACTTTATGTGTCTCTGTCACCGAACGACTGCAGCCCAGCAGACGTACTGTGTCAGTGTCTGGAGGACGTAAACACCTGGGGTCCGTTTCACGTAGCAGGTTCAACCAACTCTGAGTCTATTCCTGATCTCTGAGTTGATCTACTCTGAGATTTAAAACTCTGAGTTTTCGGTTCCACAAACGCTGATTTGAGTGAGGTTAATCAACTCTGAGTAGGTTCACCTTGAGTTTAGCGCGTGCACCACAACTTTAAAAAGCCAGCATCAATGGAGCCCCGATTCGACGAGTCACCTTGGCAACGGGGAAGAGGAGGGGCTACGTTTTTCACCAACCTCGAATTGGAAATCTTAATGCGCTCATGCGGCGAGTTTCAACACGTTTTTAGAAATAAGTAACACCGTTGCAGCAGCAAAAGTGTAAGTTTAAATGTAGTCCTTTACAATCACAATAATATTACAGGGAAACTGCTTGAATGGTAGCCCATTCATTTATTTCATTTAGGTGCAATCCCGCAGGGGAGAAGCACACTTGGCAGCAGTTTAAGATGAAATATAAAAACATTGTTCAAACAGGTGAGACCTCGGCATGGAGGTACCTCATTTTGATCATGTTTTACACTGTAAAATAAATATTAAGTGGCTATTTGACTGTGCAGTTATTTTATTCCCAACATAATGCTGTTTTCACACACATAAACTATGTCTTCTCATCTATATCATCCATCCATCCATTATCTATACACCGCTGAATCCGTCAGTCGGGTCGCGGGGGGGCTGGAGCCTATCCCAGTGGTCAATGGGCAAGAGGCGGGGTACACCCTGGACAGGCCGCCAGTCCATCACAGGGCCACATAGAGACAAACAACCATGCACACTCACAGTCACTCCGAAGGACAATTTAGAGTCATCATCTATATCATGTTCTGTTAAATAATTAAGCCTATTTAAACTAACACAGACTTCTACTGAGCCAACAGAAAGAAGGCAGATGCCTGTAAAACGGGTGGTGGCCACCACCTCTAACAGGAGGGCAGTGGCTGAGGGAATCCCCGGAGGGAGTCCACCCCCAAGACACGAGTGCCTTTATAAAATATAATAGGCCTATATATGTCTTTTTAAGCCTATTCATACAAATATTTATTTGTCTTTTATGTCTTTTTTTTCTTTTGTCCCAACACATTCTGATGGTGCCGCTCAAAAAGATAATTATCTGTAAATGCAAAAATCTATGCGCGGTCTGATAACCATCTCCGACGAATATTTATTTCTCTGCGCAATAATGCTGCACCTTCATCCACAGGATCGTTGTAAAAGGACATGTTCGTGAAAAAAGTCGCCTCCTACTGTGCCTAAAGGACTTCTAGAAGTAGAAGAACTCGCTCTGCTGACTGAATGAATGAGGAAATCAAATGGCGTGTGTGGCTGAAAGAGGGCGGAGACAGAAAGAAACTCACAGTTTCTTGAATAAAACCTGGTCCCGACCAGGTTAGGTTCAGAGAGTCTGTTACTCCGGTAACTGACCGAGAGCTTAAGTTACCTCTCTTTGTGAAACAGGCTAGAGTTACCCCTCTTTCTCAGGGTTGAGTTACCTCCCTTTGTGAAACGGAAAACTCAGGGTTTCCCTCATTTCAGGGTTAACCTACTCAGAGTTTTCACTAAACCTGCTACGTGAAACGGACCTCTGGATGAGAGAGAATTTTCTACAATTAAATGAAGACAAAACTGAGATCATTCTGTTTGGTAGCAAAGAGAAGAGGGTCAGCGTTGGTAAATATCTTGAGACTCGGGCCCTTACAATCACTGACCAAGTTCGTAACCTCGGAGTGTTGATAGACTCAGATCTGACTTTCAGCAGCCACATCAAAGCTGTCACCAAGGCAGCTTTTTACCATCTCAGAAACACCAACAGAATTAAAGGTTTCCTCTCCCAAACAGACCAGGAGAAACTCATCCATGCATTCATCTCCAGCAGACTCCATCACTGTAACGCTCTTTTAACTGGACTTCCCAAAAAGAGCATCAAACATCTGCAGCTCATCAGAACGCTGCTGCTGGAGTTTTAACCCGGACTAAGAGATCTGAACACATCACACCAGTTTTAAAATCTTTACTCTGGCTTCCAGTCAGTCACAGAATAGATTTTAAAAGCCTGCTGATGGTTTACATCTGTGATATGTTCAGAGAATATAAAGCCAGCAGAGCTCTTAGATCCAAGGACTCAGGTCAGCTGGTCCAGTCCAGAGTCCAGACTAAACATGGAGAAGCAGCATTTAGCTGTTATGCTGCAGACAAGTGGAACAAACTGCCAGTGGAGATTAAACTTTCACCAAATGTAGACATTTTTAAATCCAGGTTAAAAACATTTCTTTTGATACCTTGCAAAAAAAAATGAAAACCAGAATCATGCTTCATTTAACTTCCAGCGGTCAAGCCTGACAATTTTAACTTTGAGATCTCTACTGGGTCATCTGGGAGGATTATTTTTATGGTTTTCAACACCTTCTCCACCACCTTTGTTTCTTTAACTTGTGTCATTGTTATCTCTCTCTTTTGTTTCAGAAACCTAACATCAGAGCCTTTACACTCATTTGAAAATGTCTTTTTTTTTTTTAAGTCTTTATGACAAACTGCAAACTAACACCAGATAGAAAGCAAATATATTTACAATTTTCTTTAGCTCTGATTAGATCAAAAGAAAATTGCCACGGTGCAAAGCCTTTCGAAACTCAAATACACGTCTCATGCTGCTGATGCAAATGTATGCAAATATTTTTCCCTCTGAAATATTAGTCTTCGAAGAAGCATAAAAACTCAGTCTGCTTCCTCCTGCACAAAGACTGAACAATGGAGAAGTTAGTACTCAGAGTGCTCATTATTACAAGTGCAAGCAGTTTGTCGGAGAAACATGTCTTTATCGATCAACGACTTATCTGGTACAATGCTATGGAACACTGCAGGGAAACATACACTGACCTTTCACCCATTACCAGTGAGGTGGAGGAACAGGTGTTTAACAAGTCTGTGGGACAGGGCCAATCTGGATGGATCGGTCTCTACTGGGATCCCAAAAACCTGACATGGGCATGGTCAGGAGGAGACACCGTCACCTACACAAACTGGGTGAATGGACCTCCTGAAGTTAACAATAATGCCAAATGGGCCAGTGATGGATGGCGAGCTGAGCATGGATTATCAGAGCACCAATTCTTCTGCTTGAACCTGATTGTGGTGCAGGAGGAGAAGACCTGGGAGGAGGCACTGGAGCACTGCAGAAAGAGCCACAGCGACTTAACCAGCCTGCTCTCTAAGAGCGAGAACCTTCTGGCCCAGACGGAGATCCAGTCCACTGGCGTCACTGAGCGGGTTTGGATCGGCCTGCGTTTCCTGGGGGACGATTGGCTGTGGGTGAACGGTCACCCTCTGAAGTATAAAGCCTGGCCCCGAGGGGGAGATCAGGACCACCAGTGTCCAATGTGGAGACGCTGTGGAGCTTTAACCAAAGACGGAGTGTGGGAGAACATCGACTGCCAAGAGAAGCTCCACTTCATTTGTGTCTGAGTGTGTGAAAAGAGATAAGCAAACAGCTGAATAATAATTGTTTGTCTCCTCAGCAGATAAAAACTATTATGCCATGTTGTTCTTGCATATTTACGTTAGGCAGCATTCATAGTCTGTTATGCTTTTTAATTGATTTATTTAATTGTAAAATCACAGAGAATCTCCACTATTGACAAAACCTTCCTGTCTACCATCACTAACGACAGATAGCACTGAAAGTACCAGAAAGAAACATCCCACCACATCGTACCTGGAGAATCTGATACACGATAAACACATGAAATACGTACCAAGATCAACGAGGAGGAATGGACATTTTGCCAGATTTAAAACGGCTCATCTTTTGGAAAATTTGGTTATCAATTGGAATTTTTTGTGAAACATCTGAGAAAAGAATGGAGACACAAACAAGGAAAGTCTGAAGGAACATTATAACAGCATTTATTAGACTGTTACAGCTATTTCAGTTTTTTTAGACACACTTAAACTTTAATTTAATTCTATTTTCATGTAGATGTAGTTCAGTGGTTGGGTATCTGTCATTCTTTGTGTGCACCGTGTTAACACGTTTGGATGTGGATAAAGATTTTACTGCTGGCCGATCAACTCTTCAGGAAGCTGGTTGCCCCAGAAATCAGAAAGTCTGCTTTTTAATGGTTTGTATGCTGCCTGCCAGACTGCATGAATATAGCCAATCATGTCTCTGTAACTGTAATCTAATAATGCATTATTTGTTTTTCAGGGGATCTATGCATCTTCTCTTAATTTAGTATTTTGTGGCAATTGTAGCACTAATCTTTAACTTTTGATTTAATATTTCCGTTGCTGTGCTGAATAAATTTGAAGTAGATTAGTGATCCACTAAAAAGGTAATGACTCTTCTTTTTTTATACATATATATTTGCCAGGGTTTCTTCAACTAATTCTTTGTAAGGCCATTTGTTTTTTTTTGTTGTTGTTTTTTTTAAGTTCTAAAGTAGATGAGAAAAAGGGTAATCTATTCTCTTTGGGAGAAGATGTAGCAAAGAACTGTTGGGACCAGGCCTGGAATTTCGTCATTTTAGGGGCAAGGCCACTTGGCCTTTTGAGTTGTCAATTTTTTAAGGGCACAAAGGCCAAAAGCCAGGGCACCAAGGCCATAAATCAAAACAATGATTTAACATATGATATGAAGTGACTACGATTGTATATGCATTTACAATACTTTTATATATACACTTATTAAGCATTCAATGGACCAAATTGCAATTAAACTTATGTGCATACAAAACTTATTCAAACATTTCATTACTCCTCAACCCTCGCATACTATTCAGGGTCACCTTTTTTGTACATAAAAAAATAACTTTAAAACTGATTTATATTCATGTGAACCCTGAATCTACAAAAATGGAAATATTTAACAACTTTCTAACCATGTTTTAGTGCAGATAATGCACAAAATTAAACACAAAACTATGTGCAGAGACTAATTATGGAATTATGGATACTGTGAAATGCTTAAACATCGTCCAAGCTCTCTGAACTGTCTTCGGACCCATCTAAATCAGTTCCATTTTTCCCTTTTCTCACAAAGTGTCACCATGCCAGATTCAATATATTCAAAATATCATCCTCCTCCCCTCCTTTGGCAGGCATATCTTTTCTCTTCACGGCCGGCTGTCCCAACCATCGCCACATTTTGTTAAGTGTTTGCGTCTGTATTTGTACCAATAACACGCTGTCAAATAATGCTCCCCCTTCTCAATGCATTCATTCACAATGATGGAGCAGAGTCACCTAAATAAAGACAGAAGTGTCCCAAATACAAAAATCAAATGGTGAATGACACCCCATTTGTGCATAAGCTAAATGCTTGTTAATACGATAAGTGTTTTATTACTTTGCATGTCTTCCAAAAGAGAAAATAATCAGACGCAGGGTCGCAAAACATTATGGGCGTGAAAACGAAACTTAGAAAATCGGCTCGGCGCATGCACAAAGTAGTTATTCTCGACATGTAGGAGAAATCGACTGAACACCGGCGTCTATCGTATTTCCAAACCAAGAGTGACCCGCTCCCCTAGTACGGCAGCCTCGGCGGTTTCTATGCGTTCCCATAGAAACTGCGCTCGCGCGTCCCGCGAAATAGATGGTAAAGTTCCTCATTTATCATCGGCCAAGCCGGCTAGTGAGTTTTTTTTAATACACGCCAAAAATAACTTTCACCCGCATTTGGCGGGTTGGGCGGGTGTTAATTTAGAGCCCTGGATAAACGAGCAGCAAACGAACCTAGTCTGCACAGAGGTCTTTGACAGCTAACAACACAGCGCTAACTGCCTAGTTGTTAGCTAACTGCAACGTAACTTATCCAAGTAGTAACAAAAACACTTCAAAATATTATAATTATGTATTACCATACGAGCAAGAAATAGTAATGTTATCCGTAAAATTACACTTAAAGCTGGACAAATGAAAAACTTAACGGCAAACAGGATCATCACAAAACCTTACCTCACCTCCAGCGGAGAATCAGCTGGCTACGCACACGGACGCGTGAGGGGGTGGGCGGAGATAGACTGATGTCAACTGTCGTCATAGACCGTCCGAGCGGTGTATTCCAGGCTCGAATCAAGCGCACCGCTGATTTATTTATTTTTTTTCTCCACCAGATGCTCATTGATCATTGAAGCCGTGTCAGAAAAGAGGCAGACTGCTAACCGCAAAACTTAGTCAGAGAGGGCATCAAGGCCACTGTGGCCTTATGGCAGATATAATTTTCAAGGGCACAAGGCCAAAGTGTGAAATTCCTGCCTTGGTTGGGACAGAATTTATGTTTAGTGGTTATAAGCAGATTTTACTTATCTAAATCTATTGTTTCAAATGTTAAAATATAAAACCCACATAAGACCTTTTTAAACATATATATCACAACCGTAATCTTAAACCATATTTTCATTTCTATTATCACAAATTGTGACGCACTATATATGTGATAACAGAAACTAATGGCCAGATGCTCGTCTGTCTGCAGGTCTCCTCTCAACATTTTAATTTTTTTTTTTTTAAACACAGGTCCATCCTCTAATTGTTCCTTTAAGGTTTGCAAAATTGAACTTTTGGCAAATGCAACAGAATAAAAACGGTTTCTTTGCCACATAAAGTATTTCAGGATATTCATGAAAGATTTTCAAAGTCAAAGGCAGACAACACAGTACGTGTTCAAACATATGCTGTGTTTCGATGTCTAATGGAAATAAATTACCTAAACAAAATGGTTCCAGAAGGTCTCCGCAGGCCTAATTTGATACCTTGCAAAAAAAAATGAAAACCAGAATCGTGCTTCATTTAACTTCCCGCAGTCAAGCCTGACAATTTTAACTTTGAGATCTCTACTGGGTCATCTGGGAGGATTATTTTTATGGTTTTCAACACCTTCTCCACCACCTTTGTTTCTTTAACTTGTGTCATTGTTATCTCTCTCTTTTGTTTCAGAAACCTAACATCAGAGCCTTTACACTCATTTGAAAATGTCTTTTTTTTTTTTTTTTTTAAGTCTTTATGACAAACTGCAAACTAACACCAGATAGAAAGCAAATATATTTACAATTTTCTTTAGCTCTGATTAGATCAAAAGAAAATGGCCAAGGTGCAAAGCCTTTCGAAACTCAAATACACGTCTCATGCTGCTGATGCAAATGTCTGCAAATATTTTTCCCTCTCAAATCTTTGTCTTCGAAGAAGCATATAAACTCAGTCTGCTTCCTCCTGCACAAAGACTGAACAATGGAGAAGTTAGTACTCAGAGTGCTCATTATTACAAGTGCAAGCAGTTTGTCGGAGAAACATGTCTTTATCAATCGACAACTTAACTGGTCCTATGCTATGAAATACTGCAGGGAAAAATACACTGACCTTTCACCCATTACCAGTGAGGTGGAGGAACAGGTGTTTAAAGAGTCTGTGGGACAGGGCCAATCTGGATGGATCGGTCTCTACTGGGATCCCAAAAACCTGACATGGGCATGGTCAGGAGGAGACACCGTCACCTACACAAACTGGGTGAATGGACCTCCTAAAGTTAACAATAATGCCAAATGGGCCAGTGATGGATGGGGAGTTGAGGATGGATTAACATTGCACCAATTCTTCTGCTTGAACCTGACTGTGGTGCAGGAGGAGAAGACCTGGGAGGAGGCACTGGAGCACTGCAGAGAGAGCCACAGCGACTTAACCAGCCTGCTCTCTAAGAGCGAGAACCTTCTGGCCCAGACGGAGATCCAGTCCACTGGCGTCACTGAGCGGGTTTGGATCGGCCTGCGTTTCCTGGGGGACGATTGGCTGTGGGTGAACGGTCACCCTCTGAAGTATAAAGCCTGGCCTCGAGGGGGAGATCAGGACCACCAGTGTCCAATGTGGAGACGCTGTGGAGCTTTAACCAAAGACGGAGTGTGGGAGAACATCGACTGCCAAGAGAAGCTCCCCTTCATTTGCTATTAAATCTTGTTTAAGTTGTGACAGTAGAATAATAATTTTATTTCAAAATGCTAAATCCAAATGTTACTCATCTTTTTAGAAGGGGATTTATTTCTTTTAAATATGTGATTTAGTCAAAGTTAGTGATTTAGCCTCATTAGTTAATGCTGTTTAATGCCCTCTCCGGGTCGGGAATGAGATCCTTCCCCAAGTGGAGGAGTTCAAGTATCTCGGGGTCTTGTTCACAAGTGAGGGACGAATGGAGCGGGAGGTTGACAGGCGGATCGGTGCGGCGTCTGCAGTGATGCGGGCTCTGCACCGGCCCGTCGTGGTGAAGAAGGAGCTGAGCCAGAAGGCGAAGCTCTCGATTTACCGGTCAATCTATGTTCCTACCCTCACCTATGGTCACGAGCTGTGGATAGGGACCGAGAGAACGAGATAGCGAATACAAGCGGCCGAAATGAGTTTGCTGCTGCCCGCGACCCCCGGAGAAGCAGAAGATGATGGATGGATGTTTAATTCAGAAAGAAAAATAAACACATCGTATAAACTTTAGCTCACATTTTTATCAAATGATGATGAACCTGTTGCATCTTTTTACAATCTGTCAACAATGAGACATTTAGAACCTTAATAATGTCTTTAAAAAATCTGATAGATTTTCTAGATGAATGCTTCGAATAATCTCTGTATTCCAGGTGTTATATCAAATAATAATGTAAAGATTGAACTTGTTACACATCAGTCACATAAAGGGTGTCTCTACTGTTTAAAATCAATATGTGTGCGCTTCTTATCACCATGACTGATAGTGTACGCTGCATGGTGGAAAGCAGCTGCAATGTAGAAATGCAGAATGTGAAATGAATAAGATAAAAATAAAAAACAGAATAAAACTTGTGTCAATTACCTCTTAATTTCAAATGAGACTGAAAATGACTCTTTCTAACAAAAGAGGAAAATTTATTGACTTAAAAAAATGTAACCAGGCACTGTTCTGAGGAAACATATGCACAGATAACACACCTTCACTTAAACATAAACATATGCAGCACATGTCAGAGCAGAAGTGGTGGGATGAAGGCAAAAAACCAGGACAAACATCACGTTGGGAATTATGGCAAAGTGACATAAACAGTTTGTGTTATACGGCAAGACTGAGGCTTAGAAAAATCAACTCCTAACACAGTTCACTGCAGAACAAGTACGTGTCAGCTCAGATAACATCCCTTTGTTCTGGACAGGAAGTAAACACCATTGGCACCTATGTGCAAAAGAAGATCTTTCATTTGGCATTCTTTTTTAAAAAGACATACGTGTTAATTGTTTCAAATATATCATCTTTTTTTTTTATTTTTTAACAGGTAACTGGCTATTAGCATCAGAACAATTTGCCCTAATTTTGTAACAGCCAATGATTCTGTGTTAGGTCACAAGTTTACAAATCCTTAAGCACTGATATGGACATATTTGCAAAATGAAGCAATGTCTCACTTGCAAGCTTCATTTTTGAAAATTCTGTTAACTTACAGGGAGGAACTGACTGATTTAACCATACCATAAATATTTAATAGCTTTTGAGTTCGCTCTACATTTAAAACATTTACTTAACGTACAAAAAAAAAAGAAAAAGAAAAAAGAAGCCAACTCAGGAAAGTGCTTATTTTAGCAGAGGAAACGGTTCTTTAAGGTTCCTTTTGGAGCCTTTGTGAACACAAAAAAGGTATTGCTAGCATACAGCGTTTCTCTCAAAAATCAAAACCCTCCTCCTTAAAACACACACTGTGATTTCCCTCTCTGCATCATCTTGTTTTACATGCTTTACACATCACTGCTGCCACCTGCTGCTCAGCGGGAAATGGCGAGTCAGGCTGCAACTTGTGTGTAACAATACAAACACGCTGGAATCCGCTCATAAAATCCTTAATCGGCAGCCATACCAGTAATCACAACCTCCACAGGGTACCTCAAAATAAATAAAAATAAAAAACTCCAACTTTTAGCTACTGATGTGACTTTTACCTTTTTTTTTCCCCAAAGCACATTTGGTTCCATTATGCTGACTCAAAAAAAATGCACCAGTTATTAATAAAGTTTTTAGCAGTGTGGCGACAAAGAGTTTAATTCATTATTGCACATGGCTCAGATTCTCTTGCCGTAATGCAGCTGTGGGAGTGCACGTGATTGTCTGAAAGCAAATAACGGTTCTCTGCTTTTCGATTAGCAGGAGACAGCATCTACCTCAGCAGACGTGCGCAACACCAGCTTGCTAGATCTTTGAAATGTCCTCACAGATTTTTACAAACCCTCTCAAAGCCAACTATAGAACCCAGAAGAGTTACTGGCCCTTTCTTTCCGAGTGGTTGCCATACCTGGCGTGTCTTAAGTTCACTTCACAGCAGGGAGAATCACTACAGTCAAGACTGGCGTAAGAGTGTATCAGGTGCAACACCACAATCTCATTATGAACACACATTTACAACATTTAAATAACACACATGCACACACACACACACACACACACACGCACACACACACACGCTCTTTTTTCCAAACATTTATCCACCTGGTTCTTTTGCTAAAAGTCTTGGTAGTGCCGTTTCACCATCTTCATAAGCTACTTAAGCTCCCTTCTTTTTTCTCTCCTTTTGCTTCCAGTGAAAAAAATCCATATCCCCTCACATTTCATGTCTCTTCTTCTGCATTCCCAACACTGCTCCTCAGGATTTAAGGCCCATTCGAGCCATCAGCTGTTCATAGACAGTCCAAGCCATAGCAGCCATCAGAGTGCGTCGAAGAGACCTGGGCACAGCCCCGCGAAAAAACCCACGCGTGCCGTGTTCCTGAGGGGAGAGGACAAAGCATGAAAGTTCAGTGTGACATTAAACTGGTGGCTATGCACTACCCTTATGCTACTGTTCCACTCATCATTACCGTAATTGTATTTTGAAGTACTGCTTTGACAATTGGCAAATGATGACAAACAGCAAACATGGAATTAAATAAATTTCACAATTTTTCTTCTTACCCTCTGTTGATGTTTATTTTTAAGTATTTATTTTTATGAGCATAACAAAATTAACACCCGAATCTCAGGGAGAAAATGTTTTTTTATTAGCCAACATGACAATATAATTGAAAAATACTAATCTTAAAACCCCATCCTCAATTTTTTTAAGCTCTTTTTACCCCTTTTAATGTGTTCATTACAGCATTATCTGGTGTACAATGTACTAGGTTTACATTTACTTAAAGCAATACTATGTAACATTTCTACCTTAAAGCAATACAAGGTAACTTCTCAAAAAGCCCATTATGGAGCTCCCCCTACAGGCTTGGAGGTAATCTACGGTTACACTGTCGTAAATACAACACCCTTTCGCTTTCACGTTTGTTGACGAACCGGCGAGGAGTCAGAAGGTGCAAGCTATGTCGACCAAGAAGGTAAGAGTAATCAAATGCACCTGGGAGCGTGAGAGGGGTCCATTTGTTTTTGCGGTAGGTGTGCCAGAAAGCAAGTCGAAGTACTTCCGCTCAGCTCCCGGGCCGGTCCAGCGAAGTTACATAGCGCAGTTACTCCAACTCAGACCCCCGAAGGGCATAGGAGACAGACCAATCGTAATATTAAAACTCATTCTAGCCGCACAATTTTTTTCAAGCTGTTATTTTAAGGTAGAAATGTTACATAGTATTGCTTGAAAAAAATTGTGCGGCTAGAATGAGTTTTAATATTACGATGGGCCTGTCTCCTATGCCCTTCGGGGGTCTGAGTTGGAATAACTGCGCTATGTAACTTTGCTGGACCGGCCCGGGAGCTGAGCGGAAGTACTTCGACTTGCTTTCTGGCACACCTACCGCAAAAACAAATGGACCCCTCTCACGCTCCCAGGTATAAGGCTAAGCTAGCGCAACATTGTCAGTACGATCATCATGGTGGAGGCACCGAAGAAACAGAAGAAGACGTTGACTGATGAAGCAAGGAAGAGAAAGAGAGAGGCCGACAAAGCAAGAGACCGGACTAGAGTTGCTCTCGGAACAGCCTGTAGGGGGAGCTCCATAATGGGCTTTTTGAGAAGTTACATTGTATTACTTTAAAGAAGGCCACAGAAACTCATATTGTATTATTTAAAAAAAAAAGTAAGGGAACAACAAGCCTATGAATACACACCTTATAGATGTAGCTAACAGCATCTGCTGTGCTCCAGTGGGATGGACTGACTTGAATATGGGTCTTCACCACATCTGCGGGCTGTGTGGCCAGCGATGCCATGACGCCTGCAACCACCCCGCAGCCGAAGTTCACCAGGGGAGCGTAAGGCGCTGAAGTCACCTCTGACAAAAACAAACTGGATATCAGGATGCTTTTTCACAACCTAATAACATTCTGTTTGATGTTCTCACTCAGTGCTGCTCCTACCTGGAGGCAGCGCTCTCTTGGCCTGGCTATAAAACATGACATAGATGCCTGAGAAAGGAGCATCTCGGAGCAGCGTGGCGGTCAGCCCTGAAAACAGAGCCCTGATTCCCTCCGTCTTGTACATACTCCGCAGAGCGCCAGCCACACTCACGTAGTTGTAACAGCCACTCTGAAACATCATCAATAAAATTAGTAAATACCGTAAATTCCGCACTTATGAGCCGCTACTTTTTCCCAGGCTTTGAGCACCGCGGCTTATAATACGGTGCAGCTAATATATGCTTTTTTCTTTTGTTTTCATGCCGCCAAAAACATTTTGCACCGTAACATTAGACCAATACAATTAAGGAATAGTTCACAGTGGTCCAATGAAATTGTACGATAAATCAAACACACTTACAACTTCTAAATATTTGTAAATCGGTCATTTGTCCTCAGGGGCGGTTCTAGGGGCGGGCCGAACGGGCAATCGCCAGGGGCGGCACCGCCGCGAAACCCCGCCCCCAAACGACATCGCGAAAATCGCTATAAACATGTTAAAATAGTTATAAACATATTCAAAATCCGTTTAAAACGTGTTATTTCTACACTATTACCACATTGTTGTAATAAAAGCATTACTATAAGTGTTTTTTGTCAGTTATTATAAGCATTTTTTGACGATTTTTTCTTTTTTTTTTCTTTTACCGGGGGCGGGGCCACCGCGAAAGGGGCGGGGCGTCACCCAGGGCGCAATTCATTGTAGGACCACCACTGTTTGTACTCCTCCTCAACATAGAAAACAAACGAAGAAATGCGTATGATGCAGCTTTTAAATTGAAGGCGATCAATTACTTTTTTTTTACCAGCCATGTTACAGAAACTGTTCGGAAAAAATAGCATTTACACCATGTATTTATGTGTTACCGATAGGTATTTAAGTTAAAACCAGCCGTGTTACAGGCACTGTTAGGGGAAAAAAAGCATTTTCAGTATGTATTTGTTTCTGTTACCATATGCATTTCATTAAAAGTTTAAAAATCCTCACGTGTAACATCTTTCTGTGTAAATATCTCATATTACTATGTGGCCACCCGCGGCTTATAATCCGGTGCGGCCTATACAAGTACAAAATGGATTTTCTTTATAAATTGAGAAAGTGCGGCTTATATTCAGGTGCGCTCTGTAGTCCGGAATTTACGGTATCTAGCTGCATGCTCTCTTTGGACATTTTTCTGTTCTATTGTAATGAGTTCCCTACAAAAAGGATGTGTGAGGAAATACATTAAACTTAAAGAAGAAAACAAGTTAATAGTCATTCCATCAGATTGTCACATATCTAAAACAAGCATCTCCTAACACACCGGATTTCTTACGAGACAGTCTACGCAAAGCTAAATGACAAAGAGATGTAATTCATCACTAACTATGATATCTGTAATTCTGCCTCTGGCTATAAGCAGTTGCACCTAAACACTGGCTGTCTTTTGTTGTTTGTTAACAACATTACTGACCCATGACAGTAAAAAAGAGAGGAATGTCAGAAGAAATTTCATTCAGTCCACAAAGCACACAGATCGGTCAGTCACTAGCCAGAGTATCAGGTGTGCACCTCAAAGCGTGTCTTGATGACCGTGAATGGCAGCATGCAGACTCCGGCCACAGTTCTGGCACCCGCCCCAAGCAGAACAGCCTCGCCAGCGTTGGGTGCCCGGTCCAGGAAGAAGTGCTGCTTCAGGGAATAGAAGGTGCTGAAGTAGATACCCACCCCGGGGATACAGCGCACAAATGACTGCGAAGGAAGAAATAATATCGCTTGAAATTTCTCAAGATTGTGCTTTTTTCCACTTATTTCATTGATATTTGATTTGTCTCAGCCTCTTTAAAACTTTTCTCAATGAAGTTTGAACACATCATGTTTGTAGATCGTCTCAAAACATCTAATCTTTTTCAGTCACACTATAATATTTCATCCACTGAGAAACCTATTTTGAATTTTTTTGCGTTTTTTTTTTTTTACTCACCGATTAAAGCTAATGGGCTACTTTATATATTTTGTTTTCATTTTGTTTTTTAAGTCAATGTCTAAAATGAAAAGCAGACATCAGCACAGAGCATCTGGAGATTGTAGCTGAAGAGCAAGTGTTTGCACAGACTACAGCCCAACATGCAGCAACATCATTTATAACTGTAAGAATGGTCATATGTATCAAAAATGACAATTAATCTCAGTTACTCACTGGTGAAACTCCTTTCCACAGGCTGAAGAATTTTTCTGTCCGAACAACATTGATGAAAACGGCAAACATTCCCACCTTTGGCATGCTGCAAGAATAAAATAATTTAGTTATCCAAAGCATATAAATAAAAATGCATAAAAACATAACCTTTCACGGACAGGACAAAGAGAAAGAGATGTGACTTATGAACAACTATTAGGAATCTTTGCAGTGTAAGCATGACCACAAAACCATGGACTTCAAGTCTATACATAGAAAACCTTAAAAATAAAACTCCAATTTTAGATAAAAAAAAACAAAAAAACTTCCTGTTCCTGCCCCCGTAATTGCAAGTGTGCAGCCTGACAGCATGATTGCACGGTGATGGTGTGCCTAACTGCACTGTAAGGTTCATGACAACAGATACAGGCCGCCACTGTTATGCTGCATGTGTTTTTGTGCTTATCACAGTGTCGTAAAGATTATTATTCAAATATTTTTATTGATTTTCACATTATACACTCACACTAGTACTCAATACCCCAGACCAGAGGGGATGAAATAGAAAATAAATAATGATAATAATAAATAAATATAAAATCAGGAGAATAAAACAGATAAATCACTCGGTATACGTAAGGTGGTTATACATACACACATACACATAAATGCATGTACACACATGACTGCATATACAGAGTTATATAGACACAAATAAAATAAATAAAATAAAATAATAAAATAAAGGGGGGGGGGACACTTAGGCTACACTATATTAAGGGTACGGAGTTCATCCTCAAAATATGATAGGACTGGTTGCCAGGCTTTATAATACCTATGGGTGGTGCCTCTGGCAGTATATTTAAGTTGTTTAAGTTTGAGATGGGACATCACCTCCTCCACCCAACGCCTGTGAGAGGGGGGCGTAACCTTCTTCCAACTAAGGAGTATTAGACGCCGAGCCAAAAGAGGAGAGAATGCTATAGCCTCAGCTTGGTGCCTAGATATCGGTGTCTCCTGAGGGACAACCCCAAACAATGCAGTCAATGGGTTTGGACTGATGGCTTTATTACACATATATGAAAATGTATCGAATATACATGTCCAAAATGGAGACAGTTTCGGGCAAAGCCAAAACATGTGACTGAGTCTGCCAAGTTACTGAATTTACATCTGAGATGGTGGTTCTTAATTCTTCCTCCCGCAGCCTTGCTAAAAGGTTAAGGCTACCTTTACACGGAAACGATCTGAAACCAAAACGCAAAAGTGGCGTTTCGTTTTCACTTTTAAATCTGCATTTAGACGAACGTTTTAGGGTGAAAATCTGCGTGCATACGGAAACGCAAAAGTATGTGACGTTTCATATTTATCAATGCAGTAAACACCAAGTCTTTCTACTTCTATGTGACGAGAAACGCAGTTTTGCGTTTTTCATCCTTTACACGGTGGCGCGACAGTGGAGTGTTTTCAAATATTCCACTCTGGAGGGCGGTTTCACTTTTTTGCGTTTTCATGCCCCCAAAACACCGTTACCATCTAAACGATACAGTGCATCCGCAAAAAGGTTTTGCGTTTTTAACCCGTTTTCGTTTCCGTGTAAAGTGCCCCTAAGTGATATGACGGCAACCCTTTGGATGTTATCATATAACACTGACACCAGACCTCTGTCAGCTGGGTCCATGTTCAAACATTTGTCAATCCATGTACTCTGAGGGGTTGTCAAAGAGAAGTGTGACAGTGTCGTAAAGATATTGGACACCTGAGGCACGCTGATGCATGTTTCAGGCTGGTAAAACGTGCATGTGTGCATGTGCACGAACATACCCCGGCTTGGCATTGTTCTGCAGGGTCTGCAGCCGTGTCTTGACCAGATCCAAAGGCTGGAAGAGCAGCGTAGAGCAGGTACCGCTGAGAGAGCCACACATGAAGGCTTTGAGAGCTGGGTGAGCCTGAGGACGACGACAGTCATAAGAGTCAGACGATGGAGGAGACAGAGAGGGGGATGAAAAGAAAAGAGAGGAGAGGGGAACGGCAGAGAGAACGAGAGATGTGCCGAACGAGAAAGACATGGCGGACAGAGAGCACAGACAGAAGGAGTGGAACGCAGAGAGAAATTTAAATTACATACAGAGATGAGAGAGACAGAAGATAACAGAGGAAATGGAGCCAGCCAGGGAGAAGCATCAAAGGATTAGTCACTGTATCAAAAGTGGAACGTGAAAAAAGTGCAGCTCAAAGTCTTCCTCACGATATCAGCAAAATCCATATTATACATAAAACAACTGTGCATTAGATTCAGCATAAAAATGTCCCAGAACAAAGAATAAATTATATATATATATATATATATATATATATATATATATACATACATACATACATACATACATACATACATACATACATACATACATACATAGGACTTTAATTCAAACATAAAGGTTACTGTGACATTTTCTGCAATAAATAAAAAAAAGCCTGTGGCACAGAGCAGAGGCCAGGTTCCTACAGTGGAGATGATGGAGATGTGCAGAGACAGTTTACAAACACGCACGCACGCGCACACACACACACACACACACACACACACACACACACACACACACACACACACACACACACACACACACACTAATATGTCCAAGCCTTCAGAAAACATCACTCTAAATTTACCTAACCTTACCCAAACCTTAAGTCAGTTCTCCAACTTGAATTGTGCTAAATTCCGTCTAAACAGATTTAGGTTCCTGCGAGTAACGCATGGATCACCACCGCAAAACACAAAACCACACACAGTGTTGAGTAGATTTAAGCTGACATTAAAACATCAACGTTATCTTTGTTTACATCCTTGACAGTAAGAGGGGTGTAAGAGGACGCACTAATGACTTGTACAGCGAATGACCACACATTACAGCAAGAAAAACCAAACATACATAATGGGCAGTCTACAATCACTCAACAACACAAAATGGTGCCTTTACACATGCAAAGATGTGACACATTAACACACACCCATTAAGTTCAAACACACACACTCCTACCTTCCCCAAGATGCCTGGGGTTTGGCTTTGAGAATCCTGTTTTTCCTGCATTTTGCCCTCTTTCACCTGCCTCTCATCTTGCAGCAACAAATAGCTTAATGTAGAATAAACCTCTATGTCACGCGAAAACCGTCCTTCTCCCCCTTTACCACAAAAGCTTTCTCCCGCTTCTCGTCTTCCCTCCCCTCGTTTCGCAGGAAAAAAAGAAAAAAGAAGAAGCTTAATCCTGCCCGTTTTCTATGGGCTTCTATCTTTATCTTTCAGAAACACGCGCTCATATCTGTATATGCCGACCCCCCCTCTCTGTAAAGCTCACTGCTAAATTGCATCTTTGTCAAATGGCATGAGTCATGAAGGGAAGAATGTGGGTCAGAAACAAAACACACACACACACAAAAAAAAAGTAAAGTAAGCAAATGCAGGAGTCCATCTGCACAAGTTAAAGAGTAGCCGTTTGGGTTACATTAAACATTAACACAATTTCGGCACATTTGGTTACCGTGCATAGCCAACGATCCCCCTTAAACAGCTAAAAGGTGGCGGATATTCTCTGTGCTTTAACCATGTCCAATAGGAAGATATATACACCGTCATATACAACAAATATTTCACTATGAGAGTACTGTTTATACTATGTTTAGGACCCCTTGAATGTCTGTATTTATTAGGTTTGTGCAGGAGTGGCAAAATAATGCCCACGCTGCCATTGAACTGGACAAATTTAATTGAGATTTTGAACAAGCTAAATTGAAATTGGCACTTCCTCTGCAGTTTTTCAGGCACCAGCAGTTCTCTGCAGATACACGGGTTGTCTCAACGACAAGCAAAAACAATGGCAGCTGCAGATGCAGATGACTATGTAGTAACATAAATGGAGACGGTTCAGTTTTGCTGGTATCTCATATCCAAATTTGGACATCTTCCATTTGCTTAACCTCTCTCCTTAGTCTCTCCCACCAGAGATGCAAGAGAAACATGCAGGAGGCAAGATAACCATTTTAAAACAATGTCATGTTATCATCTTAACATGTTAAAACGAGGCCCCTTTCATTCTTCTGAATGTATTCAGACACCCCCCCCGAAATATTTAGATGAGCGAGTACAAACTGGATGAAAAAAAAAGAATAAATCAGCTCCAGTTACTCACTTAATGCCATTCTGAAAAATAATGTCCACGTACACCCTCACCAATCATGTTTTGTTATATATGAATATATCAAATTAATGGTGTAAACCTTTCATGCAAAAGTTATTTTGAGGTCTTCTCTTCGATTCACATAAGAATAAATGTAAGTAATTACTCATTGTCCCGAATGTTGGCATGATGCTGATCATTTGCTTTGTTCACTGGAACCCAGAGGAACAGAAATGCTCACTTAGTTGCTATGGGAACAAATTTTCAAAACAAAGAGTTTAATTTAAAAAGAGTTGCTGTATTAAGCTTACTGATCAAATATGTACCACACTTTTTTTTGTACTTTGAAAAAAATTTATTATTTGACATTGCGAAAATTAAACAATTTGATTAGTGAGATAAAAAGGTTTTAACAGAATAAAATTGTGTTGATGGCCAATGAATATTATCAACACTCACCGCTGCCAACTCCATCTTTGAACTGGATGCTGAGCCGGCTGAGTCCAGTTTCTCTATTGATGCTGTTGGGTTGAAGCTCATTAAGTTTCGCCAATGTTACTTGGAAGAAAAAGCGAACAAACAAATAGGAAGAATTAAAAACAAAAACAGAGAGAGGGGCAGAGAGAAAAAGTATTAACAGCCATAAATCGTTTCAGTCTCGCCGGGTAGCTACATGCTAGGTTAGCTACATGCTAGGTTAGCTGACTGGCTAGCTTTCGGAATAAGGCAAGGTTAAGTTAATATGACATCGCCCTATTTTGTCATAGCCAGCATTCACCAGCCGTCTGCTTCCAAATGAGAGATCTAACTTAAACGACAAGGGACTTGTTCAAATAAATAGAAGGTTTAAGACAGATGGGGCTAAACCTGTCAGCTAACTTGTTTTAGCAGAAGTCAGTGTGACACACTGCTCGGCTTGTTAGCAAGCTAACGTTCCAAGCTATCTCCTCTTACCTGTTTTCAAGTGTTAGGAATCGGTGGAAGTGATGGTCCTCCATGTTAGCTTAAAAACACCCCAGGTTTTTGCATTTCCAGTGATAACTGTCAACGTTTTCGGAAGAGACCAGTGCTTATAACCACTTATTACTTGCAGGGAATACAGAACTTTCTGGCAAGGCAAGTTAGATAACGAAACTATCACCGAAGCTTTCTCAGTATCCCCAAGTGACTTAATTGCCCCCTCGTCAAATAAAATGATGGATAAGCAGGTCTGTGCCAAAATTGTGCCTCAGTGGAGGAATTTTAACCGCAGTTGTCATTAGCTTCTTAACGCTAACGCCGCTTGCAGCTAGGCTCCTGTTAGGTCTGGCTCTGGGTAGCAAAGTTCACCTCAGGAAGGGAAGTGCCGTCTCACACACTCTCTCTCAAACACACACACACACACACACACACACACACACACACACACACACACACACACACACACGCGCGCGAGTCCAACTCATTCACAATTACTACACGAGTATGGAAGTTTTTCTGTGCCATCAGAGTTTGAATACGAATTTCTAATATCAAATTTTTACAGCATCAAAATCAAACTCTGAATTTGAAAAACCAACAGTGGAAAAAAAAAAAAATCAAGTGAAAAAAATTCAGTGGAAAAAAATTCAACTTCCAAAAATTCTGTAAAAAAACTTCCAAAAATTCAGTGGGAAAAAAAAAATTCAACTTCCAAAAATTCAGTGGGAAAAAAATTCAACGATAGCCAATCAAGTTACGCTAAAATTGAGGAATAGATATTACTCAATATCTATTGAGCTGATCTGATGAATTGAGACGGGGATAGATTGCTTCTCCCCGTTTACCCGGATGTTGAGTCCGGTTCTTTTTCCACTGAATTTTTTTTTTTTTTTTTTTTTTTCCACTGTTGGTTTTTCAAATTCAGAGTCTGATTTTGATGCTGTAAAAATTTGATATTAGAAATTCGTATTCAAACTGATGGCACAGAAAAACTTCTATACACGAGCTTGTCGGTTCGTGTCCTGAAATGGGAGTGTGCGACAGCTACGTCAGGCTTCAGATACATCTATAATATAGAGTTATGTGTCGTTTTATGCAAACCAATGAATGCATAAGTGTGGATATGTAGTTCAGTTTTACCCAGGAGAGAAAAAAAAAAAAAAAACTGAAATGAATTACGATGGAAAATTTTGAACTCCATTACTTATTCATCTCTTGGAACTTTAATACCGATTAACCACACATTCTTATCTGGTTGTTTTATGCCTAAAACAATCTCCAGGAATAGTCCAGGTTGAACATTATTTTGATCGACCACAGCGACAACCCATGGCCAATAATCAGATTGTATCTGAAGGCAACCAAGGACATTGTGTCTCCGCAACGATAGTGTTTTTTTTTTGCAAAAACAGCAGCATAGTATGGAAGCCCGTTTCTGCCACTTAAAAAGTAAATTTAGAAATACTAAGTGGCGGAAACGGGCTTCCATAGCATCGGCACTGCATCTTTGGGGAATTTAGATTTGTTCAGCCAAAAATAAAAAATACAATTGAACCTTATTTACACCTACAAAAGCTGATTCAACTTTAAAGAGACGAGGGGATAAAATGGATATTTAACATTTTCACTTTATTGCATTTCATAAAATAGCCTTACAATCACAGCATCATCGTCATGTGCTTGTATGAGAATACATTGGATGCACGATACTAGGAAACGTTGCAGCATTTAGAGATTAACGCACTGACAATAACCCCCTTTGGTTGTGAAAAGCGTATAAAGTACAGTGAGTTACTATATGATGACCCATCACCAGTACTTAATCAAATGTAAAACCTGCAAGAGTATACAGAAACCAAAATAGTCATGACAGTACGTTTGTATAGACATCTTCAGTAATATTGCCATATTTGATCCATGCCACAAGAACTGAGCAACCGAACCACGTGCATTTTAGTCTCGGTGTACTTTTGGTTTAGGTGACAACACAGTGAAGGGGAGGCATACAGTACAGATATAAACATGTGTACTGACTCCAGCAAACTCAAATTACAGATTATAACTGTACGACCTCCAGAAAACCATCTGTGAGTTAAAAAAAAAAAAAGCAAGGAGAACTAGTGTGTGCCCAAGTGACAGCAAATCCGCTTCAAAGCCAAATACAATGGAACCTGCAATAGTTTGTTACAAGTACAATAATTTGCAGTATTATAGAACCATTCAGTAGAAAAATAGACAAGTTTTTGTAAAGCTTTCTGTAAAAAAAAAAAAAAAAAAAAAAAAAAAAAAAGATTGGGGCCAAAATAATCAAATTACATGGCGGAGACAAAAAAAAAAAAAAAAAGAAAAAAAAAAGGGGGGGGAATGTAAAGCTAAATCCTGAATTGATTGCATGAGCATTGTTCGAAGATATTTGTAACGTCGCCTGCAGTCTAAATATTTCCGCCTTGGCTCTCCTACTCTGCAGTCTCAGGCGGGTCAGCTGGCAACTCCACGTCCTCGTCGCTGTCCAGGCCACTACGATTCATGGTACGCCGCATGTTGAAAGGCAGGTCCCCACGTCTTAAGGATTAATAAAAAAAATTTTAAAAAGATAATTTAAACACAGTCTGATGGAACCCAGTAGAAAAGAGACCATATTGAGTGATAAGGAATGCAGATTATGACAACAAAGTGAAATTGCACTGCACTTCTGGGACTCTTTTTGGCAAGATATATACACATCACCTGACCCGTCAACTTTAGTCCCTAGATTAGCTCACAATCCAAAAACCTCCAATACCCCATTTTCCATAATGACAATTAAAAAAAAAAAAAAATTTTTTTTTTTTAAATTGTAAAATTAATTAATCATGTCTGATGAAGCAACACTAAACTTTGGGGGAAAAAAAAAATAAATAAAAGTGTTAAAGACATTCAGCTGCTAATTACATTGTACATGTAATTATAACTGAATTCTCTGCACAGATGTCGTCTTTAAATTACTTGAACGGTAATTTTGCCAGATTATGCTGTGGTTGAAAAATAATTTAACATAAAAATTAATAAATCAGGATTTTATAAGAGTAAAGCGACAGAACCTGACAGCAGCTTTATTAGCTTTTCTTTTTACAAAAAAAAAAAATAAGGCACTTCGGAGCGCGTCGATGATAGCGTACACAAGCACATCCAGATTAAATGTTTCGGCTTGATTTACCCCTGAAAGTGGGATTTTGTACAATGTTAGTTTAATGTACTGGTTTCGGTCAGACTACAAACATGAAACTTTTTCTAGTGCAATGTAAACATTAGGGGTGGGACGATATGCTTTGGTCACGATTCGATTGTATCACGATTCTTGATAATTGCAATTCGATTTAATCAGTAATTGCAATTTTCTTCCTCCTTTTAAAAAAAAACAAAAACAAGTTGAATCATACACTTCGAGAATGAATGTCAATCCCATAAACAATGCACATCAGTCTGTGTCAGTTGAAATAAATGTCAGCTTCTGGACTGACTGAGTTTTTTTTTTTTTTAAAGTTTACAGTTACAAAATTAATTGAAATGTCCACACAGCACAAATGTGGGCTAGTTTTAACATAACTTAATGTGATGAATTGATGAAGTTTATCTAGACACGGATATGACGTAATATAATCGATAAAGCTTCCCTTGGCATAGCAAATGTGTTTAGCATAAATGGTATTCAGATTACAATTCTGCTGCCATAATGCTGGACAGGACAAGGGATTTAAAAAAAAAGATATGTACATGAATCGATTTTTTTCGCCCACCCCGAGTAAACATGCCTAGTGAATAGTCCACTCCTGATTGTCGGATTAAAACCATGCACTCAGAATGGCCCTTTGAATACATAAATGTGAGAAACCTCTACCTCAGCTTGCTCTTCAGTGTGGTGACTTCTCGGTTCATAGAGTCTGCTGACTCGGAGGCATCTTCCAGCTCCCTCTGCAGCTTCCTGCGGTATGCGTTAGCCCTCGTCAGCTCTTCCTCGGTTTCCTCCAGCTGACGCTTAAGCTGGCGCATTCTGCTATTAGTCTTGTCCGCCTGCAGAGAGATTTCATTTAACAAGAAGAACAGCAACAAGTAGCAGAAACAATACAAGTAGATCAGCAAAGCGATCAAAAGAAAAAAGGTGATGCTTGATGAGACTTGCCTGATCTTTGTATTGATCCGTGTTGCGCCTCTCATCATCAACTTGCAGCAACGTCTCCTTGAGCTTCTTTTCTGTCCGCCTGACGAGCCTGGAGGCCTGCTGACGTTCCCTGAAATTGATAGTAAGGCAAAAACGATCAGAAAAAACAGCCAAAAATAATGCCAATTCTGGATATACATTTATCATGGTGCCCATTTCACTGCCACTTACTTTGACTCTGTGTCCAGCTGTTCTTCCAGCAGAAGAATCTTAGCCTCCAAGGAGGTGATGGAGGACTTGTACTTTGACTTTATGGTTACCTCGAGCTCCTGCTGCTTCAGTTTCAGCTCCTTGTTTTGACGATCCAGCTGGGATCGAGCACCCTCCAGCCGCTGGGAGTTGCTGCGTTCTGCAGCAACTTCTGTGGTCAACTGCTCAGTCTGATGTTGCATACACAAGGTACAGAATTATTGTTAAAGCATATTCTTACATTTTGTTCTTCATTATGGTGGAACATATCCACTTCAATACTCAGCTTAAGTGTTTTTATGTTGATTTTTGACCCCCGATAAGTCACTACTCAGGTGTTCTATTGATTCCAGATTGCTGATGTCAGAGAAGTAAAAACATCCCTTCACTTAACTCTGAGGTAAAAGTCACCATCAGCTAAGGTCAAAAGATGAGTGGAATTTAGTGACCCTACCTGCAGCGTTATTCTCTTCAGGCGATCATTGACCATTTCTGTGTTGAGCCGTTCTTCATCCAGCTCCTCCTCCAACTGAATGATTCGAGCCTCCAGCCTCCTCTTCTCATCCGTCAACAAAGAACTGCGAGCAAGAAGTGAAAAAGAGAAAACAGAACAGTTAATATAATGAGCCAGTTAAACGAGATTTCATTTCACTGCACAAGCTGACCAACTAACCACATTACGATAAAATCCTCCATACCCCCCTTACATAAAAACAAAAACTGGCACAAAGCAGTTGCACATTTGTTGCAGAAATTTGAGCTCCAGCATGAAGGCATTGTGCAAGCGAATATAATCAATCTATTACAAAGCACATAAAGTATCATTATTTGTTCCATACTTCTTTGTGTTGGTGCCATTTCTCTCTTCCTGGAGCTCATCCCTCTCAGTCTGAGCCTGTCTCTTGAGTCTCTCTGCAGTAGCCAGTTCCTGATGGAAGACACAAATTTATTACATTTGATAACAGAGAGGCTGTCAAAACTGGCTCATGTAAACAATGTGGTAGTTTGAATTCAGACTTACTTGACTCGATGTATGCAAGAAACTTATTTAGTGCAAAGAATTTCTCTACAAGATGTGTTGCAGTTGCATGTATAATATTGTTGGCAACATCTGGTTATGCAATCAGACTTCATATTCGTCTCAAAATTGTCTCGTACCTCCTGGAAGGTCAGAGCGTCAGCCTCAAGGGTCTTGAGCTTCCTCTCAGCCTCCTTGGCCCCGTTGACCGCTTCGTCCCTGGACAAACGAAGCTCCTCCAGCTCCCTCATTAGCTCTTTCATTTGGGCCTGGAGAGCAGACAGCCACACATTCATGCTGAAGCTAGACACAAGTGCATCCAATTCCATGATCCTATAGATCATGGGTTTGTTTTCACAGATAACTGAACAATTTCAGTCAGAGTCAGTTGCTTGATGTGAAATACTTTCCATGGCAATACCATTGGATGCATTCACATTCGATAAAAATCTGTATTACAGTGTGTCAATGAATTTGGACGTGATGTTTGGTGGCACGATTTCCTTCCATTCGTCGTTGGGCAGATCTACTAACATGGAGAGCCTCCTTTGGCATTGAAAAGAGTGTATTTGTAGCCATTACCAAAGTGCAGTAATTCATATGCATTTTTGGGAAGAGTAATTAAATTAGTTACGACTCATTTCCAAAGAAGCACAATTTACTGCCAATTGTGCCAACATTTACCTAAAAAAAAAAAAAAAAAAAACGCACAAGTGTTGTGCAACACTGGCAGGATGTAGGAAGATATTTTCCATTTCTGTAAATTTATTTTGGATTTTCAAAGACGGATTTTAAATAAGAACATCCTACTAAAACCACATTATTCTTAATTGACTGCAGGGAGTCGAAGACAACCTGGGGCTCCTAACAAGGACTAATGCAACATCCACCGCACCACAACTTTTTTGCAGTTCACGTTTTGTTAGTTTGATTGACACCATAAATCCTGCACGAATATCATCCACATTTTCACAAGTGCAAAGGGATATAAGCTTACAAAATGGTGTGTAATCCTTTGTAGCTGTGAGCTAGTAGTTGGAAAATAACACAAAGAGTCTTGCACTTTGTTGCATCACTCTTGTTAGCACTTGTTGAGTGAGGCGTCATCAAAAGCCAAGCTGGCTGTGTTTTTTAAGATGATCTTATCAAAAATATTTACATGACAACTGGACTTTTAAAAGAGAAGTCATGAAAGTCAACGAGCTGTGAGAGTATTTTAGTCATAACTGAAATGAGCAGGTTGCGCCTATGTTTGGAAATAAACTGAGTTGGAAGACATCACCTGCATAACTGGATACTCTGGTCGCAGATCATAAATGCCACTAATCAGTTACTAATTTAGCAAAAATGGTAAATCCAGGCTTTTGTTTCCATTCATAGAAACCTTCCAGTAATTTCCCAGTTAAATTAGTGATTCATATGCAAAACTGATAAGCTTTTGGCTCACCATTGCAGTTCTTTCCTTTGCGAGTTTGAATGAGGATGAATGTGTATTTTACCTGGAGTTTTTTCAGCTGCTTTAAGGCATCATCATGTCCTCTGTTGGCAAGAGCAATGTGGGATTCCAGCTCAACCAGGTCCATCTCCAGTTTCTTCTTGGAGGAGAGGGCCTGAGAACGTTGTCTGCGTTCCTCTTCCAGCTCACTCTCCATCTCACGCACCTGAAGGATTAAAAGAATATTTAGCAAAACCATCATTCATCATTTTGATGCATGTAATTGCAAGTGAAAACTGAATTTTCAAACAAACTGAAGAAGAATCTGTTCCTCTAAAGCAGAGATACTCATTGCGCGGCTCGCAAGCCACATGCGGCTCCTCAAGCTTTAATTGGCGGCTCGCATAGCTTCTAGCAGTATGGTAACAATAATCTTTTTCAAATAACATACAGCGAATACTGTGCAGTATTAGGTATTTTTTATTAATTTTGTGTTTTTGTAGTATTAAGTAATTTTATTAAGTATTAATTAAGGCTTAATGGTGTTTCCTAAAGGGGGCTCTGTTAAACCTGGCAACGCAGCCCGCTTAAACCACCTCACCTGACCGCAGTGCACGCTAGCTCCTTTAGCCAGCGCGAGATGCAGGCACAATGGATCGGTTTTTAATTTTAAAAAAAAGGGCAAAAACCAGCACAAAAACCATGCTCATCCTGAATGTCTCACTATGATTACAACAAACTACAAATACAACATGAAGAAAGTCAAGGACATGCACGCCAGCTTCCGCTCATCCCAGTATTAAAGGATAAGACCGTTTTTTTGACATTGGGCCCTTGATTTCACATTATAACATGATGTTCTACTCACCCCTGCTTGTTGTTGGTAATTTGGAGCTGTTCCGAAGATATTCGAGAGGCGTCTGGCTGCTCTCTTGAGATATTCGGCCATGAAACGGTTTCCTATGGGCAAGCTTATACAGGCACAAACTATGCTGTTTATAATTTATTACTTACTGTACACTAGCACTGATAACGTGGAGGTGCGTCGCTTACTTAAAAAAATCCGGGTTACTGTAATTTTGAATTTTTGTCGTAAAGTGGGTGTTACTGACGTCATCATCGTGCTACTACCACAGACAAAAACACAGACTTTACGACAAATTCAAAATTACAGTAACCCGGATTTTTTTAAGTAAGCGACGCACCTCCACGTTATCAGTGCTAGTGTACAGTAATTAATAAATTATAAACAGCATAGTTTGTGCCTGTATAACGTTGCCCATAGGAAACCGTTTCATGGCCAAATATCTCAAGAGAGCAGCCAGACGCCTCTCGAATATCTTCGGAACGGCTCCAAATTACCGACAACAAGCAGGGGTGAGTAGAACATCATGTTATAATGTGAAATCAAGGGCCCAATGTCAAAAAAACGGTCTTGTCCTTTAAGGTAAATGTGGTCTTAATTGAAAATGTATTGGCTGTGTTGTTTCTTTCTTTGTGGGATGTTTTATATGTAGAAATGCATATTTGCAAAAGGGGACTTTAGTATGTTTTCGTAAAAGTGGCTCTTCCCTTGATTTTGCTGCCAATGTGGCTCTTGTGGGGGAAAAAATAAATAAATAAATAAATAAATAAAAAAAATAAAATAGTGAGTATCACTGCTCTTAAGTGTTATCATCCAACGTCTTACCTGTTTAACCAGCTGTTTCCTCCTCTCCTCTCCCTGTTCGTCTCTGGCTTGTAGGTCTCGATCAAACTGAGCCTTCATGGCCTGCATGTTGACCTCCAGGCGCAACTTGGCATCTTCTGTGGCCTGAAGCTCATCCTCCAGCTCCTCCAGCTGTACCCTCATCTCCTCCATCTGCTGCTCCATGACGCGCTTGGACCTCTCCAGTTCATGCACCTGCAAAGAAGGAGTTGCATTTGGTATACATGCACTTCAGTGAAGTGAAAGAAGTGAACAGGGAAAAATGCTGCAAAGGATTCTGAGCAGCACTATAACCCTTTCTGGGTGCAGCATTTACCAACTCCAAGGTTTACATTTTACCAAAACCGATTTTTCTTAAACAATTCAGACACATCTCATCCCTTTGATTCTCCAGCATTCGCTCTTACACTCTTGCCGACGTCATCCTTAGACGACACCAGGTCTTCCATCTCAGCTTTGTACACTTTGTTGGCCCGGTCCAACTCATTTTTCATGTCAGTCATGGTCTCGAGCTCACGGGCCAGTGTGAGCGCTCGCGTTTCCTTCTCCCGAGCTTCAGCCTCAGCCTTATCACGCTCCTCAGCATACTGAGTAGAAATGGTTTTCTCCTCTGCCAACATCTGAGGAGAGAATAAGAAGGGGTGTTGTGAATCCAAAAATCACACCAAGTTGGAAAAACGACTCTGTGGCAAAATATAAGCTTTCTACAACATAATGCACATTTTCGCTTCTAGAACCATGTTTGTTACCCCAAATAACTCCAGAGGAAGAACAATGTTCTTTGTCATTTTTATTTTACAATAATCATCTTAACCAGGGTTAAACAGGCAACTTCATTCTTGTGTCAGCTGATAAATTCAATAGAAGTCTAGATCTGCCTTTTTGGCCATTATCCGATTTAGTTTCATTTGTGGCCTGCAATTTCTTCTGCTGCAAATTTTAGGCCATTATGATTTCTTGCTTTGTGTATAAACTACACAGTAAATATGTTACCTGATCAAACTTCTTCTGCTTCTTCTCCAGGTTGGACACGATCTGCCTCAGGTGGTCCTGGTCTACCAAGAGGTCATCCAGCTCCTGCTGCAAACGGGTTTTTGTCTTGTCCAGTTTGTCATAAGCTGCAGTCTTCTCCTCCAGCTGCTGTACGATGCTGTCCAACTCCCTCTGGGCCCTCTTGCGGCCTTCCTCAGACCCTTCCAGGGATGTGGCCTCCTGTTCCACCTTCTTCTTCATCTCAGCCAGCTGTGGAGAGAAAACAAGACGGTGAGACGGACAAGAATGAAGACTCCTAGTGACAGTCACGGATGGCTGTGGTGAGCTGAAAGATCCATCTCTCATCGTCTTGATGTGTGGTTTAAAAAGATAAGGATTGTGTGCAAGTGCGATGCCGCGGACTGACCTGGGCCTGGAGAATGGAAACCTGCTTCTCCACATTCCTCTTGCTCTCCTCCTCTTCCTCCAGCATCTCCCGCAGCCCGTTCTGCTCCTCTTCCAGCTGCCTCAGGCGAGTGGAAAGGGAAAGCTTCTGACGAGTTTCCTCTTGAAGCAGTTCCTGGAGTTCAGTAAATACCACAACTTGAGTACAAGTCATATTTAAAGAAATCAGGCCGAGTTTGTCCTTTTAATTTATTCTACTTTTTTTTTTTTTTAAAGTCCAATTTGCAGCAGAGCAAATCATATAGAAATTAGCATCTTGCTAAGCATACACTACAAGTGTTGGGCATCAACAGGATCCATTTATAGAGTGGAAGTAATCCATGCATTTATGTTTATACCTGTGCATCCTGAAACTGAGACTCCACTGAGGACAGGTCCTTGCTGGATTTGATGTTTTTGCCATCTGCTTCAGTCAGGAGGGTGTTAACGTTATCTAGCTCTGCCTACCAACAGAAAAAAAACAAAAATGATTAATTAAAATCAACAGGTCATCTCAGTGTCTTATACTTTATTCCTTCTCAGACAGATAAACGTAAAAAAAAATAAAATCCTTAAAGCTCTGTAAGCATTCAGAAAGTCCTTCACCCTGTACTCGACATTTGTGAGCACACCGTTCATACCTGCATCTTGGTAAGCTTGTTGGCCAACTCCTGCCGCTGTCGCTCACTTTCTCCATGTTTAACCTGCAGCTCTTGAACCTGGGATTCAGCCTTCTTGCGGCGGTGTTCAGAGTCTCCTTTGCTTTGTGTCAAAGTCTTCAGCTCAATCTGTAAGTCATTCCACTCACTCTCCAGGGCCTGTTTGGCTTTCTCCACCGACACTTTGTTCTGTAGGGATGACACATGACATCCGTCACTGGTGTTTAAAGGGATAGTTCGCCTCTTTTGACATGAAGCTGTATGACATCCCATATCAGCAACATCATTTCTGAACATCTTCTTACCCCCGGCTGCGTCCTGTGAGCAGAGTTCCAGCCTCGTTTTGGTGTTGATGAAGGTAGTCCGGCTAGTTGGCTGGGGTTTAAAAAATAAAGCGTTTTGCTTCTCAGAACAATATGCGTTCAACAGAGTAATACATTTGCATCACAAAATGGTTCTCCAGGAAAAAGTCAGAGCTCACAATCGCTTGGCCCTATTTTCTCTCCCTTCATTTCATATCAATGCGTTCAGCCACCTAGCGATAGCCGCACCTGTTACGGTGTTTGCTGCTCGGTCTGCACAGCAGGCAGTGATACGAAGGGAGAGAAAATAGGGCCAAGCGATTGTGAGCTCTGACTTTTTCCTGGAGAACCATTTTATGATGCAAATGTATTACTCTTTTGAACGCATATTGTTTTGAGAAGAAGAAAACGCTTTATTTTTTTAAACCTCAGTCAACTAGCCGGACTACCTTCATCAGCACCAAAACGAGGCTGGAACTCTGCTCACAGGACGCAGCAGGGGGTAAGAAGATGTTCATAAATGATATTGCTAGGATGGGATGTCATACAGCTTCATGTCAAAAGAGGCGAACTATCCCTTTAAGACTTACAGTGGCAGCTTACTCTCTTGACCACTAAGTGCCGTACCCTTTTGGCCTGCTCTAGCTGCTCATTGAGTTCATCAAAAGCTTGATTGTGTTTTTGTCTGATTTCAGCCATCATCTGCTCATGACCCTTGGCCTCATCTTCCAGATTCTTCTTTAGCTGAGCAACTTCAGTCTCACGTTTGGACCTAGAAAAATACAGCAGACCGTATTAGAATTTTCCCCTGTCCAACACTTTAGGGATTTAATACAAACAGCCTTGTCCCTGCATCTTCCAGCAGACTCGCCTTTCATCTTCATTACAAACCTAATGGAGGGTCTTACCATCATTTCTGTTCAAAAAGGTCCAGAATAACCCTCCAAAACAAACAACATTTGAACATATAAATAATCTCTGTACTACTAATGCAGTTAATGACTGCACAGTAATAAACAAAGGATGTTTTCCACTGTGGCCTGAGAGTCACAAGCTAATGTTTGATGGTTTTCTAATGTCAGAGTGAGTCAATCTGAATTTTAGTTGTAAATATTCATCACTTCAAGACAATCATAGATTAAAAAAAAAAAAAAAAAAAAAAAAAAAAGATAAAATAAATTCTTAAACAGTGTCTGCAAGTGGGGAGTACTATATAGAGAAAATGATCTATGTGGAAGAGGTAGTAGGTCTCATTTGCTAAACAAATGATAACTTTAAAAATGTAAATAAAATAAAAAAGGCACTCAAAGGTTGAGGAATTACAAGATGTAGGATCTTTTGTGTCTGGTGGAGTAAGAGTGTCATATCTGGACACTTATGACAAGCCGCAGCCTTATATTGGCCATCCCAGCAGATTGGTAATTAATTTAACCACTTCTCCAATACAATACGTTTTTGGTTGACCTCAACTGCCTGACTCACCTCTGTGTCCACCTTGATTCTGAGGAACACACCGTAGGGTTGAAATGTTACTCTGCTTAAGCAATTAAAATCTTGCAAGCATTTTTTTGTGTTTGTTTTTTCCCCCCAGAAAGTACACTCAAGCACTTAGTCATTTCATTGTAGGTTTACCCCGTTAACACTCATGTCAACACGAAACCATGTGGGGAAAAAATTAAATAAAAATAAAAAATGAAATGCCAGTGAAGAGATTCATTTACCTCAGCTCCTGCTGTGCTGCAGTGGAATCCAAAGTGTCCTCCAGCTCAGTCTTGAGGGCTTCCAGTTCTTCTCCCAGGTCCCTGCGTTGTTTTTCAGCCTTGGAGCGTGCTTGCCTCTCCAGCTCCAAGTCCTCCTGGAGCTCAGAGATCTGGGCTTCAAGCTCCCTGATCTTCTTCTGAGCCGCGTTTTTTGCAGCAGCCTCCTCCTCGATCCTGGAGGTGTGAAAAAAAAAAAAAAAAAAAAAAAGGGGGGGGGGTTATAATGCAACCTCATTACCTGCAAGACTGCCACATTTTGTTCAGTAAAAAACGAAAAACTCTAAATATCGCCCTGACCTGGCCAGTGCAGCGAGGAGTTCTTCCTCCTTCTTTGCCAGCTGAGCTCGGAGTTCAGCGATCTGGGCCTGCAGGTCAGCGATCTGGTCAGTGAGCTCAGTTGAGTCTCCCTCAAGTTTCCGCCGGTTCTTCTCCAACTCCTGACGCATCTTCTCCTCTTTCCTCAGACGATCTACACACATATTTCCCTTTAACATAAGTTCAACATGTAGTTTTGATATTGAAAAGCATTAAAAACCAACAGTCTGAACAACACTTGCCCTCCAAATCTGTGATCATGGCTTCATGTTTATTCTTGAGCTTCTGTAAGCTTTTAGACTTCTCTTCCTCCTCAGCCAAGTTATTGGTGAACTCAGAGACCCTTTCCTCAAGCAGTTTCTTCTCCTGAGGGGAAAGAAATTCTTTGATGTTGAAATATTCTTCTCAATCTGCACTGATCAATTCTGGTGTAAATGAACAAGCTGAAAAGACCTTGTTGAGCTTGGCATTCTGGTCATCCAGCACCATGATGTTGTCCTCTAGCATCTTTAACTTGGCATCTGTTGTGACCTTCTCCATCTGAAGCTTCTGTCTGGCTGCTTCCTCTTCATCCAGCTGCTGCTCCAGATCCTGGATGAAAACACCACAAACAATTTGTAAAGATGCTGCATTAAAAAAGGAAAATGTAAGTCACATCTTGCACTTTGTCATCTAGACCCGACTGACCGTAATGTTCTGCTGCATCTTCTTTCTCTCGTTGTGCATCTGTGTGACCCTCTCCTCCTCCTCCTCCAGGCGAGACTCCAGGTCATGCAGTATCTCTTCCAGCTCCTGCTTCCTGGTGGCCAGACGGGCTCTCATCTCCTCAGCCTCAGCGCACAGCTCCGTCTCTGCCTGGAGCTGCTCCTGAAGAGCCAACTTCTCTGCGCTCAGCTAGTGGAGCACAGACCGAATAATAATTAGGCCAAAGAGCAGCATTTCCAGAGAAGACTTTTTAGGATGATTCTTATGAATTGCACGTGTGCTAGATTTGGCAGCCAATAAAAAAAAAACATTAACTTGCAATTTTATTTGATCACTTAATAAAAAAATAAAATATCAAAGTTTAAGTTTACTCCTTTGCGACTCCTACCTGTTGCTGTTTGGCCTCATATTCTTGGAGCTGCTCCTCAACCTGCTCTTGCCTCTCCTTCACCTTGACCAGTTCGTCTTCCTTGGCGAGCATTTCCTCCTCCTGCCGAGTCACTTGCAGGAGAGGCTTCACCTAGAAGGATAACAAAAATTGAAGAAAGACCTTAGGGTATAAATGACACTCAAGAGAAAAGTGAAGGGAAACTAGATTGACATGTCTGCATCAGTATGGTGGGGGAAAAAAACCCAACTCATATATATATTTTTTTTTTCTCCCCCCAAAACTAACCCCTATATGTTTACATAAATATAATAAAAATAAAGCTTGTCAAAAAGAAAATATCTCTGCAACTGGACCAAAAACAAGCAAGAACACCGCAGCCTCTAAACAAAGGCAGTTACAGCACAGGGCATCCACTAAGCAAATGTGCTTATACTTAAAACTGACAAGAATCTAAGTACAAATAGAAAGAATTTGCATTGCAGAACAGAAAGCATTGCTTTCTAAAACTAAAACTGCTTTGCGTTTGTGCTTTTCAAAAGGGTGGCAACAATTCCAAAGGACAACCCTTGGGGGACTGAAACAAGCTGAAGTTGTGACTCAGTGTGCAACAAGAGGGGTTTAAACACTCATATACATAGTATCACATACATGGGATAAAAAAAATAAATGAAATAAAATAAATGCCGTTTCAGGAGCAGAGGCACATTTCTTTTTCAGCAGCACTTTCTTCCATCAACTCCAGCTATAATAAAATGGGGATGGCCACAACATTTAAGTCGTCATCAACAGTCCATCAAGTACATGCATTCAGCAACAACCCTCATGGAAGTAAATTAATGCCAGCAACTCCTTTATGTCTGACTGCCGAGGTAAATTATCAGGTCTGATAGAATTAGGACTTCCCTGATTTAAAAAAAAAAAAAAAAAAAAAAAAAAAACCTGTTGGATGATTAAAGGATACAAACAAAAAGGTTCTTTGCAGAGATCAGAGCTTTCTTACTATTGTCTGACAACATTTGAACTGCTCCGTCAGTTGCAAATAAAAGTAGTTAGACTTTACTGCGCCTAACCATCAAGTTCTTTTCCTGTCCAATTTCTTGTACCTATAAATATTTTTGCACTGAAATAGAAAAATTTGGCCAAGTTGAAAAAAAAAAAAAAATCCCAGTATTTTTCTTTAAATACAAAGAATGAATGAGTTGCTTATTCATATGCTTTAAATAAAAAAAAATAAATAAAGACCTTTTTAGGTTTTGTAAAATACTGATTATTATAATCTAAGTGACTTTGCTCATCTGCTCCCAATCACTATGGTTTGGTGGCCAAACAGAAAGCCCTGCTCAGTTTGTCCATGCTCACCACTTTGATTCTGATACCAAACAGATCAACTCATCAACATGGCTTCTCTGATCATACCACCCTCATTTATCTCACCTTGGTGAAAAGCCTCCACCACTGCCAATTCCTGAGTTTGAGGTAAGCTGCACAGTTTCGCTGGATAACTTTCATTGCAGTCAGCTGTTGTTGTCTCTTGGCAAAGGCTCTGGGGGAAAAAAAAAAAAACACATTGGTTAGTTTACAGTAGAAGATAAAAAATAAAATAAAAAGCAGAGGAAAAACTGAAATGTGCAAAAAGTGCAACATCTGAAAATGTTTTGCATTACAGAAATTTGTCCTTACTTGCGTGCCACATATCCTCTGCACCAAGCCTGGAAGCTGATGATCACATCAGTGATCTTCATGTCTCTCTCCTCCTCCAGGTGGGCCAGGACTCCAGCCCTGAAGAACACTTTACTTTGACCGATGCGGTACAGATTTGGGTCCAGCTCCAGAGCTTTGATCTAGCACGAGACAATAAAAAAAAAAAAATTTCGTTCAGAGATGAGGCCTTTACGATCGGCATTACCCAGTCTTTAAGCTGAATTATTGGGCTTACCATGAGCACACAAGCTTGCTTGCCATCCATAAATCCCTTTGGAATGGAATTTGGAGTGAGGATTTCATACCTGAAACAAAAGACAGAATTAAATTATACTGATGGTAAGACATAAAAAATAAATGATTGTGGTTGTTAATAAGCCTCTGTTTTCTTTAGTCCAGCAGGCCATGTATGGGATTTGATGCGTTGATGGATTCACATTTTTTGGGTCAATTAGGATGGTAATATTGAAAGGATGGTAAGAACATGCTAGTCATTCATTTGGTCTGAAAATGATTTGATAAGGGGGTAATCGTTATTAAAAATGTTTATAAAAGAAAGTCTACTGCCGCTTGTCACCTTTGTCTGAACTCCTGGAAGACGATGCGGTTGGGGAAGCCCTGTCTGCAAATGCGAATTCCCTCCAGCACTCCGTTACACCTCAGCTGCTCCAGAACCAGGTGAGGCTCCAGTTTACCAGCCTGACAGAAATAAGAGACTACTGTAAAAGGTCTGCTGATGTGCTCTGCATCTTTGCAGAAATTGAGGCATGGGTGTTACGTCAAACAGCTCCAGCAATGTTCAAGCAAAGTTAGTGCAACTTCGGCTGCTCTTTACCTTCTTCTCATGGTTGGGGATGATGCAGCGGACAAAGTTAGGGTTGGTGTTCCTTAGTGTGGCCATGAGGTTCCCCAGCTGCTCCTTGTACAGCTGGCCAACAGTGCGGAACATTCCTTTACGGGTTTTGAACGCTCCGTGCATGGAGTCCGACATTCCTGCCACCTTATCCAGGCCAACAATACGGTCCACTGTGAAGACACAGAAATCAGAATGTCTCACGTTAGAAAATAAATATTTTCATGTCTTGCAAAACAAAAATAAATAACAGCCAGAAAGGCTGACAGCAGCCTTGAGACCCGTTTGTCTCCTCTGAAATGTACTGCTAGGGGAAAAAATTAAAAATAAAAACTCGAACTCTGTACCAGCAGATGGGTCCAAAGTGGAATTAAACCATCACAACAACAAGTTAAACTTGTTACTGGCAGAACAGAGTAAGTTGAAAATTTTGAAATGTGATGGAAAAAGAAAAAAAGAAAAGAATTGCACTTATATTTTAAGAAATGTACACAGCAGCACGAGGTTGCTCATACATTAAAAATCACACTACTTACTGTCTCTCCACAGGTCAGCAGTAAACTTGTCTGTAGACTGGTTGAGCAAAGATGCCACACACTCATTCAGAGGATCCATGTTTTTCATCAACCATTCATCTGCCTTGTAGTCCACCTGCACCAGGGAAAAGACATTAAAAATTAAGAAAAGTTAATGCCTCAATGTCCCATTTTATGAGGTTACATGTTCAAACCGTCTGTGACAGCTCAGGGAGGAGAATTCAGCCAGAGTAGTTAAAGTGTCACCATCTAGTGACAAAATGCTTATTTACTCCTGAAAGAATATATTTTTAAGCTTCTAGAAATCAAATAACCGCTGTTAAGCTCAAATTAGGGTGAACTTCCAACATTATATGCACTCTTTTATAATAACAGGCCATTCGTATATAAGTAACGGTAAAGATTATAAAGAAGTAAACTCATGATAATGCTTAAGGATATGTTGCTCACAGTCTACTTTTATTTATAAGCCAAGTATTCTTCAGTCACTGCAGAGATCCAAGCTCTACAGCACCAAAAAAAAAAACTGCACTCTTGATGAACTTGATGACTCTTGGTGTTAATATTCATATAGATACCAACCTTCTGACTGAGGGACAGCCACTCTACTTCATGAGCTACAGCTGCCCCCACCTTCCCTTAGAAGGAAGGCAATACTTACGTCTAGAAACTAAAAATCAGCTTAGAGACTTTGACTTATGTCAAAGAAAAATGAGAAAAACTTTTCCAGCTGAATGACTTCACCCAATATAGAATTTTGAGGAGGTTTATTTCCTTGGACAGGCATGTGTTATCTGACAGGTTAAACTGGTTGAGCTTTGATTAAATAAAAATAAATAAAAGAAATGACCTTTCCAGCATAGTGAATGATGCAGAAATCGGCTTCATCCTTAAGTTTCTTGGGTTTCTGGAACTTGGGATGAGTTCCCTGCTCTTGTGCTACTTTCTCCACAAAGGTCTTGTCTGTGGCTTTGGGGAACCAGCACTCTTCATCCAGCAGAGCCAAAATACCTGGAGGACCAGCCTATGATTAACAAAAAGAAGGTTACATGTCGGTAGAATCCTGATTGCTGTACTTGAAAGTGCGCATTTACATGACTCAACTTATACTGCACAACTGTTTGCTGCAGGAAACAGAAGCAACTTCTGCTTAAGGCTTCCAACTAATAATCTGAGGCGTCACTCTTCTGCCAGTGTTACAGCCTGAGGAGGTAAGAAAAAAGGAAAACAGCTCAGAGACATCTTACAGGTTTTTCAATGAGGTCGATGCAGGGCTGCAGGTCCAGGCCAAAATCTATGAAGCTCCACTCAATGCCCTCCCTCTGGTACTCCTCCTGCTCCAGGACGAACATGGTGTGGTTGAAGAGCTGCTGCAGCTTCTCATTGGTGTAGTTGATGCACATCTGCTCGAATGAGTTCAACTGTGGGAGTGAATTAGAGAAGTTAGTTGAGTGATCTTTAAAAAGTACTTCACCTCTTAAATGTTTCTTGCTTTGCTTTCGTATTAAAAAAAAATATATATAGGTTTCACATGATTGAAAAAACATGAGGGGAAAAAAATAAAAAATAAAAACCTGTCATTAATATACTTTTTTTTTTGTATTGTCAAAAAAAAAAAAAAAACTTTTGTGAACAGCTATGTGTAGCAAGTGATGAATAGATTAAAGGAATAATATGTAGGATTCAGTAACAGACTGCAACCAACCCTTACAGCAGAAACTACAGCAACAACCCTGTTTAAAAAAAAAAAGTCAGTTTGATTTTTCTGGGCTGCTGCAGGAACATGGCCGACTCGGAGGGAAGATGACGCATATCACCTGTAAATTTAAATGTCTGCTAAGGTATGGAAAACAAAATTCAAGACCGAATTAAACATGATATGAATATTATCAATTAATCCCAATAGCTCCCAGTTAACTCTACAGACTCAAACTTTAAGGATGTTGACATTTTTGTACACAACGCAATGAGACTCCAAGTTTGAAGCACATGTAATGTAGAAGTTTGTAACGTGAATGGGTGACACACACAATACAACTACACACATGTTTTTACCATTTTGTTGACAGGATTTTTCCCCAATTTGAGGATTTTTGTAAGGAGCAATGTGATGTCATGAAGTGAACCTACTTTTATTACAATTAATCTTTGACACCTCTATTGGATGAAGCACGAAACAGATTCTTAAAATTGATGGCACAAACACATTCATTGCCAGAGTTGCCATTTGTGATTACAAAAAAAAATATATATATATAAAATACACCAACGTTTCCAAACCAAATTAGGTCAAGCTCACCTCAAAGATCTCAAATCCAGCAATATCCAAGATGCCAATGAAAGAGGCTCCCTGTCTCTTGGTTTTGTCCAGAGCTTTATTGATTCTCAGGACCAGCCAGCGAAACATCCTCTCATAAGAAGCTTTGGCAAGAGCTTCAACAGCAAACTCCGCCTGCTCCTGGGTCTGAGCTTTCTGGACGTAGTCCCGGCCAACCTGGAGAGGAAAGGAAAAATAAATTCCATTTAAATTGTTATGGATGGGAAAATGCTTCCACTTTGATTCAAATCTCATTTATTTATTTTTTGTCAAACTATGTGGAGAAAATTTGAAAAATTTCCTGTCACAGAGTCTGATTCTGTATAGGACTCCAGATGCAAGTTACTGTGCAAACCTTGATTCTGGGAGACAGGATGGCTCGTGTGAAGTCTGTCACATTGATACTCAGCAGGTGACACACTTTCTGGGCAGCTGAGGGGTGAAACATGATGATCACGTTGGAGGGTGAAAAGGTTGATGGATGAAATGCGAAAGCAGCAAATAGAGAGCGTGCACAGTGGAAAAGAGGTTTATGACAATGATGGTTTATCTGTGTGCATACCGGTGTCATCAGGCATAGATGCCTGGTCAGAGTTACGTTCTTTCTTGAAAGTCATGTTACCCAGCTGCAGCACAGCAGACACCACCTTCATCAGGCCTGAAAGGAAAGGAAAAAAGACATAATAACATCAAAAGATTCATTTTACATTTAAGAATGTAAAGTGGTTGAAACTTTTCCAAAGCACTAATCAGAAACTATGCCAACAACCTATCAAAAAAAAAAGGTAAGAACTTCTAACAAACATCTGAATAATATGGAACACTTCAGTAATAAACAGAACAAACTGCCCAGTTAAGTGGTCATTAAAATTTTGAGTTTCACTAAAAAGTTAAAAATGAATGACCAAATGAATAAATACATACCAATTATTTCCTCTTCTGGGATGCTCATGATCTGAAAAGCGTCCATGGTTTCAGTGAACAGGTCCTTGTTCTGCTGCCCGGGAATGGTCACGTTTCCATAGGAAAGGAAACGGTACTTGCTGTAATCCTCCAGACATAAATCAGCTGGAAAATCATAGTAAGGGGGGCGAAAAAAAAAGTTTAAACTTGAGGAGATGGGGGCCTTATGTTCATGCAGGCCTGCTTGGCTTTCACCTTGGTTAAATTTGTGAAACAAACAGTTTTTTTTTTTTCTTTTCATGCCTTTGAACACAATAAAATATGTTTAGTGAGAGTCTTGGCACTTGAGCTGCATGTTATATTCAGCTAACAAGGTCAGTCATTTTGTAACCTCCTTTTATGCAGCCTTGATCATTGCATCTGTGTGGTAATAAAGCGGTTTGTGTGCTCACAGCGCAGCTTGTCTCCTGCTCCAGACATCATGTAGTAGAAGATGTGGAAGCCCCTCTCATCCTTAGCTTGTCTGATAGCTCGCGACTTCTCCAGCAGATCTGATGTCGCCGTCAAGGACAAACCAAAGGGAATGAGGTACAATTTGAAAAAAAAAAAAAAAAAAAAGTTTTTGCAACTAGAGCTTATTGAAACTTGAGATCTTGTGTCAAAAGTCAAATTTCAGCAATTATAATACAATTATTTTATTTCAAATGATCCCAAACAAACTGAAAATAAGCCATGGTTACTCCTACATAAAATACTTGTGCTTGCATGACTTTGGGTGGAAAGAGTTGATGAGGTGTGTGCATGCAGGTGCACTCTGGATCTAGAATTTCAAAAGGATACAAGTTTCAATGTTGGCTCCAACGATGTATCCATTGACATCAAAGTTGATCCTGATGAATTTTCCCTTAAAAAGAAAGAAACATTTTAATTGGATATATAGAGACAGTATCAGCTTACTCATGGGGAGCATTTGCTTTTGATATTGGCGTCTACAGATTTGAACAGCTTGCTTCACAATGTGAGGCATAAAGTCTTTGATTTCCATCATCACATTCTGTTAACCATCTTTCCCGTGGTGCCAAATTTGATGCAACAACAGTATGGTGGGGTAGCGCTTTAAGTCGTTCTTACAAATCTCGAAGAGTTGTCGTTTTTGACGGTCTTTGCATTGCCAAAGGCCTCCAGGATGGGGTTTGCTTGCAGCAGCTGTTTCTCAAGTTCCCCCTGGTGAAGAGAAGACAGAATCACACTAAACTGCAGCCGACTTAACTTTGATCATGATAACGTTGGTTGGAAAGACAAAGTCAAGCAAGTTTTGACTTTAAAGCATGCATGTTCTTGCTGCACATCGTCCATTGGCAAAAACAAACCGAGCAATGATCACCGACCCAATTCCTGCAGCATTTTTATTTTTTTTAAAAGGACCACAGAGGATGTTGTCACTGCCCAATAAACCACACACAGAGAACAAAAAACAAGTCCTGCACATTCCAACATACAGTAAATTTCCACAGATCAGCAAGCCCATTCAAGCTTAAAATATTGTAAGACCGACTGTCCAAGCAGGCACAAGCAAGAGAAGACAAAACAAAGCACAAACCACAGGCAGGTTAGCCAAGATCCCCAAAGGAAATGCTGGACTACAAACAATACCTACATAACAATGCCAAAAATCAAGACTGACTAGAGTGAGGAGAGAAAGAAAAAAACAGTAGCAGCTGCTGGGTGGAGTGGGAAACCTTTATCTACACCCCAGCCCCAGATAAGGTTACAAGTTTCTGCCCAACAGCTCTAATGTGTCATATGGACACCAAACCTCTTCATACCCTGAACCTAAAGCAGTCTATGAACACAAGTTTGTATTTTTTTATTTTTAAACTAACCATGCAAAACCTGATAAACTTAAATAAAGACTGATGGATGTCTGTAAAACTGACCAGCTGTGGCTTCACAAGGCATGCCACGCCCCTTTGCACACTTCTTTTTGTACAGATGCAACATGTGACTTGTGGAAATGCTGTGGGTGGAGTTTGTTGCTTTGAACAAAGCCAGGCTGGGAACTTCCCCATTTTCTAAGTCATTATGCAAAGCTAAGCTCAATGGGGCGGCAACTTGATATTCACCCAACACACAAGGTAACAAAGTGTTTTGAAGTGACAGGCCCATTTCTGTGCATTTCCTTTGATACCCAGACATGTACAGCAGAAGTTTTTTCTGTTAGTATGGACACTTATGGAGTCAGAGAAATTAACTCACATGTGACAACACAGCACTGCCCTGTAGAGAAGGTTAAAAAATAAAAATAAAAAGTTCAATACATCAGATACAGAGTTCAACACATCACAGCACAAGAAACCAGGTGTCAACTGATGAGTCATGACGAAATAATTTATAAAAAAAAAACCAAACATTTCATGTCAAGTCTTGTAAATCAACCCCTATCCACACAATCTGTGTTCTGATTCACTTCAGTCAATGTGGAGGCGAGGCAGGCACGCCAGGGCCTGAGACAGGAATGCCAAGAAGTCGCCTCGGAGCTTGTTAAGGTACATAACTTTACAGAGAAGTACTGACATGGAAATGTACCAAAAGGCAAAGATTAAGAGGGAGGATAATTAATTAATAAATAAATAAATAAATAAATAAATAACGGAATTCAGTCTAGTCTTTCCAAACTTGAACTGGAAAGTTTTTGTTATAAACTAACCTGGTCTTTTTTGGACTTGAAGGAAGAAGCAACATGTGCCAGATACTGAATGACTTTCTTTGTATTTTCCGTTTTTCCTGCTCCGGATTCCCCACTGCAGAAAAACAGAATGAGACACAATATCCAAATATAATGAGGTGATCACTTATTGGAAAACATGGAATGTATATTCCAAATTATACCCCCCCCCCCCAAAAAAAAAAAAAACCCTCTCTGAACCCCTGTTTAACCAAGATGGACCAGAGGCTATAATTCCATAAGAGTTTTTGTTAAAAAAATAAAATTGCTCCAATCTTTTGCATTTTTTTTTTAAACTCATGACAGTGATTCCATAATTTTTTCCTCTACAAGTTTAAAAATAAATAAATAACAATTTTGAGGCATGTTTACCAAGCCAAGATGTACAGCCAATAAATAAACTGTTTGTGTCACATCTGTGTTTTGTTGTTAAAATTTAAAAAAATAAATAAATAAAGGAAACTACTAGTGTGGTGATTCAATAAGTTTAGCCAGAGGTTATACAAGCAGTAACTTTCAGGTTGGGTCCATTACATGTGTGCAGGTCATTCATACAAATTACTACTTAAGGTCAGAGTGAAATTAATCCAGACTAGACCCAACAAACAAGGAACATTTTTCAGAAACTGCATTATTCTCAAATAATGATTAAAACAAAAATAAAATAAAAGGCACCCATCACTTAAAACAATAGTTTCTAAAACAGAAAGAGACATACGTGCAAAGGATGGACTGATCCTCACGATCTGTTAAAGGAAGAGAAATGCTAATTCAGATCATGTTAACGCAAAAAACACAAGCAGGAAACATGTGATTGTTTAACTCTGTCGTCGCAGAAAATATGCATACGACGCAAGGCCTGAAGGACCAAAACAAAAAAAAACAACAAAAACTTGCCCGTTAAATAAGTACCATCTACTTTTACTTTAATCTAAGTTCTGTACCAAACCCAAAACAGGACATACCCTGCATCATACTCCTGTAGGCATTATCTGTGATGGCGTAGATGTGGGGGGGCATCTCATGTCTCTTCTTGCCCTTGTACATGTTCACAATTTCCTCACTGTAGATGGGCAGGTTCTTGTAAGGGTTGATCACCACGCAGAAAAGACCCGAGTATGTCTGGGTGAGACAAATGGGACAATGAGGGGGAGCACCAAAAGTGTCAAGTAGTGAGATGTGCAACAAGGATTCTGTGGAAATGCACATATTTATATATTTTATCAATATAAATACACACATTTCAACAGGTACTTACATAGATGAGTCCAGAGTAGTATCTGTCCTTGAGATTGTGCAGCACAGAGGCCTCATTCAGACAGGTGAGCTCCGCCATGTCCTCCACCTTACTGAACTTGGGTGGGTTCATTTTCTGAATGTCATCCTTGTTTACCTTAACCTGACATTTACAGAAACAGACGTAAAAAACAAACAAAAACAAAGCATTGCAAATTATGTTTTTAATCAAAATCTCAATACGAGGTCAGAATTAAAACAAATAAACATATTCCAACTCTGAGGAGAAATTCTGGACCGTCACCTTCTTTCCAGAATCCGACAGCTCCACCACACACTCGTCTCCTTTCTCCTCTTTGACTGAACCGGCCTCGAAGCCCAACTTCTCACTGGGGATCCACACAAGCTTCTTGGTGGCCCAGTCGGCCTGAGCCAGAGGGTCGTTCATCGCAGAGCGGTCCCCGTACAGGAACTTGTCTGCGTCCGTCATGATGGCTGTAGCACACAGTGAACAAACTTGAAGACATTTCTGATCCTTTAACGAGAGCTTTAAAGGCTCTTTGAGAAGAAAACAGTCAAGTGATTAAAATACTGTGACTAGTTGAAATGTTTTTGTAAAAGCTACCTCCATGAAGAGGTTTTCTAAGTATTTCTTTAGAAGAAGAACTGCAGATTCCATTTCATAGGCCAAGGCAAAAGGTTTAATTTAGAAATAAACAGTTTAATGAGGACTTAATAGGCAAGGCAATTTTATTTATAGAGCACAATTCATACACAAGGCAATTCAAAGTGCTTCACAGCTACCACAAGAAGGGATTAAAAAGAAATAAAAATAAAATAAAAACATTAATAAAATAAAAAAAAAAACATTAAAAATAATCATTAATTAATTAATTTAAAAGTGAAGAGTGCAGATAAAATACTTTCAGGTGTCATATGCACAGCTAAACAGAACTGTTTTCAGCCTGGATTTAAACATTGTCAGAGCTGAGGCCCGTCTCACATCTTCTGGAAGACCGTTCCAGATTTTAGGAGCATCAAACTGAAACTCAGCCTCGCCTTGTTTAGTCCTGACTCTGGGCACATTAATTAGTCATTAATACTAGTTAAGGTGTTTCTGGAGGCCTCTAGAGAATCGTTAAAATGTACTGCACGCCAACCATTATTGTAACTTTTATAACTGTTATTGACTAGGCCGATTCTCTAGACTTGGCAGAAATTTGCTGACAAATTCTTGTGGCGGTGGCTGACTCGAGCTAGAGATGCTGCAGAACTTCCTGGTTCAAAACTCCTCAGTGTTAAGGACTCGAGTCACCTCCAAGTTATGCACAAAAACATTCAAGCTCAGGCAAGAATCAGGAGGGGGTAGATTTTATAACCCAACCCGCATTTTGATTCAGATGAAAACATTTGTGTAAGAGGAGGCTTTATTCCGGGAACATCCTGAAATGTCCCATTAGTTTAAAATCAATTTAAAGTTTCCGTCATAAAAAAAAACTAAAACAGATTACCAACTCTAACAGGTCTGCATAGCATTTAAGGAGAAAATATAGTTAAGTTATTAATTGACAGTCAGAGTGACATCAGTTAAACTGGTTCTTGGCATTATATTGCAAGTGAATGTCACATACTGTACAAGCAGGGGCCAAAACACCCCACAGTGTAGAATGCAACAGTTAAAGATCCTTTGTGCATCTCCGAATCTGTTATTAACACTGGTTTGGTGTCAGCTATTGCTGTCAATCATCATAGGCAACAATAGGTTTAAGGTGTCAGGTTTCTTTAATGAGTTTTGGCTCCCTAGATGCATGTTAAGCCGACGTACGTGTTCACAAACTCGCACCCGAGCAGGTTTGGACACAGTTTCTGTAACAGTTGTTTGAGGTTTTCCCCACTGTATCATTAAGAACAAGTCACTTCTGCATTAAAGACTTCTGCACCTGAAGTGGAGAGCAGTGGTAAAAGGAAAAAAAAAAAAAAAAAAAACTAAGATGATGCATTACTGATTTCAGTGAATAAAATAACCACAACACCGACAGATGATACGATTAGTCATCGAGTTCTATAGTCTACTCTCTCCTTTTCTACCTGTTCATCCTTCATTTCCCTTCTGGTTGACATTCCTTCCTCACCAACTCATAACAAAGAATTCCACAAATTCCCAACTCCTGCTCATTATCCACAATCCTTTGTTTACAAGCTGTTACTGTACTTATTTAACAGGTTTAAAGCCCCTTGTTCAGGCTGTGTTCAAGTCCTGTTGGAGATCAGAGGAGTGATGCTCTGCAGCGAGTGCACGCGCATGTGTGTGTGTGTGTGTGTGTGTGTGTGTGTGTGTGTGTGTGTGTGAAGGGGGTAGGAATGTCAGAGCAAGTCCGGGCAGACAGAGATATGTCATTATGTCCCAACCACACCCTGCAGGAACACTCTGAACGACATTAGGAAAAATTAGGATGCCCTCAAGATGATCAGGCTCACCACTATTCTTCTTTCCCCCCTAAGCATTTCTGTGCAACACTACATTTCTCAGATAATTCATAACATTAAAACATACCGCTAAATTATTCGGATGAATAAATACCCCCCATGCTTCACAATATTAGCACACCTTGGTTCTTGAGTCCTTTGCAGTCGCATCAATTAAGCCGGTGCGTGTAATTTGGAAAACAAACTCATTGAGAGGAGCCTGTTCCTCTGAGGCAGAGGAGTGCAGAGTGGGAAAAGCAGTGCATGTGCTTGTTTATAGAGGGAGGGATAAAGGGATCAGTGCAGCTTCTTCTAAGTTCATTATGTGCTCAGACTCTAAGATGAGAGGAAGAGGAACACACTGATATTCTTCTGCTTTTAATACAGTGCTCTGATATCCTGCAGTGTTCCCCAGAGGCCTGAGGCAACTAAAAGCATTTATGGTTGTATTCACTAATGTTCAAACTGATAAAACTAAAGTTTCACACAGAACACTTGTGACACTCGTCTGCGTGTGGTTTCGCTTCCTCAGGAAGTTGCTAAATGACGATACGAGTTACTTCAAACCTCATCCCCAGTCTACCCAACATCCATGCAGACATTCAGTTGTTGGCATACGCCCATTTAATCTTCCGTTTTCTTTGGCACGTTTTCAGCAGCATCTTCCCTGTCCTGTCCTGTTCTTGGATGCCAGTCAATCCCCTGTTTATCCGGGCTCTTACCTAACACACAGAGCACGGGCCCTGCCATCTGCAGCCTGATAGCCGAGAGATCCACCGAGCTGTGGCACACAGTGCGAGTGTGGGGAATCAGAGAGTATGATTTCTAGAATGTTCAGGGTTTGGTGTGGACCAAGTTGGGCAGACAAAGAGAAAAAAGGGACAAAGGGCGTAACAAAGGCACTCTGAGAGCATCAAGCAGCACAAAGAATAAAGCTAAACCAAAAGAGGAACCTTAGAGAAAAAAAAAGTTCCCGTTTACAGATCAGCAGATGTCAAAACTTGTCATCAGTTGATGCAACTTGTCAAAAATGGTGTGCAACTCAAGACTGACAGCAGGTCCTTATTACGGCATTTAGCTGTTCTGCTGCAAACAAGTGGAACAAACTGCCAGTGGAGATTAAACTTTCAAACGGAGACATTTTTAAATCCAGGTTAAAAACATTTCTGTTCTCATGTGTCTATGCATGAAATATCTTTTAACTTATCTGGACTGTTGCTTGTTTTTAAATTCATTTAAATTATTTTATTTGTTTCTCTTTATATTCTTTTAATGCTTCTTCCACTCCCTGCTGCAATGCTTTTATTTTATGTAAAGCACTTTGAATTGTTTGTACATGAAATGTGCTACAGTATATAAATAAATTTGATTTGATCTACCTCAAAGCCGAGTCCCCCCTTTTGTGTCTGCATGCCTTATTTGTAGCCTAAGGGTAGACACACAGCAGCTGGGTGCATGTGTGTGGGGCTTGTTTTATGACTTGGAGAATGAAAGCTAATCTTGTGCAAGCCAACACACACACACACACACACACACACACACACACACACACACACACACACCAGGTGAATAAAACAGAGTAAAGAATGAACACCTCAGATGAAAGCATGCTGCTGGTGTCATTTTGCACAGGATCATTTCCTGGTAACTGAAGGAAAGGCGCAATATTTCAGCAACATCTAGGTCAACTAAACACAACGACACACACGCGCGCGCATCAGACACACTTAGATCCTAAATCAAAACGTATATAAGTGTGTGTGTGGGGGGGTGGGTTCTGGTTTAACTGGTTTCACTCGTGTGAGCGCATAAATAAAGTGGCGCGGACACTGTTACCATGTCTGTAAGCCAGTGTTTTCCTTCCTTCTCTCGCAACAGAACACAGCCAACATGCAGAGGGATGCTGGTCGATCAGAGGCAGGTTTTAAGTTTTAAGTGCTTTTACCGGTGATCTATCTGATTGGACCACCATGGCCAGGTGCGCCACATTCCTCATCTCACACACACCGCACCACTCACCTGAGTATAATACTGAGAACTCACCTGTTTGTCAGCTGCAGGCACACTAGGTGAGCTCCTCCTTTGATCTTGGAATGAACCGCTCGGACTGCTGCGCGTCTCTGCTGCTCGGGAGTGGCTCTGCCGGGATGGACGACGCGCACGCCTCTCATCTGCCCACTTTTATTTTACGCAGGTGAGTTAACGCCCCCCCACCCCCCACCCCCTGTACGCTGCGTTCAAGAACAACCACGTAAAAACCACGAGTTCCTGTGAAGTTTTTAAGCTTGAAAAAAGCTTTGTTACAAGAGACAGACCTGTGCACGTTTAAAAAGGAAACAACTAACTCAGCTGTAACGCAACGTTTGGTCGGTTCGTTATCAACATTTTTTATGTTCCTGTGGAGTAAAAGGTAGCAAATGACAAGTTGAGCCATCAGGGGCGTGGCTACGGGGGGGCTGGGGGGGCGCACTGCCCACCTGAGAATTTATTTTTTATTTTTTATTTAACCTTTCTTTAACCAGGAAATGGTCCCATTGAGTTACAATAACTCTTCTGCCAGGGAGTCCTGGCCAAGAAGGCGTCTTAAAAAAGTTACATTACAATAAACACAAGAGACGAGACAAAAACCACCACTACATCACATCTAAACAGAAGTAAACATATTAAAAACTGAGTATACACAGACACTAAAAAACAGACAGCGAACAAGGAATGAAATTAAAAACAATTGCAGTGGTCAGTTAATGATCATTTTAAAATGTCTTTAAATTAATTTATGGATGGAAGAACTTCAAGATTTAGAGTAGCTTGAAGTTCATTCCAAGCTTTTGGTGCATATGATGAAAAGGCTGTTTTCCCAAGTTCAGTTCTTGTAAGTGGAATATGTAAAAGTATTTTTTCTGATGACCTTCTCCTGTAAACACTATTTTGAAAAGAAAACAAATTAAAAATGTATAAAGGTAGTTTACCCATTAGGGCTTTAGCAATAAAAGTCAGCGCATGGATTTTTCTTCGGATGGAGAGAGAAGAACATTGTTCAGTTTCGTAAAGAGTGCAGTGGTGAGACCTGGCTGTAGCACCTGTGATGAAACGTAAGGCCAAACGTAATGCCCTGTCCATCCAAATAAAACTAGCCAGAAAAAAAGCCACGGTTTATTATCTCTGTTTGTGTCTTGTATTGATAGAATAAATGCAGGTGGTGATTTAAAAAAAGCACATATATCTGCAAAGTTTATAGCTTTATTTATTTTTTTGTTATCGTGTTCCCCCCCCCCTCCGTAACCTTAACTCCTTGCTGCTGAAAAAAAAGGCGATTTTCACATTTTTGGATGTTTTTGTTGTAAATAATGATCTGAAATGTAGACTTAATGAAGGTAATAAAAAGCTGGAGTTGGCTGGATGTCTCGCCCCAAGTATCTACTTGAATTTAAACCCTCAATGGAGAATGTGGAGCATGTTAATTAAAATTAAAAATGAAAATTGACGGTCATGATTTATGCTAGTGTGACCATGTTTTCATTACCGAATTGAATTATTACTATTATTATTATTATTTTTATTATTATTGTCATTATGCTTGAAGTTGTAGTAGTGGTTTTCCACCGATTTTTTTTTTTTTTTTTTTTTTATTTATTTATTTATTTTTTTTTCAGGTATTGTTTTCTGCCCCCCCAGATGAGCTAACTGCCCCCCCACACATGCCATTCTGGTCACACCTCTGGGTTGAGCCGTGCGCCTCACTGTCACAAAAGTGCGTGTTTTACTACTTTCCTCATTTTCATGTCATTTAAAAGTAAGCACATTTTATAGACTCACTTTTCATTTTCAGAAATGATGAGTTATTGCAATTGTTTGTTTGTTTTATGATTAAATAATTCCATGAAAAATAATTTAGAATTATTTCTTTTATCTCAACTTTCTAAGAGGAGAATCAGTCTGGAAATGTTCCTGAATACGACTCAAGATTTGCAGGCCTGATAAAACTCACTAAAGATGGAGACAGAAACCTTTTATTTTGGGTTTTTAGTATACTTTTTATTCTAAAAGGTGACAGCAATATCAAGCTACAAACACAAGGGGGGACTGTGACATTTTCATTGCTAAAAGTCTTCTGTAAATATTGGAATATGACATGACTACTGGGAGTATTTGGTGTGTTTTTCATGTGTGTAGGAAAGCCGACCTTCGGGGTGTGGCACTGCTGATGAGTCTGAGGTGGAAATATGACCCAAAGCTCAAACATGGCCATGATAAAAAGTATTAAATCCACCAATGTGTCAGAGTGAGTTCATGTCTTCTTTTTTTGCGGACACATTTTTTTTTGCTGACACATTTCTGTCTGCAGAGGGTATTTAGACATGAGTTAACACACACATCCCAAACAAGGCTATGGGCCTACCTGCATACCTGTGCCATCCACCAATGAGCTGTTGCTTTAATTCCCTACCATATATGGTTAAAAAAGGAGCAGAGGGAGTCAGAAATAGAAGATTTCCTGAAGGAGAAAAAGTTCGAGAGCAGAGAATTGGAGTAAGGCGGGGTCTATTGTTTCTTTTGCGTGGTGTTAACTTTCTTTGCGAGCCCTGTCATTAGCCTGGGCCCCCAGTTCCCGTGCTGTTTCACGTTTGTCACACATCAAAGATGAGCTGATAGAAATGAAGGGGGCAGCATGCTGGAGCATGAATTCAATAATTACACTCTACTATATCAGCATGTTTTAAGGTGTGGTTTCCACTGAAGGCAATATAAAAATAAAAAAAACAGTAGGCACTCAGATAAAAGAAGACACAAACTTGGCACTAAAATTAGTTTAGTTGTTTCAGAAGTAACAGAGGAGCTGATATTTAAATGTGGATGACAAAAGATTTAACGCCTTGCGTCTCACACGTACAATAAAATGCCCCCATATCTTCAAATGAGAATGACTGCGTCTGATTTCTAATCAGTGAAAGAATAAAGATACTTGATTAACACAAAAAAAGGTTAAATTAACAAGTTAAAATCAGTCCTCTCTCATTTAAAGTACATGAATGTGCACACATTTTTGCCAACTAAAAGGCTTTAACCTGCTGAGGTCCTCACAGAGTAAAATGCTGTACAGTTGGTCAAAGTTTTTCTCCAGAACCGGCTGTTTGCTCACTCAGGCGAGGTCCTGCATTCATTTTCGCCACCACAGGGCACGGTCTGTTCTTTCACCGCCTCACAAATGCAGCTTCCTGCAACAGTCTCTCGCACATCTCATTAAAAACCCCGATAAAAGGTGATTTTAGAAAAAAAAAGTGCCTCGGGTTAGTTCAAATCTGTTTGGTCTGCTGTTGCATAGGCTGTAAAGTAGAAGCAAAACAAGTCATGTCATGTCTGTCATGTCATGCAGGAACCAGCGATACATTTCACAGAGCAGGAAACTGCGAGGCCACTGCAAGAAGAGAAGGATGACTGTGTTCAACAAAGCAAGGCAAGGCAATTTTATTCATAGAGCACAATTCCTACACAAGGCAATTCAAAGTGCTTTACAGCTACATAAAATCACCGGAAGGCAATAAAATCATTAAAACCCATCATTTATTCATTCATTTAAAAGCAAAGAGTGCAGATAAAATACTTTCAGGTGTCATATGCACAGATAAATAGAACTGTTTTCAGCCTGGATTTAAACATTGTCAGAGTTGAGGCCTGTCTCACATCTTCTGGAAGACTGTTCCAGATTTTAGGAGCATCAAACTGAAACGCAGCCTCACCTTGTTTAGTCCTGACTCTGGGCACCAGCAGGAGACCCCTCCCTGAGGCAGGAGACCCCTCCCTGGGGCAGGAGACCCCTCTCTGGGGCAGGAGACCCCTCCCTGAGGTTCTCAGAGCCCGAGTTGGTTCATATGGCTCTAACATGTCAGAGATGTACTTTGGCGCTTGACCGTGAAGAGACTTGTACACAAGCAGAGCTGTTTTAAAGTCTATTCTCTGAGCGACAGGAAGCCAGTGCAGAGACCTGAGCACTGGACTAATATGGTCGTATTTCCTGGTTCTAGTCAGGACTCGAGCAGCAGCGTTCTGGATGTACTGCAGCTGTCTTATAGCCCGATTAGAGAGCCCAGTGAGCAGGCCGTTACAGTAGTCTAACCTGCTGGAGACAAACGCATGGATCAGTCTCTCTAAGTCTGCTTTAGACACTATTCCTTTGATTGTGGCAATGTTTTTTAGATGGTAAAAAGCTGCTGATGTTACAGATTTAATGTGGCTGTTAAAGTTCAGGTCTGAGTCCAATATTACCCCGAGATTTCTAACTTGATAGTTAGGTTTTAGAGAGAGAGTCTCAAGGTGACTGATAACACTTTCTCTTTGTTTCTGTGGGCCACAGACAATGATTTCAGTTTTGTCTGTTTAGCTGGAGGAAATTGTTTTGCATCCACACACTGATCTGTTCCATGCAGCAACACAACGTATCTACAGGCCCGTGTTCTCCTGCCGTCAGTGACACGTAGATCTGAGTGTCATCTGCATAGTTGTGGTAGGACACATTATAGCTGCGTATTAGCTGGCCTGATGGGAGCATGTACAGATTGAACAATACGGGTCCCAGGATTGACCCCTGGGGAACCCCACAGGTCATAGCCATTTGGTCTGAGACACAGTTACCGATTTCAACAAAATATTTCCTGTCCTCCAGATAGGACTTGAACCAGTTTAAAGCACGACCAGAGATTCCCACCCAGCCTTCTAACCTCTGTAATAAGGTCGCATGGTCAACTGTGTCAAAGGCAGCACTCAGGTCCAGCAGAACTAAGACTGAGACTCTACTTGCATCTGTGTTCAAGGCGGATATCGTTTGTCACCTTGATCAGAGCTGTCTCAGTGCTGTGGTGGGGCCTAAAGCCTGATTGGAAAGTATCAAAAGCATTTTTAGACAGGAGAAAGTCACTAAGCTGTTGGTATACAACTTTTTCCAGGACTTTGCCTAAGAATGGCAGGTTTGATATCAGGTTTGATATAGAGACAACACGGGAAGCCGGACAGCCTCTCCCATTCTCTGGCGAAATTGCTACATCTTCAATGTTAAATTGACGATAAAACAGTTATTCACAAAACACAAGATATGCCCAATACTGCATTTACTTTCATAACTACAACATGTTGTCCTGTAGCTTAATGAAGTGATTTGTTCTGAAATCGCCGCCGTTCACTGAGGAAATCATGTTATGAAGCCGCCACTAACAGCCGGGCTTCCGAGCCGAGGGCTGCCCGGCTTCAGGAGGGGGCGGGAGAGTCACGTTTTTTCTACAATTCTAGGTCATCATTGGCTAAATCGACAAAAACTCACCACTTCCGAGGCTGCCCGGCGTCTCTGGGGGTAGATTAGACGTGGGCGTGTCAATATGAGGGGCTGTGTCGTGATGATTGGAGTCAGTGTTTGTCCATCATGAGAGATTCTGTGGCAGCCGAATTTTTAAGCGGGGAGAAGCACGCTGGAACTTCAGTCCCAAAGCGGATACGAAAGAGACTGCTTGTCTGTGAAAGTGCTGTAATACTTTTAGTCGTTTGTTTCCAGAATTCATGCTACCCATTCACAAATGTTACCTTTTTTAAGAATACTTACCACCACCATCAAACTCTAAGTATTCATTATGACAGGGGAAAATGCTCCACAGATTCTGATCCAGCCATTTACAGGCCTTAGATTCCATCATACTTGATTTTGGCCTTGCTGTTAGAATTTTCAAAGTCTATACCTTCTTTCTGTGTATTTGCTGGGCATACTTGTCATACTAGACACAGCTATGTTATAACTAATTCTTTTGAACTTTGCTATCTTCTGCTTTGGGATGGCACGAGCCACTACAACCCTGAACGCGTAATATGGGCTTCCCCTGTTTTAAAAGTCAGCAGCCGCCACTGTTTGATATGGGCCGGTAGTTGTTCAGTACTGTGGCATCAGGATTGCTCTTCTTTAGAAGAGGCTTAATGGCAGCGGTTTTTAAGGCCTTTGGAAATGTTCCAGTCTGGAGTGAGATGTTGACTAGATGAGCGAGTTGTGGAAACAAACTGCTCAGCACAGACTTTAGGAATCTAGTGGACGTTGATGAACTCAGACTGCAGATGGTCTCTTCGACTGTTGTGTCAGTAACAGGTGTGAAATGTGTCAGCTCTAGGTGTCCAACTGGCTGCAGAGTAGTTATTTGTGTTGTGGAAATTATTGCATTTTCAAGGTAAAGTAAGCAGACTTTACCTTGAGAGTTGGGTTTAAGAATAACAAGGGCAGGCTGCAGCGTGTCATCCACTCTGCGCAGAAGGTGATCGGCTGCAGTCTGCCATCTCTGCAGGACCCGTACGCCTCCAGGACGCTGAGGCGTGCAGGCAAGATAGTGGCCGACCCCTCCCACCCCGGACACAAACTTTTTAAAGCACTCCCCTCTGGCAGGAGGCTGCGGTCCATCAGGACCAAAACCTCCCGCCACAAGAACAGCTTCTTCCCCAACAAGGCCCGCTGTACCCCCCCACTGACACTTTATATATTTACGTTATATTAACGTTCTGTCTCGCTGTAACGCACTCTTCTTACAAATACTTTGCACATATTTTTAATTTTTTTACATTTATTACTTTATTCTATTATTATTATATTTTTGTTTTGTTCTTATGGCACCAAACAGACCAGGCCAAATTCCTTGTGATGTACAAATTACTTGGCAATTACTTTTCTGATTCTGATTCTGAATAACTGTATTTCATAGGTGTGTGATGTGCAAATTTCAGTGACTTATTTTCAAAATAGGCTGAGGCAAGACAGTCAGAGACTGAAGTGTTATTTGATGTTCAGTTACAGTTCGAAAGCATCAGATTTAAAACTGTCGCAGAGGAGCATTAACAGGTTCTGCATGACACAGTTACACCTTCCCTGAGGTCAAATGTGTCAGCTTATAAAATACAGATGGGAAAAGTGCTTCCCACTGTGGACAAAAGTGGAAATGATCAGAAATAAGAAAAACTGCAACAACGTTTCCACTGAAGGAATCTTTTCCGGGGGGACAGGGATCTTTTCGGGGATGCTCCTCTCGGCCTTTTCCGTTTCAACCCCAGGAACCAGGGGCTAAAAAGTTATGGAGGGGGAATTTCAGAGCTCAACTTCCTGTTGGCAAAGATCAATCTGTACATTAATACTTGCTCTTAACAAGCATGCTTCTGTTTATCAGTTATGAACACAAAGTGCAGTCAGTGCACACAAGTGAAATATATGTGATCCATATTATAAATTGTGAGCTAGACTTTTCAGCAACTTCATGGAACAAAGTGTGTGTGAGCAGATAAAGAAATTAAGGTAATGCCCGCTGTTAATGATCCTCTCCTTTCTATTAACAAACTGTAGATTTAAGGGGATTAAATCACAAAATGTCTAAATGAAATCTAATGGAAATACTTTGACCTTAAGTGTTATCTAAATGAAAATCACTTACCCTTTTCAGAATAAAGTTCCTTGATGTGATTGCTTGATATCTTTTTAATTTCTTTTAATCTTTTAAAGCTAGCTTTTTATAATCGAGGCTTCAAAAGAAATAACTACACTCCTGGTGACCTGAAGAGTTTCCTAAAGAGTGGCATCTGAAATTCTCCTTGAACTCTTATCAACTGAATACCAAAGGATTGAATCTCCAACTTTATTCAGGTTTGGATATATAAAATTGAAGCTGCAATGTAAAAGAACAATGATCAGAGATCAGTATGCTGCTATGATTTAAACTGCTAATATTAGGAATAATACTTTTATCCACAATGAGACGGAATGAGACTGCTTTAAAAAAAATAAAATTGCCTTTTCTTTTTAAATAAAAAAATCAGTTTTCTTGATTTTGTGTGTTTGAAACAAAGTTTATTATTGGAGGAGATCTGGAAGATGATATGTCTAATATTGGATCCAAATAGTCATTAAGATTGCCACCAAGAACAATATTTGAGGCTCCATCACCCACGAGCAATTAAGAAATATTGTGCTATAAATTTAGGTCATCAATATTTGGACCTTGCACATACAGTAGAGTAATTGGACATGAGTAAACAGAACCAGAAATCAAGATAAATGTCCCCATGTGCATTGATTCGGCTTCAGCAAAACAAATGACAACAAATCAGATCTTAAAAAAGAGCAGCCACTCTTCTAGCTGTGGATGCAAGTGTGGTATACCTGTGAGACTCAAAGTTTAAGTTTATGTTCTAACAGTGTTTTACATTATTTCCCAGGCCCATAAAGTTTCATTCAGTAAATATTTGTGGGAATAGGGTTGTTTAGCAGAAATGACATCCACATATGTTTTGTTTTGCTTGTACTTTGTGGTTGGCTATAATAAGCGTCTTTGAGCATTTGGAAAAGCGCTTTATCAAACTTATGTATTATTATTATTATTATTATGATGAGCATTCAGCAATCCAAGATCATTCCGACTGTAATAGAGCTGATTATCATGTTTTCTACTTAATTTTCTTTGTTAAACACACGTCATTTTTGCATTTCTTTTGCACTGCTTTGCTTTCTCACCACACTTATGAGACGTTCTGGTATTTTGGAATATCAAGTAACTTGTATTTCTGGTGTTGTTTTTGTCTGGCTTCCTCAGACCACCTGACAAAGTGTCCACGGGAAACGCAATGAACCCCCCGCCGCCTCCGCTGCCTCCACATGGTGTAAATGTGAGCGATGGAGAAAAAGCACTGCGTACTTTGTAGTGATATACACACTAATAGGTGCTATATATACGTGTCTGTGCATGTGAACAGGTCAGGTAAATGTGGCGGTTTGAATGATTAAAGTAGAAAAAAATAGTGTTATATATTTCTGATTGAATTTCTTGATTTTTAGGGAAGAATCATTCATATAACTCTTTCTGAAAGACTGAAAGCTCACAGGCATTCCACATTCAACATGATTTCTGCTGTGTCCATTGTGCACAGAAGGGTCTGAGTTTTATCAGGTCTTATCTAAATGATTTTACGCATATTCCCCCAATGTCCGCATTAGAGAAAATCCTAACTAAAAACCCCCCTGGTGGAGGTATGATCTCTGAATTGTATAATCTGCTGGTGACATCTTCTCCTGATTCCTCTGCTGCTCAGCTTTATGCATGGAGATCTGATCTACAGGAGGAATTTACAATGGAACAATGGAGCAAAGCATGCAAATTAGCCCAAACACAGACGGGTAACACACGTCTAAGACTGCTGCAATTTAATGAGAGTGTACATTACACCAGAGAAACTTAACTAATTTAATATGCAGATTCCTGACCTCTGTAATAGATGTGGAGAAGATAAGGGCACATTGTTTCACTGTTTATGGTCATGTCCAAAAATAAAAGGATTTTGGGAAGAGGTTAGAGAAATAATACAGGAGATTTTATCAATTAGGCTAGTGATGGAACCCAAACTTTTCCTACTGGGCTTATATCCTATAAGACATAACTTAAATCAATTTGAAAAAATCTTCATAAATATGGGAATACTACAAGCAAAGAGAGTGATAGCTTTAACTTGGAAAAGTATTGGCAAACCAAGTATTGTGCATTGGTTAAAAGAAGTATCTTTAGGTTAACCTAATGAGATGCGACACACTTCTCCAGCTTTTAGCACCACTTTGAAGCCTTTTGCTGCCCTCATCACAACCTGTGAGATGATATTTTTCATGTAAATGTCTCACTTTCAAAACGTTGTTTTCCGTGTTCCACTTCTAAACTAAACCCCCGCACAGGGTGTAGTTACATTTCGTAACTCGAGGACATCTCTGAAAACAAAATGCCACCACGACACAAAACTCTTTTTTATTTTTAATGAATTTTTATTTATTTATTTGGTTTTTAAGTGTTTTATTTTTTTTTTCTCCAAAAGAAATCCTGAGGTATTCACAATATAATGGCAATTATTCTTTTTGAAATGATACTAGGGAGGGGGTGGGGTGGGGTGGGGTGGATTAAAACACAGCCAAAAAAAACAAAACAAAAAAAAACAAAAAAAAACAAACAAAAAAAAAACATTTACAGAGATGGGCAGTAAAGCTGTGTCGATTGATAGAACAGGAACAGTCAAGACAACATATCCATGGTGTGTCGTACATACAAGTAGCCTTTAAACAGCGGCGAGTGAAGTCAGTCCTCCCCACAAACCAACCCTCCAAACCAGCAAAGTCATGCAAGTGAGACCGACGACTGCATTAAAAAATAAAATAAAACGAGCAACAAACCCCAAAGTAGGCCTTTTTTAAAGTAGACCTATCCCACCGTGCAACCAGGGAGTGCAGATAATCAACAAGCCAATCAGTCCGCTATTCTCAATCTATAACAAAGGCTGAAACACATTTAGGAAACAAAACCTGGCGAGCATTCAGTACTCACCGGTTAAAAAGCCATCACATTTTCAAACAATACGAGCTTTGACTGAGTTAAATACACTATGTTGTTGCTTTAAACCATCACCAGTTCGAATGTCGGGGCCTTCCGAGAGGGTAGACGGTAAACTACAGAACACGCCACAGTAAAGCCAACAAAGGCGCACTTTACTTAAACTGGCTGGATGTTAGTGTGATGGCTGAAAACAACTGTTTCCTTTCTGTACACAAAAGGTAAAATGCCAATGAGAACCTACTCCTCTTCCTCGAATCTCGCCTGCCCTCGACTAAAAAACAAACAAATAAAAAAGCAATATGAAAAAAACAACAACAAATAACCAATAAATAAATATCAGTGAGAAAAATACACTGCTGAATTATTTTCTGACTTTGTGTCACAGATTTATATGATTGATAAAATAACTGCTGTGACTTTAAGAAAATAAGGAAAACACCCAATATTCTCCTCGGCACAATAATCTGCAACACACACACACACACACACACACACACACACACACACACACACACACACACACACCAAAGAAAAAAAAGAAAAAATACAACCCATCACAAGTGCAACATCAGTCATGACAGTCTCAGCATTACAGAAGAAAGTCTGGTATCTGACCATCAGCTCACAACTACAGCATCAGACCAACACAACAGAATAAAAACAATCAGGAAATAAAACTGAATAAAAATAAATGGGATAAAGGGAGGGGGGGGGGGGGAATAACAGCACACAATTTATGAGCCATACCGGGTAACGAGAAATAACTTGATCATGGAATTGATGATCAAAGGAAAAGGAAATATAATAACAGTAACAACAACAAAATAAAAATACTATTAGACTGAGTTCAGAAGTTATTCTTATGAGGCGGACAAATTACAGCGTAAAGGTGAGAAAAACCATCACTCCACGTCGCCAGCAAAAAGAAACCCTCAGAAAAAAAAGTCTGGGATCACCCACTTATTTCTTTGTTCAATTTGGTGTCATCATTGCCCTGAATAATAATAATAATAATAATGATAACAATAAAAAGTGTAATCATAGCAATCATAAAAAAAAACAACAACAATGGACAAAATTAAAAGCTGATAATAATAAGAATTATAATCCCCATCACTTTTGGTAGACAAATAAACATCACACACCCTCTCTGCGTGTTCACACAGGCAACTAAAAAGAATGACACACAACACACAGATGAGGGGAAACGGGACCACCAAACTTCCTTTTTTCCTAACAAACACTGTTGGCTAATAAAGATACAGCTCCTCCTCCTCAACAAGCGACGGGACAAAGTCAAACGGTATATTGCAACAAAAAAAAAGAGAAAATTCGACAAACATTACAAAAAATTAGAAAAAAAAAACAAGTGTATCTTTTCCTAAACACACAATAGTTCAAATCTTAAAAAAAAAAAAAAAAAACAGAAAGAAAAATACATACGATAAGTGTAAAAATCATAAATAAAGATAAAGTTTTGTGCATCCCCATCCCAACCAGCCATTGTCGAGGGGAAAAAAAACCTCCAAAAACAACAATAAAACAAACAAAAATCAAAACAATGGCAGTTCCATTGGTGACAATAACATGCAACTGATATACTTTACAGCACTGATCTGCATCTCCCCAAAACTACAACACCCCCCCAGTCTGACACCAGTCACTCCCCGAACCCCATACAATCCTTAAATATTTGTCAGCTCATTCAAAACACATCTCTTGCTCGGTCTCGTCCCTGTGAACTAACAAAAGGCGGCGATGTTAAATCACACTGGAGGGAGCGATGGGTGGAAAACACCTTCGCTAACTCCGCTTAATCTGTAAATCTATGTATGTACAAGAAGCCCCCCCCCCATCAAAGCAAGCGGACATGGTTTGAATGACTGCATAGTGAAAATGATATTTGGTTTACTTACAGATGAGGCTGCAACACATACGCACACACAAGGCACGGCACCGGTACGCTAGCTGTTTACACATAACTGCTGGCCTTGCACTGGACAAGCTAATATACACATAAAGCCACTATTGGCAGGAGCCAGCACTGCTGTGTAGAGAGGGATAACTTTAGACATTCGGTGTGAGTGTGTAGATTAGTCATCAGATGGGTTTGTCTGTCCCCCCCCCCACACACACACACAATCAGATGACTGACTGGTGTAGCACAACACTGTCATCCAATCAGGCAGCTGGTTGTAAAACGTAACGCGGTCCAGTGAGTGTGCGCGTATGTGTTTTCTAAGTACATCGCTTAATAACAGAAAAACCCCCGACAGTGGGAGACCGGGTCCAGCTTTGGACACAAGCTAGCAGAGAACCACACGAGAGTTTTGACAGCGAACGTTGTAGTGAGAGTGCACCGTCCCCTACAGAGATTATATCTGAAACTGCACCAGTGAGGATGTCTCGGGGCCGTGCTGGCAGAGCAGGACAGCAGCACCAAATCTGTGGCTTCAAATCAGGTCTGGGTCACATCTGGTGTCATTATTAGGGGCCTGACAAAGGCTGGACTGACGGAGCTGTGCCAACGCAACACGACATCTGCTCAGGGGTCTGAAATATCAGGCGAGAATGACCGTGTTTGGGATTAGCTGGCTTAGTTTTAGCCAAGACAGATCACCACGGTAAACTATTCGATCAAATACTTAACAATCAGCTCCCTGGAATCATCATCTAGATACAATTTGTTGAAGTATACAATATTCTTCATGTGGGGGAGCATGTTTCCACTCCGCTTTTAAGAGAGGAGATGGCGGCGGCCTTATTATTTATTAAGAACTGAATGGGGGTGGGAATCTATAAGCTTGTCTTCGTCCCACTTCTTTCCAAGCTTATTTGAATCTAAGTTGTATAAATGTACTTCTAAAATACTACGAATAAGTTCAGTTTGTGTATTGTACAAAAATTGTAATGGACTTAGCCGCTTGTTCAGTATATTATTTTTGCTTGGAATAAACTAAACTAAACAGGAGATCACGGAGCATCAGATAAACAGCCTTTTTTACGCTCTTAATCCTAAATACCTTTAAAATAACACGCTGCCCACTTTCACATATTTCAGTGAGAGCACTTGTAGCAGAGAGTGTGAATATGACGCACAAATTTTCATTTTCTGTGGCAATGGAGGGAGCTTTCTAAAGTTTAATCAATAATAAGACCACAGGGGGTTATATGCCTGGGTTTAGTGTTTTTTTTTTTGGTGCTTACCAGGTTGTTGGTAGGCCTGCGGTGAGACCGGTTCACTGAGCAGATGCACGAGCTGGCTGGTTTTATCGTCTGGCTCCTGCTGTATGTAAGTGCAACAGTCTCCCTCACAGTATATATGACACTTACATGGCACTGCTGTAATACAGCACCCTATCCCACCCTTTATACACACACACACACACACACACACACACACACACACACACACACACACACACACACACACACACACACACACACACACACACACACACACACACACACACACCCACACCCTCTTCCACTAGCTAGAGTAATTTTCACATATAATCAAAGCGGAGAGTAATCAATTTCAACGTTACAAACCATAGTCATAACAATAACAACAATGTTCTTGTGTTTTCGTTGAGTTGTGGTCACCTTTGGTGTGAACTATCAAGGTTGTTAAGCTTACCGGCGACCTCTGGGCAGATGGAGGGATGGATGGACAGGGTTCCGGATGGATGTGACAAAGAAAAAAAAAAGAATCTGGACAGGCAGACACCCCCTCTAATAATATCTACACTGTACAGAATTGTAGTGTGGTGTAGTAGTTATACATATATATATATATATATGTATGATTAACTTCTTCCATTACACATAGAGCTACAGTCGAGAGGTGTGCGTTTATACTTTGTGTGAGTTTGTTATGTTTCGCATCCTTCCACTTTCACCACTTATTAACCGAACCTTCACTCACTTGCTTTTGCTCTCTTCAGACTTGCGCGCCTTTTGTATTTGGTAACACGTGTAGACATTGCATTATTATTTCATTCATTTGGCTTAAAAGAACAAGAATAAAATATTTGTCCTTTGGGAAAAAAAAAAAAAGAAGTGACAGCAGCGTCTAAAGCAATAAAACGTAGCAGCAGTAGAAATGTAAATAAATAACAAAGTCTGAACGGAAAACAGTAATCCAAAACAACACGCTAAAAATCACAAATGGTAGGTTGGTGTTACACCATGAAAGCTTTTTTACAATAACCAGCCAGCCTAACAGCTGGGCAGATGTTCTCCCTTTCCCACACACTAACTTCCCATCAACCAACTCCAGTTCGTCTCTGACTTTTCTTCGTCTTGCCGTCCCACTTTCTGTACACTCGCGGTCTCCCTTCTCGCCTCACTGCATCATCTCCTCTCGTGTTCCCGTCGTGTCATTTCTGCTCATCTTTTCTGCCATCTCCACAACGTTCCTGTACCTCTGAGTCTCACTCCCCGACCTTTGACAGTCTCCCCCCTCCACTGCAGCTCCTCAGCTCTGTGTGTTCGGCTGTAGTTTGGTTTGGTGTGTGTGACGGAGTGCGGGAGGTTGGAGGTTGCACCTAAATCTAGCAGGCTTTGGCTGTGGCCCTACAAGAGGGGAGGCGCTAGCACTCCAGTCGCTCATAAACAAGAGCATCTGTTTAGGTGTGTCTTGTTCTTGAAGCCTTGCACGCTCACTTTCATCATAACGATCTTCAAGAACTGAGAGGGGTCAAAGTCTAATAACCTGGGGGCCACAGGCCGTCTTGTCAGGGTCAACAAAATAATCCACAACATCATATTTTAACGATTCTTTAACCTAATTCATCAATGAGCTATTCAGCAGAAAATTTATCTGCAAAACATTTGACCATAAGTACCATTAACATCAATTAGTAGGTATGGTCAGGTGGTTATAAATGACTCTAGTGTGATAGAAAAAAAAACCTAATTATCCGTAAATACACGCTAAAGGACGAGAATATCGGACTTCTTTTCCTTCTCAAATGATGCTAAAATTCTCAGGAAGGCTTTAAACTATTCAACAATTTTTAAGGTCTCCATGTGAGGACCACATCACCAACTCAGAAAACGATCAGGAAATTTACAAAACAGGAAAATACTGAGATCACCTCGACTTTCACTTGCATTGGTCTGAAAAAAAAGGTAAAACCTATATGGATTAAATAGAAACTAATTGTACAGAAATGAATAATTTGTGTTTGTACTTAAAACAATCAAATCAGCGATTAAACAAAAGCCTTTCCAGTGGGCAGATAGTGTGGCACTCCTCCTCGAGGCCCTAAAAACAACAACATAACTACGTAATTCCGACTTGCTGGCGATCATAACTTGAAACTGCACCAAAGCATCTTCTGGGCTCCAACAACAACCTGCATGCAGCCTTTGGTCTGGTAACACTGCGGAGCATTACATCACACTAAACAGCTGAGGCAGACAGAGTGCTGGGCAAGAGAAAGAGGTAGACGCAGTGAAGTGAAGAAACGCTCCACAAGTAAAACCAGATCTACCTCATGTACTTTGTGCAAGACAAGCTCAGATCCTTTGCCTTGTGAAAAAGCCCTCTGCACCCGTTTTTAACCCCAAACCTTTCTCACACACTACAAACGGGTATCAAATACCAAAAATGCTCATCAACTCCTCTATTCTTCCCCTTTCCCCTCTTAAAGCAAAGTCATAGTTTCCACATTGGTCACCTGGCCTTACACATTTTCTTAGTATGCCTCCATCTCTTGAAATACTCTCGAGTTCAACCCATTCTTAATATACACAATCTATAAAGCTAGGATGTAGCACTAATTTTTTTGTATTTTTGTCTTTTTTCCCCCCAATGAAGCAGCTGCTAAAAAAAAAAAAAAAAGAAGGGACTTCTAACAAATTTCACAGCAAAATTGATGAGGAGTGCTATCCCTACGTACACGTCATAAATGCATAGCAAGCAGATTAAATCATACTGGTGTTAGAGCTGCAGTGTGACGGTGGATGAATAAATGATAACTAATAAAAGTGTGTTGTGATATCTAAGCATACACATGGAAAAGCTCACTCATAAACAAATAGACACACACACACACACACACACACACACACACACACACACACACACACACAGAACCACATGTAGACTCAGCCTGAGAATGTGTGATAGTAGAAACACCTGAAGAATCATAATTGCACCAGACATAGTTTTGTCCTTCATCATCACATATGTACAAGAGCGAGTTGTGTTTGCTAAAGTTAGCAGACGTTTAGTTCCAGTGTGTAGTGACTACTCTGTTGACTAATCCAATGGCTTGGATCAATGCTGGAAACAGACATACAGGTGAAAAATCTACTGAAAACTGGAGACAATGTATAAAGAACACAAGAGACAGTTTGTATGCGAGTGTGTGGCTGTTATACACACTGATGTGACAGTATGATGACACAATGTGTGAACGAATGAAGCTAACTACAGTGTGTACCTTTCCCTGTTCCCTCCTCCCCGTGTCTGCCAGTCCAAATGTAACACACTAAATTCAAACCACATTTTGTCATGTATCCATCCCTCCGTCAGTCCACCTCTGTCCATTGCTCCATCTGTCCATCCAGAGTCCTCGACTGAGTCTTCGCCTCCCTGTCCTTTATGGGCTCTTTAGGTTCTCCGGTGGACAGATGGACAAACGCGATGGGTCGAGAGCTGGGCGTAGCAGCTAACGGCTAGACTAGAGCAGACTGAGTCTGGGCTAGGCGAGGCTAAAGCTTGGCTAGTCTAGCGTATGGCTAAGCTAACGCCAGGCTGGTCAAGGCTAGGCTACCTACTGAAGAGCGAGTGGAGCATATGCTGATGGCTGTAACACTGGCTGCTGCGAGGCGATTCAGTGCGATCCATCACCGTCTGAAACCATCCTGCCACCTCCACCTCCAGCACTTCGTAGCGACGGATGAAACTATGCTCCTGTAACAAGGGAGACAAAAAAATAAAATTGTGAGATTAGCAAAATGTGTATTTTACAAATATCTGCTGGTCTTTACAAGTTGGAACTTACCAACAGCTGGTGGTATTTTGGCCTTTTTCTGTGATCCTTTGTGAGGCTGTAGAAAGATATGCATGTAAGTTGTAGATCAGGGGTGTCAAACTCAATTGCACAGGGGACCAAAATTCAAAACACACTTTAGGTCGCGGGCCGAACAGAATAAACATTTATTGAACACACTAAAACTAAATGTTTTTTGAACATAAATATGAATAAAAACAGACAGGAATGTTATTCTGGAATAAATAAACTTAAACTTGAAATAACTTGCTCTCCATAAAAATATATCCACTCAAAAGAGTTAGAAATATGAACATGCTGCAAAAAAACGCCTGAAAAAAATAAATAAAAATTGTGACAGTGCTTGTGCTTTAAGTAAACATTGAAATAACAAATCAAAACATTTGAATTTCTTTGCTTTTATGTCATTTTATATAAAAAAAACTTAAATTTTAAATATCCCAAATGATCTTACTCTCCATAAAAATATCTCCTGTCAAAATTATACAAGTTAGAAATATGAACATGCTGCAAAACAAAACAAAACCTGGAAATGTAAATAAAATTTGTGCTTTTCAGCAATAACAAATAACGAATCAAAACATTCAGTTTTCTTTGCTCTTATGCCATTTTATCAGAGCTGGATGCTTGGCATCTTTTTTTGGCAACAAGTTCGCATTATGGGATCTGTAGTTTATTGTGTTACCAGCGCTTCATATTAGTAACAATAATATAAAATGATCTCGCGGGCCGGATATAATTGCAAGCCGGGCCGGATGTGGCCCGCGGGCCTTGGGTTTGACACCTATGTTCTAGATGGACAAGTCTACTTAAAACTGAAAGAAAATTTGATCTATTTATGTACCACATGTCTTTTCAGCCCAGTGTTCTCGTTTTCCAAAAACAACACTGACACTTTCAACAGGATAGACAAAATATCTAACGAGCCCGTTGAAAGCAGACAGGCTTTTATTGAACCTCTGAATGTGGACACAGTTGTGTCGCACATTCAGAGGTCATCAGTCGCTTTGTTTCAGAGAATAGAGCCAACGTAACTATAAACACCTGCACCAGATTTGGATCTCATTCACAGTACAGTTAAATAACCTCACAGATCTGAGAGGACCCCAGGCAGCATGCGTCAGCCTCACAGTGCCACTCCAACTCACCAGTCTTTGACGAAGGACTGGAAGTCGAGGGAAAAACCCATGCCGAGAGGCAAGAGAGGAGGATCTTCCTGCAGCACTTTGGTCAGAACCTCAAAGTCCGTCTTACAGTTCTTGTACGGAAACTGTCCTGTGGCTAGCTCCACCTAGAGGACACATTAATAAGACATAAATAAATAAATAAATAAAATAAAAAAATCAGTTCCCGCAACAACAAATCCTTCATCCTTTTAATTACTTCATTAAAATAAAAAAAATAAAAAATCATATTTAATGTTCTGTGCTTGACACCTTGAATCTGTCCAATGAGTCACCTGGTGAGTCTGGTATAACAGTTTCTTGATTTTTCCAGTAAGCACCATGGGAGCACTAACAATGAGCCAATCAGTGCAGACATAGGCCAAACACATTTGTAAAGCTGTTGTCAAGCTGTGCGATGCTATAGGGATATTTCTAAATGAGCAGTGCTCACTTCTTGTTGCCGCTCAGAAGGCATGAATGTTTTTGACCTGAACAAGTCGAATTATTGAGGCTTTCGGTTTCTAGTTTTGTTACTGTCGATCTTTATTTCCTAGCATAATTTAGTAAAAATGGAGCTCAAATTTTGTTTGTGCTCAAATTCTGGTGAATTCGCACATGCCAAAGAAATGTTTGTGTATACGTCGGTTGAATGGTGCCCATGACCTGTTGTATTCTATTCTATTAATTTTTTTTAACCTCTCTCTAGTGTAAATATCGAGAAAATATAGAATTTCTCATCTGCAGATGTTTTCCGATAATTTTAAGTCATGCCACACTAGGGATGTCACGAGAACCGATACTTCGGTACCAAGCCGATGCCACAATTCTAAAACGGGACGGTACTCATTTTTCTATAGTACCATAGGTACTGGGGATGAAATTCCTCCAAAGGTCACGTGGGCACCTATAAGTGTTCTCGTGTGCCGTTAAATGCCAAAGCAACATGGAAGATGGCAGCTGCAGCGAAAGCTCCGCCTCGACTCGTCGAAAAGAAAAGAAAAATAGTAAAAGTCGTGTCTGGAAGCACTTTGAGGCGAATGATCAGGGATTAGTATTAAATTCGCAAAAACCTATATGCAAACGATGCCAAAGAGCTTTTCAGACGAAAGGAGGACACACTCCCAATATAGCGAAGCTCCTCAAAGACAGAGATCCAGATTTATTCACAGAAGTCATGTTAACACCCATTGTTCTCCGTCGAACGAACTCCCCATCGCACAGATATGAAACGCATATCACAAGAAACAGCGGAGGCAGAGCTTTGCGAAGAGTGTCTGTACATACCGAAATAATCACGTTATGAAGACGACAAACAAACAGAACAAAGTTATGTCTTTGCAAAGTACACAATGCACCGTATTTCAAAAATAAACAGCAGAACGTACCCTTTCCGAAAGTATTCCTTGTTTCTGTGTGACAACGCCAGTTATCCAGTTTTGAAATGGATGAAATAATGCATCTGCTTACATTGCAAAGACTAAAGTTGTGTTCAAAAGACGTGCGCGGATCACCTGCGTCCAAAGGCGCACCTTGTCAACAGGCAACTGCTTGGAGCCCCGAGCCTCTAGGGGGCCCTCTAGAGCTAAGGTGCATCAATCAAAGATTGTCTAGTTACTTTATGAACTGTCTCAAACAGTGGCGAACGTTCGTGGTGAACATGTTTTCTTTGAACAGTTAAATTTAAATGATTCAGTCAAAGATTGTCTAGTTAACATGCCAATCTATAATTCCATAATTGCATTGTTGACTTCGTCAAACTCACGTCAAGTTCCACTGTAGGCTATGTTCGAGGAGAACTAGCCCCTCAGAGTGTTTGCGATTGTTGGCAACGTTCGCCGGAAATTCAAGGCTAGTGGAAAATAAAAACCATCTGGGATCCTGAGCCAAGATTAATAAAGTATGTGGAAGTAAAATGGTAAAACGTTTACCAGAGAGATGCCAAGGCTCCACACGTCTGCTCGGATGTCATAGTCAGGTTTGGTGGGATCTGGAGGGTCTATTCTTTCAGGCTACAAGGACCCAAAAGCAAGGAACATATATGCAGGTATTTCATTAACACACTGTCAGTTACGCACTTTAACTTAATTTCTGTGTTCAAATTTGACTTTTTCTTTTCGGAATTATTTAACGCCAAGGAGTCACAGAAAAGAAAAAAAGTTAGGAGAGATTTGAGAGGACTTTCAACTAAAGACTAAAATGACTGAAGTTTACAATATGCGAGTGTTTGCGCGGATATTCGCTCACCGCCATGTAGGCAGCACAGCCAGCACTACGAGTCTTGGCCTTGGAGTCGACAAGGCGACCACTAATGCCGAAGTCGCACAGCTTGATCTGACCCTTAGCATCAAGGAGGATGTTGGAGGGTTTGACGTCCCGATGGATGACACCATGTTTCTCTTTCAGGTATAACAATGCTTTCACTATCTAGAGGGAAACAAACAAACAAAAAACACAATAAGAATGTAAGAAAAAGAAAAAAAGTAACATGTTACACTTTGCCATCCGTGTGCCTCTGTGATTTTATGTGTTACTTACTGCCACCGTCATCTTTCCCAGGATTCTCTCTGGAATGGGGCCCTGGATTCTTTTCTTCAGCTTCTCAGCACATGTTCCCATCAGTTCCATCGCAATGAAAACATCCGTCTGAACGCATATGAAAACACACACACACACTCGGCTTTTACCAGCTTAACTCTACAAGCAAAGGATTTTTAAAAGATAAAAAGACAAAACAATTACAGTGCATGCAAATACATAAATAAAGCTGAGGCTGCATGTTAGCTGTTAAGGTGTTGTGTAGTTAAAGGGACATTATGTAATAAATTAAGTCATTTATTAGCTCAAATCAACATATTCATTCATAAGTTAGTCCTCATTGGTGTAAAATTATCTCTGTCAAAAATCTCACTTATCCTCCTGAGTGAAGAATAACTTGTCTGTATCTACATAGAGCGGGCGAGCTCTATGGAGGCTGCCATGTCCTTCCGGTCTATGAAAAACAACAAAGTGCCGAGAGGGACATAAAGCACTTCGAATCGCGTTTTCCCCAACGCCAGGCCTGCAAGCGGAAATTACGTCATTTTGACGTCACGTCCGCCCAATGGCTTATTACTGGCGCTAATGCTAAATACATTTTATCTCGTAAATTATCCCACTGATAATGCATTGATTGTTACCAAACTTCTGCCGTAGTACACATATGCTCTTAACTCACAAAACGAGGCATTAGAAAGTTTGTAAGTTTACCGGGAGTTTATTTAAAAGAACACTTTCCAGATAGCAACTACACACTGATGCTAACGCTGGCGCGGCGTCGACGTCACTTCCAGTAACTCCCGGAATATGACTAATTGCAATGTTTGCACACCAAAGGCTGTCAACTTATGTTATCTGTCATCTGTATTTATAGTGTTGTTTTATGTGTGTTATGTAATCCTTTGTACTGTGTGTCTTGATGTCTTTTTGTTTGTATGGACCTTGAGTCTGAATCTATTAGCTTCTTGAATCTTGACACATACCGCCTGCCGTAGTTCAAGAAGTTGCAGCGCACTTTTGAAAACGCGAGGCGCTAGAGAGCAAATTCATTCGACTTTGCAAAATAAAATTGCACCACTAGATGGGGGAAGAAATTACATAATGTCCCTTTAACATTAACAGGACTGCATTCCATACGATTATCTTAAAAATACAAACACGTCTGTATTTCAGTAGACCTACGTTGGTGACTATGGCGCCGTAGCACTGGATGATGTAAGGACAATCATGACTCTTCAGCACTACGTCCAGGTCCATCAGGATCCTCTTGTTCTCGTCCTTGTTTCCTGTACGACGCATTTGCTGGTGACACACACAAACACAAATGAAACAGCTACCACCCTGAATTTAGACTTTAAAATATAACTTTCTGGTGAGCTGATTGACAGCCTCAGGGTTACACAGCTTGGATGGCTACAATTAAGTCATTTCTAAAATAGAGGGGTTGGTATATGGGGTTATTACTGTCACTATGTCGGTAAACCAGCCACAGGGTGAGGCACTGAAGAAAATAAGGAAATCAGGCCATGCTTGGGGAAGCCTACCATATTGAGTGAGGTAAGAAACAGTTGATCTTTATTCAACTGTAAATTATCTAAAAGACAGGCATCAGAAATCAAAGTCTTCTTCTTCGTCTTCATCCTTGCATAGCTTAAAGACTCAATAAATCACAGGCTCAGTAAAACTACTTCTGTGTAAAAAAAAAATAAAAATCTGAAATATATTTTACTCTTATTGGAACTATTACCAGCCCCAATTCAAAGCAGACTACGGTTTTAAAAATCCTGAAACTGCAAGTGAATTAGTTAGCACAGTTTAAACGAAACATGCAACTAATTTACTGGTGGTTTTACACCGGGGGGGTCCCTAACCATCAGTTCAAAGACTGACAGTATAACATGAAACACAACCTTTTCAGTAATGAACACAGCCTCTCTGACGATATCCCTGTTCTGTTTTACTATTATTAACGTTAAGATGATGACCTATAAATAAAGCTACAGCAGTAATGTGTGCCTGTAGTGATACGCCAATCATCAGAAAAGGACACTGATCATATCATCAGTTGTTCCGTCTCTAGATATCCGTCTCTGCATATTTGTGTGTGAAAAGATCCCAGGAACACAAGCCTTCCATAACAACTCAGGCTGCTAATGTGGTTATGATAAATAATAAACTTGGCATAGGCAATAATAATAAGCAGTACATTAAATAAACTGCCTGTAAAACACAGATTTTGGAATCCAATTTTCTTCTACTTCCTATGGGAAAAAAGGACTGATAAATAAGTTTGTATACATGTGCCATGTTTAGTAAACACGGCATGTGACTTTTGTCGGTGGGGGTCTTGGTGCTGCTGTGAATTTAAAGTCCAGTGAAAACATTTCAGAAGCGGGGGTGTCTTCAGTAAACAATGGTAGACTTTTGTCTGCTGTAAACGACCGTCGATCATCAGTCCTGTGGCTGTACTCGCCACCCGTGACAATCTCACACTATCACCAACCTGTATTTAGTTTGTCTGATCATGTTTTCAAATCATTATTTTATCTGCGCCAGCAAAAAAAGAAATAACAAAATAAATAAATACTTTTTTTTTTAAATGGTAAAGGCTGCTAGTCAACACACAGAGTTGAATACTAATGTTGTTGCTGGTTTTCTCAATTTTTACACATTCTGCTTTCAAACTACACACAAACATAGTGGGAAAAAAAAAAAAAAGTTTTTGATGCTCGAAATTGTCAAAGTTCACTGTTCAAAATGGAGACATTTTTAAATCCAGGTTAAATACATTTCTGTTCTCATGTGTCTATGGATGAGATATCTTTTAACTTATCTAGACTGTTGCTTGTTTTTAAATTCATTTAAATGATTTTATTTGTTTCTCTTTATATTCTTTTATGTATTTTCAATGCTTCTTACACTCCCTGCTGCAATGATTTTATTTTATGTAAAGCACTTTGAATTGTTTTGTACATGAAATGTGCTATATAAATAAATTTGACTTGATTTGATTTAGCCAAAATAGGCAAGATGCAAGCAAGTAAGGTTGTGTGAACTGAAGACTAATTAGTTGAGTGCTGGAGGTTCTTACTTTGACAGCGATGACATGGCCTGTCTTCTTGAATCGTACTTTGAAGACCTGTCCACAAGTTCCACTGCCGATCTCTCCCTCACTGATAAGGTCAGCCACCTCTGCTGGATACCGCTGAATGAACAAAGAGAAAAAAGAAAAAAAATAAAACTTCAGAGCCCACAAGAGCAGTGGAAACACACAAACTAAACAAGGCCAGTGATAACCAGAAAAAACTAAGTAAACCAAGGTTGTTGGGGGTTTTCATGATGGTCTGTTTATTATCACAGGAGAAAAATGCCAGTTCAGGCTGTTTATTTCTCTCTGAAACTCTGAGCTCTGCTCAAGGACGCAACAATGATGTGGTTGTTTGCTTCCACAGGCTTTTTAAACGTTTCTGTGCTTTCTCCACCAGTGTGCCTTTTTTTCATCTACGAATACTGAGAGGAACAAGCGAGTGTTAAATCTCATTTAGGAGTTCTATAACTGAGGGTGGGATTGGAGCCGTGTTAGGAGTAAATTTGGCTTATCGATATCTTCCTTCACTGCTGAGGTTGCTTTTTTTTGCCGCTTGTAGGAGAAAACTGTCATATATACCATGAAAAGCCTCAAGTAAATTACATTTATTTTAGATTAGTGTCAAGAGTTATCATCAAAACATTCAAAGTGGGAATCCATGAATAAACTAAGATTTATTCCTCCGATGGGATTTTACAGCAGCAGTGTCTATAAACCACAGGGCCCAAGTTCACGGTAACGAGGGAAAATGTCAGCCTGTGCGAGAGTGTGGTCAGCGGATGTTTATTTGGTTCTGAATGAAAATCCTGTACGGCATACAGAAACAGGGTAGATACATAAAGTGGCAATTATTAATAGGATAACTTCCTGTTTTTTGTTGTTGCTGACATGAAGAAAAATACAGTTTTTCATCCAGGCTCTTTGTGTCCCCATTTTCGTTGGTTTATAATTATAAACTGTATAAACCTCTGTGTCCAGCTCACCTGACCGTCAATCTTCAGATAACCCGTCTGTTTCATGATCTCCTGCAATTTCTGGTCAATCTCTGCACTGTGGGGATAGAAAACACACACTTAAAAAAACTAAACAATTAACAGTATTGGTGAATTCAACACAAAGTGTGTTTCTGTTATAAAAGTCCAGACAGCCAGATAAAAAAGAAACTTCTCAAAATAAATGGACGCAGCGGGTGTTTCTCTACATCTATTCCACCTACTTTGTATGCATATGCATCCATAATGCATGACACAAAGACCTTGCATACAAGCTGAGTGTTCAAGCAAATGTAGCAACGATTAATCTCTGACATATTCTCTCTGTATGTGCATATTGTTACATCCTCTCTCTCTTTCCGTCTTAGCATGTGAGCAGGTTTTAACCATCATCATCATCATCTTCACAGCGGGTGAAAGGCTTCTTTTCACAGCAAAATAGTTGATCGTAATTATAAAAATGCAGTGAATAATGTTTTGATATTCTTTCAATAGCAAAAGAACCTAAAACAACAAAGATGCCAACTTATACCAAAGGAGAACAGCAGCTTTCTTTCTTTAGTTATTACGGTAAGTACAGTAGTAATAAGCTTTCCCCTCAAATGAACTTCAGAAAATGCCAGACCCTGTTCAGACCAGGTGCTAACATGTGTCCCAGCTGATCAGAACACAAGTGGATGGTGCTAAATACAGATGTGAAAGTGCTCAGGGCATATGGCTCAGGTCACATTCAAAGGTCGTATGTTATAGTTTTGGCCACATTCTTTGAAAAGTCTGAATGAAAATCTGTCCTGAGCCACACTGGAGGACCATTTTCTTACTCCACGGAAGCGGCGAGAGTTCTACTAGGATGTTTTCTCGCTTTCCTGGATTAAAAATAACAAACAAACTGTCTGATCGATCAGTATGCCGTATGCAGAATGCAGTATGGAAGTATGTAGTAGGCAGTATGTAGTATGCAGAATGCAGTATGGAAGTATGTAGTAGGCAGTATGTAGTATGCAGTATGTAGAATGGAAGTATGTAGTATGTAGTATGCAGTATGTAGAATGGAAGTATGTAGTATGTAGTATGCAGTATGTAGAATGGAAGTATGTAGTATGTAGTATGCAGTATGTAGAATGGAAGTATGTAGTATGTAGTATGCAGTATGTAGCATGGAAGTATGTAGTATGTAGTATGCAGTATGTAGAATGGAAGTATGTAGTATGCAGTATGTAGAATGGAAGTATGTAGTATGCAGTATGTAGAATGGAAGTATGTAGTATGTAGTATGCAGTATGTAGAATGGAAGTATGTAGTATGTAGTATGCAGTATGTAGAATGGAAGTATGTAGTATGCAGTATGTAGAATGGAAGTATGTAGTATGTAGTATGCAGTATGTAGAATGGAAGTATGTAGTATGCAGTATGTAGAATGGAAGTATGTAATATGTAGTATGCAGTATGTAGAATGGAAGTATGTAGTATGTAGTATGCAGTATGTAGAATGGAAGTATGTAGTATGCAGTATGTAGAATGGAAGTATGTAGTATGCAGTATGTAGAATGGAAGTATGTAGTATGCAGTATGTAGAATGGAAGTATGTAGTATGTAGTATGCAGTATGTAGAATGGAAGTATGTAGTATGTAGAATGGAAGTATGTAGTATGCAGTATGTAGAATGGAAGTATGTAGTATGCAGTATGTAGAATGGAAGTATGTAGTATGCAGTATGTAGAATGGAAGTATGTAGTATGTAGAATGGAAGTATGTAGTATGCAGTATGTAGAATGGAAGTATGTAGTATGCAGTATGTAGAATGGAAGTATGTAGTATGCAGTATGTAGAATGGAAGTATGTAGTATGTAGAATGGAAGTATGTAGTATGCAGTATGTAGAATGGAAGTATGTAGTATGCAGTATGTAGAATGGAAGTATGTAGTATGCAGTATGTAGAATGGAAGTATGTAGTATGCAGTATGTAGAATGGAAGTATGTAGTATGTAGTATGCAGTATGTAGAATGGAAGTATGTAGAATGGAAGTATGTAGTATGCAGTATGTAGAATGGAAGTATGTAGTATGCAGTATGTAGAATGGAAGTATGTAGTATGTAGTATGCAGTATGTAGAATGGAAGTATGTAGTATGCGGTTTCGAACACAGCCATGCTCTTAGGGCTGTCCACTTGTGATCGGATCACCCAGGATACATGACGGTACCGCCTCACAGGTTTAACATACTTCTCTAGGCTCTTCTGTTGGCCGTACGGAGGCGTGGGCAGGGTGAGCATGTGTCGTGGGCGGCTGGGGTAGGGGTGGTGCTGAGGCGAGCTCTCTGAAGATGATGAACGGCTGCCTCCATCATTGGCCAGGGGCAGCTGGAGCGCTAGGTTGAAGTAGGACATGACAAATCAGACACAGACAGGAGACCGAGGGGCTTGGTGGTGGGATTTATATTTTCAATCAATGCATTATTTTAGTGGATATAAAGTTGTTACCCACCAAAAGAAAAACTGACGTGTTACAGACTCTAGTTTACAAATAGTATTTTACAGATCTGTGTTTCTTTTGGCTTTTCTCCATTTTATTGCACTTTGGGGATAACAAAAAATAAGAGCCTAATGAGCAAAGACGATGGATCCATCATGTCCCATCTCATTTCCAAAGATCCATCAGGAGAAATTGGCTTTGGCACGGTCAAAGAGTTCTTTCACAACAGTACCGCTATAAAGACTTTATGTTACGCCCACCCCGAAGTCAAAGCTTTGTTTTTGTTTGGCAGATGTCCCAACCCAATGTTAAAACAAACAGGGCGGTTATCTCAGGGCAAAATGTAACGCCGTTCTCAGGCAGAAAGAGACAGCCTCGTGTTGGCCCACAATTTGGGAAGAACAACTTTTCGGATTTGAAAGTCCACAAATTTCTTTTCCAAGAAAACTAATGTGCATTACAACATGGATTGCATTTTCATTTTAGACGTTACGGTGACACAAAAGTACAATTAACAGGAAAACAAGTTCAAGCAGTGAGGCTGGCTGCAAACCAACTAAGGAACCGCTTTATTCAGAGGTTAAACTAATACTGTCAGTTATCCCCCCATGCACACAAGAACCGTGAAAGGTTCCAACTTTGTGCAGCAAGTGAAATCTGATCCAGGCATTCAATATATACAATGGTGAGTTTGTACGGGTATTTAACCAATCAATTTTAGCAATGTTGTCAGGTTCTCAGATTTCAGCAATTATTTTTGGTATACACATAAGAAAAAGGGGACGCATCATAAATCATTGCTAAAGGACTTGTTCTAACTCCATCTGCGCTCTAATAAAAATCAGGTGCATGTGCAAGCAAGCACTTTCAAACAGATGAAGAATTTTTAGATGAATCCATATAAGTAAATGTTCACAAAGAAAGTCAGCAGCTATGATTGCCTCCTCCACCGTGAACACTATCAGAGTTTAACTCCATGGCAAACAGCAATATCACATCATTACCTTTTCTAAATGTTCATAAACCCTTTATGCAAATATCTGGAGGACATTGCAGAGCTTATCGTTATCATTATAAATACTGTTTTCCAGAGGTGGGAGAAAGTCCCTATGTTGCAAGTCCAAGTAGAGTCTCAAGTCTTTGCTCTCAAGTCCAAGTCCTAGGACTTTTGTTTCGAGTCCCAACCAAGTCCTAACAAATCGATTTTAATTAATGATACGGATCATGACCACGCCTCAATCAAGTTGTTTATATTTTATTGTTAATGTTCTGCCACTTATTCATTTGTTTATTTTTATTAATATTGTGTTTAGATGCTTCGTCAATATAAGCACTGCCTTCTTGTGCCAATAAAGCTATTTGAAATTGAAAAAAATTGGGCGATATCTTTAGTATCCTTTTTTTGTGTGTATTGGCATTAATTATCCAGCCAAGAGTGATAACAGGAGTGCATTTGTAAATCAATAGACAATAGACAATGGGAGGTATTTCTCCTTTTTTATTTCTGCACAAACTTGCTGAAACTTGCAGATAAAAAATTCAGGCGGCGTTCAGGTGTCACTGACGGCTGGGATTTCTGGCTGCTTGCTACAGTATTGATGCGACACTTTTAAGAAATATTTTAATATTTGTGCTTGCTGCATGTGACTTGACTCGAGTCCAGAGGGTTAAGTCCAAGTAGAGTCTCAAGTCTTTTTTTGATTTGGTCAAGCAAGTCTCAAGTCATCAAAATCGGGACTCGAGTCCAAGTCAAGTCTCAAGTCTGGAGTCCAAGTCCCCACCTCTGCTGTTTTCACAGTAGTGGGCTGGCAACACGTAGAATGCCAGTGGGTTGTTTGTATCCTTGAGTCACCTTGGATGGATCAGCCTGTAAGGGGAGAACTGGTTAGTGAAAGGGAAGTGGGGTTAGTGTGGAAAGGAAGACAGACTAAGGCAGTCTTTGGCACAGATAGCATCTCCATAGATCGACTGGCTCCAGACAGATGGGAGGATTGACGCGCAGACAGAGCAAGGAAAACGGGAGGGGAAGAGGGGTGGGGGGGGGGACTGAATGGCAGATACTAGCAGGCACTGCCGCCCCGCCTCCTGCTCACACAGTGCCACTGTGAAAGGAAGGGGAGGGAACAGACAAACGACATCAAACAGTCCGACGTGTGAGAAAGAGAGGAAATCTCTCCAAAACTGCATAGCACAAGACAAAGCTGGAAGTCGGAACAGACGGTCAGTCAGTTAGACTCGGACAGGAAGGCAACTCTTCGGTCGGCGCATAAAGAAAACAGTGAGAGAAAGAGAGGCCAGAGTGCTCACAGCACTCCCGCAGATGGACCAGTGGGGATGCTGGATTAGATACTGTGTCAAACAAAAAACCCATTCTATGGCGCCGTGCAGAAAAGCCACATGCACTGTGATTCTCTGCCTCCAGCAAAACAAAGGTTAATCGCCCTATACACTTCCACACGCACACTGAGAATATCAACACATACCAACACCACCCCGCCACTGGCATGGACACACAAGGACAGACAGGAGAGTAGAGTCGGAAAGATGCTGTGAGTTTAGAGGACTAAATAACTGCCAGGCTAAAATGCCGGCACTGGCCAAGGACTGCTTTAAAGGAGAATTCCGGCCATTTTACAAACATATCCCATCTGTTGGAGACCCAGGGAAGTTGGCCAAAGGGAAAACCGCGAGAAATTTTCATGCCCGCTGCGCAAAGTTGTCCAATTGTGCTGATTTCCATGAAAGCGGGCTCTATCGGGCAAGCGTTTAACCTTTCCTGAGGCTCTTAACGTGTATCAAAATACTTTTGACCGAATTGGCCGTGGTGTCAGTAGCAATACAATTCAACCCAGGGGCTAACCATACCGTTAGCTAGCACAGATATGATACGTTTTGGAGATTTCAAAAACTGCGCACCTACCTCTCTCAGCTTCCGTGTTCCACAGGCGTGCGCACAAATCGATCGAAAATGGGTGTTGAAACGAGTCAGCTGTTCGATAGGAAACAATAACAAACATGGCAATGTGTAGCTCGGTTCCCGAGGGTCGTTTTTGGTGGACAAAAAGACAATTTTGGAATACTATAGTGTATGACTTCGGCGATCAATTTGTGCACACGCCTGTGGAACACGGAAGCTGAGAGAGGTAGGTGCGCTGTTTTTGAAATCTCAAAATGTATAATGTCTGTGCTAGCTAATGGTATGGTTAGCCCCTGGGTTGAATTGTATTGCTACTGACACCACGGCCAAATCGGTCAAAAGTATTTTGATACACGTTAAGCGCCTCAGAAAAGGTTAAACGCTTGCCCGATAGAGCCCGCTTTCATGGAAAGCAGCGCAATTGGACAACTTTGCGCAGCGGGCATGAAAATTTCTCGCGGTTTTCCCTTTGGCCAACTTCCCTGGGTCTCCAACAGATGGGATATGTTTGTAAAATGGCCGGAATTCTCCTTTAATAAAGATGGTTTATACAATTAAAAGCTGATGGGTGAGTGGAGGATAAGGTACTGAAGGTTAGAAAGTCAAGAAAATTCAATCTGAATTTACTGGTATGATAAGAGTTGTGGATAAAGTAGGCTTTAAAATTACATTTTGTCATCTGCTGTTAATAGAGGTTATTGCTCAGAGTGATGGGATTCAAAAGGCCATCTAATCGGCCTGGTTCCAATACAATATGGCCATTAATCAGTGAGATGAAACAGACTTTTAATTAATTTGTAAAGTAAATAGGCCATCATTTTCCATATGATTTTTTTTCCCCTTTTTAAACTCACACAAGAGAAGTTGTGTGACTGAGAGCCTTTAAAGCATACCGAGAGGGCTTAAACAAAGCTAAACCAGGGATGAGGTAGAGTTCTGCTTGAGTGTTTCTCCGATAGGCGTCATTTAAAAGCAAAGAGAGAAGGTGAAGGAGGAGGGAATGAAAGATAAAACAGGAGACATAGGCGTTAGGTGGTTGGGGGTGCAGTGGCAGAGGGAGCGATGGATTGAATGATACCTGCACGCTGTGAAGGGGCTGGAGCAGGACTGAGCTGGATCACGATGACTAGACGGAGGAAAGAAAATATACACACACACCCACATTACTGTTCCATTCTACTGGGACAATCACTCGTGCACACTCACGTGGACGCCATCTTATAACAAACAGAAAATTTAAAAAAAAAGTTTCAATATTTTGCAATTCATTTTGTACTCCTGAAATAAACAAAACACAAAAATGTATATTGTTTTCTATTTGAAAATATATATATTTAAAAAAAAAAAAAAAAAGGCTAGCCAACTAACCTCTGGCCTTGTCTGAGGGCCTAAACTTTGAGCCCTTAATGATTTAATAAATGTTGGAAAGCATGACGTGCAATTCCCTACCACCACTGGGAAAATTACATTTTAACAAACATTACACATGCAGGAGCAAACATTGGGGATAATTTGACAAATCCACTTTTGTTGTTGTTTTTAAACAGCAGGACAGAGTAAATAACGACCTCAAAATAAACTACAATTGCCACACCCACTGTAAATGAAGGAACTTATCTGGTGCCATCAGTAATGCTCATTGCTGTCCAACTTTTTCTCATCCAGTACTGATGCCCCAACTCATTATGTGACCGGTGTTATGGTGTTATATCCAACAAACTGGTGTTTTTCTATGTCTCTAACATAGTTAGTTAGATCAATCTACTACCGGATCTACTCCTCTCATGAGATTCAAGAATAAGGAAAGTTACCTTACTGACACTCTGTGCCAGCCAGCTAAGGGAACTTTGGAAGAAAAAACAACAACAAAAAAAAAAAACATTTTTCAGCTACACAAAATAATTAAAAAAAAGTGGAAAAGGTAGCTTGGTGGTCTAAAATCTATATAATAGAACCAGAAGGGACGATGAGTAAGAAATAACTCAAAAACTGTTTGAGAAGTTCAATGTTGCACAGGCTAAATAGCAGTTTGTTGAGCTTTCTAATCAAGGCCCAGTAATTACAATTCAGTGGTTCCTGTCATACGCCATGTTCACAGAAACCTGCAAGGAGTTGTTAAATATGTTTCTAACAAATCCACATTTCACCTCAAGGCAAGGCATTTTTATTTATAGAGCGCAATTCGTACACAAGGCAATTCAAAGTGCTTCACAGCTTTATAAAATCACAAGAAGGCACTAAAATCATTAAAAAGAAATTAAAAAATAATTAAAATAATAATAATAATAAAGATTTTAAAATTTTTTTTAAAAAACCCATTAAAAATAATCATTAATTAATTAATTTAAAAGTGAAGAGTGCAGATAAAATAATTTCAGTTGTCATATGCACAGCTAAATAAAACTGTTTTCAGTTGAGGCCTGTCTCCCATCTACTGGAAGACTGTTCCAGATTTTAAAACCTCTATTTGTTAATACTCCGGTGGGATGAAATCACCGGGGAAACCGTAACTAACGTCAGTTAACGTCTGAACAACGTCAGCTAACGTTATGTAGCTTCCATAAATTAGCATGTTTCGTGAAGGATAAAAAAATGTCAATTTAAACTGATTTTGCCGTTAAAGTCACAAGCAAATACACTACGTATGAACAATGCGAACCTATCCACTAAGTTGGGGATAAATGCCACATCCGTAATATTTGATCGGAAAACTAAAAAGTACATTAATTTCTTCTTTTTTTTTTTTAACACTGACGCTGGGCCTGCTACCAACTATCACCACAAGACTGCTAACCTTAGCATGTTTAACAGGACAGACACAAAACAGATTTCAAGACAAGACTGTCGACGTGAAATGTCATGACACTACGTCGGTTTTCAACTCTCCTTGTGTTACTTCCTACAGGAGCTGTCCGAACTGTTAAGTGAGAGAATTGACAGTAAAACCGAGGCAAGTCGATGTTTGTTTACGTTGCTAGCCTGTTAGCACGTAGCTAACAGGCTAGCAGCAGCACAACACCCCCCGCTCCTGCTCTCCGCCTCTCCGAGCTTTCCCACTGCTATTCTGGCTGTTACCGGCGCCTCGGTTCACCCCGGTGGACACTTACTCGGCCTCGGACGTGACCGCTGCGGACTCATGTCAATGTTGAGGTCGATTCTTCGGCGAGCTTCTTCATTTTCCTGCTTTAGCTTCTCCTCGATTCGCGACAGCCTCTGTTCCAGCGACGACATCTTGAAAAATTGAGCACCATGAGATTTCCAGCAGAGCTCGCGACTCCCCTCTCTGGCAGGCAGGCTGGCCAGCAACACACTGCAGTGACAGCACAACTCCTGCCAGAAAGTATGGAAGTTTTTCTGTGCCAGAGTCTGAATACGAATGTATAATATTGAATTTTTACAGCATCAAAATCAGACTTTGAATTTGAAAAACCAACAGTGTAAAAAAAAAAAAATCAATTTCTAAAAACAAAAATCAGTGGGAAAAAAATTCAACATAAAAAAAAAAAATTCAGTGGAAAAAAATTTAACATAAAAAAAATTCAGTGGAAAAAAAATTCAACATCTAAAAAAAAAATTCAGTGGAAAAAATTTTACATCAAAAAAAATTCAGTGGAAAAAAAATTCAACATCTAAAAAAAAAAAATCAGTGGAAAAAAATTCAACATAAAAAAAATTCAGTGGAAAAAAATTAAACATCTAAAAAAAAAATTCTGTGGAAAAAAATTCAACATCTAAAGAAAATTATGTGGAAAAAAATTTCAACATCTAAAAAAAATTCTGTGGAAAAAAATTCAACATCTAAAATAAAATTCAGTGGAAAAAAAAAATCAACATAAAAAATTTCAGTGGAAAAAAAATTCAACATCTAAAAAAAATCTGTGGAAAAAAATTAAACATCTAAAAAAAATTCAGTGGAAAAAAAAAATCAATATCTAAAAAAAATTAAACATCTAAAAAAAATTCAGTGGGAAAAAAAATCAATATCTAAAAAAAAATTCAACGTAAAAAAATTCAACATCTAAAAAAAAAAAAATCAGTGGAAAAAAATTCAATGGATGTTGAGTCTGGTTCTTTTTCCACTGAATTTTTTGAAGTTGAATTTTTTTACACTGATTTTTGTTTTTAGAAATTGATTTTTTTTACACTGTTGGTTTTTCAAATTCAAAGTCTGATTTTGATGCTGTAAAAATTCAATATTAGAAATTCGTATTCAAACTGATGGCACAGAAAAACTTCCATAATAAATCTCTAGTATTACACCAATCTTCTTTTCTAATCACTACTATTTATTCACTCACTTTATGTGCTCCAATAACACTCATTCACCTCTATTGTTTAAACCAATAGTATTTATTTATTCAACTAATTCCATGTGGTGGGTTATTGAAGACCCCGCTGTCCTCGATGGGATAAAAAGGTAGCCTTCAATTGTATCTCACCGTTCTTGTGAAAATATTAGTTTTGCTCAGTTTAATCGGACTTAAAAGCTCTGCTTTTTAATGAATTCATGGCCTTGGAAAAAGTGTCCACGCTTCTGTGTTGAAGCTTTTCACAAGTTTATTACCAAGTTTATTACCAAGTTCTCCGACTTTGTCACTTAGAGCATAATTAATTCCTCAAAATTTAACCAAATACCTTATTGTTCAAGTATATTTTTTTTGTGTTCTTAGTGATGGAATATTCACCTGTAAAAACAAATAAAAAAATTAACAGAAAAAATAGTTGTCTTTAGTTATTAGTCATGACCTCAGATGTTCCTCGTCTTTTACCCTGCAGGGACCCAGGAACTAAACCTCAGAGGCCCTATGGTTTAAATGTGCACTAATGAAACATCACTCGGACTGTTAAACATTCAAAACGGATTACTTTGTGGAGACACAAAGGGGCTTAGAACGCTCAGGAGACTTGCTCTGATGAAGGCCAATATGGCCGCAACGCGTAGGCCCTTGTGTTTTTAACCAACTTGCCATGCTATATTAAAGGCTTTTTTTTATTACAAAAATCTCAGAGTGCCTCTGCTCTTTCCCCCTTTTTTTGGATTACTTTGTGGATTTGGTGTCACATGAACCAAAATGTGAGCACGTGATCTTATAAAGTGATTTTGTGACCTTGCAAACAGTCTTTTTCTTACTTTCAACAGTTTGTTTCCACATTTCACCTTGCTCATCCGCATATCTGTGTCTGTCTGCTATTTGGTGGCGAGCCGGTGACTAACAGCGGGATTTTAAAGCTTTTTTTACTGAACACAGCTGCCAGCTGAAGCTTTAAATCCCGCTCTAAATCCCCCCCCCCAGGAACAAGTCCTGCCCCCCTGAGAAATGCCCTGTCCATCCAAAGAAAACTGGCCAGAAAAAAGGCCACGATTTATTATCTCTGTTTGTGTCTTGTATTGATAGAATAAATGCGGGTGGTGATTTAAAAAAAGCATTTATCTGCAAAGTTTATAGGTTTATTTATTTTTTTGATTCGATTTTCACATTTTCGGATGTTTTTGTTGTATATAATGATCCGAAATGTAGACTTAATGAAGGTAATAAAAAGCTGGAGTTGGCTGGATGTCTTGCCCCAAGTAGCTACTTGAATTTAAACCCTCAATGGAGAATGTGGAGCATGTTAAACAAAAGCTATTGCATCCATTTTAGACCAGGACTTTAGTCCTGGTCTAAAAACCTCTCCAAAATGGGACATATTTGCAACATGGCGAAGGGGTTAATGGGCAGAACAATCGTCAAAACTGCTTTCCAGTTGGTTCGTTTGAATAGCATCATACAAGTTCTACATTTCTTTACAGAAAAAAACCCAAACAAAAAAAATTCCACACTGTTAACAAAATTGACGGTCATGATTTATGCTAGTGTGGCCATATTTTCATTACCGAATTGAATTATTACTATTATTATTATGCTTGAAGTTGTAGTAGTGGTTTTCCACCGATTTTTTTCAGGTATTGTTTTCTGCCCCCCCAGATGAGCTAACTGCCCCCCCACACATGCCATTCTGGTCACACCTCTGATCAGGATGGAGACACTGGAAGTGATGTGGAAACCTGTGCTGATATTTTAATTCTTTGGGCTGCGAGGCCTCATGTCTACATTGTTGGCAAGAGAATACAAAAAGTTTGACCTAAAATGAATATTCTTATACATAAATTAACAAATACATTCATCAGCAATGACATTACGAACACGCATGTAATATTGAGTAGGTCTCCCTTTTTCCCTCGGCCAAAACAGCTCTGATCCATCAAGACATGGCCTCTACAAGACCTCTGAAGGTATGTAAGCCGTCACTCGCAGATCTTTTATCTTCCATCTTCCACTGCTCCTTGGTCCAGCGCACACTTGCGCGCCAATTTCAGGTGCTTTTGGCTGACGACACGGGTCAGCATGGCTTTCAGAAAAGAAAAGAAAGGCAAGAGAGACAGAGGAAACAAAATGGAAAGCAACTGCTGACTGATTTCTTTCCCAAGAAAGGTGAGCCCAAATGTCAAAATTACAGCCTACAGTAACTGAATATCCCATTCCGTTGCATACCACTGTGATAGCAGCCGAAGTCAAATAATTAAAAAATAATCTCTCATTTTGTTGGCTCCCACATAATTGTGATACAGAAGCCATATTTGTCTTAAATGTATTTATTTTCATAATAACTATTAGCCTATACAAGTGTCGAAAAGCCTAACATAGGGTCGATGTTGGTTCAAATATTTGTCCAAATGTTAGCAAAGCTAATTTGTAAAATGACTCCAACTCGGTTTCAGAAAATGTCACAGAATGTGATGATGCCGCAGCAGCTGCAAGTGGTGTCAACTTGAGAGAAGGTGAGCCTATTTTAGCGAATGTAATCTTGAGCAGGCCTACGTTTCAGGGTGCCTCGACTTAAAAAGGTTGAGAAACACTGCTAAAACAAGATTATGGATTCTAAACAAATATGAACGATATTTATTTATACCTACTGATGAAGTGATTTTAACATCTATAAATATGATACATTTCATTATACAACTGGTAATGTGAAAGATTAGGACATTTTATAATTTTAAAAAACTATGTCTGTTCTGTCATATCAAATAGATTGCATGCTTATATCTGTATGCTATCTGGTAGTGGTTGTTCCTGGGACCCCAAATGTGGTGCTGCGCCCCTGCCCCCAGTTAACCATGAGGAACATCCCAGAAAAGCCGTAGTCATAAAGATGCAATAAAGAGGTTCAGAAGTTATTTGCTTGACCTTTGACCTCCCCATTGACAACACAAAAATAGACCAAAACTCACTCCAGGATTTCTTTATGAAAGAAGACGTCATTCGCTCAATGCTTTTTGTATTGTCGTACTCACGATGAGTAAAATCCACACCATCACACACATATACAGCTTCACGACAAAGCTCTCGTAATTGGAACTTGTTACATAAGTTTGAACCATTTTACAAAATGTATCATTTTATTTTGTTTCTCATATTATTGTTCATGTATAGAAGTTTATTGCCAAGACAAACGGAACTCACCGCTGCAGGATCTGAGTGGATCTGCTGAGGTTTGTTCCGCTTACGGCTGCAGGTGGAAAGCGTTTCGATATCATTCAGTGTCACAAAGCTCAAACCACAGCCGGTAACCTGTCAACGGCTTAAAGTCTCAAAACAGACGCAACAAGTCGTGCAGCCAGTGAGTTCAAAAATTTAATCGTCCTGGAGGGAAATTACTCATTCCATTTTCACAAAACTTAAGTTGATGAATTAGTCTCGAGTCCATTATGAACAACGCATTACATCACAGTTTAGTGTTCCAATTGTTCCAGTAATCCGTTTGCCACATAGCTTTTATGCTGATGATTGTATGTCCTACACGTTTAAATCTTCTTAAAACTCAATTTTCCAATTAATAAAAAAAACCTAATTTTGTGCCGGGCGCCGAATAGCGCACCAAGGAGTCGTTAAATATGGCTGATGTGCAGATTACTGATGTAAAACCCAAGCAGCATAGTGTTAAAATGTAATTGGTGGACATCACAAGAATAGTCCACTGCAGTGGTTTTTTTACCCCATAGTTAAAAAATAATTCATCCTGATCAGTCAGTCAGCTTTGACCACCATCCCACTGAACATCTCCATTTGCTTTTTTTTTTCCTGCAGCACCCTTTCTGCTGCTGTACATAAAAGGGCCACAATCTACCTAAACAAAATGGCTCTTTGTGGAACAAGTACAAGTAGAAATGTAAGGCATTGGTATGAGAGGCCACTGAGCAGCCCCTAGTCAACAGTCATAGTAAAAAAAAAATGACAGTAAGTTCTTCCTCTTGCAGCTGCACGGTGACCACACTGACACTTCAGAGGATGGGAGGAGGTATTTTAAAGGCTAATGCTTGAAAAGTTACATAACTCACTAGTGTACAATGACTAGAAAGGGGTGCTTTGTTTATCCTTCATTGTGATATCTAACCCCAACAACTACCCGTCCCAGCTTTTGTTTTCTTAGTCCACAATCTTAAAAACCAAACGCAGACCGACAGTCCTCAGTCCCTGCATTCATTCACATTGTAATTAACGGGAGACGAGCGTGGACAGTCAGAGGCACAGTCAGTCGCCCCCCCCTGTCCAAAAATCTCTGAAGTCTTCAAAAATACAACATTCCTTGAGGTCTGTGAGCGTCGGTCCACTAGCAGAGGTCTGAGACGTAGTCAAAGTCTCGGAAGCTTTCCTGATCTTTGCGCGAGAGCACGCGCGGCTCCCGCGGAGGCGTAAGCGCCGGAGGTTCGGTGGTGAACTCCTCGTCAAAGTTACTGACGTCTTCCTTGCTGCGAATGGAGGGGACGAAGGGAGGGGGCAGCTTCTTCTGCAGCAGTGCCTCCCAGTCCACATTCTGGAGAGAGATGAGAGAGGAAACCATTTCACAGGGTGTATACAGGTATAAACAAGTTCAATTTAAGACTTTTTAAGATCTTTTAATACCACTTCTAATGAAATTTAAGACCAAACGTACGATGGAAATACCAAGTAAACACACTGACAGTATGGTAAAATGACAATTGAGTTTAAGAACATCAACATTTTTGTGATCTTTTCGCATGACACACATTTAGCCATCACTGTCCTAAATTAAATTTATTACAATATTTTCAGAACATTTAAGTCCCATGAACAAATGCTTATAAAATCAAGTAAATATATTTAAAAAAAGAAATAAAATACTGTTCCTTTAGAGCAAAAAGAAAAATACACAAATATTTAAGACCCATGCAATCTGAATTTAAGACAATTTAATACTTTTTAAGGTCTTATTTTCAGGAAAATTGATTTACGACTTTTTAAGACTTTAAGGACCCGCGGCCACCCTGATTTCAAACGGTGAATCCAAAGTGTGCTGAATTCCATCAGTTGTTGGACAAAGAGCTGCAGAGCAAGCTACCGTCTGCAGATCCGCACAAGTAATAATAATAATAATAATAATAATACTAATAATAATAATGGATTTTATTTATAATGCACTTTACATTCTTCCGAACCTCAAAGTGCTACAGAATATGAAAAACAAAAAAAACAAAAACAAAAGTAGGGCTACGCATTCATTTAGACTTTTTAATTCATACAAACATCTTTTCAAATGAAATCTGAAATCAAACTAGAAAGAGCTCTTCCTGTGAAACAGCAGTGAGAATGCTTATAAGCTGAATGGGGATGGCTGACCGTGCTAAAAAAGCTGAAAATAGTTCAATTTTAGCAGTAAAACGGTTGCTAAGGTATTGGTTGAAGGAATTTTGTGATTTTTGTGTACTACCAAACTTAACATTGGAGTTAGTCAGAGAATTTGAGAGGTTGATCTCGGTTCAAGGCTCATAGCTGAAATTCTGTAAATGTGAGCTCTTTAGTAGTTACATTGGCTGAAAGAGGACACATTTTCCTACATTTTAAGGTATAATTTATTTCTCTAAGATAAACTGTATGAAAGTTAGAGGAATTTGTTTGAAGAAACTGAAAAATTTTAAACTTATCAGCACGCACTCAACTGTGTGCTCATTCATAAAAATCAAGAAACTGTTTTTGAAACTGTCATATTTCAAAATTGGCTGAAGATTTGAAAAAGCTGAAACAATTGGATAATAGCTGAATGTCTTGTGACCCATTTAAAGTTTGAATGGTGTCTCTAGCTGAAAGCATGCAGAAGTAGTTGGAAAGAGGGGGATGATTTGGAAGAGCTGAAAGCAGTTTCCATTAAAGCTGCAGTCGGCAGGTTTTCAAAATTGCGAGTCTAAAGTCGGAAAATTCGAACTAATAAAACTTTCAGGTCCCTCCCCCAACCTCTACCAAGCTCCGAATCGCCCCCCAAACCCCTCCCCCTCTGTGGACGAGGTTGTGCACGTGAGTTCACACCAGTGTGCGCGCACGCAAGCTGTGGGCAGACTCACGCTCAGCAGCGTGTGCACAAGCTGTGATTGACAGGTAGGATTCCTCCACCCTAACGTGATTGGTTAAAAACAGCCGGGAGCGCTCGGTTTTTACAAGCATGATTACAGGCTTTAGAGGGAGCTACAGATTTCGGGATTTTTCCTAAACAGCCTATTTAATATTCTACTTCCAGAATCCCATGACAGTTCAAGCTAATATGACTAAAAAAAAGTTGCCGACCGCAGCTTTAATTTGAATGACGGGAACATTTTAATAAAAGTTGAATATATTAAAAAGTGTAAAAGTTAAAAACACCAAAAATGATGGCAGGAATCTGCTGACAGAGCTGAACGTTTTGATACTAAAATTGTAGAAATAGCTGAAAGTATGCAGGAGTAGTTGGGTGCCTAAAACTGGCGGAATAATAATAATAAAGAGAAACAGGAACTTAAAGCTGCAGTCTGCAGGATTTGTTGTTGTCATACGTAAAGTCCTACTTTTTGGCATTTTAAGAGTTTACATGATCTATCAGAACGCTTGAAGTTGAAAACGGTGACCTCCGTAGTCGCAAAATGCAAGAAATGCTTATTTTTTAACCGAAAAATAAAAAGTTATTCAACTTCCTGTCCCGCCCCATCAAAACACATGAGAACTCGTGCACGTAGACGTGCACGCCAGATGCGCGTACACGACTCCTCATTCATCAACTCACCGGTCATTTGCGATCATGGAAGACACAGTAAGTAGACTAGCCCGTAATGAAGTTCAATAGTCTAGATAAATAAGCGTGGGGACGAGCCTACCTTGTATCGCGCGTGCACAATCGGTGACTGACAGGCAGCAGAGCCCAGCTCGTAACCCGATTGGTTACCTTTTACCGGTCCGGTCTGCAATTTTGTAAACAAACCTGCTGGCTTTGGAGGGACCTAGCGGGACATATAGGGGACCTAGAGAACTCAATTTTTTTTTGTATTGGGGTATTTAATGTACTACTTTCAGAATCCCCGGACAGTTCCAGGCATTATGCTTGAAAAAGAGTTGCAGACTGCCGCTTTAATAGTGAGAATGCCTTAAAGCATTCTCACAACTACATCATTTATGTCAATGCAATGTGTAATGCGTTGCCCTGTCTGGAGCCACAGTGCTGTTCTTCAGCCACACCGCTACACTGCCGTGTTTGTGAATGATATGCTGAGGTGGAGAGTCACAATTTCTCCTTGGTTGCTAATTAATGATTTTGTGCACAATGTCAAAAGAAAGCACAACTGGCCTTAAACGTAGAAACGCGTTTGTCAAACTCTGGCTTTGTCCCTTTGGAGAGGAACACCAGAACAGTGCGAGCACACTTGCATCATCTTTGCAGAGCCTGACCACGGCTGCAAGCTGATATCTGTACACCGACTTCCTAAGAGTCATTTCACACGTAAAGACAAACTTAATTCTGGGTTGAACACAGTTGAACTACCGCCACATAAAAACTTGAGGCTGCATTACTTGGTGTGTTTGAGGTCCGCCGTGTAAATTCCGATAACCATTTCGCTTTGTGCGTCAAAAAGCGCAAAGACCTCATGCTGACTTCAAGTGCTTGTGAACTTAGAATCTACATTTTTTTTTACCACAGTGTTTGTTTGCTTTAATCATCTTTTCTTTTTTTAAACAAATGCATCAATCTCTTCTTTCTTATTGCTTCACGAATACAGATGTTACATATCAAAGTATCGTTTCAACTGGTAAGTTTAGACAAGTGTAATGACAAGTATCAACAGTGCTGTAACAGTTTGTATTTGGGTCATATATGTACATGAAAATGTTCTTTGACAAGTTAGTAACTTTCTTTTGTTTATTTCCACTTTCATGTTTCCTTTAAAAAAAAAAAAGGAGAATGTGGTATTTGGTTCTGTCAGCATAGCCTCAACATTGTTAGAGATTTCAGCTCGATGGGAAGGAAACTTCAATGAAAAGTCTAAAGTCTAACAAAAATAAAGAATAAATAAAAAATGAAATTATGCCAGTGAAGTTGAACTATTAAAAACAGCTGTGGTAACCCAATGCTAATGCAACCAAAACTGCTTCTAAAGACGGACGCACCAGTAATTTCTCTTTGCTTTTAAATATCAAACTTGTAAAATATATCAATAAATTGATCATTTTAGTTATGAAATGATGTAATGGCCTTAGGTCAGCACCTTTCCAAGTTTATAGGAGTTTGAGTTGAACGTCACCACATTATAACATAAGCCCCAAATTAAATTGGTAACAGCATTTTTACTCAAACTTATATTTCTGCTTTCTTTAGGAATTTTTATTTATTGTTCTTTAGCTCAAAGTTGACGTCCTGCTGCTTTTTCATTTGTTTTCTTTACTTTCAATGACCCCCCCCCCCCCCCCCCAAAATAAACTTGACCAAACTTATAGGTCTAAAAACATTTAAAATTCAGCCGGTTGCTGGCACTGTTTGAGATGATAAAACTCTCATAACGAAAACAACAGTCTGATTGGTCCACGAGTCGTGAAGGCAGCCTGTGATTGGTTAACAGACTTGGCACAAACAAGGCATCACGGATGGCTTTTGGATAACTAACAACAATCCTTTCAGGATGGAAAAATGAATTAAAGACATTTGTTTTATTAGAACAAAATTATTGAAGTATCTCTAAACCCTGTACCTACCTCTTATATACATATTGTTGCATCTTTCCCTGTGTAATTGATATATATGCGTACCTTTTTCCGTCTGTGCACCTTCTTTGTTCTTTTTTTTTTTTTGTTTCTACTTGTATTGTAAATTGAAAAACTTAATAAAAATAAAAGTAAAAAAAAAAAAAAAAAAAAGACATTTGTTTTAATATTTTTCTTGACTTTCTGCTTGGCAAAACAAAGAGTTTAGTTGCCCTAAGGCTAGTGGGTAACCTTTATGTCGAACACTTGAAAAGTACCCAAAAAAGAAGCAAAAATGTGACGTATGGTGCATCACCGTTCTGTTCAAATATGCCAAGATATAATTTTTTGGCCACATTGCCCCAGCACTTCTCACAAATGTACTTACTCTGAAAAATGGCTGCTTCTTCACCTCCTCTGCATCTTTTTCACCATATCCCAGCCTTCTCTCAGGATTCCTCCTCAACAGCTGCGCACACACACACACACACACACAAAATAAGAAATCATGAGAGGTATTCAATTATAAAAACCTAAAATTAGAAGTGAGCGCGTCATTAACAACACTGGCGTTTCATACGCAAATTTCAGCATTTGTCACATAAGTGGGGGACAAAAGAGGCAGGCTGATAAGAAAATGCTGTGCGAGCGCACGTACTCTTCTCATGATGGCAATCGCCTCAGTGGAGAGGAAGCGTGGGTAGCGGACTTCATCATTCACAATGCTGTCAAACACCTCCTCTTCATCATCGCCTGGGAATGGAGACTACACAAAACACACAAAGAATGCAAAAAAAGGACAAATTTGATCCATTTTAGTGACTTGCAGACGGTTCAGAAAATCTTAGATATATTGCAAGAAATTTACCAATTGCAGAATACATTTAATTCTTTAATTTACCAAATTTAAAGCCATGCAGACTTCATCCACTGTGAAAAATAAGTGAAAGTGACTGAGCATTTAGGTAAAAATCCCCATCATGTCCCATCGTCATCTGTTCTTCCCCCCCCCAGGGTGTATACAGGTATAAACAAGTTAAATTTAAGACTTTTTAAGGACCCGCGGCCCCCCTTTACGTGTTAGATTCTGTAATCGAATCTATAAAATTGTCAATTTACAGCCTAAAATTTAAACTCATTAAATTCACTCCATTGGGCAATTCCAAAAACATTCCAAGTCCTGAAACAGATCAGATTTATTCCCTGGACAAACACCCAGAGTATCATCAGATGCAGGTGATAGAAATCAAACAAAATGAGAATGTGTGTTCATACAAAAACTCGTCCAGCTTTGACCCCCTTGGACACTGAAAGACCGAGTGTGTACATGTTAGTTCTCACCTCTCCCACCAACATTTCATAGATGAGGACCCCGAGTCCCCACCAGTCTACGGCTCTGGTGTAGGATGTGTCTGTGAGGACCTCTGGGGCCAAAAACTCAGGCGTTCCACAGAACGTGCTTGTCCGGTCCCCATAGCCCATTCCTGCAGACAGACAAAGCTGTTTGAGGCTGAAAGCTCTCAGGAGAAACTCGCAGTAGCTGCAGATGATTTTCTTTGTTTTGGTTTTTGGAAATTTGTTGCTTAAAAAAAACAAAAAAAAAAAAACAACAACAACAACAGGTACCATTTCATTGTGTTTCAGGTTTAACGTTTAAATATTTAATCATTTAGTGCCACAAACTTGCTTCTCAGCAGTGTTAATTTCGTCAACCAGGACGATGACGAAAATATTTTGTTAACGCCCTTTTTCCCGTGACGATGATGCACAAAATTGCTTCCAGAAATTAAAAATGACGAGAATAAAAAATGATTTTCGTTAACGAGACTAAGACGAGACGAAATTTACAAGCCATGGACAAATGGACATTAAAAATGTAATTGTTTATAATTAATTTGTAATTGTTAATTTAAGTGTTTCTTGAACTTCATAGAAGATTACGCGCTGTTGCCCTGTTTGTCCCTGCACGGCGCCTGTCCCACAGTGAGTCGAGTACAGTTGAGTTTAGGCCCTTCCCATGTCAAGTAACGTAGCCGGTAGCTAGCTATAACTTAACCGTAGCTAGTTCAACTTTGCAGTCCAGTCATGGCGTCGGGCTTGGATAGCTGATACGGTTTGTTGGAGCTGGGCGAAAACAACGCCTGGATGTATGGAGCCATTTCGTTTACAACGCGAAGGACAACAAAACAACCTGCATGATAATGATTGATCATGCCGCCGATGCCGGTGGTGGCCAAGATGTGGGGGGACCGGACTGTGTTATATAAATAAAATAGAGAAAAAGAGAAGCAGTTTTATTATGTACAGTGTTGACTAAAATTGATTTTCGACATTGTGACTAAGACTAAATTAAAAAAAGCTGACGAAATTAACACTGCTTCTCTGGTGGCAACATATTTTAAAAATGTTTGTTCTGTTCCTCCAAAAAAACAAAACAGAAAAAAAAAAAACCTGCTCCTTTAACAGAGGCAAACTGTATGTAGACAGCATGAAAAATCAAAAGCCCATCTCTCAGAAACATAAATATCCACCTTCTTTACACAGTCCGAAGTCAGCGATCTTCACATAGCCATCCATGTCTAGCAGCAAGTTGTCAAGCTTGAGGTCTCTGGGAGGGAGAAGAGATGTGGATAAGAGCGGTTTCTTTACAATACAACAGAAAGCACACGGATAGTTTCAAAGGCATAAAACACACTGAGAAGCTGTACACAGTACCATGGCTGTACAAAATTACTGACGTCAACATTCCTTGTGCCACAGGAGAAGTCAGAGTGTCCTTGCAGATAGTAATAAGTATCTTCTTGGCCCCGTCAATGTGTGGATGGTATAATATATTTAGAGAGAATTCAGTCTGACAAACCTGCATTTCCTGTTTTATTCATTTTCAAAATGAGCATCAATTTAAAATGATCACATACAGAATGACGTGAAAAAGTACTTCACTTTTTTGGTCAGATAATTAGCATCATTTGGCTCCGTTTTATAAAAAGAAACCGTTTGGTGGAAGTGTTAGAAAGTTGTTTTGCACAGGATCTGGTGGTAGATATTTTCTAATGCTGCATCCTGAGTTTGTTTTTTTTAATTCCAATACATTCAGTACAAAAAGTGGTTTGTGGGGGCCACCACTTACCTGTACACAATCTTATGGTCATGAAGGAACTGAAGTCCAAGAACCACACAAGCAGCATAAAACCTGAAGTCAAAAGAAAAGAAACACCATTTCTCCATTACTAGTGAAAAAAACAAGTTTAAACCTCATAATGGACAAAAGTGTTTTTAGACCACAAGTGCCTGCAACTAAATATACTAAAAATGTCCTGAAAGTGATTGTAATTTAAATTTTCTTCTATCAGGACTCATCTGTGCCAGTGGAGATTAAACTTTCACCAAATGGAGACATTTTTAAATCCAGGTTAAAGACATTTCTGTTCTCATGTGTCTATGCATGAAATATCTTTTAACTTATCTGGACTGTTGCTTGTTTTTAAATTAATTTAAATGACTTTATTTGTTTCTCTTTATATTCTTTTATGTATTTTTTAATGCTTCTTACACTCCCTGCTGCAATGCTTTTATTTTATGCAAAGCACTTTGAATTGTTTGTACATGAAATGTGCTATTTAAATAAATTTGATTTTGATTTTATGATCTGTGTGTGTTTTTAGACCACAAGTGCCTGCAACTAAATATACTAAAAATGTCCTAAAAGTGATTGTAATTTCCATTTTCTTCTATCAGGACTCATCTGTGTGTATTCATGTACATTTACAAACTCACAAAACTAAATGCTGGTGGTTTCTTTTCATTCCCTTATATACACACACACACACACACACACACACACACACACACACACACACACACACACACATTACGTACACGGCTCGTGGCTCTTTGAAGACGTCTGTGTGGATGTGCATCATCAGGTCACCTCCTGCTGTGTACTCCATTACAAAACACACATGCTCTGGTGTCTGGAAGCACGCGAACAAGTTGACCAGGAAGGGATGGTGCGACAAGTTGACGACCTCAAAGATACGCTTCTCGCACATCAGACTGGAGGAGGAAGGTGCAAAGGAAGGGAGGCAAAGATAAAGATGGGAGAATACAGAAGAGGAGTCAAAAAAGAAGAAATGTGAGCAGGAAAGAAAAGGATTACAGAAATAATCATTCATAATTAGACTGGAAATATTTTGGTCAATGAAGCATCAACACTCAGTCCACAGAGAGCTGTAATTATACAAGGTACAGATCTAAACGTGTATGAATGTAAGTTTGGCAAGCTTACATTTTTTGGACGAAAAACAGCTAATCACACAGAATCGAAGAATAAAACACATCAACACACACCTTTCCACCTCATCCCGGGCAACGATATCTCCTTTTTTCAGGGCTTTAATGGCATACATCGTCCCCGTCTTTCTGTACTCTGACAGCAACACCTGCAGACACAAGAACGCACGGCGTCTCACTCTCCAATATGAACACAGTTCGACTAAGGAGCTTTTTTTAATAAGTTCACTGAGAAGAAGAAACGTTTTCTTAGTTAAATTAAGTCCAATTCCGTTGTAACCCCTAAAAATGAAGGTATAAATAAACAAGTATAAACCTTTCCTTCCGTTAGGATGTGAATATCATCAAATTAAAGCTGAGAGACTGCACTTTTAGCTCATTATCATTTCACTGCATAGGACTTGAACATATTTTGGTGACTGTATTTATTTAGGGAAATATTGAGCAACTGTTTGCTTCTTTGCGTCATCAACGAAGTGATTAGCAAACCTTGTTCCACAAACATTGGTGGATTCCACCTGAATTATTACCTTCCCAAAATGTCCCCTGCCCAACACAGCGATCAGCCGGAAGTCCTGGAGGGACAGAGGACCTTTCTGCTGCCTACCGATGAGTGGACACAAAAAATAACCCATTGTAAGTCTAACAAATGCACCAAAGAATAGCAGTCATTTGGATTTGTAATAATCGCACAAAATGAATAACAGTTCATTCCGTACTTTAGATCTACCTGTTCACAATCATTCACATGCATTCAGTTCACAGTTAACAGAGTTATTATTCAAAGGAATACTTTAACTCCACACAGAACAGACGTGGCTGGTTCAAGCCCAGAACTACTGCAACGGTGAGCAGAAACCAGCATCACAATTAAGTCACGATTCATGTTTTTATTTACTTTCATATATTAAAAATGTCCACTGTGAATTTATTATTATTTTTTTAATTATCAGAAATGCACAAAGCAATGCATGTGACACAGCGGTTCTGTGTGCGTACCTGCTGGCAGATGGGGTTCGGACAGGGGACTCAGGGGTGAGGTCTCTGGGGGAGAGGGGCTCGATGGCTGGCAGCAGGTCCTACAGGAGATCGCGTTAGGAAGGAGACAAAGGAGAAGACATGCCGAGGCCAACGTAAGAAGACGCACAATGGAAGACAAGAGACGGAGGTGATATCTACGGTCCCTGCTCTGTACTTTAAACCCACATACAGTAACTTTTTGTTTTGTTTCTGGAGACAGCGGAGGAGACTTGGTTTTTATTTTTCAACAGTAATGTTTTCCCACTAAACATTCATCTGCCTGCTGCAGACACACTAGGCAGACAGTGTTCTCTGAATTCTCCAGTTAGCTGTGCTCTGGATAGTTGAATCTATGGACTGTGATGACTATCGGTCTAGACTGAATGTAAAGATATTTATTAGGGGTGGGCGGAAAAATTGATTCATGTACATATCGCGATTTTTAAAAATCGATTTTTCGTGATACAATCGAATTGTGACCAGAGCATATCGTCCCACCCCTAATATTTACAGTGTAGCATTACTTTTCAATTTACAATTTACCTTTAGCAACACTGTAATTCATGTATTAAGAGTGAGAATTCTTTCTCAATCGGACACAAATAAAATCCCATCAGCCTACGCATGGTATGACTTGGAAAGTTGGATGTACAAAACTTGCCAAATCAGAACAAGAAAAAAAAATACTGGGGAAACGAAAAGCTTTAACTTCCATATTTGTTTTAACTTGTGGTTCTGTGGAGATCAAAGCCGAATAGTTTCTTAATAATAACTCGTTCCTTGCCTTCAAACTGAAAATCACACACCGATAACAAGTTGAGGGCAATGTGGCATCTCACACTGGGAAAGCCAAAGATCAACACACAAAGCTTCTGATTGGCTGACGGCTGCTCTGAGTCACAGATCAGGGCTTCTAACAGAGAGATTAAACTTTCACCAAATGGAGACATTTTTAAATCCAGGTTAAAAACATTTCTGTTCTCATGTGTCTATGCATGAAATATCTTTTAACTTATCTAGACTGTTGCTTGTTTTTAAATTCATTTAAATGATTTTATTTGTTTCTCTTTATATTCTTTTATGTATTTTTAATGCTTCTTGCACTCCCTGCTGCAATGCTTTTATTTTATGTGAAGCACTTTGAATTGTTTGTACATGAAATGTGCTCTATAAATAAATTTGATTTGATAACGTGCCTGCCACTTTGACCTTAAACATGTCGAGTGTGTTTAATAAAGAGCTGAAATGTTGACCTGACTTTCAGAACTCTGGGATTTGTTTGCTTTTGGGAACATTGGTTTGGAAGCTTTTATCAAACATCCAGTAAAGTAACCTTAACCTTGCTTAACTACTTCTCCGCTCTGCCAAAATGAAACAGACTCAGGACTGTTTTTTTTTGCTCTTTGCGAATGATAACTTTGTATATGTAATTAGACACTCTCAATCTCCACTTTCCACCCAGTCATTAAATGCCTAAATTACCTTTTCTAGGTGTTAAATTACCATTTCAGCTCTGTGTCTTCTGCATTTTCACAGGCAGGATTAGGCAAATTAAGTTTGCTCATATGTGAAAAATAAGTTTTCTTCTTACTGCCGTGCCCAGGCTGTAGATTTCAACACAGGGCAGACAAGGATCAGTGAAATGAGGAAGTCCGCTTCAGATGAATTCACTCACAATCTGTTATTGTTACACATTTCCATTGGTGGAGGCAGTCTTAATGTGGGACTTTGAACATAACCTAAGTGAAACTATTCATCACACACCTCCCCTATTTCCTTGGTTTCCTCTCTCTCTGTCTGTCTCACCGGAGTGTGTGTGTCCGTGTCTCTCTTGTAATCTCCTCTTATTGGAGACTCGCTGTCCAGACTCAACTTCTCCACTGAGATCTCCCTGGAAATTCCACACAAACACACATAAACAGACGGACATCGTAGTGCAGATGGACAATAAAACAAAGCACAAAAAGGATGGCAGAAAAAGCATCAGAGGCTTTATTCTTTGCCCGGAAACACAAGGAAAAAGGTTCAAGGAATGCTGCTGTGTTTGATAGCATAGTCTGACTGACAGCTATCAAACTGCTGCAGAGTGTTTGTCCTGTAGAATCTGTGCGACTCGCCGTTTGTGATTTTTTAAATTTGTTGTGTTTGTCTCACCCAGAGTTGAGAGAAAGGCCATGTGCGTTGGGGCTGTAGGTTCCCGAATTGTTCACAGTGGGGATGGCGTTTCTAAGCAGCCTCACCCACGTCCCAATGTCCACGTTCATCTGACGAGCACGCAGGAACGCCTTGCCTTGAAATACATGCACACATATATAAAGTCACTAATGTCCTACAGAGCAGATCGTCTTCATTCTCCAACATCAGTCAGTTAGGTTTAAGTTAACAAGCAGCCTCCTTTATCCGTCACTGGCAATGAAGAAAGTGAAGATGCTAATCACGGCACGCAAGTAACTCCTGCATCCGTTTTCATTTGTAAAAGAATCGATACTGCACTTCATTTACAGTTGACTGTTTGTAGAAACGCATTTAAGACAAGACTCTGTAAGATTAAAAAAAAAATAAAAGAATTGGTTAAAAACCTATACTTTTGGGAGATATACCCCAATTCCTTTTTAGATCGATTTTATTTGTATATTTTCTGTAACCTGTACCACTTTATTTTAGATTTTGAGTGCACCTCTAACAGAAAATCCTGTTACATTTGGTTATACAATAGAGGAATTTCACACATAAAATACTGACAGTGTTATATCTTATCAAGCCTATATGGGTAAAATGAGGATGCTTGGCTCTTTCAAGGAAAAAAATAAATAAAATCTAGGAAAAATAAACGACAACAAAAGGATTTTGAAACTGAATTGAGTCAGCTGAGTGTAAAAAAAGAAATATCAGAGGCAGAATAAAAGAAACTTCTTCACAGAAGTTTACAAAAACACAAAATACACAACAAATTCAGGATCAATGAAATTTTTTTTCAATCCTCAAACATGTTTTCTGCTCAATTTTTGTGATGTAAATATCATATTTGTTATCATCATAAAGATATATGATAATTTACCACTAGAGGGAGCTGTTGCTGCAAAGAAAGATTGAAACCAACAGTTTCTCTTCATCAGGCTCACAGAGATAAAAACATCAATGACAAAACTACGAATTACTGCCTCAAAGTGTTCTTTGTTTATACTGAGATAAGGCAGATAAGTAGAAAAAGGACAAGAAACATTAGATTTCCCTTTAAATTTCTCACCTTGCTGCTTAGAAAATACTTTTTTCTGTCTTTGTAGGCGAGGAGCTCTCTCAATGACTGGATTAAAGAAGATCACCTAAAAAAGAAAAATCACAGAACAACATGAAAACAAGCACAACCTTCAGACCCGTATTTTATTTTGAAACATCCTACGGAAACTCTCAATATCAAAGCCTGCTGGTAGGTGTGTGTGCAAACACATCTGAATAGCTCATGTTATCTATAGCAATCAATATGAACAGTGTGAAAATATATAACGTGTCGGTGTCCCTTTACCCATTTTATACTGTCATGTGTGCTTGTTAGGTCTGTGTGGTGGGTGTGTACCTCAGCCAGCAGCAGCCCCTGAGGCTCCAGCTCCAACTGAACTCTGTGTTTCTGGTTGTCCAGGAACTCCTCCAGCTTCAGGTACTTGAGCGCGCACAGTGAGCGGTAGTCCTTCCAGTAAACCGCAATCTCCATCTCTCTCGACTGAAACGCACATACAGTCACACAGAGGTGTTAAACGAACGGTTTTATTTACATTTAAAAATGGGTTGAACCTGACATGGTCTGCCATACTTTTTATTTGTGTTTTTTTTATGTTCACTTTGACCCTAAGAAGCAAAAATCACAGGAAATCTGCAGGAAACATCGCGAAAAAAAATTATGGCCATTTTTTGATAGAAAATGTTGGAAAATTAAAATTTTCCACAAATCCTCAGTGGGTTGGGTAAGCTGTCAATAAATGCATTCCAGATGCACAGAACACATGTGGAGACAACATCCAATTAAATTATAACTCTTAAAATACATTTCTACATGATTTTGGCTCAATTTAATGCAAAGAAATCAGGCGTTTTTTTTACAACATTTTCATCTTTACTTCCTTGGCAATCAATTATTCCCCCAAATTATGACATCAGTAAATATGCCATTCTGTTCAGCAAACAGTATACAGGTACTCATTCCATAGAAAAAAATTGGAAAAATCCAACCAAAATCATTGGATCTGTGATGATTTCACTGCTAGGCCTAGTTGGCGATCAACAGGCTCAGAACCTCAATAGAATTTGAGCCTATTCTCAAAATTCCTAAAGACATCCTGGATATTTTAGCATCATGGCACACTTACACACACGCACATGATCTTTGTCATTTGAATGAGTTTGAAACAACCAACCGACGTTTACCAACAGACTTCGAAGCTACTCATCATTATCTGTAGTAAGTAACACTGATTTTAGTGATTAGAAATGGGAAAATAATGGTAATATGAATATTGTAATGGTAATTAACTGAAAACACCATGCCAGTCTTAAAAACAAGTATATTTATGATGATTTCCCCACCCCAATTCGACAGAGTTCTATCAACTCATGAAACGTTTACGAGCCGACCTGTGGGAGAGGGTGCCCGTGCGTGTGAGTGTGTACTGACCCTTTCCAGCTCCACAGTGAAAGTCTGGTCCCAGGCCTGTTCTCCCACGGTCCTCCAAGCTGTCTGGCCCACAACTGTGTTATCCAGCTTTAGCACCGCACTCACCTCAGCTACAGACAAACATTTGTAATAATATGATTCAATAATCTATATCATATCAAAAACATTATCCAGGGTGCTTGCTCTTTTTCCAAATTAAAATTCCAGACTTTTTAAAACTGATACTTTTTTTCCCCCAACACCTTAACTTTATGTACTTGTAACTTGTGTGCCTACTTCATTGGTTGAGATTGTATCAACTGTGTTTATTAGAAATGTTCATTTTTATAGGCTAGCATTCAATGAACAAATGCATTATTCACAGTAAATTATGCTTTTACTGATGAGAACGTTTCAAAACATGAAAATCACAAGTACATGTCAACAGACCTCAGCAGTGACGTTACGAAAATGTGCCAGACTAGGCTAAGCATGCGTTGATTGGATCTCATCCCATTAGGCTAATACAGTACGTGAGCAGTTATAGTTTTATAGCCTACCTTCCTATTTCTCATTTCACAATGCCTTTGAGCATACTGTAAAATTCTACCATGCATTTATTTTCCATACTTTATTAAGACTTTCACACAAAATTCAAGACTTTTCAAGGTCTGGAAAACAGTGCTTCAAAATTCCATACTTATTAAGACTTTCAAGACTTGCGCAAGCACCCTGTTATTATATGTCAATCATTTCCTTCAAGACCTTGCAGTATCTTATGAGGTTTCTACATAAAATGTTGTGAAACCATGCCTCGCACACAAACTCATAACAGCTTACAGGAGAGTTCGTCTGTCTTGTTTGGCGTCTTCCCGCTGACAGAGCCGCTGCGTCCGTACAATCCCTTACTGCTCCTCATGAAGGACCTGGTGTCTCCGGGGCTGTAGCTGGGCAGCATCACGGCTGTCCCTTTATTGCGACCTGGGACGACCTCCAACAACCCATCACAGCCCAGCACCTGCACCTGCAAGGTGCCTGAAGTCAGAGGAAAAGAGTGCAGGAACAGTTACACAGCAGTCCTAATTTGTGTCAATTCAAAAGAAAAGAAAAGAAAAAAGAAATACATATTCTTTGGAGTTTAAGACGAGCATGTACTGTGCATTGCTCAACAGTTTGCACTTGCCTAAAACCTAATGATTTCACAAATACACAGTAAGAGCGGTAAGACAAGCTTTTAGCTTGAAAAATCAGTGATCAGCCATTACAAAATTAAATGTAAACAAGCTTTGAAATAAAAATATGTTAAATTGAACTCTGTGCAAGTATACAATTGCAATTTTTTTTTGTCATTGCACAAACTTTTTAAACGTTTCAACATTTGTAAACCACACTGCCAAGAAACAGAATGTTCCCGAAGCAAGGCCAAAGTGAAATGATCCATTTCCCTCCGACAGCAAATGGATCATTTCATTTTGAAATGCTGTTGGAGGGAAAACCATATCATGTCATTTTCATTAGTAAGACGGCTCCTTACAGACCAATTTCTTTACAGTGACACTTGGATCAAAAGCGGGTCTAAAAAGTTTTGCTGTTCGCTTCTGTGCTCATCTAAAACAACAGAATGCCGTGCTTCCAGATTCACATTCAATCTTTATTCATCTGGAAGGTTCATCTTTGGCAGTAAGCTTCCAGGGAGCTCTAAAGGTGTCTGCTGCCCACTTTGTTTCCGGTGGTGTGCATCACCGCCTTCATGAACACAGGGCTCTCAAGTTTTCAAGTTTGCTTGGAGTGAGATTCAGACGGGGCAGGGGGTCCCTTGCAGTACCCCATCGCCATAAACTAGCTACTTAAAGAACAAATAAATGTTTTTATTTATACCAAAATCACAAATCTTCACTTTTACACTAAATTCTTCTATATTCTAAAATAAATTGTTTTAGGTATGCAAAGTCTTAACAAACAAAATTTTTTTTATGAGTGTTGTTGTAAGTGTTTGTGGCGGAAGCCTAACTACACTCCTACATATTTTTCAGTTTTCATTAAGTTGCTCATGTCAAAGGGTGTGTGCTGAATATTTAGGCCTACTACTCCAACGAACACTTCAATCGGCAGGTATTGGTCTTTTACAAGGAGTAAGAAAACTATAGTAACTAATAAAAGATTCATATAAATGAAGATATGACCTGCTGATGATCCTGACGGTTCTCTTCCACCTCCAGCTCGTTTACAACTTCTGCACGCATTCAGAGCATAAAGGTTATGTCCGCTGTGCATTCATGAACGCGTGCTTGCAGCTGAAAGCTATTTCAGACCTCACCCGGCAACAAGAAATTCTGGTTTCTCATTGGCTGAGAAATTCTATTTTGTGATTTGCCGATGGGTTGCTAAATCAAGACAGCTGTACCAGAGCTATAGTTCTGAGCTGTACGAGCGCACAGTTGACGAAGTTGATCATTTCTCAGCGTGAGAAATGGCATGTGTGGCGTGTGAGCGTGTGAACTTGTTGAAATGCGTGTGTTTCACGCTCATTGCGTGAGACTTGAGAGCCCTGTGAACAGCTTTGCGTAGTTAACTCAACTTTGCCCTCCATAGCTTTTTTTTTCGCGTTGCGTACCTGTTAGAGGTGAGGGTTTGTTGAGGGTGCTGTACTGGTTTTGAAGGTAGGGGGCACCGTGACGAGAGCTGAAGGCTGGTGAGGAGGCCAACGCCAGCTCCTCCTTGATGATGCTGGACTTGGGGTGGTCCTCTGGTAGCTCAGCCAAACGCTGGTCCAGCGAGTCCCTCAGCAGATCCAACCGCTGAGACGCCTCGCTGAGACCAGACTGTGCCTGCAGAGCGTTAACACAGAGGCTTCATACTGTTAGAGGGACATGAGCAATTATTCACACAACGCAATCACACAAATCCTCTTTTAGTCGCATTTAGCTCCGATGTTGGCTTTTTATTTTATTTTTTAAATGTAAATGTATAACTGATCTCATCATATTAACACTCGAACTACCAAGGCAGTCATTTTGACTGCTTTCAAAATTTGCAACGTCATAACTCTGTTTAAAAAAAGAAAACTATGTACCAATAGGACCCTGACTTTTCCTAAATATGTTTATATTTTATTCTAACATTGTTTTATCATTAAAATTTCAAACCACAAAAAAATTCTGAGTATTACTACCTCGAATGACCATAGCAGTCAAATTGACTGCATGCTTTTTTACATGGGGTGTCATATTTTACTATTTGCTGCATTTTCCCGCTCTTTTGTCTCTTTGTTTTTTATGCTTTGTGAGTCTAAAACCTAGTTTATAGCTTCAGAAAGATAATGATAAAGAAAGATAATGACAGTTATGGAGGCTTTAGCCAAGCTTCAGAGCCTTGATGAGGAAGAATCCGACGAAGGAGCAGGTTCAGAGAGAGATGTCATTTGGTGTCTGGAAGAAGCTTCATCTAGCTCAGAGTGATTCAGAAATCATTTCAGAGACACCCCCTAGCAAAAAAAGACGATGGAAACATCAAATTCCACACTTGCTGACATCCCATCTGCTAATTTTCAAGGTATGAGGCCTACAGGAGGACAATGAAAAGGTACAGGTTACCTGTGAGCCATAAGCAAAACAAGCATCATAACAGCAGAGTATCTTCTGCTGGCAGCCATCACAGCATTTAGGAATGTTCATAATAGTTAATCATTTTCATTGTTACGGTCTAATGATGACACCAACCTATTTTGAAAGCAGGATGCATTTGTTTTTATTTCACAGAGAAAATGGTTGCAGTTCGAGTTTGCATGTGTAGAGAAGTTATGTTAAATAAATTTAACACTCAATCATTATAGTTTTCATGTTTTTTACCTATTCCACCAATTTATTCTTAGATCCAATTGTAGGAGCTATTTATTTATTTCTAGTTAAGCCATAGAATTTAGATTTATTTGATATTATTTGCTTAGTTTTTGGTTGATAATTAGCATTTTTGTTTAATTTGAGTTGTTTAGGATAAATTGGTTTGTAATTAATTTAATACATTTTTTGTTTGGGAAGTGGACGTTTCACATAAATACTCGGTTTTTAGGGAGCTCTGGGCACACTTGGGTGGTCACATGTTTTTTTGTTTTAACCAGTTAGCAGTTTCAGTTGTCAGTTCGTCAAGGTGGGTGAGCAGGAGAGGCAAGAAGGGATCTCATAAAGCTCGTCATGTTCTGTTTTGCCTGCAAAGTCGGAATAAAACCCACGATGAACTACATTTTGACGTTTTTGGACCTTCTCGTTGCGTAAACCAGAAACCCACAGTGCGTCAAGTAACTATTTGAGTTTAATTTTAGTTTGATAACCTTAAAGGTGGGGTGGGGGTTCTTTTTCTGGAGTATTTTTTTACATATTGCTTGAAATACTCTTCACACCCCCATTGCAACCAATTAATTAAAAGTTGTGACAAATATGAAAAGTTTTAGTGGCCTCTAGAACGTACAATCTAGGAAAAACACTATCCAATCATACTGAACGGACCTTTAACGATGATTGGATTCTGATGCGTCTATCAAACTGCAATCTGCTCCTCCCCCCCCCCCCTGTGCGCGTACCCTGCTCCGTGAACGAATTACGCGTCCAGAAGCTTGGCAGGAAGCTAAACTAGAGCCAGCTTGGCTAGCACCTAGCATTATTAAACGTATAGTTAGCATATACTAAATACTAAATACGGCAACGATCGATGCTTGCTGTCAGAACAGCGCTCGTGCACCTTCGTGCTCGTCCGCGTGCATGTACTCTAGAGGCGTGGCTTCGGGGGGAAAGTGAAGAAAAGGGTTGGGACTTTTTACCTGTGTATTTTCAAAATGCAGCTTCGCTGGACTCAAAATCCAGGATCTCCTACCCTACCTTTAAAGTTTTTTCTTTTCTTTTATTATTATTTTCATAGACAAATAGTCACTACATTCAAGATAATCCAAATTATATACAAATAGCAGTCAAAATGACTGCTATGGTCATTCTAGTAGTTCTAGTAGCAGAATTCTGGTAGACCGAGTGTTAAGGATGATGTCATAATGTTGTGAAAATGAGAGTTGAATATTTCAGAGTAGCTGCAAAATGCAAAAGATGAATAGAGAATCAGTGAGTTTGTGAAAGGAAAATCTTTGTTGCTGGTGCATCTGGTCTAACCTCAGAAAGAGCTTTTTTGTCCTGAACCTTGTTGGTGCCCAGGAGCCTGAGGACATTCTTGGCCCCCTCTGCAACAGCGTGTTCCACCCTGTAGTGATGTCTCAGCTCCTCAATACGCAGCTCCACCCCACAAAGATCTTGGTTGCCTGTGGGGGGGGGGGGGCAGATAAAGAGCATTTCTGTGAGTAAGGTTACACTGCCACTCGAGATGTTGATCTATTTTTCCAATGGGACTCTCTTGTTTTGGCGAGGGTTAATAGAATAATTAGTTAGATGAATGCCTTAATATATTTTCAGACCAAGATCTTTACAAGCAAACATAGATAGATAGATAAATACTTTATTCATCCAAATTTGGGAAATTGTTTTGTTGCAGCAGCATACACTAAAAGATATGAAAACAATTAAAGTAAAAACAAGCAAATAGAATAGAATAAATATAAAATAAAATAAAAATAGTGAATAAACATTCGCTTTATACAAATCTACAGTATTATTATTATTATTTTTTAAAAGACTCTCGTGTCCGTTTAAAAGTGCTTGATTGTTAACTTACAGCTTTTTATGTTATTTCCCCTTTTAAAATCATTATATACAGTTTTATATTTCAAATTGTTCCCCCACAGTCGACAGATTTCTTGGAAGCACTGCTTTGAAGTGGCTACCCCACACAAATGCTTATTTCCCCCCCAGAAATGTAGCCAGAGTGATTCTGAAAATGAGACTAAATGCTCACAAGTAAGGCTTTTTCATTTGAAAAATACACACAGACAGATTCAGTCACATCTCTCAAGCACATTTACTGCTAAGTGGTTCACGTAATGGCATAGTGGGCAACAAATACAATTGAGAACACCAATATGGGAAGAGCGGGGAGGAGGTGTAAGATAAGCAACGAGACCGGTATTATAAACAGCCTTCAGAGACGTGCTTTTTGACTTTCATAATCCAGAGAAGAGGACGAAGAACAGAAGAAAATACAGGAGTGATAGAGGATGACTTTACGGACTCATCGGCTTTTCAAAACACTGCCTGAGGCATGAGGAGAGAAGGATGTGGATGCTTTTATCTCCTAATAAGGTGAGCTGCCTGGAGCCCAGACCCTGCTAGATGACCCTTCCACTGGGTGGGGTGCATGGAGACCGTCTGTGTGTGTGTATACAAAACACACAATCCTAGCACTGTGTGTGTGTGTGTGTGGTTTAAAGAAGAGGGATGGAGGCCTGCTCCCCGTAGTCAAGTAAGGAGCAGCTACACTTCTTTGATGCTTCATCACTGAAGTCACCCACCAAAAGGACTGCTCTGATGTGTACAAACTTTTGATTCCAACCAGAGACGGAGTCCTTCGTTCAGAGAATTTTCAAGAAGGACACAAACATAAGCTCTATATGCAGCCGAAGAGAAAGACTGACTATATACACATCAGAGCCTGTTTGCAGGTCAAATGAAGAATTTCTGCATATGAGATAAACAACGAAGATTTTGTGATTCCCGTGTGAAGATTGCTTGAAGTTATGTCACTGAAATTAAAGTTTTGGAACACAAACAAAAGAAGAAGGGCCTCCGAAGCCTGCTTTCATTAGGCTATCAGGCAATGATCTAAGGTTAATGTATGGATCAGAGTCTAGACAAGAAAGAAAGCCTGGGACAAAGAGGACAATAGCTCTGCTGCTGCTCCACCACCTAGTCTGGTCTTTAATATTTATGATTTAATATTTATCATAAACAGAATTGGAAAGAACTCCACACACCATCAAAAACCCTGTAGGTTTTTCCACAGATGGATAAAACATGCCCTTAAAAGGCCTTTAAGTAATCCCTTCAAATGGCAGTTATCTTCTTTGCCTTAAAAACACACTCTCTCTGTCGCTGTGTAGGACGTGCAGACCGAAGTGCAGACCGAGCAGCAAACACCGTAAGAGGCGCGGCTGTCGGCAGGCGGCAGCAGGCAGTGATACGAAGGGAGAGAAAATAGGGCCAAGCGATTGTGAGGTCTGACTTTTTCCTGGAGAACCATTTTGTGATGCAAATGTATTACTCTGTTGAACGCATATTGTTTTGAGAAGCAAAACGCTTTATTTTTTAAACCCCAGCCAACTAGCCGGACTACCTTCATCAACACCAAAACGAGGCTGGAACTCTGCTCACAGGACGCAGCAGGGGGTAAGAAGATGTTCAGAAATGATGTTGCTAATATGGGATGTCATACAGCTTCATGTCAAAAGAGGCGAACTGTCCCTTTAATGCTGTGTACGACTCCCTGCCTTGAAGCGACCCATTAACCTGTTCGGCGCTGATCATGCACATGACATGAGTAAGTGCCAGAGAAAAAAGTGTACAGTGTTTTTACCCTTAGCAGGCATGAACCAAAAGTGCTCGAGTGTGTGTGGATTGCATCTCATGTTCAATGGCAGCACGTGTATAAAGACATCTGTTTGTTGCTTTGTCATCACAGCACAATCAAACTATGTGTGTGTTTGTGTCAAAGAGACTTTTCATCTGCCCACGTTTTGCTGAGGGTATGCCTTTGTTGTGTACCTGTGAAGAAATTGGACTGTTCTCTAATGTGCCAGGTGGTACATTTCACACACACACACATACACACAGAAGGTCCGCTGCGTGTCTGACTGACCCATCTTATTCACATCATTCTCCACATCCCAGAGTGATGTGAAAACACTGAGCCAGCTCTTCATTGATCTGTTTGCGTTATGTGTCTGCAGAGTAGATCTGCCGTTCAGGGCACGCAGACATGCAGAGCAGAGCGCACATCCAATGAGAAGACGGAGGTTTTTTTAAAAAAAAGCATCCTTTCTCTGCCAGCTGACGACTGTCTGACCACACAGACTGAAACTGACAGCTTAGCTGTGCTGCCGGAGAGTGGTGAACTCAAATGTTTTAAAAAGAACTAATCGTTTCCATGCATGATAACTTCACACTCATTTTCTGGCTTTATGTGCATTATATAAGGATGCAAGTTTACTTTATGCGACTTCAAAAATCTGTGTAGAACATTCAGACGTTACTAAACTTTGACATCCAACAGGACCTAATAAGGAGAAGAGTGAGTCAGTGTGGTCAGCTGTTCAGACTCACCCTGTGTGTCGTCATTGTGCTCAGTGGCCTGAACAGCCTTGCGTATTTGCATACGGATGATGTCGATTTTGGTCTTGCTGTCCTGCAGCATCTGCTGAGCCGTCTGCAGCATTTTCTTATCCTGTGTAAAACAGGAACGGGACAACAAGCAAAAATCACACAGCGGGAAGCAAGAAGATATAGAACTGAAAGGAGGAGTTATGTGAATGACAGGGATTGGGTCTGTTAGTTTTAGGCTGTGACCAAAATATGAAAATAAACAAATCACTAAGAAAAACAGAAGCTGTGATGCGAAATGAAATGCGAAACTTGCTTCCTTTTTTTCTTGTCTATAAATTGTGTAGTAGTGAGGACAGTGGAGGTATGAGAGCAAGGTCAAAAAGAAAAACGAATGCTGCAGTACAAAAAGAAGGAGGGGGAGGGGTCCCAGTAATTACTTAGGGAGGTACACACTGGTGAAAGGGGATTTTAAGAATCAGGTTATCAACATTTAGAGATTACAATCAGAGACAGCAGGCTGCAAGGTTACGGATCACCAATGCATGGAGTATATCTGTATTTGGGGGAGGGGTACAATGTGTGTTTGTCCTACTAAATGTGTTCCCATGGTCAGTGGAATCTACCTTTTCTATTCTGTTAAGCTCAGCTTTAGTGTTATATATATATATATATCTATCTCAATCAATCAATCTTTATTTATATAGTGCATTTCATACCAAAGGCAACTCAATGTGCTTTACATAAGACATAAAAACAATACAACACAGAAATATAGGTAAATAAAAACATTAATTTTAGCTAACAGTAAGATTGGTATAACTATAATAGAGCAAAATTAAATTTAGCTAATAGTAAGATTGGTATAACTATAATAGAGCAAAATTAAATTTAGCTAATAGTAAGATTGTTATAACTATAACAGGTAATTTGAGTAAACTAACAAAAGCTAACAAACATGGATAAACTTTCCTCTAAGAGGAAGCATTTAAAAATATAGCTAATAACAGAACGGTTGGTATAATGAATGATAACAGATCTTCAATGTATGAATATGACTAAGTTTGCCTCCTAGTGAAGCATTAATAAGATCAGAAACATGGATAAGCTTTCCTCTAAGAGGAAGCATTTAAGAAGCCGTTCAATGGTCCATAAATTAAAGGGGACTTGGGTAAAAAACTTTCATCTGAGAGGAAATATTAAGGTTTATACAGTGATAATAGGTCTTAATAAACCATTTGAATATAACTAAGTTTTCCTCTTAGTGAAGCGTTAATGAGATAAGGGTAGAATGAGATATAAATATATATATATATATATATATATATATATATATATATATAGTAGTATATGTCCTCTACCTTGGTGGCTCCATTGGCATATATGGGGATCATATTCTCAGCTCCCTGTTTGACTTTGAGCTCGATGTTGAGCTGCCGCTCCAGGGCCGCGATGCGCTCTTTGTGGGCCGACGTGCGACCGTCTGCACCGGGAGACTGGGGGCACTCATCTGTGGAAACGAGGGAAAGTTGAAGATGCTACGACAAGGAGCAAGATGAGGGTTCACATGGTTAAAGTGTAAATACTCTTCATGGATATTCATGCAGCTTCTTATAAAAAAACTAGCGTACTTTTAACAGCCGCATCTGATGTTTAACCAAAGGTGCAACATGACAACAGATCTGGTGCGTCGAGTTTGCTGGCAACAAAATTTCTAGATTTGAGGCATTTCTTGGAGGCTAGTACGTGGTGCTGTAAATTCATTAATAATTAACACAAATAAAAAGTAAACTGACAGACAAGAACAACTTTAATCAGTCGTCAGGAATAGTTCTTCAGGCTTCCCGAGGGATCCTTCCCTTCAGTCAAGATAATCCCACAATGCTTCAAAAATGTTGAGGTCTGGGAAGGACTCATCACACCATAAGACCGTTGACAACGATTTTTAGTCCAGTTCTTGTGCGATTTGGCCTTTTCTCCCGTTTCCCTTCTTTAGGAATAGCTTCTTGATATTCTTGATAGCCACACTTCCTTGGAAACCATCTCTGATGAGGCTTCAGTGAACAGTAGATGAATAACCCCAAAATCTTGTGGCATCTGTTGTAAGTAGCTTTTTAGGCCTGCCACTTCCTCTTTTGTCCTACATTTATCCAGGTTTCTCTCTTTTTTTTAAAGATATACTACACACCAGGCTGAAAAGTTTTCTGGTAACAGTTATTCAGAAATCACTTTGCAGCTAAACACATGGGAATAAATGATGTGCTTTTGTGACAGGCCTCCAATAACAAAGAGTCTAAAGATGCTAATTTAAACTGGATCTTTGCCAGGTTGTCTGTTATGTGTATACACAACACAGATTCCTACATTGTTTAAATTGCCTGCGTTTTACTTGAATGGTCAAAGGTTAGTGGCCAAACAAACACAGTCGCACCCCATACCTTTATTCTCCTCGCCTCCCTTCACCATAATGTGAGCATCCAGTTCCTGCAGCTGAGCGTGCAGATTCTCCAGTTTGCGGTTCGAGGACCGCAGCTGACTGTCCACCTGAGAGCAGAAACAAAGCATCTATTTTATCTCTAGTTAGGGAGAAGATGTTGTAAATAATTCTGCATTGCTTCCTGTGTTAAACCATCACACAAGCCAAGCAGGAAATGATACTTTGGGCAATGCGAGGACATAAACAAGAACAGGATAAGAAGCAAGAAAGCAGGGATTTGTCTTCAACAATAAATCAATAAGTCTTTTTCATCAAGTTAATCCTGCAGCTGCTGTCTTGCTTTTCATTTCTAGTAACTCGTAAAGTCTGAATTGCCCGCCGGTGTCCAGTTGTTAGGTTTTACATGTCTGCCGGACTTCTGCTGCCCCACATAATAGTGGTGATGTATAAGAGTCTATGTAGTAGTGGAGCTGGAGGCAGGACAACTCTCAATGTGGACATACAGTAGGTCCTAAGTTTCTATAAAGACCAACAGGATACCAAGGATACTTACCAGCAAAAAAACAAACAAACATCTAGTTCTAGTATCCACATGCGTGTCTGATGATGGATTTATTAACAAGGTTTCTTATATCTACAAAGGCTGAAAATCTATCATTTTTCAGCGGTATGCAATCATTTCCATCAACTCATCCTTTGATTCCTGCCTTGTGTTAACTTTTCTATTTCCATATGTGCTGAAAAATTCTATTCCACTAAAATAAGTTGGGCTGATGTGTCCAAATTCCTTTCATAGACTTTAGTCATTGTGGATGAGGGATCCGGTTCTGTATTCACCTGCTGTGCGTTCCTCTTGTCGGTTGTTGCCCTGCGCAGGTTCTCAGCACCCTCCTTGATCTTCAGCTCCTTGCGAATCTCTCTGCGGATCCTTTCACGCTGCTCATCCAGAAGCTGTTGAACGCTCGAGTCCGAAAAGTCAGAGTTCTGGTCCAGACCAAGCTGCTCCAGAACCGACAGCCCGTCTGGGTCACTCTGAAGAGACAGGAGTTAAAAACAAACAACAGAAAGGGAGTTTAGGGTGGGGGGGAAAGGTCAACCCTAACTTTTCATCGTGTTCCTCCCCTTCAGACTGGTAATGTGAGATGTTGAGATAGAGGATGACAGATGAGGAAAAAGATGGTGAGCAAGATAAGGCTGTAAAGGGAGGAAAGAAGGAGAGATGATAGTGATGGGGGTTGTAGAGGAAAAAGGCCAAAGTCAGGCAGAACTAGGAAAGTTAGAGAAAGAAGCAGAAGAGAAAAAAAGCTGCTGGAGGAGCAGCGAGAAATGAAAATGTTCAGCTGCTGTTCAGAATGTTTCAAACTAATCAGTACCATCCAGTTTGCTTGCTGGTTAGAGTTTTAAAATTGCTTAAATTCAAGAACAGAATTTGAAAAGGCAGTTTTCAGGTCAGGCCATCTGTCAAGTAGGCTAAACGCAGGGTGCTTGCTCTTTTTCCAAATTCAAATTCCAGACTTTTTCCAGATTTTTTTAAAACTGATACTTTTTTTCCCACAACACCTTAACTTTATGTACTTGTAACTTGTGTGCCTGCTGCCTACTTCATTGGTTGAGATTGTACCAACTGTGTTTATTAGAAATGTTCATTTTTATAGGCTAGTATTCAATGAACAAATGCATTATTCACAGTAAATTATGCTTTTACTGATGAAAACGTTTCAAAACATGAAAATCACAAGTACATGAATTTCACATCAAACAAGTGTCACAAAAACTATCTATGAAAAAAAAAAAAAAAGTCTCTGCACTCACATCTCATCCCATTAGGCTAATACAGTACGTGACCAGTTAGTAAAATGATAGTTTTATAGCCTACCTTCCTATTTCTCATTTCACAATGCCTTTGAGCATACTGTAACATTCTACCATACATTTATTTTCCATACTTTATTAAGACTTTCACACAAAATCCAAGACTTTTCAAGGTCTGGAAAACAGTGCTTCAAAATTCCATACGTATAAAGACTTTCAAGACTTGTGCAAGCACCCTGTAAACGTCAAATTGAGTCTGGCCCATGAAGTTGGCTGTCCATTGTCCTCAATCAGGGTCTCTTGTGGTCTGGCCGCACTACTCGACAACCGTCTTGATATACATGAAAAACATTAGCGCACACTAGAGCTAGCGCTCCCTCCACAACTTTTCCCAGCCCATTACAACAATCCTGTGTCTGCTCACCACTAGAAAAACAAAATGAGACCCTCAAAGTAAAGTCACTGGAAATCACCGTCGCTCCGCCTCTATTACAGGAACACACAAATCAAATAAACAAGCCAACAACACTTCACCTCCGAGCTGTCCTCATCCTCCTCGTCCCCATGCCAACACATAGCCGACTCGGATCCGATGAGCCCCAAAAAGCGACAGAAAACACTGGTTCGCCTCTGAACTCAGGCAAACCGTCAATGCCACACCAAGAGAAAATGTGCTGGCGGGGAAAAAAACCCGATAAAAACAGATAAAGAGAGGGAGAGTTAAGTGAGAGAGAGGGGGGGGGAACGCCTCCTAAAGAGGATATCCGTCCCAACACCAAGCCGCTCAGGCCTTTCCTGTTTCCTTTGCGATTTTGCTGCTGTCAGTGACGAGTGAGATACAGAGGATAGAAGGACAGAGACTGTTCTGTCCAAAAAGAGCACTTTCTGCTTCTCGCAGGTTTTGTGAACCATTCCTGAAACGCTGACATAAAGCCTGTACGATGCTAAGGCTTCCAGAGTCGCTTTTGTCCACCAAATTATCAGCTCTGCTAAGAAGTTAATTTGTGACAGTTTTTCCTTTGCACTCACGTTGGGATGGTGATATAATCTTAAGGGCGGAAACTAGGGAAGGATGAGATTTCTAAGTATTGGATCAAAGCCAGTGATTAAGTTTGGGATGCATTTCTGTTACTCGCCTGACCACTCATTTCCTCTCATCTACAAACCACACTTGTGTATTCCCCTTCTCGTATAGAAAGCATGATAAAAATCTGCTGGGTGCAGTTAGCGGCCTAATGGTGGCCTCTGACATCTTTCAAACTGGAAAATGATCACTGTCAGGACGATCTATGCCTGTTTTGTGGATTTCTGCAACCTGAAATTCCAAGTTATTTCATCACGTTTGCCTCATTTCATTGCTAAGTGGTTGCTTATAAAATATACAACAATGATCACAGCTCTAAACTAGCCACAAATGAGAACCCTTCTCACAACATATACAAGAGAACACAAGGGGGCTTACTTTTTACTACCAGATCTCGCTACTTGTTACACAGTTCTTAAAAAAAGGCAAAAAAACAGTGCATAGAAAAGTTAGAGCAATAAAAACAAGACGTTATTTTACAGTAAGCTGACTTTAAACTTTTGGAAAGGAAATGGAATGGAAATAGATGCGTCATCTTATCAAAACAGAGGAATTGGAGTAATTGGATCAATTACATTGCTAATTTTCTGATTTGTCCACCCCCCCAAATAAAACTGACTCAACCCTCTCACATCGTAAATCTTTGTACATCCTGATAAGATTACTTCCTGATCTGAAAAGAAAGACCAAGCCAAACAGTGGCTCTGTGAATTCTGGATAAGTGGACCCTAGAGTTACACTAGACAAGAAAATATGAGTCATTATTTAGTCTCATCACTAAAGTATGTCTATTGTGTCTGTTGTACCTAAAAATGACTCACTCTTTGGTTTAAATGCCAAGAAGTGGAGGCGTAAATAGGCAAAGATTGTTTTAGGCCAGTATAATAAGTGCCCATAAAAAAAAACGTGCACGGTATTTTCTGGAAAATATGGGCAGGGACATGAAAAAAAAAAAAAAAAAAAAAGGTAATTCAGATGCTAGCGCAAACGAGGAGTTGAAAGGAAGAGTAAATTTGCATAAACTCATCTGCTAAACCAATTATATGACATAAACGTGTTTAAACGGCCACTTTAGAAAACTTGCAATGCTTACTTTTTGGAGCTACTTTAAGAAATGTGTAAATTCAAATCATATATTTATGATGGAGCAAATCCAAAGGCGGAGTTGCACTGCTCTGCATTGTAATAAATTCCACTTTACATTCATGAAAAAGGGAAGAATATCAGGAACGCCCCTCTACATGCAGTCCAGAGCATTATGATACACAAAGTCCTGAATGTTAAACCGTCTAAAAGGAATCACCAGTTTTCAGCAGTGCTTCTGAGGAAGCTCTTTGCAGAGATGAGATATTTTTATTCTAACTGGAGGCTGTGAGCGCTCTTCATGCAAACTCACTGATAAAGAGGAGAAAGCTTACAATGATACAGAGATACAGTGAATATTCAGTCACCTCTCCTCTGAAGCGTTTCTAAATGTGATCTACAGCAGCTACTGTGAGAAATGTCTGCATGCATGTCCAGCTTTAGTCACTAAAGGAGGAACTGCAGTTGTTCTGAAGAGGCTGCAGAGTTTCAGCAGACTGTGGATTGTTGCGTCTCTGCTGACCATATCTGGCAAATACTTATCTGTCAGATGGGGAACTGATTGTGTAACTAAACTGGAAGATTCTTCTTCTTTCTTTCTTTAACTTCATACTCTATTCATACCCACAGCTTTGAGCAGTGCCAATCACAACCAACACAGCTGGATTTACATGTGCGGAGGACCCATTTAGTTGATGTGCGCCACCTCAAAATGTAACGACCGTGTCGGGGCTGAACGTGTGATGGCTGCTTGCGTGTTCTTTGCAGCTGTATGATTGAGTACAAGTGTCTGATCCTTAAAAATAAAAGTATTTAATTATAAGATGCAACCACTAATCTTCTAACATTCCGTTGGCAAACTCCCAGTGTTGTCAGGCTGGAATGTTTTCCGCCCATATTATGCAACTTTCATCCATTTCCTTCAAAAGTTAGGGTAAGAATCAAAGAAAAAACAAAAAAACAAAGAAAAAAATCTTATAGGAGTCTCTAGGATGTGCATCATGTCTTCCAGCTGCAGCTATATTTTCCTTGTGCTTATATGCAGTTTTATCACCTCTACCCCAAAACCATATTTTGCTGTACTTTATACCCTAACCCTGACTGACTCTGAGGCCCCGTTTACACGACAGGAAGACGCAGATATTTTCCTGCAGTTTGACCTCTCATTTACACCAAAACCTCGTTTTTATCACATAAAACGATTATTTCTGTGGAGATTTCTGATAACGCCGGTTATGTGTTGCCGTGTCAACTGGGAGAAACGGCGTTTTAGGTTCTTAAAGCTGCAGTCTGCAGGATTTGTTGTTGTCATACGTAAAGTCCTACTTTTTGGCATTTTAAGAGTTTACATGATCTATCAGAACGCTTGAAGTTGAAAACGGTGACCTCCGTAGTCGCAAAATGCAAGAAATGCTTATTTTTTAACCGAAAAATAAAAAGTTATTCAACTTCCTGTCCCGCCCCATCAAAACACATGAGAACTCGTGCACGTCTACGTGCACGCCAGATGCGTGTACACGACTCCTCATTCATCAACTCACCTGTCATTTGCGATCATGGAAGACACAGTAAGTAGACTAGCCCGTAATGAAGTTCAATAGTCTAGATAAATAAGCGTGGGGACGAGCCTACCTTGTATCGCGCGTGCACAATCTGTGATTGACAGGCAGCAGAGCCCAGCTCGTAACCTGATTGGTTACCTTTTACCGGTCCGGTCTGCAATTTTGTAAACAAACCTGCTGGCTTTGGAGGGACCTAGCGGGACATATAGGGGACCTGGAGAACTCATTTTTTTTGTATTGGGGTATTTAATGTACTACTTTCAGAATCCCCGGACAGTTCCAGGCATTATGCTTGAAAAAGAGTTGCAGACTGCAGCTTTAAACGTCACATTATACGCCAGAAAATGCTTAACGTCGTGCGAGCGCCTTATGTTTACAGTTTGTTTGGCCACTGATCAGGATTATCATGGACGATGTTAAAGTTCTACTAATTTTTACGTTTGTGGCCTTATTGCATTTGCCACCCCACACCTGCTCGCACAGTTCAAAATAGAGGAGCACCACTCTTCCGTGGCCGCTCCTGCGTCCAGTATGCACTGACCGTCTATATTTCCCTCTTATTGCCTTCAGTTTTGTTGTGATATTTGATCGCGTTCTCTTTCACATGAGGAAAGTCCTCGATTCTGAGGATTTTGATTGGCTTGCATGCTTTATTCCTTTCCCTACACTGCTGCCAATAGGTTTGGCATAGTTATTATGGCGCTTGACGGCGTATTTATGCTGGTTGATGTAAATGACAAGTATTTTGAAAACGATGTTGTGTGCACGATGTTATTATTGAAAACGGAGGGGGGGAAATATTCGTTTCTCTAAACGCTATGTGTAAATGTGGCCTCAGGCTATGGTTGCAACATGGCTTTATCAACTTCCACAGGCATCTTTCAGAAGCGATTTAGAAATAAAGGCCTCAGTATCCAGCCGTAAAACAATGAAGCCAGTCATTTTCTGCTCAGTACAACAGCTTCTAGGATGCATCACTGTCCAGTTGGTGGGAACACGTCTCGTTTCCCTTCCAACATGTGTTAGACGCGCCAGCAGCAGCAGCTGATGTCTGCACATTGTGATGGCAGTTACAGATGCATGTAGCACAGAGAGGAAACATCAGATGGGTCCCATCAGCCATAGCAAACTTTAGTTTAAAACCTGTTTAAGGACTTTCGGCTCAGTAGCTTAAGAAGCCGAAACAAAACAAAACTTCATTTTCCAACTGCTGCTGACCCTGTGTAGCACTACAAAGATGGCGACAGCTAAAAAGGCATGAATGACTCATCTTACGCATCTTGTTAGAGATCTCGCCTCGGGGGGGGGGGGACATTCAGCAGTTGTGTCCGGGGAAGCAATGATGTGCTAATTCAATAGAAAACGGCACCAAGCGAGAATTAATTTGATCAGACTGAGTGCAGTGTAGAAAAGCCTGGGGCTGGACCAAAAGAGGGACAAGACAGCACGTGGTTAAAGTGCACTTTTAGTCTGTGTGTGTGTTTTTGCAATGCGAGAGTAATATCTGGAGTATTCTCACTAAGTGATAGTGACTACTTGGCACAGAAACAGTGTCCAAGACAAAGGTCACAGAGCGCCATGGTTGTGCACGTGTGTCCAGACTAAACATGGAGAAGCAGCATTTAGCTGTTATGCTGCAAACAAGTGGAACAAACTGCCAGTGGAGATTAAACTTTCACCAAATGGAGACATTTTTAAATCCAGGTTAAAGACATTTCTGTTCTCATGTGTCTATGCATGAAATCTACACAATACCTTTGAACTTATCTGGACTGTTGCTTGTTTTTAAATTAATTTAAATGATTTTATTTGCTTCTCTTTATATTATTTTATGTATTTTAATGCTTCTTCCACTCCCTGCTGCAATGCTTTTTTATTTTATGTAAAGCACTTTGAATTGTTTGTACATGAAATGTGCTATATGAATAAATTTGATTTGATTTGTATGACTAACAAAAATAGGAACGGACATATTCACTTTTGACACACAAGCTCCCTCTCCATTCCAGCTAAACGTGAGGACATGTCACTTTAAGAGTGAGCTCAGCACAGTTATGACAAAAAAAAAAAAAAAAAATGTATTGCAGAGGGTGGGATCCATCATGGCTGCGGGGTGCTCTCTCCAAAATCCAGTTTTGTGTGGGCTGTAGAATATGAAAACAAGTGAAAATGCTGAAATAACTGTGACATGGTGCCTCCAACATGACAGGAAAAAGTGATGCGCTCTATCTGATTTTTAAGTCAGAGCTAAAAAAAAAAAAAAAAAAAAAAAAAGAGGAAGTAGACAGAAGAGGAAGAAAAGAAAACCGGTTCAGGACACACTTGAAACCCAAAAATGAGATAGCGTTGGTAACTTGCTCTCTCTGCTTAAAGGGGAAGTTCGTTTTTTTTTTTTTTTTTTTTTTTTTTTTTTTTTTAAACCTGGACCTTATTTCTGGCCTAGAATACTCACCGATAACAGTTTGGTGAAAGTCGGCATCCTTCGGACGATATTTAGATCGAGATCAGCGTATATCCATATAACGGGAGAGAACAGGGCAGAGACAATACAGCCTCTAAATAAGGCATTATCTGTCTTTATTTCACCGATACTTCAAGCCGAATGAATGAACGCGTATTATTGCACTGTTAGGGGATATTGGGGGGCTTTCTACACACGGGTCGTCATCACCATCATGTACGCCGTGCTCTGTGACGGTCGGCTAACTTTACACGGAGTTTGCTACTGCTAGTTTTGTGCAACATGGCAGGATATTTATCCGATTTTGACGACTTTGAGTACAATGGACGCCCTTAGCGGGGTAAATGAGCTGTGCTGCAGCCCACTAGACGCGCGTGTAGAAAGCCTCTCTCGATACCCCTAACAACAACAACACTGGCATTTTATGCCAGAAAAAAAAAGTCCAGGTTTAAAAACAAAAACAAACAAAAAAACTCAAATCTTTGACTCAGCTGCTGTTAGAAACACCTTCAGCAGCAATAACTCAAACATGACCGGGTTACTTCACCATGTGCAATAACAATAATAATTAGCTACTGAGTAGCATTGTAAAGACTGTTTATTGTATTTTTGTACATATTGAGATTTTTTATTTTTTCCCTATCTTATTCTTATTCATCTTTTCTTTTTTCTGTAATGAGAGCACTGCAACAAAGGAATACTGAAGCCTGTACAATCTGAAATGTAGCTGAGATTCTGGAGGCCTGCCGGGATTTTCTCTTGACAGTCTGACCTTGGGGTGAACTTGCTGGGACTTCCCACTCCTGGGAAAATTGACAACCGTCCTGAATGTTTTCCATTTGTGAATGATTTTTCTGTAGAATGATGGACTCCCAAATTATTTGGAAATCCCCTAATAACCCTTCCCAGTTATGTCAGTTATGACAATATCCCTCATGGGATCAATAAACCATCTACCTCTATAAGAGGGTAAAGCCTCATTCTACAGTTTGTGGCTACAGTTTGTGACATTTAAAAAGGCGATTTATTGGCACAAATACCAAATAAAAGTCATAACTGTGCATTCATCGATGTAGAATCGCATGAAAACAATACTCGTCGTATTCATTGCAACCTGTGTGATGACTATTGAGTTATTTCAGTCTAGACCTGTGGGAATATGTAGCTTAAAGCAGTTGAAGCCACCTTCCTCTTCCCATTAACAAGCACGATGACAGTCATGAGGATTTACAGTAACTTGTTTTTCATTTCCTATAAGCTTTTCTTTTTCCTTTGCTTTATTGTATTATTACAAGGGAAAAACAAAAACAAAATGACCAACAGGAAAAACTATTTCCTATTCCCGTCAAGCTGCCCGTCTGCATGGCAGAGAGGCAAGCAGAAAGATGGCCGACTAATGGACAGCGTGCGATAAAGAAGATGGCGATGACAAAGTTTAAGCTTTAAAAGTTGGTTGAATTGTGCTTCTAAACTATCACGACCATGGGGGGGGGGGGGACAGAGAGAACCACAATGAATCAGCTAACACACAGTAGCTACAATCTGAAACAACTGTAGTGGGAATGTGTTTGCAGTTCATAAGCAAGACAGAAAAATGGTCATGACGAGTATTGAATCTTTCCATTTTTTTTTTCAGCTTCAGTTTCAGCTGCTTCCATCCACCAGCGGTAAGTTTCACACAAACCCTGCACTTCATACCCCCATATGAATGACGTCATGCAAAATGCAAATATTGCACATATGCGATGGCATTTTCCCATCACTTTTACAGGCATGTCCGAGTGAATGGTGAGGAACATGAATAGAAAAGTGGTGTGTGAAGGGCTCGAATGCCTTCTAAACTTCTGAATTCTTACAACTAATATATGGGACACTGTGGCTACTAGGGCTGGGTATCACTGCCAAGTTCCTGGATCGATTCGATTTCGATTCTTAGGGATTTAAATCGAGTAATCACGATTCGATCCGAATCGGTTCCATCTGCTCCTCTTGGCGCCAGGATTTAACCCCAAAATGTTGCATTTTGACATCAATATTTCAAAGGGCTGTGGCTTGACAGTGTTAACAGATTGTTACATTATATTTGTAACACCTGAAGCCACCCAGTGGAAAGAAGTATTAGCAAGATTTTACACTATATTCAACGTGACAGCCTACTTAATTAAATACATTTGTAGGAGCCATTTTAGTCTCACCTATAGGTAGGTTTTAGTGTAGTTTTAGATTTAGCCACTTGGGGGAGCACTTCACTTTTATGGTAGCTTAGTTCTAGGTATAATTACAGGTGCCCAGAATTAGTGGGTTGATGACTGCTTGGACTGGGGAACACACGGTTCTTACCGTAGCCGTGTGGATTGGAACCAGTAACTTCATGAAAAAAATAAATAAAAAAGGATCTCATGCCCGACAAATCGATTTTGCAAAATTTTAAATGAAATCGATCCAAAATCGATTTAATCGATTTTTTTTACCCAGCCCTAGTGGCTACGTCACATGGTGTCAGCTGACATGATATGAACAGAGGTAGGCCTACAAGATGTGTTCATCCGAGGAATAAATGTGACCTTTTCACAGAAGATGTGTCCCAGAACCTCCAGAAAACTGTGTCCAGCTATGATCAGTGTGTTGGCTTGGACCAACAACAATTGGCGCTGGTGTTCATGAATTTACACTCCATAGAATTACCTTGCTTTCTTCAGCCTCTGCACAACCTAAAAATACGCAGCACTTGTCTTAGACTCATTTTACCTCGCCATCTTCACATGATCACCGAAAAGTTCTTTGCTGGAGCTGTAGAACAACCCGAGTAAACACAGATCGACATGACAATAAAAACCACTCTGCCTCTGGGACTGCTCAATTCTCGACAGTACAGCAGAAACAGAAGATAAGAGAGAGGTTTAAATTTTTTTTTTTAAATAAATAACTCCACTTTATCCATGGATAACGGGGCTGGATTAGGCAAATCGGGAATCAGCATTTCATAATTTTGCCTCCTCTCTTAGTCGATATGTCTCTACACTGCTGTTTTGTAACGCAAACATTTAAGCAGAGTGCTCTAATCTTACCTGGAATACAGCAGCATAAAAAAGCCACTTGACAAATGCATATGTTACGTGTCCAATGTCTTGTGAAAAACATTCCAGGCTAGATTTTTTTTTTTTTTTTTACTAAAACCACACAGATAAAGATGTAAACACAGGGAGAGAAAAAAAACTAAAACAAACAAACAAAAACTGTTCAGCTCAAATAACAGCCATTTAGTATACTTTGCTACAAAGTGACGCTATAAATCTACTTAGGCAACTTAAAAATGTGTTTTATATTTTCTATTGATTAGGATCGGCAACTATTGGTGACTAGTGGCGAAGATAATTGAGAGAAAACAAAACAAAACAACAAAAAAAACACAGCAGGTAACGACAACAACGACAGATGACGAGGCAGGATAATGAACTTTAAAATGTTTCAAGATTTGATCTGTCGGATCGAGCGAGACAAAATATTTAAAGATGTCACAATAGGCTTTGGGACATGGTTCATCTCCATTTTCAAACCTTGGCAGTAAGAGAAGCAACAGCTAAAAGATAATGTTTATGTATAAAAGCTGGAAGCCAGACAGTCTGTAATATTTAACGAGAAAGGCCGAAGAGAAAAAAAAGAAACCGCAAAATGACTTCAGTAAACATAGGTCGATGTTTGAATGTCAAATATCCTGAGGTGAGAATGTAAACAGTCTGTCCAGGGTGAAGTGCTTCCAGAACTACTGAACCTTTCCTGCAACAGACTGAGGCATAAAGAAGTTAAGAACAAACACACCGAGGCTGGCATTCACTGTAGCCGCTTTAATCCTCCTCATCAGCAGGAGGGAGTACCGTCAGCACAGCGAGCTGCCTGTCCATCAAAATGTGTTCCAGTGGTGCTTAGTGAGCCGAGCAGACACCGATCAGTCACTGTCCCGTCCCTGCTGAGCCACTGATGATGACTGACAACCGCAAAGCGACCTCTGGCTACAACACGAAAAGGCCACCATGCTGGGTCTACTAAAGTGTAAGGGAGACATTCCAGCACAGTCGTGTACCATAATTTGCAACGTCAACTTCTGAAAAATCGGTGAAACAAGCATCATTTAAATCATAAAAGAATTATTAAGTGTTTTGTTCGCCAATCTGGGATCTAACACAGAGCTGTGATGTTCTAAGGAGCAGCAAAGTTAAAAAAAGCTAAGACAAAACAACCCGAAATTATGCGGAGTGCACCCATGTGTAGGTTAGCAATTGTTCTCACACATGCTGTCAAGTCAGACTGCACTGTGTCATTTCTGATTTCAAGCCTGGCTTGCTGATTTGACAGAAAAGGTCCAGTTTCAGGGAAAGAGACCAAACACTGACCTAGACAGAAGGGTATTTGCAGGATTAGAAACTGTAGTTTCTATGCAAATTGTTGTTTCAGTCGTGCATGAGCAACATTACATTAATGATGCCAGCCCAGTTTTGGTGCTTGAAAAAAATATCAGCCAGTGATATCATCACATGTTTGAGACTTTAAGACTGATGAACTAGTAAATGAGCATCAGCTCTTTGGTGCTGTACTCATGCAGTTCAGTCTGCATGCACGGCACTAGCAGAGACGTAAGGGTAAAGTGATCTGACAGGTCGGGGATTTCTGCACAGATGAGCTTCAGGGAAAGACATTTTATTTTATACTATGTGTGAATCAGTCTGTTAACTCTAGGGTAAAAGGATGGACATTGGTCTCCATAGCCTACTGGTATGGAAGTTTTTCTGTGCCATCGGAGTTTGAATTCGAATTTCTAATGTTGAATTTTTACAGCAATATTAGAAATAAGACTTTGAATTTGAAAAACCAACAGTGTAAAAAAAAAAAAAAAAAAATTTCTGGTTCTTTTTCCACTGAATTTTTTTAAGTTGAAATTTTTTTATACTGAATTTTTAGATTAATTTTTTTCCACTGAATTTTTTATTTGATGTTGAAATTTTCTTTTTTTTTAAATTTCAAAGTCTAATTTTGATGCTGTAAAAATTCAATATTAGAAATTCATATTCAATCTGATTGAAAAACTTCCATATACTGGCTATAAATGGCTGATCCAATGTCATTTTGCTGTTGTTGCAATGCTTAAAAAGCATTAAACCCCAGCAGGCAGAGGCTGTCTGTTTGTATATCTGTGCAAGTATTTGAGAGCAAACGTTTAAATTAAAATTTCCACCTTTAGTCAAAACAATGCTGTTTATGAGCACAGGAACGGAAGTGTGGCTGAGTCAGAGAAAACATCTGGAGGCATTCCTGAGACGCCTGAGTGGTGACAGCAGCCAACCTGGCAGGAAAGGCCGAGGAGAGGGGAGGACACAGAGAAAGACAAAGTAGGGAGAAGACCTCAAGAGGTAAAGTGATAAAGTCGCTAGGTTACAACTTGCTTTACTGCACTTTTTACAGACATCACTACCTCATTAGTCTTTTACATGGACATGCTGAACCTTTTTAGGCAGGATGTAACGCCAAATGAAACGGATCATATCTATATCTTCAAAATAGAGAGACATGCTGGAAACCACTGCACTGCTCGCATGTGTAAATGTGAATCAGCTACATCAGCCAGTTGCTGATTATAGCTGATCAGACCGAAATCAGCCAACAGGCATGGTTGGTGTTTCCTTCCTTAAGAGAGATACTCAGCTTGGAGGAAATAACAAAATATATATATATATATATATATATAAAAATAGACCAACTTTAGCTTTGATTACGGGACACATTTGCAATGGTATTGTTTCATAAACCTACTCAGTGTCACATCATGCATTTGCATCATGCTTTTTCCCACAAGCTGTCCGTGCCCTGAATGAGAATGAGAACAGAGACTAGTCCACCACCTCACTCACACAACCGGACTGCATTTATTTATTTTTGCATTTTTTGCACATATCTCGGACTTTAACCTGTGCACATACATACATTTACTTTATTTTGTACTCCATTTTATTCTATATGTATATATTTTTAATCTTATTTTGTATTTTAATCTTGCTTATATATATATATATTTTATTTGATATTCTACTATTCTAATTTAGGAATTTTTCATTTTACTTTATCTTTCTATTAATGTTACTTTGCTACCTAGTTTATATTTTGTAGTTTATAGTTTGTATTTTGTGGACGGCGGTCAAAGGTCATTTCACTGCATGTTGTACCGTGTATAACTATGCATGTGACAAATAAAACTTTGAATCCTGAATCTTGTATTGATGATGTCAGACACTGTAACGCGTTCTCTAACAAATCCCTGAGATTCTCAATAAGTTTATGGTCTGGATCTCTGGACTCTGTGGTGGCCAATCCGTGTGAGAAAATGATGTCTCGTAATCCCTGAACCACTCTTTCACACTTTGAGCGCAGCGAATCTTGCCATCGTCATGTTGGAATTTGTCAGTTTACGTTGAAGTTACCACTATGTTCATTGCGGCTTTGATAAAGGTGGCGATTTAACTTTATTACATAAATGGAGAGAAAACTAATAGAATCATCAGTCGGAGAATATTAAACTATCCGCCAATCATCTGTCTATGGCAAAGGAGGAGAGACTTTAATCTTGACCACCGGCACCTTTGGTATGGTTGTCTTTGCCAAATCTTTGCATGTGCCAAGTAGAAGCATAACAAAATGTTCCATCAGAAAGCTGCAAAAATGATAAAAGAACAAAGAAACATGAGTTAAACGCTCAATCAATAGGTGCACTGGACTTTCTTTATCGATTTAACATGGTTTCATTTCACCATAAAGCAAATCTTTGTCCAATTCCACTCCTGTCCTCCTTTTCGAGGCAGGAAACAGATGACCAACACAATCAAGAGCAATCCATGCCTCAGATTATTGCATATATTTGTGAGACTGCTCCCAAGTAGTAGCAAAATGCATTAGCATGTACATGGATATTTGAGGCCCCGAGCAGAGATGTTGCAGAAGAAAGTTCAAAGCATAAAGCAAAACGCCATAACCGAGGTGAAATCAGGCAAGCATGAAATTTAAATGTCCGATTTTTCAAAGATTATAAATATACAAGTTCATATTGATTAAACAATTCAACCACAAATTATTTGTCAAGGCCCACATCATTTTCAAACCCACATTCAAACTCTGTCTTTCCATTATTTTCACAAACTGCAAAAAGAGGGGGCTACCAACTCATTTTTATTCAATCAAGCTTCCTGGCTGGTACTTCTTTTCACACTTTCTCTGCAGGCAGAGGGAGGGATGTGGCCGCAGGAAAAGGGAGAGAGAAGAGACAGACAACACCCTTGCTTACAAAAACAAAGGCCGGGGAAGCCTCTGAGCCGAGGAAGACTGACAGACTGAAGGAGGTGGACAGCCAGAGAGAAAGAGACGGGGCAGAGGGGAGAAGACGGAGAGACAGCCAGCCACAAAGTGATAAAGAAGCAGGAAGACGGGGGAATGGAGGATGGTCGACCCACAGAGCAGGAGGCGAGTGCTAGATAAAAGAGCATGTGAGAGCATGGGGGGGAATAGACTGATCCCAGGCCACACAACACAAACTGCTTCCAATCCAAATAAACTATTTCATTCCTAAAATTAACATAGACCCATATACCTTCATGTAATTAACTGTTATTTATATATATATATATATACACACACAAAGGTAATAATGTCGAATCATCATGGATCATCATGGTGAAAGACCAAAGAAGCCATCAGGTGCCCAGTTTGGAAAGAGAAGAAGAGGAGAAACGGGTAAAAGATAAAGGGATGCAGATTTCTATGAGTGACCTGAGTGACGTAGGCTATTTATTAGCCTCTTGCTAATATGTTGCTATGAGCCACGACTGTATTTGATTTTTAGTTTTGCTGAACTAGAATTAGAATTGAGGAATCATGTCATGCAACTAATTTCACCCAAAGGCAACCTGGTCTGGTTTATGTTTGCAACACAACAAGTGCAAATTCACACCGAAGTCCTGAATGTGGATTTTTTTTTTTTATGTTATAAGCTATATGCTAAATTAAATAAATTCTAATATACATTGACATGGCATTTTGTAAGCTACATGTGGTATAGCTTTTTAACTAAATTGTAGTGTGTTATGCTTAGTTAATAGGATGTTAACAAATGTTAATAAAATGTGCATTATGGTCATTTTAATTGGGTAACTGATGCGTGTGTGATCTAACTAGCCTCAGCCTCCTTAGGTGTGTGTGGGGTGGTGTATGTGTGCGTTTTTGCATAATTCTTTCCTTTTGTAAATGCTATAGGCTAAATGCTGTGAATAACATGTATTTTACATTTCGGTTATTTTTAGGATTTTTAGGTTATTTAAGGAGTTGCGATTGATATTTATATACTGCATTTCATTTATTTATCGTGTTTTTTTCCTCAGTTCTTTTTGTATTTAAGATTATATATAATAAAATAATACAAATAATATAATATGTTGTTGTGTTGGTGGCGGGGTAAGTCGTTTCTTTTTGGGGGGGAGCAAGGGATGGTTCGCCCAGGGCGTAAATCTAGCCAGGACCGCCTCTGAAGGTATGAGCAGGAGGGGAGGAGGATGAATGCCTGAAAGTAGGAAAGCCGGACTCTTTGGGTTCACTGCAATGTCAAATTGCAGAATGCAAATTAAATTTGTGTGATTCAGAAGGTCAGAATTAGAGAATGGCAGAGCAATTACAGCATGAAATGATTAGAGAGTTTCAGTCACCGAGACGGAGAAATGATGTTACAAGTGCAAAAGCGGAAGAAAAGCACGCCGTCTATTCATGAACAAGACGGCTGAGCGAAAAAGCCGACCGGTAACCTCTGCATTTAGGGCCAGCACATGGAAGCACTTGGCTTCTGTTAATGTTCAACTAAAAGAATTAAGAAACACAACAAACATGAAAAACCACACGACACATTTTCAGGCAGTTGCCGTCAACCGGAGGACCATCGAGCGGATGGTCAAAGCTTCAGCCAAACTCGGAAAGGGCAGAGCACATTACTAAATCTACCGTAACTTTCATTGCCAAGTGAAACTCTTTGGAGCCAAGATACAACATCCTACATCACACACGTTCTTATGCCACTGAAACTGCTCCCTTTATCAGCTTCTGATGTGCTCCAAAGAGATGCAGTGAATGGACGACAGAACCATTGTAAGAAGTTTCACTGCTGTTGGTATAATAAATCTATGGAAGTTTTTCTGTGCCAGAGTTTGAATACAAATTTCTAATATTGAATTTTTACAGCATCAAAATCAGACTTTGAATTTGAAAAACCAACAATGTAAAAAATTAAAAAAAATAATTTCTAAAAACAAAAATCAGTGGAAAAAAAATTCAACATCTACACAAAAAAAAAAAAAAAAATATTCAGTGGATGTTGAGTCTGGTTCTTTTTCCACTGATTTTTGTTTTTAGAAATTGATTTTTTTTCAAATTCAAAGTCTGATTTTGATGCTGTAAAAATTCAATATTAGAAATTCGTATTCAAACTCTGGCACACAAAAACTTCCATATAAATCGCTGCTGGAGAGTAGAGTACAAAAATAAGAGATAAAAACTGTAGTCCATTTGATATTTATTTGAATACGTTTGAAAGCCTTGGAAGGTTTATGGCATATATGGAATGTAATGAAGACGAGCTGTATAAAGTCTCATGCCACTCCGTTCACTAGTTGTTAAATACCTGTATATTTTTCAGTCTGAATTACAAACCGATACACTGCTCATTAACAGATTCAGCTTACAGTGCCTGTGTGACTAGTGAAGTGCAGAAATTAATTCCAGTAAATATAATGGACTGAACTTTTGATTTTCCCCCATTGGGGGATGAATAAAATATTTTTCTATCCTATTCTAGACTGGCTGGTAATGGCGTTTACAGGCTAACCCAAGAAGAATATCTTTTTTTTCTTTTTTCCCCCCAAGTTGCAATGTCTTGTAACACTCCAGAAAACAGGTTTTGTGTCAGTTGCTTCAGCAGGGCCATGACTAACAGCCAACTGCAAGCAAGTCACGCCTGCAAGTTTCATTATGTGCATCTGTCACAGTGTGTGTGTGCGTTTTAGAAAGCTGTGAGTGTGTGAGCATGTGCCTAGAGAGCACATCACATTTGTCTTTAGAGAGCAACTGAGGGTGTGCGGCTCTACGTGGAGAACAGAGCATAGAGGTGAAAGCTGATGATTCACAGAGCACCCTGGGGATCTTCTAGTGTGCGTGCGTGTTACAGCTTTGACGGTTGGCCTCAGGTGTGGCAGCAGCAGAGACCAGTGTAGCCGGTCTCTGTGCGTTTACGTGACCTGCTTGGACAAGTCGAGTACACCTGCAGTTACTACACTGTTGTAGTAATTGGGTCTTTCACAAACCATGTACACTTCTAGTCAACTGACGAACTATAAGTCCAGACATGTAGCAAAGATATTGAAGATTTCATTTGTAACAAAAGTTGATATTTTTCTACTTCAGATAAATGTGGGTATAAAGCAGAGATACTCATTGCGCGGCTCCTCAAACTCTAATTGGCGGCTCGCACTCGCATAGTAGCTTATAACAATATGGTAACAATAACAATACATTTTTTCAAATAACACACAGCGAATACTGCACAGTATTAAGTATTTTTATTAAGTATTAATTAAGGCTTAATGGTGTTTCCTAAAGGGGGAACTGTGAAACCTGGCAACGCTGCCCGCTTAAACCACCTCACACTTGACCGCAGAGCACGCTAGCTCCTTTAGCCAGCGCGAGATGCAGCCACAATGGATCGGTTTTTAATTAAAAAAGGGGGAAAACCAGCACAAAAACCATGCTCATCTTAAATGTCTCACTATGATTACAACAACAAACTACAAATACAACATGAAGAAAGTCAAAGACACGCATGCCAGCTTCCGCTCATCCCAGTATTAAAGGTAAATGTGGTCGTAACTGAAAATGTATTGGCTGTGTTGTTTCTTTCTTTGTGGGATGTTTTATATGCAGAAATGCACATTTGCAAAAGGGGACTTTAGTATGTTGTCGTAAAAGTGGCTCTTCCCTTGATTTTGCTGCCAACGTGGCTCTGGTGAAAAAAACAAAACAGTGAGTATCACTGGTATAAAGTATAAAGAGAAAGCACATGAATACTAACTTATACACAACATGATTTCATCCCCGTTGGCAGGAGAAACGCAGTATTAGAGAATGAATTCGACTTTTTTTTTTCCTCATCGATGTGTCGAAATTAATTAGTTTAACATCCATCCCCTCGGTTGTGCAAGAGCCATTTCAGGCTCAACAAACAAAACGCTATTTAAGATAAACCGGTTACATCATTTCAGTTTAATCTGAAAATCCCCCCTTTCAATATTGCTGAAAGCATTGTGCCTTGCAAATGTTGGCTTACACAAAACTACTGGTAATAACTTAAAAGGCCTGTCTTCTAAATGAAACGCGGTTTCAAAAGAGCCAAGAGTGAAAACGTGTAGATATGGATAGCAGGACCACATTACTGGACAGTAAGGGAAAAAAAACCCTCTGGGAGGTGGGAGCATAAGCAAAGCTGCTAAGTGAATGAGAAACTGTCGAGTAAATTTAGAACGGTGCAGGGTTAGAGTTCATGTCGGGCGGAATTGAATCAGGTTACGTAAAGTATTTGGGAATGATGATTGAGAAAGTACAGCCATTTCAATCCAAACTCTAATCACATAGCAAACATCATTTAGTTAATTTACCACTTTTATTACAGCTTCCATGATGCTGGTGATATGAGGAGAACACTTTGTCTTTTTAATCAGGGCTGTAGTCAAGACCAGGACCGGTCGAGTCCAAGACAAGACCGAGTCCAGGACAGAAAAGAACAAGTTGTATGCATGACAGTAAAAAGTCAATCATTTTGGGTTATTATTTGTTGATCTAAAAGCAAAAATAGTGTCAGAACACCCAGGATTTGTAAGTATAACCATTCCCCTTGATATCACATAATCTAATCTAAAGAAAAAAGAATGATATAAGGTGATACCTATAGTTACAACTGATACAAACACCAATCCACTAATATTACCACTGCTAGGTACTAGTACTGAGCATTTGAGCAACTAAATTACAATATAGCTTCACTCCAGACAGACAAGAATGACCAGTATTACCAGTGTACTCCTATGGTTGGTTTATGCCTTCCCTGGAAAAACAATATTGTATCATTTTGTTATTTAGATGTGCACTAATGAGAAATAAATAAAGACGCCTGGACTCGGTCGAGACCAAGAACCATATTTGGCAAGACCAGTGGCCGAGACAAGTCCAAGTCAAATACCAGCGAGACCGAGACCATAAAAAAAACGGTCTCGAGTCCAAGACCGGACTTGAGTCCTACAGCCCTGCTTTCTATAGAATACACAAATAACAACGTCACTTTGACTATAAATGAAAAGGCATCTCTAAACGAGACAATGACCGTGTGGTGGGTAGGTGTATACGAACCCCTGGGTAGCAAAACTATGATCTCATCTTGTTCCCAGCTGTTTCTATGACAGCCAAGTCTCCAGGAAACAGAAAGCCCCGTCTCCTCCTTCCCCTCGCCCGTCTATTTGTCTTGCACCGAGGCTTGTTGATGTAGGTTTAATTCACAGAAACTGAAACCAGACGTCATAACAACCGAGTATCAAAGCGTGGTGGGAAATTTACGACAAAACGAAGAGAGTGGAAAAGTCTCAACATGAGTTTGCGTGCTCCTGTTGTGGCTTCATATGGTTCATTTATTTAGACGGAAAAGGCCGAACATAAGGAAACCAGAGCGGGGCGCTTTGTTTAATCTGTAAACAGGTGCCGTTTAAAGAGGCCCGACTGGATTTGTTTTTGCAGCTCCACCTACGCCTGCAAACATCTCTGTTGTATACACGGTCACACCCTCCTGTTCAGCCATGGAGCTGGTTGAGAGAATTTCCCCTCTCAGATCTTCCTTTTGGTTTCATCGTAATGCGTGATGTCAACCCAGGCTCGACAAGATTATTTGGACGCAAAGTCTGAAGACGTTTTCAATTACCTCTCACTCAACAGGAATTCATATACGTTAACCCCTTCAGGTTAAACCGGGTTACCTAATCACTTCAAGGGCAGATTGGTTCTAAAAGACCTGAGAAAATGACTTAATATAACACAATGTCATCACTTAAAGCATATAATTAGTCTAATCCTTACTAAACTGAACATATATAGACAGAAATGCAGCTAATGGTACGATCAAAATTGTTTAAAATCCTTATGAACTCCACATTTCAGTATGCATGTAGCGAAATTATATTTATGTATTTGAATGTGGTCTGGTTTATGAAGAGGTGGTTTACTAAGTTCCTTTACCCTTTCCAGCAAAGCAGGGTTGTCATATCCAGTTTAATGATCATTCAAAAGTTAAAAATGTACGTCTTTTTACTTGTCAAGTCCATTTAAATTCAAAGTGATGTGACTGCAGCTCCACCCAGCTATCTAAGCATCCATCCGTTCAGGCTGGAGCTTTGTGCCCACACTGGTGAAACTCCCTGTAGGCCAAATGTTATCAGCACAACTCCATCTCCAGCCTATTGTAATGAGAGGGACTGTTTGTAGAGAGATTTTAATAACTCCCATATAACCTTTTTATATCCTTGGAGTCACACGGACTGCTTATGAAGCGCAAAAACAAGCACACAGACACACCCACCCCGTCCACTGCTAGCTTTGATAAAGTTAGTTTGAACTGCTATGGAAGATGTGATAACACAAACTGTGTGTGCATGCATTTCTTTGACAGTTTGCCAGCAATACTGATCTACCATTTGTGGACGGTAGACTGACAAAACAACTTAAATGTTTTCAGACGGTCAAAAAACTACCAGCAGTCCTCTGTAATATCTTTACAGGCACATAATTTTCCTTTAACTACTTTTAGCCTACAAGTGTTTAGTCAATGTGGCTTAATGCTGATTAACAGCAACAACATCACTTGAAGGGAAAAGTCTCCCTTCTAATTATTCCCAGAGGAGGACGGCTCAACCCCCCAAAGGGGTAAAAGTGGAGAGCTGGTGTACAGCCTGGACAGCAGGAGGAGAGCTAGCAGGAGAGGCTGGAGGAGAAAGGAGGGGAGGGAAAGACAGATGGACAGTATGGTGGCTCATTTTACATTCCCACGACTGTTACTGGTCTTATACCGTTCATGAGAGACAGTTTGGTCAGGCTGCACGACAGAAGACAGAAAATGTTTGCTTAGAAAAGTGAAAAAAAGCAAGACTACACAATGGTGCTAAAATTCAGAATCTACTTTTAAAAACCAGCTGACACAGAGCTGCCAATCATTCAGCAATAACTGGAGATAAGACATTTACAGCTCCTAGGTTGAGTTTATTTTTATTTGTTTTATTACATCAGGGCTTGTCGATACTGTCCAGGTGCTCCTGATTATTTGGATCATAAAAAACAACTTTCCATTTCCTCTGGAAACAGCAAGAGTTTCGGCTTCAGCAGCATTGTGTAAAATGACCCTCAGAGCAAAGCTCAAACTGAAACAGTGACACAGAAGAAGAAGCTTTAAGATCACTTAATAGCATTGTACAACATGTCACAACTGTTTATGGTTTTCTGCCTTTCAGGCCATTTAAAAAAAATAAATAAATAAATGCTGCATGGTTTCCTTGTGCGGTTTTCTTACATTGAGCTCAAACCGCTAAATGTTTTCTGTTGTGACACTGAAGTTAATTTAGACTGAGAATAAAGGGTGAGGATGTTACTTAGACTACCTTTGACACTTATTCTCATGCCCAAATAATGAAAAATAAATAAATAAATCATGGATTATTACATATCAAATCAAACAGATATATATATATATATATATATATATATATATATCATATCAAAGCAGTTAATTGCTATGATTTCTGTGGGTCTTGCAATCCTTAAAGGTCAATAAAATAATACAAACTATCGAGTTCTAATGTGGGGGGGAAAAAAACGCACGCTGCCAAATGAGGCATATGCATTAATTAATGAACTGTTTACCAGCTGAACCCCTGCTGTGGGGATTCAGCTGGTACGTGAATCACCCCAATAACATATGCAGAAGAATGAGAACACAAGTGTGGTACGAAATAAAAGACACAGAGTTCCTCTAGTTCTGTAATCAGCAGGAAAAACATTAAAGGTCCTATGGCATGAAAATAAATGGAGGCTTTTATGTATTTTTATAGGCTTTAGTGGTCCCCTAATACTGTATCTGAGTTTTTTTCCCCAAAATTCTGCCTTGGTGCAGAATTACAGCCAGGCCCAAAAATGAGCTTTCCTTAGGGTCCCCAGAATGAGCTGTTTAGTGGGGGTGCGGCCTTACTTACGCCCGTGGTACCTTGCGCAAATGTTTTGTGAATCGCTATGGCACGTAGATGGCACAGCAGCCCTATGCCGTAAAACTAGCGAAACCTGTTGAAATGAGCTTACTTTGACAATATGACAAACTAGTTACTGAACAACTCTCCTAACACAGTACAAACATTAAGCAAGTGCTACACAAGACAGCAAAAAAGGCGTGCGTGAAGGGGAAAGCAGGAGTGAGGATTTTGACAGTCTCATCTGATTGCTCTGGTTTGCAAAGATGCACGTAGCGCGAGTCATTTCAATCAGGGGAAAGGCAGATATCGTGCGCGCCACAACACCAACAGCAGGACGGCTATCAAAACAACAAATAAGTACACAACACTCGCGTTACAGTAAATGAGGTGTCCACTTGCATACCTCATGCTATTTACTGTTACATTAGCGACAGTGACCGAGCAATTAGCTGCAGAGCTAACGACACAGACTGACCGTTTTGACTCTGGAACCATGAATGAATTATTATCCTGATGAAATGCACTGAATTTGCGGATTCATTCTTCTTCAGGAAGCTTGAAGTAGGGGGTTTTGGTCTAAAATGAGCCAGCTAACCATCTCATGGGCATGCAAACACCTCCAACAGCCCAGTTGGCAGAGATAAGAGCTTGCAGATGCTATTAGCTGCATAGCTAACCGTTAGCTAACGTTAGCTGCTAACGATACAAACCCTTTCCTGTGATAACAAGCTATGTAACTATACTGTACATACAGGAAAGCAACACAATAATAGAGCGTTAAATTACTTACTCGGGAATGAGATCCTTCCCCAAGTAAGGGGGCGAATGGAGCAGGAGATTGACAGGCGGATCGGTGCGGCGTCTGCAGAGATGCGGGCTCTGCACCGGCCCGTTGTGGTGAAGAAGGAGCTGAGCCAGAAGGCGAAGCTCTCATTTACCGGTCAATCTATGTTCCTACCCTCACCTATGGTCACGAGCTGTGGATAGTGACCGAGAGAACGAGATCGCGAATACAAGCGGCCGAAATGAGTTTCCTCCGCAGGGTGTCTGGGCTCTCCCTTGGGCTCGGTATTAGCCCAAGTTCTGGAAACATTCGTCTGTGAAATATTTGGCGCACACACAAATCTCTTCGGTTCTGTCGTCACTTTCCGAGAAAAAAAAAACTAAATCTGTCCACTGGCTCTTTAGAGGTTCTGATGCAGGAGCTCTAAACAGATTTTTTTACATCGATATACAGCGCAATGAGCTGGCCAAAGAGCTGTGGGCGGGGAAAGGCAGTTTATTGGCTCTGGGTGGAAACAACCTCCACGTCATAAGCGGCGCCCACGTCATAAGCGGCGGCTTTCCCGATCAGGCCATCTGCATGGTCACATTTCCAAAGGCGGAGAATAATTTCCAGTGCATGGTTTCGGTCTATCGTCATTTTTAGCCACCGGGGGACCGCAGGCAGGCTAGAGGAACTCATATTAATGTTAAACAACCTTAAAAAGTGATAATTTCATGCCATGGGACCTTTAAATCCTTGCTCTATCCTGATTATTACTTTTTTTTTTTTTTTTTTTTTAAAAAAAATCACAGCTCTAAAAATGCAGGAGCTTAAAGCCTTAAATGAGTTACTCAGAGTCCATTTCCATTAAATGACAACCCCTCAGAAAGATTACAGGATAACGCTCTTTGTCTACTTAAAGGGGCACTAGGCAGCATTTTCACCTAAAATTATAGCCTTCAGGAGTTTAACAAAAGGTTATACAAGTCAATGGTAAGCGAATGAAGCCTGTCTCGCTCCCAACAGGGGTCTGTATGCTGAAAATCCCATATGTAACTTCGGCAGGAGCGACCCGCTTCTGAAGTGTCGTGATGCGCGAGAAGAGTCGTTTGTGTTTACGGCAGTTAGCTAGGTACTGTATGCTAGCTGTAGTTGTAGCTATGTGTTCGCTTGCGTTGAAGAGCCAACACCAAGCGTTTCATATTCTGCCTTTCACAGACTGAATATGAAACGTTCGATGTTGGCACTTCCCATCTTTGTGAAATTTCTCCAAGCGTGATCTTGTTCATCTACCATAGTGATCTGCGTTTTAGATCGTGAAGAGACAGGTGATGACGGTGCTCTAATTCCTCCTGAGTTCGAGACGTAGCCTAGCTTCAGAAATACACGGACTGACCTGATTAGAATAAGAATAGCGTGTTGATCCGAACAAGAATTGTTATCTACAAATGAAAATTGATTAATTTGTGATTGTAATCGGAATAGTGTAGAGCTAGTCTGCGTTTATTGCGGCATGTGTTGGTAGTGCTTGCGCGCATCTCTGTCTAAGATGTAACTTTTGTAAGTGTCTGCTAATACAAAGGAATCACTCCACGAATACACCATGATGAGGGAAGAATCCCATTCAAGATCAGCAACAGTCCATCCATACATCCATTATGTGCCGCTTGTCCGGGGATCGGGTCGCGGGGACAGCAGCCTGAGCAGAGAAACCCAGACGTCCCTGTCCCCGGCCACTTCCTCCAGCAACAGTATTATAGCATATTATCTTGAGTTCTCTCTACAGAAAATCTCTGATTATAGTATCTTACGTGGGCAGTCTACACTTGTGAATCAGATGACCTAACTGCACTGACTAAATAACACAACGGCAGCATTCGCCACGATGTTTAGTTAGTGGGTGTGTACAGGTGGGCATTTTTACGACAGTGTAGAATTTCAGTTTGACCAATAGAGATCGCTATACTGCCGCTAAACTACCTTGTATCCCTTTAAAAAAAAAATTGAATAAAATAAAAATAAAAAAGACACGGCTTTGACTATGCTACAATATTTTTACCATTTGTTGGTCAAGTTCACCTGGAGAATGAATCATTTCCGAATGAATATCGTCAACACCAAACACGGCCCTGCCAGCAGCAGTTCTCCATCCCAATAGTTGGATTGTTGTGTTACATAGACAGTTTTTTTTAAACACTTCCTAACTAACACACATTTAAAACTGTCAGCCCTCCAGCAGCTCCCCACAGATAGTCAACTTAACTGTGTGGCTGTTTAAACTGCACAGCAGAGCTGGACGATCAGGGTGGAATCGATGCATGTGGCCCGAGGGGCCCTGTGCACTGTCATAATGAGAATGGGTCAAGGGTCAAATTATGTCAGAGTGTGAGTTTGCTGCTGTTGACACATCCAAACAGGGCCCAAATGAGAGCGATGGGGAGGAATTGTTGCTGTTGCATAATGAAACTCAAAAGGACTACAACATAGAAATGAGGTGGTGCCAAATTTGACTGATGGAGATACAAAGCCAAAATTCAACAGATGAAATATATATATATATATATATATATATAAAAAAAAAACATGTGGGACAGAAGCCCGACGACAGCTGTGAAACATCTGTCAGATTTAGATTTTGGCTGAGTGACCCACCCTGACCCACTTGCTTTTTCCAGCCCGCCCAGTGCTCACACACAACACTGCTAGGGTTCAAGAGCCTGGGCTGATAGGGGATGTCATGACTGTGTGAGCTCAGAGTTGCTGGCTGTGGGTGTCTGGGGAGAAGGAGGGGTCCATTTGAAGCTGGAATGCAGGGGTACAACACTATGAGGTCATGAGAATTATGGGATGTTTTCACAAAGGGATGGCTAGATGGGAAAAGGGAGGTATGGAGACACGGAAAAACCCACAGAGAAGAACGCTGGTGTGCGCCAGCTGCTGCAGCTCATATCAACTGTGAAACACAAGCACAGTTTACATGTACACAGGACTTCAGTTCACATGAAGGCTGACCAACACCGTCCCGCCATAACCGGCAAAACAACTAGGAAAACGGCCATTAAGGCAAGGCAATTTTACTTATAGAGCACAATTCATACACAAGGCAATTCAAAGTGCTTCACAGCTACCTAAAATCACACGAAGGCAATAAAATCATTAAAAAGAAATAAAAAAATAATAATAAAAATTTTAATTTAAATAAAAATCTTAAAAAAAAAAAAAACATTAATTCATTAAATTAAAAATGAAGAGTGCAGATAAAATACTTTCAGGTGTCATATGCACAGCTAAATAGAACAGTTTTCAGCCTGGTAAAAACTAACAGTTTTACCAGGTTTTTTTTTTTAACCGTGTACAATGTACTAGGCTTTACTACCCCGCAGTGGGGTGAGGAGCCGGGTCGGGTAGTTGGTTGGTGAGGGTGTGGTTAACATTAACATGCCCCAGTCAGGAAGAGGAAAATGAACTCGCAGTGAACGGAACGTGATCTGAGCTGCTAGTGTCAAACAATGCAACCTATTGTAGTCCTGTGGCTGTCTGGCCTCGTCATCAGCATGGCACCCTTTTAGCCGTCCCCTTCCCTCCACCCGGTAACCTCCACCCTCGTGCCCCATCAAAGTCGTACTCCCATCTGGATGGCAATGATGCAACAACAGCAACGCTTTTCAAAAGGCCAACCTTTTCTCAATTAAGTATTTTAGAGCATCAATAGAAGATGATGTTCTAAAATATTTAAAGGGGATAGAGAATCAAAATCATCTTTTTCACGTTTTTGGTGTTAGTTCTGAGTCTCCCCGCTGTGGGGAGTACACAAGAAGTGCCAGCAAGTGTCAGAACCTCCGTTTCAAGTACTCCCCTTTTTTGAATTGCCGCCAGAAAATGGGCCAATTCGTGTTTGAGCATTAAGTGACGTATCTTTTGGCGCAATTGCCCCCCCACACCCAAATCCACAGCCACCCCCTTCACGGAGTACAGTTTCACAAACCTTGCACGATTCCGAGCAGGTTTCAGTCGGATTTTAATGCTCAGTAGAGGGTCAGTGCCGACTTTGCAACAAAAATCAACCCCAACAATCAGTACAGCCTGTAAGTATCACATTTTATTTTGTTTTAAATGTGTGTTGTGCCATATTCCTGTTGTAAGAATTGCACGTTAGCTCTGGCTTGTTCATCTAAAAGGAATGAGTTAACCCCTTAGCACCTAGCTATTTGCACTATTATGCAGGCGGTAATGGCCCTGTCACACTGTTGCGTATGAGAGAAGCGTATGAGTTGCGTATGAAAATTAATAATATAATTTTCATACGCACGAAAAGTCCTTGAAAATAAAGAATTGTGCGTATACTTACCGTATTGAACCTATGAGTAGCGTATGAGTAGCTTATGGTCAGCGTATTGACAGCGAATGTCAGCGTATGAACAACGTATAACCAGCGTACTCTGCGTATGACTAGCGTATGAACTGCGCATGCCCAGCGTACGTTTCAACGCGCCTATATCAGCAGCCTTTCCACATTGCTCCATTATTGCAGTAGACGACGCGCTGTCAACATCTCTCAAGACATTCATCTCGTCATGCCTCCCAAGAAGCAATCGTCGTTTGCCCGGGCCCTGGGCCGAGGAAAAGGCAAAAAAAAACACAAGAATCATTCTCACCCAAACCTGCTGAAATGCCTGATGCTCCTGCGGCTGATGAGTTACATGCTTCTGAGCGATCAAGATCCCCAACTCCTCCTCCTGACCGCTCCCGTGAATCGTCGGTCGCCTCAGATATGTCAGTTGCCGCCTCCATCTCCTAGCTGTACGGTACACCTTCATGCCAGCGTATGGCAACTTATGTCCAGCGTTCTCGACCTATCAGTAACGTACCTCTAGCGTATTAACCATACGCTTGCATACGCACAAAAGTTTTGAGCATGTTCAAAAATGTATTTCTGCCTCAGCGTATGAAAATTATCACTCATACGCATACGCTAGTGCCATACGCAACAGTGTGACAGGGCCATAAGTAAGCCTGCAAAGGCCAGCTTGCTTGTTTCAATGCATAACCTTTGGAAGTCACAGTAACCGAAGTAAAACAAAACAAATGAAGCCAAACGGAGTACTTTCTTTTCAGTGAGAGCAAGGGCAGCCAATCAAGCAATGGCAACCGAATAGCGCCAACACCTACCTGCATTTCATAATGAGGTTGCCAGATAAGCTCTGAAACTACGCCAATAAGGGCAAACGAAGCATTCTAAACCCAGCATAGTAACATAGCTGTTTCAGAGAGCCTTTTAGGCAGGTTCTGAGCCATTACAGACCCAACCAATTTTTTTTGGGCTACATATCACATCACAGAACAAGGATTAATGCACCATTCAACCTTTCTCTATCACCATTAATGAAATGTGACCACTTAAGTCATCGGTAATTACATAAAAAGTTATCTTGTGTGTGAGGAGTACCATAAACCCCAAAATACACACTTTACTATCATGTAAGAAAAGATAAGGCAGGCAATTCCATCATTTTAATGAGCCTAACATCTACAATGACCTTTTTCCTTGCTGACAAAGTCAGATAAGAGCCTGGATCGAATCCATCTTGTGCTCAGAGGTGGCACTTCCAGACAACACTTCTGAAGAGAAGCGTGAAGCTGAATTCATGGTTACCGCATCCGACTGTGCGCATGTCTGATTGATGTGAGATAAGCAAAAACTGGAAAACGCATGATGGAATGAAACTGCACAGGAATAGTGACGTCCCTCTTGCTGTGACAGCAGTATGACGTGTTTAAAAACTTCATGCTCAACTTAACCGTTTCCAGCTCTTTCACACAACATTTGCTATGCTGCCAAAATTATGTTGTCATTCATGTCAATACGGATATCCATCAGCCTAAAATGGGTTTATTTTGTAAACTTAGCAGAAATGTAAAGAAAAAGGTACGGGCGATGCTCATTTACGTCTTAGGCATCCGTAGTAGAAATTATTTTTCAGTGTTGGTCATGGTTTTATGCATTCCTTGGGGGTCAGATAAGATAAAGCTTGAAGTCAAAAGAGCCAGTAGAAGCTTATGATGCGTTTCATGCCTATATATAGAAATTTTTCTGCATCACATGATAGGGAGGCCTGTTAGACCGCATTGTTTTAGAAAACCGAGATGCCTGACTTGAAAATAAATGAGAATTTGAGCCTCCAGTTGCTCACGGGTTCCATGATGTATTACTGTGGATTGTGTCTGCCTGCTCTGCCTCAAGGCAGCGCTGAGAGAAAAAAAAAAACAACTTTGTGTGCATAACTGTCTCCTTACATCATGGTAAGGCTTATGGGAAGTACTCCTATGCATTCCCTGGAGTCTCTTTTCCCGTGTGTCACTTTCTTAATCTGTATGTTTGAGAACATGTAAATTTTGCAAAAGAGCTCGACTTGGTTTTTCCAGAGTTGAGCAAAATATGTCTCACAAGCAACAACCACCAACCACCTTTTCAGATACTGTACCAAAAAACAAACAAACAAAAAAAAAAGGACCCCCCCCCCCATTCCATTCCACTCTCGTCTCCCCTCTAACCTTCATGAGGAAGTATGACGCAGTTGGGTTTAGGCTTCTATTGGGGCCGTTTCATACAGTCTTCCTGTGGGGGCAAACAAATGGCACGCCATGAAAAGGGTGTAGAGCTTCACCGCCTGCCTAATATCTACAATACTGGAATTTACAGTTTTGTAAAAATCCTTTTGTGGTTGTCTCAAAACTGACAGAGGTCATGTCAATCTCTTTTTTTTTTTTTTTAAATAAAAATTTCATGGTGTCTTGATAAAATTATTATTTTTTATTCTTTTCACCTCGTCTCTGCTCGAGGCCACAGGTAACATAACACACTCAAATCGCGCCAATCGCTGTCAAATACTGCGATGCTGATATACAGTCTGTAAAGAACAAACAGATAAGCTCAAATTTATATCTCAGTATACACAGTGCCATTAGGCAGTGTCATCTAAACCAGTTCAACAAGAAAACTCAACGGATGTTCCTCATTGGCCTGATGTCAAATCCTTAATGCAAAATACAACCGGCAGCTACCCACTGACTGTTGTACTTGTAAAATAGCTTGCTAAACATGTTATAGGATTTCCCCTCAGGATTACAAAAAAGTCTGACATAGGAAACCCAGTAAAAGACTGTCAGTTTGTCCAGGTGTTACATTTCATGACAATGGATTACATGAAAAAACAAAGGGCAGCAGGCCTACACATTTTACAGTCGGCACAGTTGCATGCACAGCTGAGTTTGGGTACAGCTCAACTTGTTTGTTTAAATGGACCACCGTCCTTCCAGTGTCCATGCATGGGAAGTTATTGACTGAAGAAACCCGACACAGCGACGCTCTGGACCGTGTGAAACGATCTGACTCGCTCGGACCATCGTAAACGTACGTATAGTCAAATTCACTGCACAGACGTCGTCTTTAACTTACACGAATGGCGACTGTGAGCAGTTATGAAATGAATGAAAACGAGAGGCAATCTTTAAGTGACCAGGATTGACACGCATTCTCAATGGGTCGATTTCTGGTAAGCATTTCTGACGTGTTTCACCATCTCACAAAAGAAACTGGAAAATGTGGGAATGAGAGCAGCTTGACAGTGAAGACGGTTGTAATTACGCACATGTAAACCTGTTCGCTAAAGATGCACAGAGATGAGACTTTGGCGCATGTGCAGAGCACTTAAGGTCCATTTGATTTTAGTTGAGCACATGCATGCAGAGTGATTTGATCCCAAACCACAATATTTGGGTATGCTAGCCTGAGAAGCTCCTTTTTTTCTTTTTAAATACCACTTCGGTCAGACTAACATGTTTACATGCATCTTAAAGCAATACTATGTAACTTCTCAAAAAGCCCATTATGGAGCTCCCCCTACAGGCTTGGAGGTAATGTACGGTTACGACACTGTCGTAAATACAACACCCTTTCGCTTTCACGTTTCAGTTATAACAAACTAGCGAGTCACTTTCCGAACACAGTGAAACATCAAGCAAGTACAACACAGCACAAAGCATGGCAGCAAATAAGCTACTTACTAATCCAGCAGAAAGGTGGCTAGCTCTGAATCAAACTTGTATCACAGATTCTCTTACTACCAGATTCGCAACTCACGGTGCATTTCCGGTTTCCAACGAGGCGATTTTGGTTGCAGTTCCACCCTCTTTCCACGTGGGGCGCTCAATTTTTGGAGACCAGAATGAATGGAGTCCTATGGAGCTATACGCCCTAGCGTGCCCTTATCTCAAGATATAATTTTTTCTCTAGTAATTCGAATGTTGTGTTCGAAAGAGGATGTTTAGAAAATACCCATGGCTGAGTTTTAGATTTTTAGAGCCACTCATTTGCTTAAAAAAAGGATTTTAAGTGTATATGACGTCATACATAGCTTACGACCGGAGATGCCGCTTTAAGCAAAGTCAAATGAAAGTGACCGTAACTGCGGAAAAGATTTGGAAGAGCAGAGGTAACATAAGCGGAAAAAGTCCATCTTAATTCTGTTGTCGCTTGGTATGGAGCCAGCCGTCAAGCGGTGCCTCTGGTCGTAATTCATTCTTTCGCCGGTCGACCAGCTGTCATTAGCACAATGCTAGCGCGTAGTGGACAACAAGAAGCCAACCTGTAAGAAATCAAAGGGATATATGTACTCGTTCAGTAGATTTTTGACTTGAAACCCATGTTGAGCTCTCAGAAACTACATTCAAATCTGAGCGCTCTTGAGGAGACTTAGGTGAAACTGACCATTTGTAGCATCTAGCTCCATTGGGCCCCATTCATTCTGGTCACCACCGACGCGCCCAGTGGAATTCTGGTGGAACTGCAGCCAAAAAGCCGGTACAATGGGGCTTAATAGTAAGTGGCAAGGCTGTTAGATAGGGCTGTGCTTGTATCCAAATGTTTCTTTCAGCTCTCGCCAACGAGTAAAAGCTGTTCCGAGAGCAACTCTAGTCCGGTCTCTTGCTTTGTCGGCCTCTCTCTTTCTCTTCCTTGCTTCATCTGTCAACGTCTTCTTCTGTTTCTTCGGTGCCTCTGCCATGATGATCGTACTGAAAATGTTGCGCTAGCTTAGCCTTATACCTGGGAGCGTGAGAGGGGTCCATTTGTTTTTGTGGTAGGTGTGCCAGAAAGCAAGTCGAAGTACTTCCGCTCAGCTCCCGGGCCGGTCCAGCGAAGTTACACAGCGCAGTTATTCCAACTCAGACCCCCGAAGGGCATAGGAGACAGGCCAATCGTAATATTAAAACTCATTCTAGCTGCACAATTTTTTTCAAGCTGTTATTTTAAGGTAGAAATGTTACATAGGATTGCTTTAAAAGTCAGGCTTTGTTTTTTCCCTAGTGTAATAAACACGCTCACCGTCTCTGCTTGATACTATATTTTGGTCCACTGTGAAAAACTAACCTTATTAAAATCTTTTCAAAAACAAACTCTAAGAGGAAGCAGCAATTAACCAAATGAATGACCAACAGTAAATAAAAGCCACATCTTGTGGGCACAGCCCCACCCTGGGAAAAACGTCTTCTGGGCTGCATCAAGTCCATACGGCTTCATGTTTTGGACATACGCACGGTGTCCGACTCCCATCTCTTAAATTTGGTTGACGAAAACAGAAAACTATCTCGCACTCCAGTTTTTAAAAGAGATGGCTAACCAGAATGAGCTCAATCAGTTTGGCAAAGATTGGCCCACCACGGCTGTTGTCCATATGTTGAGTTCTGACAAAGCCAGAGCTGGGCCCTTTTGAAAGATTTCTCTCAAAGCAGTTATTTAAGCAGAGCAATTAAAAAGAAACCCATGCTTGTTTTAACAGTGACACACGCTGGTTTTTGTAGCTCGACGATACAAAAAAATTAAAAAAAAAAAAAAAAAAGAGGAAGGTACTCATTAAGAAGCTGTCCATATTGGTTTAAAAAAAATAAAATAAAATCAATTGGGAGAAATTAGATATGAAGCTCACCACTCGGTGGAATTTCATGACGTCATGAACTCACACTGCTCTTAAGTGTTTAATTCCCAGCCAACTTTTCTTGCAACCACACCTTTTAAACCAGCATAACAGCTGCCTGCATCCGAGCTGCACTTGTCATCACGACCGTCTTTTGCATGTTCTCACATACCTGCGCCTCCCCTGGACTACTTCCAACTATGGAGGACACCGATGCCAACTTGCGAGCCATTTCACTGCCGACCTAAAATGCCAACAGGAATGTGCGATTGCAGACGGCGCAGTAACCTTTAACACCTGAACTTGGAGGGTGCGCAATTCCACACTGACATGTCGACCGATACGCAACACTTAAGACAGAGTTTCAGAGCTTTAAGCTTTACCGGGACAACAATACCAGTTTGAATGGTGTGAATGTCATTGTGCACACACACCTCATACATTTCTTTTGTAAAAAAAAAAAATTGTCAAAATATACTTGATGCCATCAATTCAAACTAGTTGACTCTAAAGCAAATGTCACAATTTTTCCCTCCAAACACACATACACAGAAAAGAAAACAACTTTGTAACTGGTGCCCCCACCAACAGGTCATCCCTGAAAGAGAATAGACTGAAATGTATGCCCTGTCACACCAAACACCAGTATTGTGGCTGCTGTTGCCCTTTGCATCTGTACACATGAAACTTTACAGCCAATGCAGAACAACACAGGGCAAAACCAAGGTGGCGCAGCTCCAGGAGCAAACCAGAGAGTGACCTGTAACACAGTACTACCAAGAGGCGGGTTATCTGTTCCTATGCAGTGGTTACAGGTCCCCTCATGATGGGAGCTACCCGTGGTCCTCAAACCAAAAGACATTTTCCCCACCCACCCACACATATAAGCCACTCAACTACAATGTGAGAGATGCAACAATTGGTTGTTTAATCCATCACAAGGAATTCAGTTCATTATAAAAAAATTTTAAAAAAAAGGGGGCAAAGAAATGTCTCGAGTTTTAGAGCAATTAAAGACATAATAAATGTACTTTTTATTCAGAAACTTAAACTGTGGTTTCCAACAAAAATACACACATATATATATACACACAGCATTTTTGTTTTTCACAGAGGACATGAGTTGTGTGCAGAAAAAACTTCCTTTTGTATCCCAGGTTTGATAATATAATATGTGGTATACATTTTTCTTTTCTTATTTTTTTAAGCAAAGAATTCCCTCCACTTCCTAAGTAAAAAAAAATAAAAATTATATATATATATATATATATATATATATATATATATAATTAAAATATTTATAAAAATAAATTATATATATGTAAATGTAAAAAATAAATAAAAATATTTATTATAATTTATTTATTTTTATAAATAAAATTATTTTATTTATTTTACATTATATATATATATATATATATATATATATATATATATATAAAACTGTACGACCACTCAGCATATGAGCCTCAACACAAGGCTGACAACTTATTAGACAATGCGGGCAGGAGGACATCCAGCTGCGTAAACTTACTTGAACAGAGTCGTTGGCCATGGACGGTCCTGTTGCTCCTGTTTTCAGTCCTGTTTCACAGACAAGCGTGTGGACATGTGGGGGAAATCTGTCCCTCGGGTTAAACACACACAGTTTCCTTTCTTTAGACAATAAAAACGACGACTCTTCGCCCTGCGAGTTGCGTCTCAACTTTATGCAGCCTGCTCACACAAAGGCAAACAGTCAGGAGGTAATCCGCATTGTTGGCTTTGCCTGTCTGGCCGCGCCTGAGCTGAACTGGTCCTTCCCCGGGTGTGCTTTTGACCAACGTTAGCCCCACCACCACCACACACAAAAAAAAAACAACACGTCTACTGACTGTGCGTTTTTAAAAAAGACGAATCATTAGCGTGACAACATCTAAGGAAAACAGCCGAGCTTCAGTCCATCTTCTGTGAGTGGTTGCCGTGCAACAGCTAGCAACAGCCCGGTAAAATCCACCAGCAGTCCGGGGCGGTGAGCCGCTTCCACGGTGAACATACAATGAAAGAAAGCCCCTTCCTCCTCTCCTGGTTTCCCGGTAACATCCGTGAAACAACGAACGAACACGCCTCAGTCTCCCGTCTATGAAAAAAAAGCCGCCTGTCAGTGCTTCACACGCCGCTTAATGCAGTCGAGAGGGACAATAGACACCTTCCCTGCCCGGTAAATAGTAAATACCCCGCCGGTAAAAGTCAGAGTCGCGCATAAACGAAAAGACGACACAGGGAAGGGCAAACCCCGCGTGCCCAGACGTTCGATCAGCGGGTAACTGACGGAGGGCTACAACAGAAAACCGCCGGGACGCGCGTTCATTTATCCAACGCTGGGAAGGGCGGGCACGCGCCCGTATGCGTCATGTGACCTGCAGCCAGACTCTCTTGACGACTTCTGATTAACCAACTGTTGAGTGTTATCTATTTAAAAAAAAAAATCTTGGTAAAATGTAAATTCTTCACATTGTAAATTCAAAGTCAGGAGACTTAAGTAGTCAAACTGATAATACTCGCTTTAAACAGGGCGTGAATATATGGAAGTTTCTCTGTGTCATCAGTTTGAGTACGAATTTCTAATATTTAATTTTTACAGCATCAAAATCAGACTTTGAATTTGAAAAACCAACAGTGTAAAAAAAAACAATTTCGAAAAACAAAATTCAGTGTAAAAAATTCAACTTCAAAAAATTCAGTGGAAAAAAAATTGATGTTGAATTTTTTTACACTGAGGCTACGGCTACACGAAAACGAAACGAGGTTTTTTTTGAAAACGGGTTCGAAAATTCTTGCGACCACACGGAAACGCGCTGCTGTCCAGACAAAAACGATGAAACGATGCAGTACACACGCCACTGTGTCACGCCACGCTGTGAGACAATAGAGAAGTGTTAAAATTGGCTCCCAGCGTCAACGTGTGACTGACGCAAAAACGTTTTAGCTGTAACAATGGAAACGAAACGAGGCCGTTTTCAAACTTTCCCACTCTGGAACCCGTTTTCAAAAACTATCGTTTTGGGGTAGTGGGAACGCCGGCTCCGTGTGGCCGCGACAGCGAAACGATAAGAAAAAGTATCGTTTACAGTGAAAAACGTTTTCGTGTAGCCGCAGCCTGAATTTTTTTTTAGATGTTGAATTTTTTTACACTGAATTTTTACACGAATTTCTAATATTGAATTTTAACAGCATCAAAATCAGACTTTGAATTTGAAAAACCAACAGTGTAAAAAAAAAATCAATTTCTAAAAACAAAAATCAGTGGGAAAAAAATTCAACTTCAAAAAATTCAGTGGAAAAAAAATTTTACGTTGAATTTTTTTCGACTGAATTTTTTTTTAGATGTTGAATTTTTTTCCACTGCATTTTTTTTGATGTTGAATTTTTTTTTAGATGTTGAATTTTTTTACACTGAATTTTTACACGAATTTCTAATATTGAATTTTTACAGCATCAAAATCAGACTTTGAATTTGAAAAACCAACAGTGTAAAAAAAAATCAATTTCTAAAAACAAAAAACAGTGGGAAAAAAATTGATGTTGAATTTTTTTCCACTGAATTTCTGTTTAGATGTTGAATTTTTTTCCACTGAATTTTGTTTTTAGAAATAGATTTTTTTTTTACACTGTTGGTTTTTCAAATTCAAAGTCTGATTTTGATGCTGGAAAAATTCAATATTAGAAATTCGTATTCAAACTCTGATGGCACAGAAAAACTTCCATACAACTGCTATTACTGGCATTTTAAAAGAAAAGAAAAGGACAGCGTGCTGTCATGTTAGCACCAACATGCTGAAAACACAGTCTGCCCCTGGGTACAGCCATTGTTCGAGGTTGCAAAAATACAAAGAGCAACAATATTATCAAAAACACAGGTGTTTTCTGCTTCTATATCGCTGTTTTGTGCATCTTTGCAGTGACTGTCACTACCTGTGCTCATGTTACATCCAGTTTAACCTTTTTTTAAGTCGCTTTGAGTCAGTCATTTACATTTTTCGTAGTTATTTCTTGTCCTTTTTTGTCTTTGCAGCCATCATGCATCTTAATTTGTGGCCATTTGTGTGGCTTTTGGACAGACTTTTCAACTAAAATCTTGACCCCATGTGCTAGTTAGGCTTGTTAACTATCCTCCAGTGATCAACCACCCCATTTTACAATCCCATTGAATTCCATACTGTAAAAGCAGTCAGAGTACAAAGCTGAGCAAAGAACATGAATGGGGTTAACAAAAAAAAGGGAAAGAAATGGAGGAAAGTGTACTATTTAATCATGTTTTGATGATTTTTCCGCTCGTTTTGCACAGTTTTGCTCCCAAAAAAAGATTTTCCTCCATAAAAGATTAACAGATGGTTATCCACGTTTCAGAGTAAATCTGACAAACTCATCTCAGTCAACAGAAATGCTAAAGCTGCTTTAATGCAAAAAGCCAATGTGGGAGACAGAGGATTTCACAACAGGATTAGGTGATATTACAGCACAAAGAGACGTTGATAGCAGATTTGAAACTGATGAACTGAACCACATTTGCATTACTGATTTGCAAGATGAAAATTTGGAGAAAGAGAAACAAGGAAGCAGGAACACACAGACCCTTTACTCCAGGGTACGCACACTCCATATCCTGTAATCACATCAGACAATTTAATAAATGCTACTGGACAGCTATATGTGTATATACATACATATGCCATACTATTCTATGTTGTATAAAAGGTTCTTTTCTCACCCAGATACAGTCAATTTCAATAAAATATGCCATTCCATGAAGAGTCAGAGGCTGTTCAGTAATTGAATTATAATTAGTGTGTACATGTCTTGAATGATCACTTGTAATCAGATCTTAGTAAATGCAAATAAATTTGAAGCCAGTGTCACACAGTCAGCTGTCAGTTGAGCAATAAACAGGGAATGAGAATGAATACGCATGTTTCTGTAAAATCCTAAACGCATTAAGTGACTGAAATAATTAATCATTCAGACACTAAAATGTATGAAAGTATTATACGAGAGAAGTAAACCGAAATTGTTGAACTCTGGGCAGTTTTCATTCTGGACTAGTCTCTGAAGAAAAGACAGAGAGACGGCAAAAGCTACTGTTTCCTCAATGTAAACTTCACCTGTAACACGTCCATGTGCATATGTGCCTCTCGTTAAGAACAGCAACACATCTCTCCTCACTCCTTGCCTCCATGTTAAAACTCTGCTTTGTTAAACTCAAATGACACTTTTGATGAGCAGAAGTATTTGGATCTCAGGCTTAAACATTCAGGGCAAGGTCTCTTAACAGGAGTCCAGGTCCGACAGGACAGATCAGAGTTTGGTGCTGCGCTCACAGCTGCTTTGTTCACTGTTGCTGCAGAAGCTAACACAAACTATGGAGGTGAAATATGTGTCCTGGCGAAAATTACAACGGTAACATTTCATCATCCTCTAAATGGTAAGATTAACTTCTCAGATGGCGATAGACTTGTTGTTTTTCCATCTATCTATCTTGATAGATATATATTATATTGATTTAGAATTATTGAATTCTTCGCCAATCTAACAATGTCTTGACAATTGTTAGATCGATTCTTTCATTGGAAGCTCAAGAACGAGCCGGAGTAATCTCAAGTTAAATGAAGTCTTTATTTGTGGTAACAAATGGAGTATATCAGCGCCGGACTCAGTATGACAGAAATCCGTCAGACAGAGCCTCGATTTCCGGTAACATTTTGTATTTATATGCTTCATTGTTTCACATAGGTTGGACCCCTTATTGATCAAATATGATTGGATATGAGTAGGTTCAACATGCTTCGTCATATTCTCTGAATAAGCCAAATAATGTCTCTGAATAACCCAAATAATGTGTGTGTGCCTCTGCACCTGCTTTCCCTGTTTTGTCTTCATATTCTCTGGATGTCTCGTGTCCATCATGGAAAAGTACTTTTAATAAAGCCAATTTTAACACCACAAAGATCAATAAAAAGTATTCTTTTTCAGTTTTGCCGCTAAAAGGAGAACATAATAAATACAGAAATATTCTAAGAATATTATTGTTACTATTTTTAAAATGTTATTAGCAGTAGTAGTAGTAGTAGTAGTAAGGAAATTTGACCTTTGACATGTAGCCATAGACAAGACAAAGGTAAAGACGTTAGGCGAAAGATTAGGTCGCTAATGTTAAAATTAGCTTCTAGTAAACGTAAACGTAATGATCAAGTTACTACAATTTTAATGGACATGTGATTAGAATGTGAACTATTTCGTAAAGAAAAACCCCGAAAGGTCAATGTGTCAGTTTCTGTGTTTAAACGTTCAGTTTAAAGCTAGCGTCGACACAGCTAGCCTAGCCTAGCTAGCTAGCTCAACGAGATCGATCGTTATTAGCAAGTAGTTTAATGAAGATGCACGGCAGAGCCACAAATAACAACTCTTTGTAGTGTATTTCAACAGGTATTTTTAATTAAAGAAGACCAACACCGTCAACAGCAGACAGCATGACAGATACCGAAGTTCAGGTTGAGTTCCAGCCCGATGGCTCACCGCCGGGGCGGCCTTCACTGAGAGACCCGCTGCAGGAGGACACATGCGGCGAGGCGTCAGACGGCACAGAGGGTCTGCTTAACTTTGGACGTCGAGGTCAAATTAAACGTATTGCATGCTCATAAAATATAGGCGTAATCCTTATCCAGGGTGCTTGCTCTTTATCCAAATTAAAATTCCAGACTTTTTTGAAACTGATACTTTTTTTCCCCCAAGACCTTAACTTTATGTACTTGTAACTTGTGTGCCTGCTCCCTACTTCTTTGGTTGAGATTGAACCAACTGTGTTTATTAGAAATGTTCATTTTTATAGGCTAGTATTCAATGAACAAATGCATTATTCACAGTAAAATATGCTTTTACTGATGAAAACGTTTCAAAACATGAAAATCACAAGTACATGAATTTCACATCAAACAAGTGTCACAAAAACTATCTATAAAAAAAAATGAATGTATGTAGAATTCAGTCTCTGCACTCACATCTCATCCCATTAGGCTAATACAGTACGTGACCAGTTAGTAAAATTATAGTTTTATAGCCTACCTTCCTATTTCTCATTTCACAATGCCTTTGAGGATACTGTAAAATTCTACCATACATTTATTTTCCATACTTTATTTCAAGATTTCAAAGGTTTATTGTCATGTGTGCAGTTAGAAACGTGTTTCCCTGAACAATGAAATTCTTTGCATTGTTGCCCGCACTGGATGTCCAAATATATAATATTAAAAGATAAGATAAAGATAAAAATAAGCATGCAACAACAATATTGTAACAGGATTCTTAAATAAAATAGAAATATAGACGTAAAAATATAGAAATCTGGCCTGTGTACATAATGTGCAGTAGTTATTAAGACTTTCACACAAAATTCAAGACTTTTCAAGGTCTGGAAAAACAGTGCTTCAAAATTCCATACTTATTAAGACTTTCAAGACTTGCGCAGGCACCCTGTTATCCTATATGACCTAAATTATCACTTTTTTGCTGCTCATATTTCATGCTACAGTTTTGTTAAAAGTAAGCAAATGATTGAGAAGCCCCGCGACACAAATGCTTGTTATACATAAGCTACATAGGACATTTATAAAAGGACATGGCTGATTAAAACGACTCTTCCCTTCCGACCCCCCCCCATATAAAATAACTTTATGAATTTATATTTTAGACGTTGAGGAGCCCCTATTGTTGCTGGCTGACGTTGCTCTGGCGCCACCTTGTGTTGGGCATGTCTCATGCAGCTGCCCTGAGGTCAGACAGATGGAGAGGAGCTTCCACTCCATCCGTCTGCAGCTCCAGTTCTTCTTGAGCAAAGCAGATAACTTACAGGACTGCCTCGTGAGTGGGTAAGTTCTTGGTTAGTGGTAACGGAGTGATTAAACTGGGTATGTTTGCAGTTTCGCCAGGTTTCTTGTGTTTTCTGACAGGCAGAGCCACCTTGAGAGAGAGGCTCTTGTTGCTGCAGTATCAACCCTCCTGTACACCTGCAGACCTTTTTTCAACTACCTGGAATCCACAGCTAGGAGCGCGGCGTTACAAAACACCCATCATCCTGTTGACGTTTGTTCAGAGGTAACCGTTTTCTGAAATGACAACCAACTTATGACATTTAAAATGGTATGATTACAGCTCGAGATTTATTTGGTCGGGTTTTGGGAATTTTATTGTTTAAAGATTTCTGGGATTGTTTTAGATCCAGTTCTGCCACAAACATGTTTCAATTCAATAAACAGTATCATTTACTGCATGCTGAAATCTCAGTTAAAGGAGAACTGCGGTATTTTCAACATTAAGCCTCTTTTCTGAGTCGTCTGCAATGTTTTAGAACCCCTCTCACCGCTTTTTTGATGTTTACTGCTGTCTCCGGTATTTGCCTAATTTTGATTCATCTCAACCTGCTTCAGAACGGCAAGTCATGTGCATGTCCAAAAAGGTCCGTAAAAGCACCATAAACGTCCGTTTTCAATATAATCAACTCACCAGAGTGGTTACTGGTGTGCACTGGTAATCCATATCAAATTTCGTTGCGAAAAGTTGCTTCTGTCGTGTTTTATTTGGCAGCTCGTTCATGCTCGAACTATTTTCTTAGCGTTGGCGGAGTAATATCAACGAACATCCAGTACAAAATGTCAAATAAAACACCGCAGTTATCCTTTAACTCAAAACAACATGACTGAAAACTTCTGCTGTGTGTGTGTGTGTGTGTGTGTGTGTGTGTGCACAGCTGTTGCACTTCTCTCAGCAGCTGTGTGACAGGTTGGAGCAGCTGGTGTTGATCTACACCAGCTATGATCTTCTCAGTTTGGATGAGACTGAGCCCAACAAGTACACACTCACACAAATTATCACGTTGGTGTTCAGTAGTTTTGTCATAGTGGTTGCAAGAAGTTGTTCCAATGTAGTTAAATTTAAGAACAAACAAATTAAATTCTTTACTTCATTTCTGTGAAAGAGAATAGCTTAAAGAACACCTTTTCTGAAAATGTCTATTATTCTCTTCATACTTTATTAATTATAATCAAAACTGATCCTCTGACCATTGCAAGTCTTTTTTTTCCTCTTCCCATCCAACTCTTTACCCGCATCCGTTTGCATTCCCAGCGTGTCTCACTTCTGCATCGGTCAGACTCGGCTGGGTCAGCTGAGGCTAACCATTTTCCGTTACTGTAAGCCGACGCCATACCTGGCCCGGGTCGACAGCGGACTGTACAAACGCATGCGCTGGAATGTGGAGAGACTCCCGGATGAGCAGCAGCGGACGGAAGAGGAGAAGGACGGAGGCTGCGAGGACAGATGGGACGAAACGAAGTGCCACACTGACCAGTGGGTCTGAATGTTAAAGCTTCTCCGCCCTTTTACTTTGTTTTCTTTGCTCAGTCCAAGAGCCGTTTGAACTGCGAGCTCGTCTTACTGCTGTGCTTGTGCCAATTTCAGTTACTTCCTGTGCTACGAGGACATTTCAAATGGAGACGCAGAGGCCGACGGGGATAGAAAAGAGGTCCGTCGTGATAACGTAATGAGGATGTGGTCCATCGGTCAGTGGGTGCAGGTGAACCCTGACCCCACAACTGAGGATATTTATGACTGGTAAAGACGCCCCGTTTACAGTTTCTGACACTAGTTTTCCCATGAATGAGGCCCCATCCACACGTAGCCGGGTATCTGCTAAAACGAATATATTTTTCTACGTTTGGACCCGTCATCCACATGAAAACGCATCATAAACGAATATTTTTAAAAACTCCGTTTATGCAGCTGCGTGTAGACAGAGATAACCGGAGATTTGCGTTTTCGAACGTCACAATATGCGCCAAAACAACAACAAATCTGCTTAAAAGTCTAAAGTGAGACCTTTGTTTACTGAAGAAGCATGGATGCCTTGAGAACTGTGGTGGTTATTATTGTGCAGGCGCTGTTTACTGCCTTGATTTTACACGCCCAAGTCGTACTCCCAGAGGAATGGCGTGACAATTTCCGCATGTCCCGGTCCTCACTCCTGTCGCTGTCGGAATTATTACGTCCTCATATCGAGGGGCAGTCTACTCTCACGCGATCACCTGTCAGTGTGCTCAAAAAAGTTGCGTGCACACTTTATTATTTAGCTGACGAGGGCAGATTACGCAAAACAGCAAATGCATTTGGGTTGTCAAGACAGGTGGTCTCAAACATTGTCAGTGATTGAAAACGCAGATGTTCGGTTGTGTGTGGAAGGTTTTTTTTTTTTTTCGAAAACGAGGTAATGTGGATACAAATTATTTTAAAAACGGAGGGGGGGGAAATATTCGGTTTTAAAAATACCCGGCTACGTGTGTACATAGCCTGAATCGTGAATAACCGAGTTGTAACTTGAGGCCATCCGATGCATCTGAATGTTTGTTTCAGGATCACATGCGAGGTCCCTCAGGCCAGTTATTGCAGGCTTTTTTTCCTGGGTGATGAAGAGCCATCCAGCTGCAGTGCCACAGACTGCCTGCAGCAGCTGCTGCTGTCACACATTTGATGGAGACACAAACAGTTTGACTCTCACGCTACACTCCACAGAGATTCTTAAGTTAAGTAATGCCCAAGCTGAGGTATTTAAAAAAAGGGGGGGGGGTTTGTTTGTATAACAGTATTGTTGTTTTAAAATGGTTATATGGAGGATTCTGTCAGGTTCAACCGATTTGATTTGTAAATTTTGAAAGATTTCAAGTCCAAGTTATTCAAGTTTCACCATTTTAATGTCAAATTTCAAGTTTGTAGTTTGTAAAATCAGTTGTAAATAAGTCCAGATTCATTAAAAAAAAAAAAACAACGCATTTTATTAACATGAAACATTGCATTGAAATCATTACACACAATTACAAATCTGTCAAAGAAACAGGTCATATTTTATAACAAGCTGCCATGAGTTGGACCACAAGTGAGATGGGCCCCCCCCATTTACCATTTACTTTTTTTTTTTTTTAAACCAGGTTCATGAATACATTTACATGAGGACACACAGGCTTAACTCTGTCAATAAATTAACATCTAAATGAAGAGTTAAGAACTCTTAGCCTGAGCAACAAACGCAGTATGTTCACTTATCAATGCAGACCACTCCACTCATCATTTCTGCTGTGTGGACAATGGAAGGCAATTTAATTATAAAGAATAAAATCTACCATTCACACCCAACATCCTTGATCTGTATTCAATAAAAATCTATATATAACTCTTACAACAGCTACTACTAAAACTCTGAAGTACAAAAGTAAAGTGGAGACTCCCTTCATTACAGTGATCAGTCTTCGAAACAATATACCCACAAACAACAACACCATGAAGCTGCTTTAGGAGACATTTTGGACATAAAACAAACAAAAAAAAAATCTTATCTGGACTTGTAGTGTGTTTGTTGTACAGGGGACAACTTCTGTGGTGACATTCAACTTACAAAAGTATTAAAAGCTTTTTTTTTTTAAGTTTTTCCCTGTCGATGCCTTCAGTTCTGAAATCAAACAGTTCAGTTTTGTCATAAAAACTAATTATTATTATTTATTTTTAAATCAAACTGACCCAAGACAAGAACCGCTTTCAAATGTTAGTGAAGATTTCCTTAAAACTGGCTGACGGCAAAAAAAAAGACAAAGCACAGACATGAACCACCAGACATTCCATACTGTAGCTTATCACAGTTTTAATAACATCCCAGAATAATCTAATACCTGACCCTACTCCTCACATAGCGCAGGAACATCCCAACCTTGCCTTCACAGCACTCCCGGTCAAGACCCCAGAGTTAGTTGCATTTTTTACACGACCCATGTGGCGGGCCTCATTAATGCAGATGCTCATCCGTCTTTGTGTTTTGAAGCAACGCATTCTGTAAACAAGACAAATTCAACAAAGACCACAAAAAGTGACGTTTAAATGTCGAGCTAGAGTCCCAGATACTGATCGTGAAACCATTCATCCATCCATCCATCCATTCCTTCTCTATACCCGCTTAATCCTGCTGAGGGTTACGAATGGAAGGTTTTCTGTGCCGTCAGAGTTTGAATACGAATTTATAATATTGAATTTTTACAGCATCAAAATCAGACTTTGAATTTGAAAAACCAACAGTGTAAAAAAAAAAAAAAAAAAAAAAAAAAAAAAAAAAAAAAAAAAAAAAAAAAAAAACAACAACACTTCAATTTTTTTTCCCACTGAAATTTTTGAAGTTGAATTTTTTTCACTGATTTTTGTTTTTAAAATTTTATTATACAGTTGGTTTTTCAAATTCAGTCTGATTTTGATGCTGTAAAAATTCAATATTAGAAATTCGTGTAAAAATTTAACATCTAAAAAAAAAAAAAAAAAAAAAAAAAAAAATTTTTTTTCCACTGAACTTTTTAGATATTGAATTTTTTTTTACACTGAAATTTTAGCTGTTGAATTTTTGTGATTTATTTTTAGAAATTGATTTTTTTTTTTTTTTTTTTTTTACACTGTTGGTTTTTCAGTTTTTTTCTGATTTTGATGCTGTAAAAATTCAATATTAGAAATTCGTATTCAAACTGGTGGCACAGAAAAACTTCCATAGTTACGGGCCACCTCAGCTGAAGGGGCGAAATGTTCGTTACATCCATGGCAGGTCACCAACCCATCACTTAGATGAAAACAACTGCACTCACATGCACACCAAGGGTCAGTTTAAATATGTATGTCTTTGGACTGTTGCAGGAAACTGGAGCACCCAGAGAACAGGCACAGGGAGAACAAGCAAACTAAATCTGAACTGACAGTGCTACACAGTGCCATGATATTAAAAAAAAACAACATACATGTTTTTCTCTCATATTTACCTTCAGCAGTGTTTGGCTACAACCATAAAATATATACAGTAACTACAACCCAATTAAAGTCTGACTCCAGTGTTTCAAAAGGGAAATTTAAATGACACATATTCAACCTAACAGCTCAGATGGAGATGGTTTTCTTCGACTTAAACGTTTAAAAATTCAATGCTCTGAAATTGGGGACTTCGCTGTAACAACCACATTTGGCGTGACACACTACCACAGGAATTTGATTAAGTGCAGTCTCCTGGAACACTAGGAAGCGGTGAACTTTTATCACCATTTAAGAGCAAGATCTCAGATTCCTGAGATTCCAAGATTCCTATTTTTAAAGACCAGATGATGAGGGCGCATGTAAACACGTATGAACAAAAGGGTATGGCTTCAATTAAGAGACGCAGGTGAGAAAAACAATCCTATTTACCTTACAAATGCGGCCACGCGGCAGTTTGTGCAAGGCACAGAGATACAGCAAATTTACGGTTCCACCCTTTCAGTCAGTAGCAATGACGCATCATGGTATCGTGACATGGCATGTGGATTCGTAGTGTAGGATCTCAAGTTTAAGGTGAGAAAGGTGGCGAGTTTCAGTGAGCGGTGTCATGTTGCGTTTTGCTACTTGGGTTTCGGTGGGACAGGTGAGATCCAGGTTCTTCACTCGGCATATCGATTCATCTTTATTTTAGCAGCTTGGGGAGGTTTACGTCATCTAAAACAAAGTATAGACTTTACTTTTCAGTTTGGTAACCATCGTCACCTCCATCTTAATTTAACGATTAACAAATTAACCTTTTTTAAAAGTCATGCATCATCTCATTTAAAGGCTCAAATGGTCTAAATTTCATTAGGAAATAACTTTCCATGTCTCCACTCCCTGAGAGTCTTAAAGGGATAGTTCGCCTCTTTTGACATGACGCTGTATGACATCCCATACTAGCAACATTATTTATGAACATTTTCTTACCCCCTGCTGCGTCCTGTGAATCGAGTTCCAGGCGAGTTTTGGCGTCCACTAAGGTAGTCCGGCTAGTTGGCTGGGGTTTAAAAAATAAAGCGTCTTGCTTCTCAAAACAATATGCGTTCAAAAGAGTAATACATTTGCATCACAAAATCGTTTTGCATGAAAAAGTCAGACCTCGCATCGCTTGGCGCTATTTTTGCCTCCCTTGATATCAATGCGTCCAGCCACCTAGCGATAGCCGCACATGTTACGGTGTTTGCTGCTCGGTCGGCACACATTGATATCAAGGGAGGCAAAAATAGGGCCAAGCGATGTGAGGTCTGACTTTCATGCAAAACGATTTTGTGATGCAAATGTATTACTCTTTTGAACGCATATTGTTTTGAGAAGCAAAACGCTTTATTTTTTAAACCCCAGCCAACTAGCCGGACTACCTTCATCAACACCAAAACGAGGCTGGAACTCTGCTCACAGGACGCAGCAGGGGGTAAGAAGATGTTCATAAATGATGTTGCTAATATGGGATGTCATACAGCTTCATGTCAAAAGAGGCGAACTATCCCTTTAATTCAGGGCAACAGAGTCCCCCAGCATATTTGAACAACAACTATAGGAGAAATAACCTCCAGTTCAGCTGCATTGTGCTTGTATCTGAAATGAACCTACAGCAGTGATTTCCTGACCGTCTGGGGAAATGACATTTTGAACAAAGCTCCATCTTAATTTGTGACCACTTGTCACAGGTTGCATTTATCTGCTCAAGTCTTAAAAAAAAAAATAATACCATTGTATAATATTTCCCACCCATCTCTTTTTAAACTGCAGTCATCCTTTTCCCCTGCTCCAATATTTACCTCAGTCTAAAACAGCCGTCCCTCAGAAGTAAACATTTGTATGTAGGGAGTATTCTAAATGTACAGAAGTGTGTCGCGCTGTGTGCTCCACTGCATTTGTGTGCCTTCTTCAGTCTTGAATCTGCAAGTGTATTTGTCCACGTAGACAGCACCTGTGTCGTATTCTCTGTACGAGTGTGTAAATACACAACACCTGCAGTACTGTTAAAGTGTGTGAGTGCAATCACACACCACTGAGGCCCATTTCAGTGATGCGTCTCCAGCTCCACCACCGTCCACTCCCCCTGTGGGGAGCTGCCAGTGGCCTCCGGAGAGAAACTACTAACAGAGGTGACGGTAGCAGAAGGAGGGGTGAGTGGAGGCACTAGGCTTGGCCACAGGCTGCTCTCCAAGGGGCTTAGTTTACCTCCAGTACCGCCGGGCAGCAGCAGCAGGGAGGAGCAGCCATCTCCATTCAGCAGCAGCGTCTGATTGATCAGCTGCTGGACGATGTCTACTTTCTTTCCCCAGTCCAAGTCGAGGGGTGGCGGGCGCTCTGGGGACTCGGCGGGGGAAAAAGAGGATCCATCTTCCTCCTGAGAGAGGTTGCTGGATGCTGGAGGGGGACTGTCAATGAGTGTAGGGCGTTGATGTTCGTCTTCATCCGACCTCACCCTTTCGCCGCCGTCACACAGCCTTGGATGTACCGCTTGCTTAGATCCTTTGTCTTTAGTGGCGTCTTGCTCGTGCGTTTGTTCGTCTTCAGCCTCCTCGTCACTGTTCTCCAGCGCTTCATAGATGGTGCAGAGGCCGGATGAAGGGGACAGCAGTATCGTCTGACCTTTGGACTGTTGCAGCTCTTGCTGCCACTGCATTATTTGCTGTCGTTGCTTCAGCTCCTGTTGCTGCTGCTGCAGTTCCAGTTCAAGATCTCTCCTCTGCTTCAGCTCCTCTTCCTTCTTAGTCGTCTCTGCTCGCTTCTTCCTCTCCTCTTCGTTTCTCTTGATTTCCTCTTCAGCTTCTTCCTTCTTCTTCCGCTCCTCCTCCTCCACCCTCTTCTTCCTCTCCTGCTCCGCCTCCTCCAGCGGTCTGCTCTGCTGCTCCCTGCGTTGCTGCAGCTCCAGCAGCTGCCTCTGATGCTGCTCCAGCCTGCGGAGCTGAGGGCTCAGCGCCTGCTGCCCAGGGTTCCTGGGTGGAAGGTCGGCACAGGTCAGCTTGGGCGGGGCGACGGCGGCAGAGAGGGGTTTGACGAGGTCGTAGTAGGTTCTGGGGTGTGCGGAGTGATCCCGACGGTGAGGGTGCAGCACAGCAGTGAGGCCTGTGTGGGAGAGGAAGCGGGAAAGAAGATTACAGTAGCGTGATGTTATACAACAGAGGTCACAGACAGCTGTGCAGTGAGTACAAGCAGAAGGGTGTGACGAATCTTGGAAGCCTTGTGAAGCAAAGCTCAAAAGGTCTGTTTGGGGATTAAAATTCTGAACAAGTTACAGATAGTTGCACTTTAAGCAGCAGTGACAGAATCAGCCTGTGAATAATTCAAAGGGGGGGGGGGGGGGGTGCAAGAACAAAAACAGCAGAAAACACTGACCCAAGGTGAGGTGACTGGGGGTGGGAAATTTGTGCAGAGAGCAAAAGTAAGGAGTATTTTTCGTGAGCTTTTTTCCCCCTCCTAACCTTAGAAACAATACCCAGGAAAGAAAGATTGTATGTGCAAAAAGCAGCCAAACTTCCTGTATATGCAATCAGCTATGGTGAGGCATGAACAACCACAAAAATGCTTATAGCAAGCTTTGAAAACACTCACCTGTGAATAGAGCTCGTGGTTAGTCTACAAGTGATGCATGCAAAAGCTTTCCATGCATTTAAAAAGACATCCAGCATTAAAAGAAAAACAAATAGCTTGGCTTTAGAAGAAATCAAGTTACAGAAAGATGCCAGTCTACCTCTAGCACAAAGTCCTAGAGCCAAGCTATTTGGTGGACCCTGAATACACCAGTTCATAAAGATGAGATGCAATTAACTCATTGTGCAACAGTGACATGCATAAGCTCTTAACAATATGGTGCTGTAGGACTGCAGCAAAGACTAAAAACTGAGTTAAAATAGTAACACACCCTCAGGGATCTGGAGGGACATTACAGTAGAAGACTGAGCAGAGCTGGTTCCTCCTTTAGGCTGGATGACGAGACGTCTTTGGCTTCTCAAGATGCCAAATCTTCGGATTTCAGGGTTCTGCCGAGCGAATGATTGGGCTGCAGCACATTCATTCTCGTTGTGGTTGTTCACACTAGTGGAGTCAGTTTCAGTGTAGATCTTATCCAGATTTGAGAGGAAAGTCCATAACTTGTAACTTAGTGTAAGATGTGTCTGTAAGTGCATTCTAAGTGCAAAAAAAGTGTCATTGTTTGCCGAGTGATTGTAATATGAGATGTACGTACAGAGACACTCATAAGTTTTTCAAATGCCCTAAAAAGAAAGCCAGAGGCGTATAGGCCCGTATGCAAGACAACGCATTCATGTTAAATATGCCTCTTAAGCCAATCCCAAGTACCCATTTCAATAACTGTACAGTAAGAATACATCATGGTAAAAATCTAATCTTTATTTAATGTTTTAAGGTAAATCACTCCAAAAGAGGGAAAAACAAAAAGAATATTATGACGTACAATTTAAAGTGCAAAAAGACTTGAAAACTGTCTGTGTATGATAATAATAATAATACTAGAAGAGCATAATCAAACATGAATAAACAATTAACATATCAGCATTGCTTGTTAAAAAGGACTAGGATAAATACACATAGAAACATGTTAAACAATTCATTCCACATTTCTTTAGTTACATATTCCTTGTTGAAGAGCTGTAAACAGACAACATCAAAGCCAGTTCAGAAGAGCCTCATAATTCTGGATCGAATAAAACCGAAACCCAGGCACACTTCCACATTAAAAACTGTAAATGGACCTAGCTATTGCACATACAGGAATTGAAGCCATATAATTGTTATGGAAATGTTATCAGAGGGAATTGTCACAGCCGTCCATTCCTTCAACTCCCCTCGTTTCTTTTTTTGCTCTCTGTAAGTTTATTTAATCATTTCCACCCCCAGGGATTTCAGGAAAAACACTGACAACAGCAGCTAAAACTAATGTTGTAAAGAAGCTAGAGGAAATTAAGGGATCTTAACTGAGCAGCTAGGGAGAGCAACAACTATACATTACCTGCAAAAGATTCTTCAGTCTTTTCACAGATAGCAGAATAGTATGGAGGCTGGATGTCATCTGGGATTTCCTCTGGCTGCTGCGCAGTGTTTAAAGCTAATGAGGGATCCAGGGCTTCCTCGGAGGCTAGTGCTTCCTCCCCAACGTGCTCGGCTGGATCCGCTTCCTGCTTCCCACACTCAATATAATGCTGTTTCGCAAGACATTGTTCTGTGTGAAGCTGCTTTCCCTCCTCAGGAAGCTCCTCCAACGAGAAGATACCCGGGCTCTTGATGCAGCTCTCCCCTGTGGACTGAGCGTTGGAGTTTGAAGCGGTCGTCACAGAGTCAAAGCCGTAAGAGGCAGCTGAAGGTGGAGTGGCGTCTTCACTAACGCCGCCTTCCACCTCCTCCCTCTCAGGCTCCTCTCCCTCTTCCACAGTGGACAGAGAGCGTTGGGCTGGAGTCTGGCTCTCAACGTTTATGTTGTCGACTGCCGGAGTCTCCACGGAATCTTCCAATTGAGCTTCCCCCTCCGTGTCGCTGGCCTCATCTTCCGTTGCTGTGGAAGAGGAAGGGTTGGAAGTGGGGGCAGTTGCAGGGCCTCCCAGAATTTCATCAGCAGGCAAAGTCTCCGGTTCAGCCTCCTCCTCCTCCGCTTCCTTCTCTCCTTGCTCAAGGTGGATGCCCAGGCCTTGGCAGTCTGGATCAGGCTGTGGGGAAAGCACCTCGGCTTGCGTGACTTGAGATGGGAGCTTGCCGCCCCCCACATCCTCAGGCGTGCTCGTCTCGCTGCTCAGGGTGCTCGACAGAGACGTTCCTGGGACAGCGACGGGAGCTGATCCTAGGGTCTGCATCGACGCTCCGGCCTCTTCATTTTTTAGTTCGGCTTCGACAGAGGAATAAGGAACAACTTGTTTCTCAAGTCCTTGTTCAAGCCAGGCTTGGGCAGGGGTCAGAGCTGGCATCTCAGGCTCTTCTTGCCAGGGCTCTGCCAGAGGGTTTGCTGCAACTGCTCCTGCAACGTGTGCCAGCTGAAAACCCTGAATAGGCTCTGCCCACGGATCAGCAAAGGGGTTTGGGTGGTCCCACTGAGCAGCTGGGGCAGAGGGCAGCACAGGTGGTGGAGGTGGCGGCTGGGCGACTCTGTTCAAGTTGTCCAGCCTTTCATCCTCAGCAAAGTCGTCCTCGTCTGCATTCCCATAGCTCTCCAGCCCACTCTCTGTCACCCCTTCACTAGCCATCTCCACATCATCATCGTCGTCCTCTTCATCTAGATCATTGTCATGCCTTGCTCTGCGTGGTTCATCTTGCCGCTCTGAACCCATATCCATGTCACACACCCTATCACTGTCATCCTCATCAAAGTCAATAACTGGTATGTCAGGAACTTTCTCAAAGTCAGGTGAACCTGCTGAGGCTCCCTCCATATCAATGGCTCCTTTGAGACTGCCATCTCCCAGATCATCCATGCTCTCCGTGCCCTCCAGGACACCAGGGGCACTGAGTTCAGAGGCACCCTGCTGGCTGCCACTTACCTCCTCAGAATCCAGCTCAGACAGCAAGGCACCACCTGCTCTCCAGGCAGACCCCCCGACTGTCCCACCGGACTCAGGGCGAGAGTCCTCTGTGGGCTGCGTGGTCCCACTCATTTCAGAGACAGAAACCAGCTGGCTTCCCTCCCTCTCTTCCTCATCTTCCTCTTCATCAAGGTTGGCAGGAGGGACCGTCTGAGGGATGGCATTTGCTGCTGCCAAGAGGGCTGTAAATATGGACAGAGTTTTGTCTTTTACCGCATCGTTCTCTTCAGGCAGGTCAGGAGGGGAGGCCACGGATGGTAATGTGGGCTTTGCTGAGGACAAGGTCTGCTCTTGCTTCGTTGAAAAAGGAATACCGTTTTCTGATTGTTCCTCAAGACATGTTTGTGGCACCTTTGTTGCGACAGGGCTTTGTGGAGAGGAAAGGGTTGCTTCAATATTCTGAGTAACCTCTCGTGGTTCTACCTCGGTTATGGTATGCTGAGCTGACCCATTGGTAGAGACCTCCTCTGGTGCAGAGGCAGCAATGGATGATTCTTGCGGTAAGGCTACTGCAGCCTCTGCTAATGTTTCTGCTTCAGTTGGAGCTGCTACCACTTCAGGAGCTGTACTTTGCGTTTCGGCAGGCCGTTTGGTCGTCTTTGAGACTTCAATCTTCTTTGTGGCAGTGGAAGGTGGAACAGCCCGAGTAGGTTTGGTTCCACGTTTTGCATTAGGGGCGCTACCATTTGCAGGTTTGTTGGCCGGAGAGGCAGGTGGCGTTTGCCTGCCAGGTGGTTTGTTAGTCAAAGGGAATCGCACTGCAGCTACAGGTTTCTTTGTGGCTGTAGGATTTGCAGGCTGTTGAGGTTTGGACTGCAACGCCTTGGCATCTCCACCTTTCGTTGCCGTGGACCCTTTTGATGCAGCATTGAGCCTCACAGCAGCTGCAACTTTAGTCGTTTCATGTTTTTTGGTAGCAGGCGACGCTGTAGCTGACGTAGGTTTCTTGGCCACAGCGCTGGAAGGTGGTCGACTAACATCTGATGCAAAAAGAAAGAAAACAATACCTGTATTAAAACAAAATATCACATTTCTTAACTTGAAACAAATATGTTGTCTAATGTTTAAAGTAGTAGACATGAGGAAATCCATTTATAAATCAATTTTGACCGATGACGTCAGGGATGTGTTGAGGCCTTTTATTTTTTTTTTAACCTTTCTTAACAGCAGCAGCAGTTTTAGGAGGCTGCGTTGCAGTAGTCCTGCCAGTAGATGGTGCTGTGGCAGCTTTGGAAGGAGCAGTTTTTGCAGTTGCAATGGTGGAAGGTTTTGCTGTAGCTGAGGTGGGCCTGGTTATTGTGGATGCCATTCGAGATGCTGAGGGACCAGTTGCAGGCCTGAGGGTGAATAAAGATGCGTCCGGTCAATTAAACATTTAAAACAAACAAGCAGCTGAAGTTATGCGCTACGTAATTATGGAGACAAAAAAAATAAAAAAATCTTAATGATTAACGCAACACGCCCAATCAGCAACATAACGTCATCACCATTTTTCTGCCATTACAAAGAGGTGGAGGCAGGATGTCATGACTGAAAATATCAGGAAGCAACAAATATAGCTAAGAAAATGTTAAAGCAGCAGTAGGGGAGTAAATCATCTTCTTCCAATATATCCCATCCGAAGCTCCTGGTCTACTGCCAAGTCTGGGAGTTTTTATGACTTTGCACCAAATCAACTTTCACTGTCGCTTCAATGAGGCAAAACTTTCCCTCCCGGTTTCTTTTGTTACGTTTCTATAAGAGCATAAAGGAGTCAGTGCATGACCATACCCCACATTATATCCGCCCCAAGCAGACGTACTGAATACAGCATACAAAGAAAAATGAACTTATGTACAAATTTACTTTACAGATATGAGCCCATCTGTAGTTGCTTTGTTTGAACACAATGCAAAGCCAAGCCCAACTTGATCTAAGAGCAACACTTAAGCACATCCACAAATATTTTAAAACGTAAATTAATCCACAGTGCTTTCCCTGGCCCATCTGGTTCGAGTCAAACTCAATCTGATCCAAGAGGGGCTTTTAGTTGTAGTTGGCCTTAACCATTTAAAGGATTTCAGGAACCTATAAAAGCAATGTCCTCTACTTAAGAGAAAATACAGCATTTTAAAAGTTGCTTGGACTGTGGATGTTTAAAAAGAATAAAATAAAACTCCACACAGTACTAGTCTGGCTCTTAAAAGTGAAAACAGTCTGGAGCAATGCGCTACGTGTTTGGCTAACCCACAAAGTGAGTTCTTGAAGAAAATACATCGTCAGCTGCAGGCGGTACTAACCCTCTGTTCAACACTCGGACCATGAAGTGCAAAAACAATGCAAAACCTCAGCACTTTAAATAATTTGTTTGACATCTGTTTCAAACTAAACAAACTGACTTGCCATCAGAAACTGTGCGCTCCCACCACCAATCAAAACTATCTGCAAGTCTTGTGTTTTTCTGGTCTGCTGATATGGTAGTTGATGCATACATGAACTGACAGTGACACTGCGGCTTTGATGACTTTCATAGGGGTAGCATGCCTCTCCCACATTACAATAACCATAACAATGACCATTTGTTTCTCCAAGATCAGACAACCACTGTGCAGTCAGCACTGCAGCTTTTTGTAATTGGCTGGCCATCAGACTGAAGATTGGGCCCAAATACTAAAAAATCTAAAGCACTGAGAGGACCTCCGACTACAGCGAATGTTGAATAATGATAAATGGCAAAAGAAAATAAACAAAAAGCACATATCTGTTTTAATGAGCAGAGAAAACAAACATTTAGAAAGTGCATTAATGGATGGACCTTTATATACAATCCTGCATGCAAACAAAACACTGACAGGCCAACTGTAGTAAAGATTAAGTTTAAAAAAGCCATTACAGAGGAAGAAATAAAGATCTGATTAACTGAAGACAAGAAAAAGACAAAAAAAAAAGACAAGGAGTTCACAGAGAATAGTCTCAAAGAGCACCGACCCCACCTTTGCCTCCATCTTATGATGAATTCATAAAGTTTTGATAGCAGAGGGAACTATACACCGATGCTTGCAGTCCACACACACTGCCTGAGAGGGTTGCTGGTGGTTCTGTTTGCGTATTAGTATGGATTACATTTCCTGCCAGCAAAGATTTTAAATTAATACCACCACGGTTAAGAAGATGAGGCAGTACACAGTGCAATTTTAAAGTCCAAAAAGGTAAACCCCAGTAAAAACAGGTCTTCTAAGCTTCGTCAGTACTCACAATTGTTTACAACAAAAGCAGTTACACACTAGCAAAAATGTGCTAAAGCCTACTCTAATGCCTAAACACATCCGACTCCCCTTAATACACCACCTCCATTTAATTAAGAATTTAATTAAACAAGTGAGAAGAGTGGTTGGACAGAAGCTGCACTTTGCCAATGTTCCAATAGGGTCATCATGAGTATTTAATAAAAATAAATAAATAGAAAAAAAAAAAAAAACCTAGTATACATGCTCTCTTCTCGTCATTCCCACCCCCATCACTTCAGTGCAGCCCTCTGAGACACCAAACTGAAGAGGCGCCTTGTTTGGCTTGCAAGTTGTCCAAACCCAGCAGATTTACTCATTTACACATTCCTAAGGCTTGCAGGGGTCTTCAGTCATCTCCTTGACAAAGACTAAATGCCTGAATCAGCTCGCCAAGAAAGTTTAGAGGAAGTGTTGCAGCCTAGCAATAGAGTGTTGGCTCTAAGAAGGCACAAGGTGCCCCGCGGTGGCTGTGATAGATGGTGTGGTCTTTGCCATTGGAGTAATTTTGCTCCCTGCAAAGACAATTGTTCTGCATTGTACCATTGGAGATAAAACTAAGAGATGAGAGAGAGAGAGAAACAAGTTAAATACGTGATATATAAAAAAAATAAATAAAAAAAAGTGTGCTGTACATAGCCAATCAAGTCAATAGGGGCCAAAGCACTAGTTTTAGTGAAATTTGAGAGCCCAGTTTGAAAAAAAAAAAAAAAAAAGAAATTTGAGTAAATCCTTAACCAATCTACTGTCCATTGGCATTTCTGCTCATTCCCAACTTTGATCTGAGTGAATGTCCATCATCACAGATTGTCCAGCAACATGAAGAAATAATCAACACTCCATTAAGTCTGTGTGTGCCGCTACATGGTAAATGAGTGTTAATGTTAGTCGTTTCTGAATAAATGGCTATAAAGAGAGCTTAGAGAGATCCTGGCCGACTGCCCTGCACTGTCCAAGTACAGAAGGCATAAAGGAGGAGGGCAGGAGATATTGAATCAGTGCATGACCATAAAGTTAATAACTGGAGGAAAGCAAGAGCCAGATTATACATTTGGCTTCTCCTGGGCATCAATCTAAACAAACAGCAAGAAAGGAGTCTTGCTTTTCTTCAAACAGGTGGTGCATCATTTTCCTTGGTGCCTACAGTAACTTTGTCTTGTAAAGGCAGTTACGGGGATTTACAAGATGATAGAAGCCATCTTGTTCAAACTATGACACTGGGTCAAACCTGCCAGCATAGATTGTTTGAGCATCAACTTTATCAGAACTGGGGCCTCATTAATTCTATGGGATTTAAGTTAAAAGGTCTGCTGCTGGTCGCTAGAGATTACTTCTAAAGAAGAGATATTGAAGGCTTCCAACTTAAATATTTTTGCTCCAAACTACATTTTGGCAAGAAACCAACTGGCACCATGTTGCTGAACTGATTGGCTGAGCCATCAAAGAATTTGTTCAAAGTGACTGCCTTTGTGCAACTTTTCCAAACAATTTCCTTGACTTACTTCTCAGCTGGTTCTGTGCAATAAACCATCTGGTATCCCAGGTTAAACCTTGAAATATCAAAACTACTAAAACACACTGTAGACCAAGTGTTCAGCACAGATCAAGTATCCTCCTGCAGTTCAATCATATCCTTTCCTTAAAATAATTTCTCCAATTTCAAAAAGCTCATCATGGAAACAAACAAAAACAAAAAATTGGATCAAATGTAGTAACAATCCAATACCACCCAGTCTTCCTTGCACATTCACTAGTATACCATGAGAACTTGTTCTTTTCATTAGCCAGAGGCAGTATGTGCCACTACAGACAGGTTTACATGCAAAAGTCACCCGTTAATGTGGGTTTCTGTGCAACAACATGCCTATAGCTGCTGTCAAGGAATGGGAAAAACAACAACACGTCACTGGAATTTCAACAGAGGTGAGTCAGCTACAGTGTTTCAGCTAAATCTTATTGGGTAAGACAAGTTTCTGTTAAAATATTGGCGCCATCACACTCTTGCTTTAGTCATAACTCTGAAGGTTTTTTGACATTACTGCCCACCTGCCAGTAAGAGACAGCACAGACTGACCTTAGCATCTCTTACATACAACAAAAAAAATTGAACATGCATCATTTAACAGAGGGAAAGACACCTGCTGCCATTTTGGTCAAATGCTTGATGTCACATCCTGGTAACAAATCAAATTTGGATAACGAGCCACTGTCAGACTCCTACACTCTAGGGGTGGAACGGTACAAAAAAAACTCACGGTTCGGTACGTACCTCGGTACGGACCCTACGGTTCGGTACATTTTCGGTACAGTGCCGAAGGAGGCGTGTAGCGAGGTTCGAGCACATGTAATAGATATCTGAATCCTGCCTCTTCTACAGTGGAATATGGGCGCATAGCAGATGCGATGTAAATTCCAATTGCTTCGGTAATTTTTTTTGCTCTGCATGTATTCGTATCCAGGGGTTGTTGTAATACATTTGGGAGACGTAATTGGTCGGGTCTTTTCATGGTTCTATAGAACGCATCTGACGGAGGTGTGTGGGGGTCGGTAGCTACGCCCCATGTCATGCTATCACGGCTGAAATGTTTCATCATATCACACAGACAGAACCGGCGCGTGTTTAATAAGTTAAACTTACACGTTGTCTCCTTTGTCTGCGGCGCGCTGCTCTCCTTTCTTCCTTCATGAAACGAAGAAGTATCGCCTGCGCTTGATCCTGACTCTGTGTGAGCTCTTCCAGCCTCGATATTAGACGCCTGATGTGATAGTCCATGATTAATATCACCATCATGCAGACCATGAACACGGTGGCCTCCCCGCTCTCCATATTAGCTTCTTGGTGGTGTTTTTTCTACTTTTACCGGTTTTGTTTTGTTTTTGAATGTAGCGCTAAACGGCTAACGGCTAACACGTCACTGACGCAGACGGCTGCGCGCGGCGCAAAGTCTCGACTCATGTGCGAATGCAGACTGAAACAGCTCCGCTGGGGAAGGACAGTTCTGATAACTGCGTTCTTATAACTACTCTGTCCGAAAGCGTATATCTCTACGGACCAATCAGAGCTTGCATGTGGCAGTGTTTAAATGGGTCCCGAAGGAAACTCTTGCAAAACAACAGTTCCGCGTTCAGAAAACTTCCGTACCGTGTGTATTCTGCGTGGAAATGTGCGTACCGAACCGTGACCCCCGTACCGTGATGGTACGAATACATATACCGTGCCGGCCCTACTACACTCCGATTCAATCAATTAATTTAGGCTTTTCTATGTATATACACCACTCCAACCCACACAAAGTACAGAACATCAAGAACACTCATTTTTTGGCCTAAGCCCTTTCACGCTACAGTCTGTATGGTGGAACGTAGTAATGATGGTCACTCTTGGAAACCAACAAAGAGAGGCATAATGAAATCTTAAGTTGATCATTTTAACCAGCAAAAAATAAAAAATAAATTAAAAAAAAAAAAAAAAACACAACCATTCTCTGCCAAAAGCTCCTTTACGGGGGACTGATTGCATCCCCATTTTAGATTGGTCAAAGGAGCACATCAGATTATCAGTATTGAAAATAATCCCATGGTGGGAGCAAAGTACTGCATCTTGGTTATATCCAGGTCGCAGGTGGGTGGCAAAGGTCATACGCTGTGACCTCTGATAAAGATGTTGCCTGATTAGTCTGGCATCTTGACGTGAAACTGGTTTCCTTGAGTTGGATTAACATAGTTGTCAAGCTTTGTGTCCAGTTGGAATATTTAAAAATAGAAAATAAAAAGATATTGGGCAACATTTGCGTTAAGAGCAACTGGGAGGGATGGTCATAAAGTTAGACTAAAACTAGAGACCCAGTTAACAATTCTGTCTGATATCAGGCTGAAGATTCATGGTGTTAATGCCAAGGTGAATTTATGCTGTTCTAACAGCATGTGGCAAAACACTAAGGACATTAAAAAAATAATAGTATAATTGTTATTATATTCCATCTACACAGACAGATTCAGTAACATGTTTAAGACCGTCTACTGGTAAGCAAATTCACTAGAAAAAAAGGCTGTAGAATCTAACAGACCCTCCAAACTGTTGGATTGGTTCGTAGCATAATCTAACGTACACAAAATTACTTTTACATTAATGAAGTTGCACATGAAGCCATATGGGGTAGGGGAAAAAAACAACAACAAAAAAAAACTAAGATCTGAACACATCACAGCAGCTTTAAAATCTTTACTCTGGCTTCCAGTCAGTCACAGAATATATTTTAAAAGCCTGCTGATGGTTTACAATCTGTGATATGTTCAGAGAATATAAAGCCAGCAGAGCTCTGAGATCCAAGGACTCAGGTCAGCTGGTCCAGTCCAGAGTCCAGACTAAACATGGAGAAGCAGCATTTAGCTGTTATGCTGCCAACAAGTGGAACAAACTGCCAGTGGAGATTAAACTTTCACCAAATGGAGACATTTTTAAATCCAGGTTAAAATATTTCTTTTCTCATGTGTCTATGCATGAAATCTGCACGGTATCTTTGAACTTATCTGGACTGTTGCTTGTTTTTAAATTCATTTAAATGATTTTTTTTCTTTCTCTTTATATTCTTTTATGTGTTTTTAATGCTTCTGCCACTCCCTGCTGCAATGCTTTTATTTTATGTGAAGCACTTTGAACTGTTTGTACATGAAATGTGCTATACAAATAAATTTGATTTGATTAACTGTAAGAGCAGCACTTTGGACAAGTTCAGTTCCACTAGAGCACTCCAACCTAACCACTGGCCCACTACAAGCGGGATTATGATCAAGTCAACAGCTCCCTGCCCTGGGGAGGTTTCCGTCCGGGGGTCTACTTGGGACAAAGCATTAGTTCTTCAGTGTCAGTGGCTCTGTTAAGGCCCTCTGTCTCAGGTTATTTCTGCCAACATGACTCATCCACTTGAAGAGACTGACTCAATAATGACCCAAAGACCACAATGGACATCCATCTCCACTGATCCTTTTCAGGGCATGGAGATAAACAGTCCCTCCTGATGTTAGACAGTAGATGCATTGGAAATAAGGGAGACAGAGACATGAAAGTCATCAGTACTTTTACTTTCTTCTAGGGGTGGGCGACAAAAGAAAACTATTCATGTACTTATCGCGATTTTTTTTTTTTTTTTTTTTTTTTTTTTTTTTTTTTTTAAATGGGATCATTTTAAAAATCGATCTCATATTCATTCATATATATATATATATATATATATATCCTTGTCCAGCATTATGGCAGCAGAATTGTAATCTGAATACCATTTATGCGAAACACATTTGCTATGCCAAGGGAAGCTTTATTGATTATATTACATCATATCCGTGTCCAGTTAAACTTCATCAATTCATCACATTAAGTTATGTTAAAACTAGCCCACATTTGTGCTGTGTGGACATTTCAATTCATTTTGTAACTAAACTTCTCTTTTTGTCTCAGTTGAAATAAATGTCAGCTGCTGGACTGACTGACACAGACTGATGTGCATTGTTTATGGGAACGACATTCATTCTAGAAGTGTATGATTCAACTTGTTTGTTTTTTTTAAGGAGGAAGAAAATTGCAATTACTGATTATATCAAAATCGCAATTATCGAGAATCGTGATACAAATCGAATCGTGACCAAAGCATATCGTCCCAGCCCTACTTTCTTCTGAGGAGTGCCTGTAAACTTCATGCTGTACTTTAGAAATTGTCATCCATACCTTGTGGTTTTAGAAGTGGCAGCACCAACAGGTTTAGCTGTGGCTGAAGTGGTTGGTTTTGGAGCAGCGGAAGAGACCACTCTGCCTGTGGTAGCTGTTAAAAAAAAAGAAAAAAAAAAAAAAAAAGACATCGATAAAGAAATCCATTACTTTACCAAGCTGTAAATTTCACTGGACTAATTTAATTCGGATTCACCTGTGGTTTTGGGTCTAGCTCCATTAACTGTTGTTGGTCTCTTCTTAGATGCATCATTCACTGCAGTCGGTTTGGTACCATTTGTTACTGTGGCTGCAGGACCGGAGGTAGTCCTAGCAGGTCCAACAGGCCTCTTGTCAGGCACTCTCGTTTGGTTCTTGGCTGTGGAGGAAGCTGCTGCCACACCGAGTGGTCTTTTAGGTACAGCTCCTGCTGCTGATACCGATGCTTTTGATGTAGTCATCGTTGCAGGCCTGGTAACGGAGGATTTGCCGTCAATCACAGTGCGATGCGAGGCAGTTCCTGGACGCGGGCTGGATCTGGAAACTCCTGCAGAAACTGTACACTGCGTTTTATTTCCAACTGCTTTTGGTTTGACTTTTGGTTCTGCAGCCTGGGGCTTGCCATTGGCCTTTGGAGCAGCCACAGGTGCTGCATTATTTGATGCCAGCTCTGGAAGACATTGGGCTTCCTCAGTTACATTTTCAGGCAAGGAGGAAGACTCTGCTGCTGCATCAGAATGACTGGGCTCAGTGGTCTCCATAGTAACCCCATCCGGCTTCATTCCCCTCCAAAGGTGTAGATTACAACGTTGCTGTTGTCGCCTGGATCTAGAGACTCTCACTCGACTTGAGTTGCTAGTTCCTTTTACGCTTTAATGTCCTGTAAAAGGAGGGAGAAAAAGGAGCGCTAAATTAAACCATGTTGCAATATTATTTCATATGATAAACGTGTCGCCGACAGTCAAACAACAGGCCATTCATAGTAAAAAGCCTAAACTGAATTAGAGAGAGAGACAAAAAGACCAGGAACTCTCCCGGCAGACATTTAACAAAGACACAATAACAATGCATCATGATGCCTAAAGACAGCAATAAACTCAAAAGTACTCCCTACAATTAAAATAGCACAATGAAAGAAAACTGGAGTATTTATTTGTTCATTTTATGCAAACACACCACATACGGCTCTAAACCGCTTCCAGCATCTGGAACTGAAGGAAGGAAGAAAAAAAATAATAAATTGTGGTTTGGAGTGCTGAAAGCCAAGAGAGGCTCCTCAACTTCCGGACACAAAGAGAGAGGCAAGATGGAAAAGGAATACAAAAATGTCCAAATTGTTTGCCAACACTTTTCTATCCGTTGAGCAAAAAAAAAAAAAAAAAAAAAAATCCTATGATCTCTTAACAGATTCATTGTGCCAAGAGATCATTACAACGCTGAAGGAAAACCTGCATTTCACACGGCTTACATAAAGCTGAATGATGAGCACATGAAGGGTCATCTTGACCATATCAATCATCTCAGGCAAGTTGATTTTCTTCCAAATGAATAGAGCTGATCCAGGATCCATTATGAGTTATTCCCTCCTTTAATATGCACCACTCTCCATCCACAGAAGCTTTTACCCACCAGAACAATTCTCTACTTTTCTATCACCACAAGTTTCTCTCTACACAAAGGTCGCTTCGTTTCCTTCCTCCCACTAATAATAAATCTACATCCAGTAAATTGCTGGATCTACAGATGGACAGTCCAGTTATTACAAGCACTGTATGGCCCAGGAAACGAGCTGTGCAAATAAAAGATAGGATAAGAAGGTTCCTGCTATGCTGCCGTGTTGTCTTTGCTGCAACACAGATGTTACAATACATCTGGATGACAGATTAATTCTTCTATAAAAATGTTTAGGCCTTATACTTTCAGTATTTTGATTCTTGAAAAAAAAAAAAAAAAAAAAAAGTCGCTTTGGAGGGGAAAGATTATCAAGTAAATATAATTTTGTACACAGATAAAGTTTTAATTTGGGTGTAGTTACAGTTTAAACCGTGACTGTGGGTAGACTAAGCTTGAAATTACGGGCATTCACATGAAAAGGAATACTGATTTGTCAAAAATCCAATTTTAGGAATAGGTATAGATCATTAATACTGTGAAATGTAGTCCAACCAACTTGGCTGAATCCAAAGACATTTCTCTAAACATGGAGAAGCAGCATTTAGCTGTTATGCTGCTAACAAGTGGAACAACTGCCAGTGGAGATTAAACTTTCACCAAATGTGGACATTTTTAAATCCAGGTTAAAAACATTTCTTTTCTCATGTGTCTCTGCATGAAATATCTTTTAACTTATCTAGACTGTTGCCCGTTTTTAAATGATTTGAATTATTTCTCTTTATATTCTTTTATGCATTTTTAATGCTTCTTACACTCCCTGCTGCAATGCTTTTATTTTATGTAAAGCACTTTGAATTGTTTGTACATGAAATGTGCTATATAAATAAATTTGATTTTCACCTCAGTGTTCAATTGGCTGCTTCTGTCGCATGAACAAACATTAGTACCTACGAAGCCATATAGGCCCATGTCATGATTGTGTCGTCCCCCCTCTTGTGGCAAAATACTGTGGACCCACCCTCCTCTGAAGGGTTCATTATGTTCTCATCTTCTGTTTGCAAAGGATCCTACAGTCATCCACCTCCGTCCCCCTACAGAGACCCAGACATGTTGCAAAGCACCCCCCCCCCCTCCCTCTCTCAGAATGCAAACTGTTGATTCTGCCACTCCCAATGTTCCCCATTCATAAATGGCTCATTTCATTTTGAATGATCTCCTTTGACCAGATGTTATGGCTTTTTACAGCAAACCACATTTATTAAACTGCTGTTGACTCAACTGCCCAACAACTCCAGAAGAAAAAAAAAAAAGTTTTGCATGTGGATGTACACAGGGGCGCCGAAAAGGGGGGTAAAAGGAGAAGGAGTCTAGGGGCCCAGAGAGGCCCTAATAAAATTATAATACTGGCAAAAAATAATATGACACTAAGTTATTAACTAACTTATAATCACAAATATATTTTATTTACTGTAACAATAACTTTATTTGTTTTGGAAACATTACGTTTAAGTTTTGTATTTTTCAGGTAGCCTAATTTAGAGTTTAGAATCAGAGTATCAGTGTTGCAGCAAATAAATTAATTCCATTGGATTCCTTGTGCTCAGTGTTACCTACCTCAACTGTCATGTTTTTCTTTTTTCACAAATATTGGAACGATAGTCAGAAATACCATTAAAATGCAGTTTTATGTAAAATAGCGTCACAAATTTTCACCGACCTCCTGGCCGGCTGTTTGGGGGGCCCAGTAAAAATGATTTTCATGGGGCCCAAAATCCCTAGCAGCGGCCCTGGATGTACATAAAGCCAATACTCATTGTAAAACTAAGCTGAATGCACTCAGTGTCTATTTCCAAACCCAGCTGTAGATATCTCTAATGACAGCTTCCAGACAGTCACATTTTTTGGAGAAGCACGTTTGAAAAAACAAAACAAAAAACTCAGAAGCAGCATTGAGTTGCCTGTGGTATGAAATGCGCTATATAAATAAAGATGCCTTGCCTTGATTCTTATCCAAAAATGTCAAGAAACGGTATCTTTGGACCTGAAAATAAAACTTGAATTAATTTTGCACTCATCTTTCAAAGAAAATGAAGTTTAAGAGGTAACCATTAGGCCAAGTGTATAGGAAGGTGATAACACAAACAGACCACAAGTTGCCAATTAAAAGGAAAAACGTCCTTAACCCGTTTGCATAAAACTTCACTACAGACTCCACATAAACACCCACAACTTGTCGATTAAGTCAAACTCCTTAAACTTTACTGCTAAACAACTTTACCTGCCCACACTGGAAGCTGAATGTACCCTCTTATTTAAGACCTTTTGCATGTCTTGTTTTACCAGAGCAGCAACTAATGCCAAAGGGCTTAAAGGAAAGCAGTGTGAATCCCCTTCCTCATGTTATGACCCCCCTTCAGTCATGTAAAGCGTCATCTCAGACCACCTGACACAATGTGATGCAAGAGGGGAAGTAAAGGGAACATTGTCATCCCCTCTGCTCAGGGATGCACTGATAATACTTTACTCTATTACTCATGGCCTAGAGTTTGCTTCATATCCATCAGACAAAAGTTGTTGTTCTCACCCAGCTGGGAACAAGGTGACAAAGTCTACAAGGTTTAGAAAAATGATGCCAACAGAAAGAACGGTAGGAGTTTCAGGTTTTTTTGGTGCATTTTTTCTTCTAACATTCCAATGAACTCAATACCTCCTGGGACAATTCTTGTGATGCAGACAGATGCTTAGGGAAGATAAATAGATCAGGAGTATTTTTAGCGAACAGTGTGTGTTTAGATTACCAGGTTATATTGTTAAGAGGGACACAAAGCAGCCTCAGTTGAGTTTGCATTCCACTTTTAATGGATTTAATGCCTTATCCATCTTTAAACCTTACTGACTTCTACAAGTACTTTAATTACTTTTGTCAGACTCCCCCTCTGCATGTCCAGATATTGGAAATGTGTGCGTCTGACAAAATGGGTCACTTTTAATACAAGTACAGAGGAAGTTTAGCTGTGTTAAGAGCACAGCAGGAGTGTGGAATGCATTGCAGATGGCTGGAAGAGGCGGCGTTTGTGTGCACGTGTGTGTGTGTGTGAGAGTGTCAGCTACCGAGGCTGGATTTGAATTTTGAATCTGTGGACTTACCAAAGATAGCCATTTCACAATGTAGTGCATACATAAACAGCTGTGTGGAACTACCAGCATCATTACATTTCCACCTTGATTTAGCATTTCTTTTAGTGACACCCAATGTCCCCCCATCCTCTGCTGCATCTTCTTACAGCCACCGATTGCTTTGAATGTTTGTAAAAAAAAAAAAAAAAAAAAAAAAAAAAAAAAAACACAGTTGACTGCTCGACCATCAGGCAGCGACAGTGTTCATTACACCGTCTTTGATTTGTTTCTCCTTCTCCAATCCACTCGTTTCCTGAGATCGACGTGCAAAGTACCTCCGTTGTTTTTGACGCTTTCATATCTGCTATGTGCAGTTTTGTTAAAGCCAAAAACAAAAACAACATTTACATTTCTACCAATTTCCAACAAATGGCAATTCAAAGGGTTAGGCGACTTGTAAAACCCATGTATATCAGTGGGGTTTTAGTTCATGCTTTAGATAAAACTGGCCACTTCAGTGCTGAGCTTACACGTCAATACTAACATCCGCTCCAAGATTACCAATTGAAGAAACCGAATGTGTAACCGAAGTGTCGCCAGTATCAAGTGCACATCTGACCCACCCACATTCCAGCTCTGCCGATTTCCTCAAGACTCCACAGGGTTACACAGTGACGTGCGCATGTCTGTGTGTACATGTGAGCAAATGAGTTATGCATGGAAGGGACAGAGGGAGCTCTGAGTATGAGTGCTATGTGTAAATGTATGACAATGGTACATGCAAGAACAAACTGGAACAAACTGCCAGTGGAGATTAAACTTTCACCAAATGGAGACATTTTTAAATCCAGGTTAAAGACATTTCTGTTCTCATGTGTCTATGCATGAAATCTGCACGCTATCTTTGAATTTATCTGGACTGTCGCTCGTTTTTAAATGATTTTAATTGTTTCTCTTTATATTCTTTTATGTATTTTTAATGCTTCTTCCACTCCCTGCTGCAATGCTTTTATTTTATGTGAAGCACTTTGAATTGTTTGGTTCATGAAATGTGCTATACAAATAAATAAATTTGATGAAGCCCAAATGAGAACATATAATGGAGTGCACAACATTTTAAATTTGCAAACAAAAGCCAAACTCCAGAATTTAGTGGCCTTATAGTAACCGATTTCTTTCAATTCAAAAAGCACAGTTAGTTGGTAAATCGACTCCTGGAAATGAAAGGCTGCGTTTGTGAATTCCTGCTGCTAAATCTGACCATACAAGGCAGTGATGCAGTTTCTGTTGTATCACCCAGTGAGTGTTTAGCTCGCACACAAAGACTTATGGAGGAGGAGTGAAGGAGTAACCTAATCTGCAGATGGAATGACCGAACAACCACACAAGTCTAAAAAAGCCCGCCGACAGGGGAGGCAGAGCGAGGGGAATGCCCAAATCAGAGCAGAAAATAGTTTAATTCATCAGTCAACACAGCTAAAGAAATTATAATCTTAACATTAACAGCTATCACCAAGTTGGAAATGACTACTATACAGGAAGTTGATGAATAAGTTCGCTTGTTCCCTACAGAGTCAGCGGAAAAAGGATTCAAGAAGTGGGAAAAATAAAATTTTTCATTTAACTATAAGTAGTTGGTATAAAGACTAATTATTTTGTTTGGAATATGTTTTATTACTCCCATAGGAGACTTAGCATACCTGTGACCCTTACAAACATCTATCACCAACTGTCAGACTTAAATAACAGAAATTTCAGACAGTCTGAACACCCAACATTATTCCTATAATAATGAGACTATTCTGTCTCAGATTAATCAATATGCTTGAGATGAATTAGAGAGGACTACTTTACAATGTTACCTGCTGCTTTAAGCACCCATGATTGTAGTCGTCAACACTGATCGTTTCATTACAAATGTACAACGCAGAGGACAAAAAAAGAAAAACACTGATTTCTTTTTGTTCAGATAGATGCAGTTATGGAATTTAAAATCTTAGAGCATTATGCAAAGCCACAGCTCTGTTAAATACGCATTACACAAAATGTACGAGGACTCGTTATCTGTAGAAAAAGAAACAGATTAAGGCTCAGTGATCCTGCAGTTTTATATTCATCTCACCAAATAAGGCTGTGTGCAACTGTTGTAAAGCTCTACATCACCCCCCAAGTTACATTTGCTTTACCAGAATATCCTGACATGATCTCCAAATAGCTTTGTCAAGCATTACCAACTATGAAGGATAGACAAAATTGGGCTGATCAAACACCTCTAGTCCTTGGGAAATAAACTTTAGAAAAAAAAGTTAAATAAAAGCAAAACTAATGATTACACAGAATAATAATAATACAATAGAACACTGAAAAGAATAAAACAGAAAACCCATCATCTGTCTGTCATCTGATTAAATAGCTGCCCTCCCCACAGCATTCCAGCATCAGTTTAATAAGAATAGCATTGTTTAATATATATATATATATATATATATAAAACAAGAGAGGAGATGCCATTAATTCAGTTTTAAGTCATATCATTCTCTTGGAAAAAGTGCATAAAAATGTGAATAAGTATACACACATACAGCGACCGATAGATGACTAAAGGGCGGTTTATGGTCGTAAACCAGGTCGTCTGCGTGTGTGTTGCAGTTAACGCAGACATGCCCCCCCCTTACGCAGACACTCTGGTGCACCTCCCCAAAATTGTAACTCACCGCAGACATCGCCACAGGGAGGAGAGAAAGGAGGCCTCTGATTGGTCAACTCTACACTATGCGTATTTCCGGTTTGCTAACCGGCTAATGGTGATGCTAACCGTGACGCTTCTTTCGCCTCTCTGCCAGCTCCAGTAGTAGCAATATTTCTTCTATTTCTAGATCGATCAGCTGCATCTCAATCAAAGTGCGCATTCGTCCAGTCGCCATTGTTGTTGAATGACCTCCGTAACCGGAAGAGAAACACGCCACCCACCACACCCACAATCCTAGCTTGTTCGTGATTGTCCCTCTTGCGTTGTGGCGTGGGATTAACATAGCGCAGACCGCGCTTCAAAATTGGGCATAAATCAAAAATAACTGCGTCATGTCTGCGACAAGCTCACTGCGACACACTGCTGCGAGAGTATACACGGCCCTTAAAGCTGCAGTCTGCAGGATTTGTTGTTGTCATACGTAAAGTCCTACTTTTTGGCATTTTAAGAGTTTACATGATCTATCAGAACGCTTGAAGTTGAAAACGGTGACCTCCGTAGTCGCAAAATACAAGAAATGCTTATTTTTTAACCGAAAAATAAAAAGTTATTCAACTTCCTGTCCCGCCCCTTCAAAACACATGAGAACTCGTGCACGTCTAGGTGCACGCCAGATGCGCTAACACGACTCCTCATTCATCAACTCACCCGTCATTTGCGATCATGGAAGACACAGTAAGTAGACTAGCCCGTAATGAAGTTCAATAGTCCAGATAAATAAGCGTGGGGACGAGCCTACCTTGTATCGCGCGTGCACAATCGGTGATTGACAGGCAGCAGAGCCCAGCTCGTAACCTAATTGGTTACCTTTTACCGGTCCGGTCTGCAATTTTGTAAACAAACCTGCTGGCTTTGGAGGGACCTAGCGGGACATATAGGGGACCTAGAGAACTCATTTTTATTGTATTGGGGTATTTAATGTACTCCTTTCAGAATCCCCGGACAGTTCCAGGCATTATGCTTGAAAAAGAGTTGCAGACTGCCGCTTTAACACTTGCCTGCACCTCTATTCCTGTTTACACACGACTTCCCACAAGTGTGGATGTAAATCGTTAAGATGCTTCAGTGTGGTCCTAAAAAGTGTTGTGAAAAATGTGGGTACATCCAAATTTTGTGGCCGTGTATCTAGAGAGAAAGTGAGTTGCACCGGTGCAAACATTGCAAAAAGTTGGTCCAAAACCCTGCCTGCACGTTCATGGTTATACTTTAAACTTTTGCAAAGACACCTAGAAAATATTTCAACATTGCAACTACCTCCCTTCAATAAAAAAGGTAACTACTCCTCATTTTGAGTCTACCGTGTTTTACCGAGAAGGTCTCAAGTGTGCCTCAACAAGGCATAAATGCTGTCAAAGAGGGTTGAGCAAACAGCATACCGTTCAAATTCAAATCAAACCTATAGAGGACTGCATGTGTTAAGTGAATGTTAAGCCTCTCAATAAAGCCATTAGGAGCAGGTGGTTGAATGAGGCTACAAGTTAAATAGACTAGTCAGTATGCCTTTAAGGGAGTGGCTGTCAAAGCAGCATGGACCGCAGGCTACTGACAGGGCCGTGGTCTCAAAGGCAGCAGAGAAATGGGTTACAATCTGTTCTAAACCTGGCAGGCTTTTCATGAGCAAGCAACAAACCCTGCTGCCAATACCACAGGCTGACAGAAAGTAAGTATTTGTGTGTTTTTTTTTTGTAAGATCTGGTTTAAAAAACAAAAAACACTATTTGCATGGACAGCTGAATTCAGCTAAAGCTAGTAGTAAGGGGAGGCGGGTAGACCGGCCCATTGTCTGCACCACGCAACAACAACCCCCCCCCACAAAATCGGCGTGGCACTGAGGAGTCGGGGGTGGGTGGATTAACTGTTACAAAAAGGACAGAGGAGCAGCTGGCACGGGTATCTTCACCCAAAATACCTCTGGGCAACAAAACATTGAAGGTGAAATGGGGAAAATAGTAGGGGTGTGCAAAATAATCGTCATGACGATGCATCGCAATTCTAATTTTCACGATCTACTGCATCGATTCTTGACGCCAAGTATCGATTTATTTATTTTTTGGGGCTTTTTATGCCCTTAATGATAGGACACATGCAATTGATGCATTTTGCTGCAAGGGATGTTTGCAATATTTATTTTTTTATAAAGCCTATGCACTTTTTTGTCTGTACTGATCATCCCTATTTTGTTATTTTAAGTTTTATAAATCCTATGCACTTTTTGTGATGAGTGTGTCCAGTAATAGTAATATTTGTTTTCATGGCAATACCTCCAAAAGTGGTTTCAATAAATACAGTTATGAATTGATTTGCTTTGAGTTATGTATCAATTGAAGACACTATCCAGATCATACACAGCCAGTCAGCCACTGGTAATGGCTGTATTTATTTATTTTTTAAGTATGTTCAGTGAAAATATCGCGATGCATCGCATTAATTCAAGTATCGTGATAGTATCGCATCGTGGCATGTGAATCTCGACTTCTTTGCCAATACCCACCCCTAGAAAATAGGGATGATGCTTACATCTCCCCCTGCTGAAAGCTTTAAACCGCTTTGGGTTTAAAGGATGATTGGCTGTATGGAAGCCAGAGCTGACATCAGTTTTGCCTTGTAAAAAAAAAAAAAAAAAGACAGCCAGTGGCAATTCTCCTGCAACCAAGCCAACAGGCAATAAACAAGCCGGCAGAAAGTCAATATAATGCAGAGAGCCTCCAGATCAGTTACCATGCATCTGACTGGGCAGGGTAAGCCGAGGCCAGATGGACATCGATTCCACAACTACCCCGCATGCCTCACTGACAGCCAACCAGCCCGACAGCCACACCCGAAACTGTGCGAAGTGCATCACATCCACACACAAACCAATTGCTGAAGAGTAAAGACCGACCTTCTCATCCATGTAAAGAGGAGTGTGATAACAGGATATGTGCAGCCTGTCCAAAACAAGCACACATCTTGTGGTCTGCTGCACACTTTGATTCAGACAGACGTGGATCAATGACCAAACTAATCAAAACATACAGCAGTGATTCAGTGGGGATTAAAGCTACAGGTGGAAAAGAAATTACGTGTATTGTGCCATGATAAACAGGCGGAGAAAGCCAAGAAGACTAAGATGAGTCAACGAAAAGACTTTTAAAGCGCTGAATTACTCTTTCAATAATTACAGTCTACCGAGTCCAGCGTCAGTCTCAGACAGACCGAGTGCTTTAAAATGCTACGCCTGCATGCATCACTTTATCCTAATGGGTAGGAGTGTGCCAGCCTCTAAACCACAGAGATGGCAGTTACAGCACTGCCTCATCTCTCAGTCCCACAGCTGAAAAACCAACACCAGACAATCTTTAAAAAGGAGAGTGATGAAATACCAGTTTCACCCTGGATGTCCTCCTTAACAGATTTTTCTGGCCAGGCAAGAGTTTGATTCAGCATTCACAGGTGAGAGACTGAAACCGACACTGGTTACAGTGTAGCCAGCAAACTTCTAAGCACATGCAAATGGGGTGTCGCTTTCCATTCCGTCCTGATTATAGTTAGACAAGTGATAAAATGAATCTGGGATCCCAGATATTTTCCATCGTCTTTTGCTATCCCATCACATTTATGAACTAAGGAAATAAATAAAAACAAGACTTCCTTACAAGTTTCTATTCTCAGTGGAAGCATGTTGAAAATGTAACATTCTGAACATTGGCCACATCAATTTTTTTTCTAATAAAGAAAAAAAATGTATTTGTTTTGAGCACATAAATGCAGCTAGCCTGGGTGCCAGCCGAACTTAGCCCCGCCCATAAAATTCGGTCTGGCTCTGCTCAGTTGGGAAATCTCTATGCTCGACATCAGATTGCCAGGGCGGGCTTTATACGATGATGGACAGATGATCAACAGGGACATTATTGACTACGTCACTAAAGAGCGCTTGGTTTGACTTCGTTTGAAACAAACATGGCTGCCGCTGGAGAGCTAGGGTGTGTAGATTTTGCCATCGAGTCTCTTCTACAGGATCTCCACATTGCTTTCATTTTGAAAGACGAACAGAGGAACGCGATAAAGGCTTTTATCGATAGAAAAGATGTTTTTGCCAACAAGTGTGTGTCGCTTAATCTACGTCACATACTACGTTGCTCTGATTGGTTGTAGGTCTATCCAATTGAGCGAAGAGGCATTTTTTCTCCTGGTTCGGTTGAAATACGCCCCATACTCAAAACTCTATTGAGCGGTATCAGACTCACATTCTGACTAGAATCGTGAGTATGACGTAGTCAGGCTAAAATGCGCCACCAGTCTGCCTGTAATTTAATAACATACTATGAATGTACATGATAATTATGTTCTACTGGCATCTATGAATTAGTGACGTTTAGAAAAGACTCTGGACAGTAAAAGCTATCATAACCAAAGACACATATCCTTTACCTTGAGCTTCCCTGAGGTTAGAGGATATAGCAAAATGAAAACTATTTTGAGCTCCTCTGACTTGTTATGACCTTAGGAAGAGGAAAGGGAAACGGAGGTGTAGCCAGAGAAAGTTGCACAACTTGAACCATTAAAAACACAGCTGTGTCCCAGTTCCCTGGTGGAATTTGGCAAAAATAAATAAAAAAGGGTCTCCAACTAACCCTAAAGCTCAAACACCACTCCTTCCTGCTTGAAGAGACCCAAACTAAAGCCTAGAAAGACTTCAGAAGGCTGAAAACGCACACACTAAGCTTCAGATAGGGGCTCCAGATAATAAAATCACTAGGAAAGCCAACATGCTTTATCAAAAACACAGCAGACGTAGATAAAATGGCTGACTAACCATGCCATAAACCATGGTTAAATAGGCGGGAGCTTAAAGTTTAGCCAAACAGCAAAATAAAATAAATTAAAAAACACTCTCCAGTGAGGGTCTTCATGTCTAACAGCTCTCTGCAAACTAGTATCCAAAGCCTGCCAACCACACCCAGCCAAGCCCAAAGCACAGCGATTATGTAATGAGGACGGTGAGCCAAAACCAGGATAATAAAACGGCATCTCTCCATCACTGAGATCTGCAGAGTGCACTCAGATAGCTTGCTTTAATACTGGCCTGTTCAGTCAAGAATGAGATTACTCTGCGAGCAAAGATGCAAACGGGAAAACAGATAAAACAGATGGCGAGCTGGACAACAAACCACTACGCATGTGTGCCCTTTCAGAATGGCAAGGCAAGTTTATCTGTGCAGCACAATTCAACTACAAGGCGAGATTCAAAGTGCTTTACAGAGACGTTAAAACAGTAGAAATAAAAAGCACGATTTAAATTTTAAACATAAAGAGAAAGAAATAAGAACAATGGATAGAATCAGTAGTTAAAATGTGATTAAGTTTTCAAACTCAAGCTTCAGATTTGGAGCTTTTATTCAAATGCAGCTGAAAATAGGTGCGCGGCATCTTCCACCTGGACTTTCAACACACTGAGTACTCATGGGTATCAGATCCACGTTTTACCAAAGTGTCTTCAAATTAGGTTGGATAGATAAACAGTGAAAAAAGGTATGTTAGCAGCCTGTCAAAAGAACATTTCCAACGCTGTCAGCCAGTTTGGGACCAGGAGCCTCCTTTCAGAGGATTTGCTTGGAAGCTTAATGGGTGTTTTTTTTAATTAATTAATTTATTTTTTTCCCCCCAGGCCTTAAAATGGATCTTTAATTGCACCCCAAAGTCTCTGAAAACAGACACGCCGAGCAGAAAAAGGCCCAGTTCAGCCTCACAGAACAATAGGGATGAACGCCAGGGGAAGCATGGAAACTCGTGAATAAAAACGGATCCGACACCACTCACAACCGCGCGCAAACCGACTCCAGCACCAGCCGGACACGCACAATTGTGTCTCGGGGACATTAATCACGCCAAAGACCACCGGCCGAGCGTCCCCTGCTTTGCTAACGTCCAAATATCAACCGTGGTGAAGTTGGTTTGATATTCGACAGACATTCACAATAAAGAAATAAGGAGTCTTTTATTTCCCCAAATACCTCCCAAGCCTTGTGACCTAGTGACTCCAAACCAATGCAGAATAATTCTCCTATGTAGCACCAACCACACACACCTTTTTTAAAGCCAATTGTATGCACACGCTATTTTATATGGTTTTTTTTAAGGAAAATATCATTTACATCAATTGAATGCATACAATTGATGTAAAAAAAAAAAGGTGTGTGTGGTTGGTACTACAAAAGAGAATTATTCTGCATTGGATTGGAGTCACTAGGTCACAAGGCTTGGGAGGTATTTGGGAAAAAAAAGACTCCTCATTTCTTTATTTTGAATATCTGTCGAATAGCCGAATATCCAATATCAAACCAACTTCACCACGGTCAAATATCATGTCAGGCAACAAACCGGAGGCGGTCTTTAGCTTTCAAACAAACGCTATTAAAAGAAGAAACAAAGAAGATTAAGGGGCCTCTTTAAGCGCAGAGCTTTTTGTTTTTTATCGTTTTTGGAAGAAAGAAAAAAAAAAACGTAACAAGGAGCTGATGCAGCGTGACTTAATTTCGCCCCCAAAGGTAGAAACGTTACCTTTTAAAAAACGTCGACTCTGATTTTTGAGGACTCCTCACGAGATGAGCAGCTCCTCCCTTTCGGTCTTAGCAACGAGCTAACATGCACTTAGAGATGTCGACAAAGCGGTAAACAATGGAACCGTGCACTCACAGGCGGGCGTCCCTCCTCGTGTCCGTCCCTCCACGTTTGCACAGCGGCCGGCTGCTCTGCTTCTTGAAGGATGGACGCGGGGCGGGGGAGTGTCGAAGCGTCCAGCTGCAGAACAAGGGCCAAAGTGTGGTGCCCACAAAGGAGAGAGAGATGCAGATTAAGTCCCGCGCACGGCCCAATCAAAGCCGCGAGACTGGTGGTTATGCAAAGCAGGAGTGACGTCAAATTGAGACCAAAACTGGAGCTCGCCCCGCGCGGAGGGGGTCCCAGTATGGAAGTTTTTCTGTGCCATCAGAGTTTGAATACGAATTTCTAATATCGATTTTTTACAACATCAAAATCAGACTTTGAATTTGAAAAACCAAACAGTGTAGAAAAAAAAATATCAATTTCTTAAAACAAAAATCGGTGTAAAAAAATTCAACATCTAAAAAAAAATCAGTGTAAAAAAATTCAACATCTAAAAATTTCTTAAAACAAAAATCAGTGTTAAAAAAATTCAGTGTAAAAAAATTCAACATCTAAAAATTTCTTAAAACAAAAATCAGTGTAAAAAAATTCAACATCTAAAAAAAAATTCTGTGGAAAAAAATTCAACATCTAAAAATTTCTTAAAACAAAAATCAGTGTAAAAAAATTCAACATCTAAAAAAAAATTCAGTGGAAAAAAATTCAACATCTAAAAATTTCTTAAAACAAAAATCAGTGTTAAAAAAATTCAGTGTAAAAAATTCAACATCTAAAAATTTCTTAAAACAAAATTCAGTGTAAAAAAATTCAACATCTAAAAATTTCTTAAAACAAAAATCAGTGTAAAAAAATTCAACATCTAAAATTTTCTTAAAACAAAAATCAGTGGAAAAAAAATCAACATCTAAAAATTTCTTAAAACAAAAATCAGTGTTAAAAAAATTCAGTGTAAAAAAATTCAACATCTAAAAATTTCTTAAAACAAAAATCAGTGAAAAAAAATTCAACATCCAAAAAAAAATTTAGTGGAAAAAAATTCAACATCTAAAAATTTCTTAAAACAAAAATCAGTGGAAAAAAATTCAACTTAAAAAAATTCAATGGAAAAAGAACGACTCAACATCCGGGTAAACAGGGAGAAGCAATCGATCCCTGTCTCAGTTCATCCAACGGCAGCCAATCAAGTTACGCTCCATTGGACAGAGCAGCTCAATAGATATTGAGTAATATCTATTACTCAATTTTACTAACACAAATGGCAAATAAAGTAAACTCACTCACCGAAGCAGCATCACCCGTGTTGGTGGACATGGCTGATCTGTCCAATGGAGCGTAACTTGATTGGCTGCCGTTGGATGAACTGAGACAGGGATCGATTGCTTCTCCCTGTTTACCCGGATGTTGAGTCTGGGGCTGTGTTCGAAACCGCCTACTACATACTACATGCTGCATACTCATCGATCAGACAGTATGCAGAGCGTTTATACAGAAAGCATTTCGCTCCTGCCCGAGCCGAAATCAGCCGGCCTGAAGCTGATTTCGGCTCGGGCTCTAAACTCTGTAAACTTTAGCAACATTTGAAACATTTTCAGGAGAGAAAGTAGTCGTTTAGATCCCCAACGTGTTGAAAACCTGACAAAATACCGGCTGTTTACAATTTTGTTCCCACGAATTCGGCACTACTAAAGCTAGCCGCAGTGAGCAACGCACTTCCGGTTATTTTCACAAAATAAAATACCCGTTGCCTTTTATCATAGGGAAAGCCATTACCATACAATTGGTGCTTTTGTTTTGAAAACAGGAAGTGAACCTACCCTCGTTGTAGCTAGCTTGAAACTGCCGTTTTGACAGGAAATGATGATCGGCGACGTCACGTTACGTTGCATCTTGGGTAGTTTGAGTATGAGTAGTAACCTCATGATGCATACCCAACATTTCGGAGAATCTAGTATGCATCCGGGAACTTAAAAAAAGTTAAAGTTAGTAGGAGTAGTAGGAGTAGTAGGAGTAGTAGGAGAAGTAGGCGGTTTCGAACACAGCCTGGTTCTTTTTCCACTGAATTTTTCTTTAGATGTTGAATTTTTTTACACTGATTTTTGTGGTTTTTCAAATTCGAAGTCTGATTTTGATGCTGTAAAAATTCAATATTAGAAATTCGAATTCAAACTCTGATGGCACAGAAAAACTTCCATAGAGTACCACCCACACAGGGGTGCCTCCATAGACGGTGTGGTTGTGACTGGGATATTTTCTATTGATTAAGAAAGAGATATTAAACGTTTTGGGCAATCTTACAAAAAAACACACAAACAACTGGTTCCTGGTTTCTGCCAGCCACACGCATGAAGCTACAGCACATTCCCAATCTGAGAGGACCGTACCCTGCTTTTGTTGAATTCTCCACAGGCAAGGCAAAGCCAGTTTATTTATACAGCACAATTCAACTACAAGGTGATTCAAAGTGCTTTACAGATACATTAAAACAGTAGAAATAAAAAGCACGATTTAAATTTTAAACAAAAAAGAAAGAAATAAGAACAATAGATCAAATCAGGAGTTAAAATGTGATTAAGTTTTGAAACTCAAGCTTCAGATTTGGAGCTTTATTCAGCTGAAAATAGGTGTGTCTTCAGCCTGGACTTAAACACACTGAGTGTTTCAGCTGATCTGAGGCTTTCTGGGAGTTTGTTCCAGACATGTGGAGCATAGAAGCTGAATGCAGCTCCTCCATGTCTGGTTCTGACTCTGGGAACTGATAGAAGACCGGATCCAGATGAGCTGAGGGGTCTGGAAGGTTACCTTACCTAATTTACCTTACCTGGAAGGTAAGGAAAATATAGGAGACTTTTACAGCCATATTATACTCCTATACAAGTTATATTCAGCAACAAATATAACCCTAAATTTAACTTTCATCAGTGCAATCATTGGCATAATTTTAGTTTATGAATTTATTTAATATCTGTACTTGCATGTCTCTCTTTTTGGGAAAAAACAACAAGGGAACAGCAGCCCTACACACACACACACACACACACACACACACAGCCTCCATTTTTTCCCACCAATGTGGTCATTTGTTTCGTATTGTAAGCAAAACCTGAGACACCAAATTGTATTAGTTGCGTGTGTAAAGGAGGTTCCATTTCCTGAGATTGATCGCTGAAAGTTAATACCCCGTGTAAAACTCACATTGTTCATTTCCAGTACTCGCTGTTTAATGCCATCTCCTCTCTCCAATGGTACAAGCCCACAAAAGATGTGAAATGAATGCCTTTTGGAAAAAAAAAGTTGTTTCTCTGAACTGCAGCTGTAGGGCCCACAAAAGAGAAGCGTGAAAAGGAAGAGACACAAACAAAGACAACTGCAACTCCCAGAAAGAGTTCAGAGTGAACAGGCTAAGACATCAGCTGCTGTTTTCTCCAACGAAACACAGAAACGAGAGGAAAGAATGGAGACGTTTGAACAGGAAATGCAACGGGAAAAGAGAAATCTGAGTGATGGCTCAGCAGAATTCATCTGCCACAGATTCATCGGTGACGCTGCTTTTTCAGGACTCTGGCAGATTAAACGTCTAAACATTTTGTCTGCTTTTCCAGTCCGCAAAGGGAGGGAAGAACTCAAACTCCCTAAAGTTTTGCTAATTCTTTAACCTTACCGTACAACTGTACAATCCCTAAGTGCAGAACATCGTGTGGACAGTCGGCCTTTTCTCACAAAAGCTGTAAACTCTGGAACTCACTGCCCACAGATATTAAGTCCATCAGTGAGTTTAAATTGTTCACTTTTAAATTTAAATTTTGGCTTAAAACAAACCAAAACTGTACTCACTAGTAAAAATGTGAGAGTGAATGAATGAGATGAAAGTTTGAACTGCACTGTTGTATTTATAGATTAATGTTCTTATGTAAATTAATGTCTATTTAGGTTTATTTTAATGTCTATTTTAGGTCTTGTGTCAGCATAGAAAAGCCTAACCAGGGACGGGAGTAGTTGTAAATTAGCACTTGTTGCTATACTCTATATGCATCACATCAGCTACAAGCTTTGATTTGTAACTATGTCAGATTGTATTGTCCCTGTCAAATAAACTAATAAATAAAATAAAAATACTGTTAACAAGCAGTTGAAACACTGAAGTTAAATTTCTGCAGCATACATCTGAAATGGGTTTTAGCTGATATTAGAGTGAGAATCGATTGTTGATTATAATCTGAACTATTTTGCCCAGAGAATATAAATTCCTAAATCCACCAGAGGTATGTCAGGAAATGATTTTTGCCTCCCTGTTTTTGTGACCATCTCCACAATAACGAGCTGAAAAAAAGCTTCTTAATATCCACACATCCTGCCCTTCCATTTCAGATTGCTGGATAATATTAATAAACAAGGGTGTGGCTCAGCGCCAGGCTGTGGTAAAAAAAAAAAAATCCCTAACAGAATTAGGATGGACTAATAATTCAAATGGCTCTTATACACAGGCTTGCTCCTTTTAAATCTGTTTATTAAGTGTGATCTGCAGGCAACCGGTCCGTCAAAACAGGTCATACTGAGGACAGCTGCACACTATCCAAGGCCACACACAGGCAAACACACACTCAGGTGCCCGATGATTCAGTGTGTGGGTATATATTTAACAGGCTTGCTGCTGCAGGCGTGCAGGCTTTTGTTGACATAAAAGCTTCAAAGTTCAAACAGCAAAGTCATAATTGAGGACGTGGAGCACAATGGCAGCCGAAACTGAGATCAAACTGGTCTCAACTAACAGCACTCAGAGACAATAGCTCATATATTGTTGGGAGCATCTGAGAGAAGGATTTTTTTTCCTTTGGACTCTCTCAAGTCATCGAATGAAGTAGTCTTGCATATACTTGCATTATGTGGGGAAAAAAAATGAGAGAAAACAGTGTATAGGTCAGACTTTTCCCCGGGAAGATTAATAAACTATGATTATGGGGCGCATTAAATGCTAAACTATCCCTCTGTCTCACACACAAACACGAGGGATGGTCAGAGCAGTACATAATGTATGATGGTATTAGGTTAAGTGGGTGGAAAGCAAAGATGTGCAATCTCAACTGCCAAACCCTGCTCGGAGAGCTCAGTAACCAGGAAATGAGCTAATCGTATCAGACTGCTCTGAAAGAGAGGATCTGGAATTGTAATTCACCCACTCTGAAAGGTTCTGAGCCGCAGCTTTTCAACGGAAACACGCAGGGCTTTCAAATCAGAATCATAGATTCTCTTAAATGGCAGAGGTGCAACTTTTAAACAGCGGTTTGCAAAGTAGAAAAGCAAACCTGCAGTGCTTGTTGTGCAGCGTTGCCTGGGCTGCTGTTCACACGTATGTAGTACTTGCTCCCCCTACTGACAGATCAGTGGAACTGCACTACAACAAATCAGAAACTCTCGTTTTAACACCAAAGGGCATCCAGGAAAACCTTCCTCTATAGTTTGGCAATGTACTTTATATGACATCAAGCAACAACTCACATCATTTGCATCTCTCAAGTACAGTACAAGTGCAGTCAATTTATATAATAAAAACATGACACTTTCAAACAACAATTAAAAAGAAAGATCCATCTTGGTAATACAAGATAATCCACACATACATTATCAGACCATTTAAAGTTAAAGCCACTGATCAATTTGGCATGTATGACATTTGAATTCATTAACCATCTGCACATTTACCATAAAAAAAAAAATGTGATACTGCTGGTATGTTGGGCAGACTATGAGATGAAGCAAACATTTCTGCCTGCTGCTTGGACTAGAAATCATCTCACTAAGCACAGACTGTGAGAAACCTATTGTGCGTATTATACAGTACAAAATAATAAGAAATCTACATTATTCAAGCTTCTTACAGGCAAGAACTTTTAAAAAAAAGACAGCAGACTAAAAAACATCTGTGAGTCACAATGACAGGACATTATTATGTTTCTGCTGTCCTAAATGTGCCTTTTTGTTGTCTAACCAAAGTCAACAGTAGTAGGTTAATGGGCATCAGTGTTGTCTCTAAATGAAGAGGCTTGACTGACATTTGAACTTCTATGCAATGGATGAAGTTTTTCCTTTTTCTTGAGAACAGTTTGGCATCATTAAACAAATGTGCACATGGGCCTTCTCTAAAGCTTTGCCACGCAGCAAACCAGATGCAATGCAGAGTGAGTGAGTGCATCGCATTAAATTGATCATTACTGAGACATCACATCACATAGTTTCCTACAGCAACAAAAGTGCAGCAATAAAAGCTTTTAGAGAGTCCACATTGGAGGGCAACATGACACTTATGCTCGTGCTGAATAAACAAACTGTGACATTTTGTCTCTGATCAACTGTTAAAATGTACCATCCTGATTTTTGTTACAAATGGCTCATAGTATAATTATAATACGTACAACTGTGCTAAGCAAAATTGTGTAAATTTAAAATACTATTTAAAAAAAAAACACACAACAACAAACAAAAAAACATATAAATAGTTAGCACCAAGCATGCAGGGACACAGTCCTCATCATGGCACTTGTGCCCACTTGGTCTCTTACCAACAGGTCGTACTGAAGCTTCAGCAATTTGCATCAATAAACACAGAAAAAAAAATACTGTTCTAAAAACAAATGTAATACGAAAGAAATGTTTGCGCACTAGTCGTACGTTGTGCTGCTCAGTCCTGCTCAAATAGAAGAAAGGTCCAGCCCTTTATCTGACTTCAGTTTCTTCTTCGTGGAGTTAGGAAAAGCAAAGATTTGCAGCTCCTTTTGTAGACGGCTGAACACGCTGAGGCTAACTCCCCCTTCAGCGCCAACGTCTGACCCAGATACAGGATGCTCATGCACAGACAGCGGGCTCCCTGAGAGTGCAATGTACCCGGTTGGCCAGCAGGGGGGGGAGCCAACGAGGCCTCAGAGGTAATGGAGGTCAACCTCAGTTCACCAGCAAGACGTCCTCATATGTTGTTGTTCTGGGGGAAGTCAAACAAAGGGAGTCATGGTGATGGATTTACAAGAATAGACTTAAAACATATTGTCAAACTAACTAAGAAAAGGATAAAAATACATGTAGAAATGTTATATTTCTCAAATAAACCATTAAACACCTTGCTTTTGTTTGACAGACACATTAAGGATACCGAGCTTCATTCAGTCATGGAACACTGAATGAAGCACAACACCAATTTTTACTTTATTGTCTTTCATTATGTTTCCAACGTTGCCATTAGGGGTGGGAATCTTGGGGAACCTCACGATTCGATTACGATTCAGAGGCTACGATTCGATTATAAAACGATTATTGACGCACTTTTTCCACATTTCTTTTTGTCTCACTGAATGAGCATTCATCAATTGCAGTTAAAAAAACATTTGCAATAAGAAACAAAGAGTTGAATTCATTTCCATTATATTTTATTAACCTTTATGGAAATTCATGAACATTTGAACCTTAGTGTACAGCTCAAGGTGCTTTTTGCTGCTTTGAGTGTTGCAAATGTTAGTTACAAATAAAATGGCTATGAATTCCGCGATGCCTTTCGTAATTCGCTTGGCCTTTTCCGATGTGGGTGGCAGCTTATTCAGAGCGTCCTTAAGTGTTCTCTGGCTGCTAGTAGCAACAGCAGCCGGCTTTCCCACCTCCTCCGTCGGGTGGAATCGTGCTGTGTGACTTCTCATGTTCGTTGTGTTGCCAAAGTATTTTATTTTAGCGCGACAAATCTTGCACACAACGTAGCTTTTGTCCAATTCTTTTCCTCCATCAACGTTGTAGAATCCAAAATTATTCCACACATCTGCTTTTAAATGTTTAGGAGCAGGTCGGATCTCACGACGAGGTGGGTTGGTTAGCTCAGCCATGCTTGTTGTTTTTGTTTTCTGGGGGCGTGTGCGGTGGATGTGTGCTCTCGGTCCGTTCCCTGTAGTATCTGGAAGACCGCACTTGCTGTATTAGTTCCGCTTTACTTGGCATATTTGAATAATCGGAATTTGGATGTTTGTGAATCGTTCTCGATTCTTCCACGGCCGAATCTAGATTAATCTAAAAATCGGAAATTTCCCCCACCTCTAGTTGCCATGGTCTGTTTCAAATGGTTACTCTGCTTATGTGCAATTTAAATCCCATGATACCCCTTCTGTGGTCCTGGGGGTGATGAGAGACACTCACCGGTCACAGCAGCAGAAGAAGGAGCATGGTGACGTCTCCAGACCTCTGAACTTCCCAGAGCTCGGTGCGTCCGTGCACTCTGCTATGAAGGCGTGCAGGTCTGTGATGTGAATGGGTTCTTGGGTTTGATGCTGTTAAAATCCGTGAAAATGAAAGAAAGTGTTCACAGAATGATACTTTGCACAGTGCAGCCTGATAGAGATGAAGATGATGATGAGGGATCTCCCTCTCGGTCAGTTAATCTGCTTTTTGTTAACTTAGTTAGAGAGCAGCACGTTCCTACCTTGATGGTCTCGTAGGCGCCTGTGATGAGAGCGATAAACAGAGACAGGACCATGTAGATGAAGAGAGAGATGAAGGTGTACAGGTAGACTTGGCTGAACAGCCACACCAGCGAGCTGGCGTCCTGCATCTCAGCGAACGTCACGAACATGTCGTCCCCATTGATGAGGGAAAACAGGCACTCTGACACCATGGACAGAGAGCGGAACTGTAAAGGATAAGACATCAGGATGAGCTCTCAGAACGTATTTATCTTGTTCGTTGCTGTAGTTTGTTCACAATCGGCAATAGGAAAGTGAACACATGAAACTAATTTAAAAGCTCTATAAATACTCTAACTCCTCAAACCTTTTTTCTAACTGTTGTGGCCATTTATGTTTTGTAAATCATAAGTTCTATCAATTTAGTTTTCTTTGGGCAGCTAGAATATACTTTAGTTAATTTGGAATCAAAATCTGAAATTCATTTTTATGTTTGAAATTGTTTAGATTATTTTGGTAACTTTTAGGCTACCTTTACACGGAAACGATCTGAAACCAAAACCCGAAAGTGGCGTTTCGTTTTCACTTTTAAAACAAGGGAGGTGGTGGTGGTTAAATGATTTTTTTGACCACTTTTAGATCTTGTTAAATCAGATTAAGTTAACTTTCGTTTTTCATCCAAATTGTAAGAAATCTTTAGTTATTGTTTGCTTCATATTTTTTTTGTCAAAAATAAACTACATATATGTTTTAACAATCAACACTGAAGTGCGTGCAAGAACAAAACCACCTGCTGCCACCCACGGCCTTTGTTAGAAAATATACTTTGGGAACTTAAAAGGCCGCGACACTAAGAATCCACGGGCATGGGAATAAACAAGTTAGGACCCACAGTAAGCTATTGATGACAGCAAAGTGTTTTCATATCACTGCTCCTTCAGTTTCATGCTGTAATTAACAAACTGTTCCCTTTCCTTTGCCATTTTCGACTGTAAAAAAAAATGGAAATTGAGTATCTAACTTTATGCCTCTTGGAAATGTGGTAAATTTGAACTAATTTGACAATTCCTTAGTCAGGTTTCCATTTTTTAGCGAATCAACTCTGAAGCAATCTTTTGAAAAGCCGCGAAAAAAGGAAATGGGAATCAGACACTTCTCTATTAATCTGCGTAGCGGCCCAAGTGGGCGGCAGGCTAAAGGCTACGTCACTGGTGGTGGTAATTCAGTAGAAGCAGTTGTATTAACTGGAAACAAGTCTTGAGGAAAAAAAAAACAAAAAAACATTGTGATGGATATCATCAAGAAAAAAAACTCGAGAGCTTTTCTTTAGGAATTATTTTTATCTCTGGGATGCTGGTCAGTTACACAAGTTTACGGTACGCTGGTGCAGTCAAGAAACAGCTGCTGAATCATGTCATTTTAAACTTTGCCTGGTTGGGCGTCATTTGCAGAAGCGCTTCCACGCTGTGGAATGTTTTCATTCACCAGATTTGTTTTATTATTCTAAACGTGACTTAAAGACAGCGATGGAAACCCAGCTGCTGTGACAGAAAGGTATTAGAGGTTGGCCAAACCTCATCTATGGCTCAATTGTGAAGAAAGGGAATAACAAAATCCACTGAAAACTAATTTAGTCGACGGAGCTCCCATCATCTCTTTAACCCCCAAATCCACTGTTTATCTAAGGCGCTTAAGTTCAGGGGACTGGTCCACTTTACACAAATGAACAACTACAGGCCTATCTCAAATCTCCCATTTTTAAGTAAGATCATTGAAAAAGCGGTTTTTCAACAGTTTAATTACTTTTTAAAACAAAATAACTGCTATAACACCTTCCAGTCAGGTTTTAGACAGCACCACAGCACTGAGGCTGCTCTGACCAAAGTGTTTAATGACATATGTCTGAATACAGACGGTGGAAAAATGTCAGTCTAAAGCCTGGTTTATAGTCGGTAACGCAAGACGCAACGCAAGACGCAACGCAAGACGCAAGCCCTTGCGCGGTTGCAAGCCCCCCCTTGCGTGCTTGCGTGTGTCACCTCAATTTTCTAAACTTCACGCAAGACGCAAGCGCAAGCCACTGGCTGTGGTCGAAACCGCCTACTACTTGATCGATCTGACAGTATGCAGAGCGTTTACACACAGTGCACTTCACTCCTGCCCGAGCCGAAATCAGCCGGCCTGAAAAGCTGATTTCCCTTAAGCTATAGGCTAAACTCTGTAAATATATAACTTTAGCAACATTTGAAACATTTTCAGGCGAGAAAGTAGTCGTTTAGACCCCCAAGGTGTTGAAAATCTGACAAAATACCGGCTATTTACAAGAAGAAGAAGAAGCATGAATCTATGGAAGAGAGACTTGCCAAAGAGCTCCTGGCGGTGAATTTCCTTTCATCGTAGTAGGCTTGTCATTGAAAAAACCCGCTACTCCACCTACTGTCCTGGCGGTGAATCGCCACGCAGCACACGCAACCGCCGACAAAGCAAAATGAAGTATAAACGTCTCGAGCCATTAACATACGCGCAAGACGCAAGCGCAAGGGCAGTTAAAAGAAGTATAACTCAGCCTTTAGTTTTACTGGATCTCAATATATTACTGAAACGACTGGAAAACTGGGCAGGTCTTTCCGGAACTGTACTAAACTGGTTCAAAACATACTTAGAGAACAGGAAGTACTTTGTGTCAATAGGTAACTTTACATCTGAGCACACAAGAATCACATGTGGAGTTCCCCAAGGTTCCATCCTGGGACCTCTTCTGTTTAACATCTACATGCTCCCACTGGCACAGATTATAAAAAACAACAAAATAAACTACCATAGCTATGCAGATGACACGCAGATATATATTACAATGTCACCAGGAGACCGAGGCCCTGTACAGGCTCTTGGTAAATGCATTGAGGAGATTAATGACTGGATGTGCCACAACTTTCTCCAGCTAAACAAAAACAAAACTGAGGTAATTGTCTTTGGAGCCAAAGAGAAACGATTACAGGTCACCACAGAACTTCAATCTATACACCTAGAAACTACCGACCAGGCCAGAAATCTGGGTGTAGTGATGGACTAATATGGAATGGAAAAACACATTAAGGCAGTAACAAAGTCAGCCTACTATCACCTTAAGAATATATCAAGGTTAAAGGATCTGATGTGTCAGCAAGACCTGGAAAAACTAGTCCATGCATTCATCTTCAGTCGGCTTGATTACTGTAACAGCATCTTTACAGGTCGACCTAAAAAGTAAGTTAGACACCTGCAGCTCATTCAGAACTCTGCTGCTCGAGTCCTCACTGAGAATAAAGAAGTGGACCACATCAGTCCAGCTCTGAGGTCTTTACACCGGCTGCCTGTCCATCAGAGAATAGACTTTAAAGTTCTGATGCTGCTCTATAAAGCTCTGAATGGTCCAGGACCAGAATGCATCAGTGACCTCCTGACCCAGTATGAACCTTCCAGACCCCTCAGCTCATCTGGATCCGGTCTTCTATCAGTTCCCAGAGTCAGAACCAGACATGGAGAAGCTGCATTCAGCTTCTATGCTCCACATGTCTGGAACAAACTCCCAGAAAGCCTCAGATCAGCTGAAACACTCAGTGTGTTTAAGTCCAGGCTGAAGACACGCCTATTTTCAGCTGCATTTGAATAAAGCTCCAAATCTGAAGCTTGAGTTTCAAAACTTAATCACATTTTAACTACTGATTTTTATCTGATTTTATCTATTGTTCTTATTTCTTTCTTTTTTGTTTAAAATTTAAATCATGCTTTTTATTTCTAGTGTTTTAATGTCTCTGTAAAGCACTTTGAATCGCCTTGTAGTTGAATTGTGCTGTACAAATAAACTTGCCTTGCCTTAAAATGGCAAAGATTACATACAGCGACCAATTAAAACCTAGAAATATCCAAAAGTAGTCGAAAGTTTAAGAAAGACAATATGGATGTTGAAGAAACAAAGTGATTCTTAAAAATGGCTTCCAGTGTAAGTTACTCGCCCTCGTAGTTTTTTGTTGTTTTTGTTCTTCATAGAGAAATTGATCGTTTTTAGATTTTGTATTCTAGCACAAGTATTGAAACAGCCAAAATGTATTTTATGTAGGTGTGTGGATTCTTTAAACTAGGGCTGTGTTCGAAACCGCCTACTTCTCCCACTACTCCTACTAACTTTAACTTTTTTTAAGTTGCATACTAGATGCATACTAGATTCTCCGAAATGTTGGGTATGCATCATGAGGTTACTACTCATACTCAAACTACCCAAGATGCAACGTAACGTGACGTCGCCGAACGTCATTTCCTGTCAAAACGGCAGTTTCAAGCTAGCTACAACGAGGGTAGGTTCACTTCCTGTTTTCAAAACAAAAGCACCAATTGTATCGTAATGGCTTTCCCTATGATAAAAGGCAACGGGTATTTTGTTTTGTGAAAATAACCGGAAGTGCGTTGCTCACTACGGCTAGCTTTAGGAGCGCCGAATTCGTGGGAACAAAATGGTAAATAGCCGGTATTTTGTCAGGTTTTCAACACGTTGGGGATCTAAACGACTACTTTCTCACCTGAAAATGTTTCAAATGTTGCTAAAGTTTACAGAGTTTAGAGCTTAAGAGAAATCAGCTTCAGGCCGGCTGATTTCGGCTCGAGTGAAATGCATTGTGGGTAAACGCTCTGCATACTGTCTGATCGATGAGTATGCCATTTACAAGTATGTAGTATTTAGTAGGCGGTTTCGAACACAGCCTAGGTCTCAAGTGTTAAAACAATTAGCAGTGACTGACCAAATAAGACATTTTTGCACCAGAGGGGCAGGATAGTATGTTTAAGAACAGACTATACCGAATGACCACAGTCATGTCAAAAAAAAAAGCTCAGTTTTATTCACCTTCACGTGGTATGGGCCAAGGACGATCCAGCCACAGAAGCAGTAACCCAAATAGATGACGGCCACACAGCAGCAGAACCGAATCACATTGGGGAACGCCGCTCGAAGTGTGATGATGAGGATCTGCGGTGTAGAAGCCACAGAGGCGGAGCAAATTACCTTCTACCAGGTTATCACACCAACAGCTTTCAGTTACAGCAGCAGAGAATCTGTGACTTACATTGTACTTCTGGAAGAATGTGAGGTAGCGAATTACTCCCACCCACACCAAGAGAGTGGAGGTCCCCAACAGGATGCCGCAGACATCATAAGATGAAAAATTCTGTCAGGAGAAAAACAAGACTGACAATAAGCGCATAAAAAATGTGGCGTAATTGCTGTTTTTAAACATTTTACATGAGGGCATTTGCCACTAGGGCTGGATATCGTGGCCAATTTCCTAAATCGATTCGATTTCGATTCATAAGGTCCTGAATTGATTAATCATGATTCGATTGGATTCGATTCAATTCAATCTGCTCTTAAATAATGAAAATGGCTCAACTGTTTTACAAAATACTAATGTACTTTATTTTATCTATTATTTTCACCATAAACAACAGGTTTTAAGTGCAAACTTGTGAATTGGACAGTTTAAACTTCAGCTGTGAACACAACCGTCTCAAAAGTGCCGTTTTAAAGTTCTAAAGTGAAACATTCCATTACTGCAAATTGCATCAAGGCATTGTTTCTTAATGTGCAAAAATGATGATAATAATAATAATAATAATAATAATAATAATAATAATGGTAACAAAACTAAAAGTAAACTTAAACGATCTAAAGTCAAGTCCTGTTATTGTGACTTTTTTCTCACTTGGTAATTGTGAGATTCTTGTGCAGGAAAAGGAGCTCATTGACCTGATCTGGGGTTAGGCAGCTCCTTTTTGCAGTGACAACATCATCTGCTGAGCGGAGTTTTACCTGCTTGTGCGCTTGAATGACAAGCGGACGTAAACGCGCCACTGTTGCATCACGCACGGGACTACTGGGGTTAACTTCATGGGAAGAAAAATAATAAATCGATCTCATGCCCTACAAAACGCTTTTGCAAAATTTAAAATGAAATCGATCCAAACGATTTTTTTACCCAGCCCTATTTGCTACTGTACAGCATGTTGAACAGAATGAAGCTACAACGTGAGCCGTAGCTGATATCAAACCTTTGACTCGATGCCGATTTTGATGATACTGCCAGTGATGGTAAAGATGTCGCTGACAATGAGTAGAATATACCAACCATTAATAAACTCCATCCGGTCTCCCCAGCACACTCTACGCTCCAGAGTCTCCTTAAAATACTGCACAAACTCCTGAGGAGCGAAGACAGAGAGAAGGGCGAGAAACATGAAAACTGCAGGCCAACACAGGAGCTGCTTTTTAAGTTTTTAAATTTACAACGTCCTCAGTCTGCTCATCGATGTTGTAAACTAAGGCCAGAAATGTACGACTTTCTGGTGGCGCATTTCTTTGGTTGCAACAGACTTTCCTTACCTGTTGGAGCACGATGCCTCTCAGTATGGAGCGTCCACACAGCACCAGAGACAGCAGACACAGCAGAGCTACGGCCACGTCAAATGCCAAACGTGTATAGTTCTCAGCTGGGGAAAACAAAAAAGATAATAAATAAATAAAAGTCTTTCACTTCATTCTGACAACAGTATTACTATAACAGCCACTGCAGGAATTGAAATTTCTTTATGGCTCAGTCACTTTTAACATGGGTTTGTTGGTGTTCTTGAACATTTTGGCTTGCTGGTTCACTCGCTGGTGTGGTGCTTGTCTTGGATGCTGCTGCTGCAGTTTCTTGTTCCCCCTGCTGTTTGTTTTAGAAGTGCAAATCCCACACTGATCTGACATTCTAAAGAGATTATGATAATTGTGATAACTGTCGGCCTTTTCTTCTACAACTATAAAAAGGTACTTGGAACGTGGAACAGTTGTGGCTCACGAGTAAAAACAACACTGCTGGTCTGATTGTTTATGATAAAGTGGAGCTGTAAGATGCAACATGAAACAAAAATAAGTGTTTGAGAAGCTTTCACGTACGTAGGAATTTACGAATCCCAACTTTGGCAAAAGGGGACTATTTCACCCAACAGGATATGTATATTGTTTAATCATGAATGAGGCCCCTGTTGTCTCACCGTGCCCAGAGACGCTCGGGTCTTTGCACTCCTTTATTTTTGCCTGGTTTTCCAACCAGATCTTCACTTTCCCACTGTGAGCCTTATTGTCCAGAACTATCTGGAAGAGAACAAAATGTCAACATGTAATTCATATCACTTGAAGCAGAAAATGTATAACTAATGAAACTCAATATATATATATATATATATATATATATATATATATATATATATATATATATATCGGGTAAGTTTTCCTTCTATGTAGCTTATTGTTAGCTTTGATGATAGCTGTAATGTTATATCCTCATTTGTAAGTCGCTTTGGATAAAAGCGTCTGCTAAATGCATAAACATAAAACAGAATTTTGAAAAAAGGATTAATATTGATCTTGAGGATAGTGTTTGGTGTGGAATGAGACTGATTGTGTTAAAATATCAGAACCAGTTCAAATGTATAGAAAATAAATAATTTACTGTCCAAAGTATTATTATTTTTCCATTAACAGATGTGTTTTTTGGAGTAATGTATGTACAACTGTGGGGAAGATTCTGGGATACACAATTCCTAACAATGTGAGGGTCCTTTATTTTTGTGTCTTCAATGAGAATGTGATTATTAAAAGAGACTGGTACCTATGTAAAATACTGTTGATGGCTTGTAAAAAAGCTATAACAAAGTGCTGGTATAAAACGGAGTCTCCAAACTTTAATCAATAGATGGACAGAGTGAAGGAAATATGTTTAATGGAAAAGATAACTTTCTCTCTCAGATCTAGAGGAGAGATCTTTCCCAGGAAATGGGAGAAATGGACTGCTTTTATCAAAACAATTGAGGACGCTACACGTTAGCAAGTAAAGACACTGGACATTAAATACAAGTTTGACAGTTTGTTGTCAACCTGTGTCCCCTTAAACTGAAAAGAACTAAATAAAAAGTATATATAAAAAAAATGTTTACGAGGTCATTTTTACAACATTAGCAGCACTAACTTTTAAAGCTTCAAGTAAAATCCCAGAGAGTCATGTGCTAACTGAGGACAACAGCAGCCTCTGTGTGACGCTCATCCAGCCGTACGCCTGCCATATGCTTTTGGAATATTGTGGGGTTTTTTTATGGTGTATCACAGATAAACAGAACAGCCTTGTGTCATGTTGGTTACTTTAATGTTGCTAGGGTACTTGGTTTTCATTGTATCAATGTTCTCCAAAATGTCACAATAACTTTTATTGGCTGAACCTTTGAACAGGGAAGTCATTTGTCTTTTCTCTTATGAAAAGTCTCGCCCTTGTGTTGCTTTTTTTGAGCAAGTGGGGCATCTCTTATATCTTTGTCTTCCTATCATTGCATTAACAATTATTAATATTATATCACCAGCTACCATCAGAGTCCTCTGTGTATCTAAGTCTTAAGAGTTATTTTCTGTTTTTCTACACACGTTTTTCACCAGAAGGCCTGATCTACCCTCAGCACATGATTCTCTTTATTCTTTGATCACATGTTGTGTTATAATTAGCAGGGTAAATAAGGGAAAAAGCTACATTTCATCCTTTTTAAAATCATCCAAGATTCAAGTAAGATGTCTGACAGATCACTGCTTTTTGTAACTGCATTGTTCTCTCACTTCATTCTATTTGTTGTGCCATGTTTTATTTCTCAAATAAAAGCTGCTTTTCAGCCCATCATGTTTATTTTTCTTACGCAGAACAAGATAACTTCTTCATTTGACAAGATTATATGGGTCAAAATATTTGTTCAGAGTCATTTCTCATTATTAACAGCTGTTAAAATCCACATTCTCATTGATGTTTCCAACTTAGCCAAGTGAAAACGTTGAGGTTTACATAATAATAACACTTGAACTGAGAGAGGCGAAACAAATACATAAAGGCAAACCGATCGTCCATTCGTAATTTTGTGAGAGTCCCTGCCTCTGAGTATGAACAAAAAGAGTCCAAGAGTTGTTCTGGAAATCAAAGCATTTGTGGTCCGACTACATGTCACCGACTTACAAAGCAGTCACCAGTTACTATTATTATATTATTACTACTATTACTCTTATACTATTATTATGTATCTATTTCAGTGTTGAACTTACTGTGATGTAAAACGTGTAGCAGTCGGGAATCTCGTTGTTGATGATCGTCTGTATATTGATTGCCTTCAGCTGGAACTGTATGGTAACATTAATCAGCCTTGACAAAAGAAATACAAACACACACACAAACAAGAAAACAGAATTATTTTTACATTACCAAGGGGACTTAAAGGGATAGTTCGCCTCTTTTGACATGAAGCTGTGTAACATCCCATATCAGCAACATCATTTATGAACATCTTCTTACCCCCTGCTGCGTCCTGTGAGCAGAGTTCCAGCCTCGTTTTGGTGTTGATGAAGGTAGTCCGGCTAGTTGGCTGGGGTTTAAAAAATAAAGCGTCTTGCTTCTCAAAACAATATGCGTTCAAAAGAGTAATACATTTGCATCACAAACTCGTTCTCCAGGAAAAAGTCAGACCTCACAATCGCTTGGCGCTATTTTTGCCTCCCTTGATATCAATGCGTCAAGCCACCTAGCGACAGCCGCACCTGTTACGGTGTTTGCTGCTCGGTCTGCACTTCGGTCTGCTCGGTCTGCACAGCAGGCAGTGATACGAAGGGAGAGAAAATAGGGCCAAGCGATGTGAGGTCTTTGATTTTGTGTTGCAAATGTATTACTCTTTTGAACGCATATTGTTTTGAGAAGCAAAACGCTTTATTTTTTTAAACCCCAGCCAACTAGCCGGACTACCTTCGTCAACACCAAAACGAGGCTGGAACTCTGCTCACAGGACGCAGCAGGGGGTAAGAAGATGTTCATAAATGATGTTGCTGATATGGGATGTCATACAGCTTCATGTCAAAAGAGGCGAACTATCCCTTTAAACTGACCAGAAACACACCCCAGGCAGGACGACAAAACTATGCATACCTGCACAGGTGTGTTTTTGTACCAACACCTGTTGAGTCGGTGCTCTTGGATGCATGCTTGAGCTTGTGCTTGTGTTTGTGCAGCACAGATAAGTGACTTGTTGAATGTAATCATCAGATGAAGTTCAGTCGAGATAACCTCACTGATTAGAGGCCAAAAATGGAGGAAAAAAAATGAAGCCTTACTTGTAGAACTTGAGTGTAAAGTTCTTGTAGCTGTTGGTGAGCAGACCCGAAGGAACCGACAGAGGGTCGACACCTACGCAGTCTGAGGAATACAGGAATACACTTCATTTAGAGGCGACCTTTCACTTTCCCCCTGTATAAATGTATAAACTTTCTAGAAAAACCCTTTGTTTGTGAATCTGTTCAAATTTCTAATAAACTTATCAGACACACAATATGAGGCTTGGATGGATTCTTAAATAATCTCTCCACTGCTGATGTCAAATTCCCCTAAAAACCAGTAAAGTGTGACTCAAATACAACGATATGAGGAAGTAAGAAACTCCGATGGCACGCAACACCTCCTTTTCCTGGATTCTCATGTATGATGTGGAAAATAAAGTTGCATGAACCTCACTCCTACCCCCATATCAAATTTGTTGACACTTATGTTAACAATATATAAGAATTTGAGGGCATTAGAATGGAAATCTAAGCAGACAGAATATCTTTTCATTCATGAGCTGTCCTTTATGTAAATTCATGTCATGTATGTGCTTCGAGCTGCTTATTTGTGCTAAATGGATGGGCGAGAATGCCTCTCTCATGCCTCTTTTAGAAAAAAGAATCATTGTTTAATCATGAAAACCCTGAAGAGTAGTGCTTCAGTGATAACAATTAAAATACAACGCAACAAAAATTTTACCATTTAGAAAGAAAACCCTGAAAAACAATAAAATATCCAATAAAAAACAAAGCTATGGCGTCTACATGAAGTCAATATCTCAAGTAAGAAACTTGATATTGACATAAAAAGACCTCCGTCATCGTCTTTTGATCTAACCCACAGTTATTTTTGTTGAAACACTTTGGAAAGCAGAATGTGATTAGGGTGGTCTGTTATGATGCATAATACATATCTTTGAACACTTGTAACATTTAAAATGTTTCTCCAACTTTCTTTGAGGTGACAGAAATGCTTGGGATTCATCCAAATGCAGCAGCTGTCGACATACAGGTCCTTCTCAAAAAAATAAACTCAAAATTCCTATCTAAAAAAATTAGCATATCATGAAAAGGTACTCTAAACGAGCTATTAACCTAATCATCTGAATCAACAAATTAACTCTACACACCTGTAAAAGATTCCTGAGGCTTTAAAAAACTCCCAGCCTGGTTCATTACTCAAAACCGAGATAGGAATTTTGAGTTTTCATGAGCTGTATGCCAAAATCGTCAGAATTAAAACAATAAAAGACCTGAAATATTTCAGTTGGTGTGCAATGAATATAAAATATATGAAAGTTCAACTTTTATCATTACATTATGGAAAATAATGAACTTTATCACAATATGCTAATTTTTTTAGAAGGACCTGTAGAAGTTCATTTGGTCTCCACCTCTAGAACTGTCACTGTTCTTTCCATGTCATGTTTGCTTATTTCCCGCAGATCCCACCTTTAAATGCAAACTTGTTTAGCTGCAACACCTGGTCGCACTGATAAAAAATGTCACGCTTTAGCCTTCAAGCTCTGTTAGCATTATTCAAGTACAAGACAGCAACGTGTCCCACACACTGCAGTTCCCATACTTGTGATGATTTGAGGGTCTATGCTGAAAGTATCGTTGGCTGGGTCGATCCGTCCCTTCTTGTAGTACTGCTGGCAGAGGGAGAGTGCACTGCCATTCTCACTGCCATAGACGTACGCATAGCGTCCTACTGATGTCTCTGGTAAGGCCAGATACTGTGGGGGGGGAGAAAGAGAGCTTTCAGTGCATCCGTAACTTTCTACCAAACAAATAATCTGTATGGTTTGCATGCATGTATGACCTGTTGGCTATGAAAACACATAACTAAAGCTAAAGCCAAGCATCAAAGATGTCGTGTTTTCCTTCTTTTCCACAACATCTTGAGACAAAGATGTCGATTTGTCCCCCACTTCTGCTGCTACTGAAAGATCTAAACCGGTTGGCAAACACAGGTATCGTTCCAGTGTACTATTTTTAAACACCTTATTTTTCCTTTGGTGCAGACACCATGTTGGCGGTGTGTCACATGGTTCAGGATTTATCAGGAAATCTCATTCACAAAACTATTTGTTTTTGACATTCTAATCATCAAAACAACCCACTTGATCGAATAAGGACAAAGGGCAAGTATGAAAATGTTTCTACTTTATAACTGACCAAAATCTGGATTCATATCATTGATGCAATATTGATTACACTGGGTATTCAATAATATTTCCATAGCCTAAGCCATTATGTCCTGATTTTATAACCTTAGTATGACATGAGAAGTGTATGTGGCTGACTGCCACTTAGATATCATGCATGAGCGGCCATACTTTCCAGTGTTTAAGATGAATTATAATCCTGAAGTTGTTCTGTTATGTAAGAAAACTCTAATTCTAGTAAAAAGATTTTTTTCCATCTTCCTTCAGGCTCACCTTATCCACGGCATAGAAGATGTGGTCGTAGACGTCCTGCTGGGAGTAAACGGCAAACGAGTCGTCTAAGGATTCATCGTAGTCTTTGAGAAAGAGGTGCTTGAAGGTCATCGTGTTCTCCTCTTTAAAAGTCACCACCACCTGGTTGCTAAGGCCAAACATCACCAACTGCAACAGATGAAATAAAACTGAGAAGAGGGTTGTGTCAGGAGGAAGATGAGTTGAAAATACATCAATTTTCACCTGAAATACACATGGCCTCAGTTTGCTGTTCACACATGTGCCAAACAACAAGGGATTCACTACAGAAAAAACACAAGCCTGGACATGATGCGTAAAGTGCACTGCTGAAAATCATAGTGTTTTATTTACCGCATGAAGATGGTGGCTGAGGTTACCTACTAAATAAATAAAGTTGTGTTTGAACTTAGCAGCATTATCAACAAAGAGTGGGAGGCAACATGCAGACCAGCAGAACTAGTTTTAAGGGGGAAAAAAATTCAAGATGACAGTAAGAGATGGAAAATTTCCAAACCAAGGCAGTCCTTATGTCAAAAATTACTATATCAAATTCTTCCCCGTCTATTCCAGGTACACCTGTAAGACGGCAGCCTTTTGGTTGAGGAAATAGCCTGTAATTTATGCTCCGTCTGTCGCACACAATCACAATGCTCTCTCTGCATTTCTCCACCTTATAAATGACCACAACCGGAAAGGTGAGAATCATGTAATGACCCAGCTAAATAAACAAAGTGATAAATAATGCTGATATCCGTTACAGTTTGAATTCATTCAGGGTGATTTGAGAGCGCTGCTGCCACTCGCGCTTCCACGTGACAGCATTTACTTCAGCACCACGACGACACGCAATAAATATGAAATCATCAACAGTTTCAGTGAGTCAGAACAACTTTTACCTGAGCTGTGACTACAATGATCTTGAGCAGCTGCAGGATTAGCTTGTACGGCTTCCGGCCCTTGGCGTGATATTTATCACAAGGACTCATAAAGAAGTATTTCAGCTTCCTGCGAATGGCCTCCTCCTCCTGATCAGCTCTGGCCCACTGACCCGCTGTTGCCGTGGGAAACTGGTGGTTGTTATGGTTGCTGTCATGGCTGTTGCTCTGATGGTCGTGCTCGCCGCTGCTGTCTGTGGAACCGTATCGGGGGATAACGGGGGAGGACAGGCCGTCCTGCTCTGGTGCACACAAGAAATAAAGAGCTTTTCAGTTTTCAGTAATCATCATGTCATTTTTGCACTTAAAGGTAGGGTAGGAGATCCTGGATTTTGAGTCCAGCGAAGCTGCATTTTGAAAATACACAGGTCAAAAGTCCCAACCCCTTTCTTCAGACTTTCCCCCCGAAGCCACGCCTCTAGAGGACATGAACGCGCAATGCTTGTTCACGAGCACGAAGGTGCACGAGCGCTGTTCTGACAGCAAGCATCGATGGTTGCCGTATTTAGTATATGCTAACTATACGTTTAATAATGCTAGGTGCTAGCCAAGCTGGCTCTAGTTTAGCTTCCTGCCAAGCTTCTGGACGCGTAATTCGTTCACGGAGCAGGGTACGTGCACAGGGGGAAGGAGGGGGAGGGAGGAGCAGATTGCAGTTTGATAGACACATCAGAATCCAATCATCGTTAACGGTCCGTTCAGTATGATTGGATAGTGTTTTTCCTAGATTGTACGTTCTAGAGGCCACTAAAACTTTTCATTTTTGTGTCAAAACTTTTAATTAATTGGTTGCAATGGGGGTGTGAAGAGTATTTCAAGCAATATGTAAAAAAAAATACTCCAGAAAAAAGAACCCCTACCCCACCTTTAAGAGGTTCTCATAACTTATCTTACTTAATCTAAAAACCTTTTTTAATTAACGCTCCTACTCAAAGACAACTGATGACCAGACTGAGGAACTGAGGAACTCTCCAACAAGCCAAAAGCTTGCGCAGAACTCCCGACTGCCTGGATATCTTTAGGTCCTTTGCATATATAAGATATTCAAATAGGTGTTAGTAGAGATCAGTGCTGTATGAATCAGTGGTGCATTAAATTCCCCAGAGGAACTTAAGCCAAACAGAGTTAGAGACAGACAATAAAAAAAAGAAGGGCTTCATTTTCTTCATTTAAAGTGTTCAAAATAAAGTTGTAAATCTGATGCAATCTGTTCCTAGAAATGATAGCATCACAAAGGGAAACCCGTCTCACACGTCCGCTCAGTGCTACACCTGAACAAAAAGAGGAATAGAAAGAAAACGCCCAAAGCAAAAGGAACACGGATGGGCAAATAAATTTCAATCATTTCAAGACTGTGTATGCAGCAACAGTATATTGAGTGTTCCAGATCTAACCTGGCTAGGTCGGCCACGGCCCGTCATAATCAACAAATGCACCATGTCCACCTGTAAAACAGATTTAAACACCACCAACTGCTGTCCTTGGGTAGACACAGCAGACCTGTGACTTATGGTTTACAACTTTTCTAATCTTTGTCTTGTTTTGACATTAAAAAATCTGTTAAAAAAAAAAAGCTCATTCAAGTCTTTTAATTCAACTGGCGACCTGTCCAGGTGTTCCCTGCTTCTCAGCCAATGGCAGCTGGGATAGGCTCCGGCCTCCCCACCACTCTGAATTGGATAAAGCGAGAGTAGAAAACGGATGATGGATCATAATGTTCTAATGAAACAAATACTGCTTTTGTAATTAAAGTAATTTAATTGAGAATCATCCCGAATGAATCCCAGAGTACACTTCCTGTCTGTATCACACACGCCTGAGCCTCGACAGTCAGCCTCCAGCTTTCATCACTCTCACCACAGTCTGACACTTTCTCCGTCTATCACAGAGCGAGGCTCTTCTTCTCTCCGTCCCCTCCGGCACTGAACCCTGGGACACAAATGCTGCTAAGGGTTACCCTCTAAAGTAGCTGAAATAAGTCCTTTTTTATTGGTGTTAGATTGTGAACGACGTCTAAAGCTAAACTACGTGTTAAATTCGTATATAATTTGGAGAAGAGTAATATTTACTCTCTGCCTCTTTAAGTGTTGAAAATTGAGTTCCAGATGACGCAATATCTCTTCTGTGTAGAAATGTAGTTGAACCAGTGACACTTAAAAGGGAGAAATCTATCTTCCTAAAGAGTGCAAGAAGTGCAAGAAGAGCCATAACAGGAGACAGTTTAAGCATTATTAAATCATAGAATTCAACCATAAAATGACACGGACATGAGAACTCAAGTTTAAAAAAAAAAAAACAAAAAAAAAAACAGAGTTTGAACAGGGGTCAAAGGTGACATCTAAATGAAAAGTCTATATTTTCTTCCTGATATCCTTTCAGAGATTTCTGGTAGACAATAAATAATAATAAAAAAAGAACTAGCCTAGACAGTTTATGATCAGAAACATTGCTGGTAAGTGTGTCGTGTCTCTAGAGCAACTGAACACACTTCACAAGAAAACCACTCATAACGAAGCTGGATCATTATTCCTAATACTCGTCACATGGTTTCGACACGCTGTAAAGAAGCGAAGAACGAGGTCATTCAGGAAATGGCCTGAAAAGTGGGTAATAAATGGGAAAAAAAAACCACATGATCAGTGGAAAGGGGAATTTCAAATTTACACCTCTTCAAAAGTTAGCGTGTGACAACACCAGAGAGACTAATGAATCAGGAGGAATCCCACACAGACACAATAAGTCAGCAGAGCAAACCAACAGCTTAGCAGAATTGCCCCGTCCGAATGAGAAGTGAAACAAACCACCGGCGTTCAATATAACCCACCGCTAACAGTGAACGAGACAAAAATTCAACACAGGAACATGACATAGAAAAGCGAGCAACTGTAATGACTAAATTATTGTCCCACATTACTCTGTGACAGTGTAGTTTTCTTTAAGAAGCACCAATCCCTGACGCAAACAAACAAGCCGTGTTTACTGTGCCCAAAGTATTTATAATAACCAGAAGGGTTTTCTTGCAATAAACCACAGCCATATTTACAAGGGTCACTTCTTGTGTTAACCCGAGAGGATTTAAAGCTATAATGTGTAATATTTCACGTTGTCTATTAACAAATTTGAGTCTTATCATTCACAAGTATTACCTCAATCGTTATTAATTACCTCCATCACAAAAGTGCAGTGTTCTTATATTCTTTATATTCAGCATGCGAATGTACATAACAGTGTTACACTCCAATGAATGTCTCCATGTCGCTCCGCCATTTTAAAACTACGGGATTTGTAGAAGGACATGTCATCAGCTTCGCCCTTTCCGTTTCCACATTTCGATACGGAAAGGGCGAAGCTGATGACATGTCCTTCTACAAATCCCGTAGTTTTAAAATGGCGGAGCGACATGGAGACATTCATTGGAGTGTAACACTGTTATGTACATTCGCATACTGAATATAAAGAATATAAGAACACTGCACTTTTGTGATGGAGGTAATTAATAACGATTGAGGTAATACTTGTGAATGATAAGACTCAAATTTGTTAATAGACAACGTGAAATATTACACATTATAGCTTTAAGGTAAGGTAATTTTATTTGGTCATTATTATACATAACAAAATATAAACATCAATCGATTTCTTTGATTATGTAATGACCAAAAGGGTCTAGGCTGAAGTAAAAAGAAACTTATTGTGCCTAGCCCTATTACACACGTTATATACGATTCCAAGAAAACAAGACTAGCAAACACAACTGCAGCCGATATTTTACAACTTTACAGAAAACATCTGAAACATGACAGAAGATTTAAAGCAAAACAATGTACATCAATCATACTATAGTTTTATAATTTTCAATTAATAATGATCTATACCTTTTTTTTTAAATTTTCTAGTGTTTTAGAACTTTTTAAGTTCTCATTTAGCTTATTCCACACCCTAACACCTTGAATAGAAATACAAAACCTTTTTTTATTCGTTCTAGTTTTAATCTTTTTGAATATACCTGTTCCTCTAAGTTTATACCGACTCTCTCGCTGCTCAAAGAGCTCCGGGACTGGTGATGGGAGCATGTGATTATACGCCTTTTACATCACTACGGCAGTGTTCAATTTAACAAGATCAGGAAATTTTATTGCGTTTTGGTTAATAAAAAGAGGATTTGTTGGTGTTATATAATTAACTTTATCAACAATTCGGATGGCCTTCTTTTGAAGTAAGTAGATATTATTTATAGTTGTTTTATTTCGTGCAGCTCAAGAAAGATGAGCGCCTGTCTTCAACACACTTCGCAGAGACACGCAGTGGCTGGCATCAATAAGGTTTGCGGTGAGAGGAATGACAAACAGCTGAAAGACTCCAACCACTTAACATTTCAAGCAGACAATGGGTGCACGACACAACCGTATCGTCGATCAGAGGAGTGTGTCGATCTTCACGGCAGATAGCCATCAGACAAACAAAAGTGGGCGCAGGCCGTCGGCTGTTCCGCCAGGTTCGACTTTAAGGAGACAGTGTCGCTCAAGCTGTATAAATCTATGAAAACATCTGGCTCTTCCGGTTCACCGTCGCCTCTGGAGCGTTGGCAGATACACTGACGGAGCTGCCTGCCAATCTATCGTAACTGGAAATCTGTCAACAACTCTGCATCAGAGCTGAGATCTAGTTAGTCCTACGCAGCAAAAGGCCACCCACAGGTTGAGAGGCTAAAACTCGCAGTATCTCCAAGGCTAAAGGAAATATGCTGACTGCGAACAGGCGATGGCTGATAACCGTTCTCTAGGCCATCTGTATGTAGGAGGTGACACTTTGTCTGAACTTGGACACATCTTTTCGTTGCAGGTGTGTTTTTAAGCCGTTGGCAGGTTTCATCAACAGGTGAAGAGAGAGAGAGAGATAAAATAATAGAGCCTTAAAAAGACAGCTATCTCCATTCCGGGTGAACCGATGTTGCAACTTTAAAGCTGATGACGTATGAACGGCATATATCTACAGCACATGTTTTTTTTTTCTTGACCACAATTGTGTCCAAACCTTTACAAAAATCTACTTCTGACCAAATTCTTCTTGTCACAACAAGAAGAAATAGAATAGAATAGAATAGAATAGAATAGAAAAATACATTACGGCCATTTTGCAGACGCTTTTATCCAAAGCGACTTACAATAAGTGTGTTCCACATCTTTGTTCAACTATCTTACTATTTAACTATCACAGGCACATATTTTGCAACTTTCTTGAAAATAATAATATTAAAGTAGAAGGCTGGGATACTGTTGGAATTTGAAATGAGCCCCCCCCCCTTTACTTTATTTTATTCTTTTCTAATTTATTATTATTATTATTATTATTATTATTATTACTGGTTTGTTTTTATTTCAATTTATTTATTTTTTTATGTATATATGTATTTTCCTCTTCCCCTTCAAAGAACCCACAAATTTATCAGTTCTTTACCGATTGCTTTTGTTTGTGTGTATTGCATTGAGGCTGAGACAGCTTGACATAATACGTAATGTGTCTTGGAACATACATTTGGGTTGTTTTTGGACCACACAACAAGGACTTTCTGTCTTTAAGAGACTTTATTCCTTTATATTAGGTGGACACTTACAGAGCTCATGCTTTCAGGGGAGACTTTTTATATTATTTCAGTTTGTGCCTTGGGTTTGGGGGTTGTTGTGTGTTTGTATAAAAGAACAAAACGAGGAAAACCGTACTTGGCAGAGCCATACTTAATGCAACTCACATCAACAACCTCTCAAAAAGTATAGCAGACTCAACCATGCATATAAGGAGCTTATGAAACAAACTTTGAGAGATTATTATGCATGAGAGATTTCAGACGCCTGGATTTAGATGATCTACTAAAAGGGGCTGTGGTGATACTGCCTGTGAGTTTTAATTTTAATGGGCTTTGGTCTGACAAGGTAAACAAATGAGCAACAGAAACACCGCAACCTCAGATGTCAACACGAGGTGATCTAATGCTGTAATTATTGCCTCAAATACATATCGCTGAAGCTAAAGCTTCCAAACACACAAAAAGACAAAAACTCCGACAGATAACTCCCTGTCAAAATATGAATCTTTTTTTTTTCCAATAGTCAATTAACTTAGCTCTCATATCACAAACAACTAGAACAAACATAAATAAATAAACAGCAATGCAAATACAGTGACTCACCTAACTTTGCATTCTGCATTTTTACTTCAATGAACCGAGTACCTCTTTGAGGGGTTAGGGTTTTAAGAAGCTGTATTGATGACAGAGAAAAAGAGAAATGACTTTAACTCTGACTCGGCATATATCTGTTTTAACTGCCGCATGTGATAATGGAAAGGCCTCAGTAACCTTTCTGTTATTGTTTTCCAGCTGGTCGTGGCAGCCATGACTGATGCAGGAGCAGAGAGGGAAAATCCCACTTTGTCAACAGGGGTTAAAGTATAGAGTCACCAGAGCAAAAACCTGATGTTAAAAGGAGCTCTTTGGGGAAAACACACACTTGTTGATACAGACTACTGTACTTCAGCTGTCCAGTACAGTTACGATTCATGTCTTTACAAACACTTTTTTTTTTTACACTATCTGACACGAAAAGGTAGTTCAAAACTGGTTAAAATACTCAAAGAACCACATAAACTGCGCATGAACAGGCAAAAACCATTTCAACAGGTTAGAGCACAAAGAGCCGCGAGTAAAAAGCTAAGTTAAGCGTCACATTTAAAAAGGTAGTCAGAACATTACCAGAGGCGCGCCGGGGTCCTGTCGCAGCCATGGGTGTCACTGAGGTAATAAATAAAAAGGTGAATGATACAGCCCAAACTTAAGCTGGGTTTACTGTACTGTAAGGACGGCACACTGCCGCCGGAGGAGAGCTGCTGCTGCTGCTGCTGCTGCCGTTTGCGCTGTAGCTTCCGGTCTGTCAAGTCATGTGACTGACACCACGTGACTTTGGCTCGTGTTTGGAGAGCATGAATTTAACCCTCCTGTTGTCTTGCGGGTCAAAAGTGACCCACTACCATGTTTAGCTGTAGAAAAAATACCTTAAACTATCTTTTTCCAACTTGAAATGCTATGACTTTTCCTAAAGGGACCCCATCATTAGAAAAAGTCACACTTCATTTCCGTTTATGTTTCCATGTGGGCTGTACACCACTAGAGTGCATTGTCTTATGGTTCATTTTTGACCCGTGAATTATAAAAGCATTTAAACACCATAAAAAAGTTCACTGTTTTTTTTCCCTTTCAATATAATTTATTCAGAAGTAATTACTTCACATTTATATATTGACTATTTTAAGTTGAAATTAGAGTTGTTTGCAGGTTCAATTGGCTAAATTGTCTGCTGGGTTTGGGTCAAAGTCAAATTTTGACAAATGTAATGGCTGTTGCAGCAATGCCAATTTATCCAGGTCTAAAAAATCTTTAGTTGCATGTTGGTAATTTTCCAACTTATACAATTGTGCAAATAATTTAGCCAGATATTTTCCTGAAACAACAATGACTAATGTGTGGTTCTGACTAATATCGCCATATTAGTCAGAACCACACATTAGTCATTGTTGTTGGCTGTTGGAAAATGTTACATATCGCCGATATGTAACATTTTCCAACAGCTGTTTCCATGGGGATTGTTGGGATCAGTCAGCTATAGTGTGCAAAGAACAATAATTCCTTTACAGTAAGCTTAGGTAAAATTCTAGGGTAATGTTTACATTCCAAATTTACCCTGGCAAGTCTCACGTTCTATTTCAAAAGTCTACTGATGGTTTACAAATCCCAGAACGGTTTAGGCCCAAAATACATCTGTGATATGTTCAGAGAATATAAACCCAGCAGAGCTCTTAGATCCAAGGACTCAGGTCAGCTGGTCCAGTCCAGAGTCCAGACTAAACATGGAGAAGCAGCATTTAGCTGTTATGCTGCCAACAAGTGGAACAAACTGCCAGTGGAGATTAAACTTTCACCAAATGGAGACATTTTAAAATCCAGGTTAAAAACGTCTTTTTTCATTTGTGTTTGCATGAAATCTGCACGATATCTTTGAATTTATCTGGACTGTTGCTTGTTTTTAATAATTTTAATTTAATTTTAATTATTTCTATTTCTTTCTCTTTATACTATTTTAAATATTGTTTAATGCTTCTTCTAATCTCTTGCTGCATTGCTTTTATTTTATGTAAAGCACTTTGAATTGTTTTTTACATGAAATGTGCTATACAAATAAATTTGACTTGACTTTCCACAGCAAGGTAGTGGAAACTAGAATCAATACCTCTGTAAGTGTGGGACACTTTTCAATCCAATACATTCGACACATATGCTCTCTTTCAAAACATATTTGAGCTGTACAGATAGAGGTACAGACATTTAATAAATGAATTGTGGTCCTTACTTTCTTTTTGTTGACAGTAAATAGAAACTTGATTTTGGTACTTGGACTGAAAGATTCTTCTGCTTTTGTAGACCAGATGACAAGCGAAGCAGTCATCAGTGGAAAATAAATGCAGCTTTATTTGTAATTCATTCCTCATTTTGCCTTGCTTTCTTCATATAGTGAATTTACAGTCCAGGGCCAGTTCTACAGACACATTATCTGTCACATTACACCACACTTCCACCCACACACAAACCGTCTGCCTCTCATCCACCCCTCCTCTATCTGATATGCGAGTAACTGTGCAACAGTGGAGGGTGACTTTTGGCAGGGAAGCCACTGTGGCTAAGGATACCCTCTCTAATGCCTCCGGCGAGACTCTGACACACTGCACTGATGAAGCCCATTCAATTCAACTCATTTTTATTTATATAGCACCAAATACAACAAATGTCATTTCAAGGCACTTACATAATAAAGTCCAATTCAAGCCAATTGGAATTCAATTCATTGTAATCATAATTCATTTATAAAATAATCCAATTCATTCATATAGAGCCAATTCAAAAACAGTTTCCTAGCTAAGGAAACCAACAGATTGCACCGAAACTTGTCTTCAGTCCAATCTCCCGTCCTGAGCGTGCCTGAGGCGACTGTGGAGAGGAACGACTCCCTTTGAACAGGAAGAAACCTCTGGCAGAACCAGACTCAGGAAGGGTGGCCATCCGCCTCCACCAGCTGGGGTTTGAGAGGACAGAAAAGAGGGAAAAAACACTGTAACACCATTCAAAGGATACCTGTTGGAACAGGGAAACACGAGTTAATGACCACAATAATGTCACATGTATATAATATCATTTGATAAATTAAACGGGGGGAAAAAGAGATCAAAGTGAGGAAAGGTGTGACAGATGAGGCCCCCCAGCAGTCTGGGCCTATAGCAGCTAAACTATGGGATGTTTCAGGGTCACCTGAGCCATCCCTAACTATAAGCTTTATCAGAAAGGAAAGTTTTAAGCCTGGTCTTAAAAGTGGAAAGGGTGTCTGCTTCCCGCACATTTACTGGCAGCTTATTCCACAAGAGAGGGGCCTGATAACTGAAGGCTCTGCCTCCCAAACTGGCAGCTGGTTCCACAGAGAGGGGCCTGATAACTGAAGGCTCTGCCTCCCAAACTGGCAGCTGGTTCCACAGAGAGGGGCCTGATAACTGAAGGCTCTGCCTCCCAAACTGGCAGCTGGTTCCACAGAGAGGGGCCTGATAACTGAAGGCTCTGCCTCCCAAACTGGCAGCTGGTTCCACAGAGAGGGGCCTGATAACTGAAGGCTCTGCCTCCCAAACTGGCAGCTGGTTCCACAAGAGAGGGGCCTGATAACTGAAGGCTCTGCCTCCCAAACTGGCAGCTGGTTCCACAGAGAGGGGCCTGATAACTGAAGGCTCTGCCTCCCAAACTGGCAGCTGGTTCCACAGAGAGGGGCCTGATAACTGAAGGCTCTGCCTCCCAAACTGGCAGCTGGTTCCACAGAGAGGGGCCTGATAACTGAAGGCTCTGCCTCCCAAACTGGCAGCTGGTTCCACAGAGAGGGGCCTGATAACTGAAGGCTCTGCCTCCCAAACTGGCAGCTGGTTCCACAGAGAGGGGCCTGATAACTGAAGGCTCTGCCTCCCATTCTACTTTTAGAATCTCCGGGAACCTCAAGTAAACCTGCAGTTTGGGATCAAAGTGCTCTGTTGGGAAAATATCTTATAATGAGATCTTTAAGACATGATGGAGCTCGGTCATTAAGAGCTTTATATGTGAGGAGAAGAATCTTAAATTCTATTCTGAATTTAACAGGGAGCCGATGAAGAGAAGCTAAAACTGGAGAAATATGATCTCTGCTGTTAGTTCTCATCAGAACTCTGGCTGCAGCATTTTGGATCAACTGAAGGCTTTTCAGAGAATATGTGGGACAGCCCAATAATAAAGAATTACAGCAGTCCAATCCTGAAGTAACAAATGCATGGAGCAGTTTTTCTGCATCACTCTGAGACAAGATGTTCCTGATTTTAACAATACTACGAAGATGAAAGAAGGCAGTCCTAGAAACCTGTTTTATATGCGAGTCAAATGATAAATTCTGGTCAAAAATAACGCCAAGGTTCCTTACTGTAGAACTAGAAGCCAAGGAAATACCATCTAGAGTAACTATATAGCTAAACAATTTCTCCCTAGAGCGCTCAGGTCCAAAGATAACGACTTCAGTTTTGTCTGAATTTAGAAGCAGACAGTTCTGAGTCATCCAGGTCTTTATGTCTTTAAGACATGCTTGTAGTCTGACCAACCTATTGGGTTAATCTGGTTTTATAGATAAGTACAACTGAGTATCATCAGCATAGCAATGGAATTTTATGCAGTGCTGTCTCGTAATGTTACCTAATGGGAGCATGTATAAAGTGAAAAGAATCGGCCCAAGCACAGAACCCTGAGGAACTCCATGACTTACTCTGGTGCGTGAGGAAGATTCTTCATTTACAAGAACAAACTGAAATCTATCAGATAAATATGACTTAAACCAGCCTAATGCAGTTCCTTTAATCCCATTCAAAACACATTTACTGTTATAAACTCATTCATAAAAGATTGTGCTCTAGATCTGTTTCCGGTTTACTTTTTACCTTTGCAAGTTACAATGTTACTTTCATATATGAGCAACCTGCTCATGGTTGAAATCATAGATTTTCTCAGATGTGAGTGCTTTATAAACACACCAAATTCTCTTCTCTTTTCAGAGCAACTGCAACATCATATATTTATCAAGATTAAGGTCGTCCATTATGGTCCCTTTGGCGACATTTGTCTGGGACTCAAAGTGCTGTGCTTCACAATCAATTTGAACAGAAAGAAAAAGTGCACCTGACAGACAAACTATCCTTTCATGGGAGTAGGCAGGAGACGGAGGTCGAGAGGCCAAAACAAGGTCGGTGTCCAGAACAGAGATATCCAACGTGGGCGAGGCAAACAGGGAAATCTGTAGGGCAGAACATGGTCAAGAACAAGATCAGTCAGAGAGGGAACGCTGGATATCTACTCACTCGAAGGTTTTCACAAATCTGGCACCATCTGCCTGCCAGAGAGCTGAATATAACTGCTAATGAACAGGTGAGGGGCACGACGCTGATTGAGTGTGGAGTAACAGGGGACAGGTGAAGCAGATGAACTTGATTGCAGACATGGTGAGCAGGGATGATATTTTTATAAGTCGATTGATGAAATGATAAATGAAGTGATAGCTTACCAATTCTAAAAATGGCTTAATTTTTTTTGGGAATATTAGAATTTTAGATTATTAAAAATCAGTTTTTATATATATTTTTTTATAAAACATGTTTTTTTTTAATCCTTTTTCTTACACCCTCTCATTGCATTCTAGTAATCTCTGTCTTGTCTCACTGCAACATGTTTCCCACAACTAATAAGTTCTAGTTGAAGTGTAAAAGTGCTTTAGGTGGTCAACTAGACTAGAAAAGGGCCACATAATATTTACCATTTAATTGGGAATTGCACATACCAGGTGGATGTTTCCAAATTACTGACTTAATCTTATTCTTGGCATCACTGCTTGCTTTCTTCAATTGGTTCCTCTACTCTTTATTTGACCTACTTTGTTTCAAATTGAATCAAGATATCCGCTTTCTGTCTGCTGACTCTAGTTTTACAATTATTCAAGACTTTTACTCGATAGAATCCCCTTTCCCCCCCAGACATGGAAAGAATTGACATCATCATGTTTTGTTTTTGTATCTTAGTCAACTTACCCACCTTCTCATGACTCAAGAGTGCCTGACACCCACATGAACGTCACCTCAGTCCCTTGCCTTTAAGCCTGAGCAGGCTTGTGCCAACGTGGTCTCATAGAACAAGCACTGGCTACTAGACACCTGATACAACATGTCATAACACAGACACAAAGTTTATACAAGTCAGCACCTTGCTTCTTTTGATGTATTCCACCCACTTAAGAGGCATTGGCATGGCATACAGCTCAACTGTATACACATTTAAATATCTGATGTTCGCTTAACCATTTTGACTTCGTAGGACAGGACAGGCAGTGCTGACCCTGTAGAGCTATGTACTGGGTCCTTTGATCCATCACTATTAACTCTGACATATACCTTTATATCTACACTTTTTTTTGTAAAATTAATTTACTATGTCAAACTTTTTTTTCCTTGCAACTGTAAGATAACACAATGTGTTTCAAGTGTCCACAACGGAACTGGGAGTCATAATACAAGAGGGCTAGCCCACTGATCATAAACCGCCATGCCGTCAAACAAAAACTATACTTTTCTGCTCTTTCTCCTCCAACACAATTTTGTGGGATTGTCTCCGTGATCTCACAGATTCATCCAAAAGCTGGCTGAGAGCTGTTTCTTGAGTACGCATTTCCCATGCTTTAACTTGAAGAGCACACACTGGCACCGACCTTATTGCCCCAATACACGTTCTAAGATGCCTGGGCCTCAATGCCATCTAAAGTATGTTTTTTTTTATGTTGATCTACAAACCACACAATAGACTGATGTTTAATCTCCCCAAAATCCCACAAAACAGTGACAGAATAGTCATTCATGAAAAAACAAATATCTTTGCACATCACTGCCAAAAGGCTGGCTTTGAATTTCATACATACATTTTTTGGTAAGGGGCTGCACGGTGGTGTGGTGGTTAGCAACGTCGCCTCACGGCGAGAGGGTTTCTGGTCCGAATCCCAGCTGGGGCCTTTCTTTGTGGAGCTTTCATGTTCTCCCTGTGAATGCGTGGGTTCTCTATGGGTACTCCGCCTTCTTCCTATGGTCCAAAAACATCCATGTTAGGTTAATTTCTGTCTCTAAAATTGTCCTTAGGAGTGAGTGTGAGCATGTGTGTGGTTGTTTGTCTCGTTTTGGTCTGTGTGGCCCTGTGATGTACCCCGCCCGCTACCCTGAGTTGGGTGGATGAGATTTTTGTAAGTTTTTAGGTTTCTGACTAATGGTAACAGTTAGAATCAGAATGAAGTTTATTGTCAAGTAGGTTTGCACTTACAAGGAATTTGACTTAGTGTAGTTCAGTGACGGCTGCTGACTTTTAAAACAGGGGAAGCCCATATTACGCCATTGTGACAAAACTACTAGCTAACACGACAAACAAATGCACAACAGGAATATGATTGACAAAACTTCTAAACAACAAGGATGTGTTTCTTATTTCCAGTGTAATATTTACAAAAGTGTATGTGTGTGAGGATGGAAATGGAAACGATGGGAAATGAGTGAAACTCCGACAGCACTTTCACAGACAACCAGTCTCTTTCGTATCCGCTTTGGGACTGAAGTCCCAGCGTGCTTCTCCCCGCTTAAAAATTCGGCTGCCACAGAATCTCTCATGATGGACAAACACTAACTCCAATCATCATGACACAGCCCCTCATATTGACACGCCCACGTCTAATCTACCCCCAGAGATGCCGAGCAGCCTCGGAAGTGGTGAGTTTTTGTCGATTTAGCCAATGATGACCTAGAATTGCAGAAAAAAACGTGACTCTCCCGCCCCCTCCTGAAGCCGGGCAGCCCTCGGCTCGGAAGCCCGGCTGTTAGGGGCGGCTTCATAACATGATTTCCTCAGTGAACGGTGGCGATTTCAGAACAAATCACTTCATTAAGCTACAGGACAACATGTTGTAGTTATGAAAGTAAATGCAGTATTGGGCATATCTTGTGTTTTGTGAATAACTGTTTTATCGTCAATTTAACATTGAAGATGTAGCAATTTCGCCAGAGAATGGGAGAGGCTGTCCGGCTTCCCGTGTTGTCTCTGAATAGCCGCGGCTGGTGTAGTTGGTGCAGACAATATAGATATATTATATACAGAATCTAGATACAAATAGAGAAGGTCTGAAGATGCTACTTTAATGTAGCTTGTAGGTCTGGAAGGGGAGAGGGAGAGAGTCAGTGTCAAGGGGGGCTCCGGGCCTTGTTGATATAGTGGATGGGAAGAAACTGCTCTTGTGGCGGGAGGTTTTGGTCCTGATGGAGGGGAAAGGGGTCTGAAAGAGTTTGTAACTGGGGTGCGAGGGATCAGCCACAATCTTCCCTGTCTGCCTCAGAGTCCTGGAGGTGTACAGGTCCTGGAGAGATGTAAGATTTCAGCCAATCGCCCTCTGTGCAGACCGAATGACACGCTGCTGTCTGCCCTTGTCCTTGGCGGTGGCAGCAGTGTACCAGATGGTGATGAAAGAGGTGAGGATGGACTCAATGATGGAGGAGTAGAAGTGCACCATCATTGTCCTTGGAAGGGTTGAATTTCTTCAGCTGCCGCAGGAAGTACATCCTCTGCTGGGCTTTCTTGATGAGGGAGCTGATGTTCAGCTCCCACTTGAGGTCCCGAGTCCTGGGAGATAATAGTTCCCAGGAAGAGGAAAGACTGATGGGGGTAGGTGAGGCTGAGTTCTTCCTGAAGTCCACAACCATCTCTACTGTCAGAGTAACTAATCAAGACAAGATAGGCAAAACTAGTCAGAAAAAGGACAAAACATTCTCCTTTTATTGTGCGAGTGAATATCTTTAAAAATATTGCACAAAAAAGTACAAGTCGAGTGAATATCCTTAAAAATATTGCATAAAAAAGTACAAGTCGAATGAATATCTTTAAAAATATTGCACAAAAAAGTACAAGTCGAGTGAATATCTTTAAAAATATTGCATAAAAAAGTACAAGTCGAGTGAATATCTTTAAAAATATTGCACAAAAAAGTACAAGTCGAGAGAATATCTTTAAAAATATTGCACAAAAAAGTACAAGTCGAGTGAATATCTTTAAAAATGTTGCATAAAAAAGTACAAGTCGAGTGAATATCTTTAAAAATGTTGCACAAAAAAGTACAAGTCGAGTGAATATCTTTAAAAATGTTGCACAAAAAAGTACAAGTCGAGTGAATATCTTTAAAAATGTTGCACAAAAAAGTACAAGTCGAGTGAATAAGTTGAATATAGAAACCTAAAATATAAAGAGGTTGCACATTAACAAAAATCTAGATTAACAAAAAAAGCAGTGTCTGTCATTAATTTGATTCAGTAAAGATGTGATGCGTATTTCCAGCTTTCCAATGACTAATATTGTTATCTTAAATTAAATTAAGTATGTTTTACTTTAAGCAGTGTCAAATCTCCAAAACTGAGAATAGTTTATAGTGTGCGTCGTATATTCTTCCTATTCCACAGAAAGTCAGTCATTCTTTTGATCCAACTGTTAACATTAATTATGCCTATGTCATTATTTCACAATTAGTATTGATCTAATTTGAGTTTTTCATGAAATATACTAAATATATATATATGAAATACACTAAAGTGCATAGAGCAAAAGTCATTACTATGTTCTTGATTACATAGCAAATCATTCTGATTCTGGGTTTATATAGCTCGTTTGTAACACGTGCCAAAAATCTAATTCAAATCAGGTCAAATCTAGTTTTTCACAATTCCTCAGCTTTTTCCAAAAAGTCTGCATTTAGTTAATTGTTAATGTGATTGCCGGTGACTAGATATGTTTCCCGTCACTGTTGAGTACACAACAGATGCACATATCACAAGAGATGGTAAACATTAACCATTTATCTGCTTCATATTTGCTGTTGGTTGTGTCCATTGAATGTGCATTCGGAGGAATCTATACTAGGCAGTAGAACACGAAGAAAGACTGACACCATAATACAGTAAAAAGAAGAAATTTCCATAATGGCCATTTGAAAAAACTTAGGGGGACTAACTTTACCTTGCTTGTGACACACTTTGGAGGACTGTAGGCCGAATCAATATTTGGATCCATTAGTGTACAAAGAGTACTCTTTACTGTTGGGACATAACTTCGGAGTCATCCACGTAGATCTGCACAAATAAGCCTGCACAAGTCCCCTCAGTTGTGGGCAGCACAGATGTGCAACTCTACAATTTTTGGAGAGCCGGCTTTTTGGAGATTCCAGTGAATGATTCTTCAGAACTCGCTGTTTAGCCTTCTTCTTTTATCTGTGGCAGGCCGTAATTCTTGTCATTTTTATTTCACTGAAAATTGCTCTTTAGGAGACAACAACTAGGAAATGCAACATGCCGTCATGTGGATCGACAGTTTTTGTTCTGGCTTTGTTCTGCCTCTTTACTGTCTACAGCAGACCAACGGGTAAGTGCAAATATTTAGAATATGTGAACTTTTATCCATTGGATTTTTTTATTAGGCGATGTAGTTTCTTTCAGATTTGCTGTCAAGCTTCGATACACTCATTACTTTGGTTCTGGAACCTATATTTAGAGTGCTTGATCTCTTTTTTATTGTTATGAAAGTCAAGAATCCATTTTTAATGGTACAATATATACAAAATAGGGACATCAACATTATGCTCCTAAAAATGATAGCATGTAATTGTAAGGGAATAAGATAAAGGAGAGACAGGATACTTGGTGTACTGTATCAGAAACATTTATTGAGTTTGGATGAGTTTTTATGGTAATTTTGTGCTTGTAATTATTTTTGCATGACATATCGGGCACCTTGGCTAAAGCCCAGTTGGTCCATTTAGCAGTCCTTAGATGCAAAAGGATCAGGATTTTTAACAGTGCCACAGGGTTTTTTATCATTTATTTTCTATTAGTTTCACTTGGGCTTGCAAACGAGATTCAGCTGAAACGGTTTATTGATGCTACTGAGGAAGGGCGATTTTAATTTGATGTATCTACTTCAGTGTGTCTTTAAAGCCAAATGAAGACCTACTTATGTTTGTATTTATGTTGTCGTCAGGTGTTCACCTGCGTAACATGGAGAGCTTCATCCGAGCTGTGCAGCAGGTTGAAGATTCCAACCCTGGTTTGTCGCCACTGGCCCTGGTCAGAGCCTTGCGGAGGACCGCTGGTCATGATGATGTGATGACCATCCATTTCTTGGGTGCATCATATAATCTCAGTGACAGTGAGGTCCTAGAAAAAGCCATTCTAAATGCAACATCCTTCAGCTTTTTTGATAAGGCCATCCACCACATTGTGACGGACCACGGAGAAGAGCGAGGGGTGATTCTTGCTCCAGATGGCACCACAGTAGCACTCGCACCCTTGTTGTTAGGAATTGAATCAGGACTGAAAGCCAAGATGGAGGGGACGCAAGCTGTTGGGATCTTCGCTCTCACCCTTGGCAGGCCGTTGGGCTTGTCGTTTCTCAGCCTCCAGGACATACCACCGTCTCTTCGCTTGGGTCCTAATGGGTGCTGGGACAGCGTGGAGCACCCCAAGGTGTTCAAGCTGTCTCACCCAGCAACTTTAGCAACAGATGCCATTATCAATGGGGGCATGGATGGAATTATACTGGGCATGCACCTCAGCAGTTCACCTGCACCTAAACAGCCAGGGGCCCTCAGTGAGATTTTGAAAGGATACTATAGTTTTACTCTACATGAGAGACAGGGCCTCGATGCGGTGACCACTCATGTTAGCCCGAAGAGGAGGGAGATCTCAAGATCGCTTCTTGAGTCACTTGATCTTCAAAGCCAAGTGATGGAGACACTAGCATTGGTCTGGAAGTTGGAGAAGACGGAATGGATCGCTCAGGACTCAGGAGTGGGAAAGGCGGTGAAGGATGGATTGCTGGTGTTTGTGCAAAAGTACTGGGGTGAGCAATAGCTTGGTTTCAGTCACGTGGTCGTAAGGGGGCGCGGTTTTCAGATGGTTGTCAGGAAGTAAATATGGCGACTACGTCTATGGAGGAAACCGTTCCAGAGAGTCCGTATTGTAGAGATTTAGAGCCAGTTTCTAGAATACGATACAAACAATTAGTGAGTAAATATGTTGGGCGGGACCCGTACCTCATGAAGATGAGTGAATTTTCTGGAGAATATAAGGATGTGCCGATCTGGGCTCATACCCGGGCTGTCAGCTGTCTGTTGGAGATCCCACATAGCCACTGCACATGCCGACCGTGTTTGTTGGTCCTCCTTGAGCTTCATCCTTTGCTCTCGTTGAAGAGATGCCTCGGATTTCGGCTTAGTGGTTTCGTAACCGAGCTTTACTGTCGAAGCCCAGTCTACCGACTCAACGCCACCCAAAGCGCTAGGGACGCCTAAAAAGTCACAATGAAGCCCATATTAGACTACCAGAAACTTAATAATCATTACTAAGTAAATGAGTATTTAACAACACCCCAATGCTATATAAACACAGCCACAAAAACAAAGTTAGCAGTTAGCTAACATACCTTTGTGTACGACACCCTTTGGTATTCTAAAAAAACTTTTTTCTTTTTCACGGGTAGAACGGTTGGAGCAGGCGTAAACAGCACAAAACACAGGCATCTTGATTTTTTTACACAGCAGTTCTATGGGCAGACTTCACTTCCTGACATCCATCTGAATTTCGCGCGTTCGCGATGCAGCACTGTTACGTCACGAGAAACCAAGCTATTTAATAATGCCAGGGACATTTAGGCACAAAGTAGAGCTGCAAGTAATATTACCCTTGGGCAGCTCAGAAAACTCAGGGTTTTTGAGTGTGTTAACAATCAAATACAAAAAAAATTAGATAATGTACTTTTAGAAAAAAAAAACATTTTTTAAAGGACCCCTTTCATAAGTAACATCACAACAATAATGCAATCAAGGCTGTGCTACTCATTCTCAGTGCAAGAAGCAAAGCGCTAGAGATCAGTAAAAAAAATGAAAATAAAAGAATTAGAACTATATACTTCATAACTGGCAGAAATAAACCTATAGAGAATTATTAACAGATGCCTTAAGCTCCAGTGATTGCGGCTGTTTTGGTGATGATAGGCAGCTGTCAAAAAGCAGAAATAAACCCAACAGTAGGCAAAAAGCTGGTAAACATACTGGAACTACTGACAGTTAAAGAGGTGGATATGTCCAGTGAGCTGGTGGAGGCAAAAAACAGATATTGGAAAGTATTTGAAGTATCTTAATTGTGACATTTTAAAGTTAAATTAAATTGCCAATTTTCTTTTTGGTGAGCACTGTACCACTGTTCAAACTGGTCTTTTTAGTCATTTATTTATTTATTTATTTATTTTGGTAGTTTTTGACAGTTACAATACATCACACATTTATCACATTATTTGGTGTGGTATAACATAGTCCCTAGTAATTTTTGTATCCTAACCCTTGAATTCTCTCCTTTTATACACAGATTGCCCTCAAATCATCCCTCGCTGTCAGTGGGGGGCTAAAGCCTACAAGAGTCCAGCGATCCCACTGTCTCTTCCTCTTCAGTTTCTCTATGTTCACCATACCTATGAGCCTTCTTCACCCTGTTTATCCTTCCCAAAATGCTCTCGTGACATGAGGGCCATGCAGCGTTTCCACCAGGAAGACCGCGGTTGGAATGACATCGGATACAGGTAACTAAGCTTATAAGGAATGGTTTGATATCCTTCGAAATGTACCATTTAACTTTGGGTCAGAGTTAGATAAGAGTATTGATGCCCCTCTTGTGCGAAATAGGTTACATTGTTTCACTGTATTTTTCCTTTCTCCTCCAGTGTGTTATAAAGCTACTTTGTGCATGTAAAAGACCTGAAAAGTTGCTAAACCTAATAATACACAAACAGGAGTTATTCTTTTCCCATAGAAGATGCTGCAAACTTTTCTTAGACCTTGTTTTTCTTTCTTCACTTGTCTACACCAGTGACCCTAGGCCTATCATTTCTGAAGGTCCACCATCTACAGAATATAACAGATTTTAGACTGGGGAATTGTTTCTACATTACATCACCGGTACCAGTGATTTGCTTTAGAATATAATTTACTGAATGTTTTTTGAGTGTGTGTGTCAAATTAAACACACTTACATGGCACTAGAAAGAAACATATTATTGTAGTCCTACCAAAATCAGACTTTTAAAATGCATGTTAGCGTTTCAGCCAGCTTTTGGTCCAGTTTTTTGAAAACTGGACCAACACACCCACATAATGTAGTTGAATGTGGTTGGATTGAATCACTTTCGTATATGTACGCTCAACTAGACCCAAATGGACCCCTGTACATGCGCCAAAGTTCCAGCTTTTTAAATTTTAAATGTATATCAGTATAGCCAAATTCCCAAATGAAGTGGTCGTCATTCACATAATTTTTGTTTATTTTGTTAGACAGCTAAATGAGACATATTATTATATGATATATATTATGACATTTTTGAACAAATTGGCACAATTTTCAGAGGTCTTACTGAAATGAACGAGAGATGCTTTGGTCAAAATATCTGTTGGTTTAAGCACAGTGCTAGTAAACAATACTTTCACACCAACAGTAATGGATCGAACCGATGATGTACACAGCGTAACTTGCAGTAATGCATTTATACCAATAGATACCGCATTTAAACATTTTGTATACATCAACATATTTTAATAATTAATGTTTGGAGACCTATGTCTTTTTCAAAAACTAAGCTATTAGCGTTAGCTTGTGCTAAATGAAGAAAATAAAGAATATATAGAAAATAATTTAACCCTGACAAGTTTATTTCCTAAATACTTACATTCCCCCTGTCTTAAGTTCAGTTACTGACAATCTGGACTGATCCCTCAGTGTTGCAAGGTTTCTTCTCTGATGCATCGTTGAACTTGGATATACAGTCCAATGTACAGGGGTTGCTGCACATAAACAGTCTTTTGCTAACCCTTGCTGGAACATTGCCCTCAAACATAATTGATCTACCAGGTTCTTATATTCTCTGAGGCTGGGGTTGATGTAAGTTGCATGCTCCCCAGCTGGCTTATCTAGTCTGGCAAGTTGGATGCAAGCGAGTGGTGCACAAAGGTTGTGACTTTGGAGAGGAGGTGGGTGAACTTGAGAAGTGATGTAAGTTAACTCTGAAAAATTTGAATGGCTCATTGAGTGAGATATTTGCAAACCTTAAACAAAATGCCAGGGTTGTGTTTTTTCAGTTTTTTGGTAGTGACTTCAGAGGCCTAAATATAAGAAAAAAATTCGACACTTTGCACCCTTGAAATGTGGATTTTGTCACCTTGGACTTTGTCACCACAAGAGGGAAGTAAAACTTCACACCCTCCACTCCTTTTAAAGATTAGTTTATTCAAGTCGTTCTTTTTCTTTTTCTTTTTTTTTAGGCCAACCAGGCCACAACAAACGCTGAGAGAAAACAATCAGACTTCTTCATCTACTCTGTTCACAGATTATTACTATTGGCTCCTTTAATTTTAGATAAAAAAATCATGAAGGGGCTTCTCCTCTCTAAGCTATGTAAGTAGCTTGTTTTCTATGAGCAACACTAGCTATTATTTCCTCTTTTTACCTCCAAGGTAGGATAGATACTGTGGCTGATGCCCCATCTAGTGGTACAAATTATTATAGGAAAGCTTGGTCTCAGTTAAAGCTCAATAATGTGTACTTATAAGCATAATTTATAGCACATTTAAAACTAAATGTCAACTCATGGTTGCTTATCCCCTTTAAAGACTGTCACTAAAGACTAGCTCTAACAAAATCTTGATTTTATAACTGCAGGTTCATGTGACAAAAAACATCATTTTTAAAAAAAAATTCAAACCTTAGGTTTGCTGACCTAAGGTTTTTCGGCACCTAATAAAAATGTCACAACTTGTTTATGTCAGTAATGGTAAGATGAGAATTGGCTGGTTGATGATTATTGTTGTGTTGATATCAGTACCACATGTATCTGAATGTATTAACAATCGCAAGGAGAGAGTGGAAAGCAGCATATAGATCAGCAGAACAGAGAATTAGCAGCAACTCTTACCAGCACGCTTGCTAACTCAACTCGCTCGCATTAAATGCTCCAGAACATGCACTTGCACGTCATCTTACCCTCTGATGTTTTGAAGGTTTTACTAGGGTGCTGTGTGGATAATCGACACAAGAAGCCCGGAGTGAATGTTGCAGACATTTGTGTTCACACAAGCAATTTCAAGAATATTTCACACCAATGCAGCTGTGAACACACCTATACACAGTGGAATTACTTTCAGTGTCTTCATGACCAACTCTACTGTTTTAAGAAACTTTGAACGAATCTGTAATTTAATGCGAACATCAGTTATGTTCTTGAGGCACCTTATATTTTCAGTACTGATCTGGACTGCAGGCAGGCACATCGAGCACACACACACACACACACACACACACACACACACACACACACACACACACACACACACACACACACACACACACAGTGTCTATGAAGCCACGCTGTTGTGAGTTGTGCAAAATGGGGTCTGGCATTGTTCTGCTGAAAAAGAAACATGGACCTCCAGATGCTGCATCCATAATTTCAGTATATGCCTCTGTACTAATGGTACCCGGCAGGGGCGATTTTAGGATCTGGTCTTTAGGGGTGCCCCAGCCCCCAGTGCTCACAGAGGCACATTTTCCCCTACAACACTCAATTTTAACCTCTTCATTTCAAAAGACTGTGTGGCTTGACAGGGATAACAGAGAGCCTGAGACAAATATTGAAGATAACTCAACATTTATTTTGGGAGTATAGAGTTAAAACAAAAACAAATGCTAGAAAATAAATAAAAAAGTCACTAAAATAATGCATCCTTGAGCAAAAAAAAAAAGTGTTTTTGCATAATATAATATTTTAAAAATGTGCTGAGCCAGGGGGTGCCGAGCTATCTCACGGTGGTGCCTTGGCACCACTAAAAATACCCTAGCCTCGCCCCTGGTACCCGGCCTGCAACACATTCTAGTCACCCATGCATTAGGTGCTGATGCACCCTCATACCAGTTGCTCGCTTTTGGAACTATCTCTGATAACAGCCTGAATGGTCTTTTTCATCTTTGGGAAAAGCAAGCCTAAACACTCATCTGATCACAGAACAAATGTCCACTTTCCATGAGCTCCTGCTTGCTTAGAGAACTTGTTACTGCGCATTTTTCATAGATGGCATCCATCTTTGCTTAACACAGTTTCAAGTTACATTTCTGGATGCAGCAGCAGATTGTATTTAGTGACAAAGGTCTTCTAAGGTACTCCCATGTGTCCAAGTCCATGTGGGTATATTCATCATGGTAGCCATGATGGTTTTTATTGAGTTGCCGTCTGAGGGCTCAAATATCATACGCATTTAACAGTTGTTTCCATCCTTGGTCTTTATACACTGAGATTACCCCAGACTCACTAAATCAGTATTTATTTAATTTAATTTATTTATTTGAATAGGGACAATGCACATTAATGAACATCAGTATAAAAACAAATGTAAATATGCCGGATTATAGCTACAAAGCTAGTTTTCGTCCGTAGTCCCTAGGCAGGCAAATACACAAGAAAGAAAAGACATTAAAAAAATTAAATTAAATTAAAAAAATATAATATACAATAGAAGCATCACAGGGAATGTATTATTCACTGTAGATGTTGAAAAGACAAAGTTCTTTGCAATTGGGAATGTACATACATGTATGTATTTATATGTTTATTCAGGGTCGGACTGGGAAAAAAAATCGGCTCTGGCAATTTTCCCCGGAGCCAGCCCCCCCCCAAAAAAAACTACCAAAATTCCTGTTTCCCCCATAGATGACAAACACTCATTATTAAGCTGAATGAGAGTCGTGTTGTTGCAGCACCTGGAAAACAGCCCAAACAATTAACTACAATAACGCTTAATGAAGTCTCTACAGTCAAAATCAATAAAAAGTGCCGTATTGCATCAGTAAAATAAAGTGCTAGCATGAACGTCACCTTTAGGTCCTAAAATGTCCTTCATCTCCTTGCCCTCGACCTCTTCATGTTCCTGCTCATCGTCAGTAGGCCTATCCTCCGACCCGACACAATATCTTTCTTCAGTTGGCCCTGGGGTGACATCTCCAGCAACGTTTTTGTCACAGCTGTGGTGGCTACTAACACTAGCGGCAGCAAACAAATTGTCTATTTTAAAACGTTTGGCAGCGTCGGCCTGAAGGGCTTTTTGCTTTTTTTCGCGGATCTCCCCCTTTCCTCTTCTTGGAGCCTCTGTCGTCCTCCATAATAATTTAGCCTAATCTGATCATTAGATTTTTTGGGGGGGGCTTTTTATGCCTTCAATGATAGGACAGTTGGAGAGAGACAGGAAGCAGGTGGCATTGATGCATCTTGGGGCTGCACAGTGGTGTGGTGGTTAGTCCGTAAGTGGGTCCCTAGTTCAAATCCTGGATGGCACTTCTCTGTGTGGAGTTCGCTGGCTCTCCCTGTGCATGCGTGGGTTCTGTCCAGGTACTACAGCTTCGTCCCTTTGTCCAGAAATGTTAGGCGTTAGGTTAACTGGCGTTTCTCAATTGACCCAAGGAGCGAAAGTAAGTGGGCTGTTTGTCTCTGTGTGGGCCTGTGATAGACTGGAGCCTGCCTCTTGTCCAATGGCAGCTGGGATAGTCGCAAGCCTTCTCACGACCCTGAATTGAATTAAACACGTGTAGAGAATGGATGGGTGGATGCTCCTTTTATATCCAATCCTGACACCCTAACCTGTAACCAATCTGATGATTGTTATATCTTCCAGAAAGACTTTACCTGCATATTCTATCAACTTTTATGCCTTTCTTTGCCTGACTGCTATCTTTTTGTGTTGCTGGTATTACATACAATATTTTAAATGAATGTTTTTGTATTTTAGAATACTTTATTCAGAAAGAACTAGGGTTTTTTGAAAAGTCTTTATTCACTTTAGGACAAACTGTACTGTTTCATGGTCTTTGATTTGATTCATATTATCTAGGCAAGGCAAGGCAATTTTATTTATAGAGCACAATTCATACACAAGGCAATTCAAAGTGCTTCATAGCTACACAAGAAGGCAAAAAAATCATTAAAAATAAAAAAATAGATAAAAATAATAATAAAAAAATAAAAAAAAACAAAAAAAAACATTAAAAATAATCATTAATTAATTAATTTAAAAGCAAAGAGTGCAGATAAAATACTTTCAGGTGTCATATGCACAGCTAAATAGAACTGTTTTCAGCCTGGATTTAAACATTGTCAGAGTTGACAACACTGTTTACTTCAGACCAATCAGTGTACACTGCTCTTAGTAATCATATGCTCTGATATCTTTTCACCCTCAGCTTTGTGGTTGGTTCGGATGGATATATCTATGAAGGCAGGGGCTGGAACTTACTCGGAAAACACACCAGGGGACACAACGGTGTTGGCTATGGCGTGTCAGTTATTGGTAACTACACTGCCACGCTGCCCTCTCGCTATGCCATGGACCTGCTGCGTCATCAGCTAGTACGATGTGCTGTGAATGGAGGAGGACTGGCAGCCAACTTCACCATCCAAGGTCACAGACAGGTGGTGAACTACACCACCTGTCCCGGAGATGCCTTCTTTTCAGAAATAAGAGGCTGGGAGCATTTCAAGGAATGATTGAACACCTACTGCCAGTTTGAGATTCGTGAATATAAATAGTGGTTTTTCAGGGTATGCTAGCTATTTATTTTTGATTAATTACTGAGGACTCAGTTGAGATCCACATATCTCAATACAGAATAAATACATCTCACTTTTGCCTTGACTGAAGGAGTGAATATCAAGTGTGAAGCATTGCTATGAGTGAAACTCATGATTACAATGAATTGAATTCCAATTGGCTTGAATTGGACTTTATTATCTAAGTGCCTTGAGATGACATTTGTTGTATTTGGCGCTATATAAATAAAAATGAATTGAATTGAATTGAAACACTATTAGCACAAAAAGTATCTCATGGTATTGTTATATTATTTTAAATTTTCATAATTTGCAGGAAGACAATTCTAAAAAAAACCAAACAGAACAATAAGAGATAAGCAAACAATTGTTTTTTTTTTATTTGTGTACGAACAAGATCTCATATATCTGAAAGAAAAAAGCCACCGTTTTCTCTTTCGTTGAAATTTGTAAGCACGGCTTTACTACTAGTTAGCTCTAAAGAGAAAATTATTAACACAAAAATGTACAAAAATGTTACAAATGTAAGCATTTTGCAAATTAACAGCATTACACTCAAGGAGGTTTAGTTTGCAATTGTTTCTCTAAGTGTCACGAGTTGTCAGAAGTCAGCGTGGGCCTTTTCAAACTAAAAGAATAAATTTCAAGTTTTAATTGTTTTTATTGTCAATTCATTTTCACAATTTTGTTAAACGAGAAGTTAACGCTTTGGTTCTATAAATTGTAAAAGAAAATTTGTCTTAGTTGCATTTAGGAAAAAATGGACATCAGTCATTTGTTTTGGTTATCTGTCAGATTAAAAGACAAATTCCCATTTAAAGTAGTACTATACTATAGTAATATAGTTCAAGCATGAAAATGTTTGAATAGTTTAAGAGGTTCAACTCATTAAAGTTAAATAGATGATTATCCCTGTAAAGCGTGCTCAATTTCAGCAGTGCATGGTGTCATTTATTTGTTTGACAACAGCACCATCTATAGGTTTTAAAGCATAATAAAGCATTTCTGAACTACTAGGTCATGTCCCCTATGTTTTTTTTTTTAAAATTAATTCTCAAATAATTACACACATTTAAGCTAAAAAAAAATAATGGTGGTTGGTTGGTGATAGTTTGTTTATGTTTATATACAAACGATCAAGCTTACATCTATTAATAACGAAGTAATCATGTGACCAGATTGTTATGATGTACACACCAATTTCATGATCAAGTGTTTGTGTGAACAAAAGCTTGTGTGATATATTCGCGTAAGTCACTCCACTAATTACAGCTAATAAGCTAATTCACCTTTTGCTTCCTAATTGAGTAATTTCAGAAAATCTGAGCAAGCCAACACTTGAACTTCTCTGAAAATATGTGGCCTGATAAGGATGAAACACTGAAATGAAGGACGCAAAAAAAAATCAAGATCTTGTTGTTTTCAAAATTTAAACAAATACAAATAAATAGATACTAATAAAAAAAAAATGCTACCAAACTAATGGAAAAAACTCATTTTAGAATTAGCTGGGGATGTTAAACACATCATTTAGAAATCAATGATTGAATCTTGAGTGTTGCAAAATGTCCATGAACAGGGTGGAATACCATCTACAGTTTGGAGTTTTCAGTGTCGTTCCTGACCTGCACAGGAAAGATTTTATTAATTTATCACACCAATCAATGTAAATCAATGCCTGGGTTCTAAAAGCCCCAAACCATGTGACCCTAATGGTCACTACCCAGGAAAACTGAGCTGCAGTGTATAGTATAACTACATATAGCCCAGAACAAAGAGTAATGAATCACTGACTGAATGAAAATGTCTTTTCACAGTTCATTTAGATCCTTAAAAGTACCAAACTACTCCGTAAAAATCGGCCTACTCTCGGGAGGCAACACAGGAGAAGTTTGTGAACCTTATAAGTATGTGCTTCTGACTTGTTTTAGAAGTACATTGACCTTTGTTATACATACACCAAACTGACCCAAGGAGTGAATATGGTAGCCCCCCTGCCCCCACCCACATACAGTATATTACAATGATTATTTATTTAAAATGTAGGATATGGGCTGCATAACTAATAACAAACTATGTGGAATGTAGGAGTGTGTGTGTGAGATACTAAATATTGAAAAATGTAACCTGAAAACTGGGCAACTACGCAAGATGTCCTTGTTTACCCCCCATGGTAAGGATATAATCCAATCAGCAACGCAACAAGCCTGGAAAAAACAAAAAAAAAAAAGTAAACTGCCAATAATTGTAAGTAACTTAGGGGGAAAGGAGAGGAAAAAAAGTCTCATAAAAGCGTCACAGCATGGCAGAGTCGTCATTAAACACACCGCCATGCAAGGCAAACTGAGGATCGGGGGAGACAGTCTGAGGAGATGGAAAATCCATTCAGCAGTTGTGGCAACTATAAATAATTTTGTGTTCCATCCTATCAAAAAAAGTCGCTTATATTTGTGTGCTCAACTGTTCATGTTGTAACCCTTTTTTGTTGTTTCCCATTGAGAGGGTTAAAATACAGCTTTGATATGCATGGATGCTAACATTCTAACATGTTTCAAACTATTCCACTTCCACGTTGGAATAGTTACTTGTGTTTTATAAGTGAATACAGTAGATACAATAACACTATGATGGACAGATTTACAGAATATGGAGACATCACGAAGGTTGACTGTGGCAGCGTCAACGAAAACAGCTCAGCAGGACAAGCAGGTAAACGCTGCAAAACGAATACGCAGCTGAATTAACCTGAAGCAGGAATAATCGTGATCATAGTGTGGGTTTTTCCAATGTACTATGTTTGATCCTGTAAGTAACATGGGGACAGATTCCAAGAAGGTTTGTTCCAAATGAGGCCTTCTTCCCATTCTTTCATAAACTTATCTCTGAAGGTGAGCGAGGTCAGCGATCACAGAAGTGGCAGAAGACTTAAAAATGAATCCAGCTGTCATTGCTGCCATCATATCCAGAGAGTCAAGGGCTGGAAATACACTGAAATATGGTTGGGGGGATGATGGAAAAGCCTGGAGAGTGATCCAGGTTAGTGTTATGTATCATGATATTGAATAAAAAAATTTAAAAAAGATGTTTCCATCAGGGATATCGAAGCTTTCAAGTGATGGTTTACAGATACTGAAGTTGTGGAAAGGACAGATATTTTTTTTTTATGTTGGGAATAAATTTGATGGAAATATTTAATAAATATTTATATTTATTATGCCCCTACTTCGAAGGGATTCACTTTTTGTGTCACTGTGGATTTGCATAGAGGGATGTTTAATTCAGCTTTGGCAGGTGTATGCACTCTGATATGCACTGGTTTTGTTGTACATCTTGACATGAATATCACCGTGACACAGCAGCATATCTACAACTACTTCTGATGTTCAAGTGATTTGTAAACGTGTAAATAAACATCTTTGTTGGGTATCTCTTCAACAAAGTGCAGTACAATGACTGATGAAAATGTTGAGGATTTACCAAACATCAGCATGTTAGTTTAATTCATAAAGCAGTGCCATCTGATGAAATAATCCATGAAATAATTCCATCAGACTGAGGTCAAGACTTTGACTGTAACATTTTGATTCTTTTCTTTTTTTCTGCCATTTTGTTCTAAATATGTTGGTGCGCTTCGGGTCAATAGCTTTAGGTGTTGGACAAATGGCCTCGCATTGGAATCTAGAAAACCTCTAAAAAAAAAAAAAAAAAAAAAAACCTCAATGACTGCAAGGTGGCACGATCATAGCAAGAGTTCACTCTGAGTTCAAGAGACAGACAACTTGTGAGTTAACACTGCATTATGTTTATTGACACAAACTTCCTTCATGCTTTATAGACTGTATCAGTAATCGTGGACTTCTTCAGCTGCACAAAGTTAGAACTTTTGTACCAGCTTTTGAAACAACATAATTGGAGTAGTGTGCACCTGCAGTGCTGGATTGAGTTTGCTCTGTGTTGTGTTTATTTAGCTGGACACAGGATATGCAAGCGTTTCTGTGTGGTTTCTCCATTTTTACGAGCTGCAGTTGTTAAAAAAAACGCCTCCGTTTGTACCACTGAGCCCTGGCAACAACATCATTGGAGTAGTCTTTACCGGTGGTGTTTTCATCCACGTTTTCATAGGAATGGACGTTTCCATCCCCCATGTTGTAGGCAGCCAACCCTCCTGCAGAAACCAAATCAAATGATGATACATCTAGGCAAAGAGTTCAGAGGAGTGATCCTTAAGTAAGTTTATTCAATGAGTAAAACAAACCTTTCAGCTGCTGCTCCCTGGTCCACCTTGGAAATTTTACACTTATCTTGTCAATAAACTTAAGCAAGATCTCTGTGGCTTGGGTGAGATGTTCCTTACTGTCCCAGTCACCCTTTGGATCGTGTCTACCTCCGTCTGGATGAATATCGACCTACAGAAATGTGAATGAAATGGGATGAAAAGTCATCTTTCACCTACATTTTATGCCCTTTTTCAACAACTCATCAACTTTATTATATAGCCTTTTAACACAGCCGTGGCTGAAACAAAGTGCTGTACAACACAAAATAAAACAAGGCTTAAAACACAAGAACAATGTAAAAACAACAATAAACAACAACAATATTAAAACAATACTAGAAACAGAGTCTCATGCTGGGTTAAAAGCCAGGGAATAAAAATGGGTTTCAAGACGAGTTTTAAAAATGGGCAGTGAAGGGGTGTTCCAGTCAGGAGGCGAGCGGCAGCATTTTGGACCAACTGGAGACGTGCGAGGGAGGACTGGCTGACTCCAAGATAAAGAGCATTGCAGTAATCCAGCCGTGATGTGATGAAGGCGTGGATTACTGTTTCAAAGTGCGTGCGTGCGAGGAAGAGCTTCACCTTTGCCAGCTGCCTGAGATAAAAAAAGCTGGACTTCACTACTGCACAAATTTGCCGGTCCAATTTAAAATCACTGTCCATCTTAAAACCCAAGTTTGTGACTGTTGGCTTCCTGTGTTGCACCAAGGGGCCCAAGTCAACAGGAGGGGATTCACAGGAGCCACTGGGACCGAACACCATCACTTCTGTCTTCTTCTCGTTAAATTTTAAAAAGTTTAAGGACATCCAGGCTTTAATGTCCTCAAGACATGACAGAAGTGGTTTCAGAGAGAAAGCATCCTTCTTCCTTAGGAAAATGGAGGCAGATAGATTTGGCTGTCATCAGCATAGCAATGGAAAGAGATACCATGCTTTCTCAGGATGGAACCCAGGGGCAGCAAGTACCGGGAAAAAAGCAGGGGCTCTAAAATTGAACCCTGCGGAACCCCATATGACAGCGGAGCAGAGCGGGACTCAGAAGCACCAAGGCTCACGCACATGGTTCTGTCTGCCAGGTAGGACTTGAACCAGTCCAGGGCGAGACCAGAGATGCCCACTAGGTTCTGCAACCGAAGCACCAAAATGTTGTGGTCCACCGTATCGAAGGCCGCAGATAAGAGTCACATAGTCTCCAGAGTCATTCGCCAGGAGGATGTCATTAAAAACTCTTAATAAAGCTGACTCTGTGCTATGCAGTGTTTTAAAACCAGACTGGAAGACCTCCTGGACATCATGCTCACCCAGGAATGATTTTAGTTGAGTATAAACAACTTTTTCCAAAAAATTTTTTACCCAAGGTGACACAATTTCTTGAGGTCTTAAGGGAACGTCTGTGATATGCTTTGGTCAAAATATCAGCACAACAGCTCCTTTTCTGGCCATTAATTTACACTTCTGTTCAAGAAAGATTTTAGGCGGGGAGTGACACGCTCGTCTTCACTGCCCCTCTGATCCTCAGGGTCTGCTTCTGTGGGATCGTACCCAATACTAGGGCTGAACGATATATCGTTATCGTATCTATATCGAGATATGAACATTCAAGAAAGTAATTTCGAAAAAGCAACGATATAAACGATATATTTCCCCCGCACTCGCCCTGCTTATACAGCTCCGGCAGTCACCATAAACATTACTTTTAAGATTGTGCTTGAACGCACCCCACCGCCAGCCAACCACAAAGCTTATTTCACGCTTGCTGTGGATCGACAGCTGAAGCCAACCAATGACAAACATAAGAGGGTGGGAGTGAGGGAGAAGTAGACTGAGACGCACACAGCCACACACATTCACGGGGAATTCACGGCGAAATCAAAACGAAAGAAACGAAAGAAAAGTGACATGAGCGCGGAAGATAATTCGGCCGGTGGCAGTGCAGAACCTAATTTTGTGCCAAAACATAAATCATCCTCCATTATTTGGAGGTATTTTGGATTTAGAAAGGATGTCGTCGACCAGAGCGAGGTGTTGTGCAGGTCGTGCTTGGCGAAAATTAATCAATAAAACTGCACTCTTTTGTTTTATGATGTTTTTATTTTTCTGAAAAATGCTTGGTTTTCACCGAACCCGTAGTCATATCGTATCGAGATATCTGGCATGAATATCGAGATATGAAATTTTGTCCATATTGTTCAGCCCTACCCAATACCCTCAGATCACACACAAAATTGAAATATAATGAAAATAATTGACTGTTAATTTTATTCTCAAACACTTACATCTCCCTTGCCTGAAGTTTGTCCATGGACAGCTGGCAGGCTACTGATCTGTCTATTATAGGGCCCGACCGATATGGTTTTTTCAGGGCCGATACCGATAATTATGGAAATGGGAGGCCGATAACCGATATATGCAACCGATAAATAGAAACATTATTCACGCTAAATTAAAAATATTACACACTGACACAAACTTTCATATCCATTAAGTCTTTTTAATTGTAAAAATGAAAAGTGCAGGGAGCTGCCAGCAGCATTTTTAAAATAAAGCCAAACATAACTTAGAATAAAACGGAAAATAAAATAATAATATAAATACATAATTATCAATAAAAAAATTAATCACTCCCTGCTATGAGAATACTTGAATATATGCTATTTTTATATTAAGAAATAATAGAAAATGAACTGACTGAGAACTAAAAATCAAGTGTAGGGAGCTGCTTATAGCTTTTTTAAACAGTAAAATAAACATAAACATCCCTGTACAACTTTACAATGAACCATCTGAGTCGCGTCGCGTACGGCTTCATGAAGTTGTTCACCTAACACCATGGATGTTAGCGCAAGCCTGCAAGCTACTTGGTGGTGGTGTGACAGCCTGTCTGGCTACCCGTAACAAGATGTTACTCCAGATGTTTGAAACGCATCGACTGGCCAAAACTTAATTTTATTAAAGTTAATTAAGAGGGACATTACGACCAATCACCGTTGGTTCTAACGTGCTGGGTAACCAGTTGTTACGGAACAAACACACCCTCTCTTGGGCTTCGTCCTCTAACATTTTTAGATTTATCACCATCACATACACGCATCTGAATTACTGTAATTTACCTGCATCAGTCCCCAGGCTTTTCCATGGTCTCCCCAGCCATTCTTCAGTGTATTTCCAGCCCTGGATTCTCGGGAGATGATGGCAGCAATGATAACTGGATCAATTTCAAATAATGAAGCCACACTGAGGATCTTTTCCCTGTAGACCGTCATTCTTTCTTCATCCATCTCTGCCATTTTGTCAGAAGCACGGATACCTTTAGAGAGAATTTAAAGAGAAAATGAGTTAGTCCTTAGTTTAACAAACCTTTTCTGTATCAGTTCTCATGTAACTAAAGGAATAAAGCTACACTGTACTCAAGTGCAGAGCCGGCCCAAGGCATATGCCAACTACGCGGTCGCTTAGGGCCCCCACGCCACCAGGGGGCCCCAGAGAGCACCGAGACGTTGTGATAAAAAAGTAAATATATACATGAAATTAAAATAACATTGAATAATCTAAACGAAATTGTATTACACCAGAAAAAAAAAAAAGATAATTTTGACAAAATACTGGTTAATTTATGCCTCCTGTTGGCTGCTGCCACCGTTGGGCAAAATTATTTAAGTACTGTATTTATTATTTAAGTATTTAATTTTGATTACAACTTTATTTTTCTGTAAGATAATGTGAATGTCATTTTGCACACCACTGCACATCTGAAAGAAATTAAACTATTTAACGTGTTTACTATAAATGCAGTCTCCAGCCTGCTGATGTCACTTTCAAATAGTTAAATTAATGAGCCATACTTATACATCACTCTTTATGTAGAAGTTAATTAAACCATATTTATGAGTTTGCTATCCCTTTAAGGTTAAAAACAAGAATGACACCTGTATAATGTAAGAGGATTACAAATAATGCTAATGATTGTGGGTCCGTTACACACATAACAGTGTAGCCTATGGAATAATGAGGCATCTGGAGCTGAGGTGATGGTAGGGGGGCCCCAAATGAAATTCTGCTTAAGGCCCCATAAAGGCTTGGGCCGGCCCTGCTCAAGTGTATAAAAGGTCCCGTCATTATTGTTCTCCAGAAGATTTCAGCTACTGTGTTTCTCTGCTGCAGTATTCACCTGCATAACCAAGCTTGTCCTGCTGAGCTGTTATCAGCGAAGCTCCAGTAGTTTCCACCTTCATGATGTCTCCATACTCTGTAAAAAGAGGTTTATCACTTTAAAAGCAACAGGAAGTGAAGGGGCTCATTCCAAAGTAAAAGTGGAATTTTTCAAACATCTCATGAGGTTATTGTACAGAGCTGAATTGTAAAGAGCAAATATCATGTTAACCTTTGTCGCCACAACCACAAACAGACAAACACCGTACAAATTCAACAGATTTGTTTTGTGTTAGGATATTACAGAGATTTCATGTTGAGGGGGGAATTTGAAAATATCAAAAGAATCAACAATAAGTTCCTGAAAGATCAATCTACCGGAATTATTATAGTTGTCTGGTGAGCTGGAGGAGCTGGAAGAGCTTCCCATCGTGTCCTCAGATTGTGTCACTTATCCTGTATGCTGAGTCTGCCTGTGCTCCAAACGGCTGTTATTCCTCTGCAGTTGCAAAGAAGAAGAAGAAGGTGTTGTGAACACTCCTCTAGTGCAGTGTTTCCCAACCTTTTTTGGCCTGAGTACCCCCTGAGCCTTCTCGTCACACCACGAGTACCCCCTCACACATACAACGCGTGCGATGATTCTCCAAAAGTAGAGCAACACAGTGGTTATTACATAAAAATCATTTTATTTAATATCCTTAACTTGAACATAAAATTTTCAGGCTTTCTCTCTCTTTTTTTAAAAAACCTCAACATAAGAATAAAAAACATTTTCTTGAAATATAAATAATTAACCAAAATAGTATAAATACTAAATCAAAATAATCTTCCTTTGTTTAACAAAGCAACAAAGTGATCGTAACTGTATTATATTAATAACGGTTTTACGATCGGAAACAGAAGAAACTACAGAAACAATTTCACCTCGTTCTTCAGCAAAGACTCCAGGCTCCTCAAACTGAACAAAACTAACTCTATTTCGACGATTCCATACGGTATTTGTAACATTAAGGCAACTCGACTTTAAACCCGCTCAGTTGTTAATAGGACTGAGTCACAAAGGAAACTCACTCACCGGTGTCGCTGGAGCTGTCGCGAGCTGTCTTTTCTGCTGGGAAGCTCGCGGGGAAAACTACTTTTATGACACTTTCGATTTCCACTTTTGCCCTGCAGCCAGAGGAAACTCCCTCGCCTTGTTTACAGCTGTTCATATACTCTAGAGAGCGCTATTAAGTCTGACCAGGGCCTGACATGACAGCTAAATAAGGTCAAATGCAACATTTGTTTACAACTGTGAACTCTGAATTTCCGACTTTAGGATAAATCAAATAAGGGGAGGGGGAACTTAAAATGGTTTAAAAAAAAAGAATAGCAAATAGCAAAAAGTTGTCAGAACGAAAGGGAAACCGGGGAAGATAGTTATAAATAAACCTTGGGAAATGGGTATAAATAAAGCCCGGATGTGTCCACTGCGCCACACCCCAGCGGAGTTGGGGGGAGAGATGAGTGTGCTGTGCGAGTGTGTGTGGATGTATGTTTATTTATTATTTTTAAATTAATTAATTCATTTTTTATTCATTTTTTCCTTATCTGATTTATGTGGTGTCTGGGTCTGGGACTTGCTGTCCTCTGGCCTGCTTGTGTTGGCACGGTTACCATGTGGGACCTGTGCCATGTGTATTGCATGTTCATGCACACACACACACACACACACACACACACACACACACACACACACACGAGCCCAGTAGCTACTCGCTAAGCGGTTGTTGTGTTGTCCTGTGGTTTGAGGTCATCCGTATCCACAGTTGTGTTATATGTGATTGCTAACTTGTGCTTTTTTTTTGTTTGTTTGTTTGTGTGTTTGTTCTCTGCTTGTCTGCCTAAAGGTGCTCCTGGTGGCTCTAAGGCTGGATTCCCCACAAAGGCCGTGGATTGTCTTCTGTTTTGTTTTTAGCAGCTGGTTGTCTGGTTTTTCATTGTTTCCTCTGATTGTTTCTTCCTATTTCTGTTCCGTTTCCTTTTCTTTGCTCTGCCTCTTTCCCGGTCCTGTTCGGCACTAAGTATTGTTACAAAAATAAATAGATAAGCAATTGATGGGCATCAAGGGGAGCTTTACATTAATAATAAATAATAAAGCTTCCCTTGGGATAGCAAATGTTTTTGGCATAAGCGGTATTCATTCAATATAAACACAAGAAACTTGTGCTAAAGAAAATAAAAAATAAAATAAAATAAAGAACCAGACTCAGTGAATACTTCCCTACACTCCGTATTATATAGATCAGTGAGCAGTGCTGATCAACATATCATTGGGGTCATCAGGTGGGAACCTCCTTTCATCAGTGTTTCGTCTAGTTGGGCCCACGACACCTCCAGGAGGCTAGACAATGGCTGTGTTCGAAACCGCCTACTACATACTAGCAAACGGCATACTAATCGATCAGACAGTATACAGAGCGTTTACCCACAATGCATTTCGCTCCTGCCCGAGCCGAAATCAGCAGGCCTGAAAAGCTGATTTCGCTTAAGCTATAAACTCTGTAAATATATAACTTTAGCAACATTTGAAACATTTTCACGCGAGAAAGTAGTCGTTTAGACCCCCAAAGTGTTGAAAATCTGACAAAATACCAGCTGTTTACAATTTTTTTCCCACGAATTCAGCGCTACTAAAGCTAGCCGCAGTGAGCAACGCACTTCCGGTTATGCCGTTATGACTGCTCTCGTCCCGTTAATGGAATTTGACCATTCAAATGGCGATGGGCGACGTCACGTTACGTTGCATCTTGGGTAGTTTGAGTGTGACAAGTAACCTCATGATGAATACTCAACATTTCGGCGAATCTAGTATGAATCAGAGAATGTAGACGGGCTCTGTATACATCTAGTGTACATCCGGGAACTTAAAAAAGTAGGACTAGTAGGAATAGTAGGAGAAGTAGGCGGTTTCGAACACAGCCACTGACCACTGGCGTCCCAGAGTCACCCCCCTAATGCCAGCCAACACTGCCCCTCACACCACAACAACCATAATCTACCTCAGTTTCTCACCAACTGCACACCAGTCACAGCGGGGTGGGGATGCAAACCCTGGTTCGGGTAGGGGAAGAAATAAAAGAGGTAAGAAAAGCAGGAATGGGATTCAAACCCTGGTTCGGGTAGGGGTAATGAAAATATAGAGGATGCCAGAGGTGGAGGAAGGACAAGACACACTAGCAGATTCAGCAGACAAACTCACCTAAACAATCCTATAATTGCTAACAATGCCAGCAAAAACAAATCCATACAACTCACTCCAAGCCAACTCACCCAAAATGGCCGCCTGGTTTCAAAAGGATCACATGTGCCAAACCCTCTACTTAAATAGCTTGAACTTCTTCTTTGCTTTTTCAAAAGTCTGTTTACCCTAAGTGCCCCCCCTGCTGGGCCCCCAGCTGCTATTGCATCTTCTAATCCAAATCCACTGGCTGGATTTTACCGCTTTATCTGAAACCTCCTGCACTATTTTTCTCACACTCTGTCCACTTACACCCAGCTCCCTCAACAATGAGACAACAGACTTTGCAACAAATCCTCTACATCCTACTTCCACTGGACAGATTCTAACCTTCCATCCTCGCTGCTCTGCTTCTGCCCCCAACTCCACATATCTAAGCTTTTTCCTTTCATATGCTTCCTCTACTAATTCCTCCCAAGGAACAGTCAGCTCTATGAAATAGACTCTCATTCTACTCCTAGACCACAAAACTATATCAGGCCTTAGGTTTGTAGAGGCTATTTCCTGGGGAACAACAAGCTTATTTCCTAAATCTACCTGCATCTCCCAATCACAAGCATCCTCCAAGCTGCCGTGCCTCCTTATCGTCTTTTTAACTTTCTCCCCCTCTTGAACAAACTGAATTGCAACTCTCTGTACCTTGGACCCTCCTAAGTTTACCTGCCTTCGTTTATCTTCAATACCTGCAGCTAAACTTCTTAATACTTGGTCATGTCCCCATGTATACCGGCCTTGTGACAGACTAACCTTACAACCTGACAAAATATGCTTTAGTGTTGCAGTACCTGTACATAACGAACATAAGGGGTCTCCATTTACCCAGAGTTTTAGGTTCTGGGGAGTTGGCAATACATCATATGTTGTCCCTATCAAAAATCTAATACTCCTTTCCTCCATCCTCCACAGCTCTTTCCAACGAAGCTTTTTCTTTTCTACACCTTCCCAATTCAACCACTGTCCCTGCTTAGCCTGAGCCACTGCCTTTGCACCCCTTAACATTTCCTCCTGTCTACGAATCTGCTCAACAACTAGCTTTCTCTTCTCCTTGGGACCTGCTCTACTCCACACTGGTTTGCCTGGGCCAAGCCCCAAGCCTCCCCGGCCTATTTGCACATTACCCACAATCTCTGTATGTCTAAGAGTTGCTTCTGCCTCCTGAGCTGCCAATCCTGGTTTCCACTTCCTCCCCTTGGTTGGGTTTGGAACCACCTTACTAACTACCACATCTTTACTCCCAGCTAACAGGAGCTCTGTCCTAACTTTAGTACATTTAAACTCCTCTACTAGACTAGACACTGGGAGCTGGAGTATGCCTTTCCCATACAGTGCCACAGTACTTAAGCATCTAGGAACACCTAGCCACTTCCTAATATAAAAGCTAACTAATCTTTCCATTTTTTTCTACAACAGATAATGGAATCTCATACACAGACAGTGGCCACATCAACCTAGGAAACAATCCAAACTGCAGACTCCACAGCTTCAACTTTCCTGGAAGCTCTGATTTATCTATTCTATCCAGTCCCTAGGTAGATTTGATTTTCATCCCAGCCCACTTTAGATTTTTATTAAGTCTCTCAAGTATTCTCTTCATACATGGCACTGTTGTAGTCGCTAACGTCATATCATCCATGTTTGCTCTAATTGGTGTAAGGCGCATGCCATCCTGACGTGTCTCACCTCCTACAACCCACTTGGAAGCTCTAATAATTATCTCCATGGCCATTGTAAATGCTAATGGAGAAATTGTACACCCTGCCATAATGCCTATTTCTACCCTCTGCCAACCTGTTGTGAAACCTGCTGTACTTAAGCACAGTCTAATATCTTGAAAATATGCTCTTACTAAGTTAACCACTACTACAGGCACTCTAAAATACTCAAATGCTTCCCAAATAAAGCTATGTGGCACTGAACCAAATGCATTTGCTAGATCTAGAAATATACCATGCAAGTCTTTTTTCTCAATCTTGGCTGCCTGAATCTGATGCCAAATCATGCTAGTGTGCTCTAAACACCCTGCGAAACCTGGTATTCCTGCCTTCTGCACAGTAGTATCTATTAAGCTATTCTTTTCTAAATAACTAGCTAATCTCTGTGCAACCAAACTAAAGAAAATCTTCCCCTCTTCATTTAGGAGAGAGATCATCCGGAACTGACTCAGGTCCGAGGACTCTTTCTCCTTTGGAATAAGAACGCCTCCTGCCCTACGCCATGCTCTAGGAATAACCTGTTTCTCCCAAACTATTCTTAATTGCCTCCACAAAAACTTTAGGATATCAGGTGCACTTTTATAAACCCGATAGCGGACTCCATTTGGCCCTGGGGCCGACGAAGCCTTTGCACGCCTGACTACCTCCTCAACCTCCCTCCACCTAGGTGGTCTAACGTCCATCTTATGAGCTATCTCTCCTAACGGTGGCATGTCAGGTGGAAGGCCTACTACTCTACGCTGCTCAAGATCTGAATATGTATTTCTTAGATAATCTTCCACCTCTAACTTTGTTGCCTTAAGCTGCCCTCCCTTTTCCTGGTTAAACAACCCTTTAACAAACTTGAACGGGTCCCTATAAAATGCCGTCCTTACATATTCTTTCTTCTTTCTCTTTTTCCTAAGACATTCAGCCCTTCTAAGTATTGCTAGCCTGCCTCTCAGTTCTTCCTGCAAAACATTATTCAGATTACAATTCTGCTGCCATTATGGTGGACAGGACAAGGGGTTAAAAAACAACGACAACAACAACAAAAAAACAATGAGTGGGTAAAACTTGTTACATTGTGGATATAAGTATCTTGGTTTTATCGGTCAAAAGCTGTACAAGTCAAGTGTTTTTTTTAGCCTGTCAACTTTTCTTTCCAGCTGCAGTTTTATACATAAACACTATTGTGACACTAGTTTATCAGGATGTTCAATGGTTAGTTCCAGTCAGGTCGTCGCACTTTGTGCTAATGTTGGTATCTTTTGTCCTAAATTCTCATAGGTTACGGAAACATAATGACAGTGGAAACTACTGGAGCTTTGCTCCAAACATTCTGTTTCATTCTGTTTCCTGTTTTCGCCTTATCTGTCAGCTTTTTCCCTAGTTAATTCTCATTTATCTCACCTGTCTCGTTGTCTCTTTGTTTAATATATATTCTCCTGGTTTTCATCTGTTCTTTGCCAGATAACTCCCTACACATTACTTCAACCACTACAAAGAATTGTCATTCTAACACTAATGTTCCTCTGGGTTATTGCTGAAAGTACACTTATTCTGTCTCACACAAACAACAGAGATCCTCAGAATTATGACTTTTACTGTAACACATATCAGCTGTGTGCAGAAATAGTCAGTGGTATTGTTTTCTTATGGTACATAGTCTCATTTCTATATTCAAATTTTCTTATCAGCATAATCTGAAATGAGGGATTTATAATTTTTACTTTTCTTTTTTGTCACTCCACCTCCATATGAGTCTTCAGACTCAGTCTATAGATATTACGAGTGTGAGTTAGTTTCATCTGCTGAATGTGAGGATGTGAATAAAGAAAAAAAGAAACTATAACTTGATGTGGAAGTTTTGTCACTTTGCTGGTCTGGAGCATTCACATGTGTGTTAACACAATACCAAGGAGGAAAGACATCAGCATCAGCTTCTTAGAGAAGCAGTGCTGATGCCCATCATTCTGGCAAGGGTTTTAAGGCCATTTCCAAACAGTGAGAAATAAAGATTCTTCACAAAGTAAAAACATTCATGACAGTTACTAACCTTCCATCCATTTTGTATGCCCGCTTAATCCAACTCAGGGTTGCAGAAGAGCTGGAGCCTATCCCAGCTGTCATTGGGTGAGAGGCGGGGTACACCCTGGACATGTCACTGGTCCATCACAGGGCCACACAGAGACAAACGAGACACACAAACATCTGCGCTGACACTCAGTCCCAGGGTCAATTCATTTATTTTTGGACTTGTTTCACAGCCACAGGACACGGGTCCCTTGCAGTCATTGAGTTGACCAAGAGGTTTTCTAGATTCAAATGTGAGACCATTTGTACAACACCTAAAGCTTGGCTAAAATTGACACAATAAGACGGTGATCCTAAGCGCACCAACAAATTTATAACAAAGCGGCTGAAAAAAAGAAAAGAATCAAAATGTTGCAATGACCTGTCAAAAGCCGCATTCGGACAGAGCCGTTCTTAGAATGTTCCACCTCGAATTTCGTTCTGATAACTGTCCTTCCCCAGCGGAACTGTTTCAGTTTGCATTCCCACATGTGTCGGGACCTTGATAGGGACTGATGCGACGCGGCCGTCTGCGACAGCGACGTGTTACTTTAGCGCCACATTCAACAACAAAACAAAACAAAACAAAACAAAACCCGCGAAAAGTAAGGAGAGAAGAAAAAACACCACAAAGAAGCTAATATGGAGAGCGGGGAGGCCACTGTGTTCATGGTCTGCATGATGGTGATATTAATCATGGACGATCACATCGGGCGTCTAACATGGAGGCTGGAAGAGCTCACAGAGAGAGTCAGGAGACGAAGGATGGAGCGCAGGCACTTCTTGGTTTCATGAAGGAAGGAGAGCAGAGCGCCGCAGACAAAGGAGACCACGTGGAGGTTTAACTTATTAAACACGCCAAGGTCGTGTCCGTGTCGTATGAGGAAACATTTCAGCCTGACAACATGACAAGGGGCGGAGCTACCGACCACCACACACCTCCGTCAGATGCGTTCCTATAGAACCCTCAAATGTATGGGGGAAATTTTGGGTCAAATTGATCGAGATACATGTGAGTAAAAATGAATATAAATATGAACAAATTTATAAATGTAATATAATTAATATAAATATAAAAATGTGACACACAAATAAATGTATATATGTATATAAATATACGTACATTTGTAAATATATTTTCGAGATTTTAAAATAATTATGCTTGACTTTGTGTGTGCAGTCTGGCAGTCTGCATTTGTGGATCCATTTTTTGCTCTCGTGTCCATGGCGTAATTTAGACACACTCCTACTGTGCTGCAAGAGGCATAAACAAATGCATGCCGATTTGAATGTGAACAGCGGCACAGCCCTCTATTCACGGAGCATCCACCAGATGGCACTGTGCAAGGCACAGGGCAATGGCAGTGCCTAGCAGTCCAAGACAGAGGCTTTGGACGATCAATGTGGAGTCGACAAGTGGAACAACTGGATGGGTATGACTAGCAGTTTAATCATTTACGACTTTTCCTAAATCCCTTTGGCTAGGCAGAATGAAAGGTAAAATGTATTAAACTTATTAGTCCAGAGTATTCTTCATTAAGACTGGTCTGGAGCTAGCATTGACGTAGATAGAATCAGAGTAGATAGAACCTACAAAATCTTCAATGACTTCAATTTATTGCACGGTGACTCTACAAATAGTTGCATGCTTATTTTTTTTTTTAACACACTGTCTGCATTTCAGGTTAGTTCTTGTTGAATAAATAATCTCACTGCTGTTTATCTGACATTGTATAAACACAATTTTAAGTCTCTGTAAAGGATCACTGTGGTAATGGTATTACCATCACTGTGGTAACCAGTCATTATGAGCTGAAGGGGAGATGTAAAGTCCCTAAATGCACAGGGACTTTGCATTTGTCCCTAAGTACACTAAAAGTCCAGTGCCAGAAGTGTGATGTCCATCTCTGCTTCACATAAACAAGCAACTGCTTCTTGAGATTCCACACAGAATGAGACCGCAATGGCAATATCCCGACTTGACCAGATTTTATAATGGATATGTTATCACATGACCTCCAAGCTCCCAAAAAATGGGATTAAATATTTTTTTCCAAAAAAATAAAAATTCATGGCATAGACAGTCTGTCGTCTAAATTAAACTGTTTCACTGTTCAACCTGTCAGGTCTTACTGGGACACCTAATGACACTGCTGCTGTGCATGACTGCTCTCCACATGGTTTATCATGTGATTCAGTGTGTTTAGGTGCACTCCATTAGATGGATCACTCCCACTTATGAGCAATCATTCAGTTCCTCATGCATTACTAGCACGAGTTTCCTTTGTTATTCTTTATTTCAATATTATCTTAAAGACAGAATTAACTAACTCTCTTGGCTTTCATTTTATCTTTCTCTTACATTCAACAAAAACTGAGCCAAGTTAAAAAAAAAAAAAAGAAGATAAGTGGATGGCCATATGCAATCTCCCCAAACAGGAAACAGAACGAGACGCCAGAATAAAACAGGAAACAGAGCACACAGGGATACATGACACTGAGGGGTTTGGGGAACCATCTTATAAGAAACAGACCTACTTACTATGACATTCTCAGAGAGGTTCTGAGTCTGAAACCTTGCAGTTAACCGGGTGAATTAAAGGCTGTTTGTTGCTGCAGAACACATACTGGTTACAGCTGGTTAATAAGACGTGGGGGGGGACTTCAGGAAAATGCAGCTCCTTTCTCATAAAGATCTGGGACCATGTGAGATCACAACACAGACACTTGGTGGTCATTTTTTCTCCTACCTATGTTACAGATTTAACACTGGAAATGCACCTTTAATAGGGAATGCTGATGTTTTTTTTAAATTCTAATCTGTTCATCAGTTTTTTCTAGGTGCATTAAATGAAACATATCAGTGGGGATTGTTGCTATATACTACTGGGAAGTAGTTAAATGTGAATCCTGGGCCATATTATATATTATATTGGTTACTGTGTATTGTTGTACACACCTTGTACATTTTATATACATATATTTTTATTCTTTATTTTTCATCATTATACCCTATGTTAAATGTTTGCACCTTACGCCGCAGCAAATTCCTAGTTAGTGAACACTGTTCACTAACAATGGCAATAAAAACGAATTCTGATTCTGATTCTGATATTACTCCATCACACTTCGACTGGTTTGAATGCAAAAGAAGGTACACAGGACACAAGATACACAGGGAAACGAGCGTTTATTTTGTGGTTTTCAGATGTACATCTGTTGCACACGTTAATGACTGTTACATGCTTCTTAAGCTGGACCCAAGATACACAAGTGCGGCCTTTGTGATTTGTAGATTTTCATCAGCTGTTGCTGTTAAAAAAAATTGTTTTCATACCACTGAGCCCTAGCAACAACATCATTGGAGTAGTCTCGACCTGTTGTGTTGGCATCCACGTTTTCATAGGAATGGACGTTTCCATCCCCCATATTGTAGGCTGCTATCCCTCCTGCAGTAATGAAAACAAATGAGAAAGCTGCTAACTAACCATTTAACATTGAATAAACTAGTGTCACTATAGTGTTTATGTATAAATCTACAGCTGGAAAAAAAAAAAGTAAAGGCTAAAAAAATTTTAAAAACCCAGCCTTGACTCGTACAGCTTTTGTCTGGTAAAACTAGGGTGACCAAACGTCCGTATTTCACGTCCTGTCCCGGGCGTCCCGGATTTTTTTTTAGAAAGTGAGGAAATGTCCTGGTTTTTAAATTACCTTCTTTGGACCATTAGAGACAAATGGGAAGTTATTTTTTCTAATATAGGCCTAAAGGAGGTATTTTTTGTTAAATTGGCTAATTTGTTTGTTAGTTTTTTCCAATAGCCTACAGAACAGACATTATTTTGTTCATTACTGAGGCTAAGTGAGTAGGCCTATCATGTGTTATTTGGAGTTGAGCGTTATTGTTAACTTTTGTTGTTAAGTGAGGGATGTTAAGATGAGACATTTATTTCATTGTGCTATTCATTCATTACAGGAATTGTTAACTTAAGCATTTTGAATAAACCAACTATCGTAAATATCTTGTCATTGTAGGACTGGGTAGGCCTATGTTAAGTGAGCGCATGCCACAGACATAAATAATGATAATATTATAATGATAATATGTAATATAATATAAAATAATATAATATAATATAATATAATGTAAAATAATATATAATATAATATAATATAATATAATATAATATAATATAATATAATATTGTTAAAGCAGCAGCATCATCCTCCATATGCATGGGAACAGAACGAGTTTCCTCTGGCTGCAGAGCAAAAGTGGAAATCGAAAGTGTCATAAAAGTAGAGGCGCCATCAGCGCGCGACAGCTGCAACAGTGAGGGAGTTTCTGGTGTGACTCAGCGGGTTTAAATTAGAGTTGTCAAAAGTATAAAGAGAGGTGATGCTCGTGTTACTTCATGTACTCGGTGAAACAAACCTTTCAGCTGCTGCTCTCTGGTCCAGCCGGGGAATTTGCTTTGGATCCGCCCGATGAAATGAACAAGGATCCCAGTGGCTTGGTTGAGATGTTCCTCACTGTCCCACGCACCCTGTGCAGTGTGTCCACCTCCGCGTGGATTAACATCAACCTACAGAAATGGAACAGAAATGGGGTGAACACTGTTGTTCGCATACTGCGGTGTAAGGCTCTATAAATAGGATGCGAGGTCCACTGTATGTGTCAGAACCTGCATCAGTCCCCAGGCGTTTCCATGGTCCCCCCAGCCATTCTGCAGAGCATTTCCTGCCCTGGACTCTCTTGAAATGATGGCGGCGATAAGACACGGAGCAATTCCATGTCTCCTTCCCACGTTTTTGATTTTTGATTCGTATGTCCTCATTCTGCCAACATCTGTGTTCGCCATTGTGTGTGATGCACCCACCCCTATTTAGAAAAGAGATAACAGAGAACAGTTTTAGCCTGAAATGCATGAACATTTCTTTGTTAGTGCATACATAAAACACTTAAGATACAGACTATTGTGCGTTCCTTGACTCGGCTGGTGTTTACCTGCTGTGCCCAGACGGTCCTGGTTAGCTGTTTGCTGAGAAGCTCCAGTAGTTTCCACTGCCATTATGTTTCCGTAACCTATGAGAATTTAGGTCAAAAGATACCAACATTAGCACAAAGTGCGACGACCTGACTGGAACTAACCATTGAACATGATAAACTAGTGTCACAATAGTGTTTATGTATAAAACTGCAGCTGGAAAGAAAAGTCGACAGGCTAAAAAAAACACTTGACTCGTACAGCTTTTGACTGAATAAAAACAAGATACTTATATCCACAATGTAACAAGTTATACCCACTCATTGTTTCCGTTTCCTCGAGGTGATGTTCCCTTGAAGCTGCTCTGTTTCTCCGTTGAGGTTCGCTGCTTAGATAAGCTCACGGCGCTTCCTGCCAGCAGTGTGCCGCAAACACACGACACTCAACTATTTAAACCCATTTTCCCCGGTTTTCACTTTCGTTCTGACGTTGGTGAGCCGACAAACGCAGCTTGTTTAGCTTATTTTAGTGCCAGGCGCCAGATGCTATTTCTTGGAAATCAGCTGCTTTCCTCTCTTCTGGTGTTATGGTGAGTTTTGCTTGCCCGCTGAGATCTGCACGCACCCTGCGGGAGCGCGCTTCCTGGAAAGCCACAGACCCTGCGGTGATTTCTGCACCATCCATCCATCCATCCATCCATCCATCCATCCATCCATTCATCCATCCATTCATCCATCCATCCATCCATCCATTCATTCACACTGGGTTTAAAAAGAGTTTACAAGTAGTTTGTTGTTGATAGGATGAAATACGAGAGAGTTATTAAAAAAATATCTGACAATAATATTAATAAATGACGCTACTGATTACTCGTGAATGGGTTATTCAAAATATATCCAAAAAATATTATATGGAAACAAAGTGTTTAAAATATATATACTTTACTGATAACGACAATTCGAATACATAAGAAACTCCAGAATGTTGAATATGAAACCAACTTCACCCGCACTTAAGCAAAGGCTCCAGGCTTCTTAAAATGGACAAAACTAACTCCATTTAGACAATTTCATACGGTATTTGTAGCATTAGGACAACTCTAATTTAAACCCGCTGAGTCACACCAGAAACTCCCTCACCGTTGCAGCTGTCGCGCGCTGATGGCGCCTCTACTTTTATGACACTTTCGATTTCCACTTTTGCTCTGCAGCCAGAGGGGGGGGGGGGGGGGGGGGGGGGCAATGAGTGGGTGCCACTTATTACATTGTGGATATAAGTAGCTTGGTTTTACCAGACAAAAGCTGTACAAGTCAAGGCTGGGTTTCTTAATTTAAAATTTTTTTTAGCCTTTACTTTTTTTTTTCAGCTGTAGATTTATAGTGACACTAGTTTATTCAATGTTAAATGGTTAGTTAGCAGCTTTCTCATTTGTTTTCATTACTGCAGGAGGGATAGCAGCCTACAATATGGGGGATGGAAACGTCCATTCCTATGAAAACGTGGATGCCAACACAACAGGTCGAGACTACTCCAGTGATGTTGTTGCTAGGGCTCAGTGGTATGAAAACAATTTTTTTTAACAGCAACAGCTGATGAAAATCTACAAATCACAAAGGCCGCACTTGTGTATCTTGGGTCCAGCTTAAGAAGCATGTAACAGTCATTAACATGTGCAACAGATGTACATCTGAAAACCACAAAATAAACGCTCGTTTCCCTGTGTATCTTGTGTCCTGTGTACCTTCTTTTGCATTCAAACCAGTCGAAGTGTGATGGAGTAATATGGCCCAGGATTCACATTTAACTACTTCCCAGTAGTATATAGCAACAATCCTCATTGATGTGTTTCATTTAATGCACCTAGAAAAACTGATGGACAGATTAGAATTTAAAAAAAACATCAGCATTCCCTATTAAAGGTGCATTTCCAGTGTTAAATCTGTAACATAGGTAGGAGAAAAAATGACCACCAAGTGTCTGTGTTGTGATCTCACATGGTCCCAGATCTTTATGAGAAAGGAGCTGCATTTTCCTGAAGTCCCCCCCACGTCTTATTAACCAGCTGTAACCAGTATGTGTTCTGCAGCAACAAACAGCCTTTAATTCACCCGGTTAACTGCAAGGTTTCAGACTCAGAACCTCTCTGAGAATGTCATAGTAAGTAGGTCTGTTTCTTATAAGATGGTTCCCCAAACCCCTCAGTGTCATGTATCCCTGTGTGTTCTGTTTCCTGTTTTATTCTGGCGTCTCGTTCTGTTTCCTGTTTTCCCCTTATCTGCCAGCTTTTTCCCTAGTTAATTCTCATTTATCTCACCTGTCTCGTTGTTGTCTCTGTATTTAATATATATTCTCCTGGTTTTCTTCTGTTTTTTGCCAGATAACTCCCTACACATTACTTCAACCACTACAAAGAATTGTCGTTCTACAATCCAAGGCCTTTGTGGGGAATCCAGCCTTAGAGCCACCAGGAGCACCTTTAGGCAGACAAGCAGAGAACAAACACACAAACAAACAAACAAAAAAAAAGCACAAGTTGCAGCAATCACATATAACACAACTGTGGATACGGATGACCTCAAACCACATGACAACACAACAACTGCTTAGCGAGTAGCTACTGGGCTCATGTGTGTGTGTGTGTGTGTGTGTGTGTGTGCATGAACATGCAATACACGTGGCACAGGTCCCACATGGTAACCGTGCCACTGTAACCGGAGTGATTCGACTCTGGCTAAAAGTGTAGTACTCTGTGTTGTGTTGAGAACAAAGTAACAGGACAACCTCTGTAATGGAACAAATATATTAAAATTAAAGCCACTTCGCCGCCTCTCACACACACAGCTATTCAGCGATCTCAGAGACCAACTGACAGCGCAATTGACAGGATGTGACATCACCAATAATTTCCGGTAACGCAATAAAACAAACTAAAAATAAAAGCTCCCAATAAAAAATATTACAAAACAATTGAAATTAACAACAAAATGAGAACAAGAGAAAAATGTATTTATGGTGAAATTAACAAAAAAAAAAACTACATCATTACATTGGTTACATCCTCCCCTCCTAGATTTCACCAAAATACAAACCATACCTTTGACCAATCCAAATAAATCATGTATCAAAGCACTGGGACAAGATCTAAAATGTGAAAATCTGGCTAGGATGCACTGAAAGCCTCTAAACTTTAACATCGGCCGTAAAAGCCACCTACTAATATAGGTTCAGAGAAAACTTAAGGGTGATCAAGCCTCATTCCCTCTTAGATTAATATGATGCCTTTTACACCATACAATTACCTGCCTCTATCAAACATCATACATGTGATAGACTATACTAATCTCAATGTCCCTTGAATACAAAAGTACTAAGAATTACAAAAGAAATCCAAGTAATGTATATCCCCTTAAGACAGAGGACAGTGACTGAGACTTTCAACTGACTGAACTTACCAAGTCTCTAAAATGAAAAGGTTTTTTGAACCATGGATTCAATGAGTCGGTTGGCCCTTTTACTGACCCTGCCTGACCGTGTCCTAACCACATTCTCTGTGTCTGTTGAAGAGTGTATTTGTGTGTCAGTATCGTGTCTTGGAACTGTGTCATGTACAGTGTCCGTTAGTTGTGACTTTGTCTCTGTGTCAGCGTTTGACTCTTCTGAATATAACTGAGTGTCAAGGTGCCCTGAAAGTACATCTGACAAAAGTGGCAAGTCTGGGTCAGGCTCTGCAATCATACTGTCCATGTCATTGTCTCTATGAGAGTCGCTGTGGTCACTTGGAGAACCTTGGATTCGGCCATTAACAGACTGCTCTTCATAGTCCAAATCTGGGGTGCCTTGACTTGACTGATCTACCTCAGCCCATCCTTCACTCAGAGCCTCCTGACTATGAATGTCCCCTGATCCACTCATCCAATCACTTATTCCGCCTCCCGTATCCTCCTCCTCCAAAGACTCCAGATCCACTGAATCAATGTCACACGGCCCTTCTCCATCTATCACCACAGGCAAAAAGCTGATGTCCAGAACCAAGTTGCGATGTACTGTCTTTGTGTCCCCTTTGATGTCTTCCAACATGTATGTCCGCAGGTTTCTGTCTTTGACTGTGTACACTGTTTCATTCCATTTGTCAGCTAGTTTTTTCTTTCCCCTCTCATTTTTGTTTGCAATGAGTACTTTGTCTCCTATGTTCAGGTGAGTGCCTTTTACTTTTCTGTTGTAGCCCTTTGCTTGCTTGTCTTGTTCTCTGACTGCATGTGTTTGTGCAATCCTGGCTGCTTCATGGAGATGTGACATGAGTGTTCTTACATAACTCGTGTGATCAACAACCACTGGATCTTGCAGCACTTGCTTGAACATCACATCCACAGGAAGCCTCGGAATTCGACCAAACATGAGCTGAAATGGTGCGTGTCCTGTGGTCTCGTGTACTGTAGCATTATATGCAAAGGTCAGAGTTTGTATCTGCTGAGGCCATTTGTGTTTCTCCTTGAGAGGAAGAGACCGTAACATGTTCCCAAGTGTTCGGTTGAACCTCTCAGTTCCTCCATTTCCCATGGGGTGATAGGCTGTAGTGTGTGATTTTGAGACTCCAGCAAGTGCCAGCAGTTCTGCTATGAGCTCACTCTCAAAATTTGCCCCCTGATCAGAATGGACACGTTCGGGGAACCCATACACACAGAAAACATGATCCCATAGCTTTTTAGCTACTAGTTTTGCAGTCTGGTTTGAACATGAAAAAGCATGGGCTAACTTTGTGAAGTGGTCTGTTATAACAAGCACATCCACTGAGTGCTGCTTACTGTCCTCTGCACTCCAGAAGTCCAGACACACTAACTCCATTGGTGCAGAAGTCCTGATGCTTTCAAGTGGTGCTCGAGCTGAAGGGTCTGGTGTTTTGGCTAGAATGCACCTTTTACTAGCCTGATTAACATAGACTTTCAAATCTCTTCGAGATTCTGGTCTGACCAAGACCATAACGAATACGATTCGAAATGGCCTGGTCAACCCGCCTCCCTCGGGTTGCTACTGGTTGTGGCCAGAAAAGGCTGTGCCTAAGCTTAAGCCAATCACACCACTCTTTCCTCTGACGTATGATTTAGCTACCAGCGGGGCTAACTGGTAGATTAAACTCTTACCAAAGCCAGTAGGGAGCAAGGCGAAAATGTCTTTCCTGTCAAGAAATGATTCAAGGGCTGTTCTTTGCTCGATTTTTAACGAGAATCTCCTGTCGAACACTTTCATTACAGCATCTACAGCAGTGTCAAAAGCTTGACGCTGCTCCATGTTTATATTGAATGAAGCGCTTCCGTGTACAATCCATGGGTTGAGTGGCAGTTCAACCACGTCACTACCTTGAACACGCCTCTACCCTGGGCCGTTGGCGCTGCTCAAAGTTGATTGCTTCCCGACAAAGTGGGTGGAGTTCCCATTTTTTCGGGAACTCGAATCCACCTGAATGAGCAGTTTGCCTGAGTAAGTGTAGCAGAGCCGAAGGTGTTGCGTCACTGCGAGGGCGGAGCCTGGGTAACCTTTTACAGCACTTGACATACTCTTTCACATCGGACTCCATCTTGGGCCAGAAGAACCGCTGTCTCGCCAAGTGCAGTGTTCTTGCCTGTCCCTGGTGTCCAGCATCATCATGGATGCCACGTAATGCTTTTCCTTTGAGGTTGTCGGGCAGAACATACTGGTGTCTCTTTTGTTTACTGATGTGATCTTTGGTGACTCTGTAAAGGACTCCATTTTGAACTCTGAGTCTCTCCCACTGTTTGATGTATACCATAGCTTTTCCATCAAGTTTTGCTCTTTCACGCCTGGAAGGGCGCCTCATACGGCTGACAAATGGCATGATGCTTGAAATGGTGGGATCAAGCTCCTGACTACATTGGAGTTCCTCTAGCGTGAACACAGGAAGCGCATCTTGTCCTGGTGGTAATAGATTCTGGACAGACTGGACTAGCTCCACAGCCCTTGTTTCACTAGCAGCCTCCCACTGGTGATGAACATCAAACAGAGCTTTGACAACTACAGCATCACAGTGACATTTGAGAGAATCAGCCTGAGACTTGACATTGCCACAAGCTGTCCTTTTCACCTGGTGACACTGGACCTTTAGCCGGAAGGTATCTTGGATGCCATCTTGACTCACAACCTCAGCTTCAGCGAGAAGGTGACTGTATTGCTCTGTAATGAGCCTATTACTGACTGTTTTTGCAAAGGGATCTCTGCTGAGAGCATCAGCCACTGTGTTTTTGGTGCCAGGTATGTGTTTCAGGTCAAAGGTGTAAGGAGCGAGTTTGGACACCCAACGCTATTCACACGCATCCAACTTTGGTTTTGTCATTATATAAGTAAGGGGGTTGTTATCAGTCCATACCGTGAAAGGATGACCTGTTAACCAATGACTAAATTTCTCGCACACACTCCATTTCAAGGCTAAGAATTCAAGCCTGTGGGCCGGATGTTTCTTCTGAGAGCTGCTTAATGTCTTACTGGCGAAAGCAATGGGGCGTGCTTTTGCTTCACCAGCTGGTATTTGTGACAGTACAGCTCCGAGCCCATCTAGTGAGGCATCAATGGATAAGATGAGAGGCTGTGAAAAATCTGGATGCGAGAGGACAACACAGTTCAGGAGACTCTCTTTCAAACCACACATGGCTGCATAACATTCATCTGTCCAATCAGAGGGTTTGAGCTTCCTGTAAGAGCCAGCATTGGAGTTTGCTCTAACTTTACCACGTTTCTTCTGCCCAGCAGTGAGAGCGAACAACGGCCTGGCTACAGAGGAACAATTCGGGATAAAGTGCTGGTAATAAAATACCATCCCTAAAAAGGATTTTATCCTCTTGACTGATGGTGTGCAGCCATCTTCTTCCATGAGATCTGCTTTTGACATCTTGGATGTGACCTCAATTTTTGCTGGGTCCATCGCCACACCACTGCCATCTATAATGTGACCCAAAAACTTGACTGAGGATCTCAGTAAATGACACTTCTTGGGACTCAGTTTGAGGTTGTGGAGTCTAAGCCGCTGAAAGACAGTCTCTAGCCTCTCCAAGGCCTCATGTTCTGTTGGAGCAAAGACAAGCAGATCATCAAGATAGCACAACAGACTGCTGAAATTCAAGTCTCCAAATATGCTCAGCAACATCCGCATGAATGCAGCAGGACTATTACAGAGACCCTGTGGCATCCTGTTGTACTCATAAAATCCCATGGGGGTTGTGAATGCAGTGTATTTCTTGTCCTTCTCTGCCATCGGAATATTATAAAAACCCGAGGTCAAGTCCATTGTGCTGAAATAGGTGTTCCCACCCAGCGAAGCCAGGCAGTCTGATTGGTGTGGCAGTGGGTGAGCATCTTTGAGAGTCCTCGCATTGAGCCACCTGAAATCAGTGCAAAGCCTCAAACTCCCATCTTTTTTCCAAACAAGTACGAGAGGGGAGGCATAATCACTCACTGATTTCTTTATTATCTCCTGCTCTTCCATTTCAGACAGAACCTGTCGCAGCTTTTGGTAATGGGCTGGTGGTACCCGCCGGTAGGGGAGGCGGAACGGTCTTTCATCAGTGAGCCGAATGTGATGAACAAACCCTCTCGCCTCTCCACAGTCCAGAGCATGTTTGGAGAAGATCTCATTGTAGTTTTCAAGCAGCTCAACTAACTTCTGTTTCCCCTCGGGACCAGTATGGCATTGATCAATATTAATATCAGTGAGCCCAACCTGTTGTAGTCGCTGTTTAAAGTCTGTATGCTTGTCATCATCATGCTTTTCCTCCTGTTTGACTATTTCAGGTTGACTGATACCCTGAAAAATTTCAAAATCTTCCACAGCTAAACAAGGAGATACATCTGCCAGCTTACTGTTTCTCTTCAAAGTGATAGGCTTGTCTGACAAATTAGTAACTTTCATGGGAATCCACTTGTCAGCCCACAATGGTGTGATTACACGACCAATCATGATGTTATGAGGCATGGACTTGGATGAGGTAGGCTCGACAATCACTGTGCTGCCTGGTGACATGGGAATATTATTTGGCAATTTACCCCAGACTAGATGTTCTTGTCTTGCCAGTAAGGTGACTGACTGCTGGAGCTTAACAGTCCCGATCCTGTCTGGGAGCTCTTCACCTCTCCACCGGGATGAGTTCGCCATGAGGTCAAGGAACTGCTCACACTGTGGAAGAAGACTGCCACTGGAAACCAGACGCCAATAGTCACTGGTTACTTTCAGTTGATGCATAAGGAACCTGATGACATTTGTGCCTATAATTAAATCATCACGTTGGCTAGGCACTACGAGGATGGGCACAATACATGTCTCTCCATACAGTTTCATTTCAATCTCATACATGCACTTAGGTTTGGTCAATGTCCCTCCACATCCCACAAGAACAACCTCCTGAGTCAGGGGAATAGGTTCTGAGAGAACATTTTCATTCAGCATCTTTTGCTCTGCCTGCTCATTGAGTGTACAAGCCATGGATCCAGAGTCAATCATCCCCTGCACCTGAAATGTGTTGTTGATGCTGACAGGGGTGTAAAACAGTTCATCATAAGGACCCAGTGTCTGTATGTTTTGGACTATTACTTTAGCATCAGCTGGTGCTGCTGCACATGCTTTTATGTAATGTTGCTCATTCACACCACTGTTGAGGGTTTCTTCTTCTCTACCCGCACATCCCCTCACCAAATGCAGGCCAGCTAGTTTAAAGGCTGAGTATTTTGTGGTGGATTTTAGTGGAGAAACGCTCTGAACTCTGTTAAGCTGATGGTTAGGACAGTTTCTCTTGATGTGATTTGGCTCAAAGCATGCTAGACATAAGCGTTTCTGCATGCAATGTGCAAGGGTGGAATGCTCCATTGACTGACAAACCTTGCAGGAACTATGCAGAAACTGGTCAGAGGGAACTGGTATTTGTACAGCATGGCTCTTCTGTGATAGTGCATTTTCAAAGAGGCTGACTAATACTTTCAGGCAATTATCATTACAAGGTGGTTTGGATGTTGCACTACTCTCACTCTGCACAGGTGGCTCTCCCGGGTGGCAACTTCTCCCTAAATCATCAGGTGCAGGAGCTTGCACATGGGCTGTCACTGGCTTCAGACACTTTGATTTGGAGAGAGCCTGTTTTTTCATGTCAGTTTGATAACGATCAATGTGCTCTTGAATTTCACTGGCTGACCATTTATCTGGTGCTTTAAACTTGAAAATAGCAGCAAGGGAGGGATCTGGGCAGTATTTAACAAACATCATAGCTGCCTCCTGACAAGAATCTTCCATACGTCTACCTAACCTCTTCAAACCTTCCTCTGCTGCGTCAACTGCCTTGTTCAGGCGAAGCCAGTAATCTACAGGGGTCTCTCCTGTAACTGGGACTGTGCTGTAGAAATCAGCCATGGGCATACATGAATAAGTCACCTCACTGAAATGTTGTCTGAGGATGTCGTAGATGATATTTGGATTCTCTTGAGGCCTCGTAGATGGGCTGCTTCTCAGAGTTATCCTAACTACATCTTTAGCCTTGCCCATTAGTTTAGACATTATTTCTGCGTGCTGCTCTTCCAGAGGTGTGGCTCGTTTCCTGTGGTACACATCCATCAACTCTTCCCACTTACATACCGTGTTCTTGTCAGATCCATCTCCTCTGAAGACTGGGGGCTCTTTCACATCTGGCTGTAGGACTAACTTCGCACCAGTCAAGTTGAGGTAAGTAGTATCACTGGGTGTCTGGCTGGTAGTGCTCTGAGCTTGTGTGCCTTTAACATCTCTTCCTTCACACTCGACTCTCAACTGGTCTCTTATAGTCTGTCCTACCTGCGGAGCAATATGTGTTATCAAATTATTTAACACTGGATCAGTTGTGTCTGGAAGGCCTGAAAGTGTGACACCCTGATGGGGACTAGGGGCTGCATTGCCAGGTATACGTGTGGAGCAGAAAGCTGGTGAACCAACATTAATACCTCTGACTGGAGTACGATGTAACTCACTAATAAATCTTCCCCTTCCAACGACAAAGCTAAAACTGTCAGCTGAGACTTTGTCCCCATCAATTTCCCCAGTAGAATGTGCCATTTTAAACCTCTTGTATAACACTTACAGCTGCGGTCGGCAACTTTTTTTTAGTCATATTAGCTTGAACTGTCATGGGATTCTGGAAGTAGAATATTAAATAGGCTGTTTAGGAAAAATAACGAAATCTGTAGCTCCCTCTGAAGCCTGTAATCATGCTTGCAAAAACCGAGCGCTCCCGGCTGTTTTTAACCAATCACGTTAGGGTGGAGGAATCCTACCTGTCAATCACAGCTTGTGCACACGCTGCTGAGCGTGAGTCTGCCCCAGCTTGTGTGCGCTCACACTGGTGTGAACTCACGTGCACAACCTCGTCCACAGAGGGGGAGGGGTTTGGGGGGCGATTCGGAGCTTGTTAGAGGTTGGGGGAGGGACCTGAAAGTTGTATCAGTTCGAATTTTCCGACTTTAGACTCATAATTTTGAAAACCTGCCGACTGCAGCTTTAACTGTACACGATGAGATATACTAAAATAACACATTTACCTCAGAACAGGAAATATAAAACAGCTGCTGAATAGAAAACAATAATTTTTTAAATTTTTTTTAAAAATTTTTTTTGCCTATTTAACACTTTTAAATACCAAAAGATGCATTGACATTGATGAACGTGTAGCAACCCCGATTGACCAAGCTGGTGTTGATCCACAGCTCCAGGAATAACGATGAACCAGTCTGAAGCAGCGTGAATCCGGGTCACGGCACCAATGTAACCGGAGTGATTCGACTCTGGCTAAAAGTGTAGTACTCTGTGTTGTGTTGAGAACAAAGTAACAGGACAACCTCTGTAATGGAACAAATATATTAAAATTAAAGCCACTTCGCCGCCTCTCACACACACAGCTACTCAGCGATCTCAGAGACCAACTGACAGCGCAATTGACAGGATGTGACATCACCAATAATTTCCGGTAACGCAATAAAACAAACTAAAAATAAAAGCTCCCAATAAAAAATATTACAAAACAATTGAAATTAACAACAAAATGAGAACAAGAGAAAAATGTATTTATGGTGAAATTAACAAAAAAAACTACATCATTACATTACATCGGTTACACCAACACAAGCAGGCCAGAGGACAGCAAGTCCCAGACCCAGACACCACATAAATCAGATAAGGAAAAAATGAATAAAAAATGAATTAATTAATTTAAAAATAATAAATAAACATACATCCACACACACTCGCACAGCACACTCATCTCTCCCCCCAACTCCGCTGGGGTGTGGCGCAGTGGACACATCCGGGCTTTATTTATAACTATCTTCCCCGGTTTCCCGGTTTGTTCTGACAACTTTTTGCTATTTGCTATTCTTTTTCTTTTAAAACCATTTTAAGTTCCCCCTCCCCTTATTTGATTTATCCTAAAGTCGGAACTTCAGAGAGTAAACAAATGTTGCATTTGACCTTATTTAGCTGTCATGTCAGGCCCTGGTCAGACTTAATAGCGCCCTCTAGAGTATATGAACAGCTGTAAACAAGGCGAGGGAGTTTCCTCTGGCTGCAGGGCAAAAGTGGAAATCGAAAGTGTCCTAAAAGTAGAGGTGCGGTCAGTTTTCCCCGCGAGCTTCCCAGCAGGAAAGACAGTTTCCGCTGTGACTCAGTCCTATTAACAACTGAGCGGGTTTAAAGTCGAGTTGCCTTAATGCTACAAATACCGTGTGGAATCGTCGAAATAGAGTTAGTTTTGTTCAGTTTGAGGAGCCTGGAGTCTTTGCTGAAGAACGAGGTGAAATTGTTTCTGTAGTTTCTTCTGTTTCCGATCGTAAAACCGTTATTAATATAATACAGTTGCGATCACTTTGTTGCTTTGTTAAACAAAGGAAGATTATTTTGATTTAGTATTTATACTATTTTGGTTAATTATTTATATTTCAAGAAAATGTTTTTTATTCTTATGTTGAGGTTTTTTAAAAAAAGAGAGAGAAAGCCTGAAAATTTTATGTTCAAGTTAAGGATATTAAATAAAATGATTTTCATGTAATAACCACTGTGTTGCTCTACTTTTGGAGAATCATCGCACGCGTTGTATGTGTGAGGGGGTACTCAGGCCAAAAAAGGTTGGGAAACACTGCACTAGAGGAGTGTTCACAACACCTTCTTCTTCTTCTTTGCAACTGCAGAGGAATAACAGCCGTTTGGAGCACAGGCAGACTCAGCATACAGGATAAGTGACACAATCTGAGGACACGATGGGAAGCTCTTCCAGCTCCTCCAGCTCACCAGACAACTATAATAATTCCGGTAGATTGATCTTTCAGGAACTTATTGTTGATTCTTTTGATATTTTCAAATTCCCCCCTCAACATGAAATCTCTGTAATATCCTAACACAAAACAAATCTGTTGAATTTGTACGGTGTTTGTCTGTTTGTGGTTGTGGCGACAAAGGTTAACATGATATTTGCTCTTTACAATTCAGCTCTGTACAATAACCTCATGAGATGTTTGAAAAATTCCACTTTTACTTTGGAATGAGCCCCTTCACTTCCTGTTGCTTTTAAAGTGATAAACCTCTTTTTACAGAGTATGGAGACATCATGAAGGTGGAAACTACTGGAGCTTCGCAGATAACAGCTCAGCAGGACAAGCTTGGTTATGCAGGTGAATACTGCAGCAGAGAAACACAGTAGCTGAAATCTTCTGGAGAACAATCATGACGGGACCTTTTATACACTTGAGCAGGGCCGGCCCAAGCCTTTATGGGGCCTTAAGCAGAATTTCATTTGGGGCCCCCCTACCATCACCTCAGCTCCAGATGCCTCATTATTCCATAGGCTACACTGTTATGTGTGTAACGGACCCACAATCATTAGCATTATTTGTAATCATCTTACATTATACAGGTGTCATTCTTGTTTTTAACCTTAAAGGGATAGCAAACTCATAAATATGGTTTAATTAACTTCTACATAAAGAGTGATGTATAAGTATGGCTCATTAATTTAACTATTTGAAAGTAACATCAGCAGGCTGGAGACTGCATTTATGGTAAACACGTTAAATAGTTTAATTTCTTTCAGATGTGCAATGGGGGGCAAAATGACATTCACATTATCTTACAGAAAAATAAAGTTGTAATCAAAATTAAATACTTAAATAATAAATACAGTACTTAAATAATTTTGCCCAACGGTGGCAGCAGCCAACAGGAGGCATAAATTAACCTAGTATTTTGTCAAAATTATAATTTTTTTTTCTGGTGTAATACAATTTCGTTTAAATTATTCAATGTTATTTTAATTTCATGTATATATTTACTTTTTTATTACAACGTCTCGGTGCTCTCTGGGGCCCCCTGGTGGCGTGGGGGCCCTAAGGGACCGCGTAGTTATCATATGCCTTGGGCCGGCTCTGCACTTGAGTACAGTGTAGCTTTATTCCTTTAGTAACATGAGAACTGATACAGAAAACGTTTGTTAAACTAAGGACTAACTCATTTTCTCTCTTTAAATTCTCTCTAAAGGTATCCGTGCTTCTCACAAAATGGCAGAGATGGATGAAGAAAGAATGACGGTCTACAGGGAAAAGATCCTCAGTGTGGCTTCATTATTTGAAATTGATCCAGTTATCATTGCTGCCATCATCTCCCGAGAATCCAGGGCTGGAAATACACTGAAGAATGGCTGGGGAGACCATGGAAAAGCCTGGGGACTGATGCAGGTAAATTACAGTAATTCAGATGCGTGTATGTGATGGTGATAAATCTAAAAATGTTAGAGGACGAAGCCCAAGAGAGGGTGTGTTTGTTCCGTAACAACTGGTTACCCAACACGTTAGAACCAACGGTGATTGGTCGTAATGTCCCTCTTAATTAACTTTAATAAAATTAAGTTCTGGCCAGTCGATGCGTTTCAAACATCTGGAGTAACATCTTGTTACGGGTAGCCAGACAGGCTGTCACACCACCACCAAGTAGCTTGCAGGCTTGCGCTAACAACCATGGTGTTAGGTGAATAACTTCATGAAGCCGGACGCGACGCGACTCAGATGGTTCATTGTAAAGTTGTACAGGGATGGTTATGTTTATTTTACTGTTTAAAAAAGCTATAAGCAGCTCCCTACACTTGATTTTTAGTTCTCAGTCAGTTCATTTTCTATTATTTCTTAATATAAAAATAGCATATATTCAAGTATTCTCATAGCAGGGAGTGATTTATTTTTTTATTGATAATTATGTATTTATATTATTATTTTATTTCCCGTTTTATTCTAAGTTATGTTTGACTTTATTTTACAAATGCTGCTGGCAGCTCCCTGCACTTTTCATTTTTACAATTAAAAAGACTTAATGGATATGAAAGTTTGTGTCAGTGTGTGCTATTTTTAATTTAGCGTGAATAATGTTTCTATTTATCGGTTGCACATATCGGTTATCGGCCTCCCATTTCCATAATTATCGGTATCGGTATCGGCCCTGAAAAAACCATATCGGTCGGGCCCTATAATAGACAGATCAGTAGCCTGCCAGCTGTCCATGGACAAACTTCAGGCAAGGGAGATGTAAGTGTTTGAGAATAAAATTAACAGTCAATTATTTTCATTATATTTCAATTTTGTGTGTGATCTGAGCTCTCGGGCTGTTTCTCTCATACTGTAATAACAAGCTCATAGGGGTATTTGGGTACGATCCCACAGAAGCAGACCCTGAGGATCAGAGGGGCAGTGAAGACGAGCGTGTCACTCCCCGCCTAAAATCATTCTTGAACAGAAGTGTAAATTAATGGCCGGAAAAGGAGCTGTTGTGCTGATATTTTGACCAAAGCATATCACAGACGTTCCCTTAAGACCTCAAGAAATTGTGTCACCTTGGGTAAAAAATTTTTGGAAAAAGTTGTTTATACTCAACTAAAATCATTCCTGGATGAGTATGATGTCCAGGAGGTCTTCCAGTCTGGTTTTAAAACACTGCATAGCACAGAGTCAGCTTTATTAAGAGTTTTTAATGACATCCTCCTGGCGAATGACTCTGGAGACTATGTGACTCTTATCTGCGGCCTTCGATACGGTGGACCACAACATTTTGGTGCTTCGGTTGCAGAACCTAGTGGGCATCTCTGGTATCGCCCTGGACTGGTTCAAGTCCTACCTGGCAGACAGAACCATGTGCGTGAGCCTTGGTGCTTCTGAGTCCCGCTCTGCTCCGCTGTCATATGGGGTTCCGCAGGGTTCAATTTTAGGGCCCCTGCTTTTTTCCCGGTACTTGCTGCCCCTGGGTTCCATCCTGAGAAAGCATGGTATCTCTTTCCATTGCTATGCTGATGACAGCCAAATCTATCTGCCTCCATCTTCCTAAGGAAGAAGCATGCTTTCTCTCTGAAACCACTTCTGTCATGTCTTGAGGACATTAAAGCCTGGATGTCCTTAAACTTTTTAAAATTTAACGAGAAGAAGACAGAAGTGATGGTGTTCGGTCCCAGTGGCTCCTGTGAATCCCCTCCTGTTGACTTGGGCCCCTTGGTGCAACACAGGAAGCCAACAGTCACAAACTTGGGTTTTAAGATGGACAGTGATTTTAAATTGGACCGGCAAATTTGTGCAGTAGTGAAGTCCAGCTTTTTTTTATCTCAGGCAGCTGGCAAAGGTGAAGCCCTTCCTCGCATGCACGCACTTTGAAACAGTAATCCACGCCTTCATCACATCACGGCTGGATTACTGCAATGCACTTTATCTTGGAGTCAGCCCTCCCTCGCACGTCTCCAGTTGGTCCAAAATGCAGCCGCTCGCCTCCTGACTGGAACACCCCTTCACTGCCCATTTTAAAACTCGTCTTAAAACCCATTTTTATTCCCTGGCTTTTAACCCAGCATGAGACTCTGTTTCTAGTATTGTTTTAATATTGTTGTTTTTACATTGTTCTTGTGTTTTAAGCCTTGTTTTATTTTGTGTTGTACAGCACTTTGTTTCAGCCACGGCTGTGTTAAAAGGCTATATAATAAAGTTGATGATGAGTTGATGAAAAAGGGCATAAAATGTAGGTGAAAGATGACTTTTTTCATCCCATTTCATTCACATTTCTGTAGGTCGATATTCATCCAGACGGAGGTGGACACAAACCAAAGGGTGACTGGGACAGTAAGGAACATCTCACCCAAGCCACAGAGATCTTGCTTAAGTTTATTGACAAGATAAGTGTAAAATTTCCAGGGACCAGGGAGCAGCAGCTGAAAGGTTTGTTTTACTCATTGAATAAACTTACTTAAGTATCACTCCTCTGAACTCTTTGCCTAGATGTATCATCATTTGATTTGGTTTCTGCAGGAGGGTTGGCTGCCTACAATAAGGGGGATAAAAAAGTCCATTCCTATGAAAAAGTGGATGAAAACACCACCGGTAAAGACTACTCCAATGATGTTGTTGCCAGGGCTCAGTGGTACAAACGGAGGCGTTTTTTTTAACAACTGCAGCTCGTAAAAATGGAGAAACCACACAGAAACGCTTGCATATCCTGTGTCCAGCTAAATAAACCCAACACAGAGCAAACTCAATCCAGCACCGCAGGTGCACACTACTCCAATTATGTTGTTTCAAAAGCTGGTACAAAAGTTCTAACTTTGTGCAGCTGAAGAAGTCCACGATCACTGATACAGTCTATAAAACATGAAGGAAGTTTGTGTCAATAAACATAATGCAGTGTGAACTCACAAGTTGTCTGTCTCTTGAACTCAAAGTGAACTCTTGCTATGATGATGTACAGCCTTAGCTTTCACCTGTTCTACGCCACATTAATTCTTACAATGTATGTACACACAAGCCTTATCCAATTATTATAGTCAAAGAAGATGTGGACCAAGCCTCAAAACTCCCAGGTTCTAATCTGATGGGATCTGACGGCATCTATGGCAAGAGAAATAAATATGATAGAAGTAAAGTGCTGCTATTTAAGCACTGCCAGCAAAAACCTGTATGGCCACCAATAAGGGCTGTATGAATGGGTGAATATGACCTGTAGTGGAAAGGCACTTTGAGTGGTGAACACAACTACAAAAGTGCCATATAAATGCAGTCCATTTTCATTTTAGAACAATGTTAAATATCGTCTAATTCAAACCTCAGAGCCAACATTCCCTTTTTCATTGAGGTGGGATGTATCATCATTCCATGTGCGAGAGAGCACAGAGTGAGGACACACAGAAAAGGTTTGCCTGCTTTTGAGGTCGGCAAGAGATTTGAGAAGTACTCACATGGAAACTGAAAGTCATTGATCAGAGGTCTTTGGCAACAGTTCAAACCAACTGTGAAGCATTATGATTGCAGAAATGCCTCATGGAGTGGATAACTTGATATATAATATATTGCAGAATATACACATAGATCTATGTGATATAAAGTATATGATATGACAAATAATTGGATATTTTTATACTATATTACTTTGGACATATATAATAACAGTGTTTTGCGTATTATTAATAAGTTACACATCACATGATTAAAAATAATTCATCCATTTCAGTGTTTCGGAGTGATTTGTGCCGTCTGCAAAGATATGGATCAGCTCTGGTCCACGAACGTGATATCTGGCAGGAATGATTTCCTCTATTGTTAATGTATCTTGTCAATTAAATTATTATATTCTGTATCTGCCTGCCAATCAGGTAGTTCAGAGGTAACCTGAAACTATAAGGCAGGTGTACCCCGCCTCTCGCCCGATGACCGCTGGGATAGGCAGGGGCGCACCTTGTCAACAGGCAACGGCTTGGAGCCCCGAGCCACTAGGGGGCCCCCGAGAGCTGAGGTGCATTCAATCAAAGATTGTCTAGTTACTTGCATTGTTGACTTTGTCAAACTCACGTCAAGTTCCACTGTAGGCTATGTTCGCGGAGAACTAGCCCCTCAGAGTGTTTGCGATTGTTGGCAACGTTCGCCGGGAAATTCAAGGCTAGTGGAAAATAAAAACCATACTTATGAAATCGATATCATGAACAGCTTTACTTGTCACAAAGAATCTTTAAATGAACACAATTATTATTGGATGGCCGGCTACACCCGGTAGATAAATAGCAACAGGCGAATATCAAGTGCCAACGTAGACAACGTAGTCTTTTTTAGTTATTTATTTATTCTTTACATGTATATTTTAAAAATAACAATGTTGTTCATGTTTGGAACATGTTTGGAATAAAAAGATGTTTTATTTCATACATTTTTCGTTGGTGTCAGATGTTTTGGTGACGAACACTGGTCGGTAGGGCCCCCTAGGATTTTTTTTGCTTGGGGCCCCCACAGACTCGAGAATCGCCGCTGGGAGGGAGGGATGGATGGATGGATGAATGGATGGATGGATGGATGGATGGATGGATGGAGGGATGGATGGATGGATGGATGGATGGATGGATGGATGGGTGGATGGATGGATGGATGGATGAATGGATGGATGGATGGATGGATGGATGGATGGATGGATGGATGGATGGATGAATGGATGGATGGATGGATGGATGGATAAATGGATGGATGGATGGATGGGTGGTGCAGAAATCACCGCAGGATCTGTGGCTTCCCAGGAAGCGCGCTCCCGCAGGGTGCGTGCAGATCTCAGCGGGCAAGCAAAACTCACCATAACACCAGAAGAGAGGAAAGCAGCTGATTTCCAAGAAATAGCATCTGGCGCCTGGCACTAAAATAAGCTAAACAAGCTGCGTTTGTCGGATCACCAACATGCCAACCTTCGTGCTGGTCATGTCTAAAGGCAGAAAAAAAAAGCTTCACAATACCAGGGTTGATACACAAATGATTTGATAGATAACTTAGTTTTCATGTTATTGTAAGAAATAACAATGTTAATTTACAAACTCGGTTAAAGAAAACTGATAGAGTTGAATAACTCAGCTAAACATTAACAAAATACATGATCATCATCTGCTCAGTGAATGTTGTGAATGAAATGATTCAGTGGCGGTTTGATAATTGTTTACTGCAGACCCTGCATGAAAGGGTTAACTTACTTTAAATGAACTTCAGGCCCAGGAACATGTGATGTGATGTGATGTGATGATGATGATGATCCAGGACAGTATAAGCTGAATGAGTCAGTCATTCCTTATCATGTCACATGGAGTAAAAAGAAACACCCAGTTGGTCAAAAGTGACCAACAGATCCCAGGGGAAAACAAGACCAAATATGGAAGTGGTGTCCCCTCAGACCTAAAAAATGCTGATAAAGGCAGCTGAGAACCACCTTTGTCACAGAGCGAGGAGCAGTTGATTAAATAACAAAACGCTGTCAGAACGAAAGTGAAAACCGGGGAAAATGGGTTTAAATAGTTGAGTGTCGTGTGTTTGCGGCACACTGCTGGCAGGAAGCGCCGTGAGCTTATCTAAGCAGCGAACCTCAACGGAGAAACAGAGCAGCTTCAAGGGAACATCACCCCGAGGAAACGGAAACAATGAGTGGGTAAAACTTGTTACATTGTGGATATAAGTATCTTGTTTTTATTCAGTCAAAAGCTGTACGAGTCAAGTGTTTTTTTTAGCCTGTCGACTTTTCTTTCCAGCTGCAGTTTTATACATAAACACTATTGTGACACTAGTTTATCATGTTCAATGGTTAGTTCCAGTCAGGTCGTCGCACTTTGTGCTAATGTTGGTATCTTTTGACCTAAATTCTCATAGGTTACGGAAACATAATGGCAGTGGAAACTACTGGAGCTTCTCAGCAAACAGCTAACCAGGACCGTCTGGGCACAGCAGGTAAACACCAGCCGAGTCAAGGAACGCACAATAGTCTGTATCTTAAGTGTTTTATGTATGCACTAACAAAGAAATGTTCTTGCATTTCAGGCTAAAACTGTTCTCTGTTATCTCTTTTCTAAATAGGGGTGGGTGCATCACACACAATGGCGAACACAGATGTTGGCAGAATGAGGAAATACGAATCAAAAATCAAAAACGTGGGAAGGAGACATGGAATTGCTCCGTGTCTTATCGCCGCCATCATTTCAAGAGAGTCCAGGGCAGGAAATGCTCTGCAGAATGGCTGGGGGGACCATGGAAACGCCTGGGGACTGATGCAGGTTCTGACACATACAGTGGACCTCGCATCCTATTTGTAGAGCCTTACACCGCAGTATGCGAACAACAGTGTTCACCCCATTTCTGTTCCATTTCTGTAGGTTGATGTTAATCCACGCGGAGGTGGACACACTGCACAGGGTGCGTGGGACAGTGAGGAACATCTCAACCAAGCCACTGGGATCCTTGTTCATTTCATCGGGCGGATCCAAAGCAAATTCCCCGGCTGGACCAGAGAGCAGCAGCTGAAAGGTTTGTTTCACCGAGTACATGAAGTAACACGAGCATCACCTCTCTTTATACTTTTGTCAGCAGCTTTCTCGTTTGTTTTCATTACTGCAGGAGGGATAGCAGCCTACAATATGGGGGATGGAAACGTCCATTCCTATGAAAACGTGGATGCCAACACAACAGGTCGAGACTACTCCAATGATGTTGTTGCTAGGGCTCAGTGGTATGAAAACAATTTTTTTTAACAGCAACAGCTGATGAAAATCTACAAATCACAAAGGCCGCACTTGTGTATCTTGGGTCCAGCTTAAGAAGCATGTAACAGTCATTAACATGTGCAACAGATGTACATCTGAAAACCACAAAATAAACGCTCGTTTCCCTGTGTATCTTGTGTCCTGTGTACCTTCTTTTGCATTCAAACCAGTCGAAGTGTGATGGAGTAATATGGCCCAGGATTCATATTTAACTACTTCCCAGTAGTATATAGCAACAATCCCCACTGATATGTTTCATTTAATGCACCTAGAAAAACTGATGGAGAGATTAGAATTTAAAAAAAAACATCAGCATTCCCTATTAAAGGTGCATTTCCAGTGTTAAATCTGTAACATAGGTAGGAGAAAAAAATGACCACCAAGTGTCTGTGTTGTGATCTCACATGGTCCCAGATCTTTATGAGAAAGGAGCTGCATTTTCCTGAAGTCCCCCCCCACGTCTTATTAACCAGCTGTAACCAGTATGTGTTCTGCAGCAACAAACAGCCTTTAATTCACCCGGTTAACTGCAAGGTTTCAGACTCAGAACCTCTCTGAGAATGTCATAGTAAGTAGGTCTGTTTCTTATAAGATGGTTCCCCAAACCCCTCAGCGTCATGTATCCCTGTGTGCTCTGTTTCCTGTTTTATTCTGGCGTCTCATTCTGTTTCCTGTTTCCTGTTTGGCGAAATTGCATTTGTCCATACATTTATCTTCTTCTTTTTTTTTTTAACTTGGCTCAGTTTTAGTTGAATGTAAGAGAAAGATAAAATGAAAGCCAAGAGAGTTAGTTAATTCTGTCTTTAAGATAATATTGAAATAAAGAATAACAAAGGAAACTCGTTTAATTGTTTTATGTTTCTGTCTCGTCTTTAGTTTTGCCATCAGCTCCCTTCACCTGTGTTTCATTATCATCAGCTGCTCTCACTCACCGATCACCCTCCACAGTATTTAGTCTCCCTGTTGTCATTCACTCATTGTCAGATTCTCACTGTCATTCATGTTGAATCACGTTTGTCCTTATTACGGTCAATGTTCATGTCAGGTTGTTTTTTGTCAAGTAGTTTTTCATAGTCAGGTGTTTTTTTTTTTTTTAGTTCATAAAGTTTTGTTTTGTCAGTTTAGGTTCTTGTATTCCAGCTTTGCCGTGTTGTTGTAGTTACTTTAAATAAATGAAGTTATCAGATATCTACAGTCGGGTCCTTCATCTCCACGTCGACGCCACACCCCGTGACACACGTTATCTTTTAACTTATCTAGACTGTTGCTTCTTTTCAATAATTCTATCCGTTTCTCTTTATTCCTTCATGTATTAATGCTTATTCGACTCCTTGCTGCAATGCTTTTATTTTATGTAAAGCACTTTGAATTGTTTTGTACATGAAATGTGCAATAAAAATAAACTTGACTTGACAGGCTGCCATTCCAGACTACTCTAATCAAATCCTGATTTATTTATTTATTTATTTTTTAAAAACCACAGCATCATCTGACAAAATCACCATTCAAGTAACTTAAAGACAACGTTAGAAGCAGCAGAATGTCTTTAATATTTTACCTCACATTGTCAAGGAACACAAATCTCAATAGCTTTATTGACAAGATCTATAGTGCAGAAAGCACCAGCTAAAAGGCTTGTTTTGCTAAATGATTAAACTCGCATGTATCAGCTCCTTCAAGACTTTGCCTAGCTCTAACATAATTAATTTTAGAAGCCTGCAGGGCTCATTTCTGCCCATTTCTGCGGTTGCATATGCTTGTAAGTTTAAGAAACGGTCAAATCTACAGCTTGAAAGGATGGCTTGGTTGTGAGAACAGCAGACGGTAGCTTTCTGAACTGGAAGTCTTCCTCTTGGTCATGAAGAAGGGCCTGTGGCATTGTTTTGTGTGTGCAGGAGTCAGCGGTAGGTGCAGTGGTGCTCCTGGTGCTGCCGCAGGTCCACTTTGTACTGGAAGCTGTAGTGGCAGAGAGGGCAGCGGTAGGTCCGGTCATCCCTGTGTTTTCGGCTGTGGGTGATGAGGTTGGAACTCTGGCTGAATGCCTTTCCACATATCTGACACACATGAGGCTTTTCCCCTGGGACACATATATACACATTATACAAGATGCTACAGACACAGCTGTAACGTTTTGAAAGTTTGTAACAACAGGACTGGCGCTTGATTAAATTACTTTAAAAGAAATTTTGTTACATATAATTCCCAGGGGGCAAAGCGAAAAAACAGACACGGAGCGTTGTAAAAGGTTTGACACCAGAAATGATATCTAGGACCTTCAAGGATCACAACCTGGGTGGACAACCCGGTCAACTAGCTGCTGGAAAGCTACAGGGGGCCAAAGACCCTCCCTTTGGGACATGTTCCTGGCGGAATTATGTAAATGCATATATATAGGCACTACAATGGCATAAATAGTCACACACCTATAAAATTTGGCAGAGAGTATTCTGACACAAAGGGGGAAGCAGGAAAAAAAGATTCTGGGGCTTGCTGCCACTCCATTTTAAGATATCACCCTCAACATCCCAAAAAAGACAAAAAAAAGGACTGTTCGTCTGACAAATTCTCATGAAAGTTAATATTTTTCAGCGCTTTATGGTGAATATCTATGCCTAATGTGTATATAGAAAACTTCCCTAATTCATAAGCTTCCATTTGAGTCCAAGATAGCCTTTCTATCTCAAAGATTGCACTTGCTGTTGCAAAAAGTCTTCTATATATTCGAAATCGAGAATTGTACTGAAACTGAATTTCCAGTCAGTGTTCTACCAAATGGGGTTCAGTGCTATTTCTTAATTTCTTCTTCTATCATTTGTGCAAATCGATGCCTCAGTGTTTATGAAAAATATCCTATAATAAAGGAAAAATATAAAGGTTGAAATAATTAGCTTGCTAGTTTGATTTTTTTACATTTTTTTTACGATGTTCATATCTGTGAGGTTTAATTCAAGAGATGTTTGAAACTTTTATATATATTTTGTGAAATATACATTATATTCCCTCTCTTCATCATAATTAAGTAAAAAAAATCATATGTGCTTGATATGATGTTAGCTTAGCTTGGCATAAAGATTGGAAACAGGGGCAAACTGCTGCTCAGTCAAAATGCAATATATTCTACCAACTATACCAGCACATTCAAAGCTCTTTAATCGACACATTTAAACTAGATGTCTGTAGTCAAAAGAGAAGTGTTGCATGTAGAAAGTAAGAAGCCCTCGTTACTTTGACATTAATCATTAATCTTTGACATTAATCATGGAAACTTGAGATGTATTAAAGCAATTATCAAACTATTTAGCTTCATGTGATGAAAACACAAGTTAAAAAAATATGGCTCCTCTTGACATTGGGTGTCAAAGTGGAATGTCTAATTCGTTGACCTCAACTACATTGCTAAAGTTTAGACTAGTCACTAAACCATATTCATACAAAAAACTCTAAATCATGATTATTCATGAACCCCCTGAGCCACAACCACTTATAGCTGAGATGATGGATGGAGAAATAGAATGCAGTTTGCTTTAACCCCTTAACGCCTATTGTCGCATTTATGCTACAAACCGTTTGACTCAATCAACCGGTTAGTCCATATTCAACACACAAAACATTTCTTTATATACCTACCGGTGTGTATGAAGGTGTGTTTCTTCATGTCGGACTTCTGGTGGAACCTTTTGCCACAGTACTGACAGGGATAGGGCCGCGTGTCTGAATGTATCAGCAAATGGGTGGAGAGGGTCGAGGAGCGTTTGAACACTTTCCCACACACCATGCAGCCAAATGTCCTCTCCTAAAATAACACAGAATTGTGGAGTCAGGTGAGCAAACTGATTATTTAAGATAATCATTTAAGATTATTTAGGAGTACATTTTGACCAAAGATGTGAGAAAATTACTCAGTAAGACAAAAAAGAATACTGACCTTGCCCCTGCATGGTGACCCCTCTTTATTGGTCCTGTTGGACTTGAAGTGTGCTGCTGACAGACGTGCTCTGCTTTCATGACTCTTATATATGTGAGTCTTTAAACTTGCCAAAGATGAAAATATCTATTGACAAAGATGAATGTAGTTAGAGATGGGAAAATGAGGTGTGAGACAATCACTAGAAAGACTGGAAAACACTGGAAAAAATGCCCCTCCAAAAAGAAGTAAAAAAACAACAAATACGAGACATTTTTGCTTGAAATAAGCAAAAAAATCTGCCAATGGAACTAGTAAAAATCGGCTTGTCAAGATTTCTTGAAATAAGATGTGATATTTGGGACATTTGAGATAAAAGTGATCTTGAAATTAGCTTAAAAACCTCTTCAAATGAAAAAAAAAAGCTTGTTTCATATGATATGTGACTCAAAACAATTTGTTCTCAAGACTTTTTCATTTAACAAGATATTCCAGATGTATTGTCTTCAAACAAGTCCCTATATCTGGCTGAAATGGTACTTGTTAGGCAGTTGTGTCTTATATTAAGTGTAATGAGATATTTTGACTAGAAATGAGACAAATATACTTTGATTTTTTACAGTGAACCTTAGAAAATGTAAAAGGTTTTTATATTTTTTGGCATTATAGACTGGTTGCTGAAGTTGTGGAATCTATTGCATACAAATTTCACTGCTAAGGTTTTACATTTCAGGACATAAAAAGAAATTCACCTGGTCCTTCCTAGGACTTAATATTAGGTAAATCCAAAGTCAGATGAACAACAATACATGACATATTACACTGTGTCATTTTTTCAATTTTGACAAAAATTAAGCCCAAATTGCAGTAGCAGTGTTTGAGAAACAAGACTAAGTGCAAAATTTCCACAAGTGAAAAAACATTCAAGATAGTTGCAAATCTTCACAGGAGTGGATATCTTTGTGAGTTTACACCAAGTTCAGACCAGGAAATGCTCAAAAACCCAACGGATGCATCTGAGGTGATACAGTCAGAGACGGCTAACATCATCCAGAAAACTATTTTTTTAGGTTATTTTTTGTTAGAGGTGGTTTTACAGACTACTTGATTATGGGGTCCACTTAGCTTTTCACACAGTATTTTAATGAGCTTTTTTTAATATGAATAATAAGACAATGTAATATGTTGAATGCCGTAATTAATTAAAAAGACCTCAAAATAACCAGATCATTTTTCAATTTGCCCTTCATCATGAACATTTTAGATCTTTTACATGATTGTATATTTGCATCTAATTTGGGATAAATCCTAATAAATCTGCAGGTTCATTAACTTTCACTCTGACTGTCAGCAAAAGTTTCACAAGTGCTGTTTTGTACCAGATACTTTCATACTTCATAATCTGCACGGTATCTTTTAACTTATCTTGACTGTTGCTTGTTTTTAAATTAATTTAAATAATTTTATTTGTTTCTCTTTATATTCTTTTTTGTATTTTAATGCTTCTTCCACTCCCTGCTGAAATGCTTTTATTTTATGTAAAGCACTTTGAACTGTTTGTACATGAAATGTGCTATATAAATAAATTTGATTTGATTTGATACTTTTCATACACCTCTAAAGCGACCTTGTTTATTCCTTCATGTTGTGGTGAATGCCGTACTCTCTTTGTCCCTGCTGCAATATAAGTGATTTCTTATTCATTAGAATAGTTTCCTTAAGAACAAATAATGGATGGATGCCGTACTTTGCTACATAGTGGACACTCTTGCTTTTGAGCGCTGCTCCTGGAGCATCCACCACTCCTGGTCTCTCTCACAATGCGGGGCGACTGAGTCAAGTCTCCCAGTCCAAAGGACAATTCGTCCGTATATTCTGAGCTCAGATGAGGGTTCGACCACACAGCTGGCCTTGGAGGGTGAGAGCCGGCTTTTTCCACTGGGTTTACCGGACGGCAGGGTTCGACAGACTTAGACACTACAAAGAACACAGACAGGTTTGCTTGAGTGTTTTTCATCACATTATTAAAATTTCCTCAGTGCTGTGAATCTTGTGTCTTAGTAAAGTCCATAAAAATGAAATATTTCTCTCGCTCACCGTAAGATTTGGCACTGAATGGCCGGAATTGCCCACCTCCTTCAGAGCGGCTGGCAGGCTCAGTCTGCAACATTGCCTTTTTATTATCTGGTATTTTTGCTGTGGCATACTTCAGGGATTCACCCCAGGGTGCTGCGTCTTTTTCCAGATGGTTGAAAACTACCGGGCTGGGGCTTCTTGCTGCAGGCCGAAGGTGGTGCAGCTCTCCTCGCTTCACCAAGAAGGACCGAGGCATCGCTTAGGGGGGTGGAAAATCTGTTCTCTACCTGGTTCAAAAGTAGCTGGAGAATGAAGAAATTAAATTAACGTGTGGTTATATGGTTGTTTTTGTGTAATATTAGAGTTTATGCATACTGTAGTATTTATATTTTTAATACTCTGTCAGTGGATGCATGAAAGTTAAAGGTTACACTGGCTATAGTGAGCGCCCAAAAGAGGGAAGCAAAGATGTACTTTCATTCATGTTTCTTGCTTGAATCTGCATGAAGACATTCTGCAAAGCAACCATGGAGCATCCGCATCAGAATGGACAAAATATCCAGTCTTTTTAATTACACCTCTTTCTGAATGTGTCAGGACTCTTGCATATATCATACTATATACATCCAGAACGCTGCTGCTGGAGTTTTAACCCGGACTAAGAGATCTGAACACATCACAGCAGCTTTAAAATCTTTACTCTGGCTTCCAGTCAGTCACAGAATAGATTTTAAAAGCCTGCTGATGGTTTACAATCTGTGACATGTTCAGAGAATATAAAGCCAGCAGAGCTCTTAGATCCAAGGACTCAGGTCAGCTGGTCCAGTCCAGAGTCCAGACTAAACATGGAGAAGCAGCATTTAGCTGTTCTGCTGCAAACAAGTGGAACAAACTGCCAGTGGAGATTAAACTTTCACCAAATGGAGACATTTTTAAATCCAGGTTAAAAACATTTCTGTTCTCATGTGTCTATGCATGAAATATCTTTGAACTTATCTGGACTGTTGCTTGTTTTTAAATTCATTTAAATGATTTTATAAGTTTCTCTTTATATTCTTTTATGTATTTTTAATGCTTCTTCCACTCCCTGCTGCAATGCTTTTATTTTATGTAAAGCACTTTGAACTGTTTGTACATGAAATGTGCTATATGAATAAATTTGATTTGATTTGACATATGGTTCAGTTAATTTGAATATCAATATGTGTTTTTGTATCCAGTATCGACGTAACATGCACAGTCACAGATAAAGTACAGAAAAAGTAAAAAAAAGCAAGAATTGTTACTGTCTCTCCTACAAAAAGATAGTTTGTGACACAGGCACTCAAAGCAAAACTGCAAAACCACCACTGAAGTGCAACACTTTTCATGACTCAGTGCTCACACTGCACCCACACTCACAGATGTGGAGAAGCATGCATTTGGCAGAGGTGGTCAGTGAAGAATAATGAGTGTTTGTTTGACTGTGGAGCAGAAAAAAAGAAAAGGTGACATGACATGTTGCATTTAGCAGCAAATTTAGAATTGAAGAAGACATGACAGATAGCAGTTAAAATGCTAAATATTCCAGTGTTTCTTATACAAGGATGTATTCTAACAAATTAATGAAACAATGTAAAAATACTTGATTTTACTTGATAAAAGGTCTTGCAGTCAGAATTGCATGCATGTGCTGCATGTTCTAAATTCGCTTCTTATGCAAGCAAAACATGGCCACGTCCAGTTCTGGAAATCCGATAACACCAGGACCGCACCTCCAACCTTATGTGCTCAGCTGCTTTTAAAGGGAGTACAAATTTATTTTCAAACTTTCAATTCCACATCATACAGAGGACAAGTCCTGCCACAATAGCTTCTAATTTTTGAGTTTTCAAGACCTGTATTAAATATTGAAGAGAATGAGCAGCGCACTATGAGCAGGATATTGTCAATTAAACTGATAACGAAGACAGGGAAGGCTATGCAGACCTGAAGATTTTATCATGACAGTGATTTATTTCCCCACTGACGTCTTGGTCTGTGTTTTTGCCTGAGCAACTGCATTATCCAGGGTGCTTGCTCTTTTTCCAAATTAAAATTCCAGACTTTTTTAAAACTGATACTTTTTTCCCCCAAGACCTTAACTTTATGTACTTGTAACTTGTGTGCCTGCTCCCTACTTCTTTGGTTGAGATTGTACCAACTGTGTTTATTAGAAATGTTCATTTTTATAGGCTAGTATTCAATGAACAAATGCATTATTCACAGTAAATTATGCTTTTACTGATGAAAACGTTTCAAAACATGAAAATCACAAGTACTGTACATGAATTTCAAATCAAACAAGTGTCACAAAAACTATCTATAAAATAAAAAAGAATGTATGTAGAATTCAGTCTCTGCACTCACATCTCATCCCATTAGGCTAATACAGTACGTGACCAGTTAGTAAAATGATAGTTTTATAGCCTACCTTCCTATTTCTCATTTCACAATGCCTTTGAGCATACTGTAACATTCTACCATGCATTTATTTTCCATACTTTATTAAGACTTTCACACAAAATTCAAGACTTTTCAAGGTCTGGAAAACAGTGCTTCAAAATTCCAGACTTGTTAAGACTTTCAAGACTTGCACAAGCACCCTGATTAGATGTGTGTGGATGTATGCAGATGCTGGCGACCAATCAACTGAACCAAATTTCCACCAAGCAAGATACTTTGTCTTTAAAATGACTACAAAACAGAGAACATTTCTATGTTCGATTTTGCTACGACTCTATATCAACACAAACCAATATTTTGAGATTGTTTCTCTTAAAATTCCAAAGTAAATAATGTTTGTAAAACTATAAAGGGTCAGTTTAAAGAAGAGCAAGGATGCTGAACTTTAAAACTGGCCAATATGATTCTTTACAATTGCTTTAGTATTTATCCATCCATCCATTTTCAAAACCCGCTTAATACAATTTAGGGTCTCGGGGGGGGGGAGCTAGTTGTACGGTTATGTCTAATTTAGTAAAGTTTGACACAGCATGTAAATGTTCTAAAAGTTTTTGTGTAACATTAGAATTGATGCATACTGTATTATATATTTATGTCGTACTGTTAGTGGATGCATGAACGTTAAGGGTTACACTGGCTATAGTGAGCGCCCAAAAGAGGGCAGCAAAGCTGTACTTTCATTCATGTTTCTTGCTTGAATCTGCGTGAAGACGTTCTGCAAAGCAGCCATGGAGCATCCGCATCATGGACAAAGATATAGGGCAGTAAATAGAAAAAGTAAAAAAAGCAAGACACTCCCATACTCTGGGTGCTGTGGTTTGATTAATGATGGCGATATTAGAAAGGTTGGCTCGGTTTTCTCCCCTCTGAGTATCAATTGACAGTTTAACCCAAAACTAACTGAAGGCTTAATGCCAGGAGTTTCACACTTGACGAAATATAATTGACAAAGAAATCTGTTTGGGTTTAAGCTCCAAATCGAAAAGCAGCTCAGGTCGAACTTTGTTCTCAAATTTCCCATAAAGATTGTTTATGACACAAACACTCAAAGCAAAACTGCAACACTATCACAGAAGTGCAACACTTTTCATGACTCAGTGCTCACACTTGACAGACGTGAAGAACCATACATTTGGCAGAGATGGTCAGTGATGAGTAATAACAAAAATGATAATTGCATTTAGCAGCAAATTTAGAGTTAAAGAAGACATGACAGATAGCAGTTAAAATGCTAAATATTCCAAGCTACTGTTATGTCTACTGTCTTTTACAAGGATGTACTCAGAATACTGATAAAACAATGTGAAAAATACTTGATTTTACTTGATAAAAAGTCTTGCAGTCAGAATTGTAAGTAGCTGAGGTATCATTGCCAAACCGCATTGCACTCAAAGTATCCAAAGTAAGTACTTGTGCTGAGTTGGTGACTTTTCATTATCATTTACTGCAAGATTTTCAATTCTGACACTTCTACAAAAGTGTGCAAATAAAAATCTTATTGGTGAAGCTAGTTTTTGCTGTATGTAGCTAGTTTTGTAATATGGTTCCCAACCTAAAGCAAAGGGCCCCTCAAAAAACTTTCATGATAAATCTTAGGGTGGGATGATAATTTTATGTTTTTTTTCAGATGGAAATTTTTAAAATCTTTGTTGTATTTATTTATTTATTTTTTCATCTTCCGATGCTAATCATATTTAATATTCAATTTGAATATATAACTACAGCTGGCAGATGAATGTACTTTGGTACATTCTGATGTTTTCAATTTGAAACGAAAATGTCAGCAAAAATGAAGTTGATTGAGGAAATGTACTTCCCACTATTTTACAGTTAATTACTAAATGAGCTCACTGTGCAAGCAAAACAAGGCCCAGCTGTGGAGATGAGTTAACATCAGGACTGTCTGTAAACCTTTCTCATTTAAAGTGACAACTATGTCAGGCAGGGCTATGTAGACCTGCAGATTCTGTAGTGACAGTGATTTATTTCCCCACCAACTTCTTGGGCTTTGCAAAGTGAAACTATAAAGTGTTCGTTTAAAGAAGAGCAAGTGCGATAAATGATAAAACTGGCCAATATTACTCTCTAGGATTGCTTTAGTATCTATAGTTAGTCTAATTGCCTCTAACAATAAGACAAGGTGAAAACTGAGATCACTTTACTTTAAGTTATTTGTGTATCTTTTCATGAGAAACAGAAGGCCTCATGGAGATGATTAGCTAACTAAATGATTATCATCTGTGTTCATGGAAACAAATTTATTTTTAGATAGTTTCTCACAATTGCTTTTTTTTTAAACGTCCCCCTTCCAGTCAACAGTTCCAAAAATACCAACACTAGCATCAAGTTGAAATAAAAATGGAAATACTTACCAAATTTCACATTCCAGTGCTCCCTAACTTTCTACTATCGCTGTAACTGAGAAAGAGCCGCACATCAAGTCAGACACATGGTTAGTGTGCTCAGAGCGACTGATCTCAGGCTGATCTCTGCAGGTCGGACTGATGTGAACACAGAGTGACGAGGAAGTGTTTCAGCTCTGATACATCTGAAATGACACGCAGACCACACTGCTTCCTCATACACAAACCCAAACACTGCGCGCTCGCACCAGCAGCACAATATCTCACCCGCTCTACCTTTTCAGATAAAGCAAATTCTGGATGTGCTGCTGTGGTGCACATCACCTCGGCAAATAGAATAAACTCGGGAAGGGAGACATGTGATGAATGGGGAAGCGGACAAACGAGTGTGCTGAAAATTCTTTAGAAAGTTTTGACACACTATGTCGACACAGTTGCGTTACCAAAGACACTATTGAGGTCGAGTGTTTAAAAAAAGCCGTGAGACGCAACAGAAGATCCCTCCGAGTGAATTCATTGAAAAACTGTATGAACAGAACACAGCATCGTCCTTATTTTTTTCACAATCTGATGTGACAGTGTGGCCTCGTAATGGGCCGCAGCGGCCATTTTTCTAATTCACAGCCGAGTGGAATTGGAATCCCTCCTCAGGCTTCAGTATCTTGAGACACTTGACAACTCCTGAATGATCCTGAAGCCATTAAACCATCAAACTGTCTCAAATTCTAAATGGAAAATAATGATTGGAAAGTGATCTGAACACCCGTGATTACCTCAAAATAGTTAAAAGATGACATGTCAAGTGTTGAGTACGGTGAGTACGGTTGACAAGAAAAGGCTGCAAAGTGGTACTAAGGAGAAACTAATATGGTTTATTGGCAAAAAATCAAGACCATGAATTCTTCAACATGGGCCGCACTGTGGTGGTTAGCACAGCAAGAGGGTACCGAGTTCAATGGACTGATGTTCCTCAACATGAAATTGTAAAAACTCTGAATATTCCATCATGTACAGTACGTAATATCCCTTGTGCAATATTTAGAAATATTCTTTTGGAGGAACTGCATCCAAAAACTGTGCAGGAATAAGTGATAATGTATACATTTTTAGCCAGATTTCACCATAAATGTTTCAGATTTTATACATTATTGCTTGTTTTTTCCCCCCATTACTTAAAACTAGAGTTGTAGTGGATGAGTCTCCCAAAGAAATCGTGTTTGCAGAGTGAAATAGGTGAGTATGCGTATATAACCACTACTCTTTGGCTCATTATTTAGCTTGATGTAGGCACTGACATCAACACAAGCTTTTTTTTTGTCTTCATTTCATTGTCTTCAGTGTTTCGTAGAATGTTTGAGGTCAGATGGCAATCATGTTGTGTAGTTTTTTTAAGTCCTGAAATCTAAACAAGCTATATGTCATGGTCTCTGGATTATTTATTTTAGGTTTTGTCTTTTGGTTTTGATTTCTAATGTCTTCTTCTAGCTTACCTTCTGTCAACAGTTTACTTCTTACTTTAGTAACCTTGCATGCTGTTTTGTTCTGTAGAGTTCCCTCTCCTTGGTGCTCATCTGGTCTTTATTTAATTTAATTTACAGATTTCCCCCCCTCTGTATACATTCTGTTCCTTTCTTCAATACCAGATCTGCATCATCATTGTGGTTGCTCCCCCCTTGTCAGTCTGTCTTTCCTGTTTTGTAATGTTTGATGCTCAGCCTTAAACTCCCTGCTTCAGCAGCGCTTTCATGTTTGCTTCAACAAATCTTCTGGTTCTGACTGTTATGTCCAGCATTTGGGTCCTTCACCTCCTCTCAAGATGCCTCATGACGCCATATTAGAAAGCCCTTAACATTGCTTTACTAGAGTAAGATACAGGCTAGTTACAAGAGGGTTTATTCTAAGTAAATATATCTTCCAAAGTTCAAAGAGTCAATAACTTCAACCTCTATGAATGGTTTTACTTTTGGCCTCAGTGTCGCAAGAACTTGATCGGTATACACTTTCCAGTGAACCTGGCAACTACTAGAAAACATAAAACCATTAATACCATTTTGCATATAGGAGAAACAGTAGAAATAATCTGACCATAATCTCCTAATATGGAGTAAAAGTATTTTTTTTTGCATTTTGCAACATTATACTCTGCAATCATTAACTTTATCATCAGTTGAATATTGACTTTATTAACCCAGTAATAGACAACATTAACAAAATCAGGCCTATGCAAAGGTGCAATGCCAAAGTTTATTTTGCATCATTCATAGGATACAGAACACTGAAATGTATTTACCCCCTTCATTCTTGAATCTAGATAATTTTCACTGTTATATGATATATCTGACAACATCAGTTGAACAGCAAGAGAGAAGGAGAGAGGGTGGACAAGATTCCTGGCCATGAAGCTGTGGATATTAAACAGCTATCACATACAGTGCACAATGAGAGAAATCAGACCATCTGAAAGCAAAGGCTTTCATTGTATTGTTACTTTTCCTGCCTTAGACCAGGGAAAAAAAACGCATGATGGATTTTCCAGGTTCAAGATGATAAATCACGAGTAACACAGTGTAATTGTATTCCATGTAACTGTAAAACTTCACTTTGTATCCATGACAAAAAGAATAAGTCATACCTTGTAAATCTCTCTACGTTTATGGCACATAAGGATGATTCATCATAATCTTGAGTAATTCTGTAAGGATGAGCCAAAGTACTGATGATCAATATAAAAAAAATAATAGGAAAGATAACACTACTAACGAACTCAAAATTAATTGACATACAAATCAAAACGATTCATCACAGTAGAGTTGTTTAGACAGTGGTGAGAACAAAGCACCATCACTGAAAAGTTGATTAAAAGCTTCTTGCAGATAGCTGATCTATTTCGCCGAACTATAAACATTCAACACAAGTTTAATTGTGATTTGACAACATCTGTGGTTTCTGGAAATATTGGCATGTCAGTTTTAATACTGCGTCTGCTTGCGGCTGTTGGGAGGCCTCTTTGCAAGAGATGCAAAAGAGGGACAACTAGTGCATATCTTAAAGGGGAACTGCGGTTTTTTCAACACTAAGCCTCTTTTATGAGTCATCTGCAATGTTTTAGAACCCCCCTCACCGCTTTTTTGATGTTTACTGCTGTCTCCGGTATTTGCCTAATTTTGATTCTTCTCAATCTGCTTCAGAACGGCAAGTCATGTGCATGTCCTAAAAGGTCCGTAAAAGCACCATAAACGTCCGTTTTCAAAATAATCAACTCACCGGAGTGGTTACTGGTGTGCACTGGTAATCCATATCAAATTTCGTTGCGAAAAGTTGCTTCTGTCGTGTTTTATTTGGCAGCTCGTTCATGCTCAAACTATTTTCTTAGCGGTGGCGGAGTAATATCAACGAACATCCAGTACAAAATGTCAAATAAAACACGACAGAAGCAACTTTTCGCAACGAAATTTGATATGGATTACCAGTGCAAATACCGGAGACAGCAGTAAACATCAAAAAAGCGGTGAATTGGGGTTCTAAAACATTGCAGACGACTCATAAAAGAGGCTTAATGTTGAAAATACCGCAGTTCCCCTTTAACCATGCAGCTGAACAAATCACGGAGAAGAAACAAGAATCACTCGCTAATGTTTTAATAAAGAAGACAGTCAACAGTAGGCAGGTCTCCATACAAATATGGTGCAAATTTATCAAAATGTCAAGAAAAATCATACAAAAATAATAGTAAATTGATGTTTATTTCCATTTACCATGGGAAAATTGGAGGTTAACAAGGGCACTAATTTCCCTGTTAGCTGCCAAAAAAGGAAGGTGCAGCAAGATGAGCAGGAGGGTGCAGTTTGGAATTCAAGCTTATTTTATATATCAGTTAAAGGAAAATACTACTCATGACTCCACAGATCTTATTTTAATGTGTTGCTATTTTTTGTGTATTTTTAATGTGAAATTTTCCCTGTACTTTAAATTTTTTTTTTTTTTTAAATTCTCAGCTCGTCTTTTTGTCTTCCGCCTCACATCCAGTAAATTGAAAGAGCAAGTCCACCATAACAGCGAAATTTGCATGTACCAATGCAACTAAATTGTGTTTTTGCACTGAAAAAAATATGAACTCAATGGGGTCTTATGTAATACATTTAATGAACAACAGAGCTTATGACTGTTTATATGTCTGAATTAGATTCAACTATTTTGTACAACTATCATTTTGATATCCAAACACAGATTCCAGTGTAGAGATTTCAGTTGCTACATCCAGCAGTTACCACCCACCAAAAAGCTGTTATTTGCAACAGTATGGTGGGCAAGCCAACATCCTCTTTAGTATTCTGATGGCCAGTACTGGAAGACACAATTTCCTTATTTCTAAGGAGATGGCAATAATACCATGTGTCATTATTTTTTCACTGAACAAAATATATGCATTTTTTATGATGTATATGTTATTAACGTTAAACACAATACATAAACTGATGACTATTCTGTTTTTCTTTTCTTTCCTTCTATATTTGATTGTTTGTTCCATTTTAAATCCATTTTCCAGACTCGGAGCACCCTTAACTTTGCATGTATATATAGAATCAACATCAAATAAGAAATCTTTTGGGGGGAAATGTGTAAATTAACTCTTCTAATTCCAAAATTTTCATTGAGAAATCATCCCACTAAGAATCCATAGTCCACACTCTCCCTCTCCCACTTTAAAATCATGAATGGAGAGTTTGTTTTTCCTCTGTAGTGCAAAAAGCAAAGATCACTATTTTGTACATATGACACCCTGTTTGATAAACTATTCACACTTCTCACCATCCTCAGTGAGATTTGAATGACAGTGATATAGCTTTAAATATCATCTATATACCTTTGCTCCCGTCAGATTGTATATCTCACACATATCCATACGTCACAATTTGTTTCCAAACAGAATAATGTTTGATATGTAAAATATTTTCCAGCGACACACACTCTGGTCACAATGGCGGCTTTTGTTAGCGTCCTTGCAAAACAAACAACAACTCTTCACTGTCAATGCTGCACAGTTTTAGCTGTCAAAAAGTGATACTAGTACACGAACCGGCAATTCCAGATGAGTTACAAGGGTTGAGTTTACAGGGATATATATTTTTTCAATGTATTTGACAGTGATAAAGAATTAGTTTGATGAATACCAACAAAATAAAACTCTTGTGTCTGTCCATTAAATTTAAAGCCAAACACCAGAAACAAGTTAGCTTAGCATAAAGTTAGCTAAAAAAAGCATCTACCAGTATCTCTAAAGCTCACTAATTAACACATTTCCGGACTGTTTAGAGCAACTAGAAATCAGTATGTAATGTTTTAAAGAATAAATACATTCTTACAAGTTAGAAGTTCAATTAAAAAAGCTCTACTAGCGCTACAGCTTTGGCTACTTGGTCTAGCACCAGTGACTTCAAATTATGTTAGCTAATATTAGCAAACCATATAAACATAGTTGTGCAATTTTTAAGTCAGCTCATTAACACTTGTTCATGTAATTTTACAAAGTGTATTAGCATTCACAGTTATATATCATATGTCCTCAGTTTAGCAAAATAGACGTGGTTTTGCTTTACAAAAACTGAAGAGAACAAACTAGAATTTCATGAAGGGCTTAATGCAAAAGCAGCGCATAAACTGCCTGCTAAGCTAACTATCTCCTAGGTTTAGCTTTCAGTTGTACCAATGGGGGTCAGCTCTATGGTCCCACAGCCCATTGGTCCCACATCACAAAGACTTTGAACATTATTTTTTAGGCCCATTGGTCTAAAATTTAGAATTTTAATTAAAGTTTTCACTAGTCTTTATTGTCACTTAGCACAGTGAGGGAGGCCCATACATAATTTTTATGTGGGGTCTGCATGGGAATGTTCCTCAACTACATGAGGAACACATATATCCAATGAATAATTTTTTTTTTATGGCAGCTTACCACCGGGTCATGAATGACACTGGTCAAGTGCGCTACCCCGGACTGTGATGATATTTTATAGGCCACTTTTTATTGTGTAAAGCCAATTTAACCATGAAATACATATTATTATTGTTATTATTAGTAGTAGCAGTAGTATTAGTAGTACCAGTGCAGTTGAAATAATAATAAAAAAAAAACAAATAAAAAAAAAAGGTTAGCATGTGCAGGCCAAATGTCTTTTTGCTATTAGTTTACTCAAAAATGTGAGAACATGGAGTTGTGGGACATAGGGCCTAAAAAATAAAAAAAAGTCTTAGTGACGTGGGAACAATGGGCTGTGGGAACATAGACACGCTCCCGTACCAATGCTTTCTTTTAATTTGTTCTGAATGAACAAACCCAACAAACGCAGTAACAGCAAACAAAAGGCCTTTGCCAAAACCTTTACTTTATCTCATACAGTACATAAGAGTGGGCTCTTAGGAGGATGTTCCCATCACTTGTAAGTTTTGCAAAGCTCCAGCGTAGTTCAAATATTCACCGATCGATTTGCAAAGTAATAACCAACCTATGGCAGAGTTATATGGTAGATGGAAGTTCCCTGCAAAGAAGAGAAAGAACAATCAACCCCCCCCCCCCCTCCAAATAAGAAAGAAATAAAAAGAAAAGAAAAAAAATCTAAAATCATAGCAGCATTTTTCTTTCTCTGAAACACACAGTGTCACAGTAAACCCATCACAGATAACTAGTTGGCACAAAGGACGGTGTAAATTTTGGCTTCTGTTGGTATCCCTACATCCCAACAGTTTCATATAGATATATAGAAAATTAAAATATATAAAAATAAATTACAACACAAACATAATTGAAAACAAAAGATTTGGCAACATTCAGATTCTTCCTTTTTATGTGTGTTATTGTGAATATGTTTTGACAAGAACTGGTGTATCGACTAGCCTATCATCTGCAAAATGTACAACAACAACAACCCAAGTATTCAATACGTTAATGAATAATTCATCTTGTGATATCCGCAAAATCTGACGCTGAACAGGCGCTTGAAATGATCATTTGAATTTTTTGTTTTGAACAGATGGCTGACAGAAGTTTTTCTCTGAAGGCAGTGATGTCGACGAGTCTTCGTATTGAGGGGCATAAAAAGGGAACAGGGAGGATGAACATGCATTTAATGCTGAACAAAACAGAAGGGAGAGTTATCTAATGGTAGAGTATACTTTTTGTCAAGAATCTTTCACTCAGTTTAGAGAGAGAGGAGCTGTTTTATGTCTGTTAATCCATCTTTGAAACAGTCTCAGATTAAGCTCCAGGGGGTATAACTGGAGCAGTGAGCAGCAAACATTTTTTCCGATTCCATCTATTCTTTTTGTATTCATGTCAAATGTTCATGTTCATATTTGATGGACAGTTTCTGGCACGCTAACAAGGGGAGAGGCATTATATCACCTCTTTGTCGGGGAACACTGGATCAGACAGTAAGGGGGGAAAAAGGTGGTGGAGACAATAACAGGAGCAGAGACAACAGGTACAGATGAACAGGTCCAATCAATGCCACCTGCATCAAGTAAAAGGTAAACACTGGAAAAAGCTGAGGGTTTCATAGATTAATACAATAAACTGTAGTAGTTTTGTCCTGTATAACTCCAGAGTCTCTTCAGAGCAAAGAAAAGCAGAGGACCCATTGAACCCTCTCAGTGTCTCAGTTTTCCAGCACCTCGGCACACACCATGCTGCCATATAGCTGCTGTGGATCGGCGTGTGCCTGCATCCGCTCTTCTGCCTCGCTGTCCGTGCTGCCCTCGCTGTCCAGGCGGGCGGACGTGTGACACGGGCCGGACATGTTGGGGTACAAGGCGGTGGCGGGCAGCGGGCTGGGGAGCAGGTCATCATCCGAGCTGAGGTAGTCCCCCTCAGCGGAGGCCGGGCTGGCCAAGCACAGATCCGGGTAGTTGGTGCCGCCACCTCCACCGCTGACCATGGAGCTGGTGGCTGTCTTTTGCCCTCGCAACTGCCTGATCTGTGTACAAAAGGAGAGGGAAGTAGGCTGTTTATCGTATCATTTCCCTTCATTGGAAAAAGGTTGATGGACCAAGAATTGGACGATGGATTAAAGAGATGGCATCAAACATGACAATGGAAAAGATAACATACATTATTAGACGGAAACAACATGTTTCTGATGATACCTGGAGACCTTTTATAAGTTTTCTAAGACATGATGCTAATGTTGGTAACTTGCTCCAGCAAGAAGAGACTTTTAGGGAGTAGAATGTCTGTGTGATACGATATAATGCTCTGAGAAACGCCCTTAATACTGATTGTATTTGTACAGCAACGCTGTAACTGTTTTCAGTACAAATATTTAAAAAGTATGTATTATTAGATATTTATTCATTTATCTCTATTTCTGTCTTATTTTTATTTCATTTATTTATTTACTTATTGCTTTTTTTACTTTATCTTCATCTTATTTTTAGAGTTTTAACATGTTTTTCTTATACTTATTTGGTGGGGGGGAGGGGAGGGAGAATAGGGAGGAAAAGTTTGCTTTGTTGCATGTATTAATGCCTTGTTTGACTTGATGTAATTCGCAAACAAAAACTAATAAAGACATGCATAAAAAAAAGTTGGCTGTTTATTCTTTTTTTTTTGTGATTTTTTATGGGGGGGGTATTACAGGAAACAAGACATGTAGTGACATAGAAATAAAAACACACTCAACTAAGAAGAAGAACATAAGAAAAAATACAACAAAAAACACACACAACACCACGTACACGTATGTAAACTCACTGAAGGTGAGATTGACCGTTTAAATCTTGAATTCTAACAAGAAATGTTTGCCATTTTTGTAACGTGGAAGGCGTGGCTTTGTTTACTCTAGCTGTGTGATATTCTAAATGAACAATATTGTCCAAGTAGTTAATCCAAAGTTTTACGATGTGGAACCTGGGGGTTAATCCATAGATGCAAAATGACCTTTTTGGCGGCTGTAAAGCCTGTCATCAGTATACTCTAGATCGGTGAGATCGTTCAAAAAGGCAAATGTGTGGTATTTTTGGGAAGTTGATGTCCAGCAGTTCCGAGAGGTCCTTTACTACACTAGACCACAGATCTGCAATTATAGGACACTCCCAAAACATATGTAAAAACGTGCCAGGTAGAGCATTACAGATGTTACATATAGAGCTCGGGGCATATGCTCTATGGATAGTTTTGTAATGGATCAGCTGGTGAGCTAGGGTCTTTGAGCTTTGAGAGAGATTTATCCATATTTCATCCCAGTCCAGTTCTTGATTGTATGTGGAGTTCTCTGTCCCATATTTTCTCTATGGCTAGCTGTCCAGCAGACTTATGTAATAAAGCATTGTAAACCAAAGAGACTCTGCCTCTTACATTGTTAGAGGGTTGAACCCATTTAAACAGTGGATGAATTATAGGTGGACGGTTGGCTGTTTATTCTTCAGTTGCATTTGCAAGATCTGGATTTTTCAAGCTGATGCTATTGTGATTGAAAGACCAACCAACCAGGGCTCTAAATTAACTTTTTTGATCACCAGCCAATGTGGCTAGTAAGTTTCTGAAGTTACCAGCCAATCAGAATTTCCACTAGCCACAGACAGATGAGACCCACTGAATTCATTTGATCAATTTATTAACTAAAGCTTTAAATTCATTTTACAGTGAAATTGGGAATGTATATCCAATTAAAATAATTACAATAATTAAACTTATGTACATACAAAACTTATTCTAACATTTCATTACTCCTCAACCCTCGCATACTATTCAGGGTCACATTTTTTGTACATAAAAAAATAACTTTAAAACTGATTTATATTCATGTGAACCCTGAATCTACAAAAATGGAAATATTTAACAACTTTCTAACCATGTTTTAGTGCAGATAATGCACAAAATTAAACACAAAACTATGTGCAGAGACTAATTATGGAATTATGGATACTGTGAAATGCTTAAACATCGTCCGAGCTCTCTGAACTGTCTTCGGACCCATCTAAATCAGTTCCATTTTTCCCTTTTCTCACAAAGTGTCACCATGCCAGATTCAATATATTCAAAATATCACCCTCCTCCCCTCCTTTGGCAGGCATATCTTTTCTCTTCACGGCCGGCTGTCCCAACCATCGCCACATTTTGTTAAGTGTTTGCGTCTGTATTTGTACCAATAACACGCTGTCAAATAATGCTCCCCCTTCTCAATGCATTCATTCACAATGATGGAGCAGAGTCACCTAAATAAAGACAGAAGTGTCCCAAATACAAAAATCAAATGGTGATGACACCCCATTTGTGCACGTTAAGCTAACTGCTTGTTAATACGATAAGTGTTTTATTACTTTGCATGTCTTCCAAAAGATAAAATAATCAGACGCAGGGTAGCAAAACATTATGGGCGTGAAAACGAAACTTAGAAAATCGGCTCGGCGCATGCACAAAGTAGCAATTCTCGACAAGTAGGAGAAATCGACTGAACACCGGCGTCTATCGTATTTCCAAACCAAGAGTGACCCACTCCCCTAGATCGGCAGCCTCGGTGGATGCGTTCCCATAGAAACTGCGCTCGCACGTCCCGCTCATCGACCGTATATAATAATTTCGCGTCCCGCGAAATAGATGGTAAAGTTCCTCATTTATCATCGACCAAGCCGGCTAGTGAGTTTTTTTTTAATACACGCCAAAAATAACTTTCACCCGCATTTGGCGGGTTGGGCGGGTGTTAATTTAGAGCCCTGCAACCAACATTGTATAAGTCTGCGTGCCATTAAACGCAGTGGCCTGCAAAACCCTTAGATCGGTTAGACACGTCTTTGCATTAAATGTCAGGTGCTGGGATTCTTTCTATGGGTGGTTGGGTGTAAAAAAAAAAAAAAAGACAAAAAAAAAACTTGTGAAACTAGAGCTGTCCCAAACGATTATTTTTCAAACGATTAATCTAGATTATTTTTTCGATTAGTCGACTAATCTAACGATTATTTTTTCAGTTACCGATTATTTCACATTACAACTTTTCACACATTATGGATATGAAGACATCTGTTGTTAATATATCAATTTTTTTTAAACATGCCACTTTTTCTTGCAAACATGGCACTTATATTGTGCAAACTGCAAAATAATGCATTCTGATGCCAAATGTAGCATCTCACAAATTAACAAAATAAATAATAAGTCACCCAGGAGGAATATACCAAAAATAAAAAATAAATACTCTTCAAACTCTACTACTCCTTCCTCCCTCTCTCTTTGTGCAAACTGAAAAATAATGCATTTCAGTGCCAGATGCAGCATTTAACAACAAAATGAATGTCACCCAGGAGGAATACACCAAAATTAAATCAACTTGTAATGCGTGTTTACTACTTGGAACTGGTTGCTACTAGATCGTGGAATTTCGACAGTCAACAGGTAGACTAGAACTACATAATGGCAGAGTATAAAATCCACCGTCCGGTGTTAGCAAATAGATTACACAGAAGCAACATGTGGGGACTGGTAGCGCTAACAGCTTTAAACACGGCAAACACGGGACCTGTTCTAGTCGTAATTAAAAGACGTAAATTTTCCGCCGGGAATATAACTAGACAACAACTCAACAGTCTAACGTAGGTCAGTTAGACACGTCTTTGCATTAAATTTCAGGTGCTGGGATTCTTTCTATGGGTGGTTGGGTGTGAAAAAAAAAGACAAAAAAAAAAACTGTGAAACCCACTACTATTCAAAGGTTGCACAGAAAGTCACACAGGGTCTTTACAGCTTAATCTGAACATCCACCTAACAGTTGAGTCAGAAGTGACTTGAAGTAGATTAACAGACTGAATTTAAAAAAGAAAAAAAAAGCTCAGTTTGCATATTTCTGCTTGATTGCTGCTGTCCAGCTTTCAGACTGCAGTGGTTTCTCTTGCCTGGCAGAAAAACTTATCCCCAAAGGTTGTGTTCCCACATGCATGCTTTTTGCATGTTACCCTTGCATGTACGATGGTGACTCATGACAAATCTCAGAGGTTAGCTGCAGGGGGTGGGGGGAACCAGTGGTTAACCAATGGAAATGTTTTGACTGACTACTCTTCATGTGCAGTCATGAAGGTTGCTGTCTGTTGAAGTTGAAGCCATGTTGTCCTCATTGTACCAAAAAAAAACAAGAATAAACAAATAAAAAAAATAAAAAAAACAAGAATAAACAAACATAAAAAAAACAAGATCTGAATTAATGTCAAAATCAAAAGAGGAGCAATATGTCTAACAATATATCTTTTGAGAAAAAAAAGCCTGCATAAATAGTTAAATAAAACTAAATAAGATAGTAAATTCAATTCAGCTGCATTACATGGAATGTGACATTATGTATCAGCACTATCAATATGAGTCAATCATAAGACGATCGCTTCCACACTACACTGAGATTTTTCTAAATAGTTCATTGCTTCCGTATCTGTACTCATGCAAGTTTCGGTCCCATTTATAAAACCAAGTCTTTGATGACAAATGGTGGGGGGAGGAGAAGAAAAGAGTGGTGAGTAGCGGTAAAGGGTAGACTGTCATCACTTCCCCTCATCTTAAAGTTCTAACACACTCTCCTAGTCACGCAGTGCCACTCTCTGAATGAACAAACCAAGAAAAACTTGCTAAGTGGGAAGTTTTTGTTTCAAATCAATTATCTTTAGATGTCACAAAACTTTCTCAAACATGGGAAACAGCAAAATTGTTTGTTGTTTTTTTTCAACCTGACAGCGACAGAGTGAACTGTGTAGCTGTGGGATCGCAAAAAGATATTATGACTCTCACATACTTGATGTTTTTAACCTCAGTGATGTCTCAAAATCAAAGTTCACTGTGATCTGAATGATGGGAACACAGCTACTGGGGAGGCGCAAAGGTCTTTGTTAGAAGAAACACCCTGGAACAACCTTTGCGTGTGGTTAGTAAAGCTGCAGGCCATCTGTGTGCATGTATATACCGTACGCACACACTATGTGCTACACACCACTTGGAAGCCACATCCATCTATATTCTTGAAACCCCTTCAAACCATATGTATGCGCAGACATTTAAATCTAAACACATACATTTTCAAATAACAGTAACAAGGACAAGCAGACTTAAAAACAGCTTTTTCCCTAAAGCCATAACCAGTCTCAATTCTGACACTCACTGATCATCCCTTTGGACAATCCCTATTCTTGTGCAATATCCAAAATTATGGCCAAAAACTGTTGTGTGCAATATATCCATTTACTTGAATTTACTTACACCTTATTTATCTATCACCACTAACACCATATATTATTCTATTTATTTTATTTACTGTAACAAAAACTGTTGCATCTTACACCCTTCCCTTATTGTACATACTTATTTATATTTTTTTAACATTTTTATTTTCTCTTTGCACTGTTTTGGTGGCTTTAAATCTCGCTGTACCATGTACAATGACAAATAAAGGCATTCTGATTCTGATTCTGATTTGACCCTGGGTCAAATTACACAGAAATGTGGAGGTCCTTCGTAGCACAAATACCTCTGAATGTCGGCAGGACAGATTTCAAGCAAAGGAATCAAGCAGGTCTTGTTTTGTGTCAATTAAGACTCCCGAGATGGATTAAAAGCATGTCTTATACTCTCAGAATTTGTGGATATGCAAGGGTTCTGCAAGAGGGATGGTAAAGCTCACAGAGAACTCACTGTGAATAAACATTGAATCTCCAGTAGAAAGACACAAACGTGCATGGTTGGTGAAACTGATTCCTGCCACTACCCTAGTTTCAATTGTTTTCAAAGAGCATTACAGAGCATTAAATTATTATCAATTCTGAAAATGTCACAAGCTGCACAGGTTTATTCTGCTGATTCCGTTTTTTAAAATGTGTGTAGTGATGTGTGTCCAACCTCGTTTTTGAGCTCAGCAATGTGGTCCCGAAGCTGATTGATGTACTGTCTGGAGTCAGAGTGATTCAGCTGACCCTGGATCAGCCCTTCCTCCTTCTAAAACCACATTGTACAAGATAAAATTTAGCTTTACGGTCACTTTTGTCAACAAAATGTTTTGTATAAAAATCCAAATTTTGTCTGCAGACACAAATTTTTCATACAGACACACAGACACACACACACACACACACACACACACAGACACACACACACACACACACACACCTGTATCTCCAGTTCAGCATTCTTCTGCCTGAGTTCAGCCATGGCAGCCATACTGTCTGCTTCCCTCAGTCGCACCGCCATCACCTCCTCTTTATTCTGCATACATCATGGATAGAGGAGGAAATGGGTCAGGAGAAAGAGGGAACATAACATTTCTGACATTACTGATAATAAAAATGTACCATCAACTGTTTCTGTCCTGTTATTTATATCAAGCTTTATTCTCTATCCCTTAATCTAGGCCTCCTGAATTGCATATCCATCTTCATCTTCCATCTTTGTTTTTCCATCCAGGTTCCCCTATCCCACTCCTGTATGCCCATATCTTCTATGCTGTATTAAACCCTACCGGAAAAATAATGCTCTCCCCATGAATTATCCTTCCTTCCTGTCCCTTCTCTTACGATCTCTTTCTCTATCTCTTTCCTCTCTATCCACACCTTGCAGTCTGACTCGGCTTGCTTTCTTTTCATCTCGTTGAGTTGGGCCTGCAGAGCTTTGTTCTGATTGCCCGACATCTGGAGCCGGTCTTGTAGTGCGGAGCGTTCCTGCTCGTGGCGACCGATCAGTTTGCTATGGATCTGGTTCTAGAGTGAAGGAAAAGTCAAATTAAAAAAAAGGCTAATCAAGTGTCGTCTGTCTGGAGGAGTGTTGTCACACAGTACTATGTGTCTGACCTGGCTTTCCAGTTGCAGGGCTTTGAGTTTGATCTCTCGGAGCTCAGCCTGGGCCTGCGCCTCCCTCAGTCTGACCGTCATCAGTTTGTCCTGCAACTCATTCATCGCATTCTTTTTTGGGGATTCCTTCCAGTGGCCTCCCCCACTACCAGTGCTGCTGCCACGGGACATATGATGCTGCAGGAACAAAGAGGGAATATGTGTATCTCTCCTGCACTGCAAAAAGTGAAATTTAAGTAAGAAGAAATATCTCAGATCAAAGGGATATATGCTTATTTTTTTGTCCGATAAGATAGTTCTCATGTTAGACTGTTTCACTTGTTTTAAGTGTTTCTGTCCTTACTTATCTAAATAAGATATTACAGCTTGTTACTGAGATTTTATGACCCGTTTTGAGTAAGTACATGCTTGAAGTTTCCAAGCTGGTTTCAAGAAACACAAGGCCTAGTGCATACCACTATGTCAAGATAATGGCTCTAGCATTTACTTAATTCAAGAATATTTTTCAATATATTGAGAAAATAGGCCACGTGTATTTAATTAGAATCAAGAAAAATGTACTTGTTATTAGTTAAAATACACTAATTCTAAGGTATTTGTGGGTTAATTGAGATTAGATATTTTTACTTGTTTTGAAAAATCTTGACAAGCCACATTTTCTTGTTCCATTGACAGATAATTTTGCTTTTTTGAAGCAAAATACACCAAATTTTTGTACTTTTTTTTTCTTGTTTTTGAAAGCTGGCTTTTTGCAGTGTGACACTACATCACTAGAAAATGATTAAAGAGCACATGTGAGTGATATAAGGGCACAGCAGCCATTTGTGTGTTTTACCTGCCAGCGCTGGTTGAGCTCCGTCACACTGTCCTGCATCTCTCTGAATGAGCGCAGCGTCTCCAGCTCCCTCAGCTTCATCTGCTTCACCTCTTCCTGCAGAGCTGCCACGTTGTTCTCATCCGGCAGGCAATTGCTCCTCTGGATGGACAAATATCACAGCCGTACAGTTTAGCAAGATTAACAGACCAACAGCGAGATTAAATAACCAACACACAGACATGAAAGTGGATTTGTGAGGCTATACGTCGGCAAATGTTTTAGAATAAAAAGATGATAAAAATGTTTTTGTTTTTTTTAAGTCACTGACCAATTTCAGTAATACACACAAAGTATATTGTTTGTTTAGGGAAAATTGGAAGCAGGTACTTTAAATGCCAAACATTATTGTGTTTGGTCATCTTGAGGTGAAGCAATAGCACTAAACACAACCACAGATTCGTGTGGTCAGTCATTAACTCATCATGGGTCAGCAGTGTTATGATGATGCACTCTGAGGGAGACCAAAATGTTAGAGGTAAAAAAATCATCCATCCAATAGTTTGAGTTATTTGAGTTTGCACTGAAGCGAGGGAGAGCGACCCACTAACATACAGAGACACACGCAGCTACATTTACAGACGCAAAGGTGGTTACGAAGTAGGAATTTTGGGACTATTACAACACTGAACAAAATTAAAGTCCTGACTGAGGAATATTTTCTTTTTTTGACTTTCACTATTATGTCCCAGTGAAAATTACACAAGGGACTCTTCAATCCATCAGCACAGGAAGTCAAACTAAAAGCCAGAAAACTCTGTCAGTCTCGCTTCGTGTTACACTTACACAGTTTAAGTCATCGGTTAGACAATAACACATGACACATTTCCGGACGCACATTCTTTCCGCTCAGTGTTAATCGTGTTCGTTCTCACGCAGCGAAATGTGTGTGTGGCGGCGCACCTTCTCCAGGTCGAGCACCTTGTCTTGCATTTCCTTCAGCGCTCCGAGCAGTTCGGCCTCACGCAGCCGAGACCGTTCCAGCTGGGTGTGCAGATTGCTCACAAACTGCTCCGTGTACTGAAAACAAACAGCACCATGTTAAGCACCTATATTGTGGCGCTGGTTTCAACGGCGTTGGTTATCAAATTAGAACGTTAGAACAAGTCGGTTTGTTGTACTTTCTCATCTACTAAATACAAACAGTCATATGCTTGGGTCAGCTTTCCGTTTACTGTAATACACAGAGCAGAGGATGCTAATGTCAGCGCTAGCGGTTGAACTCACAAAGTTTCCCTTAGTGTTTTAACAGGTGCGAATTCTGCCACATCTCTTTCTGTTTCTTTTTTCTGTTAAAGACAAAAACAGCCACTGTTGCACTTCTCAAGTCTTTTCTCTCAGAAAGCTGAAATTGTCACTGAGCAACAGATAAACGGTGATGATAACTTTGATTCCTGGCCACAGCTTAAAGGGATAGTTCGCCTCTTTTGACATGAAGCTGTATGACATCCCATATCAGCAACATCATTTATGAACATCTTCTTACCCCCTGCTGCGTCCTGTGAGCAGAGTTCCAGCCTCGTTTTGGTGTTGATGAAGGTAGTCCGGCTAGTTGGCTGGGGTTTAAAAAATAAAGGGTTTTGCTTCTCAAAACAATATGCGTTCAAAAGAGTAATACATTTGCATCACAAAATCATTAGCCAGAAAAAGTCAGACCTCACAATCGCTTGGCGCTAGTTTCTCTCCCTTCGTATCACTGCCTGCTGTGCAGACCGTGCAGACCGAGCAGTAAACACCGTAACAGGTGCAGCTATCGCTAGGTGGCTGAACGCATTGATATTTTCAATTCAATTAAATTTTTATTTATATAGCGCCAAATACCACAAATGTCCTCTCAAGGCACTTAGAAAATAAAGTCCAATTCAAGCCAATTGGAATTCAATTAATTGTAATCATAAGTATTCATAAAATAATCCAATTCGTTCATATAAAGCCAATTCATAAAACAATTTCCTAGCTAAGGATATGAAGGGAGAGAAAATAGCGCCAAGCGATTGTGAGGTCAACACCAAAACGAGGCTGGAACTCGGCTCACAGGACGCAGCAGGGGGTAAGAAAATGTTCATAAATGATATTGCTAATATGGGATGTTATACAGCTTCATGTCAAAAGAGGCGAACTATCCCTTTAATGCGTTCCGGGTAATTTCTTTAACGAATACACCCAGAGCATCAAATGTCACCTGCCAATAAGATACGAGTGCAACGATCTAAATAATTTTGTATTCATATGTCTGTGTAAAAATCTTACTCAATCAACCCAATTTAGTCGGCTCACTGATTCAGTGTGTCGTCAGAATATAGAAAGCCACGGCAGATTTTCACGTCACCACATCAAGGTGAAACTACTCAGATGAGAGCAGCAGAAAAAACAGAGTGGAAACATACTTTCCTATGAGCTAAAATACAACATCTTCAAATTAGGCAAGTGCATAGCGTGAGTAGAGATTCACAATTTGTCATACTGGGTTTTTCAGTCTTTGTTATCAAAGGCGACTGTGCGTGTCTGGAGGCGTGTGAACCCTGGGTGGGTGAAGGGCGCCAGCAATCTGAGCCAGAATGAAAATCACCTTCACGATGATGTACTTCAGAGAGATAAATCAGTTACTTTTTCCCCTTTTCTTTCTATTTGATTTTTTAAAGAAAACTCGTTTAACATACTTTCTCTTGATTGACATCCTTAGGATTTTACCTAATCTTTTGCTTGCTCTGTACACCGTCACACACATAAGAGTGAGCTGTTGAGGTGACTGTGAATTTTAACTGAAAACCAGTGGTTAACAGCACTGTCACAAAGCTGTGTTTTTGTGATAGTAGGACAAACAGCAGATGTATTTTGAAACTAACACATATACAGTACTGTGCAAAGGTATTGAAGCACCAGTCATCTCTTAATGATTTTGCTTTCAAGGTTCTTGACCTTTTTCAAACCTATCAAAATGGTCTTTTGCAAAAGTTCTGCTGGCTTTCAAAGTCTTTTAAAGGCTTTCTTGCATCGTTTTCAGTCCAGTCTTTGCACTTGACCATTTTCAGAGCTATTCAATTCAAGTCAATAATTTCTTTATTATCCCAGAAGGGTAATTATATTGCTGCAGTGTTCATTATCATTAAAGATATTCTATTGTTATAGATAGATGACAAAATGAAATATCAATCAGCTGACAAATATGTGGAAGTGTTTGTTTTTTGTTAATCCACTTAATAGTGACCAATGAATCAATAAAACAAAAAGGCACCCAACTCAAAAGGATGAACCAGCGTTGTATCTACACATAATAAGACAACACAGAAAAGATCCTGTCTTAAACTGTATCTTTAGCCACTTTGTTTCTGACAGCTTGTCAAAAAGACACATCATTTGTTTTTGTTTTTTTGTAGTTTTCTGTAGTTGCATCTATAGGAAATGCACAGTTTGACAGGCATAAAACTGTATTTTTTTTCTCCAAAAATATGATTCCCAAAGAGCTACTATCTGAAAACTTAGATTATCTCAGCAGGATGTGCAGTACTCACTGCATGTTCTAAAGTTCGGTTCAGGTGCAGACTTTATTATTACGTAAGGTAGGCTTAAGCACTGTGGACAAGGGACAGGCTAAACAAGGCGAGGCTGCGTTTCAGTTTTATGCTCCTAAAATCTGGAACAGTCTTCCAAAAGATGTGAGACAGGCCTCAACTCTGACCATGTTTAAATCCAGGCTGAAAACAGTTCTATTCAGCTGTGCATATGACACCTGAAAGTGTTTTATCTGCACTCTTCGCTTTTAAATTAATTAATGATTATTTTTAATGTTTTTTTTATTTTACATTTTTTAAATGATTATTTTTATTATTATTATTATTATTATTATTATTTTTAATGATTTTATTGCCTTGTGTATGAATTGTGCTCTATAAATAAAAATGCCTTGCCTATTATAACTCAGACGGATGTTACAGCATAATGAAAATAAGGCTTATTATCTTAGCATCTTTTGTCTCATCAAACATGGAAAATGACCTCTTCTTTTCTAAGCTAAAGAAACAAAATACAGTCAGACATATCTTACATCAATGTGCGTGTTGCTGTTAGCTACCTCAGTTGATACCACAAATAAGTCAAAGTAGCTCTCTCAAAACGAACCTTACCATGTAACTGGTGTTTTCCCTGCTGAGTCTGAGCCCTGTACTGGCTGCTCTGTTTTACTCTGACTGTTTTTTTTTTACTTTGACTGTTTTTTGTCATATGATCCCCAGCTGTCTGTGTCACCCTGCATGTCAGCACCACCACCGGCATCCTTGCTGATGCATTTTGATGCACATGCTTCAAGAGCTTTACGTTACAGCACGTGTGTTTTTTTAAAATCCTTTTTTTTTTTGGAATTCAGGACTTAGATGCTTCTTTCTGGAATATCATGGGATAGACGGAGTGTTTCCCAACCTTTTTTGGCCTGAGTATCCACTCACACATACAACGCGTGCGATGATTCTCCAAAAGTAGAGCAACACAATGGTTATTACATGAAAATCATTTTATTTAATATCCTTAACTTGAACATAAAATTCTCAGGCTTTCTCTCTCTTTTTTTTTAACCTCAGTTGAATTCAACATAAGAATAAAAAAACATTTTCTTGAAATATAAATAATTAACCAAAATAGTATAAATACTAAATCAAAATAATCTTCCTATCTAACTTAAACAAGTAACATTTCTCTTTTTTTTTTATTAATATTTACAAAAATATTTAAATGAATATTAAAATAATAATAATAATAATAATAATAATTAAAAAAAAACTCCCTGTGCACCCTGTACCCCCGGTTGGGAAACACTGGATAGAGGTTGGGACAAACTAGTCATACGGGTTAAAACACCCCCTGATTGGAACTCACCTACCTACCCAACCTGGGCCAGTAATCACACCAGTGCCCGCAGCTTGATCAGGTCACAAAACTCACAAAAAGAAATGACATGAAAGCTTGTGTAAGAGGGTTCAGGCTGTGTGTAATAAAGATGGTCATAACAAATATTGAATTTAAGCTTGACAAAATTGTAAAAACAATTCTTTGCCTTTAAATACTGTTTTTCCATTTATAACAGAACATGTTTCAATAAATCACTGTACCTTTCCCGTTTTTCTGGAAATATTGATTTTTTTTCCCCCTTCCCTGACGCCATAGACATATTTGTAAGATGACTCTGTCAGTATAAATTGTCTCAAATAAGTTCAGGAAGCATGAGGTATCAAATATTAACACGGGGATTGGCCACCAGAGTCCAGTCGAGACAACATTGAGAATCTTGATGATCAGGACTTTACACAGCGGTTCAATTCTCCCATCACAAAATCTTGGTTAAGGGTGGTCCAATCAAATATTAGAGTGTGTGACTTTTCTTTTGGGCCAGGCAGTGTATAAATAAGTGTCTGAAGACGTTTCAGTAGTACTGTACTTACGTGTTCTGAGTGAACGAAGCAAATTAAACTAAGAGAGGCTCCTTTCTGCTCTTCACAAACACAATGTGATTTTATCTTCCAAGTTGAGTAGCAACATGTTGCAGCGGATCATACGTTCAGCCTTCTGCAAATTTAAAATATTTTACATTCCAGTCGTGGAACCAAGATAAATTCAAAAATACTTGATTGAGGGTACAATTCCTTCACATGCCTTAAAAAATATTAAATCTCTCCTGAAAACAGTATATTTGCAGTTGGCTCATCCAACTAAACCCATCCAAGTTGAGTGGTCAGGGTGGTTTGGGGTTAGTGGGACATAAAGTAAAATGATAAACACCTTGTATGTGGGCAGAGTTGGACGATCCAACTTCCATCTTTAAGCAGGGTGAAGCAAGAGGCTACTCGATTAAACGGCCATTGCTTTGTGAGCATTACGATAGTTCACATTGACTAATTATTGCTAAAACTGTCAAAATGTACTATTTTTACAACTGTTGGTGGTTGAGGTGGAACTTTTAACTACATGATATCATGTTAGGAAGCTTGTAAGAAATCAACTCTTCCAATAAATGCGTGTTTTGAATGTGAAATCTGAGTGTGCAAAGCATTTAGCAAATGTCTGATTAAAGTATTAGAATACACTACATTGTATGATGACTTGCTTTGAGCTGGTGAGATACATTACTTGAAATTTTCTTCATGGAAACAACAAAATAACAGAGATGATTAAAAGTCATACATCAATTATAGTTAGAATTATATTACATAATATATATATTATATAAATAATTATATTAAAGTCCTGCATGTGGAAATGAAAGCGAACACTATGAAAAGTTTATCAAACAAGGAAAAAACACAGAAAAAAAGATGCTGGATGCTCAGAAAAATGGTTAGAAAACGTTAGTTGGTTATAGCTGGTTTTCAATCCTTTCTAAAAAAAATTGCAGCAGGTGAGCAGTATCTGAAAGAGTACAGCTGAACACATGCAAGTGTTAAAAGAGCTGGGCAGCTAATGAAAAACTAGAGCTAGAAAGATCTGGAAAAGGCCTTGCACCCGTTTCATCTCAGCACAGATGAAAAGCACATAAAAATGTTGCATCATGGATTTCTGAGTGACACAAATAATCTGTAAAGCACTTTGAAACTACTGCTAAGAGTACTGCCATGGCCATGTTTTCTTTGCAATGGAGAATTCAATTAACAAGTGATCTGGAATGCAAATTTTGTATACAAGTTGACTTGACCGGACATTAACTCAGTAACTCATGAGTCACAAATGTGTGTTTTTGATCTAATGTGGTCTACAAAGGTCCAGGAGGGACAGCAGGGAAGCATTTAAACTTTGATAACATTAAACGCCACTTAAATGTTTGCCCAAATAACGACCCTGACCTTAACAGCTTTAAGAAAGGTCCCAACTGGAGAGAGTTTGGATGGAAGATTAGAATGAGGTACTTCAGGACCCCACAAATGACATCAAAATGGAGCAATACCTCAGGGCAGTGTTGGAGGGGATGTGGTATGGTGGGGGACCATGCACATATTTTTTGGGATTGCCCGATTCTCTCAGGTTACTGGCAAAATGTACAAAAAGAAATAAAGAAATGCTTATTAATAGACTTACCACTAGAACCACCATATTTTATTCTAGGGGTACTACCAGATGGTCTTGAGGAAAATGATGACACAGATTTATTACCAACACTTCTCTTGATTGCTAATAAAGTTATTACAGCCTCATGGTTGCAGCCACAACCCCCAACAATTGCACAATGGAAAGACAGAATCCAAGAGGTTTATAATATAGAGAATTTGACAGCATTTTTACACTTAAAAACAGAGGCTTTTATATGGAAATGGACAAGAATTGCCCTACATTTTCATTTAATATAGTAACAATCACTAATATTCCTATCTATTTTTACTTTTATATTCTGTACTGTTATTTTATTGTATTTCTTTTTTTTTTTTTGGTTTTCATATGAATAACTAACTTCTGAGAATACTGGTTTGAATTTGTGGAATGTTGTCATCTGTGGAGTATTTTTATACCTGTGGATATACCTGCTCTGTTTTGTCCTGTGCTGTGGATTTAATGTAATGTATGACTGCAATTTATAAATGAAAATAAAAAGAAGTTCCAAAAAAAAAAAAAAAAAAAGAAAGGTCAGCGGTTCTGTGAGCACATATTATCATCAAAGAAACAGACCATTTTCGAAGATAACCTTACTTTCTTGGGGAAGACTGTTGTGAAGCTGGAGTCAACAGACCGTTAGCTTGGCTAACGCTGGAAGAAGGCGGAAACAAAAGCTTTCTGTCGATTCATTTACCCTCTGCTGTTGCAGGTCTCTGATGGCGTCCTGGGCTTTCTCGAGGCTCTCGTTGGCTGTGTTGTACTGCTGCCTCACCACAGCCAGCTCCCGCTTGATCACATAGTTTTCCTCGGCTTCCTGTGCTCTTGTCACCTGACCCTGTAATTAGCACGCCAGAGGAGCACAAGGGTTCCAACTTTAAAATGCAGGCAACGTAAGAATAAAGAGCAACAGTGAGGAACGCAGTGTTTTTAGGTTCAGGGGAACTTGGATATATGTCATGAAGCAGGTTTGTTATGTCTTCAATGTAAGATATTCGGAATAGGGCTTTTTTTTCTTGCAAACTTGTTAGATAACAAAATCAGTGCCACTCATATCAGGGATTTAAACATGAAGCATAGCCAGAAGGCTTCATTCCAAACATGAATGGTAAAGAGAGAAAAAAAATTAGCCTGGTTCAGTCAGAACATAAAGTAACTGCCTGCCAGTGCCTTTCCCCTTCATTAACCTCATCTTATACACGAAAAAAGACAAAAGACATGACTGTGGACGACCAAGAGGAAGCCATTATTATTCAAATCCTGTGGAGGACTACACCTGCTTATTTACCTGGATTCTATTTCTAAAAGAAGCTTCAATCCTTCAATATTTGAAGGTCTTTAGTCTTATTAGTGACCCAATCAGTCTGCTGGCAGCAGCATCATATTAAGCACAGAATATTTTTATCTAACTTTTGGCAAGAAAGCAAATGGCACATTTCCCCAGTTACTGCACATTTTGGTGAACTAAAGGCATATCGAATGAAAACTTGATCAACCTCAACTTATAAAACATTGGGACGATATGGATGATGAAAAACAGAACAAAATGGAGTGATTCCTACATTTATTTTGACTTTCATTCCACTGCAGACAGTTTAAAGGTACTTCATGTTTTTTCTAGTCAGCTTGATCTCACTAGTTAATATACAGCGATTCACTATGTGAAAATCACAGAGATTTTAGGGCAACATATGCTGCCTTCAAAACGAAAAAGAACACACACACACAAAAAAAAAAAACATTCTACACTTCGTACAAAACAATGGCAGAAGAAGAAGAGGGTACAGGTACTGGATTGGCCAGCCAACAGTCCTGACCTGTCACTAATATAGAGTATGTGGAGAACTTTAAAAAGGAAAGAAACTGAGAAGATGCGTTTGCCTTTTCTTCCTGCAACACCTGAAAAGCTACCTGTTGGCATCGTCAATGCCAGCATGTCTTTTAAAGTGATACTCCGGAGTAGATTCAACCTGGGGTCATTTGAACCGTGATATCCAGCCAAGTAGCCCACCCGCAGTTTTTTCGATATTGGCTGAACATCAGCTGAGTTACTGAGTTATCCCGAATAGCTTCGTACAAGGATTAATGGACCCTGGCAGTATCTCCAAAACTACCACACTAAAATCACATGCCATGACACCAAACTTCTACAGTAGTACAAATATGGTCTGTACTCACCAAACGATGCATTTGGAAGTTTGAAAATAGTCCAGGAGTTTATTATTATCAACACAAGCCTGATAGCTTCTCTGCAGCTAAAGCTGCGTTGACGTCACTTCAGAGAGCTGGGAGCTTCAAAGTAAGATGAGGGTTGATCTACTACTGTAGACAACAAAGCAAGGCTTCTCAATTTCTCCATTGATAAAATAATTTCACAACTCTACAACATAAAAATTCATAAAAAATCATGTAGAATATAGCATATACTTTGTTGTCTACAGTAGTAGACCAACCCTCATCTTACTTTGAAGCTCCCAGCTCCCTGACGCAGCTTTAGCTGCAGAGAAGCTATCAGGCTTGTGTTGATAATAATAAACTCCTGGACTATGTACAAACTTCCAAATGCATCGCTTTGTGAGTACAGACCATATTTGTACTACTGTAGAAGTTTGGTGTCATTACATGTGATTTTAGTGTGGTAATTTTGGAGATACTGCCAGGTCCCATTAGCGCTTGTACTAAGCTATTCGGGATAACTCTGTAACTCAGCTGATGTTCAGCCAATATCGAAAAAACTGCGGGTGGGCTACTTGGCTGGATATCACGGTTCAAATGACCCCAGGTTGAATCTACTCCGGAGTATCACTTTAAGCACTGTGAGAAAGAATTGCAACATTACAAATCTTCACAATCCCTATTTTTTTTTTAATTTGTAATGTGATGCAGGTCTGAAAAGCAAAAATGTGTGTGTGTTAACAAATCAAATTAATGTGACAAGAAAAAACATGAAAACTCTTTGCTTCATAGTGTCTGCAATAAAACAAAAGTCACAGTAAATTTAAGAAACACTGCTTTTTTAAATTTTTTTTAAAAAAAAGAGCCTTTTCAACACCCTCCCAACTAATTATGATTTAAGGTTGTGACATTAATGGTAGCAAAAATGACAAACTTTGACATGCCACATGCAGGGACTGTGCAACCTTGTATCGTCATAACACTATGTGCATTCAGGGATAACACAATGGTTTTGTGGGCTGAGCAAGTTAACAACAAAAACAATCTTTCATGCGTATTTGTCAGGTTACGGGTAAAAACAGGGAGAGAGGCAGTGCAGGAGAACAGAGCAGGTAGGTGTGAGTAGGACAGAGGTTAGCAAGATCTGTTGGAAAGTGGTTTACAGTACTCTACCTGTATCAATCTGTCTGCCAGAGCGGCACTCTCCTACAACGCAACCAAGGAGAGGAACAAGAGGATGAAAATAAGTGATGAAGAGAGTGAAAAACAGTGGGACGCCAGGAAGGATAAACAACGAGAAAAACTCACGAGACAATTAAAGGGAGAATTACAAATGAAATCAGAGGTTGAGGGAGCAAACGTTGAGTAAAGAGGACGTGTTTGTGAGCAAGAGAAGAGGCAGCAATGAGATCTCTCTGAGAAAAAGTACATGACAGAAGAGGAAACGTTAAAAACCTGAAGACTTTAACAGCAGAGTGCTGGAGAAAACATCCACACCCACACATACACATACATACATACATACACGAACAAGCACTGCAGGGGAGGGAACTAAAAAACAAGTTTAGAAGTCATTACAGTATTAAACTAAAGTCCTCCCCCAAACTAATCTGGATATTTTGCTTCAGTGATGCTGCTGATTTAAATTAGAATTGAGATGACATGGGAGGCCGTTCTTTTACCTTCTCCAGAGTCTCAATCCTCTGCTTTAGCAGTCTGTTTTCTGTGCGTAATCTCTGAGAGAAGTTAGAGAAGAAAAGTACCGAACATTTATTATCTATGAAGCTTTTTATCACAATATCTTGTCAAGCATCAATATAGAAAACACACGCACCTTAATCTCAATTTGTTCCTCCATTTCTTTGTTCTTGATTGCGGTGTATTCTTTCTCAAGCCTGAAAAAAGGGAAAAGGACAAACTCATCTCATTAGTGTTTTGCTTCACCGATTGGGGTTTCATTCAAATTACGATGCTCGTAAAGCAAACATCACAAAGAGGAAAATGATTTTTCCCAATTTATCGCAGCTCAGAAAAACAAAACAAGCACGCATCACTCAACACCGGATGCGAGTGTGCTTCGGTGTGAAAGTCAAAGCATTACATGAAGCCTCTTCGGCCTCTGGTCTCACAAAAGGTTCGCCGAGTAATAAGCATTCTTACTTCCTCATCCTCTTGGGGTTGTATTTGACCTGGTAGGCCCTGAGGATCAGCTTGTCGGGGCAGCTGTCAAACTGGTGGGGAATCACCTTCTGGAAATGCTGGTAGACCCAGAGGGAAAAACACATGCGACAAAGATGCTCATTAAAATTCTATGAAGAGGCAGACAGACACAGTTTAAATAACCAAAGAAGAACCACCATGGACCTGCATGTGGAAATACACCAGCTGCTATGTCTGTGGAGCAACGATTGCTAGAATATGCTGTGATTCAAAGGCAAAAAAAAAAAAACCTATGTGCTTCCAATCTAATTAAAAAAATGTATCTAATTAACTGATTCATATCATGTTTAATACATTTGCACTTCAGGAAATGAGCAGTGTGTATCCAAGTATCTATTTTTAAGTTATTAGTTGCATGAGTGTTAAAAATTTAGTGCCAGGAAAGAAAGAAATAAAAAAGTCAAATAAAAAACAGGAAATATCTGCCAAGAAATAAATACTTTATATACATATAAAGTCAAACGTATCAGCAGTATCTGCAAAATCCCTTTACTTTCACATATTTTCATCCCATTATATTAAAGAGCAAAATGACAGTTCATTAGTTTGATGGTAGGTGATATGTTTTCAATAATCATAATTATAAGATTAAAGAATTATTCATCCATCATTTATAATGTCGTCAGAAACATCAATGATACATTTCTAGCTGCTCAGTGACTAGGACTGGCCATTTTTTACATCATTTATGTAAAAGAGTCTCAAAATCTAGCTTCGTTTGATTGAAAAAAAAAAAGTTAAAATGCTCTTACATCTTACAGAATAAACAATTGTTCATTTGAATAAGAAAGAAAGAGAATAACGACCGTGTGACTCCCTAAGAGCTGGCAGGTACAGTGTACTAGAATTCTTCAATTGAAGATCAGACACTATGAACAAGTTTGACTTTTAATGAGCGTTATGCATTACTGTTAAACCTTCTGCATTCAGATCATAGATGATATACCGAACGGGCAAAATCTTTTGTTTTAGAAATCAAGCTCCACGAACAGGGATCAAAAATCAACACCGCAGCACTGTTCAATTCTGTATATAATAGAGGTAAACCAGCACGTTGAATGAGAGAAGCTCAGATCTTAACTTAGCTGCTCAGGAAGCTCGCGTGCAGAGGGGAAATTGGGACGTGGAGCTTTTGTTTTGTGGCTGAATCTGTAACATGACACTAATTTCTGCAGAAAGTAACACACAGCTGCAGTTGTTTACCTGTGACATGGCCTCCATGTCCAGCTGAATGAGGTCAGTCTGGTTGTACTGCAGGATGGCCAGGCCCACTCGGAAGATAATCTCTAGGCCCTGAGGAAAGGTCAAACATTTGTACATTTTTGCATTCACAAATTAAAGATACACAGACAAAGCACGTCTCTCTGTAGATTCACAAATGTTTCCTACCTCATACATGAAAATATCGAAGATGCGTGTGGCAACAGGTAGTGGGAGAAAGGTGAGAAAAAGGGTGAGGAACCAGGACGACGCGTACATGGATGTGTGGAAACTCTGAGAGCGGAAATGAACGTTCAGTTCGGGAAGTTGCTCCTGAGGAAGCAGAACGACACAACTTCAAGCCTCAAAATGCTAAATAGAAGCCCCAAAAAAACGTACCAGAGAAGGAAGTGCTGCGAGGAAATGTAAAACAGTGTTTTGCTGCTCCCTTGTGGACAACAGTCACAATGCAAGTTTGTATAAAGGATCTCCCGCTTCCTTTTTACCTGTAGCAGATATTCAAACTGGTAGATGCAGAGGCCGAGCTCTGCCATGCTGGGTTTGAACAGTTCCCTCAGACGGTACTCTTGCATTAGACGCACAAAAACACAAAATGCCTCCTCTTCTGGCATCTGGGAGAAGGCAAGAGGGGGGGAGTGATGCTGCTTATGCTGAACTGTTTGTGACACAATGGCTCAAATTTTTGAAAGAAAACCTCTAGAGACAACAACATTAGAATGCAAGAAATCTACTGGGACCTGTCACCGTTAAAGTAATACTATGTAACATTTCTACCTTAAAATAACAGCTTGAAAAAAATTGTGCGACTAGAATGAGTTTTAATATTACGATTGGTCTGTCTCCTATGCCCTTCGGGGGTCTGAGTTGGAATAACTGCGCTATGTAACTTTGCTGGACCGGCCCGAGAGCTGAGCGGAAAAACTTCGATTTGCTTTCTGGCACACCTACTGCAAAAACAAATAGACCCCTCTCACGCTCCCAGGTATAAGGCTAAGCTAGCGCAACATTGTCAGTACGATCATCATGGCAGAGGCACCGAAGAAACAGAAGAAGACGTTGACTGATGAAGCAAGGGATAGAAAGAGAGAGGCCGACAAAGCAAGAGACCGGACTAGAGTTGCTCTCGGAACAGCTTTTACTCGTTGGCGAGAGCTGAAAGAAACATTTGGATACAAGTTCGATTCAGAGCTAGCCACCTTTCTGCTGGATTAGTAAGTAGCTTATTTGCTGCCATGCTTTGTGCTGTGTTGTACTTGCTTGATGTTTCACTGTGTTCGGAAAGTGACTCGCTAGTTTGTTATAACTGAGGAAAAATATTTTCAACTGATTTCGCTAGGTTTAGCCGCTAGCAAGACCTCTCGTTAGCGATGTTAGCAAGCTTGCTATATCACGCTTGAACATTGATGCTAGATATACTCTCGCGTACGCTTCTTTGTGGTGTTATTGTGATCGCTGTGTGGCTTACTTGCCACCCGTGAAACGTGAAAGGGTGTTGTATTTACGAAAGTGTCGTAACCGTACATTACCTCCAAGCCTGTAGGGGGAGCTCCATAATGGGCTTTTTGAGAAGTTACATAGTATTGCTTTAAGCTCAGACTCCCAATGTTGATTCTTCATGAAAAATAAGAAGTATGGGTAAAATTTGACAGTTACCTGCATTAGAAGCAATCCAACGATAAAAGCACTGCCCTGGCAGTATCCCACCTCACGATCCACCAGAGAGTATGCCTGGAAAACACCAACAGGCATTACAGCATTACATTACTTTTGCTTTGTTGTGTGCTTGTAGAAAAATGACATCTGTAATCTGGACTGAACATTCAGACTGCAAGCAATGGGATGAGCAAGTCACCAGAGATCTCTTCATTTCCTGACCAGTTCAGCTACAACAGACCTCAACTGATCTGCGGACAATCAACAAGCTGGTTTCCATGGTGGTTAACAGCACGTTTCCACAAGTCGTGTGTCTCTGTATTCTTTTTCTTTTCTTAGGAACAAAATCAAATCAAGGATGGACGATAATTAAAATCATTTATATAGTTCCAGTTTACTGCAGGATGAGCTGTTCAAAATGACAAAATGACACTCTGGTTTCAGGATGTCGTTCTGAAATAACACACTTCATTGTTTGAGCAAGATTATCGGAAAAAAGGGAGGAATATCACGTTGCTAGTTTCTTCAATATGAGAATTCGCTGCTTTTGTCAAATTTACAATCTCTGTAATCAGTATATTATATATAAATCATATATATTAAATTACTGTAAATCAATAAAATGAAAAAAATTACCCTTTTGGAGATTACAAAAGTATTTCTCCACCCAAAACAATGAATCCTACTTGAACATCATACTGATGGCTGGAAAAATGCTGCTGAACTGGAGTTTGTGTTGGTAACACTGAGTGAAAGAAGTAAAGAGGTAAAAACGAAGAAGACTGACAGCTCGCAGCCAAGGATATAAACTGTTAGAACAATTAAAAACATGTATAAATAATATTAAAAAAAACATTTCAAGTAAAGGCAGGCATTTAACATGTTTTTTTAAACTTCAACATAAGCACAAAATGTTTTGGTGACCGTCTTTAACCCTTCGGCCAAATATTTCCAATCAGGGCTAAATGTGCAGCGGCCAGAAGACCGGAAACCTTTTTTCTGCTTTTTGACTTGCGTCAAAAAATAAAATTGCAACAGAGAAGGGTCTTTATTTATACTTCTGGAACTGAATTGATGTACCAGTTAAGATTATCATCATTATTACCAGGGAATGAAAACTGAGGAACCTTTAGGATGTTATCAACTAATGTAGGCCCAGTGCAATCACTTACAAATTAATGGCAAGTTTTTCTCCACAAAGCAGCCGTACCTTGACACCAGATAGTCTCTTTTTCCTTTTACCACTTTTCTAGCTGAGCTAAATGTTCTATTTACCCTTTTCAGGTATTGCAAATTGATAACTTTGGATCCTTTTAACTTACAATGAAAAACTTCCAGAATGAAGTCAAGCTGGTGTCTGTGGCTGTGCCGATCCGTATGTGCATGATCCGTTTACTCACCGTTTTATTATGAACGTAAAACCTAACCTTTCATTTGAGAACAGAGACTTCAGAAATAGTTTTCTAACAGAAATAGCTTTTCAGGCCATATCCAGGCTAAAGGATGACCGCTGTTGTGAACGACCCAAACTGCAGTTTTCTAAGATTTGTCCAGACTTGACCTTCGATGTTTTGCTATAAAAGGTCACCGTGGTGGCAGCTTATTAGACACTGCTGTGAAAACCTGTCATAACTCTCCTGTATCCATGTCACTAAATGTTTAAGATATTCCCTCAAGGAGCTCCTAAAAACATCTGGTTTATGATGATGGGGTGGACAGACAACCTGAAAATGATTCCTCTGGCCACACCTGTTACCAACACAGAGGATTGCAGCACAGGTCTTGCCTTTTTCTTCGAGGCTACCCATCAACCCGTGATGAAATGCCCGCACTCACCTTCATGACGTTGAAGAGGACTTCCTGCCCCAGGCTGTCCTGCCCTTTGAAGAACTCGTGCTCGGGGTAGGTGCGGGCAATGTCTCTGCGGATGAGCTTCTCACAGGGGGATGACATCTTCAGCAGCTCAGAGTACTGATTCTTCACCGGCATGTCGGTGGCATTGCCCAGCAGCTGCCAGACGATGGCGCGGAAGTGATGGGGGATGCCCTTCCTGATCAACTCCTAGGGGCCAGAGAGACAAAGACATTCAAGATGGATTTCTACATTTGTTTTAAATGTACTGAGAGATGCAAATTTGAGGGATTAAAGGGATAGCTCGCCTCTTTTGACATGAAGTTGTATGACATCCCATATTAGCAACATCATTTATGAACATCTTCTTACCCCCTGCTGCGTCCTGTGAGCAGAGTTCCAGCCTCGTTTTGGCGTTGATGAAGGTAGTCCGGCTAGTTGGCTGGGGTTTAAAAAATAAAGCGTTTTGCTTTTCAGAACAATATGCGTTCAACAGAGTAATACATTTGCATCACAAAATCGTTCTCCAGGAAAAAGTCAGACCTCACAATCGCTTGGCACCATTTCTCTCTCCCTTCGTATCACTGCGTGCTGTGTAAACTGTGCAGACCGAGCAGCAAACACCGTAACAAGTGCGGCTATCGCTAGGTGGCTGAACGCATTGATATGAAGGGAGGCAAAAATAGCGCCAAGCGATTGTGAGGTTTGACTTTTTCTGGCTAACGATTTTGTGATGCAAATGTATTACTCTTTTGAACGCATATTGTTTTGAGAAGCAAGAGGCTTTATTTTCGGGACCCTAGCAAACTAGCCGGACTACCTTCATCAACACCAAAACGAGGCTGGAACTCTGCTCACAGGACGCAGCAGGGGGTAAGAACATGTTCATAAATGATGTTGCTAATATGGGATGTCATTCAGCTTCATGTCAAAAGAGGCGAACTATCCCTTTAAGCTTGTCAGAAGAGCAGACAGATGAGAAAAGAACTCCTATGAGGATCTCTTCACTCTTGTTTTCTTGCATCATAGACTTTGCAGGCAGTCAATAGCCTGGCTAACGCGTCCACATCTCGATGAGATGGTGGTCTGGAAACTAGGTGTGCATTTTCTAGTATTTGAGGCGTGGTTTACGAATGTCTAGAGCCGTTTATTGGGCGCTACGAATGTCTATCAAATGGCATCTGGTTCTTCCCATGCTGCTTTGCGCGCAATTCATAGCCATTTGTATCACTTATACCAGATGACGTACCGTAAATCCTCTAATATTGGCCTGTATTCCATTACTGGCCGGGATTCTAATATTGGCCGGTCTCGCTGTCGGAGGAGGTAAATACTGGCCGGACTCTTATACAGGCCGGGTCTATAATTAGAACCAACGATTTCTCTGGGCAGCCTCAACATTATACCGGTACTTGTGATCGTAACATACAAGACTTGCAGCTCAATGCGCTTTACAGTCAGATTACCGGTAACAACAAAGTTAAAGCAAAATTAAGTAAAATAAAAAATAAATAAGTAAGATATATGGTATGTTGAAATTAGCATTCACTTCTATCACTATCGCATTCGAATGAGATCACGATCGTGAGTGAGCCTGTCCACTGTGACTTGCAATAACGGCCAAACTACCGATATCGTTTTTTACAGCCCTGCGCTGCTGCCCGTCTGCGCGAGGAAGAGAACAGACAGGCAGCAGAACATGAGGAGGACGAAGAAGAACTGTACAATAATGAACTTGTTGTAGAGACTGGCGCGAGTGATGAGGAGATTACGGGGAGAGATGAAGAGGAGATGAAATACCGGTAGCCTAATTATCACCATGGTTAAGTGACAATGCACTACTGGTAACTGCGGTCAAGTGAGCCGCGGATGAACGAGTGGCGGCTCACTTGACCGCAGTCTACTGGTACCGGTATGTTTGCTACGTTTCTGTTACCATATTACTGGTACTACACTGGAATTTAGCCTGAATTGCCGGTATTTGTCTATTTTATAAGTTCAAATAGACACAAAATCTCGTTTTTATTCATTCCACTGGTAGTCCGTTTTGCTCAAATAGAAATAGAGGCCTGTCTCTAATTCTGGCCTCCTTCCAATAATGGCCGGGACCAAGATGCACGTGAGTGAATAAAGGCCCCGGCCTATATTAGAGGATTTACGGTATGTAGAACGACAGAAATTCGACGAGGAAGAAGAAGACGCTTTACTGTGTATGAGAAGATGATGGCGCTTAACGATTATTTTTAAAAGTAAACTTGCGTTCTAAGCTACTTAAAACACTTTCTAAGGCTGCATCGAACGGTAACGTTGTGCCTGCTGCCATGTTGGATTAACACTCTACAAGCTTCGGTGTCGCGCATAGACGTCGTCACCGTCTTGCTGCTGCCCCCCCCGTTCTGTGATTGGTTCCCTAACTCAGGCAAAAATAAGGGCGGTGGTTTCCAGGCTGCCTTTGCAGTGTGAATGAAATCACGCGCAAAGCAGCATGGGAATTCCCAGGCTAAGCAGTCAATGCACTTTTGCTTAATTTATTTTCTCTCCCATATTGTCCTGACTTGTTTTTCCTCTGTCATCCATCTTCTTTCCCCCAGGGACTTCTCTTTTTTTGACAGAGGGCACACAGGGACAGAGAGGACACACATATACAAGGAAAGTGCCGCATGTGAAATTCTCTCTCTTTTTTTTTTCATTTCGACCTTCGACTCCCACCTTTAGAAGTTTGTCCTTTTTGCGTCTCCACTCCTCCCACTCATTGACAATGCGGCCCCACAGAATCCAGGTATCTTCCTCCAAGTGCGACAGGTTTGAGGAGGCCGAGGAGCTGGACACCAGTGAGGAACCGCTGTTGCGTCTCGAGCCACTCATTGATCGCATCGACTTGGAATCGGCCTCGAGCAACCTGTGAGCAGACAGTTTATGAGGTTTGTTTCTCTTGTATGACAAACAAGCTGTGAAAGTGAAAGGTAAGCTGATACAAGTATCAAGAGTCCCAGAAGGTGAGGCGCATTGTGACAACCCAAGAGCTGCACCAAAAGCCTCAGGGCTGGTTTTCTCAAACATGAGGATATCACAGGCAGCTGGATGGGCTCCCACATGACAATGACAATGGTAAAGAACAACATTAACGTCTTTGTTTACAAGGTCAGGCTGTGTTTTCTCTCTTGTGGTGGAAGTGAGGTTGTTTGGCCATTAACTCTGCTCCCTGTGAGTCAGTCTGACAAATAACCATTAGAAAGGGTTATTAGCTGTGGCCTAAATAAAGACGAGCGAAATGTTTTCTTCAAACATACTTATTTATTCTTTTCATCCTTTTGGAGGCTGTGGATCTGCAGTTTGCCAGAGAGCAGATATGATGTGATTAAAGAGACTGCTCTTTATCTCGGGGGGGTGCTGAGTTGATTCCCACTTTGACCCCACACGTCTGATTCCTTAAAGTTGCTTGTCTCATCCATTTGCCAAAAGTGGAACTGAAACTTAAAATATAACAGCACTGCTATATATTTTTTTGTCTATGTTGAGGTTAAGTCTCATCAAAACAGAAAGCATTTTTCTGCATTGGTGGACCATTAAAGATAAAATGTGAAACAGATTGTTAATGAGAACAAGTCACCGATGCACCAAAACACTCCAACCCATTTAAGATTAATCTTTTTATCTTAGTTCACTCACCAACTCCTATGGTGTGAATTTTAGTCTGTGTAATTCTGCAGACCTTTTAGTAGCATGAGCTATATAAAACACTTGGGTAAGAGAAAAAAAATAAAAAATCCAAAAAGCTTGAAAGGTCCTCTTTAAGAGATGTGTACATGGCAACTTCTTCTAACTGCTCTCGTTAATCACTAGCAGTGTTGCAATAACGTAGATAATAATAAATGCTGCCCATAAAGCTCCACAAACAACTACTGTACCAGAAATGTCTGTAAAACTGCTGACAGCATCATCTCCAACCGCAAATAAGTTCGCTCTATGCCTTTCTCAGGCTAACAGCTCCAACATTAAATCACGCAAGTTGGTGCCATTTTTAAACCTGGTATTCAGTTAATTAACATCCGGGCAGCATACTGCTCCTTAAGTAATTTCTGATTGTTCACTGAACCACCCCCCACAATAGCAATTATCAAATCACAGCTTAGCAACTGTTACTAGGCATGGCCTGTGAACAAAAGTGTTTGTATAATAACAAAAAAATAAAAAATAAATAAATAAATACTGTAGATTTGTACATAGCGAATGTTCATTCACTATTTTTATTTATTTTATTCTATTCTATTCGCTTGTTTTTACTACTTTAATTGTTTTCATATCTTTACTGTATGCTGCTGCAACAAAACAATTTTCCAAATTGGGATTAATAAAGTATTTATTTATCTATCTATCTTGTTTGCTGTAACACTAGCTGCAAATGTTAGCATGCCCCGCCTGATCATCCTTCTACCAACAGTACAGTGGGGACATAGTAGGTCTGAGCAATATGGCTAAAAAAAAAAAAAAAAAAAAAAAAATCATACTTTGGCATTTTCAGACAGAATGGCAATACACTGTGAATGTCAGTATTTTCTAAGATAGTTTAGTGTAATAATTTTGATATTAGTCATACAGAACATTCAGAATTTGAATTTCTGAGAACGCTGATCTGATTTACAGTGTTTTGCTCCTCTTATGAGACAACGCAAGTCAGAAACAGCAAGTGAACACCTGAAAATGAACTAGCACTGATCTACATTTGCAGTGTCGTCTGATAAAATAACCTTTGACAGTGTCCGTTTTGAGTCCAGTTAAACTAATATAAATATAAAATGACATTAAGTTGGAGGCAGTGAAGCTGCAGCCCATCTTGTGCTGACAAATATGGATTAAAAAAAAGCAGTGATACAATTGGTTAGACCTATTATGTCATTACAAACGGAATTGTCAAATTTTATAACTCATTTGCAAAAAATACTGAAATAAATTTCCAAAGCTGGCATAATGTAATAAAGTGCTGTAATGTAGTTTTGTGTTCCTCCAGAATAAGATGACACACCAAGCAAGGCTAATCTGAAAATGAATAACATTTTAAAGTACTACACTCAAATGTGTTACTCTAATTACTTAACTGACAGTATCCTAACCATATCAGATACATCCATCAGTTTTCCATGGCGGCTGGACCCTATCCAAGCTGCCATTGGGTGAAAGGTGTTGAGCAACCTGCATAAGTTTGCCATTTCATCACAGCAACAAGCTAAGCTGCATAACAGCTTTGCTTTACAGTTTGTCACAGGGCTGCTAACTTTACCTGTTTTGCTCCTCCAGTTTGGCCAGCAGCTCAAGTTCATCAGGACTCAGGTTCTCAGAGTCTGCTGGGGAGTGTGCTGGTGCTGACAGCACTGCATCATGGGAAGAAGAGTCTGGGCTGAGCACTGGGCTGCCCGTTGAGAGAGGGTCCAGGTCCATGCCAGGAGGAGTAGAGGGGCACTCAAGCTGAGTCCCACTGGAGCTTTCTCTTTCTGGGCTGCTGCTCGGGATTGACATGGTGCTGAAAATGGAGTGGGATGGAGGACACAGTGTGGACGTTGTGGGGGAGTCTCTGCGTCTCCCTGCTGGTCTCCCTCCTAAGTGAGCCTGGCTGTGGCTTGGCTGAACAGTGGATGGACCCTGGAGCCAATGGGATTAGAAATCTTCAAACCTGTCATGGATACAGAAAAAGGTAAAATCTTTAGAGAACTGATGCACATGCATGTATGGAAGTTATTCCTTCATTTATGATGTCTCCTTCTCTCAGTCTTTAATATCTCTAAATAAACATTAATTACTGAAATGTCTTACAGCTGATTGAATCATTGGAATGAAATGCTGATTAACCTCTTAATACGTTATTCACAATTCAGTAAATACTGCATTTACTTTATTGTTTTTGTCGCGAACAAAGATTCTCATCTTAATATATATGAATATATATATATATAAACATATAAAATAAAAAATAAAGCCAGAGCATAATTTACTAAACCATTCCATTTGAGTTGTAGGCATTGTCAACATAGTTTTTTTCCCCCAAATAAACGATAACAATGTGTGCGTTTGTTTGACACTTCCACTGATAAGGGGAATTGGAAGGACAGGAGTTTGCAGCTTGATCCCAGCATTTGGTTAGCTAAACTGGCAATGATAAGATTTCACACATTCCAGAGAAAAACCCATTCAGACCTAAAACGTCACTTGACACAAATGCAAACTGTGCGAAAATAAAAGAGTGTCTTTCTGCTGCAGTCACCAGAAAGGTGGAGATACCTTTGGTTGGCTAAACAGTCAATGTATACATTTATTATTGATTCAATTTAAAATGTGGGATTAACGTTGTTGAAGACTTCTGCAAAACATACACTGAAACTCCCCAAGCAACCCTCCTCTTTCCTTGATCCTCTCTTTCCTGGGTGCTTTTTAGGAATTAAAGCCATCTTAAAATCTCTGTTTATGAACTATTTTACCAGGTCAGAGGCAGGGTGACAGGAGGTGAGATGAGATGAGCCAATAATTGTTACATAAACTCACAACAAGGCACTGAAGAAATTGATTTTGGCAGCGTGATCAAGCAAGACGGTTGATGGTAATATTCTGCAGCCCATATAATATGAAGCATATGACACTGGCATCCAGTACACAACGACAGAAGGAGAGCAGAAATACAGCGTGAGAGAGGAGGCAAGGACAGGAGCATAATAACCATCTGATCACAGCAAGCAGCAGAGACAAGGACCACATTCATGCATTGCAACCAGCCCAATCACAAGAAACATTACAAAATAGATAAGACAAGTTGTAAAGTGTAAAAAGGTTATCTTCAAGAAACAACCACAGTTTTATTTTCTTTATCAGAAATGCAATACACATTTATAAGCCATTATTACATCAGGAATACAGAAGAATGTGCTGCAACAAAGAACAATGACAGCTTTTTCCTACAAAAACCCCCCAAACATGTGACACATGGGCCAAACTCAGGCAGTGATGTTTTCTGTACCATTAATCACAATTTCACTTCAATCCAACCAACAAAAGGTGTTCTATTTTGTAATGTATGCTTCTAGACACCTATAGATTTCACTCCTTGGACATCAGCGGTTCATTGGCAATTTTTCTACACTGGATGTGGCGACCCCTGATAAAGGGAGTGGCCAAAATCAAATCAAATCAAATTTATTTATATAGCACATTTCATGTACAAACAATTCAAAGTGCTTCACATAAAATAAAAGCATTGCAGCAGGGAGTGTAAGAAGCATTAAAAATACATAAAAGAATATAAAGAGAAACAAATAAAATCATTTAAATGAATTTAAAAAACAGGCAACAGTCTAGATAAGTTAAAAGATATTTCATGCATAGACACATGAGAACAGAAATGTTTTTAACCTGGATTTAAAAATGTCTCCATTTGGTGAAAGTTTAATCTCCACTGGCAGTTTGTTCCACTTGTTGGCAGCATAACAGCTAAATGCTGCTTCTCCATGTTTAGTCTGGACTCTGGACTGGACCAGCTGACCTGAGTCCTTGGAAAAGAAGAAGGAGACTCGAGGCATGTACACATAATCTCCACTCCAGATTTTCTTTTAACCATATCTACTGAGGCTAAAACAATAACCTCTATAACCTCTAAATACATTTAATTTAATAAAAAAAAAACAGAAAGAAGTGTGGGCTTATAAATAAAGACGCTATTACTTGAATCAAATGGCAATTTAATCAATTCATGAGGGGAATAAAACAACTCCATGAGTAAGGTGCTTGAGGGAGGTTTCAGGACTACCGAGGGCTGCTCGGCTGTGTTGTGAAGCCAGACTGTGAAAGGAGTGAGTCATGCAGGACTCAAACACACATAATGGTGAAGGGAAGGACATTGTGAAGGTCTCTGACGCAGCAAAGCCAGCCAGAATTTCTGAACGTGGCTGTTGTACTGTACATGACTGCAGGCCCCATTGTAGAGCACAGAGTTTCATTATAATGCACTCACTGCATATTTATGCTTCTCTCGTCCACAACACTCACACCACCTCCAGTCATTCGACATGAATGTTGCATGAAGGGTTCCCATTTAAACTTAAGTGCACAATATCTGATTTACAAATCCCTTTCACTGATGGTTGTCACGGTCCCCATATGGGCTTTCTCCAGCCTGGGGCATTATAAGAAGGACTCCTTTGATGTCTTTTCAACAACAGCAAAAACGTACCGATCGATATTTTTTTTTTTAGACACGCATCATGAACAACCACAGACCTTATGAGGAGCAAATTATTCCCCTTAAAGATCAAGGAAGTCTAAGAAACAGAAATAAATCTGACTAGCATTTTATATACTAAAACTAAGAAAAAAAATAAGCAGTTTTTTTCACAGGGGCCGGATCCCTGCTGTGTGTGTGTGTGTGTGTGTGTGTGTGTGTGTGTGTGTATGTGTGTGTGTATATCTTGCCTTTAGGGCTATCCTCTCCGTTAATCTGCGGCTGCTAACCTCACGGTACTTCCAACTCGTTAGCTCATGTTTGGTTTCTGATGGGGGCTCTGTTCACGTTTCTACTGCATTCAGGTACTGCGCCCTCGCTCCACGTTGCTCAAAGTGCGCCACTGTAAGGAAGGGATGTGCTTTTTTTCAGATACTGCTGCTCAGTGATCTCTACCTTCTTTCCAATTATGGGAATAACATGATTGGCTCAAACCCTTGCATGGACTTAGTTGTCTGATACAGTTAAATATGCTCCAGAAAGAAAGCAAAAGAGCAGTGAATTACATTCCATTCGTTGTGCTAGTCTGAGCCAAACTAGACTTTTAAAATGCATATAAACATTAGGGGTGTGCAAAATAATCAAATAATCATGACGATGCATCGCGATTCTAATTTTCGCGATCTACTGCATCGATTCTTGACGCCAAGTATCGATTTTTTAAATTTATTTATTTATTATTTTTTGGGGGGGGCTTTTTATGCCTTTAATGATAGGACACATGCAATTGATACATTTCACTGCAAGGGATGTTTGCAATATTTATTTTTTTATAGTTTTATAAAGCCCATGCACTTTTCTTTTGTCTGTACTGATCATCCCTATTTTGTTATTTTAACACATTGAATACCGGCGGTTTTTACAGAATTATGTCGTAGAATCCCAGCGTTCTAAACCATTTTTTGACGTTTTTTGTACAGTCACAGCATATTATGTGATAGGGCCACTGAAACATGTTATGGCTCGTTTCAAAGCTGAGACTTTAAACTCTTTGTGGGTCAAAACTGCGTGTCTCTAGGTGCCGCCATTAGCGAGCTATCCTTAGCTAAACCAAGGCGGGTATCCACCAAAATCAACAACAAACTGAGATATCGGGGCTTTTGTGAAACGTGCGCTCTTTCAGCCTGTCGCACTTTAGATACTTACATATCCGGGTCAGAGGATTTGCGTCGTGTCGCATGTTGCAAAGCTAACCTGTTCATAAGACCGCCTCCTTAGACTTAGATTTTTCCATTAAAAAAAAACGTAAAAACTTATTTTTACCATGTGGGAGCCAACGCATGGGCAGTAAAAACGTAGTTTTACGTGACTTGGGAGTCAATGTGTTAAGTTTTATAAATCCTATGCACTTTTTGTGATGAGTGTGTCCAGTAATAGTAATATTTGTGTCCAGTAATATTTGTTTTAATGGCAATACCTCCAAAAGTTGTTTCAATAAATACAGTTATGAATTGATTTGCTTTGAGTTATGTATCAATTAAAGACACTATCCAGATCATACACAGCCAGTCAGCCACTGGCAATGGCTGTATTTATTTTTTAAGTATGTTCAGGGAAAATATCGCAATGCATTGCAATAATTCAAGTATCGTGATAGTATCGCATCGTGGCATGTGAATCGTGATTCGAATCGAATCGTGACTTTGCCAATACCCACCCCTAATAAACATGTAAGTCAGACCAAAATCATGTTGAAATAGTGATTTTCAAGACCATACTACAAGATAATGTGGTTGGGAATTGAATCCCTCCTACATGCATACAGACAACTAGACTCAAATGGTCCTTGTCACTCTGCACATGTTCCATAGATCTATATATTCTAATCATTTTCTAAAAACGGTTAATTGTAAGTGTGTATCTATAGAGCTGCATGCCTAATAACGCTGTGCTCATTCACACATTTTTCTTTCTTATGTCAAATCGCTGAAAATGTGATTGAAAATCAGTCCGCTAAGTGTGAGCTCAAAGTCACTAAAAGCCTTTCCAGACTCTCTCTCTGCTCCAATAAAATCCTGATTTTATAACCACAACATCATCTGAAAAAAAAACACAATTAAAGCAACTTAAAGTGAACGGAGTTGGGAAAGGGAGCAGAATGCCTAAAGCATTTTCTCACACAGTCCACAGTGTGTCAGACATAAAATGAACCCAGGACTCAAGTGACTGAGTGTTGGGTTGTAAATACTCCAATGCTGCCATGCATGTTTACTGGAACCAGGACGGCGGTCCAGTCAGATGACAAAGGTGAGCTATAACTGGACTCAAATGTGTATGTGATCATTCTGAGCGCAGGTTTTCACACTTTTTAAGTACTTCTGTTACACCCTTCTTATACTTCAGGGGTAGAATCTTTCTTAGAACTCGCATTCTTAATATTTTGAAATACTTGGGGCAAGATTAATTAAAAAAAATAAATTGAAGGCACAAAAACCATGTAGAGGCATTTCTTGCACCAAAAGTTAAATTCGTAAAAAAGTGCAGTGAGAATATACACACCCAACACACTTCAGACCACGCGTACACACGTTTTTAGACCCGGTGAAACCCCTTTCAGTCGGGTTCTCACGTCGCTGATGAGCACCTCAGTTTCACACTTGACAAAATTGTGCTTCTTCTTTGCTGTTGCTTTCATTGTAAAGTATATTAAGTTGTAGTGCAAACAATGTTTTTACATCATGCAAATTATTAAAGGAGAATTCCGGCCATTTTACAAACATATCCCATCTGTTGGAGACCCAGGGAAGTTGGCCAAAGGGAAAAACGCGAGAAATTTTCATGCCCGTTGCGCAAAGTTGTCCAATTGCGCTGATTTCCATGAAAGCGGGCTCTTTCGGGCAAGCGTTTAACCTTTCCTGAGGCTCTTAACGTGTATCAAAATACTTTTGACCGAATTGGCCGTGGTGTCAGTAGCAATACAATTCAACCCAGGGGCTAAGCATACCGTTAGCTAGCACAGATATGATACATTTGGAGCTGAATAATGGGCGAAGGTGCGCTCCTTCCAGCAGTCATGTGACACGTCATGACATGACGGCAAAAATGGGAGTTGAAACGAGTCAGCTGTTCGATAGGAAACAATAACAAACATGGCAATGTGTAGTTCGGTTCCCGAAGGTTGTTTTTGGTGGATAAAAAGACAATTTTGGAAAACTATAGTGTATGACTTCGGCGATCAATTTGTGCGCATGCCTGTGGAACACGGAAGCTGAGAGAGGTAGGTGCGCTGTTTTTGAAATCTCAAAATGTATCATATCTGTGCTAGCTAACGGTATGGTTAGCCCCTGAGTTGAATTGTATTGCTACTGACACCACGGCCAATTCGGTCAAAAGTATTTTGATACACGTTAAGAGCCTCAGAAAAGGTTAAACGCTTGCCCGAAAGAGCCCGCTTTCATGGAAAGCAGCGCAATTGGACAACTTTGCGCAGCGGGCATGAAAATTTCTCGCGTTTTTCCCTTTGGCCAACTTCCCTGGGTCTCCAACAGATGGGATATGTTTGTAAAATGGCCGGAATTCTCCTTTAATAAAGGGGAGTGTACGCACCTATCAATGGCTAAAAACGGGCACGAAATAAGGCTTGAGCATGTGTGTACAATTACACATTGATTAAGAAATATATAAGAGAACCACACACGGCTTTATAAATATGCAGAAACAAATGTGTATACTCATTGCTGCCTCTGTGTGTAATATGGTTCTAGTAATGACACTGCAGAGTTTTATGTTTCTGGTCCCTAGCACCTACATCACATTTGACCAGAGAGATTTTTCTAATGTGGTTGTATTTTCATTTACGTGTGTTGCCTTAATGAATAAGCAACAAACAGGACTGTGTGCACCATGGATTACGTTTATAAGTATCATACAACCAGCATCAAGGTTATAGTGAGGCGACTCTTCATATAGTCCTGGTGTATCGACTGCGCGGTTCAAATGAATGAGATGTTTGAAGCTTGTTCAGGAGAACTGGATCAGGAGATAAAAAAAACAAAACACTGTCTCTTTGGGGTGTTGGACAGGACCTTCTTTCTTCTTTTTATTAAAGGATTCAGGTACTTGCACAAGGGGATGCATCTGTGGTGGGTCTGTTCCGGGAAACAGATGTTTGCATGTATGTGTGTGGTTTTACATTAGAAACTCACACCAAACGTATGGAAGCGTCCCAGAGAGTGCACATGCAACTAAACTGAAAGTTTACAAGCATAAGTACTCAGGCGGGTGCTGTTATTCAGAGCCTAACACTATTGGTCATCACTTCTGATGGACTGTTCTTTGTATCATCATATTAGTACGATTAAGGGGATTTATCTTACACGCTTACCAGTCTTATGTTCGTGTCATGCTGCTGATGTTTTCGGGATTCGTCTGGTGTGAACTTCCTGTGATATTAAGAATTAAGGAGGAAGAGAAAAATCTGGACCAACTGATGTCTCTAACGTTATGAACGTTTTTCACTGATGATTAAAGCTCTTCCAACAGAGCTAAAGCAAATTGTGGTGTCAGCCCTCATGTATTAACCTCCTCATCCCAATGGAGACGAACATGAAATACATGAAAAGATTACATGACTCGGACAACATCCTTTGAAGCAGCATTCTATGGTTTGAAAGTCTTTTTATCCAGTTTGTTAATGATACAGAAACAAAATCCTAAATCTAAACTTGTAGCGACACATCATTGGATGACGGTGAAGACAAAGACACAGGTAACACACTGAAAAAGTTTGAATCAAATATTCCTCCCATTTAGAATTGATCTATCATTTATTCCTTTCTTTTTTTTTTTTAAATCAATGTCTTAGGACAAGAATAATTGAAACAGGGATACGGTAACCAGAAACTAAAAGAATATAGAACAGGGGCATAAAGTGTATGTTGTGGGGGACGATGCCCCTTTGCTCCCGCCACATCCAGAAGCCCTGGCAGGCTTTGCATTCATTCAGCCGTATGTGCAGCTAATTCTGGACTCAGGTAGTGGATTTTGATTCTACACTAAAAGATTATCATATGAACGTTCGGTCTCCTCACTCACCCTTAGGTGCACCAACACTTCCTCCCTATAAAAGCATCCTCCGTGAGTTGTTTCCAAATGGAAAGCTTCCAGTGTGAAGCAGTAAAAGCAGGAAATGTTTAGTTTACATTAACGGTGGCTTAAAACAGCTTAGGTAACAAGTAAAAGGAGGCTGACATATGAATGTATAAATAGGAGCAAAGGCGAACTTGATAGCACACTCACAGAAACTATGCAGTGTAGCTACTATCTCCTCCAGTAAAGCTACACTTGTCCTGGCTCGGCACAGCACACCGTGGCATGGCTGAACCAACTCAACCCAGGTTGTTGAGAAAATAATTATAGTCATGATTGACATTAGTTTTCCTGTGACATTCATGTAATAGTTTTTAAGTGTCAGACTTTCCCAGCAGCACCACCATAAAAACACTGACCAGTGGTCCAGCTGATAAATTCCCCATTCTGCTAACAAACGACGGTTATTTGACTTGCAAATGGCCAATTCACAAACTTCTGCTTAATGAGATGAGATTCTTTGAATAAAAAAAAATCCTTAAAAGTTAACAAAACAAGCCTCCTTAGTAAAATGACCAACCTGAGACAAACTACATAAAAAAAACAAACTCATCAGAGCGGCAAAAGCTTCCAACTGACGGGTTGACTGTGCAAAAAAAACAAGCATTATCGTCCTCCCGCTTATGACAACATGGGTTTCAAAAGGCCTCGCTCAGTGTATACCTTGTAAACACATTTGTTGTTATTCATACTCTATATGCAATCATCCTGTTGTAAATTATTCCTTGCTCACTTTAAACAATAACATATGGTGAACTTTGCTAATGAAGTGCTCTGGCCTTTTGTACAGAAAAGCAGCATGTTTGTAACTGTTTTACAAATATCAGATTTAAAGGTATTTACAGTACAAACGCAGACAGATTGTGACGCAATATGCTTATTTCAGCATATATCCTCGATATTGAGTGTTGATAGACTCAGATCTGACTTTCAGCAGCCACATCAAAGCTGTCACCAAGGCAGCTTTTTACCATCTCAGAAACATCAGCAGAATTAAAGGTTTCCTCTCCCAAAAAGACCAGGAGAAACTCATCCATGCATTCATCTCCAGTAGACTCCATCACTGTAACGCTCTTTTAACTGGACTTCCCACAAAGAGCATTAAACATCTGCAGCTCATCCAGATCGCTGCTGCTGGAGTTTTAACCCGGACTAAGAGATCTGAACACATCACAGCAGCTTTAAAATCTTTACTCTGGCTTCCAGTCAGTCACAGAATAGATTTTAAAAGCCTGCTGATGGTTTACAGTCTGTGATCTGTTCAGAGAATATAAAGCCAGCAGAGCTCTTAGATCCAAGGACTCAGGTCAGCTGGTCCAGTCCAGAGTCCAGACTAAACATGGAGAAGCAGCATTTAGCTGTTATGCTGCAAACAAGTGGAACAAACTGCCAGTGGAGATTAAACTTTCACCAAATGGAGACATTTTTAAATCCAGGTTAAAAACATTTATTTTCTCATGTCTATGCATGAAATCTGCACGATATCTTTGAACTTATCTGGACTGTTGCTTGCTTTTAACCCTTTAAATGATTTTATTTGTTTCTTTTTATATTATTTTATGTATTTTTAATGCTTCCCTGCTGCAATGCTTTTATTTTATGTAAAGCACTTTGAATTGTTTGTACATGAAATGTGCTATGCAAATACATTTGATTTGATTTGAAGAAGACAGATCAAATTTCAGAGAAACAGGTGACCGACTAACATGAAACACAACTAAGTTTGAAGTACACTGATAAATGCCATGGACATTTACACGTCTCTGCCTTTTACACGTTAATAGAAATCCAATATGCAGCAGCATGAAAATGGGATCACGGCTCAGGCAGTGTAAAACCTATGGAGCAGCACAGATCCAGTTACAAATCTGCAGGCAACGAGAACAATGGGGCAGAGAGAAGGGGGGGGGGTGAAGGAGCTGCAGTTGTAGTGAGCTTGAATCACAACAGCCAGGTCATCAAGCTGCTCCCTGCTTCCATGTGTCAGCAAAGCAAATGAAGTGCAGAGCACCAGCACCAATACCAGCCCAGCAGCAAGCCAGGCAGGAAGACGAGCATCAGCCCAGGTTATGAGATATTCTGTTCAAACATACAGGCGTCTAGTAAAAGAGCAACATCGACCTCATCCAGCGACAAAGCTTCTATGCTATGAGAACAGGCAGCACCCGGTGCCTGTCAGACACTGGAACAGGAAGTTCATCTGAGACCTTCTCAGAGACGAGATAAAAAACTGAAGTGTCACAGTCTGACTGAATCTTTTCAGTTACAGTTGCAGTCACTGGTGTGTTCAAGCGGCACGCAGTAATAGGGACTGCCCACACAACCGCAGTTTCTAACAAGGTCATAGTGCTCCTGTTTGGTTACTTAGCTCGTGTTTTCCTGTAGGATTTTGAATTTGCCATGAAGTTAAAAACATGTCAATGTAAACAAACAATGTAAAAAGTAAGATTAATAATAAACAAGAAAACAAACAAGCTAAAAAGTCTTCATATGAAGACAACATATAAACACTTCAGTGTCTCACATCACCCATCCCAAATAATGTATTAAAGCACTCATTCAGCCTTTTATATGGTCACAAAATATCCTAGAACATTTAAACCCTCTTTCTTAACATTTAACCCAACTATCCTCAGTTCATGAGCCTCATCAAGTCTGACTCTTCCAGTGGTGAAAAAATAACGGCGGTAGCAGTGATAAAGCTCGTCAATGCCAGACCAAATTCCACTTTACACGTTCCCAGAAGAAACTCTGATCTTTTGGGGGTGATCATCCAAAGCCTTTTCCACAATTCTTTTATAATCTCTTTCCGGGAAAAGACATATCCAGTTACAATAATGGGATCTAATCAGATCTCCTTCTATGACACTTATTCCCTGATGGCGCCCAAATCAATCAGTCCTGTTACGACCAAGACGTGTGGATCATGTCTGATGGTGACATCCCTGTCAATACAGCCAAATGCGTGGGCGAACAATAATAAAAGGTGGAAAGCAACAAGCACTCATAACCCAAGGAGATGACCCCCCCCCCCCCCCCCCCCCCCCCTCCTGTTTTTGTTGGAGGTGGCACACATAGGCGTACATACACCCATGTGTACGCACATCTCAGAGCAGAGCCGGCCCAAGGCATATGCCAACTATGCGGTTGCTTAGGGCCCCCACGCCACCAGGGGGCCCCAAGAGCAATTTTGAATTTAATTTTGATTACAACTTTATTTTTCTGTAAGATAATGTGAATGTCATTTGATTCTATTTTGTATTTTGAACATTTTGCACACCATTGCACATCTGAAAGAAATTAAACTATTTAACGTGTTTACTATAAATGTAGTCTCCAGCCTGCTGATGTTACTTTCAAATAGTTAAATTAATGAGCCATACTTATACATCACTCTTTATGTAGAAGTTAATTAAACCATATTTATGAGTTTGCTATCCCTTTAAGGTTAAAAACAAGAATGACACCTGTATAATGTAAGAGGATTACAAATAATGCTAATGATTGTGGGTCTGTTACACACATAACAGTGTAGCCTATGGAATAATGAGGCATCTGGAGCTGAGGTGATGGTAGGGGGGCCCCAAATGAAATTCTGCTTAAGGCCCCATAAAGGCTTGGGCCAGCCCTGTCTCAGAGATCTCAAAGAGGGTTCATCCCGAAAAACACCGGTTTCAGTTCAGCACTCTGTTACACTGATGAATAACGAGGTGGCAGTAAGCTTGGAGGATAGCTTGGAAAAGCAGAGGTCTACCCGCATGTCACAGAGGCAGCACTTTCAGTCTTTTGCGTGTGCATGATTGTGGAGTCCGATAAAGAAGAAGTTTCCAGCCTTCGACACTTAAAAACAAGGTCACCAGGATGTGAGAATCTGATACCCGTTTCCTTGACGGTGAACTGTGTGAGATGGCTTCTGCACAGTGAGTGGAATTCGTAGATAAGCCTTAAAGTCATCTCATAAACAAGATATGAACAGTCCTTTACTCAGTTGTACATACCCTTAGCCGTGAAGCGTTGAGGGTGTACTTACAAAAAAAAAGACAGCAGGATAATCAAATCCTTGCATAATCCACCCTTGTTTAAAAGGATGAGTGCTTAAAGGAGCGCTTTGATTTTGTGACTTGTCAGCTACATCTTTAATCCTACAGCATGATAGCCCAAAAATCAATGATGGTGCCATAGTATTTACTACAATTATTACAACCATTTGTGTCTGGCCTTGATTTACACGAGAAAGTCAGTTAACTCAGGGGCTTTCTGTGCTCGTCCTTTGTGCTTAGTGTTGGCTATCAAGCACATTTGATAGGATTCACCTAAAAAAAAAAAAAAACACTATCTTAAGATGTGTATAGTTAAAACAGCTGGATTAGTGTCAAATATGATTATTAACTCTTCTGGCTTAAATCAAAAGCACACACTCTGTGTCAACCGTGTTTACCGATGGCGGCTAAAAAAAAGACATGGAGAGAGATGCTTGTTGATATACAACCCATGCAGCAGCGACTCTGCCATCTATCCGCCGACAGCTGAAGACGACTCCAGTAATCCCTTGTTGTCTTGTCGTTTTCAAACTTGGAGAGCCAGTAATCGTATTGACCGGTTCGTCTGGACACGACTGTTCGTTATCGGACGCCTCCTCACAGAGCCGGCCCAAGGCATATGCCAACTATGCGGTTGCTTAGGGCCCCCACACCACCAGGGGGCCCCCGAGAGCAATTTTGAATTTAATTTTGATTACAACTTTATTTTTCTGTAAGATAATGTGAATGTCATTTGATTCTATTTTGTATTTGTATTTTGAACATTTTGCACACCATTGCACATCTGAAAGAAATTAAACTATTTAACGTGTTTACTATAAATGCAGTCTCCAGCCTGCTGATGTTACTTTCAAATAGTTAAAGCAATACAATGTAACTTCTCAAAAAGCCCATTATGGAGCTCCCCCTACAGGCTTGGAGGTAATGTACGGTTACACTATCGTAAATACAACACCCTTTCACTTTCACGTTTGTTGAAGAACCGGCGAGGAGTCAGAAGGTGCAAGCTATGTCGACCGAGAAGGTAAGAGTAATCAAATGTACCTGGGCGCATGAGAGGGGTCTATTTGTTTTTGCGGTAGGTGTGCCAGAAAGCAAGTAGAAGTACTTCCGCTCAGCTCCCGGGCCGGTCCAGCAAAGTTACATAGCGCAGTTTTTCCAACTCAGACCCCGGAGACAGGCCAATCGTAATATTAAAACTCATTCTAGCCGCACAATTTTTTTCAAGCTATTATTTTAAGGTAGAAATGTTACATAGTATTGCTTTAAATTAATGAGCCATACTTATACATCACTCTTTATGTAGAAGTTAATTAAACCATATTTATGAGTTTGCTATCCCTTTAAGGTTAAAAACAAGAATGACACCTGTATAATGTAAGAGGATTACAAATAATGCTAATGATTGTGGGTCCGTTACACACATAACAGTGTAGCCTATGGAATAATGAGGCATCTGGAGCTGAGGTGATGGTAGGGGGGCCCCAAATGAAATTCTGCTTAAGGCCCCATAAAGGCTTGGGCCGGCCCTGCCTCCTCACCTAACAGGCCGACGCGCTCTGCAGACGTTTCTGAATCAACATCTGTGTCCAAAATGACAAAATGACACATCATGGCCTCGCTGCGGCTCCAAGTGTCCCAGCTTTCTGCACAACACGATTGTGTAACGAGATCGAAATGAGGACGGCACGCTGAGGAAAGACACTGTGAACACGGCAACACAGCGGCGTGCTACGTCTTAGCAAGAAATAATGGTTTATGGGCTACTGAATGGGCCGCGTCTCTCTTTGGCATGCAAGCACAGTGACAATTTTTCACTGAGAAAAAAATGGAGCACAGAGATGAAGAAGCTACTGTTTATAGGAATTCAACAAGGACCGAAGAAGCGTGCGGGGGTTTCGTTTAGCCTCCGCTGTAATCTGAACTGATAGCTTTAAAACTATTAAGCTTGTGTGGGCCCGTCACGGCTCCTCGAGTTTAACACTGAAAATCCCTTTAAAAAAAAAAAAAAAGGGGAAACCTTAAAATGAAAATCCCTTCTGCTTACCTGCAATCCACTTCCATAATCACAACGGCGCGCGCTTATCGTCGCTCCCGCAGCAGTTCGTCGCTAAAACCCCACCAGCGTTTGTTAACAGCTAATTAAAATCTAATTAAAAACAAGACCACCGAGGACAAATAGACAGACCGTCCAACGCAGTGCCATCCTTCCTGCCGCCGTTCAACCGGGAGGCAGCGCCGCGATGCACAGCTGGTCGCGAGATCCTGCGCGAGAGGAGGGTTTTTGCTTGAGTTATCCGAGTCTGATGACGGGAACAATACTCGTGGAGACGACCGCAAAAATAACCATGGCAGTCGTCTTTGGTTGGTCAACGTTTCGACAGGGATACGGTATAAACGGTCGAATCAGTCATTATGACTGTATCACCCAGATATGGCTGGCTTTCTGTCTTTAGCTGAGCACGAGGTGGGGTGAACCAATCAGATAGCAGAACGAGATATAACTGACACTTCTGTAACCAATGGGAGCCCCCCGATCTGCCGGATCTCCTGTAGAGGGACAACAAATAGGGCCAATCACTGCGGAGCTTTATTCTGCTGGAAGGCAGAACACGCAGGTGTCATAGCGGTGTCATTTAAACGGATTTATGAGTGTATGGCAAGTAAATAATTAATTATTTGACTAACATGTTATTCGTAATAGTTTAAGTCACTCACTGGTAGTGTGACTAATGACACTATACTAACCGTCTTGTTGTTATAGCCTTTGTTTTTTGGCTAGTTTATAGCTATAGCCAGTGTTTGGATAGTAGCCTACTTGCTTTATAAAACTGACTGCAAATGTCTCGAATATACTGAATTAATCTTAATAACTGCGAAACTAAAATGTGCACCACATGTTTGTGAATTACGCATGCATTAATGTATAGGTGGCATTTTTTGACAATACTGTACAAATGAACTGAATCAAAAGTGGTTAAATCTATGGAAATGATTTTATATGCTGATGCTTCGTATGTGGGCATAATCTTCAGTTTGTAACGAAATAATACTTGTAATAAAATGCGTAGTTGTAACATGCATGCCCTATCGAAAAATGTAAATCTTTTTTTTTGTACCATCCAGGAAGACTCAAAGTGACATACTCTCAAGTATCTCAAAATGTACCAAAGCTAATATATTTACCTGCACTCTAGTACTGCTACTGTGCAGCAATAGATATAAACACTATGGAAAGGGACTGCCTTTGTCTATTTTTTTGTCTGCTGCACATGGGATTTCAACTTTATCTTCACAGTTTACAGCCCTCCAAGCCCAAAGAGCTGAATCTAGAAGTCGCCCAGATTTTCAACTCAGTTCTGTGGCTGCAGTGAAGATAAATGGAATAAAGGAACAAAGTGACAAAAAGGGCTACCACTTAAGAGTGATTTTCTAGACAAGGTCGATAAAGCAGCCTTTCAAGAAGGAAAACACTGCAGCCATAGTTCTAACTTCTTCACTGCAGCCATAGTTGTAGATTCTTGGCCTTGGATCCTCAGTCCACTGACCAGTTGTCAACTTAAACTTACATAAAAGAAAAACCTGCTTGTTCATCTTCAGTAATATGCAGACATACATCCAGTTCCCCCACTGTTATGTACAAGCTGAGACACATCAGCTGCTTGAACAAAGAACATTCTCACATAGTATGCACACACCTGAGCATTTAGTGAAATATTTTATAATAACAATTTGTATGATCTTTCAGAAAGTCAATTTATCTCTATAGTACAAAAGATAAAAAAAAGAAGTGTCAACAACGGACAACTTAACATGTCTGACTGATTAGTAGTGACTATTTGTACTGATTAGTAGCTGTCAACGATCACCATCTGGTGGTGGGTAAATTCCCGGACTGACCTGATTAACTTGAATGAGAGGAAAGGGGGAATTGGAAACATCCGGTGGAGGCCACATCTGTCAGATCTTCAACACACATCCCCAGGAGAGTTTTTCCCATGTACTGGATGACACTGCAGATGCAGGGCTGTGGCCAGAAAGTTGTAGGTTCCTGTCATGGTAGCAACCAGAGGACCTGCAAGTAGACATCGTCAGTGACAGAAACCGTGAAACTTAAGTAGGAGGTCTTTCGGGCTTGGTAGTCCCAGGGAGTCACCTTAAAGGGATAGTTCGCCTCTTTTGACATGAAGCTGTATGACATCCCATATTAGCAATATCATTTATGAACATTTTCTTACCTCCTGTGAGCAGAGTTCCAGCCTCATTTTGGCGTTGACGAAGGTAGTCCGGCTAGTTGGCTGGGGTCCCGAAAATAAAGCGTCTTGCTTCTCAAAACAATATGCGTTCTAAAGAGTAATACATTTGCGTCACAAAATCGTTCTCCAGGAAAAGTCAGACGTCACAATCGCTTGGCGCTATTTTTGCCTCCCTTCATATCAATGCGTTCAGCCACCTAGCGATAGCCGCACCTGTTACGGTGTTTGCTGCTTGGTCTGCACAGCAGGCAGTGATACGAAGGGAGAGAAAATAGCTCCAAGCGAAGTGAGGTCTGACTTTTTCTGACTAACAATTTTGTGATGCAAAAGTATTACTCTTTTGAACGCATATTGTTTTGAGAAGCAAAACACTTTATTTTTTAAACCCAGTCAACTAGCCGGACTACCTTCGTCAACATCAAAACGAGGCTGGAACTCACAGGACGCAGCAGGGGGTAAGAAAATGTTCATAAATGATGTTGCTAATATGGGATGTCATACAGCTTCATGTCAAAAGAGGCGAACTGTCCCTTTAAGCAACTGACAGGTATACAGCTTAGGTAGTTCCAGAAGCTAGAATTTGGGTGGAGGAGTTTGGCAAGGCCATGCAGAAGGACTTTCAGTTGGCCTCAGATTAGTTCTGACAAGCCATACAGTGACTCAAAAAAGGAAAGCAGGGCTTGTCCCAGGTGATACCTGGGCTGACTGGAGAACTGCTGACCAGAACTGGGGATATCACAGAGGGGTGGAAGAAGCTCTTTGAAGATCTCCTCAATCCGGTCAATGGGCCTCATGCAAGAACCGTTCGTACGCACAGATTTGTTCTTTAGTCGTGCATACGAGTGATTTAAGAGAATTTGCGCATTCACTAATCTTTTCGTATTTTACGTTTTCTTTCAGGTACGAACAGAATTTACGAGTGATCCAGACCTGTCGTAGGAGTTTCGTAAAATAGTCCGCTGTTATTCCAATCAAGTTTGCTTGATTAATGGATTGTATATTTAATTACTTTGAAGAAAACATAGATAAATATATACAGTATACCCCATAATTATGCTGAAATTATTCTGTTTGACTTAAATTGTGCACTTATTGAAGGTTAATTTGACTCTGTATATAACAAGGTCAATGGGAAGCGTAACCAGCGGCTGACTTTCTACCTTTGGATGCCTTAGCGCGTGTCTGCTCCGAGACCGTGTGGAGATAGACGAATGACTCACAATATTGCCATGAACGAGGGTCTCCTACTACCTGAACCAGCCGAGGCAGACCAGAAGGTGTGGTGCCAGAAGACCCCCCTCATGGACCACCCATAAAAGAGCCATCATGATGAGGCAACAACTGATTGCACGGCTTTAGTTGCAGTCATCGAGCGCCTGGCAATGGAGTTTTTTTAAGCCATTTTCATATCAAACCATTTCTTTTTTATTTCGGTGACATTACGAACTGCAGGTTACACGGAATAAACAGCACTCGTAATTGCTTCCCATTTCTTCGCTTTAGCAGGTTCTGTAATTCCACTGCTGACACTGCTGAAAATGACAGATTTCCCTTTTTGGATCTCTGAAAGCAGAACTTCAGTCTCAGAGCCCGTAAAGTTGTTCTTTTTGCGCCTTGATGCAGTTTTCATGACTCAGGACTTCCTGGCACAGGAGAGAGGAAGCGTAGCCTAATATGGTATGATTTTGGGCGTGGAGTATGCAAATATACTATCCTCGTGCACGTGCACTTAAATACGCACGGGTGGCATTCATCATTTACGCAGGTCATTTACACACTTTTTCCGAAGTTAAGAGCGTTTGTTGAACCTGACGTGGCGTGTTCGTACGAGACCGTACGAAAAAAGTGAGAGAAATTTAGAATAGAAATATGAAAATGTTCTTGCACGAGGCCCATTGTGTCTTCCATAGAAGGAAGAGCTTGAGGAGTTGGAGGAAGACGTGCCCATCGTCTTGTCACAACTTGCCAGGGTAGTTAATTAAAAAGCTTTGTGTGGAGGGGATGTCAGGGATAGATAAGATTCGCACCAAGATGCTGATGGCTCTGAACTTTGTGGGGCTTTCTTGGCTGACTTGCATCCTCAATATTGAATGAAAAGAATACCTGTAAAAAAAATTTTATAGTGTGTTTGAAAGGTGGCTCCGAGTCCTGCTAATTGTTGAACTACAGTGTCAGAGGAGCTGTGTCCCTTGGGGGATCCTGTGGGGGGTGCTGCAGGAATAGGGCTATGGGAGCTGTGTCCATATCCTTACCTCAAAGTCAAGCTTATTGATGGTGTGTCTTGGACTTGTTCAGAGCTGCCCCTTGCCAACAAGGTGGTGTTCATGACTGAAGAGCTGAAAGACAGGCTTGAATGCTACTCGGGTAAAAATGCAAATACTAATTTGAATATTTTATATAGGTTCTTTAAATAAAGACCTGAATACAACTGAACATTTTCTGGGTTCTTTTCGTTCTATCTATGTCTGGTTGTCATGTCATGACGTTTGACAAACAAACCTCGTGAAAATAGCTTGACAACTGAGTGATTTATGATCACTTTTATTGTGTAGAAACACCCTCCACAGATGTAATGTACTGTAGGAGCGAGTGGCACTGTACCAAGATGGCCGCCGTGTAGGCGCGCCCCTCTAGTAAGTCAATGCGGCGTCTATGTATATCTATGTTTGTATCGATGTCTGTCAATGATAGTCATGATATCGATATTTTCTTTATTTCCCCCAAGTGGACAAACTGAATACTGCAGCTTCTCAAGCCTAAATCCAAAGAGCACCCATATCCAGGCTACAGAATTTCACTTATGGAAATATGACAAGGAGCATTTATTAAGATGTATAATTTCTTTCTATATCTATTCATTAGATCATATAAATTGGTACATATTAAAAAAGTAGTACGAGTCATATAAGATAAATGAATAAAGCAGTAATAATATATTTAATAATAATATATAATAATAATAATAATAATAATATATAATATAATATAATATAATATAATATAATATAATATAATATAATATAATATAATATAATATAATATATTTAATAATAATATAATATATATTAATAATATATTTTTAATTTTATTTTAGTAATGATATTTTTTCCGTCTAGTCAGGACTGTTGTCTCCACCTTTTCCAAAAAAAGTGAAATGTGTGAAATGTTGTCAGATGCAAAATGTTGTGTCGTTTTCCCTTTTATTGTTGTGTTTTTCAATGGGTTAGAGCCAATTATTAGATTCTGATACTGTTTCAGGTATGGGAACTCAACGTAGCTCAGTAGGTCTTCTCCTTTCCCTTTTATTGATGCGTTGGGTTAGGTTAAGTTTGAAGTGACGGAAAACCACGAAGGAGGGGGTCAAGGAGGGGTTTTGTGGGTGTGTATGAGGGAAATACGACCAGAAGGCATCACTTTAAAACAACCGTCGATCAAGGTTTATTGTGTATGTAAACATTGATTTAAAATAAATGTGCCAAAAAAAAAAAAAAGACAGAAGCCGCTTGTTGGTTGATGTACAGCCTCGAATGAAAAATGTTATTCAGATTCAGATTATTCGTATATTTAAGACTAAATTGTTGAGCAAACTGTATGATCGCGGTGAGCATATGTGCCTATCACTCCACTGCAATTATGCGGGGCATCCAGCGTAGGGGCACGACGCTGAAGTTGGCATCCGATTCGCCAGCCTCCCATTTTACTGCTTTTTTTGCAATCTGATCACCCTGAACTGGGTCCTGTATGAAAACTACATTAGTTAGACTGCTCAAATCTGGATATAATTATTCTAAAGAGGCTATAGATTCATTAAAGCCTTGTTTGGGATTTGTGAAACCTTTTTCTGATTTGTGAAGATGCAGAATATGGCCATTTTACTGCTTTTTTTGCATTCTGATCACCCTGAACTGGGTCCTGTATGAAAACTACATTAGTTAGACTGTCTACATTAGTTAGCAGTAAAATGGACCTTCATGCCCACCCCTTTAATTCGCGAATCGGAGGCTGGCGAATCGGATGCCAACTTCAGCTAAGTCTGGTTCTTTTTCCACTGAATTTTTTTAAGTTGATTTTTTTTTCCACTGAATTTTTTGAAGTTGAATTTCTTTCCACTGAATTTTTAGATGTTGAATTTTTTTCCACTGAATTTTTTTTTAGATGTTGAATTTTTTTACACTGATTTTTGTTTTTAAAGTCTGTTTTTGATGCTGTAAAAATTCAATATTATAAATTCGTATTCAAACTCTGATGGCACAGAAAAACTTCCATAGACCGGCTGGTACTTCCATTTAAAGTAAACACAGACTCCGCCTACTAGACGCATCACTGGTTCTTGCCTGTTTATGAACTGCGCGGTCCGCACATGCGTACATGCTCTGCTATCGATGCCTTCAAATGTTGTTAATAGAATCGTAAATGATGACTTTACCACCAATAAATATACAAAATGTTGTTTTTTGATTACAAATGTTTTTCGTGAGTGAAATTTACGTGACCGGAGGACACGGAAACCATTTTTGGTGATAAAGAGGCCTTTTAAATTATCAATAATTTAAATAAGATTTGTTGGTTTACATAAAAAAATGACATCCCTTCGTATTAATTGACATAAATGACTAATCACTTTAAAAAACAATATTCTTAATACATTGCTTTTGTTTTTAGGTGGCCATAGTTCAACAGGTGCCTATATTTTCCTATATTTTCCTCTATTTTCCTCTCACGGCAGCTGGCTTGCCCTTGCATCGAAAGATGCATATTTTTTTTAGGTGTACTCGAACGCCGCATACGTTGTTCCCTTTTGCTTGCTAGCAGCACGACAGTTGAGCGCTCATTGACATCAACATCTTAATACAAACGAAAGGTAACGTGGAAGTCTCTTAATACTATTTTACTACAGAATTCAAAGTGTGCGTACATGTCGTCATTTTCAACGGTGGAGAAATAGTTGAATATTTCGCGATCGTGTTTATTTTTTAGAAATTTTAAACATCTCTTTGCTAGCTAAATGCGCAAGTCACTATAACATTAGCCAATTCTGAGTTGAGCTAACACGATCCGTTAAGCAGTTAACCCGTGGTTTGCAGTGAGTTACAGTTAAGTTTCTTCCAGTTGATATATATAACATATGTAATGGTGTCATGTTTCACATATTGATTTATATTATTGGCAAAATATTCGCCCGTGCTAGCATGCTAACCAGCCGTTCTAATTGAATGAAAAGGGATCCATTGTTTATGAGTGCGCATGTGAAATCACGTTACGTACATGTGCATTCATTTCGAGTAAATATCCATGCAGGAGTGAAACACATCCTCAATATTGAATTGTTCGTTAAACACCGAACACGTATAAGTTTTAATTTTTTAGCGTTCTTCTTCCTCTATATCATTGATTTTATTGTGAGCTACGGCCTGCTAACATTAGCCAACTTAGCTAACTTGCTGCCAACCAAAATTAGCAAGACGGCTGCTGCATAGGATTCAAGTCGCTACAGTATCAAACCAGTACAATAATTGTTTTCTGCAGTTAATTTTAATATTTGAATCGAACTGCTCTCGGTCGTAACACTGGGACATCTTATTTATTTATAAACATTACTGTCCACATACGGATTTATCATCAAAATGTCATATCATTAATGGCATCAGGCGGAATCATTTCTGTTGTCATTGTACATGGTACAGCGAAATTTAAAGCCACCAAAACAGTGCAAAGAAAAAATAAAAATATTAAAAAATATATAAGTATGTACAAAAAGGGAAGGGTGTAAGATGAAACAGTTTTTTGTTACGGTAAGTAAAATAAATAAAATATGGTGTTAGTGGTGATAGATAAATAAGGTGTAAGTAAATTCAAGTAAATGGATATATTGCACACAACAGTTTTTGGCCATAATTTTGAATATTGCACAAGAATAGGGATTGTCCAAAGGGATGATCAGTGAGTGTCAGAATTGAGACTGGTTATGGCTTTAGGGAAAAAGCTGTTTTTAAGTCTGCTTGTCCTTGTCCTGTGGGACACTAAATGGCCTTCACCTGAAAAATGCACATACTTCCTGATGTTCTGTTTTTTATTTAAATCCAGATGGCAGAAAACGATGTCGATAATGAACTTCTGGACTATGATGATGATGAAGAGCCCCAGGGGCTTCCAGAGAGTGGTACCCAAGCAAGCAAGAAGGAGGTCAAAGGTTCCTATGTATCCATCCACAGCTCGGGGTTCAGAGACTTTCTCCTCAAACCAGAGCTGCTCCGTGCCATTGTTGACTGTGGTTTTGAGCATCCTTCAGAAGGTGACTTGCAGTTTTGTTACTTCAATTTCAAAACATTGAATAGTGTCGGCGAAAGCCGATGTTTTCCTGGTACTAACAGCAGCTAAGTTAATTTTTGCAAGTGGAATTAAACCCTAAAGAGTAAGAAGTTAAGGTCATATTTACAAAGCACATCTACGGACGGCAAAGTTGCAGCGAGGAAAAACAAAGCAAATAACGGACCACAAAAACAAACGCCATTACATTGAAATGAGGAGGGTATGCAGCACAAACACAGCAATTCATATTTCTGCACAATTAGCCAGACAAATTAGATGTGTGACAGCATTGGAAGTGAGGCGTCATTTGTCATCGATCACAGGATTTGTAGAGAGAAGGATTACAAGCCTCTAATCAGGGCTTCATCTGAAACTGCGTCTTCTTGCTCGATACACGCATCTTTGACCCCGTCAATAATTGAAATGATGAAGAGCATTTACATAAAAGTGAGCTAAGACTATAGACTTGAAAAAACTGTTAACAGGCCTTTTCTCACTGCGAGAACCTTTTCATAGTTCTTCGAAAGTGTTGGAAGAATTTGTGTGAACAACACAAACAAGTGATGTATTTTTATTATTTCACTTAATTATTGCTGCCATTTTTTTCATTTTTAGTTCAACATGAGTGCATTCCTCAAGCTATCCTGGGCATGGATATCCTGTGTCAAGCCAAGTCTGGTATGGGAAAGACAGCCGTGTTTGTACTAGCCACCCTGCAGCAGATAGAACCTGTGGATGGCCAGGTGAGTTGGTCATTACAAAGTTCTTCACAGTTTTTCATACTGTGTTTTACTGCCTCTACTTTGAATAGCCTTTTCTTGCTCTCTGCTGGACATTTTTTAGTAATCAAGCATGAAGTCTTCTGCACTTCATTCATTACTTTAAAAAAAAAAAAAAGGTTTAAACAGACGTAAACTACAGATTCAGCCTGAGTGAAATCGGTGATGCCACTGCCCTCTTTTCCAGGTGTCTGTCCTGGTGATGTGCCACACGCGAGAGTTGGCCTTCCAGATAAGCAAAGAGTATGAGCGCTTCTCCAAGTACATGCCAAGTGTCAAGGTGTCTGTGTTTTTTGGCGGCCTCGCCATCAAGAAGGACGAGGAAGTGCTGAAGAAGAACTGCCCTCACATCGTTGTAGGAACTCCGGGACGCACCCTGGCACTCATTCGTAATAAGACCCTCAGTGTGAAAAACATCAAACACTTTGTGCTCGACGAGTGTGATAAGGTGTTGGAGCAGTTGGGTGAGTAAAATGATACTCAACGGAAAGGTGTCTGCTTAGAAAGAAAAAAAAAAAAAGTGGCCTCAGTGAATACTTAAAATGTCAGAAATAAAACCTGTTAATGTGTTAGTGAGCGAGACATCCCTACCTGTGTATAGATAATGAGCTTTTGAGGTTGTTTTACACAAACTTAAACAGATGATGTCTAATAATGATAAATAACAAGTCATTTTGGAAATTCAACAGATATGAGGCGTGACGTCCAGGAAATATTCAGACTGACACCACATGAGAAGCAAGTTATGATGTTCAGTGCAACTTTAAGCAAGGAGATCCGCCCTGTCTGCCGCAAGTTCATGCAGGATGTGAGTTTAATGTTACAAATTCTGACCACATTACACTGACATTTGTTTGCTTGATTTTTATGTGAACGCACACTTGCATACAATGAAATCTGAAGATATTTATGAGACAAAAATTATTACATTCAACAAACATCTCAGTAGTAGCTCAAACAGTTATATTCCAGTTTTCCCAGACATGAGATGCAACCTCTTGTAGCGGCAGCACTGAGTCATTCAGACCTTTGTCTCATTATTGTTAATTTTCCTCATGGCTTCATTCAGACGTGTTTGTGAAAGTGATGGAGAGCATGACAGCGTGTGCATGATGGTTTCCATTCACACAAGATTAGGCTGTAATTCAAGTGGGGTACAGAAATTGTTAGTCTTGTCTAACACAACATTGTCTTGTCCCTATAACAGTTCATTTTGGCATGCGATGCGCATAGTGGTTACCAGGTGTGGTACATTTTTAAGCTTTTTGAACAAAAAAAAAAGCTATGATGTCATCATATGGATGAGAATTTACTTATGCTAACATTAACAAGTTTTGTTGAGAAAAATGTGTGTGTTTTTTTTTTTTTAAGTCCCTGTATGGCTTCCAAAATTATTCAACCCAACAAGCGCGCTACATTGTGTCGTGGGCTGTTGATAATGAATTGTATATGACATATCTTAATTTGTCATTGTATAAATACGCTTAAAGCCATAATGTGTAATATTTCACGTTGTCTATTAACAAATTTGAGTCTTATCATTCACAAGTATTACCTCAATCGTTATTAATTACCTCCATCACAAAAGTGCAGTGTTCTTATATTCTTTATATTCAGCATGCGAATGTACATAAGAGTGTTACACCCCAATGGATGTCGCCATGTTTCTCCGCCATTTTTAAACTATGGGATTTGTAGAAGGACATGTCATCAGCTTCGCATTTTCCGTTTACACATTGGAAACGGAAAATGCGAAGCTGATGACATGTCCTTCTACAAATCCCGTAGTTTTAAAATGGCGGAGCGACATGGAGACATTCATTGTCCGTGAAATATTACACATTATAGCTTTAAGTTCAGTACAACAAAATTAAAGTGCATTTCCTGGGACCAACAAAGAAGAAAAAAAAAACAAGGATAAAGCACATCTAAAAGTAAAACAATTATATATAACAAGAATATAAATAATTGGCATCTTATAAATCAGTTGAAACACCATTAGACAGGCACTCGCATTACTTTAAATGATATTGCGTCATTATAAAAGAATGTTCAAGTTTTTGGTTTAAGTGCACTAATTGCACGGGCATAAAAAGTGTGCTTAAATCTTTGTTTACGCTCTTTGTGGTCTAAAACGTTTGCCCCAAAGGCAGCGGCCCAAACGGGTACTGTGCAAAAGTCTGGAGTCGGAAAAAGGGGAAAATCGGTGCAACATGTTATAAAAAATGGAAATGCGTGCATTCTTTAACCCATTGGCGCCTAAAGCACCTGCAAAAAAGGCTGCTCAATGCCTAAGCCAGTTTTTAGAAAAGGTCCCCAATGCCTGAGGGTTTTTTGAACTAAAAACAATTCATTGAAAACACCTAAGAAAAATTTAAAAAATTTTCGCTGGCTGGATTGTATTACTTTTTTTTTTATCAATGTTGGACATTTGGTTCATGTAGTTTTGCTTTATGATTCAGGATAATACCCAATGCTGCTATTTATTATACTACTATTACTATACTGTTACTATACTATAACTAAATCATAATCATAATATCAGCAATAATAATGAATGATAAAAAAAAACCTGCAATATATCTTGCATTGTGCAGTTATACTGTAAACTTCAGTGACACGACTTCTAAAACATCATAGTTGTCATACTGCAGTAATTCGCACCGGGCTCTCTTTTTTTTGACATAAGGGCAACGCCACTCAAATAAGAATGAGAAGTCGTCAGAATGCAGCGCAAGAATAAATAATTACATCATGTAGAAACGATCTCGTGCCATCACTCGGGCTACATTTGTCTGATACAGCCACTTGCTCTGCCTCCAGTAATCCCGGCGAGTTGGTAGTTTGATTATTCCAAAAGTTAGGCAGAGACCGATGAAAGATTTCATCTCCTGCTTTGACACGGGGCTCCACTTCGAGTTGGATGGTGTGTGGCCGCGCCAACTCCACATCACTTCCATCGCTGTCACAGTATGTCTCGTTAACCGCAGCCATTGTAGCCGAGCTGTCAAATTAGCTACAAACGCACTATTGCAGAACAGGCTAATCGAAAACACCCACCTCATGTGTATTTGAACCAATTATTGTGCATTACATGCTGCATGCGTCTTGAAAATAATGATAAATGAACAATGTTGCGCTACGCAACAACCGGCGTTAGGGACAATGTTGCGCTAAGCAACATCCGGCGTCAATGGGTTAACATGCTTGAAAATCTATATTTTGTCCGAGCAGCTTTATTCTTCTTGTCGTTTCTTTGAGTAGTCTTCAGGAATAGTTCTCCAGGCTTCTTGAAGGACATTCCAAAGCTCTTCTTTGGATGTTTGCTGCATTTTGTTCGGTTCTCTGTCAAGAAAAGACTGTGAGGGAGTCCGGCTCCTTGGAAGCAAAACATTAAGACTCAGACTCCTGCGCAGTAGCGTATAGTCAGACAGATAGAGGAAGCTTTATCCTCCATTCATACACTTTTAAGCAAATTTATTCTCTTAATTTTGCTCATACTGTGGGAAAAAAAAAGTAACTTGGTGCGACACCTAATTCTTTAGAAGTAAACCCACTTTATTCTAATGACTCCCGCTTTCACAATAGTACAACGTAGAACTTTGTAATTTCTTAAAAATACGACTGATTGATGGGAGATAATCCGGGGACTGTTTATCTGCCAATAGTTGGAAATATCGTGAGACTAATGTTGGTCCTTTTTCTTTTTTCTTGTTATGTAGCCGATGGAAGTGTTTGTGGATGATGAGACCAAACTGACTCTTCATGGCTTACAACAGTATTACTGCAAGTTGAAGGACAGCGAGAAGAACCGGAAGCTGTTTGACCTCCTCGACGTGCTCGAGTTCAACCAGGTTTAGCTTGCACTCATTTTATGTTCTATTATTTATCAAGTTCAACTTTTGTGTCTTCCTCAAGAATGCAGCGCGCCCCCCCCCATTTGTACTTTTATCTGTACTTAAAGGATAACTGCGGTATTTTCAACATTAAGCCTCTTTTATGAGTCGTCTGCAATGTTTTAGAACCCCCCTCACCACTTTTTTGATGTTTACTGCTGTCTCCGGTATTTGCCTAATTTTGATTCATCTCAACCTGCTTCAGAATGGCAAGTCATGTGCATGTCCAAAAAGGTCCGTAAAAGCACCAAAAATGTCCGTTTTCAAAATAATGAACTCACCGGAGTGGTTACTGGTGTGCACTGGTAATCCATATCAAATTTCGTTGCGAAAAGTTGCTTCTGTCGTGTTTTATTTGGCAGCTCGTTCATGCTCGCACTATTTTCTTAGCGGTGGCGGAGTAATATCAACGAACATCCAGTACAAAATGTCAAATAAAACACGACAGAAGCAACTTTTCACCACGAAATTTGATATGGATTACCAGTGCACACCAGTAACCACTCCGGTGAGTTGATGATTTTGAAAACGGACGTTTATGGTGCTTTTACGGACCTTTTAAGACATGCACATGACTTGCCGTTCTGAAGCAGGTTGAGAAGAATCAAAATTAGGCAAATACCGGAGACAGCAGTGAACATCAAAAAAGCGGTGAGGGGGGTTCTAAAAGATTGCAGACGACTCAGAAAAGAGGCTTAATGTTGAAAATACCGGAGTTCCCCTTTAACAAAGTGTGAAAGTGTGTAGGACTCAGGCGTTTCCTTTGGTTCCTGACAGGTGGTGATCTTTGTGAAGTCAGTGAATCGCTGCGTTGCTCTGTCCCAGCTGCTGGTGGAGCAGAACTTTCCTGCTATTGCAATCCACAGGGGTATGGCACAGGAGGAGAGGTAGGTGCTGCTTCACTCTTAAAACATCAGCATCCCACTTAAACTGGAATGAGTATGATGTTGTCTAAACTGCCGGTTATACATTTCCACTCAGTTTTGTGTGGCTTTATTAGGCTTTTCCTTAATTTCATCCCTTGTATTGATATGTTATCCGATGACCTTTTGTCTCAAGTTTTATTGTTTCCATACTCCCCCAGGCTATCCCGATACCAGCAGTTTAAAGACTTCCAGAGGCGGATCCTGGTGGCGACCAACCTGTTCGGTCGAGGCATGGATATTGAGCGAGTCAACATCGTCTTCAACTACGACATGCCGGAGGATTCTGACACATACCTGCACAGAGTGAGTTCAGCTTCAAAACTGTTTGTTTAAGACCAAGATCGGTCACATTTTTATTTCCAACAAGGAAGATTGCAATTAAGAGGCTGTAGTTTGGATGCAGAAAAGAAAAAGACGCAATTATTTCCAAATTAGATCTGTTTGTAGAAGGGCACAGGAGCCTGGTTGCATTCTAAAAAGTTTTATAATGAAACATTCAGTTAAAATCAGTACCTTTGGAAACATGTTTGTAATGCCTGTTTTGAGCCCTAACATTGTTCTCTTGAACCTCAGGTGGCCCGGGCCGGCAGGTTTGGCACCAAAGGCCTGGCCATCACGTTTGTGTCAGACGAGACTGATGCAAAGACCCTGAACGAGGTTCAAGACCGCTTCGAGGTCAATGTAGCAGAGCTGCCAGAGGAGATTGACATCTCCTCCTACAGTGAGTTTTCTTTTTGAGAACAGGAGAGGAGGCCCTGCATCTGTTTCATATTAGCACTGGTATCCTGAACAGGTTTTTAGGGTAACATTTATGTGTTATTCTTGTCATCCTTTGTCTTTATGCATTGAGATGTGCCTATTCTCACGAGAGAAAACACTGAAGTTAAAGGAGAATTCAGACCATTTAACACACATATCCCATCTGTTGGAGACCCAGGGAAGTTGGCCAAAGGGAAAACCGCGAGAAATTTTCATGCCCGCTGCGCAAAGTTGTCCAATTGCGCTGATTTCCATGAAAGCGGGCTCTATCAGGCAAGCGTTTAACCTTTCCTGAGGCTCTTAACGTGTATCAAAATACTTTTGACCGAATTGGCCGTGGTGTCAGTAGCAATACAATTCAACCCAGGGGCTAACCATACCGTTAGCTAGATTTTAAAAAACAGCGCACTTACCTCTCTCAGCTTCCGTGTTCCACAGGCGTGCGCACAAATTAATCGCCAAAGTCATACACTATAGTATAGTGTGTGTGTGTGTATATATATATATATATATATATATATATATATATATATATATAGTATTCCAAAATTGTCTTTTTATCCACCAAAAACGACCTTCGGGAACCGAACTACACATTGCCATGTTTGTTATTGTTTCCTATCGAACAGCTGACTCGTTTCAACTCCCATTTTCACCGTGATGTCATGACGTGTCACATGACTGTTTGAAGGAGCGCACCTTCGCCCATTATTCATGTCCAAATGTATCATGTCTGTGCTAGCTAACGGTATGGTTAGCCCCTGGGTTGAATTGTATTGCTACTGACACCACGGCCAAATCGGTCAAAATTTATTTTGATACACGTTAAGAGCCTCAGAAAAGGTTAAACGCTTGCCCGATAGAGCCCGCTTTCATGGAAATCAGCGCAATTGGACAACCTTGCGCAGCGGGCATGAAAATTTCTCGCGGTTTTCCCTTTGGCAAACTTCCCTGGGTCTCCAACAGATGGGATATGTTTGTAAAATGGTCTGAATTCTCCTTTAAACGAAGGAGCTGTTGTACATTTAAACAGAACAGACTGAAAATGGCTAACTTTCAGTAATGCCTGTAACATGCCTGCACGGCGTTTAAATTCACATGTGAAACATGCAGTAAGACAAAGGATGATTGTAGGGAAATACAATAATCTGTGACATCCCGTTTCATAGCCAGCAAATAAAACGACTAAAAAAAACTGTTCTCCACTTTAATGTGTCTCATAATGTCACCTTTAACTCTTTTGTTTGTCTTTTTGCAGTTGAACAGTCCAGATGAGTTTGAAGCGTCCTTCTGGTGAAGACCACGTGTGACCCTTGTTGTTGCTGTGTTCTTGGTGGAAGAAACAGAAAACCCTCAATATTTGTTAAAATATCTTATCTTACTCCTCCTTCCAACCATATGTGTAGGCAAGTTCAGAAAACTTTTTTTTATTTTCTCATGTCTTTGCAGAGTGCTTATTTTAGTGTTTTCCTTGTTAAAACCATGGATGTATTGTTTTGGTTTAAGAAATAAACTTTTTTTTTTGTAACTTATTATTTTGTGTTTGATTCAGATGTTGCACATCTCAAACCTTCAGGTGTTTCAGATGTTACACGAAAGATACGATCATTGTAACTGTAGGTAGATGCACTCGCCAGCAGAGGGCGCCATCGTCACATTTTAAGACCCAGCCACTCTTTGCAAAACAGCTGGTGACTTCAAACTGCTGCCAAGAGGCATAATTTGAAACTGTACAAGTTGAGTTAAAATAAATCCTCACATGAAACATGAGCTCAGGAGCCAGTTTTATCACATGGAAGGAACAGCAGCAAAGCCTGTGATGGCGGCTCGGATGATAAGTGTATAAACGTGGCAGTCGTACAAACTTAGATCAAAAAAAGAAATGAATTGACAGAATAGAGTGTGATCCAACACACTCAAGACACACCAGTGTGAACGTCTAAGCCGAGTTGAAATCAGTGGGCACTTGTTCAGTGCTTGCTCAACACTTTCAGTTTAGATAGCACTTCTCATTGTTTATCAGTCTGAGTTACGATGAATGATTCACTCAAACACCAAACGACCATCATGCGGGAGCAATGATGAGTGCTATTTAAAGGCATCCCGATGCCTGCGTTTATATTCAACACATTTTGTAAATTTGAAATAATAATGAGAAAAATAAGTATCCACACATTGCATTACACTTTTTGGAGATTTCAAGAGCATAGTTTTTTTTTGTTTGTTTTTTTTTGTTTTTCTGCTGGTTGCCACCAAGTATTCAGTGCACTACGGGACATTAAATCACCAAAGTGAGGTGATAGTATTTTAGGGATTTTTGTTCACTCTTCCAAATTTTAAGTGCCAAGTAAAGTGCTTTGTTGCTTCTCTAGTATTTCTCCATCAGAGTTTCTCAAATCCCCCACACCTGAACCAGCAATCAGCTCAGAGTGCAGGAAGTCCAGGGCTTTTCAGGGCTCTAATTTAGGTCCCTCGTCAGTTTTAACAGGAGCAGGCGAGTGAACAATCCACTCTGGTCACACATGTTATATTATGGGTTGCCCTTATGATTGTGAATATAACCAAGGCGATCCTTCTCGTCTGTGGCCTTCACTCTCTTGGAGCCAGATGTGAAAAACGGCTCCTCGTCTTGAAGTCTCCTCCCATTTGAAGAAGCTGACCTCGTCGCATTCGCGTGAAAGAACAAAATCTGCAGTACTAGTCACTGAATTTGTGTGTGTCTCCGTACACCCAGTGCTGCGGGGGAAGGGCCACCTCATTGAGGTGGCCACAGTCATCGCTGCATTTACACGACTGGATCAACATGGCCGACCTCTGGAAGCGCTCGCCGTCTCGGCACACAAAAGTCACGGGCACGGTGCGCGTGCGGCGTGGCGAGCAGCACCGTCCATCCGTACACACGCCGCAGTAGTTTGGCCGGTAGAGACGGACACTCACGCATTCGCCGTAGGTCAGGCGAGTGGGTTCTGAGGCTTTCTGAGTCGGGGAGCAGCTCCTGCCATTCTGCGATTGGAATATAAAAGCAGAGATATAAGTGTTTTTTTCCTTGTGGCAAAAGTCACTCAGATAAGTTTAAATAGAACTGATAAGCCTGGTATTTTACGCTTATTTGCCTTTTGCATAACAGCAGATTTAAGCAGCTTTACACTCAAACTCATTAGTCCGTCCACTTGTTATGCCAAAACAAGTACTTGGGAGTTAATTATTTTTTGATTTAAGTGATTAAATGGGAGATTTACCATTTTAAATCTGAGTGTTCTTTTCTGATACCTGCGACCATTGTTAGCTTAGAGCTTCTAGATCAGTAAAGCAGAGCAAAGAGGTCTCAGTGTGTCAAACATGGAGGATTAATTTAGACACACCATTTCCCTCGACTCTGAGTACACAGACCGGGCCTGGCTGTGGACAGTTGCTTGGCAGGAATGTCAGGGGTGAGAGACTATATTTAAAAAGGCGCCTGCCTGCCACCAAAACACTGCTGAGTAAATCAGCACTACCCGGTTCCCACTGGATGTGGAGCTTCCCTAAAGTACAGCTCAGATGATTTCTACCCTTAAGCTCAGGATAAACATGGCTCTTATCACTAAGAGCATCTTACTCAGTGCCGGAACATCTAATTTTCTTTGCTGCTCAGGTTTGATGTTTTTTGCCCCCTGTTCTTTAACTGAATAGAGGTATTGTTTTTTATCTCACAGTAAGACACTGATAAGAGGGGAAATAATGGCTTATTGATAAGTGTTATCAAAGGTTAGACTCTGATGCTCTAGGCTTTCCATGGAAATTATACAGGAGTTGGACTTATGCTCTCTGTCTGTACGTGTCCCCTCCTCCCTCAGTTCATGTTAAAGGGATAGTTCGCCTCTTTTGACATGAAGCTGTATGACATCCCATATAAGCAATATAATTTATGAACATTGACTTACCCCCTGCTGCGTCCTGTGAGCCGAGTTCCAGCTGAGTTTAGGCGTCCACGAAGGTAGTCCGGCTAGTTGGCTGGGGCTAGAAAAATAAAGCGTCTTGCTTCTCAAAACAATATCCGTTCAGAAGAGTAATACATTTGCATCACAAAATTGTTCTAGAGGAAAAAGTTAAACCTCACAATGGCTTGGCGCTATTTTTGCCTCCCTTGATATCAATGCGTCCAATGTAAACTGTGCAGACCGAAGAGCAGACCGAGCAGCAAACACCGTAACAGGTGCGGCTATCGCTAGGTGGCTGGACGCATTGATATCAAGGGAGGCAAAAATAGCGCCAAGCGATTGTGAGGTCTGACTTTTTCCTGGAGAACGATTTTGTGATGCAAATGTATTACTCTTTTGAATGCATTTTGTTTTGAGAAGCAAGACGCTTTATTTTTCTAGCCCCAGCCAACTAGCCGGACTACCTTCATCAACACCAAAACGAGGCTGGAACTCTGCTCACAGGACGCAGCAGGGGGTAAGAAAATGTTCATAAATGATGTTGCTGATATGGGATGTCATACAGCTTCATGTCAAAAGAGGCGAACTGTCCCTTTAAGTTCAGTCCACCTCACCTTGACTGGGACAGCCAGGCTGTGACACGGCCGTATGGTGCAGATTCTCGTCTCTTTCTCCAGCCTGCACTGAGAGTTCTTGTTGGTGACGCGAGAGGAAACGCCCATCCCGCAGCTGCGAGAGCACTGAGACCAGTCGGTGGTCTGGACTGGACACGTCTTCTCCTTCAGAGTGTCCCACACTGGAGGAAGAAGGGGGACAGAAAAAGAAAGATCAGTGAAACTAGCAGTTTCTAACCGATAGATCAGGACACCATCAATGTTTCCCAAAAACAAAACTACCAGGGGAAGTTACATTAATTAACAAGAAAGGCAGTAGGAAAAATTCATACCTAATATCATAATCATTCTGTAAGACTTTCACTTAGTTTTTAAGCCTGTCTGTCTGCTGGTATCTCGTACATACAGTGCATATCTCATATTGACATTTTGTACCCTATGATACCCCCTATCTTTCCTCTTGCTCCCGCATGATGGTCGTTTGGTGTTTGAGTGAAATGTAAGTGTTTTTTTAAACAGTTTTACATTCATACAGGACAGGCAAACTAAGGAGGAAACAATAAACAAATAAGAAAATGCCCAATCCAGTACATTTTCATTTTACATGACAAAACATAAACAGACAAGGTGTACAGTGCAGAAATGTATCGTTGATCTCACCATTATAGAGCCTGTTTGGTATTCCTCTGGCAGAGGCAGAACTCAAAAACATGTTGCCAAACCTGGTCCCAATTTATTCCGGAATTGCTTTTATCGTCACTAACCGAATCTTTTATTTCTTTCATACCAGAACGGTTGAAAAATTAAAAGGGAAGCAAGAAATCTGATTCAAGCATTTATGGGAACCTCAGGATTAACTGTAACACAACCGTAACTGTTAAAAATGCAACTTTTGTGTTTATTTTTGGTTTAAGACCAGCAATTTACAGGAAAGCCCTTACGCAAGGACCATCGACAGATAAGCAACTAACACAGACAGATTTGGATTTTCCATTTGCGATACACTCTCGAGAGGTCAGCATGTTTGTGTGCTGAGGTGACAGTTTTGCTCAAAGCAACTCTGTTCCCGTACGCAGACATAACTTTTCGAAAATGCCCGTTTAATCTTTAAGGTACGAGTTTTGGAAATGAAGCACCAAATCTAAAAAAACAACAAAAAAACTATCCCCACACAGGAACAATAGAATTCCCACACTGCCGCTTGTAGTGGCCATTTGTCCATAAAAAACAAATGAAACTTAAACCAAACAAAATCAAAAGTCCACTGATGCACCATGGGGGATGTGGTTTAACGCAGGCAAAAGAAGATGAATGTCCAAAAATGAATTCTTGCGTTTTTCTGATTATTTATTTCCAAAACAATAAAACAAACAAAAGAACAAAGAAAACCAGCTGCTCTCTCCCTTTCCCTGGTAAAAACCATCGGCCCACCCCGGTGCATGCTGGTACTCCAGGTGCCCAGTGTGACCCAATTAGCAAAATATTCAAAACAAATAACTAACAAAGAATATTAGCAAGAAAAATCTAATCTAAATAAAGCACTGAAATGAATCAAATAAAGTTACTCATAATTAGCTAATTAAATTTACAACTAGAACCAAAAAACAAAAACTAACTCAAATAGCTACAAATAGCTCCTACACCGCTGTTTTTCTTACTTGGCAGGTGTTTGTAGCCGTGTTCGCTCTCCCAGCTGCTTGGCTTGACATCTGTGAGCTCATTGGCCAGGACCAGCTCGTCTTTAGGGGGATGTGGCACGGGATGTAGCCAAGATCTGCGCAGGTGCTCTTTTAGTGAAGGCACCTGTTTTTATAAGAGATCAGATGAGACATATTTTTTTTTTTTAAAGAAAACATATACTGCAGCAGGTTCTATTTTTTGTGGGTTTTTATGCACTAAGAAAAAAAAAAAAAAATCAACCTGATACTTAGGCAGAAGGGGCCAGGTGCCCTTGTGGCAGTCGACGCTGAAACAGCACTGTCCCGGTATCCTGAGCAGCCGTGGGTAGGGACAGGATGGCGAAGCTGGTGGCAGCTTGTTGCTACAGAGAGATGTGCAGCCAACAGCTCCATCAATGCAGGTACACTGGTGTTTACAGCCAGCACGGAAGCTCTCGCCGTTCTGGTAGATCCTGCTGTTGTACTCGCATGTGCGTCCCTCTGATTTTGCTGTGAAGACACGCGTTACTCAGCAGATGTAAAAAAAAAACAAAAAAAAAACACTGGTGGCAGATTGGTGGCATACGAAAGTGGGCTGCTGCGAATCATTTTTGGCACTTCTGTTAGCGTAGCGCCACAATGGAGCCAGGTGTGAAAAGTATTGCTCACATAATCAGCAGCAAAACAGTACACATAATCACACGGGGGGCCTCCAAAGATTGAAAAGTGAGTGGAACTAAGGAAACAGGAAGTGTTAGACTCCTTGTCTCCAAGAACCGGCTATTCATAGCTTGTGGGGCAGCACTGGCGTGGCACAAATGGAAAGAGTATTTATATCTCTGAAAGCCCCGTCGCCCTCATAAAACATCCACTACTTATTAATATGTCCTCGTACATGTAAGGATACACGCTGCTTCATCGGTGTTTATCTCTCATCACTTTCACCATATTACCAGTAGTTGAAAGATTATTTTGCTTCCACGCATGCAAATACTTCTTTGACATGAATGTATAATGTATAAATGTATAAAACAGGGTTCAAATCCCTGCAGGTGGCATTTATTTTCAAAGTGAGATTCCCTCTCTCCACCCTCACCTCGACAGATGCCCCAGGCTACTGTCACGTCGTTGCCATAATTACACTCCAGCCCTTTGTGGTGGTCGCACGGCCTCATGTGGCTGCAGTCTTGGTTAAGCTGTGCGGCACACACCTTGCAGCAGGCACACCTGTCCGGCACAGCGCTAACACCTGGAGGACACGCCGGGGGCCTCGCAGGACACTCACACACTGCCGGGCAGTGAGCGGTCACCTGGAGGAATCACATCGTGAAGCAAAGCTCAAAAGGGTTTCAGTGTTTGAAATGTTTCTGGAAACATTTCAGGAGTGAATAAAACACGAGGAAACTTAGAACTTTTTTTTTTTTTTTTACAAGAAGAGCGCTTGAACCCTGGTTCTAATGTTATTAGTGCACGATCTTGTGCACGCTCAAGAATGAGTGACTTATTCTTAAGTCTTAACCTTCGTCTTGTGTTAGTTCCCTGTTACCATCCCTTAAACAGGTTGGTTTTGACCCGTGTTTTAATTTAGTTGTAAAATACGTCTATCATCCAATTTGTTTTCTCATCTCGTGGTTACCTTGTTAGGCTTCCCTATCCATAAAAAATATTGGTTTTAATATTTTTGGTGTGGGCCCCTGGGCCTTGTTTTTGTCAGTATACCCTTCAATTTCAATAAAAAAAAATGGGTTAGGGTTACCCTAAAACAAGGCAAAATGAGAATCCCCTAAAGCTCACATGATTGGGAGAGGAGCTGGCTGACAGTGTGTTGGCTGTCAGTGAACTTGTGATTTCAGTTTTGGCTCTAATTATTGCTTTATAATCTTATTTATCTTTATAACTGGGTTGAAACCGACCCTAAAAACACAAAGGTCTTAATTTCAACTAGAGCATTTTATAATTTAGTGCAAAAACTTTTTTTTGTTGTTTTATTTTATTGAAATAGAGGTTCCTGACAAAGTCATAAAGCCTTGATGCAATAAACAAATTTATATGGTTATTTTATGCATTTAAAACCTAAAAACGGGTTAAACAAACTCTGTGTTACCTTTGAAGTAAGTCAAGGCACTTCAGGTTGTTGCTGAATTGCTATACAAATAAACTCCCCTTGCCTTCTGGACACTAAGTAGCTCAAGGTTTGTATCCATAGTCCCCTGCTGGCTCCTGACTTGAGTCGCAACTCTATGCAACTTGTTCCACTGCGTAAACCCGCAATAAATCACTCTGCTTTAAGTGGACACGCACATTTCTTGGAAAGGTGTAACTCTCTTATACATGATTTTTAACACGAACGCACTCGGTGAATACTCCCATTATATATATCTCTTCGTAAACGTTTATTCGTTGGAAATATTCCTTAAAGTAATAACAGTAATGCAAGGTGCACCAAATCTTAAACTGGTTTTCGAGGACCATTTTGAAAGTGAAAGCTTATTCGCATTTTTAATCGCAACAACAGCATACAGATAAAACATTAAACCGAGACGACACTTTCTGTAAACAGTCTGTAAAACAGACAGTAAGCATAAGGCTGAATAAGAAATATCTTACCTTTGTAATGACGGCTGTTGTCAGCACAGAAAGATAGAACAGAAACACCATGATTAGCAATGAAAGTCTCCTGACATACAAATAAAGTTAAAGTAGACAGGCTGCGTCTTTTCCTTTTATCTTTGAAGATAAGTATTTGAACTCTAGTATATACCCGCTGCGGTCTCCATGAAGTCACGCCCCTCTTCATAATTCCTACCAATCAGCATTTAGACAACACTTTCATGCATATTTAAAGGGGCGTGGCTTCACCACAAGGTCTGTCTGCGGATTAATGGGCGGGTTTTGGAATGAATGCAGCCATTCATAAAAAATTGCAGGGCTGCTCTGTATTTGTTTTATGGGTTCAAAAATTAAAATGTAACAGCTACTTTCAAGTCACACTTAGGTGCATTCCTGCTTTTGTGGCAGTCACTCTCCTAACTCTAAATAAATATATTCATTCACCCGGGCCAGACGGTATGGTAACATTAATAAGACCTCCACCTCTGAGAGGCATAAGAGGGGTGGAACTCCCTCTGTTTTTCCAGGCCAGTGTCGGTGCCAGAACAGCAAATTAAAGTGGAGTGTATTAAATCAATATTAAGATAATGGTAGTTGTCAGTGAGGGTGAACACACCTCTCTTTGTCAGTGTCTGTGGTAGTGTGAGAAAATGTCTTTCCGTGGCATTTAAAGGTATATTTTGATTGCTTTACTCGAAGGCTTCATATTGAGTTAAGTTGGTCTGACTACTTTTTCTAGCCACATGGTTTCTAACATGAAAATAATACGGATATGATCACTTGGAAAGAACGACTAAGGCTGAAAGAAGGATTATTGTTTTAAAAGCAGCACATGTAAGGGTTGGCCTCTTCCTTCTTCTCTGCTTTCTCATTCTTCTTTTTTTTGAGCCACAGGTTTCTAGTCACACAGAGACCTCTTTTGATGAAAGAAATGGGATAGGCAGAGGTTTTCATAGTCAGAATTGTCTTATCCTTGTAAATTTCTAGCATCTGGCATCTTTCCACCTTTTGTTTTCTTCATTATTGTGCTCTTTATGTTTCTTTAAAAAAAAAAATCACATCAGTTTTGTCAAAACCTTACCACTGAGCAATCAATGAATAGATTGACTAAACATGTTACGATGTATTGCACTGCTATATTTAGCATAAAGATCTTTGGATCTAGAAAGTATTGACACATCTTTCAGAAACTGATCAGATTTCCTGACGTGCTGATGTTAGATGCCCTTTCGCATACCACATTCTCACTGCCATGTGACGGATGTTAGGTGTTCATGGTCCCATGCTTGGATGCAATGTTCCCTTTTGTAAGAATAGTGCACATCATGTGGTGATTTGGTAGATTTCATCAGTGTCTTAATGTAATTGCTACAATATAAACCATTCTAAAATGGGAGAGATCCATACGAGTTGTGCATACTGTCTGTCTGTCTCTGTAACGTAACTAAATCTACACCATCTTTTGACACAGATTGGGACTCACTGAGCTAGTGGGTCCCGGCAAAACAATATTTCCTTCAAAAAGAATATTCCCTAAAGTGGATGAAAATGATTCAAACCACAGACATACTTAGAGGAGAAACGTCGCCTCGATGCAGTAGCACTTTATCAAGGATAAACTGGACATTTTGGGACTAACATGCTTGTAGCGATTACTCATTTTAAATCTCTGACCCAACATTGTATGTTATGCTTAACTTATTATTGCTCATAGGACAGCTTGTTTTATCTGCCCACATATCTGGCATTTTTGTATTTAGATAGCTGTTCTTGCTCTGCTCCGTTCATATCTATGGATCTGTGTCCTTTAGAAAAAGTACAGGAAGTTACAGTCTTGGCTTGCAGAAATTCTCCCTCCCATCTTGTTCCACAACATGTAATGAACTGGAACAAACTGCAATCAGTTGCAAAACAGTTTAAATCAGCTGATCTCACTAAATTAATTTAAATAAATTTTAGACTACAGGACTTGGTAAAGTTATAATGCTATTTTGCTTGATTCACATGGCCACTATCATATTGATAACTGCTGTGTTTCATGATTTTGTAATGCCCTCCACATTTTCTTTTAAATATTATGTTGTTGTTATGATTTATATGTCTGTAACCTATCAAACTGTGATTGTCATGGGCACAGTGTGTACCAGACATTTCCATCTGACAGATAAGACTATCCCTGGTTTGGTAAAGGCTTACAAAAATTAAATAAACACGTAAGCACTTTTGCTGAAAGTTTCCACCAGCATCTAAAATAACCAAAATTCTAAGCTAAATCAGTCAGTTCCATAGCAGTCAGTGGGATCAGATTTGTTACTTGAAGAATCTACTTTATCTACAATATACCCCTATTGTAACTATATATTGCTACATCCACTTACGTAGCACCAATATACAAGAAACAAAGAACAAAGCCCACAACAGAGTTTGAGTCTATGCAGAAACCACAAAATGGCTAAGATAAGAGGTGAGGGAGTTACAACTTACTTGCAACTTAGCATGCTCATAAGCTTCAGAGGGTTTTATTTAGCCAAGTTGATACAATTTACTCAGCATAATGGTGCGTAGTGAACAAATGCCAAGGGAAGTAACTAAGTAACACAATAGATGGAAGCTGGCAATATGAGTGTGACTGACTTTCTGTCTATACAGTAAATATGAAGCTACGGCAGCAAATTAGCTTAAGGCTAGTTTGTCACCATGAAGAGACTCTAGAAAGTCACATGACATAACCCATATCAGATCACAGGATTACATGTTGATTAGAGGTACTATTTATTAGTTTTAGACTTTATAACCAAGCTAAGCTAAATAACTTTTGCTCCAACTTCATGGACAAGTGTTGCAGAACTCTTGGTAAGTAAGTAAATACATTGGAAAAGAAATGCTGTCCTTAGTAAGACAACAAATTCATAGAAAATGTTAGATTGGTCTTTGTTTGGAAGCTTATAAAACTTGGCTAGAATCTATTTGAGTAAGATAATCAATCAGGCTTTTAGTTCTCTTTTCTGGCCAACATTATTCACAGCTATTAATTTACAAACAGAAACCAAGTCAGGAAACTGTGGGAGTTCAAGGTCTGACAATGGAGACAATGTAATGGCCAATATATGTTTATGTTTACAGAAAGGGAGATGGTCATAAATCTAATTTTACACACTATTGTTTGAGGTGTGAATACATTTATACAAGCTGACTCTCACACCAGAGTTTTAGTGATAATCAGGCAGAATTTTTGCCTAATCTATTCAGGTAGTAGACTATTTATAAACTGAAATGGAAGATGCAAATGTATAAAATTGTAGAAAGTAATTGAAAGTGAAGCTGCAATTAAAAGATATTGATAAAATGAAATTACTATTATCACAAAGATGTATATAAAGTGAATATTATTTATCGACTATAAAATATGCTTTAATTGGATTATTACTGATACACCAGTGTGCTGTATAAGCACCATATTACAGTTGGAGTGTACTCAAGTGTAACTAGTTTTCATTATTCTGATCCTTTTAGGTGAAGTGAAAAACACCTGGTCTCTAGAATGGATAACAGGATACATCTAGGTGACTTTGAGATGCCTGATGACAGATAAACAGAAGAGGAAGATGATGAAGAAGAAGCAGGAGAAGAAATTATAATCTATGGTCTGGAAGGAGAAGTTCTAGGTCATACTCTCAAGTTTGTCATTCTGGAAATTGAGTAATTTAGTCATTTGGGGCGTAAAAAGTCATCTTGCCCTCTCTTCTCTTGGATAAGATAATATTAGATAGACATTTATTTATCCCTCAAGGGGAAATTCCAAAATGCCTATACACTGTATAGGTGTGTTGAGTGCGCAGTGAAATCAGAAATATTGCAAGTAATGCTGATTGTGCAAAGATTTTTAAATGGGGGTATGGGAGCTGCAAACATCAGTTTTTATGAGGGGTCACAAGCTTAAAAGTTCTGATGTTTTTAATCAGTTTATAAACAGTTTATGTTTATAATAACATTTTTGCTAAAACTGAAGTAACCTATAAACCCATTTTTTTTATATTCACTATTCTTGGGTTAAAGTAAATTAAATAACAAACAAAAAAAATCCATGTTGTGTGGCTAAGGAATAAAATGTCATCAAATGGAACTATGCAAGTCAGGCACAAGTGCCTTTGTCACATGACCCCTTGTGTGAGGATGACTTCGCTATGCTTTGGGTCTTCATGTGAAACAACTAGCTAACTTGTAAACAATTTTTAATTATTCTTTTTACCTTTATCTGCCTCAGTCATAGTTCTATGAGCTTTTTCCAGAATTAAAAACTATGATCAAACATAATCAGAGAGAGAGAGACACTATTCAGAATAAGTGCCAATAAAATTTTAATGAAATAACTAAACGTTTGTGCTTTCTTTTCCAAAAGCATTGTGTACTAACGTGAACATTTCCAGTGCTTACCGCAACTAATATTCAAGAACTTTGTTCAAATCAAATCAAATCAAATTTATTTATATAGCACATTTCATGTACAAACAATTCAAAGTGCTTGTTATTAATCACATTGAACCAAATTTATATAATCATAATGATTAAGCATTTTGAATTTGAATTTCCCCCATTGGGGGATGAATAAAGTATTTTTCTATTCTATTCTATTCTATTCTATTTAATTTATACATTCTATTGAACAAATATGTTCTTCAAACATTACCTGTGTCTCTGGGACGTATACATGAGAAACAATCTCTGTTAATCAAATTTAATTGCAGCTGTTTGTACTGCAGTAAAAAGACATTTCCCTTTGAAATGTAAAAGTATTGAGTTGTGGAAAATGTAAATACTCAAAATTGAGCAATTAAGAAGTCATGCTTAAGTTTGGTACATGACCACAGAGTTAATTAACCATCAGGAACATCAGTGACTATTTCTACAAGGGTTATTAAACAAGTGGATATAATATACAGACTGGGAAAACTAAGGGACTTCAGCATGATATTGTGCAGTGTTTTTCACATGGTTGAGAGATGCAAACTAGGTGCAACACGATACACGAAAAGATGAACAGAGACACAAATTTATGAGAAAGGGCCAGTGTGAAAAAAAACCCCAGGAAACTTTCAAAAGAAAGAACAGAAAAACATTGGAAAAAAACTAGGTAAGGGAATGGTGAGAGACAGAAGAAAGAAGCGGGGTCATGTGTGCGTTTGTGTGTGTGGTGGTGACAGGTGTTTTGTGGTAAGAGAGTTTGTTGTTTCAAGAGGAGGGGCGTGCAAGTCCTCGCTGACTGGCCTGGTCCGCCACGATGGGGTTCCTGGCAGTCTGGCTCTATGGTATTTCACAAAAAAAACAGACTGCTGGCCAATAACACTTTGAAGGCTGCATTAACCAAAATTACATGAGACTACAGTCACATTCTTTTAAGATACATTAGCACATCAATTTGGAAGGAATACACGCCAACTACTATGCAATTATAAAAGTGAGACTCAGTGAAAGGAAGAAAAGTCAAGTCGTGAGAAAAAGAAAGAGTGCAAGTGGTTGTGACAGGGTCATTAAACTGGCTTCTCTGCTGCTGCAGTGGAAAAAGTTAAGCGTGTGGGAACCTTGTTTATGTGAGTGACTGGAGAAAGCTCTGCTTTACATTTCTGAGCAAGTAATTGAATAAAAACCCAAGTATGAACCATCCTCAACATACACTGAGGATGTGTGAAACCTCAGAGTGGAACTGCTTTAGTGTTCATATGCCACATTCCTCTTTAATATAATGTGTAATGGGATACACGCTAAATCTGGCATTGACGTATGGCTCTTGTGTTGATAACCTGCGCAGTTTAAAACTCATGGAGTATTGTAAAGTTACATAAGAGGGAACGACTCGACTTTCATGCAAAGGCATGCTGGGCCAAAACCAACAGCAACCTGAATCTAGGAGAACTTCTCCCTCTGGTGGAGGTTTTGGAGGAAAATGATGACAGAACATTAAATCTATCCTTTGAATAAGATCTAAATAGGTCTAAGAGTTAAACTGCTAATTAACTGAAAATCTCCGTTACATCGACCATTTAATTCTATGTTTTAAGCGTGCTTTCATACCAACACAACAATCCAAATCTCCTTTTCTTTTCTTTTTCTTTTCTTAGAACTGATATGCTGCACAATCGAAACCTTTAATTCTTTTATTCCTTAAAGATCCACAAGATGGAGACAAGATGCAGGCCTGGTGCTCAGCATGTTCTTTATCAAGGTTTTGGAGTCAAAGCTCAGTGTTTAGACTTGATGTTGGCAGCCACACTAGCCGATTTGACCAGAGAAAGGCATTTATCTGTCGTTTAAAGCGAAAACACGCAGATTCTTAAATACTTTATCATCTTTTCCTCTACATTTGCTAACCCTTCTTGAGCTTTAATTCAACACAAAGTAACAGACTGAGAGAAAGTAAGGGAGGTCAAGAGAGATTCTCTCTCTTTCTCCTTGTCTTCTCTCTCTTTCTATCACTTTTTCTTATTTTTTTAAATTCATTTTCTTTCACTAAACCACACTAAATCCTTTTCCAAAATGACTCTCACACCCACATTTTTCTCCAGACTGTGACAGCAGAGCACACTCACACTGAACCTGGCATTATTCGGAGCACGCACTTGTCTCCCGTCACCCATGGTCTCCTGATTAGACTGCCCTCCCTTCCTCCCCCACCTCTCAGCAGTCACTGGGTCTCACAGCAACCTACTGACAGGCGTGAAAAAAGCTTTTCCCAGGTAGAGTACCCGCTCTGCCTGAAGACTTGCAAGCCTAATTATCCCACTTGTCTGGGAGGTGGGGATTACCCTTTGGCCGGCTTTGAGATCCTTCATTTCCCACATGGGCATGGGTTTGAAAAGCACAAAAATGGAACCTTGCACCATGAGCTGCCATAAGGGTAGATGCAGTTTGTTCCAGAAATGTATCCTTTGTTACTTCATACCTATATAACATAAATATTTGAGCATTCCATTACAAAAGAAACCTGCCAACCTGGCGTAGCGTTATTTCTGATGAAATATTAAATGCGTTCAATCACCAAGCCACGCTAGCCTGGCTGATGCGTCCACATCTCGATGAGATGGTGGTCTGGGAACTAGGTGTGCATTTTCTCGTATTTGAGGCGTGGTTTACGAATGCCTAGAGCCGTTTATTGGGCGCTACGAATGTCTATCAAATGGCGTCTGGTTCTTCCCATGCTGCTTTGCGCGCGATTCATAGCCAATTGTATCACTTATACCAGATGACGTATGTAGAGCGACAGAAATTCGACGAGGAAGAAGGCAACGAAATCTTTCAACGCCAAACGTTGCTCTTTTTTAAAAGTAAACTTGCGTTCTAAGCTACTTAAAACACTTTCTAAGGCTGCATCGAACGGTAACGTTGTGCCCGCTGCCATGTTGGATTAACACTCTACAAGCTTCGGTGTCGCGCATAGACGTCGTCATCGTCTTGCTGCCCCCCCCGTTCTGTGATTGATTCTCTAACTCAGACAAAAATAAGGGCGGTGGTTTCCAGGCTGCCTTTCCAGTGTGAATGAAATCGCGCGCAAAGCAGCATGGGAATTCCCAGGCTAAAGCCACGCCGTCTTCCCCTTTAAATTTGAAAGTTGCGCAGTGCGCACAGGTAAGCAGCAATATCGTTGTGTCCTTTACTCTGCTGCTAAGCCCAATAGTTGTGTTGAAAAGCTTTGTTGATCATGCGTAATGTGGAGACGTTATGGCTCTGTGAGAGTGCATGAGTACGCGCATGAGTGTGTTATATTTCCCTATGTTCATGGGTTTTGGCGTTTGCGTCGCGTGTGCTCCGGTCGTTTTTGTGATTGCTGCACTTTTCTCTTGCAGCGTTTTACTGTTGGATTTGTTTTGCCGTTTGCAATGCGTTCGCACGTGGCGGGCACCGTAGGTAACACACTGTTGAAAATGAATTTGGCACACCCAGAATTTGCTGGTGCACACCCAATGTCTTTTTTCTAGCTACGCCAGTGATTTGATATGGTTGGAGATATTTGTTTATCTGCTGGGAATTGTGCCTCTAAAGCTGTTTACATGTACTGTGTACATGTAGGTCCCCGGGTCCCTTAAAGCTTTGATAAGGTATGCATTTATCTGCCTCAATTATAAAGTTTGTATTGTATACAGGCTTTGTGTTTGAAGAGTAACAAGACATACAAATTTTAAACAGAGCTAAAACAAAAGTGTTTTAGTAAAGTGCTATTGCGCTCACATCCCACAAAGGCCTATGGCTGAAAGTGCAGTGCTTAACTGGGCTACGCACCCGAGTTAATTTAAACCATCCACCTGTACTTTAGGGGCCGTTTACACGGAAACGAAAACGGGTTAAAAACGCAAAACCTTTTTGCGGATGCACTATATCGTTTAGATGGTAACGGTGTTTTGGGGGCATGAAAACGCAAAAAAGTGAAACCGCCCTCCAGAGTGGAATTCTTGAAAACGCTCCACTGTCGCGCCACCGTGTAAACGATGAAAACGCAAAACTGCGTTTCTCGTCACATAGAAATGACGTGACAAGCATAATAAAGTGCCAGGAAACCGTGGGAAACACATCAGTAGGCTATCAACATGTCCATCCCTGTAGACGACCAAGCGTGGCATGAAAATTTTCGCATGTCGAAGGAGTCTCTGTTTGCCCTGAGTGAGGAACTCCGTCCTCACATTGAGGGACAAGTAACAAACATGCGGGCGCCTGTCCCTGTCGTTAAGAAGGTAGCTTGCACGCTTTACTACTTAAGCGACGAGGGCCGGCTGCGCAAAACGGCAAGTGCCTTCGGTTTATCCCGACCGACTGTGTCGCTCATAGTCAGGGAAACTTGCGAGGCTATCACAATTCACCTCGGGCCTAAATTTATCAAGCTGCCATTCACTGTGCCAGAGACAGAGGAGCTAGTGTCCGGATTTTTAATGGATCACGGAAAGAGAAGTAGAAAGACTTGGTCTTGGTAGTGTTGCCACCTAGCCATCTGGCGTGTTTACTGCATCGATAATGAAACGTCACACACTTTTGCGTTTCCGTATGCACGCAGAGTTTCACCCTAAAACGCTCGTCTAAACGCAGATTTAAAAGTGAAAACGAAACGCCACTTTTGCGTTTTGGTCTGTTAGCTAATCATAGACCTAAATCCAATCTTTCTTTTCTAAAGTTCAGCTCAACCTTGTGACCATTTACACAGAAATAATCTGAAACAACAACAAACCAAAAGACTAGCACAGCAGATGAAGGACCAACAGGATGCAAGCTTCAATGCTGTGTCTGTGGCTGGGAGAAGGTGACATCGTAGAGTGGGCTCACGGTCAATCAGGGCAAAAAAGAAGTGCCTGGCAGCACATAGCACGGGGGCCTGCATTGATTGATACTTTATCAGAGGTAGGACATATCAGTCGGGTGAAGCCCAGTGGCAGGAAACGTACCACACTCCACAGGGTATCAGAACCTCAGTTAAACCTCAACCATCTGCTTCACCACCAGTTCTTGAAAACCCAGAGCCCATTTCACAGACAGCAGAAGAGAGAACGACGGATGGAACAAAGCCTGGGAAACCATTAACTTATACCTTGTCCAGCTACTAGCAGGTCAGAAAGGAGATGTGCAAAGGAAGATAAAGAGACTGGGGGGAATCATTTATACCTATGGTACAGAGAGATTTAGGACGAGAAGCAAGAAGTTCCACCAGATTAATCTGCTGCAGCATCTCCATCATCAAAAGGCTGTGTTAACAACTAGAGATTCTCCATTATTGGTGTTCCAAAACCAACAGTCTTAGAGAAGCTTTTGAGAAACCTGGGACCCTGCAGGCTTCAAAGACTCCAAAGAGGTAGAATAAATTAGGCAAGATACAATAAGTGGATCAACAGCTCTGCTCTACCTGGGAAGCTGAAGCTGTGGTACTTTGACTTTAGTTTTCTGCCCTGCCTCATGTGGCCGGACACTCACCATCTTGGTACAAATGTGCCATAGCAAGACTAGATATGATGCTCATAGAGTCCAGAGATACCATCATAAAAGCCATTGCACCAAGGACTTGGACTTGGGTTGGGTATATCACCCACCGATTGGAAAAGGGCTACACCAAAAGGACAACGGCAACTGATGGTGGAGGAAGCCCCAGGTGTGCCAGAGCAGTGGAACAATGTAAGATCAAATGGAGTGACCCGTTGAGCATGGAAGCAAACAGAATAAGTTTCATCATCAAAGCCACCTGATGTTCTGCCCTCCAACCAATCTCCAGCTTTAGTTTGGAGAGGATCCAGTTTGTCACCTCTGTGCAGCTCCAGCAACCTTTAAACAAATCCTGGTGCGCTGCAAGGCAAGCTTAACACAATTTGGATGCACTTGGTGCCCCAATCAAGTTTCAAGGCGTTTTAAGTTTTAAAGCCTCTGAGTTCAAACTGGCCAATAAGGTTAAACCTCTAGACAAATGAACTGATAAAATGATTGGCAAATACATTACATTGAATTTGATTTAAAGATGGTTAAAGAGGTAGCAAATGCTTCCTAACACTCTCGTCCATCTCGTTTGACAGACGCAGACATGTTGATCGAGAGTGACGCAGAAGTTGCATGAATTCCGTAGACGTCACATGAATTCCGATTTGAGCGTATGGACTGAAGTTGCACGGCAAAATATCCAATCTGTATCCGATTTAGGAGCACATACTAAAGTGGTCCAAATCGGAATTGAAAAAAAAAAAAAAATCGGATTCCATGTGATTTGTGCTGTTCACAAAAACATGAAAAAAAAATCCGATCAGTCACAAATGACCAAAAAATTGGATTTGGGCCACATTTGACATTACGAGTTGGGAGAAGGGATTACCAGATTCCCCTCCTCCACTCTTCACTTTCCTCTCCTGTCTTCTTTAATCCAGCTGTAATGAGTGTCTGATACAGACAAACGGTGCCTGAGAGCTTCCTTACCCTCATCCCATCTGCTTTCTTTGCAATTTTAGTAGGGAATTCCCTTGAAATTTTGCATTTAAGTGTCTTTCCTCGCAGGTTTAGAGCATCATTTTCTGTCCACAAGGAGCAGAGGAAAGAACCTTCTGTGGTTGACCGGAGGAGCTGAACACATTAGTTTGCCATGATAGTGTTGTAGATGCCCGAACCCCATGTTTCAGTTAAGTATAACAGGTTAAAATCTGAAGAGGCCCACTGAAAATCAGGATGAGCTAACATTTTGTCATGGATCGTGGGTAAGTAGGACCCAAATGCAAACAGGATACTCCTCGATGTAGAAAAGGACGAGTTTATTATCAAATAATCCAAACGCAGGGAGCAAACATATACAGGGAGACCTACAAGAATCCGGCAGGGAACAAGGGACAGAACTGAACTTAAACACATGTGAGGGTAACCATGGGAACTAGAAAGATCTGGGGCAAATTAACAAGGGCGAAACCAAAAACACTGACAAAAACTCTATTTGGTTGAAATCTTTTTTACAACTACATTTAGTAAAAGCTCTGTTTGTAGTCCAAACTGGCTTTATATGGTCCATTGTTAGTGTGAGTTGGTATCCTTTTATTTATGTGTTATTTGGTCTGGTTGGATTATTGCATTGTTTTTTTTTTTCATTTTTATTTCAGCCAACACAACACCTTTTTTTCCACAATGGTCTTCAGCTTTTTACAAGGCACATGTGTCCAGGAAACATACTGAAGAGATGCAATGTTTGTCATTTGTGATTACAAGAATTAAAAATCGATTACTGCATATTCAGTAACATTACATCACATAATCTTTGGTGAAATTTTGTTGTGTTGAAACCTAATGTGACTTTTCTCAGCTTAAAATTCTCCTTACTTTATTTACCCCTCCAGTAACTTTTTCATTGAATAAAGAACAAACATGGAACGGTAAACAGAAACATTTGAGACTCACAACTAGCTCACAAGCTCCCCAGCCTGGGTAATTCTTCATATGTCACCAAGCTTATGGCCTTGAGAAAATGACCCTTTGTAATACAACTTTTTTTTTTTTTTCATTCACTGACACAAAAGTGTTTTAGTTACCTTCATATCATGAAAAATATAACTGGGTTTGAACGCTGCACTTTTCCCAAACGTAGGACAGCTAATCATTCTAAAGGGAGCTTTGGAAATGGTGGAAATACCGGCTAATTTTCCAGGCTCTTATTAGTAAAAACTTGCAGATGAAAGGGAATGCAGATGGCCATCCTAACAACCTTAAATCTGGTGCCCTAGAATGGTTACACTAACTATGCAATACCTGTTTTTTCTTTTACTAAAATTGAAAGACGAGTCCTTTGATGTGAAAAGCTGATGTGTAAAAGTAGTACATAAAGTGTGGATGTTCTTGGAGGAAAGCCTTTTTTGATGAATACCTTTTTTGCCAAGAGAGAAAAAGAATGGGGACATTTTCATGAGGTGAGTGTGCACACCTGTGCAGCTATCTTTGTGTGGACCAGTTTTAGTTAGTATCAGGAATGAGGACATCTGCAGAAATAGTATACTTTTCGGCAGTCCTCAGTTTTGACCCTTTCAATATAGATATAGGGTTCAATTTAGATTCCTGTTTAAGGATAAAGCAGTTAGTCTTTATAACTGAAGTCCCCACACTAACACAGTACGGTTTACCTCCGCACATCTACAGATTTCCTGTAGAAACAAAAAAAGTTCCTCCCCAAAAAGCCCAGTATCCCCAGACTGTTTGACTGAGTTAACTGATCAGACATATTATCATAAGCTAATAGTTTTCTAATAGTATGCTTTGTTAAGTTTTCTTAGTTTTGGTCTTGTTCACTTGTGTTCATTGCTTTGTAAAGCTTCTACTTTCTGTTTACTTAGCCTTATCTTTTGTTTTCTTGTGAAAGTGACACTCTGCTTTGCTTTCAACTTTGCTTCCCACCCTCATTTTTCTCACTTTCCCTCATTTTCCCACCCTCACTTTAGTTTAATGATAACTATCGCCCGTTGCTCATTTGTGATTACCTTGCTCCTTTCTCCTCAGGTTGTTTTGGAGTCTTGCTTTGTGGATTTTATTTTCCCGGAGGTCCATTGCCTTTGTTTTCTCTTGTCAGCAATTAAAATGACTATTATTGCCATCATTAATTGTTCTTCAGCCAGCAACGCCCTTTATTTCCAGGATTTCAGGGCGGGGCAATGAAGCGATTGGGGAGTTACTCGACAGAGGACTGCCGTATGTCTTTACCTCCTCCTGCCACCAGATGAGCGCAGAGACCGGGAGAAACGGAGGGAGCATGGGCCGGGAAGAGGAGCTGAGTGGCGCCCCTAGCGGCATGTTCTGGCGACTTTCTATGTGGATCTTTTACTCTTAGATTCCTGTGTTTTTCATTTTTAAAACCGGGGTTTTAACCGCGGTGTCAGCTCTGCTCACCCTGAACATTAAAGGACTCATAGGTTTAGAATTATGGGGCTCTATAACTCCCTAGGTGGCGTTTCTATTCTTTTGATATTTTTTAATCTTTTATTTTTATGCATTTGTCAGACGCTTTTATCCAAAGCCACTTACACTCATATCAGAGCTGGGCAGGTAGCGTAAGGGGGTCTTGTATCTTTAACGACCAAGGCACAAGTCCAATCCAACACGCTGTGTCATTACTAATCAAACACTAAGCCGAAGTACAGAAACCATGTGTGGAAAAACTAAAGAGTGTTGAGATGGCGCAGTTATGTTGTGCATTATTGATGTACTTCACATATGGCTCCTCATAGAGCTATTCCTGCAGTGTATGTCATTTTCTCAGTTGCAGACTGTGGACTCAGGTGAAAAAATAAACTGTTATAGCATTGCGTTGATGTTGTCATATGCTCTTGCAATAACCAAAGCATGATTGCAGCTCAAGAAGCAGCAAAGTGCTGCCAATCAATTGATTAACTGATCATCGCTGAGTGCAAGCACCAATAAAAGCTTTGAATTTTACAGTTTGCTGCTCTTGAGCGTTCATGTGTGTTAACACAGTGAGGAAAGATATCAACAATAATCTTCGACAAGCAATTGCTTGTTGCTGCTCATCAATCTGGAAAGGGCTTTGAGACCCTTTCCACACAAATGGAGTCCATCATTTTACGATGAGAGTTGCTGCTGACCTCACCAAAAGGGCAGAGTTGATTACTTGCTAAGACGCCACCCCAAAAACAGAGTTGCATCAGGGCTGTTTCAGTGGGGATCAGACAAGGGCTGGTGAGCTTAAATCAACTAGTATTTTGACTAAAGCCTGTCTTATACATCTCAATGGGACCTCAAAAAATGGTCAGGTTTTTAAAATGGGCATAATATGACAGCTTTAGGAGAGTTTTGCATACACAAAGCCCATAAACCACAATTAACTGAAGGAAGGTAAAGAAGAATAGGACAAAATTCCCCCACAATGACCCGAGAGACTATCATGTTTTCCTTTTTATTCCCAACAGTGGCGGTAACATGAGCTTCTTCACAAAAAAAAAGGTATATTTGAGAATTCATGGCATCCTTCCCACTATTGTCACTGATTTATCATCAAGTGCAGCAGCTCTAAAAGTGTCTGTGGAACCTGATTTAGGTTTATACCCTGTTGTGCCAAGCTCAACTTTTAAGTTGAGTTCTATCCCAACCAGACTGTTCAAGGAGGATTTTCCTTGAATTAGTACTTCTAGATTGGATTTGATCAATTTGTCTTTATTGACAGACTATGTACTGCAGGCTTTTAAGGTTGCCGTAATTAAACCTTTCCTTAGAAAACCTATTCTTGATCTGGGCCTGCTAGCTAAGTGTAGACTTATGTTGAATATCTCCTTTATTTCTAAAACGCTTGAGAAAATTGTTCCAACTCAGCCTGAAGGCATTCCGAGCTTATTGTGGCACTAAGACAGCCCTTGTGAAAGTTACAAATGATCCCCTTATAGTCTGTGATAGTGGCATTGTGTCTTAGGTTGTCCTGGTGGAACTAAGTTCTGTACTTAATTAATTACAGAGGCTTGAACAAGGAACTCCTGAGGTTTACATGTATATATAATGTTTATATACACCTTATAAACACAACTGCAGCTTGTCCAAATTACAAAATGTCACAGTGCAACTAAAAAGCATTCAATTAACAAAGTAATGGGTTATTTTAAACAAAAATCTGTCTTTTGACTCAGATGTAAATCAGATTACTAGGACTGCCTTTTTTAAAATTGACAATATTCATCATCTCAGAGTGATGTTGAAAACTAGTCCACGCATTTATTTCGACAGAATTGGACTACAATAATTCCTCATCATTGGGCTGTCCCAAAAGTTCTCTGAAGAGCCTCAACTTGTTCCGAAACTCTGCAGAGGGGGCTCTGAGAATTACAGGAAAGATCTTATTTCTACAATTTTAGCTTCTCTTCATTGGCTCCATGTTAGATTCAGAAAACTAATTGGAATTGTTCTGCTCACTTAAAGCTCTTAATGACCAAGCTTGCCTGCATTTTAAATATCTCAAAGTTTGGTATATTTCTAACAGAGCACTTTGCTCTCAGACGGCAGGCTTACTTGTGGTTCTCTAAAAGAATGGTAGAATGGTAGTCAGAGCCTTCAGTAACAAGGCTCTTCTCTTGTGAAACCAGCTGCCAGTATAGGTTCTCAACCCTGCTTAAAACTTGGCTTTCTTTTATAAAGTTTGATAAAATTTTGTCTTAACCCATAAGAACCCACCGTGACACAGGTGTCACACGCCCTTTAAATGTTCTGGAAAATTCCATGAAAAACTTTATCCTTGATTTCAACTCTTGTCAGAGTGACCCATACTTAACATCCTGGTGGGTCATGTGACAGGTCATGTGATTTAGTCTTCCTATAATAACATTTCCAAGATGTCTGTGTGCCAGGTTACCACTACGGGCAGAGCTAGCTAAATTTAAATAGCTTGTTTTTGGTTGCTAAAGGAAAGATTCAAACCATTTAAACCATTTAACACCCACTGACACATCTTTGACACTAGGGAGTGTTATTTTGAGAAAAATGTCAGAAATGTGCTCTATATAGTCTGTTTAGTCTGTTTTATTTCCACCATAATTTTCCTTGATGGAGAAATTATCCAAGTTCTTAACGCCCAATGTGACATATATGTCACATTACAGATCTCTGACAGTGAGGGGTGGTATTTTGAAAAAAAATGTCAGAAATGTGTTCTATGTGGTCTATTTAGTCTGTGTTATGACCCCCTTAATTTTCATTTAAGTAGAAATGGGTCCAGGTTCTTATGGGTTAAGACAATTTAGAATCTTCAAAAGTACAAGAAAAAAAAACAATATTTTTGAATCAGGTCAGTAACATGCACATTAGTAAGAAATAAGCTGATAAATCACTGTGCATGTGTCTTTCATCATTTGCATGGAAAAAAAGCCCTCAATTAACTATATGGTAAAAAAATCACATTAATTTGGAAATCCCATTGGAATGTTCTCCCTGGGATATGGGGTTGAGTGTGGTTAATGCCATAGGACCAGAGGAACTCTATCAAAAATAAAAGAAATGGTTTGATATAAAACTCAATATCAGAAAATGTGTCACTGCACAAAGAAGAAGAGTGCAGAGTGTCTCCAGTGCACTGCAACTGGAAGAGGACAGAGCACAAAATAACTCTTCTTTTTGGACACACAAGTTGAAAGTATTATTGCAGATACAGCCATTCCCTGTTTGATTTCAGCTTGGTGTTGATAGTCAAAAGGAATTGAATGTATTTTGGGCCCAGGGAAAAGGTAGAATTAAACAGGGATATGGCACACCTAGTGAAGCCAATGTAATGCAGACTCATATGCCAACGGACACAGCTAAAAAAAAAAGTGTAAAAGGTTTATTTGAGAAGTGGGCTTGAGTTGGTAATCAGGAAATCCAGGGATCTGTCCAGTCACAGGTTCTGAGTCACTGAAGGAGAGGGGAGGTATGTTATTTTCCAAGGATGGGAGTAGAAGATAATCCAGAAGTATATCCAGAATGATAGTAGTTGAGTCATGGGCGTCAGTTTGATTTCAGAAGTGCTGGGGACAATTACCATAAACCTGAGTAAGGTTTGAAAAGTGCTGGGTACAAGCTAGGCCCATTACTTCCGAATTGAGGTTTCATGATAAATAATAGGCATTGCATTCGATGATGCGATATTGTCCCCATATTAAAAGTTAAAAGCCATCTGCGCGGTCTTGTTTAGGCCGTCGGAAACATCCTGGGTTGGGACAACCTGAAGAGTAGGCCCTATTCGTATTTCAAAATCCGCATTTTAGTATAAGACACGATTTCAGTTATTGCACAGCCCTTGACACACCAACAAATCTCAGACAAACCTCGACCAAGCAAGAGCGCATCAGTAGACGTAGCCTGGCTACAAACAACCCTTGCCCTGACAAAGTTTTCAAACATTGCCAGGCTTTGAAACGACGGGCAAGAGTGAACGAAATAAGTTTTCATTCATTGTCTATCTCGCCTGATATGCATCATAAACACTGACGAATCTTCACCTGCAACACCAGCAACGTCTTTCATCGCTCGTTACACTGTAACAGACTGCAGACCGCCAGCGCAGTGTGTGGGAGCGGAGCGGCTGATTATCATCGACTTTCAAATCACTTCTGTTCGAGATTAGCCGAAGGTGTTGCGTCACTTGGAGGGCGAGGCCTGGCTAGGGGAGGGGCGTTCTTGAGCAGCGTCCCTAGCCTGAACTCACCAATTCAGCTTCTGCACCAAAAGCGGCGTTTGCACTTTCTCTACTTTTTTAAAGTGGTGGGGACAAATCTGCTCGTCAGACAAAGTGCCGGGGACGCGTCCCCACCGTCCCCGGCGGAAATGATGCGCCTGAGTTGAGTATATCCAGAAAGTAGTTGAGGCAAGTCTTCCACAGGAAGTCTTTCACAGGAGCTGGCTCGCACGAAGGAGACAGGAAGCACAGGTGAGGAAGCCACTTCTTGACCAACAGGGACATATTGGGAGGTACAGGAGAAAACATTACTTAGGGAAGTGCTATGAAGTAGCCTGATTCCCACGCTGCAGAAGCTGACAATCTGGCAGAGACTGGGCACACACACTGGTCCTTAAGAGCTTCTTTAGTGATGAGGGTGATGAGTAACAGGTGTGGCAGCAGGAGAGCTGAAGCCCAGACTCCACCCAGGAGGACGGATTTACAATCCACCCAGCCCAACCTACGGCTCAGAGGAAAGAACATCCAAAACACAGACAACTAGTGCAGGACTATAACAGGATGTCATAATCAAGCTCAGTAATGATTGGGATTGACGCTTTGCGGTAAGACGTGTTGCATCACTTCCTGTTACCTTGCTTGTGCACTGTGGAATTTCTTGCTCCGCTTGGAGTACTGATAATCACTTTATTTCGATCTATAACTTACACAATTTTGCATAGTTAAACTCTATAGCTTACCGTTCTGTTCTAACACACTCCTACAGATCTTTAATCTTTATTCTCACTTTTTAGCGGTGTGTCTGGCTCTCTAGCTTAGCATGGCTACCGGTTCTCTTCCTCCTTCTCCTGCTTTCACCTGCTCCGTGTGTCAGATGTTTAGTTACTCCTCTGCCTCCTTTAGCGATAATGGTACATGTAACAAATGTAGTCTTTTTGTAGTTTTGGAGGCGAGGTTATCTGAATTGGAAGCTCGGCTCTGCACTGTTGAAAATCAACCGATAGCGAGCCAGGCCCCTTTTGCCAGTGTGGAGCCACCTAGCGTAGCTAGCTCCATTAGCCGCCCCCAGGCAGAACCCGAGCAGCCGGGATTACATCGTGGCTGGGTGACTGTCAGGAAGAGGCATAGCTCTAAAGTCAAGCCCGTTGTTCACCATCGACCTGTCCACGCTTCTAACAGATTTTCCCCACTCAGCGACACACCCGCTGAGGACAAAACCCTGGTAATTGGCAGCTCTATAGTCAGAAACGTGGCATTAGAGACACCAGCGGCCACAGTCAAATGCATTCCAGGGGCCAGAGCGGGCGACATAGAATCCTATTTAAAACTGCTGGCTAAGGATAAACGTAAATATGGTAAAATAGTTATTCACGTCGGCGTTAATGACACCCGGTTACGCCAATCGGAGGTCACTAAAATTAATGTTGCATCGGTGTGTGATTTTGCCAAAACAATGTCGGACTCCGTAGTTTTCTCTGGACCCCTGCCAAATCTGACCAGTGATGACATGTTTAGCCGCATGTCGTCCTACAATCGCTGGTTGTCTAGATGGTGTCCAGCAAACAACGTGGGCTACATAGATAATTGGCAATCTTTCTGGAGAAAACCTGGTCTGATGAGGAGAGATGGCATCCATCCCACTTTGGAAGGAGCAGCTCTCATTTCTAGAAATATGGATGAATTTATTTGCCACCCTAAAACATGACAACCCAGGGCTCAGACCAGGATGCAGAGTTGTAGTCTTACACACTTCTCTGCAGCTTCCCACCTGCTGCTACCCACCCAATCGATTAACACAAAAGGAGCAAATCCTCTTGTGCAAAAAGAAATTATTAAAACAAAAACTTTAACTGAACAAAAACATCAAACTATTAAATGTGGTTTGCTGAATATCAGATCTCTCCTTTCGAAGTCTCTGTTAGTGAATGAGTTGATTTGTGATCATCATATTGATATATTTTGTCTTACAGAAACCTGGCTGCAGCAGGAGGATCATGTTAGCATTAATGAAGCAACTCCCTCTGACTGTTTAAATGTTCACGTTCCTCGAACCACAGGCAGAGGAGGAGGAGTGGCAGCTATTTTCAGATCAGGGTTACTCATCAGTCCCAGACCCAAGATTAGTTTGAGCTCTTTTGAATATCTGATTCTCAGTTTTTCCCACGCAAAGTGGAAATCCCAGAAACCTCTTGTGTTTGTTGTTGTGTATCGTCCACCTGGCCCTTATTCTGAGTTTGTGTCTGAATTCTCAGAGTTTTTATCCCAGTTAGTGCTGAGTACAGATAAAGTCATTGTAGTGGGTGACTTTAATATTCATGTAGATGTTGAAAATGACTGCCTGAATATGAACTTTAATTCTATATTAGACTCTATTGGATTTTCTCAGAGTGTTCACGGACCGACTCACTGCCTTAATCACACCCTTGATCTTGTTCTGACTTATGGCATTGAGAGTGAACAGTTAACAGTGTTCCCTCATAACCCTGTCTTATCTGACCATTTTCTGATAACCTTTGAGTTTACATTACTTGACTATACAGTTTCTGAGAAGAAATTTACATATAGAAGGTGTCTATCAGAGGATGCTGTAACCAGATTTAAAGAATTAATTCCATCATCCTTTTCTTCACTGCCATGTGCAGATATGACAGAGGACGACTACCTAAACTTTACTCCGGCAGCACTTGACTCTCTTGTTGACAGCACTATAGTTTCAATGCGTACAGCACTGGACAATGTTGCCCCTCTGAAAAGGAAGGTAATCAGTCAGAAGAGGTTGGCTCCTTGGTATAATTCACAGCTGCGTGCTTTAAAGCAGACTGCAAGAAAGCTGGAGAGACAGTGGCGTTCCTCTAATTTAGAAGAGTCTCAGTTAGTCTGGAAAGATAGTTTAACAATGTATAAGAAAGCCCTTCGTAAAGCTAGACCTGCTTATTATTCATCATTGATAGAAGAGAATAAGAATAATCCCAGGTTTCTTTTCAGCACTGTAGCCAGTCTGACTAAGAGTCCGAGCTCTGCTGAGCCAGTTATTCCTTTAACTCTCAGCAGTGATGATTTCATGAGCTTCTTTATTAATAAAATTGTTTCTATCAGAGAGAAGATTGATGGAGTCCTTCCCACTATTATCAGTGATGTATCATCAAGTACAGCAGCTTTAGAAGTATCTTTAGAACCTGATTTGTATTTAGACGGCTTCTGCCCAGTTGATCTCTCTGAACTAACAACAGCAATAGTCTCTTCTAAACCATCAACTTGTGTTTTAGACCCAATCCCAACCAGACTGTTCAAGGAGGTTTTCCCATTAATTGACACTTCCATATTGGATTTGATCAATCTGTCTTTGTTGACAGGATATGTACCTCAGACTTTTAAGGTTGCTGTAATTAAACCTTTACTTAAAAAACCTACTCTTGATTCAGAAGTGTTGGCTCATTATAGACCTATATCCAATCTCCCTTTTATGTCTAAAGTTCTTGAAAAAATAGTTGCAGCTCAGCTTTGTGATCATTTACACAGAAATAATTTGTTTGAAGAGTTTCAGTCAGGATTCAGAGTGCATCATAGCACAGAAACTGCACTGCTGAAAGTTACCAATGATCTCCTCTTAGCCTCTGATAGCGGACTTGTGTCTGTGCTTGTCCTGTTGGATCTCAGTGCTGCATTTGATACGGTCGATCACAGTATCTTATTAAAGAGACTTGAACATGTTATTGGGATTAAAGGAACTGCATTAGGCTGGTTTAAATCATATTTATCTGATAGATTTCAGTTTGTTCTTGTAAATGAAGAATCTTCCTCACACACCAGAGTAAGTCATGGAGTTCCTCAGGGTTCTGTGCTTGGACCGATTCTTTTTACTTTATACATGCTTCCATTAGGTAACATTATTAGACAGCATGGCATAAATTTCCATTGCTATGCTGATGATACTCAGCTGTACTTATCTATAAAACCAGATGAACCCAATAGGTTGGTCAGACTACAAGCATGTCTTAAAGACATAAAGACCTGGATGACTCAGAACTGTCTGCTGCTAAATTCAGACAAAACTGAAGTCGTTATCTTTGGACCTGAGCGTTTCAGGGAGAAATTGTCTAGCTATATAGTTACTCTAGATGGTATTTCCTTGGCTTCTAGTTCTACAGTGAGGAACCTTGGAGTTATTTTTGACCAGAACTTATCATTTGACTCGCATATAAAACAGGTTTCTAGGACTGCCTTCTTTCACCTTCGTAATATTGTTAAAATCAGGAACATCTTGTCTCAGAGTGATGCAGAAAAACTAATTCATGCATTTGTTACTTCAAGATTGGACTACTGTAATTCTTTATTATTGGGCTGTCCTACATATTCTCTGAAAAGCCTTCAGTTGATCCAAAATGCTGCAGCCAGAGTTCTGATGAGAACTAACAGGAGAGATCATATTTCTCCAGTTTTAGCTTCTCTTCATTGGCTCCCTGTTAAATTCAGAATAGAATTTAAGATTCTTCTCCTTACATATAAAACTCTTAATGACCGAGCTCCATCATATCTTAAAGATCTCATTGTAAGATATTTTCCTAACAGAGCACTTCGTTCCCAAACTGCAGGTTTACTTGAGGTTCCCAGAGTTTCTAAAAGTAGAATGGGAGGCAGAGCCTTCAGTTATCAGGCCCCTCAATTGTGGAATAAGCTGCCAGTAAATGTCCGGGAAGCAGACACCCTTTCCACTTTTAAGACCAGGCTTAAAACTTTCCTTTTTTATAAAGCTTATAGTTAGGTCTGTTGAATCTGATAGTGTGTCTGCTAGTGTGTCTTGTTCTGCCTCCACCTCTGGCACCCTCTATACTTTCATTACCCCCTACCCGAACCAGGGTTTGAATCCCATTCCCGCTTCTCTTACCTCTTTTATTTCTCCCCCTACCCGAACCAGGGTTTGCATCCCCACCCCGCTGTGACTGGTGTGCAGTTGGTGAGAGGCTGAGGTAGCTTGTGGCTGTAAAAAGATGGTTGTTGTGGTGTGAGGAGCAGATCTATATAGGGAGTATAGGGAATTACTCACTGAGTCTGGTCCTTTACTTTATTTTATTATTTATTTTTTCGTTAGCACAAGTTTCTTGTGTTTACCTTGAATAGGGATGGCTCATGTGATCCTGAAACATCCCATAGTTAAGCTGCTATAGGCCTAGACTGCTGGGGGGCCTCATCTGACACACCTTTCCTCACTTTACTCTCTTTATGTATATGTGATATTATTGTGGTCATTAACTCGTGTTTCCCTGTTCCAACAGATATCCTTTGAATGGTGTTACAGTGCCGCCGTCGCGGTGGCCCCCTGCCCCCCTCCCCATCCCCCCCCCCCCTTTTTCTGTCTTCTCAAACCCCAGCTGGTCGAGGCGGATGGCCACCCTTCCTGAGTCTGGTTCTGCCAGAGGTTTCTTCCTGTTAAAAGGGAGTCGTTTCTCTCCACAGTCGCCTCAGGCACGCCGCTCAGGCCGGGAGATTGGACCGAAAAACAAAAAGTTTTCAGTGCAATCTGTTGGTTTTCTTAGCTAGGAAATTGTTTTTGAATTGGCTCTATATGAACGAATTGGATTATTTTATGAATTATGATTATTATTAATTAATTGAATTCCAATTGGCTTGAATTGGACTTACTATCTAAGTGCCTTGAGATGACATTTGTTGTATTTGGCGCTATATAAATAAAAATGAATTGAATTGAATTGAATTGGGAAATGCCAAATCTGTATTCTGGCTCACACTGGAAAGTGCCAGTGGACCTTAAACCCACTTGGATAGGCTTTTGAATAGCTTTTGTGAAGGGAGTATTTCTCTGTGACATTGACACCCTGTAAACTCTAGGTTATATTGAACATGCAGTAGATGCTGTGAGTGGTTCTAAGACCCTAATCTAATAACATAAATCTAACAGGATCTGGGAAGCAGTTTCTGCTCAGAAGTCACTTTGTGCTCTCCCAAAGCAGATCAGTGCGTTCTCTGAGGATGTGCTCAGTGTAGAGCAAACGGTTTGAAAATTTTCTAATGACATCCGAGATGTCTTTAGTAAGTTTTGACACCAATTAAGTTGCACATCTGTTTCTAATTAAACACAATTATTATTTGATTAATTAATCATTTGAAAAAATAAGAAGTGGATGTGAACGTTAAGGTCGCACGCTGGGATGACAGCAGTCTCTAGTCGCAATTTCTCTGTTCTACAGCTAGATTCTGTGCGTTAACATGGACACAGCCGTGCTCATATTCCTGCACATTCCTAAGTACATTTGATCAGTTCTACACATTCCATGGGAATGTTTCTGTGCAATCATTACGCACACATCAGTTGATAAATGAGGGTCCAGGCCTTTCAGTCTTGCCCTGTGCCTACTGTGCATATACTGTACAAATTTAGGGAATAGTAATGGACCTGCCAAGAGATTTCCGAATATTCTTTATTTTGATCTGAATACTGCAATGAAGCATTTTGATGATCAACAGCAGTGTTGCTTTAATCTTAATAATTTTTTAGATAAATTTCAATTTGACCAAAAGTATGTGAACAAAATTTAATTACATTTCTAATTTAGCAAAAGCTATGACAAATAGCTCAAATCCAATTATTTGATAACATCTGACTGCTCTCTGTGATACAGTATGCACAAATTTCCGTGCACCTTTTTTACAGCAAAGTGGTTTCTTTACACCATAAATTGGCCCGGCCACATCGGCTCTGTTAATTTGTTGCTGCACTGCTCCCTTCTGCTTTACTGCAGAAATACTGGCTGCTACCTCTCTTGGAATAGTCCTCCTACAGTATAAGCTCAGCAGCCAATAATCAGATTGTTTAAGAGGATTGTTTGTGTGCATGCCACGGTCTGTGATGGTGTTCTTTGCTGGCAACACTTCAAACTAGAAGCTTACATCTAATCTGCTGCTATCAGCAGTTTAGGACCGTGGCAAGTTGGCAATGCCTCCCAAATATTTTATTCCCAAGTGAGATACTGGGATATTGCTATTTTACCGTAATAAGTTATAATCGTCTAAACTTTTCTGCGTACATGTTCATTGAAAGTTGATATCTTTGCCCGGACAGGCTATTCTTTGCTGTTCGGGCTGCGACTGTGTGGGAATTATTTAACTTTACTCTAGGACATAACTGTTACATAGTTGTGTTACTATTTTAGATGACCAGAATAAATGAAAAGATTAAAGATTAACATGTGGTTTTGAATCTTTACTGCATTCTGCAAATCACATCTAATGTCAAATATTAAAAAGTTGTTATAGAGATCATTTTTTGACATATACGATACTCTTGCTCCGTAACGGTTAAGAATACAAATTCATACTTACAAGATTTAATGACATCAAGGGGTAAAGTAACAAATTTCCCCTGCCTTACTGTTCCCCTCTAACTGTGTCAAAATCTAAGGTGGTTGGAAAAATTCAAAAGACTCTGAGTCTGGTCAATAGTCCAAAAAACTTAAATTTACATTTAATAATTTCGTAGACACTTTTATCCAAAGATTTACAAGTGAGGAAAAACATTCAAATTTCAGAGCAGTAAGAAATCATTGTGTGGTTAATCAATTGAATTGTGTTCAAATTAAGGGCAAAAGAAAACCTCAATAGAAGGACCTTCAAAGAAGGAATTTTATAATTGATCTGAATCAGTCTCAAAGCGCTACTTCGGAGTTCTCGCTTGAATTGACCTCAGTTTCACAAAATGAAAATTAAAAAATAAGTTTTTATAGATTTATTGAAATATTAACCACAGCATGAACCTTAAAAATACAAGTGGGAAACGTGTGCGTGTTACGAGAGCTTAATTGCACATGGAATATGTATTATGAGGTAGGAAACTTGTGAATAAGTGTAGTGAAATTACTTAAGATATTTAACTATACGGACGTCAATTATGGAGATATATAAATTTTGAAAAAGAAGAAAGGCAAAAGAATGGGAAAAGATCATGGAGCGGAATTAAATTTGGGGTCCTAATTCTAAGCCCCTTTCACACTGAGACCCGCTACCTTAGCGGGTCCAAATTGCACCTTTGACCCGCGTCGAGCAATGTGAACGCTCGGTGTGTCAGGGTGACCCGTGTCGCCTGAAACCGAGTTCAGGGGGAGTTGCCTAGTGGCAGAGCGTCACACGAAACACATAAAATGCTGGGCGTGTACAATGACGTAGGCACAAGCCATGCGTCGGAGGTAGGGTTAAATACAGAGTGGCTTCCTCCCCAGATGGCATGGCACATGTCAAAATATGGCCAGTCCAATCGCCCTCTGCCACTCCTGCCGTTGTGGTCATTAACTTTTTCCTCATGGCCTTTAGTTTGTTGGTCAGCTGCATCTTGCTGCTTGGGAAACCACGCTCTCTCATCTTTTTCGCAAGCCCTTCCAGCAGAGGTCCATCTTTCACCGTCCCCGACATGTGGCGGTAAATAACGTCCTCTGCACGGAGGCTGAGGAGCTTGCGGACCTCCTTGTTCCCCAGTTGGCCATCTTTAAAAATGTCTTGAACTTGATGTAAAACAGAGTAAAACTTGTCCTCACCTGTCGCTGTTGTTCTGAATCAGCTGTCCATTCTGTCTTTTAAACTCCTCACGTCACGCCACGCCCACGTCCAACCCGCGTCGATTGCTTTCACACCAAACTCGGCTCGGCAAAAAGACTAGGGTCCGACGCGGGTCGAGAGGCGAGTCGAGTTGACACGGCAGCCCGGGTCGTCAGTGTGAACACAACAGCGGACACGCTAAATTCGCGGATTAAACGCGGGTTATTCCTCAGTGTGAAAGGGGTTATAGACACTGTATATGGGTTAACGCAGAGGTGGTGTCCAAGGGTGCCCCCTGCTGGAGGAGCCGCTGCTGCAAGCAGATTAAGATTTCCAATTCGAGGTTGGTGAAAAACGTAGCCCCTCCTTTTCCCCGTTTCCATGGTGACTCGTCGAATCGGGGCTCCATTGATGCTGGCTTTTTAAAGTTGTGGCGCACACGCAAAACTCAAGGTGAACCTACTCAGAGTTGATTAAACTCACTCAAATCAGCGTTTCTGGAACCGAAAACTCAGAGTTTTCTATCTCAGAGTAGATCAACTCAGAGTTCAGGAACAGACTCAGAGTTTGTTGAACCTGCTTTGTGAACGGACCCCCAGGTTATTTGATCAACAATTAAACCTTTAAGGTTTGTCAGATGGCTGTTGTCCATCAAATAAATGTTTGTGGTGGTGTGTGCGCACTTGGGGGGTGCCAAACCAAAACTTCGCCTTGGGCACCAAAATAGCTAGAACTGGCCCTGGGTTTACGGCAAATAACTATAATGTTTCAGCTCTAAACACTAGCTTTGGGAAGTGATCCTATTTTGGTTGTCGTGGTACCGCTGGACAGGTCCTGGTAGTTTAGTATGGCCAATGGAGCGGGCACAAGGAGCTTATATTGTCGGACTTCGCTGCCTGGCTCCTTGAATAGGACGTGGTTTGTCTGTCAGTCAACTTCTGCGGGCCTTTAGCCCAAAACCACAGATTTCATTCTTTTTCTATTTAAATATTACTGAGCAAATGTCAAATACTGTATGTTTGCCTATGACCTACATATCTTTGAAGAATACACAAAAGTGTTGAAGCTATTACTATGATCCAGTCTCGCCCTGTGGATTCCTTTAAACTAAACTGCACGATCTTAGGTGTAATCTTGAAGGACAAAGGTGCTACAGGAAACGGAAAGTCACTACTTACTGTAATAAAGCTGAGAGGCCTCATACCACAGAGAATGAATCAAAAGGCTACAACCCTAAGCTGACAACTTTTCGGCCATCAAGACATGCGTCAAGAAAATATACGTTGCAGAGCCTGGATTACCAAAGACTCCCCCACAGTTGAAAAAATATTCAAATATCCAAGATTTTTTTTGGACACACCTGGTTTGGTGGGTTTGTTTGCTTCCCTGTTAGTGGTGTATTTACTGATCCTCTACAATATGTTGCCAGTTTTATTGTCAGCATATTATCCAACATAACTTTATTCCCATCATATAGAGAGCAATATCCATCTTATTTCAGGTTCTTGTAACCACATTATTGTTTTAGATATTGTCATATCATGCACACAGTAACTTAACCGAAATTTTAGAAGAACCAAATGTTTTTGATTGACCATTTTTGTGCTGAAAGAACTAAAGACTATGAACTGATAACATTCGCTGAAAGATCTGTTTTCTGCCCTTTAGATATCATGACGAGCTTTGGCACTAGTGAGCTGGTTTTGAATAAAAGGTGCAAAATTTTGTAGACTGGATGTCCACTGCATTGTTAATATGTTTTGACTTTTCAGTGCAGCTACAGTACTGAACTGTTGAATGTTCAAGGCATTAAGATTGCTTATGATTGCTTATGATTACTATCTTTGCTATTTTGTGATTCTAAAATAAAAAATTCAGTTTTAAAACATTTGGTAATTAACAGCACAAAGCAGCGTTAATACCTAACGAGTTATTTTGTGAAACAATCCGTGAAAATAAAATTGAGTTGAAAAATGCTTCAATAAATTCTGAAACATATCAATTTATGATTTTAGCTGTTTTGCCTTGTGTGTTATTTATATTTATGCTTTTGTGAAAGACCTAAAATTTAATGGGTAATAAATTAACAATAATGGAAATTTACATAGTTTAAATCTAGTTAATCCATCAAAACACTCCTTCATTAATTCATTTTCTATGCCTGCTTAATCCTGTTCAGGGTTGCAGGGGTGTTGGGTAAAAGACAAGATTTATTTTAAGTGGGAGGAGATGGGGTGAACTGGAGAGAGGATCCAGGGGAACGGGAAACTCTGAGAGGAGAGGGAGATTGTTAGTGATGGTCTGAGAGAGTGATTTGTCCAGGTAAAGGTGTGGATCTGTCCTTACTGAGTCCAGGTTGGGTTCCAGAGTGGAGGGGAGGATGCTGGCTGTGGTGCAGTGGTTCTGAGTCAGTGGTGGGGCAAGCAGGTAGGTTGGTGAGCAGGTAGGTGTCTCAGAATCCAAAGTAGAATGCTAGATCCTTAATGCAGTGCTGCAGAAGGGCCCAAGATCACAACCAATATTGATTTTATAGTCCTGTCCCTTTCACAGATATCTGTGCAAGGTTATTATATACTATAGATGATGAAATATTCAGTCCTCGCAATTTTACATTGAGGAACATTACTCACAAATTGCTCTATAATTTGGTTTTGAATAATTTGCTTTGCTTGTTAGAGACTCTGCCTCTCTCAGGTGCTCTTTTTATACCTAATCGTGTTACTGACCTGTTGTCATTAACCTAATTAGTTTTAACATGTTCCTTTAGCTGTTTCTCACTTACGTTTCCAACCCTTTTTCAAATTCAAATTGAGCTAATTCATGAATTAGTAAAATATTTGTATGTCAAACTTTGATATGAATTCTTATTGGTTTTGCAAATCATTGCATTGTTTTTATTTACATTTTGCACAGCATCCCAGCCTTTCTTGATCTGGGGTTGTAGTAAGGTTTTGGAATACAATAATCTGTTTTCAAACACGAATGAAGATGCTCATGTACAACTTAATTTTGAACTTCATTGTAAATAATTGAATTTAAAAATCTGTATATAAAGAAATGTTCCACAAAAATGTACATTTATGACACTAAATTTTTCATTTCACATAAGATCAGAAGTTTTCATACATATTTCTTAATCTTTTTAAAGTTTTGATGTATTTCAATTCCTTGAATATTCTTACATCTATTTTTTAAAGATCTTTGATCATATTTCACACTTTTGGTTGCATCAGTTTATGAATACCCAGAATTTAGCTTTTTATTACTACACATTTATACCAGCTTGGGGTTTTATTGGGCACCAGGTTTGCCTCAGGCTCCAAATGTCCTTTAACCAGCACTGCCAATAAGCATCATTAAATTCCAAATAAATCAACAAGCCAAGAAAATTCTCATCCTTCACGCACTACTCTATTTTTAGCATAATCACTTCCTACCAGCAATGATCACACACACGTTGAGCACAAATGCTATTTTACCACATCACACAATTACGCACTTCGAGGTAAATTGGCTACATCATGTTGCCTGATTCATTTTAATTTCTTGCCCTAAATCTAGTGGTCTGAAAGGGATAACTGCTATTAATGCATGCAGGAGGGACAGCTATTAAAATAAATTATCTGTGAAATTAGCTTTTCACAGGGAAGTAAAAGTAGATCACAAGTGAGGATTTGTACCATTGCAAAGAGTAAATCTGACCCTCAGCCAGACCCTGACTGCAGCAAGAATTCTACATCTGAAGTCTGACTGAAGCTGCAATATTTTTGAAGACAGAATTTGATCTCTGTCATGCGTTTGCAACAAATGTGTGCATGGATGATGACGTGTAATATTTTGTTTATACCGTGATTTAAAAAAAGTGCAAATACGAAATAAGCATCAAAATTAAATTAGATACAAATTGCTTCTCAAAACTATTATAGACAGTTGTATACACAGCCATATTTGGAAGATGAAAAACAAACAGTAAGATTTCTAGAATCTCTTAACTGGCCCACCCTGTCAGAAAGTCAAACCAATTAGCTTAGAATTAAAACCCTGCTAAATTTGTGTTAATAAAACTACTATGCCAGATGGAAAGAGAACAAACTAACGTTGTTTAGGAACCCTGCTATACAGACAGTACTATGTAATACAGACCAGAGAATTCTGTGAGGGAGGAATATAATCTACACGATAAAGTCAGTACACTCCGATGTTGTGCCTATGACCCAAATTTTAAATCCAATCAACTGGATGGTAGATTTAAAGCTTGGGTAACTAAAGGTATTACAACATTGTACCCTATAACAGATAAGGGTAATTTACAAAAACATGCCCTAGAAAAAAAAAGATTTCTATAGATATCTGCAGTTACTTCACTGTTTTGACCAAGGCATCAAAAGCCATGTAGATAATGATGACCCAGTTGTGAAAGTGGTTCCATTGAGAGCCTACTCCTCATTAAACAAAAGCTTTACAGAATATGTTAAGAATAAATGGGAGAATGAAAGTAACCTGACAATCTCAAAGGAAGAATGGTCTAGTTGCTATGAGTTTCAATAGAAATGTGTGATTAGATTTTTTTATTCGCCTGAAGCAGAAAAATATATACCAGAGGGAAATTCAAGATGTTGGAGGCTATGTGGGAGTCAAGATGCTAATCATCGGCATATATTTTGGAAATGTCCAGTGATAATATAATTCTGAAAAATGGAAAACATTTTTCAGATTTCCATACCCTTTCAGTTTAGTACCTTTATATTAGGAAAATACTGCTTTTCATTTAAACTTGAATGTACACTTCAATAAGTATCTTTGGTATCTTGATATCAGCTGGTAGGAAAACTCACTGAACGCTGGTTACAACCTGACCCACTCACAACAGAAAAGTGGACAGAGATAGTTAATGAAAAAAAATCACATTCTCCCATCAAGTTACAATGAATAGATTTGTGAAACTATGAGCTGAATGGGCACCCTATGTATAACAGACACAATTTCAAACAAAAAAGAGAAAAAAACAGAGTTAGAATCATTGTACTGGGCAAGAATTACCTTCTCAAGGGCTTAGCTGAAGAAGTCTCTGACAAAGATAAACTTTTAATCAATCAGTATGTTCTGTAAAGAATTGCATTGCTGTCCAATGTGTTCAGCAATGAGTGCAACCTTTTTCTTTCTTTTTAGCTCCAAGGGCTCCAGCGCAGTCTTCAGCACAAAATCAGTGTTTTTTAACAGTTTTTTTCATTTTATTTGAGCCACTGGTTTTGCTGCTGCTGTTTTGTTCCTTCTCATAGACAGCCACAGTGTTGCATTTCCAGATGAATCTTTGTCCTCTGTTCACCATACATGTAATACTTCCTCAAACATGGATTAGAAGTAAGCAAAATACAATAAGGTACAGGAAACAGTGGGAATTTAGTTTTTATTTGCTTAAGTGCTTGACCATTTGCTAATATTAAAGAAAAGGTTTTGGTCTTGTTTCAGTTATTGAGCACACTTTGGCTGTTTTGGTTAATTTATGATGATGAGGTATTACTCACCATTTTAGTGAAACTATTTAGAGGTTTGCTGTAAAATTAACAGCACATCAACAACATCCTGCAATTACCCTCCTTCTAAAAAATCCTACATGATAAATTTAATTGAACTGTCTTTACTGTGTCAGTTTTTAGTGTCTTCTGTAAGTTTCCCCCATTAGTTTTAAGTGTTTGCTAGCATCAGTGCCATAAATATGCTGTACAGGATAAAGACACTACCGCTGAAGGCCTCACAGTCTTCATCTATTGATATGACCAGCAAATCACACAGGTATTTAAAAGACGCCTGTGCTGCACAAAACTTTCTATTGTAACAAATAAGACACTATAAATTTCAGCTATCAATTTTAGAGGCCCATTTAAAGGGAGGAAACAATGATTTGATAGAGACTGACACGAAAAGTATGTCATGCAATATGGTGTAGACACAGTGACTGATGGGATGTTTATGTACAGTACCAGTCAAAAGTTTAGACACACTTACTAATTTTACATGGATTAGCAGGTGTGTCCACATTTCTGATTGTTACTGAGTGTCATCCATATAAAATGTAAATGTAAATAAGGCAAAAACTAATTACTTATCACAGGATCACCAAATTGTTTATCATGCTTTGAGTCCTGAGTTATCATAGTTCATATTAGATTATATTATACAGATAAAATATAATCAGGGTAACATCTGTGGGGTAAAAATTCTTCCTAAACTTGCTGGTCCCAGACAAAAGACTCCTTAAATGTCTCACAGACAGCAGGGGGGAAAACAGTTTTTAGGTTCTTTCCGTAGACATCACTTTCTGTCGACAGGTGGAGAGTTAATAGATGCATAGATGCAGTGATGCATTGGATAGTTTTCACCCCCCCCTGTAGTGCCTTTTGATTAGAGATTGTGCAGTTCCCGTGCCACACAGTGATGCTGTGGGTTGGGATGGAGTTTGTCAGCATCATGCTTCCTGGTGCTCAACCTTCTTCCTGCAGGTTGACTCACTGTGTTTTTGATGAGGCTGAACACCATTGCGTTGTCAGCAAACTTCACAACAACAATTTAACTGTCCTTATTATTTTATTTGTAATTGAAATGATAATTGTATTGAATAGGTCTCTGTCTTCTGGTTGGAAAGATATGCATTTTGCTTGTTTTTAACCTTCTGTTTTCATTATTTCTCTACCCTGTGTGGATCAAGTGTTACATGGCAGAAGCAGTCAGTGTGAGGCAGGTGATTGTGTGCATCCATTAACCTTTGTGTTTGGGAATGTGTTTAGTTTAGTTATTATTGTTTGTGTGTGAATAAAGGGGTCTGACTGTTCCCTGGCCTTGGGGCAAACTGCAGCCAGAATAGAGATAAGAAGCTCCATGTGCAAGGCCTTTTTAGTGCTGCTTAACCTCAGCACGCTTTTGCAGCATAGAGACACACTCATTTAAGCACATAAATACACAAAAACCTTTTATGGAGGCCATCTGATAACCGGCAGAAGGACCTTCAAAGGAAAAGCATTGTATAAAAGATAGAAGAACGTGCAGCGATTTAGCTGCTCTGCTCTTGAAGTTTATTGCACTTTACATGGTGTGGAATGGCAAGCCAAATGATTCAAAAGGCACACTGCAGTGAGTCGTGAAAGTGATGCACAGATCCAACTGTGAAACTCCTCAAACTGCAATTTGGCACACTGCAAATCTGAGATCATCCAACAGTTAGACCACCGTTTTGGCAACCAGATGTTGTAATTTTTCTTAAAGTGACCATCAAAATTCAACTGTCGTGCGTGAAAATTCAATTACAAATGTAGTCTTAATCCCCACATCGACTGCCAACTATTAGTTGCCTGATATAATTTAAAAACTAAATAGATATTAAAGGGACACTATGTGATAAATTAAGTAATTTCTTAGCTCAAATCAACATATTCATTCATAAATTAGTCCTCATTGGTGTAAAATGATCTCTGTCAAAAATCTCACTTATCCTCCTGAGTGAAGAATAACTTGTCTGTATCTACATAGAGCAGGTAAGCTCTATGGAGGCTGCCATGTCCTTCTGGTCTATGAAAAACGACGAAGTGCCGAGAGGGACATAAAGCACTTCGAATCGCGATTTCCCCACCAGGCCTACAAGCGGAAATGACGTCATTGTGACGTCATTTCCGCCAAATGGCTTATTACAGCCGCTAATGCTAAATAGATTTTATTCCTTGGCACATACGTCTTTGTGTTCATTAGCTTTCTTTTTGTAAGTGCATCATCTTCTTCTTTTTATTATTATTCCTATGCTCCCCCTGGATATCTTCTTTTTGGCGTTATGCTCACATTTGTAAACTGTTATTTTGTTGATTTACTAATAAAGTTTAAAAAAAAAAAATGCTAAATAGATTTTATCTCGTAAATGATCCCACTAATAATGCATTGATTGTTACCAAACTTCTGCCGTAGTACACATAGTCTCTTAACTCACAAAACGAGGCATTAGAAAGTTTGTAAGTTTACCGGGAGTTTATTTACCGCTACTAATGCTCCTATTGCTAACGCTGCTAATGCTAACGCTGCATCGACGTCACTTCCGGTAACTCCCGGAATATGACTAATTGCGTTGCTTGCACACCAAAGGAGATGTTATGTCATCTGACATGTTATCTGCCATCTGTATTTATAGTGTTGTTGTATGTGTGTTATGTAATCCTTTGTACTGTGTGTCTTGATTTCTTTTTGTTTGTATGGACCTTGAGTCTGAAGCTATAGCTTCTTGAATCTTGACACATTCCGCTTGCCGTAGTTCAAGAAGTTGCAGCGCACATTTGAAAACGCGAGGCGCTAGAGAGCAAATTCATTCGACTTTGCAAAATAAAATTGCACCACTAGATGGGGGAAGAAATTACATAATGTCCCTTTAAGAAGAATACCAAAATAACACCCGACATTTGAATGTCATTTGGTCTCTTTACATAATCCTCTCACAATACTACGCAATAACCTTTCAGGACAGAAAAGTTCCTGGATCATGACATTTTAAGAAATCATTATAAGATATATACCAAGTGTAAATATTTTCATAACCATGCCATACAATGCTGTTGTTTTTTTTTTGTAATTTGAATTAGGAAAATTGTACACTTTCAGTAACCCACTCAAATTAAAAGATTATAGTCAGGGAAGTGCTTCAAATTATGGGCTGTCCAGTCAAATGTATTGGGACTGTGAGAAACAGTTTGCCTTGCGATCCGGCAGAGCTAGCTTGACTTAATGAATGCCCTGGTTAATTCTTAGTAAGTTAATACCAGTCTAAGTGGACCATCACAACACCATATCAGTATTTGGAAATTATTTTGGATTGTACACTTTAAATGTCGCTGTTACAAGTTAAGACAAGGCTGATTGTCAACTCTGTACAAAAGAGCTGTTCTGATCTACAATGATAACAAATCTGCAGACACTTCGCAGCTTGCCACCCATGTGGAGCAGCGGAAGCACCACATGTAAGTGAGTAAACATCCGGGGTCCGTATCGACTGCAGTTCGTCCGTATTCTTTTGGGAAAGAGGTTTTTGAATCTTGATGATGATGGAACTTGAGCAACATTATAACATTTTATCTAGCACCACAATGTCATCAGACATAGTTCAGCTGTACAAAAACTTTAAGATGATGTTAAAGGATAAGACACTTCCCATCACCACAGATGTGGACAGTGCTGACCACTCCTGCTCACAAACATGTAACCATCACAGCTCATTGCATTTCAGACTTGTGAAAGCTTGACAGTTCCATCCTGCTTATCAAGGAGCTTAGAGGAAACCTCACATTGCAGAATGGATCAGCAGCACACTGGATGAATGCAACACATCTGTGAAACAGTTGTAGCTGTTGCCACAAAGATGGGGATGGGAGAGTAATAAATAGTAATAATGATAAAGGTTTTCTAAAACAAACTATATATTTTTGAAACCCTAAACCTAACTGTGTACAATAATTACAACCCTAAACATGCACTTTTAACTCCTAATTGTGACAGGTGTGAGGGAAGTAGAAAAGTAGTTAATTGTGTGAATACAACGGAGAAAAGTGAAAAATGAATATAGAACGAAATGCATAGGACAGGATTTGAAAAAGCAATCTCCCATTTGGAGGGTGTTGGATTTTGCACAATGTGTTTCCAGACATTGTTGCTTGTAATAGTAGCATTCTTCACTAAAACCTACTGCTTAACTGATCATTGGTTTGAACTGTTTAGAACAATTGTAATGATCAACAGAGTGATAACCTTGTAACTTTGCATTAGTCGCGTCTTTATTTCCACTTCTGAGACATGATAAACAACATTCAGATTAGGACTTTGACTGGCCTCTCCATTGTCTTTGATTTTTTGACCACTTTGGTTCATTCTGGCAAAAAAAAAAGCTAACTTTTGCAAAAAACTTTTGCTGAAATTTTACAAATAAAAGATACTGAAGGGTTAAACAAGAAGCGGACAGCATTTCTTATATCAATATGTTTATTTTGATAATAGTGAATCTGCAACAGAAAAACACAAAGCTTGTTGCTATGATCATATAAGCGAAACAACAAAGCACACTTCTGTCTCTATTGGAAAGCTTGTGTGGTTAGGCATCCATCCAAGGCAATGCCCTTACTTTTAACAGGGTCGGAGTGTGTGTAATTGTTGGTTCAGTCAAAGGTCAGCTGGGTTTCTGTCAGTGAGGATCCCCAGAGGTGAAATGAGCTCTGTGTCATTATTATGGAACTACACAATCGCACATCCACATAAATGCACAGGGCCAAATGTCTGTAAGAAGCCCAGTTGAGCCCAATCAAAGCACAAGTAATTAGCTTCCCTCTGAGTGCCAGAATTAAAAGCCTACTTATAACACAAGAGTACTAGTGAGCATAACAACACCAACAGGGGCAAATTGGAAATCAAACTCTTTATTTGATACAATGTAAGGCGTCTGATACTTACTGTTCTTAAGGTCACTGAGTGTATGTGTCCCCAGCCAGAGGAGCAAAGAGTCAAACATGATTCAGAGGAAAACACATTCCAAAGAAATTAAGTCGTATACTTTATTTTCTGGCTAGATGCCTGGAGACAGGGACATGGAGCATCTTCAGGGCTACCAAATAGGGGAAAGTTATCCCACATAAAAAGGAGCTGCAAACGAAGAGAGGGAGAGATTTGCATTCAAAGATTGGGCTCAGATCATCTCTCCAGGTTAGATGCATCTTTCTGTAAATTCTGAGACGGACCTGGGTAACAAAAAAAAGGTTTCTGTGTTCGACTGAGTCCGTGTCAGCAGACTTCTTCATTACCCATCTACACATCGGCTGACTGAAGGCGACCGTCCCCGATTCACCACAAATTTTGTCAGGTTTTCAGAGTCAGTCTCCTGAAATTCTTAACTCTTAACTAACCTGTTCCATGAAGACAGGACTACAAACCAGTTAGAGGAAAAGGAAGGCAGGTTCTCAGAAAAACAAGGTAATGTCTGTTAATGCAAAAAAGTAACAGTCTAAAATGGTTTTTGATGAAATAATAATCACATGAGGTAAAAACAACAACTCCATGTTTTAATTGGCTTTGCATAGGTAGAAAGTTTTAGTGTGCTTGCCATGTAAATATGCAATGCAATTTTATTTATTACATTACATTACATTACGGTCATTTTGCAGACGCTTTTAACCAAAGCGACTTACAATAAGTGTGTTCAACATCGGTAGGCAAAAGAACTTCAGGTCACAAGAAATCATAAGTGCATTTCCTTCCAAAACCAAACAGCTAAGAGCAAAACTAGTGCTAGAGTAAGTGCGATAAGTCAGGTACCTAGACAAATGGGAAGACAATTTAGAAAACAAAGACAATTTAGGATTCAATATAAACACAAGAAACTTTTGCTAAAGAAAATAAAAAATTTAAATAAAATAAAGGACCAGACTCAGTGCCAGTAGTGGAGGAAACAATAAGTGCGTAAGGAACTAGGACGGAGCAGGTGATGTCCTAAGAGGGCGGATCAGGGTAGTTTTTCCTGAAGAGGTGGGTTTTCAGCCTGCGGCGAAAGATGGGCAGCGACTCAGCTGTCCTGATATCAGTCGGGATTTATAGAGCACAATTCATACACAAGGCAATTCAAAGTGCTTCACAGCTATATAAAATCACAAGAAGGCAATAAAATCATTAAAAAAGAAATAAAAAAATAATAAAAATAAAAATAATTAAAAATAATAATAATAATAACAATAAAAATAATTAAAAAAAACCCCCATTAAAAATAATCATTAATTAATTAATTTAAAAGTGAAGAGTGCAGATAAAATACTTTCAGTTGTCATATGCACAGCTAAATAGAACTGTTAGGCTACAGTTTTTTGAAGGTGAAGGCGGTGAAGACGTAAGAAAGTATTCTCCCACTATGGTGGAAAATTGATCTTAAAACCGACTTTTACTCATTGGCTTTCGACCCAGTATGAGACAATTATTATTATTTTTTTTTTATTGTTGGACTTCTTGCCTTTTATTTCTGTTTTAGTTGTATTTTCTTTTTTAAGCCATGTTTTTTTGAACAGCACTTTGTTTCATTGCTATGATTGTGTGAAAGTGCTTTATAAATAAAGTTGGTGTGATATGGTATGGAATATTTTACGACAGCATGTCTTCATACCAGTCCAGGTACTGGACTGAACTGCTTACAATCCAGACCTTGTCCAGTTGAAAATATTTGGCAAAGCCTGAAACATAAAATGGAACAAAGAAGATCCAGGACTGTTTGCAGCTAGAATCCTATATCAGACAAGAATAGGACAGCATTCCTCTCCCAACTGGTCTCCTCAGTTCCCAGACATTTATGAACTGTTAAAAGAAGAGGGGATGCCAGACAGTAGTAAACATAGTCCATGAACATGTCCCTGCAATGAAATTCAACTTGATTGATATCTTTAATAACATAGTAAAATTGGGTTAACATAATAACATTAACCCTAACATATTTATATATTCTATTACGACTAGAATATTGGTTTATTGCATTCAGCTTTTATTTACATTTTACACAACCTCCCAACTTTTTTGAAAATGAGGTTGCATGTCATTTCACTGAATCCTCTTTCTTTGCAGCTGTGGGAGAAGAATAAACAGCATCGACTAGTTATTTCATTAAACTGACTTTTTCCAAACACATGGCAGAAGTCGATGAATATGCATATATACATTTTCTATATTAGCTATGTCCTGTTGAAGGTTGCAGAGATGACCAAGATGCAGGTTGTCGGTCAAATCAAATCAAATCAAATCAAATCAAATCAAATTTATTTGTAGCACATTTCATGTACACACAATTCAAAGTGCTTCACATAAAATAAAAGCATTGCAGCAGGGAGTGGAAGAAGCATTAAAAATACTTAAAAGAATATAAAGAGAAACAAATAAAATCATTTAAATGAATTTAAAAACAAGCAACAGTTCAGATAAGTTCAAAGATATCGTGCAGATTTCATGCATAGATACATGAGAAAAGAACTGTTCTTAACCTGGATTTAAAAATGTCTCCATTTGGTGAAAGTTTAATCTCCACTGGCAGTTTGTTCCACTTGTTTGCAGCATAACAGCTAAATGCTGCTTCTCCATGTTTAGTCTGGACTCTGGACTGGACCAGCTGACCTGAGTCCTTGGATCTAAGAGCTCTGCTGGCTTTATATTCTCTGAACAGATCACAGATTGTAAACCATCAGCAGGCTTTTAAAATCTATTCTGTCAAGTCATCAGTCCATCACAGGATTAACACACACAGATACAAAAGGTGATATAGGAAATGGATTGCATTTATATTAGTATTTTCAGTCTTGTTGACAACTCACAGCCTTTTTTAACTACAACCAACACTCACCTATTTTCACACACACTCATCCAGCACTTTTAAATCTATACAGATTCATGTCTTTGGACTTTGGGAAGAAGCTGGAGCATGCAAACCCAAAATAGTAGCTGGTTATTAAATGGTATGAATTGTATGCATAATGTTTTTCTTTCGTTTGTCTCTGCCTTTAAGATATGGTGAAGTATTGTTTATTAGAGATATTATAGACAATTTATCACAGACAACCACTATATAGTTATAAGAGGTTGAAAATCAAATTGAAATGGAGTCCAGTTTATACCACAGTAATAATGGTAATTTTTAAATGACACCTTGGTCACAGTCTTTGCAAGATACAAGCAAAAGGCCTTGCTAGATTTATTATGGCTAATTTGAAAATGACATGACCAAACACAAAATGTTGTGCTTTGCAGTCTTTTTCATGGAATACATGATTAACTCACCATAAATAAGTTATGGCTTCTCAATGTCAGAGAGCATGTTACAACCAACAGGTTAAATACGGTCTGCATTTACTCAGAGTTAATGTGTTCACTCAGAGAGAAAGCATTGATAAAGACTTGATTAATATACATGTACATGTGCCTTGGCACTGAAACACATCTGCATTCATCATACAGTATATGTGACAAGTGCAGAGTTGATCTCTGAAAACCCTCCTGGCTCATTTAGAATGATTAATCATATTTTCAGAGTCTGTGGGTAATTACCTTTGAAAATATTAATTTGCAGTACCTCCGGGTATTTGCTACACTTCCTGGTACATTCACCATGTGGAATGAGTACCATATAAAGGGGTTAAATTGCAATGACGTAATTCATGCCCCCACTCCTTATTTCGCTGCATGCTCTGATGCCATGTTTTAAGGAGGACAGTTTTGACAGTTGAAAATGTAAAGCGACACAAAATAATTCCAAAATAATGTAAGTAATCTAAAAACATGTTGTCCCACATTTACTGACAGTGATCATTGTGTGCTTAAGCGTTTCTATGTTGCTTAGTAGCGTGAGGAGAAACTTCAAGCTGCATTTACTAAATCTAAACTAAAACATGGCATATTTTATGAGAGCAGAAGAGAAACAAAAACCCCTCAGCAGCTCTGAAAATGAGCCTGTGGGAAACCAAGTAAGATATATATATGTAGCAGGAGGAATATTATAATCCTATTGACTTTAGCTAACTGGTCCCTCTAATTACATGACACTTACCAGCCTGTCCAAATGCAGCAGCCTATAAAAGCAGGCTGTGCCTACAAATGGTATCTCTGGTCTCTGCCCTCTTCCTGGTTGTCTACCCTCAGACATTGCTGCAGGTATGGTTTGCTGCTCCTTCAGCTCTGTTCTCCTTGTAAACTGACGTAAATTTGTTTATTGTAGCTGCTTCTTTTTGCAGCTGGTTTCGGTGTAGGCCCTCGCTTGGCAACTGGTGGATTACCGCTGGTACATCCCTCATTCTGGATGGTATTGTGTGTTTCTAGGCCTTGGGTTAGCTGGTTGAGCTCAAGCTCTTTCCTTCCCTGGAGCCAACAAGTACTTGCCTGATCGTTATGTATGGTTTGCCTCATGGTGTGCACTTCCTTACCGTCATACATGCCAGCTAACAACTTCTTTTCATGCTTTATAGGATCTGTAAGGCTGGATTGAGGCCTTCTGGTGCAGCCTTTCACAACAACTAATCCTGGTGCCACTGGCCTACACCTGTGAAGCTGAGCTAATACCTTAGCTGGAGCTCTGCTGTTTTGCCTATTTTGGTTGTTTTGCTTATTTGGGTTGTGTTGTCTTTTGGTTTTTATTCATTTTAACGTGTGAGTGGGATTTTAATTCACGGAGTAACTGTGTTGGATATAAGATCTTGATTTATATTGATGTTCTGGAAAACCCTCTGACCCGTTACTCCCTTCTTATTCCGCCTTCTCTAGGTGCTGATGGCCTAATGCGGTGGTGGCTCGCCTCTGCCAGTGGGGGCATCTCCTTTTTGTGTGCCGTGTGTAGCCCTGTACTTGTGGACGTGGGCCTTCCTCATTTTGTGTGCCTGTGTGAGGTGACGTGACTGATGCCCCTACTCTCGCATTGCTAGCCCCACCGCTGGCGGGCCTATCCACACCAAGGACTGTATTTTTATATTACTCTTTGTGTATAAATAAATATTTTTATTGGGAAATGGATTCTCGTCTCCTGCTTGGGTGAGCGAACCTGGGTGCCTTAAAGGATATTCACATAGTAGAACATTTCCCTGGGTGTAATTCCCAGGGTGGCGTTGTCGGACTTCTTCTTAGTTCTAGTATTTCTCATCATAGCAAAATTAGCCAACCTCTATCTCCTCGCCACACATATATACATATATATTAGGGCTGGGAGTTTAGCGCGTTAATTTCGATTAATTAACTACACACATATTAGCGCGTTAAAGAAAATAACGCATTTTAATCGCACACTATAATTTATTATTTTTAAATACAGACAGATGGAAGCGTCGACAAGAGCGTGGTTGTGTGCAGATTATGCAACAAGGAATTCGCGTATCACCGCAGCGTATCAAGCCTCAAATATCACCTCAACGCTAAACATTTAGCAGCTAGCGTGGAAGCTAACGGGGGCCCAACGCAGCTTAACATCCAAGATTCTATATACTGTGTTTTCATACATGCTACATTCAGATTTCAAATAGGGATATGTTCTGTGTTTGTTGAAATATTGTTGAAAATGTTAATTTTCTAAAGGATAAAGTATATGCGATTAAAATGCGATTAATTTGGATTAATTAATTTCAAAGCCTGTAGTTAACACGATTAAAAATTTTAATCGAGTCACAGCCCTAATATATATATATTTGTATATATGTATACTTATTTTATTTTTTTTACTAGGAATGGACAATGCAAGCAGCAATGGATCAGAGGAAAAACTAACTCCATTTCAGGCAAGGAGCTTGACGGGCAATTACACTAGGATAGTAGTTTTCAACCTTTTTTTTCAGGAATCTTTTCTTTGCTTGTATCTACACAAAACTACACCCTCCTTCGGTTGTGAGGTCTGACTTTTTCCTGGCTAAGGATTTTGTGATGCAAATGTATTACTCTTTTGAACGCATATTGTTTTGAGAAGCAAGACGCTTTATTTTCAGGACTCTAGCCAACTAGCCGGACTACCTTATTTATGTAAGTTATTACATTACTTCCAAACTTATCACTGATGCTCTTAAGTAGAACTGACTCATTCTTTCCTGCTAAAACATCAATTTTAGGCAAGTTAGTAAATCTGACCCTGAATCACATTACTCTTTTACGAAGAGTAATGTGATTTTGTTCTTTAGTGACATAAAGACGGTAGTACATTGATTTCTCTACATCTACTGTAGCAACAAATAACTTTTTGATTTGAAATAGTCTAAACGTTGTATTAAGGAATGGACAGACAGGCTGACTGACAGACTTTTTGACAGGGATTTAATACTGCACAACGTGATACACATACGCTGTATATATGGCCCACACACTACTCCATCCGCTGCTCTACTACCCTCTGTTCTGTCCTGCTCTGGTAGCCCTGCTTCTGTTAATCACTTCATAGTGCAGCCTTACTTAGACAGACAGACACACACACACACACACACACACACATCGAACATTGGCCCAGGATTAATGAAGCCACCTAAATGTTTTCAGCTAGGCTCTCCATCATGTCACCAAAGTGTCCTTGGCTGAAATGAACAGGTCAGCCCCTTGGAGGCTGATTCACACAGAAGGCAGAGAGAAGACTGAGTATGTTTTTATAGATATAAACGAAAATATAAAGAGAGCTAACAACTGATACCGACACTGAGGAAAAAACAAAAAAGAATAAGTATCCCTGTTTCAATTTATTGAGTCCTCTGTGTTTTGAAGGCAGTAAAAGGAACTGAAGTGGTGGTAATGCATGATGTTGATCTTACGTTACATCGGCCATAACGGAATGAAATACAAGCAAATTAAAAAGCACCAAGAGGAAGATTAAGGTCAATGAAAATAGAGTTGGGAAATTGAACCATTGGAGGACTGGAGGAAAAAATACAATCATGAGAAGACCAGGAGAAGAGATACTGTAAATCCCAAGGGTTTGTATAGCTCAGAGATTTACACAAGGCATGTAAATGACTCCAAGCTGCTCCTGCTTTTCTTTCTCCTATCCACTTCTTTGGATAAGTTTAAGCACTGACAGTAAGGTTGAAAAAAAGGTGCACTGTTATGCCTTGTATTTACTTTAAAAGTTTTCCCATTGTGATGTACGATATCTTCAAACTTTTCAGATGCTTAACTTTGTCAGTTTCTGTCTTCTTCCAAAACACTAAAAGATTTATAGGAGGTGCATTTTACACCTTTAGTTTTCTAGGTTATTTTTTATTGTGTTGTTTTAACAAGGAACAAGACTCAAAGATCTGATGTGTCTGGCAAAATGTTGTCCTTGTTTTTATTAGTACCCTAACTCTGCTGTGGGGAAATAAACCTTTTTGCCTCCAGTTTTTTACCTTGAAATGAAAAAACAAAACAAGCATGTAGCACAAAACATGAAGCAACAAATAATTAAATATATAATTTCGGCTACCGGCTTGTGAACTAAATACCTAATATTTTGTTTTAGTGTTTGTACAATTGACAAAAGTTAATTACTCACAATTTCAAATGCTGTAAAGGTGGGTGTCCTACAATTTTTTGGCTCTGTTTTGACGTTAATGTTATACGATTTCCCTGTCTACCCCCGTTTTTCTGCACAAGGACATATCTCCTTGTGTTGCTAGACCCATTATCCAGAGAAAATCTCACCTCATCTCAGTATGCAGCGGGCTTAACATATACTTTTCACCAAAAATACCAATGAAGCTTGTATACGAGCGAGAGCTTCAGCCACAAACCCAAATAAATTTCCCTTGATAGTCCCTATCTCCCTCTAAACCAAAGCTTGTCCATCACTTGAAAGTTTTCCCTTTTTGCCCGCTTTGTGTTTCTGGTCAGGTATAATCAGAAACAAGTAATTTCACCTTCCACTGAGTTTTAGTTTCTTTAGGGAGATATTGTTTGTGTAAGTTCGATCGCACTCTTGGTTTCAGCTGCAGTCTAAATTGGGAAAAGGCTATTAAAGGGATTGCAGCACAGAGGGTATGTGGACCATTTATTATGGCCAGGGCAGTCATACAGAGCCCTCCTTGGAAAGACCAGAACATCTTTCATAGCGAAATAAACTATAATGGCTTTGTCCTCTGTGGAATGACCATGAGAGAGATGACATATTTATGTCCCTCTGTCTCGAACATTAAATAGCACATTTCTGCTGGTGCGTGAATTTGATAAACCATTTGTAGTATTTTATGTGGTCCAGGGAAGTATGAAAACACCTGAAATTGGACAACTTTAACTGCTTTATGTAAGGAACCAGACCAATTAACTACTTTAACTAAAAACACAAGTTGACATGTGCAGCTTGAGGCTCAATAAACTGGGCCCGTGATAGTTCAACCAGCTCACATGGCGGTCAGGCAGTATTTAGGGTCAGGCGGCTGATGACCATGCTGGTATAAGGATGAGGCAAAAGGACTTTGTCATGTAAAAGACACGGAAGGACAAAGATGTGCTCAACTATGGCACTGATGTATCAAACACCATGTGAACAATTTATAAACAATCACATTTCTAGAGCACTAAAAACACATCTCACCAACTCGGTGTGGTGCTATTGGTGATAAATATTAATAAGTTGGTCTGGTCTTGCATCACCTCGCTGTCTTAGCAGATTCTTAGGGTGACTGAATGTTTGCACAATAGACTGAAAGGTTTTGGGCTGACCAGGTGCAGGTGCCTCTACATTTGTCAGAAGCATGGTGTATTTGGATGGACACTTTAACATGTGTCCATGTGTACATATCAATATAGAGATATTTGTGTATACCAGTAGTCACAATAGTCACAATCTAATCTAGACCAAGGGTTGAATGAGCAGTTATTGTGTAGATAAGGTCAACACATGTTTTTTCAACACCTGCACTTGGTATCTATAAAAATACGAATGGCCACCTACTACTACCGTTACTGACTATTAAGATAATAATACATTTCATTAGAGGAGCACTTTCTACGTGGTGTTGAATCATGGAGTTTATTTATCAATTTTTTTCACACAACATTTCTGCATTTTGACTTAAATTTTTTTAGATAAATACTGACGGGGAAATAAGACCTTAAGACCTTCAAGGGCCACATGATTTCTTAAATCGGTAGAAACTTTCGAATTGAAAGAGGGTGAACTTTCTTTTGCACGACTGTACGTTTATCTATTTTAGTTTATCTTCTGAAGATTGAACTGTCACCCCTCCAGAATAATTAAATAAAAATTTGTCTTAAATATGTTAAGGAATAACCATTTGTTTTGGAATTTCATTTATTATTAAAATGCTACAAACAAATGGGAAACTTAAGTAGAGACACCATCTACCAATCAAAAATTTGGACACACCTGCTGATCTATTCTAAACTTTTGACTGGTAGTGAATATATATATATATATATATATATACATATATACATATATATATATACATATATACATATATATATATACATACATACATATATATATATATATATATATATATATATATATATATGATTAATGATTATAGTTACTGTCTCACAATTGGACTGGAGGAATGAAAAGAGGAATGAAACTTGACACAAATGAACAAATGTATTTTTAGAGTCCCTTGTGGTACCTGTGGTATTACATTGCTTTTCTATCTTAAATATTGTTTATCTTAATTTCTTCAGACAAACATCAGTTATCAGGAAACGAGACCTTGAAGTATGGTGTCCATGCTGAATGTAATTTTTACTCAGCATAACAGGAGTAACTGTCATCCTTTAACATGAAGGTTGCTGGTTCAATCTCCAGCTTCCAAATTTTAAAAGTTGAAGTATCATATCAAGTATTTTACATGTTGAAATATTACTGGGTAAGACACCAAACCTCACATTGCCCCCTGCGTTCCTCACTTGGAAGTCTCTGTGGTTAAGCATCTGCTAAATGTAACTTCAGCCGTTTTTGTCCCAACAACAACATGTCACAATAAAATTCTTGGAGGCATCACATTTTACCAGACATTTTATATGATATTCTGCACAACAACTGCATTCAAATGTCTATGATAAATGTTGTAGTCCATTCCTGGCGTGTTGATTTGTATCTTTGGGTGTCTGAGTGATCTGCTTGGTGAGATACTTTCATAAGCGCTTCGCCAACAGGCATCTTCAAAACAGCTGTCACTTCCTGCTCAAAAGCTGCATCACCAAAGTGAGTCCAAAGTCCATTTGATACTGACACTTTTGAAAATATTCCCACTGGTGATTTTTTTTAAAAGGTTTATCAGACAGTTCCGGTTAGTAAAGTCTGCTTTTGCGTGCCTGTGTACACTCCCAGGACCCAGATATATTTTTTCCCTTCTACATTCTTCATTTCCACATATTTGCAGCACTATTTGCCAGCACTGCTAGCTGACTTACTGGAACGGATGAGAGTAATGGAGGAGAGAATGGATCTAGACACTGATCAGCTGCCCCTTTGGACTCAACAAAAACACTACTAAACTGTATAAAATCCCATTACTCTGGCTGGCGCCTCCGGGGAAAAAGGTTCAATAATGTTGATTTGGATATCTGCTTTTGAAAATATATATACAAGAAAAACAATAGCTAAACAATAAGAGATTATTTGGTAAAGGCTGCTGAGTAAGTAAATGGGTAAAACTGCTTGTATATATTCTTGGGGGTGCCCAGCAATTTGTTTGCCTCCATGCTGATTGATAATGGGTGTTCCAGACCACTCTTTGGACTGAATGTAGGAGCTATGCTCTTGACATGTACAACACATCTCCTGAGATTTTCAGCTTTTATTGTATCAATTGATTTTATTTATCATATCAGGGGAGGCTGTAGCTCGGGAGGTAGAGCAGTCGCCTCTCCGGCTTGTGGCATGTAGTGTTAGAAGCACTTAGACTAGAAAAGCACTATACAAGTACAGTCCATTTACCATCATAATAAACCACAAGTGTGCAACTGTACAGAGTACCTGATTTAGAAAAGAATGCCTATTTTTTAATTGAGGAGAATTGACTGTTTGTGGCAAAAGCTCTAAAAAGTCTAAACTAGAGTCAGATGTTTTCAATGAGATGACATTCAGGTGTGAATGTCTCTCAAAAAGGAATCTATTATTAATCTTCACAACACGTGTTTGTGTTAATGTATGGTACGAAACAGAAGCGATCTAAAAGGTGTCAGTCTGTCCTCAGTCTCTCTCCAGTCATCAGCTCCACTCCCTTCACCTGTGTTCACTTATCCTCAGCTGCACTCATTCACCAATCACCCTCCTCTGTATTTAAACTCCCGGTTTCCTTCACTCGTTGCCAGATCCTCACTGTTACCCCCTCTCGTGCTCTTCCTAGTTCCTTTTGTCCTATTTTTAATCAGTCTAGGCCATTCAAGTTTTCTCAGCGTTTTGATTTTGTTTTTCCATGTTTTAGTTTGATGCATTTTTGGCTTTGCAGCGCCTTTATTTAAGATAAATGGCTTTGTTTAATTTTTGCCTCTTGTTCCTATTCTTGCACCAGCGGGAGCCCAGCCGGGCTCGCCTCTTAAGATTAAGATTAAGATCCACTTTATTGTCATGTATACACACAAAATTTGTCCTCTGCTTTTAACCCATCCAGGTTGGCACCTGTTGACACACACATGCACACACACTCAGAGACAGATGCCAACCTGGAGCAGTGGGCAGCCATGAAGCGCCCGGGGAGCATGGGGGGTACGGTGCCTTGCTTGAGGGCACCTCAGCTGTGACAAGGAGGTGGACTGACACCCCTCCAGCTATCAGTTCCACTTATCTTTTTGAGTGGCAAGAGTGGGAATTGAACCGCCAACCTTCCAGATATTGGACAACCAACTCTAACCACTGAGCCACGGCCTCTTGTTCCTGATCCTGCTTCTGAGGGTCCCCAGGAGGGCTTGCCTCGAGTTCCTCTTCCTACTCTTGTCCCCCGTGGAGTGATGGTGGGCTCACTCCAGTTCCACCGTCGATGGATGTCTGGCTGCCCGCCAGACCATCGCCGGCTCCATTTCCCTCGTTGCTGTATGCCAGAGAGGCCTCCTGCCCATTCCCCGGAGTGGTCCTTGTAAATAAGCCAATAATCCGATCCTTTCAGTACCATGTAACCCCACTGACTGTTGTCAAAATTTTTATTTATAGCCTTTAGAGAGTTTTACCCAATTTACCAGCCTCCTTCTCTGCTATAATTTCAAGGTTGCCTCAAGGGAATCAATAAAATGAGTCTTAGTTTTTTAATTCAAGTTTAACTTTACCATTTTCTTTCATTTGTCCAAGCAGATGATAACACAGCAGCACGATGTTAGCTGCAAGCTTAGATTAATTAATCTGACATGGTGTCCCTCAATTGGACTGTTGCTGGTTTGATGGCAGTTTTCACCTGTTTTGATATTGAAATATCTTTGGGCAAAGATACCGAATCCCTTGTTGCCTCCAATGTGTTCCTCATTTTTAAGCCACTTCTGATAAAACTGTCAGCTAAATGAATTTAGTAATTTGAAAAACTGTTATAATTAATTAAATGTTAATTATCAATTTACTAACTGCAGGATATTTATTCATATCCAGCAAGCTGCTGTGGTTGAATTATCACAATAACGACCAAGTTATCATCTCACACATGTTACATCATCTCTTCTATAGTATGAAACCTCCAACTATTGGTGTTCTGATAATGAACCCAACAAAATGATTTAATCACCAAAAGTTGGGGGGCATTTATGTAATAAGCTTGAAACAGCTTTGACAATGCTATTGACCCATCCCACGTGACGTCACAACAAAAGCGTCAGCCATTTTGGACGTGAAAACAAGTAGTCTACCACAGCCAACAACGGAGGAGCGAGGAACATTCAAAGGAAAATATCGATTCGATCAGTAAGGTTTACATCATGCCGACATATTGTTGCGCGCCTGGGTGTACCAACAGTCAGCAGACGAGGAAAGATCTGTCTTTTTACCAGATCTCCACTGACCTTGAGCGACGGAGAAGATGGATCGCGGCGAATCAACAGGAAAGACTTACCCAGGCTCCGCCATCGCAGTGACGCAACACCTTCGGCTCTGCTACACTTACTCAGGCAAACTGCTCATTCAGGTGGATTCGAGTTCCCGAAAAAATGGGAACTCCACCCACTTTGTCGGGAAGCAATCAACTTTGTGCAGCGCCAACGGCCCAGGGTAGAGGCGGGTTCAAGGTAGTGACGTGGTTGAACTGCCACTCAACCCATGGATTGTACACGGAAGCGCTTCATTCAATATCAACATGGAGCAGCGTCAAGCTTTTGACACTGTTGTACATGCTGTAATGAAAGTGTTCGACGGGAGATTCTCGTTAAAAATCGAGCAAAGAACAGCCCTTGAATAATTTCTTGACAGGAAAGACGTTTTCGCCTTGCTCCCTACTGGCTTTGGTAAGAGTTTAATCTACCAGTTAGCCCCGCTGGTAGCTAAATCATACGTCAGAGGAAAGAGTGGTGTGATTGGCTTAAGCTTAGGCACAGCCTTTTCTGGCCACAACCTGTAGCAACCCGAGGGAGGCGGGTTGACCAGGCCAAGACCATAATGAATCGTATTCGTTATGGTCTTGGTCAGACCAGAATCTCGAAGAGATTTGAAAGTCTATGTTAATCAGGCTAGGAAAGACTGGCAACCTTCAGTATACCAGCGGTTGTGTAGTGACCACTTTGTTGGAGGTAAGTGTCGAATAAAGATATCATGCAAAGGCTTTACATTGCATGGCGGCCAGTGTGTTTAGCCAAATAGGTTAAAACAACCCACTAACACCCTTGTTTCTGTAGTAGCCAGCACCATTAGCTAAGGACTAGCTAACCTTGCGTTCCTTTGTTTGCCCTTTGTATGCCCTTGTTGTGTATGTGAGGGCATATCAGACGTAATGCCCCACAAATAAATGTTGTAAACAAGAGGAACATTTCTCTTTTCAATCCCCTCAGTTTCCTGTAATCTGTAACAATGGTTGGAGAAAATAATGGAAATCAACGAGGGCAGTGTGGTGGCCGGCTGTCTGGCTACTTTTACATAGCGCTAGCGCATCAGTAAACACACTGGCCACTCGACGTGTTTCACGTCTTAACAATGGATACTTAAACTTTTTAAGTACTATTGTTGCAGTCAGGTAGGACCTAGATGTGCGCAAAAAAAACGACCGGGTCTGTGCCATAAACTGCTATGTCTGTATGGCGTTGCTAATGTGTTGATGTTGTCACTGCAGGCAAGAAAAAAGATAAGTCCTTATCTCCGGACTACGTGCCCAGTGTGTTCTAGTACATGACGCCTCATCAAACACGACGGGCAGAAACCAGCTTAGGGAAGTTTAACCAACGTCAGCATCTCAAGAGGAAAAAACGCGAGGCAGAGGGCAAGATCGCCGCTGCTCATTCCCTGCTGTTCGTTGTCACAGTACCCTGCTGGTACTGTGACAACGAACAGGAGAACCTGGATTTTGATGCTGATGATGATGTAGCTCACCGTAGTGCGTGTTGCCAAACAGATCTCACTATGGCTGACATTGCTGCTTTGGAGATGGAGTGTCAAAATCTACGCGTTGACAACATGGACTTGAAGTCAAAGCTGGTTTCCTGTGATCTGCTGTCCGAAGAATCTCTTCAGAGCAATGACGAGAAAGTGAGATGTTTGACTGGTTTGCCGAGTTTTACGCTTCTGCTGTCCGTGTTAAGTCTTGTCCGTTTGCACGTGAAAGATACCCTGACCATGACATGTTTTCAGCAAGTGTTGTTAACCTGTATGCGATTGCGTATGAATCTGGCAACGCAGTTCCTAGGCTATTTGTTTAATGTGAGTAGTTCAACAGTTTCACGAGTGGTTGAAAATGTACTTTCCATCATGGATGAAAACATGGTCCCTAAGTTTGTGATTTGGCCTGAAAGAGAAGATGTAAAGACATCACTACCTACGGTATGTGTTTCAGGAAACATTTTCCTGACTGCATCAGTGGGATTGATTGTTTTGAAATCTTTACAGAAACACCTTCAGGCATGATAGCAAAATGTCAAACATACTCAAAGTATACATCTCATAACACAATGAAATACTTGATAGGAATTACTCCACAGGGTGTGATCTCATTCATTTCGAAGGGATATGGAGGAAGAACAACAGATCCCCATATTACAGAAAACAGTGGTTTTTTAGATAATTTACTACCTGGTGACGTTATCTTAGCAGACAGAGGTTTTACAATTGAAGAACAAGTGGGCCTTTATTGTGCCAAAGTAGCAGTTCATGCATTCACCAGAGGTAAAAAGCAGCTGAGTCCTGTGGAGTTGGAGGATACTCGGAAGTTAGCCTCTGTGCGCATTCATGTGGAACGAGTGATTGGGTTTGCAAGGTCAAAATATACAGTGCTGCAGGGTCCTGTACCAATATTGCTACTGTACAACACTGATGATGATGCTTTGTTTACTACTCTTGACAAAATGGTAAGGGTTGCCTGTGCTCTGACTAACATCTGTCCTTCTGTAATTCCTTTTGACTAGATAATTATCTGAGATCCTCCCTGTAAATATTGTCACACTCTGTAAAAATGTACATTTCTGTAAATGAGTGACAGGACTTTTTCAATCCAATCTTTTCTTATCCTTTTGCTGTGACGAATAAATCCATGTACATATACTTCAACAACTTCTTGTCTGTGATATTTAATTTAATTTGCATACTGTGTGAAAATGTCAGTGCAATTAACTCTGGTCTCAGCACATAGGGAATAGAATGTCTTTTAATGTAAACATTTAGAAGCAGAATTCACAGTCAAACAAGTCAGTGCAAACAAGTTATTTAAAAGGATAATGACATGTATATAATAGTGCTATTTACAGACAATAGAATAAAATACAAGATTTATATATATATATATTAAAAAATAAGAGCCAACTGTCTAAAGTGGCAAGCATACTGGGTACATTTGTCAGACCCTCAAACATTACGCCGTCTTGCCAACTGATGCCAAGACTCTGCAGTTGTGACACAGCCATTTCCTCTTGGGGATATTTTTCAACCCGAGACACTTCAAGTGAAATAGTTTGATCTGGCATTGCTCGGAGTGGCATGTAATCATGCCTGTAGTCTGCACTGTTGCTTTGCAGTAGCACCATGTAGCTTGTGAGGCAGTTGGTTGTGGCGGGGGTAGGATTTGTGGGCTTGTAAAAGCCTTGGCTAACAGCTCTGGAAGAATTCCTTGTTTAAAGAAGGTGGTGGCAGCGGCTAGGGCAGAGCTGAAAAACTGGTGGTGGCAGTCTGCCAACATGGCCGAAGACGCTAATGGTTGCCAGGGGCAACATATACATATACATGCAAAATAAAGATAAAGCCTGAGAGGGATTTTCCACGGCACACCAGATGATCTCTCACGGCACACTAGTGTTCCCCCGTGCCATTTCAGGGTTGCCTTTCTACTAGATAAAACATAACACAGCGCCTTTAGTAAAGCACTACGACTTGGTCATTGCGATTCTCGTAATAGCAAGATTATAACACCGTGTCAACGGGTTTACATGTCGTTTATCCTGGTGAACAAAGTTAAATGAAAAATGTAAACAAACCTTAGCTGTAAAAAGATGGCGCCCTCCGGCTCCAGGGACGATCCACTGGTAAAAGGCAGGTCACATAGCCCGACACAAAATATTTGTAGGCATCCAAACTCTTGTATGCCTTTAGATCCTTTCCCGTGTATGGCGATGGGTTTTTTACAACATAAATATAAAGGTCGTGGGGGCCGAATTCGGGTAAAGACGAGGCGGTGGCATGCTGTCGGACGTCTGTAAACAGCCCTGGTGGAAGCAAGGACACGTCATTTTCTAAACCTCCAATTTTCAGCTTCTCCAAATACCTCTCCCTCTGCTGGCCCACTAAATGCCCGACCTCGCTGGATAGTGGAGTTTTTTTTCTGCATCTTGTTCTTTCTTCTTTTATTCAATTTTCAGTCTGTCTGTATCGTTACTGTTACTATCGTTACTCGCAAATCGTTGTCTTCTATACGTCCAAAATGGCGGTTGCTTTACGAAAGTCACGTGACTTGGAAGGGTCAATATATCTATTCTATTGGTTCCGAATATGTATATCACCGTCGACAAGATTGACATGTGTTAATATGTAAATATATTTGTATTTCAACTTGTCATCTGATATTCAATCCCCATTGTTTTTTGAAAAAGGTGCAGTTAGCCAGTCAGATGTCAACATTGCGGACAAGCGAAATGTTGAATCATGGCAATCAAAGCTGAACATAATAAGAGACAAAACAAAGTAGCAAAACAAAACACATATTTTGCGCGTTGACAAAGCAGAGGCATTTGATTTTTTTGGGAGGATGTTTGGTTGATGTTTAGATTTAATTTTCAGAATTTCACTAAAGTAAAATTATTCTATTGCAAAAGCTCTTTATCCCTTGAGATTTCCTAATTGAACCCATTTGCAAATAAAACAGAGTAGAACCATATATGGTACTGTTTTGTTTATCATCCTCCTGCCCGCTCCCGCTGGGTTTCTAACTATCACCGCCTGCTCCTGAAGCAAATGTGTTCTTCTCCTGTCGGCTCCCACTGTCTTTCTGATTATAATCGTCCACTCCTGGGAGATTTGCATCAGGTCCCGCAGGACCATTTCCCAATACAGCCCTCGAGTGTGAATTATGTGTAAAAAGTGCAAAAACTGGTTAGTTTTGTCCATATTGTGTGTGGAAATTGGTTTGTCTGTCAGTCGGATTAATTCAGCCTCCTTGGCGGCACTGCCTTCATGGTCTGGCAAGAATACATGGATCATTTAATCTGGAGCAGCACCTCCTATGAGATTTCAGCCAGCAACAGTAAGGAATCATTAGATTCTTGTGTGCACATGGCCCAGTTTAACTGAGCTGGTGTGCATGTATCTGCTCCGCTCATGGCCGCAACAAAAGCTCTTTTTAATTTGCACAGTGTTCACTGTCTCATGACCATTAGATTGTGTATGCAATTGTTTGCTTTGCTTGATGAAATGAAAGTGCACCGTGCTGCATCAAGTCGTGTGACTGTAAAATGTATGTGTGAGCGTTCCCTGCAGATAAAGTCTCTACACCAGCGACAGGCGTACATGCATTAGTGTGTTAGTACGAGTGATCAGAGTTTGACGGCTGGACATGGTACTGATTAGATATGTTACTGACTTAATCAGAGCTGCACCGCTGCTTCAAACTGAACATCAGAGGCATTTTCTGAGGCGATCTGTCACCATAGGGACAGGTTTCTGCTCTGGGGTTCTGTAATAAAACGAATCTCCACCCCTGCCTGCCTCTCTCCCCTTCTCTGCTTCTTATTCAGTCTCTCTGGAGTTCTGTAATGAAATGAATCTCTCTTCAAGATGTGGGTCAGTCTGGCTTCATTCCCCTCACATCTCACCACCTCTCCTAACAATCTGGCTGAGATGGACTGCTCCATCACTGTCACAAGGTCTCAGACTGGGTGCCAAAGCCACTAATAGAGACAAGAAACACATTTTGCTGCTTTATAAATACTTTTCCTTTGTTCTGGCCTTTGTAGATGAGTGTGTGTTTGATGTCTGTCTTTAGGTGTGTGTCTTCGTAAATAGCAGGCCGTGTAAATCCTAATACACATAACTGCTTCTCAAAGAAAATAATCAATTGTAAAACGTATTATTGCACTACCTGCATGAGTTTTACAGTAACATAAACTGACAAACGTTTTTTTGAAAAACGACATCATCTTGTTATTACGACCGCAAAACAATTTTTATTAATATGTAATATGCTCAAAAATAAGCTGAAATATGTGAAAAAAGAAAAAAAGGTAAATACTGAGCTGCCATACCCGTCAAACCATGTTGGACCCGACTGAACCTTGCCAAAAGAAGAACGGAGCTGAGAGAGCACAGTCCTCTGCCATGGCCATGCCGATGCCCTAGCTCAGTAGCCTGGAAAACCAGCGCCAACTGCTGGACGGCAAAATGTTTTGCCTGCGGTTGGGTCTGGCCTCGATCCACTTGTCATTTTGAAAATACTGCCCTGAATCTGGCAGATGGCAACTAAACCAATCACAACGCAGAGATGTGTTTTGAATCAACGCGGGCGGGCCAGAGGGTTCTGGTGCGGGGTTTTGAGGGAGTGACGACAGAGCAGTGCGACGTTGGGCAGTGGAAGCGAACATAGACAAGCGAAAGCACAACAAGAAAGATGGCGGCGGCAATGGAACAGTGCTCGTTTGATTCAGCCTTGGCACACAGCCATTATAACGAACAGCCTTGCCACTCTGTATTAAGCCCCATTGTACCGGCTTTTTGGCTGCAGTTCCACCAGAATTCCACTGGGAGCGTCGGTGGAGACCAGAATGAATGGGGCCCTATGGAGCTAGATGCTACAAATGGTCAGTTTCACCTAAGTCTCCTCAAGAGCGCTCAGATTTGAATGTAGTTTCTGAGAGCTCAACATGGGTTTCAAGTAAAAAATCTACTGAACGAGTACATATATCGCTTTGATTTCTTACTGGTTGGCTTCTTGTTGTCCACAACGCGCTAGCATTGTGCTAATGACAGCTGGTCGACCCGCTATGTATGACGTCATATACACTTCAAATCCTTTTTTTAAGCAAATGAGTGGCTCTAAAAATCTAAAACTCAGCCATGGGTATTTTCTAAACACCCTTTTTCGAAAACAACATTCGAATTACTAGAGAAAAAATTATATCTTGAGATAAGGGCACGAAAGGGCGTATAGCTCCATAGGACTCCATTCATTCTGGTCTCCAAAATTGAGCGCCCCACGTGGAAAGAGGGTGGAACTGCAACCAAAATCGCCTCGTTGGAAACCGGAAATGCACCGTGAGTGGCGTATCTGTCCTATTATAGAATCTGTGCTTGGCATCAGTTTTGGAAGAGTCCCCTCCCACCAAAGCTTTCTGTCGCGCTTACTACGTCACAGTCAGTTGCGCTGATTGGTCAGAGCGTTGGCCTATAGGCACAGACGCGGTTTGAAAGACAACGGGTTGTGCTCATCAACAATGTTCCGTTGTATCCATTGATCGGTGCCAGACTAAATTAGACATCCAATCCATTTAGGCTGGTTTATCAGGCTACTAGCTCAGATGATTAGGGTCTGCTCCAAAAAATAACCAGTTATAAAAAGTCTTCTTTCTCAACTGAAAACAGTTACAGTGATTACAGTGAGGCCTGTGAACCAAAATTCAATATTGATTTTCAGCCTTGTCCTGTGTGTGTAGATATTTCTATAGATTCTTTTAATTATTTTATTAAGGTAGATGGAGTAACCCAAATTATTTGCAACAGCATGGTGAAGAATGCCCATTAATAGTTTAACTATGTGTTTTCAGGCTTACATTTTTTGGGGGGCTTTTGTGCCTTTAATGGATAAGAAAGTTCAGAGAGACAGGAAGGAGGGGGCAGAGAGAGGGGAAACAACACGCAGCACAGGGCCGTCTGATAAGGGACTTGAACCGGGGCCAGCTGCAGCGAGGACTATAGCCTCTGTCCATGGGGCGCCTGCTCAACCCACATCGCCACAGACCACCCCTGTTTTATTATTCTAGGTTTATTATTGTAAAGGTCTGTTGCTCACAGGCTTTTATTTTGTAAAAGTCTGTTGCTGTCTGCTGCAGAACCGGAAAAGAAAGTAGCTAATCGGTGGATCCACCAAACATGGAGAAGGGTACGGAACTTTTACTCGGTCATTTTCATTTTAAAGTTCTTCCAGACGGCGGAGTCGACAGAACCAAAGTCATCTGTAAACACTGCCAAGCACTCACAGTCACTCAGGGCTGATTTTGTTTGAAGACACTATGCTCAGCTATGTAGCTAATATTGTTGTTTTACATGTGCATATGACACTGTATCTGATGTCCTCAGTATTTTATTTTTCATTTTTTTATTAATGATAGGATAGACAAAGGTAATGTGTGTTATTCCATTCCATTAACCATTTATCTGTATAAAACGTTCAGATTTATTTTTTATTTTCATTAGGTGAATCTGGTCAGCCCTTTAATGTTTCTGTGTTCAGTTAGATTTTAGATCACCATTCAGTTAGATCACCTCCAAGAGGTGTAATTTTATTTATTGTATTTACCACTTTGTTTTTGTCAAACTTGAGGGTTATGCTGCCTGCTATTTATGTTTGCAATAAAGATGGGGAAAACAGTTGGGATTGGATTGTGATTTATTGTTAACCTGACTGTAGTGTCATTTCCAGAAGGTAGGAACCTGTTTCCTGTACCAGTTAATTTTACTGTAGCTTCATTTGGCAGATTTGAAGTGGAAATGTATAATGCCTTAGTATGCATTTCCAGTTACCATCTGCTGGTGAGAAAATCAAATAAAGCTATAGGAAAATCAACTGGAACATTATGCCACTTTCTGAAGTGGGACTACAGTTATGCATAGAAACTATAAGCAATACAGTATAAAATCAATGAGTAAAATGAGACACATTTAGATTAGAAACGGCTCCTCTATGGACGCACTGTGGACGTCATAAATGGACGTTAAATAGACGTCGAAAAAAGACGTCGGAGTAACAGTCTGCACCTTCAGGTGACAAAAATAACTTAGAAAAGCCGTCGTATGAACGTCTCTTTGCTCAGTGGGCAGTAAATGCCGCTGTTCAACAACCTCATCATCAAACCCTGGTTCTTATCTTTCCAGAGAACCTTTAATTGGAGCTCAACAATGTTTAGACTGTGCAAATTACAGGTCAACCTTCATTTACTTGATTAGGTTGCCTAACATGGGAAGAACACCACTTGGCTCACAGTGAGACATGTTGTCACTGTCCAGGCGATTACAGGGAAATAGAGTTTGGAAGATGAAGTCACTCGTGAAAAAGATTAATTTAGTCAGCCAACAAAAACGAGATCGATAATTATTGTGCTTATTATTTATCAGAGCAGTTGGAACTAATCAAGTAACACTTTTGACTGATTGACCATCAGTTCCACTTACAAATTTGTATATGATTACTGTATTATATAACTGGAGTCCTAATATAAGTATTTGCCAAAATGTTTAATGTGTCCAGCTTGAGCAGGATGATGAGCCCTTTTTTTTCTTAATCCTTTCTAAGTTATGATTACAAAAATCTCCGCCTCCTGGTTTGATTGTAAGTTAATAGGCCTCAAAAGACGATTCAGCACTCAAAGATGAATAAAGAATCAGGAAGGTTAAAACAGTTGGAACTGCACTTTCTTCATTAGTCTTTAATCGGTCTTTCCTCTTGTCCATCTAAACATTCCCTCTGCATTCAGTGAATTGCAAACCATCAACATAAATAATATGAATAAAATAAAATCTGTAACATTTAACGGTCCTGAAAAGCATATATATTAAACCTGCTGTAGTTCTGTTAATTTTGGTTCGTCAAATGTAAAAGAAATGAACAAATTCCTAGGAAAGATCTTTCAAATAATGTACAATTTTAAAATGAGCCATCCTAAACCAATATAAACTGAAGCTGTAATCTAATCTAATCTAGCATAACATTTGAAGGCAATATTTATTGCAGTTGCATTGCATTACATCACACAATTGTTTTTCTCTTTCATGTATAAGCAGGGCACCCATGTAATCATCTTCACATCACCCCCCTGCATTCTTCCCCTCGCCATATGGTAAATGCACATTTCTTTTATCTGTGTAAGACTGTAACACACGAAATCACCAAAAAGATAAAGTTCAGTGTAGTTCTTTACAATAATGCGACATTAAATATGTTATTTTCTATGCAAGAAGCTTAAATGTTTAAAGGTGGGTAGGGGTTCTTTTTCTGGAACATTTTTTTTACATATTGCTTGAAATACTCTTCACACCCCCATTGCAACTAATTAATTAAAAGTTTTGACACAAATATGAAAAGTTTTAGTGGCCTCTAGAACGTCCAATCTAGAAAAAACACTATCCAATCATACTGAACGGACCGTTAACAATGATTGGATTCTGATGCCGTCTATCAAACTGCAATCTGCTCCTCCCTCCCCCTCCTTCCCCCTGTGCACGTACCCTGCTCCGTGAACGAATTACACGTCCAGAAGCTTGGCAGGAAGCTAAACTAGAGCCAGCTTGGCTAGCACCTAGCATTATTAAACGTATAGTTAGCATATACTAAATACTAAATACTAAATACTAAATATGGCAACGATCGATGCTTGCTGTCAGAACAGTGCTCGTGCACCTTCGTGCTCGTGCGCGTTCATATACTCTAGAGGCGTGCCTTCGGGGGGAAAGTGAAGAAAAGGGTTGGCACTTTTTACCTGTGTATTTTCAAAATGCAGCTTCACTGGACTCAAAATCCAGGATCTCCTACCCTACCTTTAACTAAAAAATAAACATGGAGAATAACCAATATGGCGTTTTAGTTTTATTTTGAAACACTTTTGTTTTAGTGATCCGGACACATTAAAACACATGTAACTGAAATAAAACAATGTTGCACACTAAGAACTTAACCAATACTCAGCTTACCTTAATGAATAATGTTATGTCCTCTTCTATAAAGTATTTTTTGACAAAATGTGACTGACAAAGGAGACACAACAGGGGTTACTTTGTTGCTGCTCTTTCTTCCTAGTTGGTTGTCAGGCTTAATACCAGTTAACACAATTCAATTCAATTCAGTTTTATTCATATAGTTGAATAAAACTGAATTCAACAATTGTCATCTCAAGGCACTTCAATTCATTGTTATCATAATCCAATCAAATCCAATTAATTAAATTCAAAATTAGTCCAATTAATACATATAGAGCATATTCAAAAACAATTTCCTTGCTAAGGAAACCAACAGATTGCACCGAAACTTCTCTTCGATCCAATCTCCTGTCCTGAGCGTGCCTGAGGCAGCTGTGGAGAGGAATGACTCCCTTTAAAACAGGAAGAAACATCTGGCAGAACCAGAACCAGAACCAGGAAGGGTGGCCATCTGCTTCCACCAGCTGGGGTTTGAGAGGACAGCAAAGAGTGGACAACAAACACCATGACACCATTCAAATATGTATTTATTGAGACAGGAAAACACAAGTTAATGACAGCAATAATGCCAAATGTACATAATGTCATATGAGAAATTAAAGGAGGGAAAAAGAGAGCAAAGTGAGGAAATGTGTGACATAAGAGGTCCCCCGGCAGTCTAGCCATTCTACTTTTAGAAACTCCGGGAACCACAAGAATTCCTGCAGTCTGAAAGCAAGGTGCTCTGTTGGGAAAATATCTAACAATGAGATGTTACAGTAACATTACAGTAACCCGGATTTTTTTAAGTAAGCGACGCACCTCCACGTTATCAGTGCTAGTGTACAGTACTTAATAAATTATGAACAGCATAGTTTGTGCCTGTATAACATTGCCCATAGGAAACCGTTTCATGGCCGAATATCTCAAGAGAGCAGCCAGACGCCTCGCGAATATCTTCGGAACAGCTCCAAATGACCAACAACAAGCAGGGGTGAGTAGAACATCATGTTATAATGTGAAATCAAGGGCCCAATGTCAAAAAAACGGTCTTATCCTTTAACACTACAAGGCTGGTGAAAATGTGGGGCAGTATGACATTGAAAACTCATGGGTAAAGTAACCATGCTTATGTTGTAAAAATACACGGTCTAATAAACTGTCTGTGTAGCCAATGTTATAATGTGTATTACTATAGGGTGAGTGCAGTGATTGATAAGCACTTTTCATTAGGTGGACATGCCATGTTATACAAGCCATGTGCTCCTCTTGTTGTTGTGCATGCTAGTTTTTATCTTAAGGAAGTTAAAACCTAATTGGTATTAAATATAGGAAAAGTAAAAACCACAGCTACATGAGTACATACAGTATAACCTTTTCCTTTGTGATTTAAAACATGATTAAAAAAAAATATTTACATTATTTATGATCTGAGCATACTGTATGTATGATGAACGTTTAGAATAACGTTTTATAATATAATGGTTAACAATGTTTAATTTAATATTGCAAAATAACTGGGGCTAAAAGTAGAAGAGATCAGTATTTTTTTTATTTTAATTGCACCAGACAGAAAGGCAGACTGGCTGTTATCAGCTTGATTCAGAATGAGGGTGGTGATATCGAGTGGTGTTTCATTACTTTTGAATGGGTTATTGATCAACCGGTTATGAAGTTTTGTGTATTTCCATGAAACACACCACATTTGTAGACACAAGCGTTTTCAGAGGCACGCTATGTCAACAACACGCCATCAGACAATTACTGATTGGCAAACTAACGTTTTTTCTCGCCCTCCATCTCTGCGTTTCGCAGATGATGCCCACACACAAACACTTAATTAAACGGTAGTAGAAAATTCTAACACCATGCCTTTCTCCTCCATATAAAACCACACACACGGTCACACTAGTGTACAATACCTTCAGTCTTTCATCTGCAGCTTCCCATCACAATGCTATCTCTGCTCATTATGTCTCCTTTGTGTCCCTGCCCAACTGCCAAAAGCGATGGGGCCAGGGCTACTATTGTTCAAGGCCTCGTCTATCAAGTCAGGCTTATCAAAATGAACATTACCATAACACTGGAGCCATGGGCATCTCAGACGTAAAATAAAGGAAATACCAAAGGTGAGCTGAGCAAAGAGAACAATCCAGCTCTGAATAATGGTGTCTTGACATTTCCAGAGCGACATGTGATACAAAGCTAATAGCTTTCTTGGTCTATGTGTGCATATATATATATATATATATATATATATACATATATATATACATATATATAATTATTATAATGCACCTAAATTATATTTTCTTTTATAACTCGTGAACCATAATATGCACTATTTGTCTGTTCTTGTTAATTAAAATCAATAAAAACACAACATAAAAAAGAGAAAATAATAAAAAGTAAACTGAGCAAATACAAAGGCTATTCTGCTAACTGACCTGGTAGAGCAGCTGATGTTTCTGTGGGGGTCCTGGGTAACCACACCCCTACATGTCACAATGCAAAAGTAGACATTTTGTTGACGCATGTAAGTGAATTTGATATGCTACAAACTGACATATTACTTTAAGATGAGTCAAATAGCGCAGTTGGTTTTAATTTCTGAGGCAATTATTGAGGCAATTATTGCCTTCTTCTATTATTTTTAAATTTTCTAAGAAAATTGAAGGCTATTTCCTTTACATGTGTTGATCTCCTATCTTGGAACCTAAACTGCTCTGGAACAGGTTTTCTAGCATAAGTTGTCCTGGTGATACAAGCCAAAAAATAAGTGATTATCACCAGCTTTGTGATAATAGGCACATTCCCACTGTAGGAACCTTTTGCAGTTCCTAGAACCTTTTCAGGAGCGGGGCCGTTTTTTCCCACATTCGGACATACAGGAACTTGGGACCACAGCCCTCAGTTCCTGGAACCATTTCAGCTCCTTCTCCTCAGCTGGGTCTGTTCTGGGTTCTATAGCAACACATCTGACGGAGGTGTTTGGTGGTTGGTAGCTATGCTCCTTGTCAGATTTCTGCTCCTTCATGTTCCTAATCTGCTCAACGCAAACAGTAGAATAACGGCTGAAATGTTTCCTCATACGACACGGACTCAACTGGCGCGTGTTTAATAAGTTAAACCTCCACGTGGTCTCCTTTGTCTGCGGCGCTCTGCTCTCCTTCCTTCATGAAACCAAGAAGTACGGCCTGCGCTCGATCCTTCGTCTCCTGACTCTCTGTGAGCTCTTCCAGCCTCCATGTTAGACGCTCCATGTGGCGCTAAAGTAACACGTCGCTGTTGCAGACGGCTGCGTCGCATCAGTCCCTATCAAGGTCCCGACTCATGTGCGAATGCAAAATGAAACAGTTCCACTAGGGAAGGGCAGTTATTACAACGGAATTCGAGGTGGACCGTTCTTAGAACTGCGTTCTTAGAACTGCTCTGTCCGAATGCGGCTAATGTAAATCCAGAGCTGAACATAAAGTTACCAGGATAAGCAACCAATCCTGCTTTGTAGCACAGGCACTTGGTTGGACTTAGGCGATAACGTTACTTGGCTAGGGTTAGAAAACATTCATTGTTTGGCGAAAAACATGTTCTATCATGGACACATTTTTACCCTTCACATGTAGTTGTTGTCATGGCCACCAGAAGTAGCATATTATTTGAATGTGACTATTTGCTGTATCTGCCTGCATGGAGGAAAGTCTCGAATAACTTGAGCCAACTAACAGGTTCAACCCAGAAACTGTCTTCATGTGAGACAACAGCAGTTGTCACATGCAAAACATATAGAGTAGAGCCAGAGTTTGAATGAGCTAAACTGAGACACTAACATATTCTCAGCTCATCCCACATGGACACTTGGTCAGGATTAGGTTGTAATAGTCCTTAGCCATCCTTAACCATCTTTTTCACCACACAAGGTCAATGGATAAACATTAATAAAAGCACCAGCAAGTGATTAGTTGATAATGAAAGTGTGCCACATCCACAGACACTCAAAAACTCAGACATATAGTCATACAGATGGACACATGCGCTAATACATCTTGCATGCAAGCTGTGTATACACAGAAGCCCAGAGGTACAAAGACACACAAGGGCACTGCATAACAATCCTCTTACAGTAAGTCTCTCCCTCTTGCCCTGAGCTTTGATCAGTATCCTCCACAGTCCACGACCACCATGCATTTACACAGCCTCAAAGCATCTCTCATGCATTGTAGGCAGAACAATCACAGCAGAGGTCAAGCCATCAAATTTTCTAGTGTTAATTGATAGCACAATTACTTGCTTGTTGGCCAAATTCATCAGATATGGAACAGTTTCACATTCATGCTTATTATTTGCAATTGAAAAATGCATCAGCTATTTGCACAGCAAAGGCTTGCACATGTAGGCGAGTCATAGATGAGACACAAAATGTGTCAAGGCGAAAATATTACCAGAAAATAGTTGCCAATTGATAACAGTTCAGTTGTGCCTGAAATTGCATTTAAAACAGTTTTACTTCAGCACTTTTAAAAAAATGCTCTAAAATAATGAATTATTGTTTCATTATTATATATCATTCAGGGATTGAGACAAAGAGTATGCACTAAACATTTTTAAATAAATAGAAAATGTGTCAGTGATTCCGAACTATTTGATAGAACATACTTTAAATCTGGTTTGATATATTTCGGAATATCTGTGATATGTTAATACTGAACCAGTATAATCTATATCTAAGGCACTTGAGAGCAGTAGTAGTGTTTTGATATTTTCTCTTTATCTGCAAAAATCTGATTTAGCACCATAAAACTGTGTGCATGTTTGTATGTACTGTATTTTTAAGAGTGTACAAGAAAATAATTCCCAAGGTGACGAAAGGACCACCCAGTAAAATAAAGTAGCAGAATGAGGGACACAAACAGATAAAGTAAGGATAAGGATAAAACAGTCCATTCAAAGTGACCTCTGCAATACCCATGGGGAAATGGGACTTTAGTTGAGCTGGCGTGTTCTGTCGTGCTCCTCTAATAAGGTTTGCAAAGTCCAGAGAAAAGAGAGCTTAATCTGTAGGAAATAGGAAAACTCAGACTCTGTTTTTCACATCCTCTGTTTTAAATATAGTAATATGGAAAAGAAAGTGTACTTTTCATCTCTTTCATTTCTAAGTTGTTTTTTTTTACATTTCAGAACATAATAAAACTAACAAAGAAATCAGCAATATAACAAAATAAAAAAAGCCCAGAACTAATCAAAAAAATGCAGAATTAGTGTTTGAATGACTAATCACACCTTTACTGCTCCCACAAAAATTAAGAGGGTAGATATTGATGAACTGATCAGCAAGTGTGAACACCTCTGTAAAAGCAGATGTTTTGTCAGTTTGCTGGTCTGGAGCATTTCGGTTGTGTGTTTACACGATGCCAAGGAGGAAAGACATCAGCAATGATCAAAGAGAAGCAGTTGTTTCTCTATAGTGAGAAAATGGAAAGTATTCCAGACATGTAACAATCTTCCCTGCAGTGGACATTCCAGCATGCTCACCCCAAGGTCAAACCATGCAATGCTGAGAGAAGCTGTATAAAATAAAAGCTTCAGATAGCCTAAATGGCCTCGGTTAACATGTGAAATGTTAAGGTTTATGACAGTACATTTAGATTTAAACTGAAAAAGTTTGGCTAGCTTGGAAGGGCTGCTGGGAGAAAGAGTCTTCTCTCTAAAAAGAAAATGGTACTACAGCTTAGTTTTGCAAAGTTATCTATGAACTAACCATAAGACTTCTGGAGCCATGTCCTTTGGGTGAATGAGATCAAAGTGGATATGTTTGGCTGTAATGCACAGCACCACATTTGAAGAAAAACAAACACAACACGTCAACAAACGTCTCATACCAACTGCCAAGCACATTGAGGAAGGGATAATGATATAGGCTTGTTTTACAGCCACAAGCCCTGGGCACACTGCAGTCATTGAGTCAACTATGAACCAAACCATGTATACCAAGGTTTTCTGTAGGAGTATGAGAGCATCTGTCTGGCAGCTAAAACATGGCAAAATGTATGTCATTCAACAGGACAATGAAGAAAATTTGGCTGAAAAACAGAATGGCTGAAAAATTTAATAATCAAAGTGTTACAATGGCCCAATCAAGATCCAGACTAGTGTGCCCTGAAACGCTGTGGTGGCACACTGAGAGAACTGTGCATAGATTTGATGCAAGCAACTCTACATTCACTAAAGCAATACTATGAAGAAGAGTGGCTTTTGATTCCTGATAATGATAACGTCATACAGAAACTATCATTTCAAGCTGCTGCCACTGAAGGTGATTCCAAAGCTACTGATTCATTGAATTATGTACATATTTTAATCACACACTGCTTCGGCATTTAACTCATATGTTGTGAAAGGAAAAAAATGAAATGTCAATAATGGAATGGTGTAAAAGAACAGTAGAACAGAGGGTGTGAAATCATGCATCATGCAGTATGTTGTTTCTAGCATGTTGTGTTGTTGCAGTAACTTACTGCATGATGTTCTCACAGTCAAGTTCAAAATCTACACCTCTTTACTTCACTGTAGTCATTACCCAAACTGAAGACTCGACCTGCCTGCCAAAATTCAAGCCTGCATTCAATTAGCCAATCACCACCAGCTGGTCCAGATGGTCTCTGCCAAGCTCAGCCACAATGTGGCCAGGTTAGACTTGAAACAGAGGGAATCATTTTCACTATTCCACTCTGCATCCATGCAAGGCAAACACACACACAGACATATGAGAGCTCAATCTGTGACGAAGATGAACGGCATACGATATCAGGGGTCACCTTTGTTTAGAAACCAAGTCCTGTGTGCATACTACAAAGAATAAATATGTACAGGGTTTGAGTTTGCCATGCCAAATATACTGTGGTATCCATCCCTTTAACACCTTTTGACATCAACCAGTGTGGGAAATGTTACATATCAGTATCTTTTTCAATAATTTCATTCACCAAAAATAACAAAACCAACTGAAATAAAAATCAAATGAAATAAAAAAAAAAAGCTTCATTTTTCCTATAGTGAAATTAAAATGTTGCATTAACTCTTCAGTACTTTTTCATTTAATTTTTTATAAATCAATCAATATAAGTTTTCAATATGTATGGATATTGCTGCTGGCAGGAATGACCTGTAGTGTTCTTTGTTACAGCATAGCTTAAGAAGCATCTTCCTGAACACATTCCTTTTTGTTTCAACACTATGTTATGTAGAGGGTGGACAGAATTGTTGATTATTTTTATCAACTTGTGCAAATGGCTGATTCTTTGCACAGTCAGCTCCAGAGGCTCAAGAGCAGTGCCCAGGACAGAGCAGACCTTTATGGATTTGTTAAGAGACATGGCTGGTGGAGAGGTTTCTCTTCTGTTTATACTTAATGCATACTGGAAACTTCAAAATCAAAAAAGAATAATTTGCCATCATGAGTGTAACTGACAAAACGTTTTAAATGTAGTTAATCCATTCAACTGGAGCAAACCAAGTCTATGTACACAGTATCATCAAATAAATCATAAGGAGCAGACTGCTTTGAGTGAATCTGGTGTAATTTTAGCACTTTACTGGTGGTCAGGAGACTAATTTAATAGTAAAACATAGAATGACATGACTAGTGCCATTCTAGTATCACTAGCATGACTAGTTGACAAGTTTGCATGCAACACAGGTCTGACTGTCTTCCTTCCGCGGAACCGACTTAACTCTAACTTTCTGCTCCATATTTTTCTCTCTAACTGGCCTATTCACCTCAGTATCAGTTGCATCCCTTCTTAGAACCTCCTCCTCCACCTCCGTATATGTGTTATTGATATCCTTCGGACTGTCGTTTTCTACCTGCCGCTGGACTTCATCCGACTTACTCCTGTAAACAACTGTAAGACACACGTATAGCTTGTGGGATCAATGTTAGGGTCTAATGGGAATGGAACTGTGCCCAAACTTGGCAGCTGCGGCGCAAGCTAAACAGTCTTGTTTTGTTCCAGTTTTGTGGGCTGTGAAAATTTGCCAATCCAGCCATTCATTCTTTTCAGTATAACCAGTTTCAATAGCTACCACAGTTTGGAGGCCAAAAATATTCAGATAAGTTACTATGGGTCTAGAGGAGTGGAGGTGAGCTGGATTGGTTGTCGTAACATTGGTAGTATTCACTAAAGATGCATTTTTACTAGTATTTCTTGGGTAGCTTCTCACAAAGATGTGTAAGTGTACCTGTACATCTCTACTGGTGTTATCGTACCCTAGGGTGAATGTCCTGGAGTCCTTTTCCACTTGTGGGTTTTGGATTGTTATATACACTGGATTGCATTTGTCAGTGCACGGGTTATTGGTTGTTCCCTCACCATACTCCATCTGCGTCTCTTTGTATTATGTGGGTTTGTCCATTAATTCAGATCAGTGGAAAAGAAAACTGGTCCCCAGGCAGTAAAGGGAAATCTCGTACAAAGATACTTCTCATTTGCTGAATAATATTGATTGTTACCAATGCAGCTGCCAGTGGCGCTTAAGCTTATGAGGACGGTAGTGTTCTCTCCCACACACAAATTCGCTGTTACCTTGCCTTCCTTGTTTGGTTGGGATCCACTGGCCCTCTATTTCTGCTCAATCTGATGAAATAGACAACATTAGGTTGGTGTGTCTTGTGTGTGTCTCTTGGGTGTGGTTGCTACAGGTGGATGCTTTGTTTTCCTGTAGCTCAATACATAGGGAAAACAATAAGAATAGTTAAAAGTGTCCGACAACACATTGTACCTCTTAGGCCACACATGTCAGACTGTCCTAATGGGTGCCAGGGTTGGCCTCCATTTTTGAAACAAGTAATTTAGCTAACTTTAATCAGGTTTCTGTTGGACTTTTCCCCCTCAATTTCCTCAGTGTCATTATTTCACTAAGGTCGTCTAATAATCGGAAGGTCGGCGGTTCGATTCCCACTCTCGCCACTCAAAAATAGATTGGTGAAACTGACAGCTGGAAGGGTAACAGTCCACATCCTTGAGCAAGGCATCGTACCCCCATGCTCCCCGAGTGCTGTGATTGGCTGCCCACCGCTCCAGTGTATGGCATGCTCTATGAGTGTGTGACCCTGTGCATGTGCAAGTGTGTGTTCAACAGGTGCGGACCTGGATGGGTAAAATGCGGAGAGTAATTTCGTGTGAATAACATGACAATAAAGTAATCTTAATCTTAACTAAGTCCTAGGACTGGGTGGGCCTTTTGCCCATCACCCCACTGCGTCAGGAAGTGTTCCTATTCCTGTTCATGTGTTGAAATTGAATTAGCAGATTGGACGCTTTGGTTAGTTAACATCTTTTCTCATGTAGTCAGCCAGAGTTTCTTCAGCTGCTTCATCACTCCTGGTGAGTGGTCTCAGTTGTAGAATGACTTAAGATCTTCCACACATTATCTCAAATGGCGTAGGACCTGTGCTTGTTGGTACTATGTGCATATTTAGCTGTACTAGTAGTAGACAGTAAATCCAATTTTTCCCAGTCTCTTCCATGGTTTTATTCAGTTTGGATTTAACAGTTCCATTGAATCTGTCCACCAATCTTGCTGATTGTGGATGATATGCACAGTGATTTTTGAGTTCTATATTTAGGTTTAGCCATCAGAGTGATCTATAAGAATCTATATGTTGTGAATGATAATATGTTCCACGGCTCAATAAGGCAACATATCTGAACACATTGCATGGAAGGATTAGTTTTTGCTTGAGGTCAAGATGCTTTCACTATTTAATTCAATTAATATTTATCAGTAGGCCTAGAAGTTGCTAATAATATTCATATTTTGTTCAGCTTGTACAGCTCTCTGGTCCATCATGGTTGTTTTAAAACGTGCCATAAAAATAAACCTCGACTTGACTTGTTATGACTCAGGCTCACTGCTGCTAATTTAAATGAAGTTTTCCTCTTTAAGGAAGTCATGTGACTCACAAATCACACATTTTATTGCTGTGTTTTTGTTAATATTCTAATAATCTAACTCACTTTAAACATTTCTGTAAAGCACCTTGCTACTCTGTTGAGAGAACAGATCAATTGTTTCATAGATCTGCTGTAGTTGAATAGTTAAACGGTTCTTAACTGGATTTATTGTGTACATTCTTATCTCTTCACTATGATACTTGTACTGAAAAGCTGTTTTTAGATTTTCTATGTATGTTGGTGTCTCTCCCAATTAAATACATTTTAAAATTAATAAACTATAGTTAATAAGAATTGCTCTAGGAAATAGCTTAGGAAATAGAAATCAGGAGACTTTGGGACATTGGTAAAACATCAGGGTGTACTACAGACCGTGAAGCCCCAGTGTCAAACAGGAGTGTTACCTCTCTGGTTCCAATAATTTAAGTGGTTTTACCTCTTGATTCAACATTGGGTCTACATGTAAAAATCTCAACACCTAAATTTCTTCCTCTGTGTCTTCTGTCTCTGTATGTGGTATACCTTTCATCAGACACTCAGTCCTGTTGTCGCCACCTTCTCCGCCCCCTCAACGTCTGTCCTTTCTTGATCTGCAGTTATGAGCCCTGTGTCCCCGCTTACCACAAATGTAGGAAGAATTTCTGTCACGTCCTCCTCTTCGTCCATCAGCTTCTCTCCTCCGCCAAGCTCCCTGTCATGCTCTGCTTGGAAATGCACAGTCTCTCCTCCCTCATCAATGAACACAAAAGCCTGTGCTTTTTTTTTGCCTTTTTCTTGTTATTGAAATGACTCGTGGCATGTTTATAATGCTCTAAAACACGAGTCAAGCGTCCTTTTTTTTAAACTGAGTTTTCCCACTGACAGTGGGAGTGGCTGTGGGTTCTGAAGGAGCAGTTGTACCTGTCTTTGCAATTGTCTTAAGTAGACTGGTGGTGTTTGACTTGGGTCTGGGTAAGGTGGAGGGTTCGGCAAAGGTCCAAGTAGAGGGTCAGGGTCAGTGTCCATGGCGCCTACATGTTACATTGTCATCTTGTCTATCAGTCACAGTCATCACTTCTGTCTTTGTGTCTGTCTTTTACCTTCTTTGCCCTTGCTTCCTTCCTGTCTTTCCTTTGCCTCTGTCAACCAGTTTTTTTCTTCTAAAAGACCATTGTTTTGTCTTTTCTTAGTTTTAATTCTTGTCTTGTCTTTTTTTTTTACCAATCTCTTAACACAAGTTCCGTACCATTTTAAGATCCCTGATCTTAACTTTTAAAGTCCCCGACTTTAAATCTGTTGTTGTAGGAGAAAATGAGTATAAATCTTTGTCCTACCTAATGGGTCAGACATCCAGGTATAGGAAATTAAATCAACGTTTGTGGATCTCGTCACCCCTCTGCAGTCTAGAAGGTCCTGGCCTCTTTTTGTCAGCAAACATCGTGCTGGAGGTCTTTCATTCAGGAGTCCCGGACTCCCCTGTGCACGGTCGTCAGGTCCTGTTGGTCTGGACTACAGAGCAGATCCCGCTCCGGAGATCGAAAAGACCAAGTTGTTCGCAAAATTAATAAGCATACTCAGGACTACTGTCCAAAATTCAGAAGCATAGGACATTTAATCATGTTGCAACAAGGGAACAGTTTCATGAAAATGTTCAAAGATACAGAGTTCTCAGGAAACTTTTATAGGGTAGAGTGAACGGAAGCTTGGATTTTAGCTGATACGAGTCGTGGGATATTCCCCTCTGGCAGCCAGCAGCTGTGACTTCTCAGAGGGCAGCTGTTATTCTCATGCATAAGTACAATATTTGCAACATAAGCAGTTACACAGAAGTAGAAATGATTATGTGGGCATAAAGGTTAAGAATTTTGTCAGGATTTGGGGGTTGGGATGGTGAAGGTAGGACATGGATGCGGACTTCAAGGATGCGGACTTCAAAAAGAAAACTGGATTTATTTCACAGGAATCAAAAAAACAAAGTACAAACCAAAGGCGCGGCTGAGCTGGATTCAAAAAACAACTGTGGCAAAATAAACAAAGATCATGGCATGGCATGGCATAAATAAATACTTAACTTGAAGATGACAAGGAACATGGGTAACAAGGCAGGCAGGTCAGGTAGGTACTACAAGCAGGTTAGGAATGACAAACAAATAACCGACAAAAAGACAGGGGAGACAAGAGACTAAATAGAGGGCTGGGAGTGATAGGAGAGTGAGTGCAGCTGGTGACAATGAGTGCAGGTGACGTGAATGAAACTAATAACCTGAGTGAAGGAAGTGAGGGAAAAACAATGGCAAAACCTAAAACTCAAAACCAAGACATGAACTGAACACAAAAACGTAACCTAAACATAAAACTAAAAACAAGAGTCCCATGGCGTGACAAATTTTTCTATCAGTATCATCTTGGTGCAGACATTTAAGGACCTATGCTTCCTTGAAAAGTACATCGATCTGTTATATGCCTTCTGTAAACTGCCTCAGTGTAGCATTTTCCAAGTACTTCCCTGATATCTGTAGACTTCAACCACCTCCACCTCTTCATCTAGAATGAAGACAGTGTTTGGCTTTTTCTTGGTCCTCCTAAAATCCACAGATATATATTTTGCATTGTTTGTGTACAAGATTAGCTGATTGTTTCCACACCATGCCACAAAGTAATTGAACAGTTACAGGTATTCAGTCTCTTGTCCAGTATTACAAGTATTTCTGGAGATGACAGGACTCTGATTTGTACTGGAAGACCGAGGTGAACAGAGTGAAGAGAAATGGTGAGAGTACAGTCCCCTGTGTTGCACAAAAATCTTCAATCTCACATAATGTGTTCGGCTTGTTAGGTAGTCAATATTCCAGGCGGTTGTTGAGGTATCGACTTGTATTTTCTGCATCTTCTTATGTAAAAGTACAGGCTGAATTGTATTAAAAGCACTGAAGAAATCAAAGAACATGTTCCTCACCGAACTGTTTGCTTTGTCCACATGAGAGTGGTTGCTGAAGCAGGTAGATGATGGTCTCTTCAACACCAACCCTAGGACGATAAAGAAACTGTAGTGGGTCCTGAAAGATGTTCACTTGTCTACTGAGGTGAGTCAATAACAGTCTCTCTAGGACTTTCATGATATTGGATGTTAGGCAACTGGTCTGTAGTCACTGAGGGCAGATGCATGACATTTTTTGTACTGGAACAAGGCAGGATGTATTCCACAGCAGTGGAACTTTCTACTGACTCAGGCTAAAGTTGAAGAGCCAGATAGCATACAACACAACTGTTCTGCACAGGCCTTCAAAACCCAGCTGACACTGAGGGCAGGGGAGGAGCATGCTAAGCGTTGATCTGAACTGAACCTGTTGAAAAACTCTTGCATTGGTGTAGTAACTCATACAGATGTTGAAAAGTGTCAGAAACACAAGGAGAATCCACGCAAGCAGCACAGTTTCAAAACCAGTGCTGAAAATTCTCTTTGCCTTGTATGAATCTATTGCAATTTAATTCCACTTTGGTACATCTCATTCTACCGAATATTTTATTAAATACTGAATATCCAATAAACAATTATTTAATAAACACATTTTTTAAGTGTTGAATCTATAAAGTCAATATATTAAAGATCCAATACCTTTATTGAAAGCTCTTATTGTGAAAACATGCAAAGGAATGGGGAAAAATCCACCTTAAAAAATCTGATGAACAATGATCAAATTCAGCTTAATGGATACTGGATAATGGAGACGCTGGATGATCATGATATATGATATACACTATATTGCCAAAAGTATTCTCACATCAGCTTCAACTCTTCTGGGTAAGCTTTCCAAAGTGTCTATAGGAATTTTTTACCATGCATTTGTGAGGTCAGACACTGATGTTGGACGAGAAGGCCTGGCACGCAGTCTCTGCTCCAATTCATCCCAAAGGCGTTCTGTCGGATGGAGGTCAGGACTCTGTGCAGGCCAGTCAAGTTCTTCCACACCAAACTCACTCATCCATGTCTTTATGGACCTTGCTTTGTGCACTGGTGCGCAGTCATGTTGGAACCGAGGGGGCCATCCCCAAACTGTTTCCACAAAGTTGGGAGCATGAAATTGTTCAAAATCCAAAGTCGTTTTCTCAATGCTGAGAAATGCTGGCAATACAAACCTGCCAAGTGAAAATGTACTGAGGAGTATTACTTCATATTTTACTAAACTAATCGAAAACAGCCTTGCTTAACTCAACACATGAATAAATAAACTCCTATAGACTTGTGTAGTTTTTGCTTTTTATTGGTTCTACTTTAGAGCAGAGCAGAACTGCATTAACCTATTGACCACTAGTATTTCAAAGGAAAAATTTATGCTGTACTTTCCAATCACTCCACCATACCACAGCACATCACAAAGCAAAATTATTAAACCCAAACAGAAAAGTGAAAGATCTTCACATGATCCACATGATTTGCTTTGCATGATTATGAATATCACTAGAAATACTGTTTGTATTCTCTGTGTGAGCCTCTGCAAAGGCATGGATCTAATTAGAATCCAGGAATGGTGGTTGGTTGTCTGGGCATAATGTGAAGCAGGCTTTAGGGGAACATCTGCACTCATGTCTACACACACTTTAGTAGAAAACTGCAGCCCCAGTAAAGTTTTTCCTTACACTCTGTCCATTTTTTCTTTTGCCTGTTTTTTCTTCACATGTATTTTAACTTTCACAGATAAGCACAGGAGCTCTTGCACCCTCTCTAATAAGTAATGGCTAAAGTCAGGGGCACAGAGGCCATTCATTTATCAATGCTGTCCTGTTTCTTCATTTGTGCTTTTATTCCAACTCAAAGACTTAGGAAAAGTGAAGTACATCTAACATGCTTGATATATCGCAAGCTCCTCATTAATCCATTTAGACCAATGCTTAAACCAACGCTTTTGGGTATGAAAAGTGCAATATAAATAAAGTCTTGATTTGATTGGATTAGAGATATACTCCCATAGATGTACAGACAAACACATGGACCAGTCCCCCTTTGGAAATGCTCTGATTTTGAAAGCTCATCAAGTATATCCATACACACCTGGCATCAAAATACCTTTTAACATGCATGTATTGCAACCTCTTGTGATTGGTTCGCAGTCATCTCCATATGCTACTTTCACTGCTTTGTTTGTTGGAGACTTCTGTTGCATGTTCCAGGCTAATGAATCGCCTACGATTTTTTTTAAAGCATTCATAACAATATTTCTCCACTAGTTTTTTAAATGTTTTATTTGTTAGTCTGGGTTCTTATGCGAGAGTCACAATTTGAAGAAGGTTTAGAATTGTTTCTTTAATATGAGTAGAAAGAAGGATTTTCCAAACAGACTTAGTAAACATCACAGACTGCATGGAAGGCTTCAGTATACTTTGCTAAATATTATATTCAGATCAAATTCAGATCTTCCAATCCTCTCTGCTGATCGCGTTATATTTTGTTTGGTACTAGTCCACCATAAATCCTAGCTACAATAATAACAGCAATCATATCAAGGACGATAATCAGTAGATATTATAACTGAATAGTTAGAACACCATATTTCGGGCGCAAGGCCCTTCAGTTAGCGTCTAAAATGTTGTATTTCTTAACATGCAAAACAGTATCCACTATGGTGAAAACTTAAATAACTCAAAAGCCATGAGATACCTAATGCTCAAAGGGGTGCCAGCCAGGACCAATGAAACCTTTTGTGCTGGCTTAGAGATGGTCAAAATCAGAAAATTGAAATTATATCATTTACATCAAATTTGACGAAAACAATTGTGTATTTTATTAAGTACAGTTCAATCAGTCCTTTATGCTATTGCAGAAAAATAGAATTAGGGCTTTTGTCAAATCAGATGTTTTACCTGTGCAAAAAAAAATCTACCCTGAGTCCCTCAGAAGTTCATGTGAATACCCTTTGCTGTTTAAACAAGTGGAAATTGGGTTGAATGTCAAATGCTCTAACCTATCTGTTAGGCATAATATTTGACACATGCCTTATAACTGGCCTCGCTGTTTACGTTGGAATTTTGAAGAGGGTCAGCTGGACAGCTAAGGGATGTAGCTGGTATGCTACGCTGAGAATAGTTTTTTTAGTTTTTTAAATTGAGTTTTATATCTTTAATTAATATTTTTCGAGAGGAGCTATTCAAGGAAAAACTACCATTGTGGGGAAGAGTCTACTAACACCCCAGTTAGCAGCCCTGCCTTAACCAGGGAGAGTCTAGTGCTGCACTTTGAATCAAGCAGCTACGGAAGGTACACCTGGCTGACACAGTAAACACAGTAAATTGTACTGCTGTGAATGGTTGATTGCTTCCGATCCATTATGCGTTTTGAGGCATGATGGATTATTATCACTCATGCTTGGTTTGGATTGTTGCTAGTGGAGTAAATGATGTGGGATTCAGTGACCTTCCTGTTTTTGTGTTTGTGGTGGCATGCGTGTTTGGTTCTGCAGATGTGCTGGAATCTGTGGGGGAAGCCTTTTAATTTCTGACTGGGTTGCTTGTATTTCACAGCAGTTTTGATTGCTTGGTGGTTGTTTTGAATTTGTTCATGTTTCAGATATCAGATGAGTGCTATTTGTGATATGGCATCCTAACAACATTCAGGTATTTATGTCTCTCCAATTGGTGTGCTATATCTTTCGCTGGTGTTGAGCCTTCAGCTAAATTGTTCAGTTTTACTTGATAAAAGGTTACTGTTAATGTGAAAATGCAGTGTTTACATAAAGTGACCCTAGCGTATATTCATAGTGTCATTCAAAGCCATTTTAGTTACAGGAAGGTAGTACTGTAGGCTTAGGTGAACAATACAGTGCCACATTTCCAATAATATTTCTCACGCCTCATGCAGATGTGACTGTGAGTGTGAAGAAGTATCACACTGAGTGCGCAATATTTGCCTTTAGCAAAAAAAAAAAATGATGATGTATCAAGTGAGATTTACAAAGTCCTCATACAGTAAGTTTTCTCCCATGATGTTGTGCCGCAAAAATAATTCATGTTAGCGTGCCAAGCCCCCAGTGGTTTTGTAAAGCATAGTTATAGAGGATGGAAGCTGCAGGAAAATTGTTAGTGTTTGGTAGCATCCTCCCATCCCCATTGTGTCTCCGCTGTTCCATGTCGTTTCCTGCTTGTTTTCTCTGTTTGCCTGTGTTTGTTCTGGATGTGGTCGGCTGGGTGGCGCTGTGATTGCTCTATCCACGCACTTGTGCCTTATCATGCTTCCAGAAATATATCTGCTCTGGTCCGCCCTACATCAGCAGTCTCCTCACCAGTTTTCCAGTTTACCCACGGCAGTGTAAAGCAGGCCTCTGTGTTTGAAACTTAGATCTGCTTTGTATCAAACTTTGAAGTAACATTGTGCTTGGACACACAGTGCTTGGGCTACAGCATTAGAATACATAGAGATTACTTTTTTGTTATAACGTGACAAGTCAGTTTTGCAATTCAAGCTTGTTACTTTTTCAAATAATCAATTTGTTACTGTTGATTGATAGTCACTGTACTTGCATGTACTCTTTATTATCACAGAAGGAAAAACGAGGAATATCAATAACTCATTCTGCATCTCTTTTGCTTATCAGCAAGCAGCACTGACTTCAAAAACAAATTGATGGTTTAGATTAAGCTATTGTTGAAGTTTGTTTGGAGAGAGCAGAGAGGAATTCCAATATAGTTCAGGTCCTCAAGTTGTTTCTAAACCTATACTTTACTTGATGTTACATCAGTAAGAGTGGTGTAAAGCTTGTGGTGAATTTTGAAGCTTATAAACACATTACTAAGAGTTGAAAAAGGCCTACCAGATTTATAAATCTTCATCAGCCACTCTACAGTGCTGAACAGACACCTGATGTGTTTTTTGTTCTCCTTCAGTAATGATGAAAAATAAATGGCTCTAAATTGCAGAGGACTTTTTTTTCAATTATTATCTTTCTAATCTGTGAAATTCTCCTAAAGTAATGAGACGCCACCTCCTTCCTATATATTTAATTTAATACTTCAACTACTCAGCTGCAAATTATACCAAGAAAGCAGCCTCCTCTGACGGATTGCCTTCCTTTTCAGAGGGGCAGCAGTGTTGTGTTATGAAAAATGAGGTTATAGCACCATCAACAAGAAAATCTACTTGCAACTATTTAGGTTGCTACCCTCCATTATGTTGGCACATGGCATTTACTTAAAATCTTTTAAATTGGTTACATCATTCTATGATGCATTCTGTAATGGAACTTCTTAAATGCAATGCAGTCCAAAAATGTAAGTCATTCATTATTCACACAGGGATATGAGAAAAAACTCTTTGCTGTTTACCTTTCATCCAATCCTGTGTATGAGCTCATCCAGTGGTTCCCTGCAGTTTATGTGAGAAAAAACAAAATCTTTTAGTCATACAAAGGTTTAAAAAGTAGAGCAAACTTATAAACCAAGCTCCCAAGGCAAATGCCATTGAGCATTCAAAACCCCAAAAGCAAGCAACTGCAGAACAAAACAGCACTGGCAGGACAATAAAAAAGAAATAAGAAGTAAAGGGGACCAGACAAATGTAACTCTGGTGGGTAGTAAAAGACAAGAACAAACACATTCATAAATAACCAAAGATGCAGTTCAGAACCAAACAACTGAGACAGTATAAACTGAGATCCATCTCTTTCAGAGCACCTCAACACATTTTATGCCAGCTTTGAGGCCTCCACCTCCTCCCCAATCTCTAGGTTGACTTCTGAATCAGGTAAGTTACTGCTCAGTGTGTCTGCTTAGGATGTGAGAACACTACTGCACATCAACGGCTGTGAGACAACAGGGAGACATAACAGTCTAGGATGGGTTCTGAGGGACTGGGCTCATGAACTCACCAAGGTGGGGATGGACATCAACATAATGTCGTTATTCCCTTGCCCAAAAGTGCAACAATCAAATGCATGAATGGTTATCGTCAGTTGGCTGTCACACACATAATCACGTTTCCAGCAGCCAGCCATGTCCCTCATACAGTGAAAACTGTATTGACATCCACGTTGTCCCTCACCAGCACAACAGCTGGAAGAATTGGGGTCCGTTTCACAAAGCAGGTTCAACAAACTCTGAGTGTATTCCTTAACTCTGAGATAGAAAACTCTGAGTTTTAGGTCCCAGAAACGCTGATTTGAGTGAGTTTAGTCAACTCTGAGTAGGTTCACCTTGAGTTTAGCGCGTGCACCACAACTTTCAAAAGCCAGCATCAATGAGCCCCCGATTCGGCGAGTCACCATGGCAACGGATTGTTGCCATGGTGACTAATGGCTAATTATAGACCTATATCCAATCTCCCTTTTATGTCTAAAGTTCTTGAAAAAATAGTTGCAGCTCAGCTTTGTGATCATTTACACAGAAATAATCTGTTTGAAGAGTTTCAGTCAGGATTCAGAGTGCATCATAGCACAGAAACAGCACTGGTGAAAGTTACCAATGACCTCCTCTTAGCCTCTGATAGCAGACTTGTGTCTTTGCTTGTCCTGTTGGATCTCAGTGCTGCATTTGATACGGTCGATCACAGTATCTTATTAAAGAGACTTGAACATGTTATTGGGATTAAAGGAACTGCATTAGGCTGGTTTAAGTCATATTTATCTGATAGATTTCAGTTTGTTCTTGTAAATGAAGAATCTTCCTCACACACCAGAGTAAGTCATGGAGTTCCTCAGGGTTCTGTGCTTGGACCGATTCTTTTCACTTTATACATGCTTCCATTAGGTAACATTATTAGACAGCACTGCATACAATTCCATTGCTATGCTGATGATACTCAGCTGTACTTATCTATAAAACCAGATGAACCCAATAGGTTGGTCAGACTACAAGCATGTCTTAAAGACATAAAGACCTGGATGACTCAGAACTGTCTGCTTCTAAATTCAGACAAAACTGAAGTCGTTATCTTTGGACCTGAGCGCTCTAGGGAGAAATTGTCTAGCTACATAGTTACTCTAGATGGTATTTCCTTGGCTTTTAGTTCTACAGTGAGGAACCTTGGAGTTATTTTTGACCAGAATTTATCATTTGACTCGCATATAAAACAGGTTTCTAGGACTGCTTTCTTTCACCTTCGTAATATTGTTAAAATCAGGAACATCATATCTCAGAGTGATACAGAAAAACTAGTCCATGCATTTGTTACTTCAAGATTGGACTACTGTAATTCTTTATTATTGGGCTGTCCCACATATTCTCTGAAAAGCCTTCAGTTGATCCAAAATGCTGCAGCCAGAGTTCTGATGAGAACTAACAGCAGAGATCATATTTCTCCAGTTTTAGCTTCTCTTCATTGGCTCCCTGTTAAATTCAGAATAGAATTTAAGATTCTTCTCCTCACATATAAAGCTCTTAATGACCGAGCTCCATCATATCTTAAAGATCTCATTATAAGATATTTTCCTAACAGAGCACTTCGCTCCCAAACTGCAGGTTTACTTGAGGTTCCCAGAGATTCTAAAAGTAGAATGGGAGGCAGAGCCTTCAGTTATCAGGCCCCTCTCTGTGGAACCAGCTGCCAGTTTGGGAGGCAGAGCCTTCAGTTATCAGGCCCCTCTCTGTGGAACCAGCTGCCAGTTTGGGAGGCAGAGCACTTCAGTTATCAGGCCCCTCTCTGTGGAACCAGCTGCCAGTTTGGGAGGCAGAGCCTTCAGTTATCAGGCCCCTCTCTGTGGAACCAGCTGCCAGTTTGGGAGGCAGAGCCTTCAGTTATCAGGCCCCTCTCTGTGGAACCAGCTGCCAGTTTGGGAGGCAGAGCCTTCAGTTATCAGGCCCCTCTCTGTGGAACCAGCTGCCAGTTTGGGAGGCAGAGCCTTCAGTTATCAGGCCCCTCTCTGTGGAACCAGCTGCCAGTTTGGGAGGCAGAGCCTTCAGTTATCAGGCCCCTCTCTGTGGAATAAGCTGCCAGTAAATGTTCAGGAAGCAGACACCCTTTCCACTTTTAAGACCAGGCTTAAAAACTTTCCTTTTTTATAAAGCTTATAGTTAGGGATGGCTCAGGTGACCCTGAAACATCCCATAGTTAAGCTGCTATAGGGCCAGACTGCTGGGGGGCCTCATCTGTCACACCTTTCCTCACTTTACTCTCTTTTTCCCCTGTTTAATTTCTCAAATGATATTATGTACATGTGACATTATTGTGGTCATTAACTCGTCTTTCCCTGTTCCAACAGGTATCCTTTGAATCTTCTCAAACCCCAGCTGGTCGAGGCGGATGGCCACCCTTCCTGGTTCTGGTTCTGCCAGAGGTTTCTTCCAGTTCAAAGGGAGCCGTTCCTCTCCACAGTCGCCTCAGGCACGCTCAGGACGGGAGATTGGACTGAAGACAAGTTTCAGTGCAATCTGTTGGTTTCCTTAGCTAGGAAATTGTTTTTGAATTGGCTCTATATGAATGAATTGGATTATTTTATAAATGATTATAATTACAATGAATTGAATTCCAATTGGCTTGAATTGGACTTGAGATGACATTTGTTGTATTTGGCGCTATATAAATAAAAATGAATTGAATTGAATTGAACGGGGAAGGGGAGGGCTACTTTTTTCACCAACCTCAAATTGGAAATCTTAATGCGCTCATTCGGCGAGTTTCAACACGTTTTTAGAAATAAGTGCAACACCGCTGCAGCTACAAAAGCGTAAGTTTAAATGTAGTCCTTTGCAATCACAATAATTTTACAGGGGAAAACTGCTTGAATTGTAGCCCATTCATTTATTTAATTTAGGTGCAATCCTGCGGAGGAGTGGCACACTTGGCAGCAGTTTAAGTTGAAATGATGCAAGAACATTTTCATTTTTATTCTAAATTTCTCGTACTTTTTTCCTACGAAGGTCTCGCACGCCACGTCAGATTCAACAAACGCTCTCAACTTCGGAAAAAGTGTGTAAACGACCTGCGTAAATGATGAATGATGAATCCCACTCGTGCGTATTTAAGGGGCACGAGGATAGTAGATTTGCATACCCCACGCCCAAAATGATACCATATAAGGCTGCGCTTCCTCGCTCCTGTGCCAGGAAATGTTGAATGTTGAGTCATGAGAATGGCATCAAGGTGCAAAAAGAACAACTTTACGGGCTCTGGGATTGAAGTTCACACAAACAAAACTAAACATTAAACATCAGAGTCAGACCTACTAGTCATCATCAGTTTTGCTTTTCTTCTTCTTTTTCTTCTTCTTCTTCTGGTCCCGACCAGGTTAGGTTCATAGAGTCTGTTACTATGGTAACTGACCAAGAGCTCTTTGTGAAACAAGCTATAGTTACCCCTCTTTCTCTGGTTTGAGTTACCTCCCTTTGTGAGGGAAGCTCAGAGTTTCCCTCATTTCAGGGTTAAAAAACTCTGAGTTTTCACTAAAACTGCTTCGTGAAACGGACCTCTGGTCTGTGTTGGATGCAGTGTTGTGTCAGTCATGCACTCTGCTCTCACCCACATGGAGAACAATTAGTCTTACAACAAAGCTGCTCTTCTGGGATTTAGTTTGTGGAATGATGTCACTGAAAGCCAATCTTTAGTCAATACCGGGTACTAGACTACACACAGAGCACTGGCCACAGTGTCCTGATGGTCTACATATCCAGGAACTTAAACCAGAAGAACCCAGATGCATTTTTATTTAAATTAAAATAATACTGAATATAAAATAGACCAAATGGACCACATATTTCCAAAATCCATTTCAAATACCACCACCAAGTGTCAAAGATCTGTAATGTTACATATGTTACATTGCCACTTTTGATAAATTCCTTTTAGTTTCAATCGTTGGTGACACCTGTGTCGCTATGGGTCCTTGATTAACACTATGGTTGATTTGGACTATGGATACCACCAACATTATAAAGAAGGCCCACCTTCATTTCCTCAGAAGACTGAGGCAGGCTGGCATCAGCTCTTTGGCAGACTTCTACCAGTGTGTGGTCAACGGCCCCCTGTCTGACTCCATCACCACCTGCAACAGAAGTGCTCTGCTGCTAACAGGAAGATGGTGCAGACGTTGGTGCAAACTACTAAAAAGCTCACTCAATCTCAAATGTGACTTCTGTCAAGAGGCTGTAGGACTTATGAACTGCCAACCTCTCCAACTCTCACCAGCACTTTGTCTCTCTGCTGTGCTTCTATTGACAATGTACATATGTGAATGCTGCTTTGCCTTAAAATACTGCTGTGTTTATGTCACGCTGATCTGTTTTTTTCTATCTGTATTGCATTATTATCATTATTATATTTAGTATTCAGTATATTTTAACATCCGATTCTAACAGTGTTTTTATGTTTTTAGAAAGATGGTTTGAATTGTTGAGTTATTCAAGTAGTAAAACATCAGTTTAAATGTGAAGACCATAAGTGGCCTAGTTTTTGTTGCATGAGAGCGCGTGTGTGCTCCCCCTCGGTTTATTCCTTCCATCATGAGAACTTTGCCACAAACTTGCACACACACACACACACCTTTTTTCTCATTTCTGACCCCGCCTGCTGTGCCATTGTGTTGCTGTTCTAATTAAAGGCAAATTCCCATAGGGGGCTGTTGACTGAGTTAACACCCTCTGAGTGACAATAGAACTAAGACTGTTGTTCCATCAATATGCAAAGAAGCACTGCACAACACAAACATAAACATCAATGCTCATAAAAAAAAAAAAATCCCCTCAGATGCTTTGACTGTGTTGGATGGAGGTTTTGTTGGTAGCTCAATAATGGGTTTGTAAGTCCACATATTTAGCATATGTACAGGATGCATTGATATGAATACGTGCTGAAGTTCTTAATCTGAGTAATTACAGGTGTGCATCAGGTTTTTCCTGCATGTCTTCATTTCCATTTACGTTTTTTCTTCTTCAGTTAAATCAAGATTTAATTAGCAGCAGATCTGAGAGAAATTACAACTTGTTTGTCAAGGAAAATGTATCAACAACATTTTAAAGATTTTGAATAGTTTGCCATACTTACTGAATTCATTTTAGTGTGGAATTTCTTTTGGATTTCAATTTTGTTTTTTAGGTTGAACTGAACTATTAGATAGGACTGTTGCAGTGGTTTGCATTCCATCCTATTCACAAGATGAATTAACACTGCTTAAGTCCATCCCACCTTCTCCAAAATTATTAAGAAATGTATCCTGAGGCAAAAAAAGAGACATGGGATTTAAAAAAAGAAAAAAAGTTGTTTTTTATTGGTAATTGATTGTGAGACCACTGTGATGTTTCTGATTGTGACACACAGTCTCTTTGGCCGAATTGTGGTCCAACAGGTGAGGTCACATGTCCAAAATAGCAGCACAGTGTTGCTTTGTTGAATAAAGAAAAATAGAATTGTTATTCCACATTCTGTTATAGCTGAATGGACTGATGGCAGTTATGTGGCATCCTTATCTAAATCATTTTGCCCCTTGTTTGCTTTTCTGTCTGTCACACACATGCACACACCCGCACCCGCACGCACACACTCACACACTATTATGTGTTATATCACAGTCTGGTGTTAAATGTTTTGCTTCAAGTCACTTAGTGAACCTCCAGTGGTGAAATCAAATGATCACCTGGTGTAATTGCTGTCCCAAAAGATTTTCTCATATACCCCAAAGTATATAAAGATGTAACATAGCAGGGGGATCTTCCATTGAACAGAAATTTTACTGTTTATCATTTCAGCATGAACAAATAAATAAATGAATAAAGTGACTTAATAAGTGAGAGGGAAAAGGTACTTGAGACAGCTTCCTGAATGTATTCTTGTTTGTAAGTGCTTTTAAGTGAAATCATGTCCTCTTATGGGCCCCATGCATCTGTTACATTTGGGACATCTGTCTCACTTGTATTTCCGTTGTGTTCATTGTTACTGTTGCCTGACTCCGTCGACGTCTTTTGTTCAGCTGATACAACACGTTCAATCGGCATCGTGTCTGTTCGTGAAAGAGCTCACTTTGATTGTAAAATTGTCCTCGAGAATGAATACATGAGAGGGCAGGTGGAAGTGTCAACAGAGGGCAAATGACTAACTTAACACTCATCTTAATTTCTCCCAAAAAATTAACACTTTTTCAACAAAGTGGCCTTATTGCATAACATACTTACTACCACCCCTTTCTGCACTACCAAGTTACATTTTCTTGTATATCTTGGCTGGCATTTGGAAGTAGTCTTCATGGTGTTTTTTTGCTTAGATGTTGGCAAAATGAAAAGACCCAACAGGGGACCTCATGTAAGAGCCTTTAGTTTTCCCAATGACAGACTACAATAAATATTGCAAAGCACAGAGTGCCATGATGTTAAACAGGAGTACAGGTGTATATGCGGTGTCTTCTGGCACACTGGAACACTGAAGCAGCACGACTTTGCCTGTACATTCATTTCTTGAGGAAGCAGACAGAAATGTGACAGAACTGTACTGCTCCATTCAGATGATGCAAGGAACCAATGAAGGCACATGACAGACACCTGATGTTGCTCACTTTGTTTTATTATTTTAGCCTGCTGTAGATGTGATGGCCTGCTTACATGTTGTATTGTGGTTTTTGCTGCAAAAGCAAACCTCATGTAAGCCTTTCTGTACAGCTCTTACTCATTCTTCTCTGGTTCCATCTTTTGTCTTATTTTCCCATCTGTCTGACTAACAGTCATTCCACCAACCTCTTTCGAAAATGAATACTGCTAAGACCCCTGTTGTTCATGTTCTGCCTTCTCCACAGTTTATAGCCATTTATAGCACTCCGACTGTGCATCACCAAAACTGGGACGTTTTTCAGAGATTAGTCTGGTGTTTGGGGGGGGGGTTGAAGCAAGAATAGATGGAAGAGAAGCACAGTCCCACTATGAATCCCAGATTTGCCCCTGTCTGCATCTTGACTTGATTTATTTTGTTGTGGGATGATAATAGGATAATAAAATAGGGCAGAAAAACTTGACGGAAACATTTGACAACTCCTTACTGACAACTGAGAGACAGTAACAAAAGAGAGAACAACTGTTAATAAAACTGAGATCAGGAAACAATGGAGATACCTCCTGCCTTTTTAAGACCTAATCATATCCCAGATTCCAAGTACCATGGGCTTCGGGTACTTTAATGCAAGCTTTTGTTGTATTTGTAACGTGCCTGCTTAATATTTTTACACAGCTCATGTGATGATGAAACCCACTTCATCATAGGCGCACAGAATGCTAACTCCTTGATGGCTGCCATGAGCCCTGAGGTAATGGGTTTAAAGAACAAATAAATAAAAGGCATTCCTTTTGCTAAGTGCTAAGTCCTGTCGAGACACCATTAAACAAAGTGCTCCCCCACCCCCCATTGAGAATCAACATTTCTACTGTTTGATTTGTTGAAGATAACTCAGGTGCATCTGCAAATCCATTTAATGAACTCATATTGTGATGCACATCACACCTGCGCACATGCACCAGCAGCAACATAGTTGCATACAAATGTTCAGAATCCACAACAAATTAACTGTGCTAATGCACACGAACACACTTTGACATTTTAACATATAAAAACCTATGTATGTATAAAAACCAACACCTGTGTTGGCAACACAGTGTTCTACTGCCAGAAAAAAAGAGTGCTGCAAGGCTTTTAAAAAAAATACAAAATTTCAGGGGACAGGCTGAAAAAGAGAAATTAAAAAAAATCATCCCTCAAATTTTGTTTTGAAATACAAAGCTTATGCCCCACTACCAGCAGATGTTTTAAAGGTTGTTACATTTGTTTTAGACACTAAAAGAACTGTAGCATAGATGTGCTGGGATCCCCAAAACCTCATGAGCACACAAAATGCTGACATTATGTGTAAAAAAAAAGTTTGATCATGTTTAAAATCATCTTCATAAATAACAATTAGGATTAACCAGACCAGGGGGTGGATACCAATTAAGCCCTGTGCCGCAAACCACATGTAGTGTAAAAAATTTAGAAAACCACATGCCTGAGACACCACATAATCAAAATGTGGCAATGTTTTTGTCTAAAAAATGAGAATTAATCTAGCCCTTCAGACCCTGCGTCCATTGGAATGGACATGACATATTTCTGTCTGTAAACCAATAAATACTCTGTAATTGAATGATGCCAGCATTGCTGGTTACTGGTTGGATCCTGATTATCCAATCATAATCATTTCATGACTTTGAGCAAGCTCTGAGAGAGTGACAGACATCAGACAAGACGAGCATGGTGGAGCGACTGCAGAGAGGGAAGAGTAAGTGTCCATTTTCAATCAAAAATATCAATTTAAGCTGGATCATGCTGGCCAAACAAATTTGTTCTTAGTATAATTGTAACTGTTACAAGTTATAATATTTTAAGTTATTTTGAACATATATCATATCATTAAATCATAGGATTTTTTCAAAGTCTGATGTCCATTGCAATGGACATCAGGAGTTGGGCGGGTTTAGCTAACACTCACATGTTTACTGTCAGTATATAAAGAAACAAAATACCTGTAAGCTTTTCATTTTCATACAGTTTACTAAGGGAAAAACAGATATTTCAGGTAATCTTATCTACAGTCATACATCTATTGTGATCATGTGCATGTTCAGATTGCGTCATTTCTCTATCTTCTTGCAGGCTCTGGGTTTTCCTGGTGATGACCTCACTGCTGTTCCCTACCCACGCTGTGATACACCATCAAGTTCATGTGCACGTTCAAAACTGCACACAGACTCAAAACCATGCAAACATCCAGTTCCAGATGTTTAGGTCATACCTGATTGGTGGATATGTGGAAAAACTAAGCATTTTTTTCTTACGTTTTTATGACATTTTACGCCCTTTTTGTCGTGGCGTTCATTGGAATGGACATGAAAAAATACTATTAAAAACACGTGTTACCAAAAATGTGTTTTTGGCATTTTGTTTTTATGTTGGAGAGGAGTCAGAATCAGTTTGAAAAAACATTTTTTTGCTCAGCCAACAGGTCTGAAGGGGGATGACTCTGATCAAAGGCATGATCATGAATGCCTGCATAGTTCCTGAGGGTTGAATTTAGAAGAGTTCCTAAACACAATTCCCACTCTGTGAATTTTTTTGAGCTGCAACCAATACCTGAACATGTGAAGTGGGTGTGTGCGAGCCAGCTGCATTTGTTCTCCAGTATATTCAGATTCAATTTTCTGTTGGTAAACCCGGTTCAGGTTTGGGAGATAAGAAACAGGCACATTGAGAAGTTACACTTGGTTTTATCTATTTGTCTTTCTATGAAAGGCTTTTTTTTTCTTTTGGTCACATTGTACACAAATACAATAAATGAACTAATTATGTTTGAATGTGATACATACTACAGTGCTCAACCAAAAATACCTTCAGCATTTCTACTTTCAAAATCATTATAGAGTTGAAAAATGAATTCCAAAACACTCTGTACAAGTCTATACATTAATTTACTGTATTTCTCTATTTCTCTTCACTCATTGAAGATACTCATTACTGACCACCAAAACATTGCTGTAAGCTCACCAAATGCAATTGGTGAAACAAATGCATTTAGTTCATTATGGCTACGGTTAAACAAACTGACAAACCAAAAAAAATACAAACACATAAATAAAATTAAGTACCAGAAAAAAAAAACACCTTTTAGCCTGGATGGATTTGGTTATAGGACTTCATCCATGTTACAAGCTTGTCGAGACAATGTGATAAGAACCCTCTTGATGGAAAAATCCATCATCATACAGATCACATCAATCTGACTACAGGTTTCCTCCTTTGCTTGTGTAAGTGGAACTTGATCATAAGGCCAGAGATTGTATATCTTCCATAACCATGCTGAGAAAAACTCTTTTGTGGGGTTTAGGAAAAGGGACAACAGTGGAAGGTACTAGACTACAAATTATGGATGTTAATGAAACCTGTTTTTGACCAGGTAAGATCAGTGGAGAGATGAGGATGAGAATAATGTTGTAACGACCTAAACTCTCAAGAGCAGCTGACTTGTTTCATTCAATCAACTGAACTGTCTGCACTGAAGGTCTTAACCAGTTCAGTTGATTGAATGAAACAAGTCAGCTTGTGCTGCTGCAGGGTTGGAACAGAAACCTGCAGCCACACCGGCCCTTTCACGGATCAGTTTGAGACCCCTGCTTTAAATGGAGCAGAACAGAAGGAACGGAACAGGAGGTGATGGCTGTTCTGTCTCATGAGATTTTCACACTTCACTGACTTCTATCCTTCCACTGATTGGACTTCTCTGCAGTTCAAAAGCTTTTCTGACTTGTGGTAAACATGTAATTTAGTAGGTTTGTATGTCAGTGTCAAAAAGGGCAGAAAATCACCTAGCTGTAAAGTTAAGTGTTTATTAAATTCTCTATACCCACCAAAAGACAAGTGCAGTCTTTCAGAGCCCAAGACACCGCAAACATTCTGCACTGGCACATCCCATCACATCTCTGCCCCAACACACACAGACTCACTTGCTATTGTCCTCTTTCATTGATCAACAGAAACCAGTTTGAAGGAATCTTGCCTTCTTTATTCCAGTTGTGTGCCACAAGTCCCTCATAATGATTTGTCCCTATATAGATAAACTGAATTGAATTGAATAAGTAGCCCATGGTTCATGGTTCTCACCCAATGGGCCTTTTGAAGATAAAATGTACTGATCTTCCAGGTGATTGAAGTAAACCGTCATAAAGCAGCCTTGACTTTATAAGTTGAGGAGAGAGAATCCTTAGAAGAAAATAGTATGTAAAACATGACTTAAGTGCAAGACTGATCTATTAGATTTGGTACCCAAAATGTTAACACATAAATAGATGTAAACAATATCCTGATGTGGACATTTAGGAGGACATGCACAAGCTTTGTAGGAGGTCAAACATTTGCTGCAACAAGGATGATATTTACAGTAAGATGATGTAACGTTAACCTATATTTTCCATAATTTTATCTCTCTTGTTCTGATATTTAGCTCAGGAGGAGTCAAGCTGCTCACATGAATTCAGGCAACAACAGATTATTATTTTTTTAATCTGAATAAGTCTAAATGTCTCACGATTTGTGCTAAACCTCTGAAACACCTGTGTTTACTGCTTCCACAGAAAGTGGATGAGCTGCCTCTGACATCTGGTTGTGAGAGATCACTTCACAGGTGTTGCCTGTAAACACAATGAAGCCCACGGCTGGAGGTTAGATGAAGCTGCAGGGTGCCACAAGCTGCAGTGACATGATTGAAGCAATGTTGGCAAGGCTTTCAGGAAGGATTTTTACTAGTGGCACACATTTAATTCAGTTATTCAACATATTCCGACAACATTCTCAATTTGGCAAACATGGACTAAGATTTTCCTGTACCCGTTTTACTGGTATTTTTCTTAAAATTTAGACTCTTCCCCCACTGTTTCATTTCAGCCTCGGCCATCATTGCCATAAACCTATAGACAAACCACTTGGTTGCACACCTCCGACAGCCAATGAAGCTATCGTCTACAGTCTTTCTCTCAGTGTTTTAAGTTGCTGTGACACTAATCCACAAAATTCGAGTTCACTTTTGAGTCCAAGTTTGTTCAAGATAAATAAAATCATCAATTGGAATAATAAGTAATTTAGAATTGGCATTTATGATACAGTTCTGAAGAATGAGGCGAATAGACAGAAGTTGAGACTACTTGAACACAGAATGCCTCCATCTGGCACTCAGATTTGAGAGAAGAAAGGAAAACAAAAGCACAAAAATGTGGGTCTGCACTGAATTGCTTCTGTCTGATTAAAGGAGAACCTAACAATTAAAATGAACCAGAGGCACCCTAGCAGCCTTGAGGGTGACACATAAGCACAATTACCAAAAGGCGAGGGTTCTTTTTTCGATGGTGCTGCAAGAAAGAAAAGCCTCATTCTTCATTTTATACTTGCTTCAGTTTGAACACAAATTGTGCAGCTTCTAGAAGAGGAGAACAGCATACATCACAACAGCTGTAGTCTAAGCAACCCGGCCTCAATACAAAAGTATGAAAAGAAAATCATTGTAATTCCAGTTACAAATGAAATTACTTCTGCAATCTTTTCATGCCATACAGCACAACATTTTAAGTATTTCTATTCAGTTGGAGGTTTCTTTCTGCTTCATATTTTGTGAACTTTGCCAAGGGGACAGGTCTCATCATGTAGTATAAAAAAGGAAAATGATTTTAAAGAGAGTTATGAAAGTGTCTTTGAGTAGGCCATGATGTTCTCCTAACCCTAACCAAGTAGTTTTCAATGCCTAAACTAAACCACAAGTCTTAAATACCTCAATAACTTGACCTCCAAGCTGAATACGGAGATGTAGTATATCACAACAATGTAAGATGGCTGGGTTGGGGGTCCGCACTGCAGCGATTGATCTCTGTCAGATGAGAAATTGGACAATTTTTGGTTCAAAAGGACGAATGCAAGAACTGTCAGACCCTGTATGGCTTGCAGATTTGGCTTTTTGGTTGATAAAACAGAGCATCTGAATGTGCTGAACATACGGAAAATACACACTGGTGCGTCAGTTATATGCACACATCAAGGCCTTTATATCTAAACTGCAACTTTTCCAAAGACACGTCACAAATTGAGGCCAGTACCCAACATTTCCAAGCACTGCACAAGATCTTGGAACGCTTTTCACAGGAAACTATCCATGCACGAGGAGATATGTGACAGCCCTCGCATCTCTTGCTGAGGAGTTTAACAAGCACTTTTGATTTTGCAGCTATTGAAAAGGATATATTCATGTTCTGTTCTCCGTTCTCGCAGCTGCAGCTCATCGACCAGCAGTGTGGCGAGGAGCGCAACCGACACTGGCAATTTTCCCTTGTGAACTTTTACTGGCAGCTGGGTGATGGCAGGATTTCAGAAATACGAACATTTGCAAAGAAAATGCTGAGGTTGTCGAAGATTTTCTGTTATTAACTTAAACAGTAACCGCTTTGAGGCCAAGGCTTAATGATGGCCACCTACGTTTTGCACATCTCATCCACTGCTCTCAAGCCAAACTTGATCAAATGTGCTACAGTCTAGCGCTCAGCATCACCCTTCTCATTGGTGCCAGCAGGCTACCCGTTGGTTATCTGAAATAAAAAGAATTCTGGTCTTAATTTGTAACAGAAAGATGTGCATTGTATGCCCTTTTAAATGAAAACTTGTATCACTATTAAAAACAAAAAACACTTGTAAATGTATGCACTTGGATTCGTGGAATTTATTAAACTTTTTAACAAGATTAACGTCTGGTGGTGTTATGTTACGGTGGCTGACACGTGCAAACGCGCTGCAAACGGCGAAACAAATCCAACAGTAAAACGCTGCAATACGTGTTTTGAAGTTTGCAGCGTTTCTCTCTTGCATGTGTTTTGAAGTTTGCAGCGTTTCTCTCTTGCATGTGTTTTGAAGTTTGCAGCGTTTCTCTCTTGCATGTGTTTTGATGTTTGCAGCGTTTCTTTCTTGCATGTGTTTTGATGTTTGCAGCATTTCTCTCTTGCATGTGTTTTGATGTTTGCAGCGTTTCTTTCTTGCATGTGTTTTGAAGTTTGCAGCGTTTCTCTCTTGCATGTGTTTTGAAGTTTGCAGCGTTTCTTTCTTGCATGTGTTTTGAAGTTTGCAGCGTTTCTCTCTTGCATGTGTTTTGATGTTTGCAGCGTTTCTCTCTTGCATGTGTTTTGATGTTTGCAGCGTTTCTCTCTTGCATGTGTTTTGAAGTTTGCAGCGTTTCTTTCTTGCATGTGTTTTGAAGTTTGCAGCGTTTCTCTCTTGCATGTGTTTTGATGTTTGCAGCGTTTCTTTCTTGCATGTGTTTTGATGTTTGCAGCGTTTCTCTCTTGCATGTGTTTTGATGTTTGCAGCGTTTCTCTCTTGCATGTGTTTTGATGTTTGCAGCGTTTCTTTCTTGCATGTGTTTTGAAGTTTGCAGCGTTTCTCTCTTGCATGTGTTTTGATGTTTGCAGCGTTTCTTTCTTGCATGTGTTTTGAAGTTTGCAGCGTTTCTCTCTTGCATGTGTTTTGATGTTTGCAGCGTTTCTTTCTTGCATGTGTTTTGATGTTTGCAGCGTTTCTTTCTTGCATGTGTTTTGAAGTTTGCAGCGTTTCTCTCTTGCATGTGTTTTGAAGTTTGCAGCGTTTCTCTCTTGCATGTGTTTTGAAGTTTGCAGCGTTTCTCTCTTGCATGTGTTTTGGGGTTTGCAGCGTTTCTCTCTTGCATGTGTTTTGGGGTTTGCAGCGTTTCTCTCTTGCATGTGTTTTGGGGTTTGCAGCCCGTGTGCTCCGGTCGTTTTGGTGATTGCCGCATTTTTCTCTTGCAGCGTTTTACTGTTGGATTTGTTTTGCCGTTTGCAGCCCGTTTGCACGTGTCGGCCACCGTATTATGTGCCTGTAGATGTAACACATTAAGTTTTGTATGTTTTAAACTTAATTGTTTGACAGCATATTTGAAATTAATCTGAGGTAAAAATATTGAATTCAAGGCAATTTTAGTTTCAGCTTCGGTCTTTCGCTCTATATGTTTTTTTTTTACTCTCCAGATCTGAAAGAAACGCGAAGCCTGTTTATACCTGAGTTGTTTACATTTTGTTACATTATCATTTGAAGAAATTGCAAATATTTTGTCATCAAAAATAAAATTCTACCAGAAGAGTTCATTTATGTGTAACTTACTCATGGGTCAAAAAACATCAGGAAGGAAAGCCAGTCCTTGAACATTTTCACTTTATGAAATCTAGGTTTATTTGAAAAAACTTTGGCCACCCCTGAGTTTAGCTGTAAACATAGCTCAAGTCAACTCTGCGTGTAACCATACTGACTGAATTGTGTGTGCTGTTGCAATGCAATATGGGGTTACACCATGGCTTATAAAATTGTGAGGCAGCAGTGTACTATTTGACAAAATGCTGTGACACTGTTAGACCACTGGAGAGAAAATTGTCTGTCGATAGGAATCACATGGTCCATGGTCTGCAGCGAGACTAAGCCCCTTCAACATTTCAGAGCAGGGAATACAGATTTTTGGGATTTATGATTCTGATTAGAAATCACAGGTAATCTAAAACTTGTTCTCAACCAACCACAGTGAAAAGGCTGTTATCCTGACAGATGTGTATGCATTCACTTTTGTGTATGCTTTATTTCCCAGTGTGTGTATTTTCCATCATCTTACAAGGCTTTTAAAGTTAGATTTGTGTTTATCCATCCTATTTGTGTGACATTTCTCCTGCCTTTTTGTTATTCTCTGAGAACCGTAACAGTTACAAAGTTGAAGACATGGATAGATACCAGAACAGTAAGAAAAACACTTATGTCTAGTGGGGCCACTAAGAAATTCTAAAGTCTAAAAAGAGCCCAAGACTGCATGCGTCCCATAAACTTTATTGTATAGAATTTTGTCCTGGGACATAAATTTCTCTTTTTTTTTTCTTTGCACGTGGTCATGAAAATAACTGCGAGGAGGAATAAGATCCCACATCATTTCATGTAAGTGGTAGTGGAATCGAAGAAGTTACAATCAGAATGACCTGGCAAAAAAGCAAGCATTTGTAAGTCGAAGAGGTTTGGTGGCGGTTTTGCACACATTACGGTTAAGCAGGATGTCTGTGAGATATCCAAGAGACTGGGTTGGTTTTTCAGTTTGTTGTTGGTAATGCCGATGGGGGTATCCTCTGCAGAAACTTGCTTTGGTGGATTTGCGCAATCATATTTATTAACAGCCATTAGAAAAATGCAGGCTTTGCATCTGACCATGTTTTCACGAACATGAGAATGTAGTACTAACGGTGTCAAAGAAATGCAATATGATGGAAGTTGTCTCTGCCTGCGGTCATAGGGTTGAAATGTTTTTTTCGAAGGAAACCTTGAGAAAAAAAAAAAGAAAAACGATGAAGGATTATCTGTTGCAGTCCACGGATGCAGCAATGCAAGCAAGATAGAGAAGAGATAAGAGAAAGCGTAGCGGAAGGCAGGTTTCCTCACATAAAATAAAAGCCTTCACACCCACAAAAACCTTCCTAACTCTTTTTGAAATGAAGAAAGTATCTTGTAGTCAGCAATATTCCATCTATACTTCCAAAGGTTAGAGTAAAAAAAAAAAGAATGGTTCTCACTTGCGGGGGAGGCTGCAGCTACAAATGGCTCTCATACATTATGTCTCCATACTGTCAAGAGATACTGGATAAGACCGTGAAGGAATATACAGTTGTGGGAACAGTTCTCTTGACTTCTTCTCAGACTCCCTGTGGCAGTTGTTTCAGGTGAATAAAGTTATTTTTTGTGCTTTGAATCTTATGAAAGCTTTCATCAAAGTCCATAGAGATTCTGTAATTCTGTTGCAACCATTGAGAATAGTGATGAAGTCTGCGATCTAACATGCATATATCCATGTTTTTAAGTTTAAGTCATGACAATCATCCTTTAACGGTCATGCTTTCCAGCCTCGAGCCCCCACTCACAAACTGTGAGGAATCTGCATTTGTTTTAATCCAAATCTTCTGTTTCACTGTGGGGTTCAGCACAAATTCTGAACAATAGAGAAATAACTGCTGTTACAGACAGACCAGATGAGAGACCTAATTTATTTAAAACAATGCATGAGAGCTTCATTTAAGTTAAGTTCACAAAGACACAAAAGACAAACTGGCATGTGCCAAAAAGTAGATGTGGATCAGCCTCATATCCTGTCCTCTACGTGCCCACGTTCAACCATAAATAGTAAATGCAAAGCACCTTGTGAATGTTGATGCATATGAAATAGTTTATAGGTCAGTGGATTTTTACCATGAATCATGGAAAAACTGAGAGGAAGACCAGGGAGAGGAATGATGCTGACACAAAGTCTGTGTGTTTAAGGTAGAGACACACGTTGCCACCACAGCTGTGGGGTCATAAACAGAAACTTATGAGAATAGGATCCTGTTGCTGATTTAGTTAATGCAGTAACCTCAATCAGAATGGGAACTGAAAAGAAGAGATCAGATCTAAATCTGCAAGAAAAGAAGAGAATTTCATCCCATCATCAGTGGACACTGCTACTGGTTAGGGACTAGACACTCCCAAGCTGTCACCACTGTAAATCAGAATGGTACCTAGACCAAGAGAAACAAGAATGTGTGGCATACTGTCAAAGAAGAAAGGAGATTCTGACATACTGTTGCTGAGGCTGAGGATGAACACCTTAAGGACAGTTATATATTTCATTTAACAGCTATTAACATTCGCACAAGTAAAATAAAACAGTTTAATGAACATCTTCCACGTTAAATGATTCTTTATCTTATGTGAGGAGTTCGCACGTTTTTTGAAGATTCACAAGAGGATTATTACCACTAGTTGTCTGTGCTGACTTTTAGAGACAACTAAAGACAGCCTTCAGTGTTTAAGGAAACTGATAGCACATTCTACAATGAGGGAACACCTACAACATTGCTTGTAATTTTCTAAATATGAGAAGGCAGCCATTGTCAACTGTAGAAAATAAGATGCCTACACATAAAGCTTGAACTATTAATTTCTACATTAATTATTAACTGAACAGGAGGCCAGCCGCCACACACAGACCTTACATGTAGTCTGTTCCCCACAATGTTATGTGTTCTGTGTTGAGCGAGGTCATAATGTGGCAAGATTGTCACAATTCTAAAATGAACTTGATTGAAAGTACAGGAGGGGCAGCACAGTGAGTGTGCTGTTGCCTCATATATTTGCCAATTAAATTAAGGAAGTCACACAATGCTGTAAATTGCCTTTTGATCTTGGCCTGTTTTCTCACATTTTAAGGGCGCTTGATGCTATGACAACTCATTTCAGCACTAAGGGGTGGCTGTTATTTCCCTGACCTGACACAGATTTAAAATTGTAAATTTCTAGACATGGGGATGCTGGGTGGAATGTAAACATTAATATCCAAACCAATAGCCAACATACAGTTCGAACAAGCTATTGCTAAGCTATGTGAAGAATGAGAAAGGTTTTTAAGATATCAAAGGATGCAATTTCAATAATCAATACCTGAAAAATACTGAATGGAATGAATTATCCTTTAGAGTTTATGTTGACCTCTAAATCAATATAAAACAAGGGTTCAGTGGGCTCAAATATACAGGCCAAATGAATGTATACGTTTTTTGTTTTTTTTTCGGTAGCAAACTTTAAATTATTCTTAAAAGCAGTGGGTACACATACAGGTTTTAAAGTGCACTGAAGCTGCAGACCATAAGTGAAACTCACGAAAGCTGCATAATGTGTTATTTTCTGAGCTGTTTGCATGTGGTCACCTTGAGCTGTTTTATATTCAGTTTTTACATGTATTAAATTAATTTTTAATGAGGAAAATGCTAATTCAGAGCAACCAGCTGTTCTTCTGTTCAGAAGGACTACAGGGACTATACTGTACAAACAAAAGCCTGAGATGATAATAAGAAACTAAATAAACACTTGTGTTAATGTCATGTTCAATGAGCTCCATTAATGTTTGTATCACTTGAGATTATTCTGCTCATGCTGCTGCACAATGCAGGATCACTTCAGAAATGTAAAATGTTCACTGTAAATAAATGAAAAAACGTTTAAAATAACCTGGAGCAGAATTTTACTTCTGTGAAAAGAAAAATTAGGAATCTGCTCACTGAAGTAGGTAGCATTTGGGTCAACACAAACTTTAAAGACATATGCGTACATAAAAGCAGCTTGTAACATTGTTCTGTATGCACAAACACCAGCATGTTATCTCAAACCAGGTTTGTACATTTCCTTTGGGTTGTGAGAACAACTGCATCAGGGTGAAAGGATGAAAATGGCACCCATGATGGAAAAAAAAAAGTTGGTGAACACATGTGATGGAACCCTCATAATGTAGTAACACATATATCAACCTATTTAATTTCAAAATAGCTGTTGTGGAAAAGACTGCTTAGCTTTGCTAAAGACTGATTAAAGCAACCAACCTTGAAAAAAAAAGGTCATAACAGTTCTTAATTGCACTCCAGAATGAGTGAAAATATAATGGTGAGAGTCCAGATGGAGTAAAGTGACCTTCAACTGCACCCAAACAGTAAATTCGCTCACCTTGTGCCACCAAAAGATGTTGATAATTGAGAGATTTATTTTCAGTTGCAGAGTTGAACAGTGATGCGTTTTTAAATGTAAGCAGAAAATCATCATCACTTTTGTTTCAAACAAGAAGCTCCTCACAGTAAGTACAATTATCTTTGGACACGCTGGCTCTAATGTAAAGTAAAACACTGTCATGACGAAACATACCTAGGAATACTGGAGATTAATTCGTTGTTGAATTGGGTCATTGTTAGATGTTTGCTATTCAGTATGTTTGAGCCTATACTTTTATCATTTTTATTGGGCTTTTTTTTGGTTTAGGCAATGAACTAGGATATTCAGAAAATGCTATGGGATTTCTGCTCTTCCCTGTGTGAAATAGGCCTGCATGTAAAATCTATGACCTTTTCAGGAAAGTGGTATTGTCATCGGAACCACACAGGGTGGACTTTCCATCCTAGTAACCACGAGCAGCATCTATCCATCCATCCATTTTCTATTCACGCTTAATCCAATTTAGGGTCACAGGGGGGCTGGAGCCTATCCGAGCTGTCATTGGGAGAGAGGCGGGGTTCACCCTGGACAGGTCGCCAGTCCATCACAGGGCCACACAGAGACAAACCAGACACACAACCATCTACGCTCACACTCACTTCGATGCAAGAGCAGCATGTATAAACTATAAACAACAGTGTACAATGTGTGTATTTGTGTGGGCCAGTTTGTTGAGCTCTCAAGTCAATTTAAATAACTGAGAAAAGAAAGAGAAGAAGAGCCATCTGGTCATTTTTTGGGCACAAAAATGCCAAGTTAATAGAAGGTCCCTGGTAATGACAAAGGCAGTTTGATAGAGACTTTATGAGAAAGAAGTTATGAAAATGTTTCATAATGGTGTCATCAGGAGAAACCAACACAAAGAACAGAGCTGAGCTCAGACCGACAAGGACAGTCAGAGGGAGCCAGGCAGTCTCAGTGGAGCTCTTTTACATTTATAGTTATAAAAATGCAAAGAAAGCAGTCCCACTATTGTACCGAATAATGAGTTGAAAACAGCTTACGTCTATCGTAAGATAATCACTGTTCAGAGTCAGGGAGAAAACCTGAGACATCAGCGTTCCCCTCGACCTTTAATCTTGAAATCACCCCCCAAACTCAAATGGAATATCCACCCTTAATGGTAATCATCATTGCATTGTTTTACTGTGTCCAGCCTGTTAACTGTGTATGAATTAGATTTTTAGATGTAGAATATCAGCCACCCTCTCTTCATGTGTTTCCAGCTCCAGCTTTCCTTTACCTCCACCTCCACCACAATCACCCTCTTCTTTACATCCACAATAATGTCAGATGGATTCTGTGAAAATGCCCTCTTTCAGTCGCAAAGCTGTACAGTCTTTTATACATGAGGCCAGTGGACAATAGAGGTGGGGTTTCATGCTTTCTGTAGTGACAGCATGTAATTTCAATACATGACGTGCCTCTCCCACATAATTTGGTTCAAAGACATGTTGTGGTCATGCACTCCTGTGAGAGAAGGCAGGCTTGGAGGCGTACTTTTGAATTTTGGATAGAGCTAGACTTACTGTTTCCCGCTATCTCCTTTGTAACAGGCAACTTTTGTTGTAATATTCTTTTAATTCAATTCAGTTTTATTTATATCGCACCAAATCACGACAATTGTCATCTCAAGGCACTTCAATAATAGAGTCCAATTCAAACCAATTAGAGTCCAATTCATTGTTCATTATCCAATCAAATCCTATGAATTCAATTAAAAAACTTGTCCAATTCATACATACAGAGCCAATTCTCCTGTGCTGAGCGTGCATGAGGCGACTGTGGAAAGGAACAACTCCCTTTTAACAGGAAGAAACCTCTGGCAGAACCAGAACCAGGAAGGGTGGCCACCAGCTGGGGTTTGAGAAGACAAAAAAGAGGGGACAAAAAACACCATTCAAAGGATACCTGTTGAGAGAGAGAAACACAATTAATAACCACAATAATGCCAGATGTACATAATGTGATTTGAGAAATTAAAAGGAGCGAAAAAAGAGAGCAAAGTGAGGAAAGGTGTGACATAAGAGGTGTTTCAGAGTCACCTGAGCTATCCCTAACTATAAGGCTTAAGCTTTATCAAAAAGTAAAGATTTAAGTCTAGTCTTACAGGTAAAGAGGGTGTTTGCTTCCCAGGCATTTACTGGCAGCTGGTTCCACAGAGAGCGGCCTGATAACTGAAGGCTTTGCCTCCCATTCTACTTTTAGAAACTCTGGGAACCTCAAGTAAACCTGCAGTTTAAGAGCAAAGTGCTTTGCTGGGAAAATATCTTACAATGAGATCTTTAAGATATGATGGAGCTCGGTCATTAAGAGCTTTATACGGGAGGAGAAGAACTTTAAATTCTATTCTGAATTTAACAAGCAGCCAATGAAGAGAAGCTAAAACTGGAGAAATATGATCTCTGCTGTTAGTTCTCATCAGAACTCTGGCTGCAGCATTTTGGATCAGCTGGAGGCTTTTCAGAGAATTTTTTGGACAGCCCAATAATAAAGATAACAACTTCAGTTTTGAAGCAGAAAGTTCTGAGTCATCCAGCTCTTTATGTCTTTAAGACATGCTTGTCGTCTAACCAACTGATTGGTTTAATCGGGTTTCATAGATAAGTGCAGCTGAGTATCGTCAGCATAGCAATGGAAATGTATGCCATTCTGTCTAATAATGTTACCTAATGGAAGCATGTATAAAGTGAAAAGAATCGGTCCAAGCACAGAACCCTGAGGAACTCCGTGACTTACTCTGGTGTGTGAGGAAGATTCTTCGTTTACAAGAACAAACTGGAATCTATCAGATAAATATGCCTTAAACACTGAGATCCAACAGGACAAGCAGAGACACATGTATGCTATCAGAGGCTAAGAGGAGGTCATTGGTAACTTTTACCAGTGCTTTTTCTGTGCTATGATGTGTTCTGAATCCTGACTGGAGGATTGAGCTGCTGCTATTATCTCAAGAACTTTAGACAGAAAAGGGAGATTGAATATACGTTGATTATTAGCTAACACTCCTGGATCAAGAGTAAGTTTTTAAAGTAAGGGTTTGATAACAGCAACCTTAAAACTATGTGGTGCTTAGCTCGTCAACAAAGATAGACTGATCAAATCTGATATGGAAGAATTGATTAAGGGACAAAATCTCCTCTTGATTGAGTCTAAAATACAAGTTAATGGTTTAGAAGAGACCATTGCTGTTGTTAGCTCAGAGTGTTCAATTGGACAGAAACAGTCTAAATACATATTTATTTCTTATGTCTGTTTTTTTTCCCCAAAATCAAAACCCTACTCTATTCAAGTCTGTTTATAGGTCAGAAAATACTGGTTTCCCAACATCCACAGCAGAATAAATTGGATTACAAGCTCCAGTCTAGTTGATTCAACCCACTCAAACTGTAGCTGCACAGGTCCAATGAAAAGATGGCCACGCTTCATACTGATGTCTTTTAAAGTTTTATTTAGTCTTTCTCCTCTCTCCTCAGTAGACACCATTAAAAATACAAAAAAAAAAGGAAATTCAGGCTCAAATAATGCATCTCTCTGTTTTCTTTTTGCCCTGTTAGTTTTCAACACTGAAATTATACAAAACACAGTAGTGGTACAGAAATAAAATAAATCCAAGAAATCACAAAATTCTCCAAGAAATACATGTCTTTGATATTGAAAAATAAAACAATAATAGACAATTACCGTGTGCGTCTTTTGGACCACATGCAGAATAACTTTGCGTGAGATCTGTGTACTTCCTCTGCGTGCATGTTGAATCTAACCTGTAATGCCTGAGCTCTGGTCATGTGACTCATTAAGATTAAGATCAGATTTATTCCAACCACTGAGCAAACTATACAGCTTCATTTTGACAACAATTTTACAATGGTAGATCTTAGATGGTACATTTAACTTTAATCTATTCTATAATTTTTTTAACCATCTTATTTATTACATTGTTTTGTTTCTGATAAATACATTATCTCTGACAACTATGCACAATCAGATCTTTGATAACCTGCCTCTTAGAGACACAAACCAAAGGTTTCATTAAAAAACGCTAATCATAAAATCTCAGCCTGGAAGAGACTAGAAACATTAGAAAAAAAACATTTGAGAGGCTAAACCTCAAGATTTCCTTTAGATTAATGAGTTTGTCCTAAAGTTTATGAGTATTTTTTTGAAAATGAAAATAGTTTATTTGTCTTGGAAATGCTGATGTTATGTGTGTTTCACTGCAGGCTTGATCGGTAAAACAATACATATTTCACTCCGAGTCACAATGGTTTAATTTTTCATGTTACAGAAATGTCAGATGAATTATTTCAAAATAGGTGGTTTGTGTTTGTAAATATCACAGGTGCTTGCATTCATACGGTTGTATGTCAATACGAAGATGTAGATGCAAAGGTTCAATGCAAATATGATGAAATCGTGAATACATTTCTAACTATAAACAAAAAACTGCTAAATCTGTTTTTCTGTTACCAAGCAATTATGCACTTGATCTTAATCCTCGGCATTAGGAACTAATTTGAAACTTCTTGACACATAATTCCAGCGATAAAACATTTAACATTAACGGGAGAGTCAGGGAGGTTCAGTCCAGAATAATCTGCTCACCCACATCCTCATTTGAGGAGGTATCAGGAGGATTTAGTTAAAAGAAATGTGTGGTCTTGGGCTGAAATGTTAGTGAGATGGAGCAGCAGACTGAACCACAATGTGGCTGATTTTGTGTTTTCATCACAACTTACTTCTTTGGAAGGATTTTCCAGTTTCTTCAAAGCACACAGAGAAAAGGAGAACAAGTGGAGAGAGAAGGCTTCTGGAGGAACTTAGATCAAAGAAACATCAAGTGCTGTGACATAAATCCTTCACATGTAGCACACATTTTTATGTTGATTTACTCTGACTCAGTGGAAGCAAAGGACTTCTTATTCCTGAAATGCCTGATCTGTGTCCTATCCCACGCTGGTAAGTACTGGTAGCCAAAAACCCCCAGGTGGATAAAACTTGGATATACACCAGAACAACTTTCCTGCAGTTAGTACCTCTCAACAACACAGGTTCCAAATCACAGCATAAATCCAGCAAGATCTAAAAAAGCAGTGTCTGCTCAGATGCCAGTCTGTGGTCCGGCCAAATAGAACAGCTTGCTCTCTGAAGATGCTCCCACTGTGGAGTGTACCGTTTGTAAAATCTTCTAATAGGTTTGATCCGCTATGATGCATTTTTAAATACCTGTGATTTTGTAAGTTTTATACCAGTTAGGGTACATGTCTGTTTCTAACTAAACATGATTACAAATTGAGTAATTACAAATGTGAGGAAATTGAGAATACTCTAATTTCAGCTATGCTTTTAGCACGGGAATATTGGTATCTTTAATCAAAAGCACTTATAATTTTTATTTGAGAGCATGTTTTCATGCTCTGATTTTGTACTCATTCCCTTCAAAACTCTGTCCTTACAGTCAAAAAGTCCCTTCTTGTTTGCAAATGCGTTCTGATTCAAACCTGTGTTTTTATTCTCAAATCCATTGTTGAATGTGCAAATGGTTGCCCTTCTTCTGTGCTCTGATAGATTTTTTTCTCTTCTCTGTCTGCACTTGGATGTTTGTGAAACAACCTTGTCAAAAATCCCAGCCAAAAGGGGGCCAGATATGATGCTGATGTATGTGGACGCTTCAGCATTAAATAAAGTATAGGTGTTGCTTTTGTATTACTGAAAGCTTGCGAGAATGTTTCAATCTTATTCTAATTGAAAACACTGGTTGTTATGTGCTCTGTGTATCAAATTAATTATTTTTTTAAAATTATTATTATTTTTTTTTAAATAGGTGTCCAAGTCCTGTCTGAAAAATGATAAGATTTAATTGTCCAGTTAAGTCAATCAGTTTTGAAAACATTTTATATGATAGTTGTGGATATAAACATTTGATACAATTTGACCAGCATGACACACTGCATATTGTCATGCTGGTCAAATTGTATCAAATGTTCAGCACAGGAACCAGCAAAACCTGCCCTAACACCAGATGCCAGATGACAAGCTCAGAAAAAGTTAGATTTAGTTATACTGCGTGAATTAAGCAGTGACTGTAATCACTTAATCATATAACATTTATCAACATGATAAATTCCTGTAAGAACATAATCAGTTAATTCCAGCTGGTGCCATCCAATAAATCACTTCCATCATATTCAAGCTCCATCTGTTTGTTTTGAATTTATTAAGGTTGAAAAGTAGTTAAGATCAAATTTATCTCAGAATTTAAGTAAACACGGCAATTAACTTTTTTTCACGGTGGTGTTTATTTTACAGTTTGGTGACATCAGGGTGCAGTTACTGCTGTGGTTTATTAGTGGGAGTTGTCGTGTCTATTAATCAAGGATTTTACTGTCACATCAGCCAAAAAGAGTATAAAAAAGTATGTTTGCTCTAAAGTCTGAATTCTCATTTTTCTTCATAATAACATGGCTCATCCAGTCCCACTGTGACAACTTTTACAAAATCCAATCCAACAACATGACAACCACCCCCACATGCAATTAGTGCAGTAATATCAATATGCTTTCTGAGAAAAAACATATTGATCCAATCCATTTCAAACAAAAAATCGTACAGATTATAACAGCTTAGAAATTCTCAACATGATATAACAAGACAACCAGGACAACAACCATTCGGGAACCGGTGCTCGCGTACAGGAAGGAAACAAATATAGGAAATTGTCATCATAAGAATAGTTGTTGGATTACTGACCCCTACATTGTTAGCACAGCAACCCTTGCAGTTAGGCAGGTGATTTACAGAGAAAACAATCTGATCCCATCTTTTATAGACAACACTGTGGACTCTCTGTCCCAAACATCTGATGTCAGAAAAAAAAAAAAAAAATGAAATCAGAAAAGAAACCCACAGCAGCCACTTTATGTATTTGTGTCTCCTTTTATCATTTTTGAATAGTCTGTTTTGCTTTGTTGTTATGTGATCTGGTCAATGTATGAAGTGGCAGGAATTCAAGGTTGATTCAGATATCAGACTGAGAATGTCGGATGGACGTTAGAAGATGCTTCTATTCCCATCCCGTTTATCTCCTCAGCCTGCCTGCTGAGCATCCTCACAGGTCAGAAAGAGGCTCAAGGCCCGTATGTGCCGGCTCTCAGCTTGTATGCTGCCTTTCATCATCCTTCCACTTTGTTTTTCTCTGATCATAATTATCTTTAGCTTGAAAGACGATAAGAGGAAAAAACAGTTTGCAAATGATTCTTCTTATGGCCATGCTGCAGACTGTATTGACTTTTTGACCTTATTTTAAAATGTATGTTTTGATGCCTATCAACCTGATAAGTAAGATATTCCTCTCTGCACACTGTTTTGTGTGCTCCAATGATGCATTTGTATGTTTGTATGTTTAGCAGCAAAGCTGCTTGCAAAGAAAAAAAAATTTTTTAGCTAACCCTGCTGCACTGAATCTACTCAATCATGTTTCCTGACCATCTTCTGTCTGGAATAAGTCTTTACAGCAGGGTACTGAGAGAGTGTACTCCTTTTTTCTATTTATTCACTGTTAAAGAGTTTAAAAAAAAGACAATTAATGATGCAGTGGTGATCAATTTCTTGATTTCAAGATCAAGGAATGTCCAAGAATATTTGTTGTTATCCAGTAATTGTTTGAATATCCGGCGTGAAACGTGTGCCAAATCAATGATGCGAGATTGACTCGCTGTGACGACCCCTGATAAAGGCGGATGTCAGAAGAAGAAGAAGAAGAGGTAATAGTTTGAATCAAGCCGTTTCCTAGTAATTTTACTAATGTTGGATGCCAAAATGACTTCCTAGAGATAGCTTTTTTTCTAAACAGTATTTAACTTAATGCCGTTTCTGCCTTATCAAAGACAATTGTCAGTCTTGTGTTTCCAATGAAGAGAAATTCCTTGTTGTCTCATCTTTGTTTAGGTAAAAAAAATACACATTTACATTGAGAAGCGCAATATTTCTGTAAAATTGTAACATTTACAGCTCAATGTAATGTCTACTGTTTTTTGTATTGCAGTTTAACTTTAAGAAATAATTAGCTTGTACAAGTTTTAGAAGAATCTAAATGATCTTGATGTAAATGGTTTCCATTGGGTGTACGTAGCATGTTAACCTGCAGGCCCACATGATTTGTTATAGAGTGCCATTTGGGAAGCTAATGTAGGAAACAGTTTAGAACACTCTCTTTACATCACTGTCAATATTTGGTGACACCCAATCAGAATTTAAGAGCGGAACCTAGTGAGGCTGGTTGAGAGAAGTGCAAAATATCTTTTCCAAAAATATAAAAGCTTCAGTGTCTATATCCACTTTTCTTCAATAAAGAAATGCGACATACTTCTAAAATAGCCTTAGGGATATGTTCAATAATGGAGTTTCATCTCACCTGCTCTTATCACAGCCTGGTGCATTGGCCTTTCTTTGGGACAATCAACGTGAGTCAGGGCTTTTTCTGTCTTGTACCTTCTCACTAATCCCATTCTTTAACGATAGGTTATGATACGGATAGGGTAGGATTGTGCGTACGGTTGGACAGGGAGTTGGTTCCCTAAAATCTCTGACCTCTGTTGGAAAAAAAGGGTAAACTGCACTTTTTGGAGGGGAATGAGCTTTTTTTTCCATTGTGAGGAGTTCAAATATCTTGTGACTCTCCACATGGGAGAGAAAATTCAACATAAGCTCAGCACTGGTTTGGCATAAGTTCTAATGCCGCTACTGGACACTATGAATACTGTGCCTATGTGTACATGTAAAGGGTCAAAATGGCATCAATTAAGGTGACACTGGCATCTTTTATTACTAACCCTGAAGAAGTTGCAGTGTGAATGCCTAAACTCAACCAGGAAGTGACAAAATATTGTATTAGCTTGTTGCTGTATTGATGTGTCACCAAGGCAACCAGAAAATTGGCATTCATTAAGGTGACTATAACTTTGTGAAAAGTATGTGTTTCAGCACTAACCATAATCTTTTTCTGACCATAAGCATGCCATTTTGGATTTCCAACACAAACCAACTAAATTATGTTATTCCATAAATCAAATCAGTAAGTGACAAAAGTGAAGATATTATTTGTGAAGGAGTCATATCTTCGCCCTGCATGCATGTAGGGGGGGTTGCATGCAGGATGTATTCATTCTCTTCAATGTACCCTTATAGTCAAGGTACTCATTGGAGGAATTGTCGTGGAAAATATCCGGAAGAAGCCCGGAATGTGGCCAGTGCTTTGATCAGCCTACTGTAAGCTTCGACTGTTGTGATGATGTCTAAGAATGCATTTGAAAAATTTCCATTAAAAGAAAAGAACTCCACAATCCAGAAATAGCCATAAAAAACTGTCAAAATATAGAATTGCCGTAAAAAAAAAAAGATTTTAGACATCTACAGCACAGCTTAAATCTTTATTCACCACTTCATCTTTGCTTGCACTCTTGCTTGTGCCGTGACTTATACTACTGCTGTTACTTTTTAAATCACTGATTCTTTACTCCTTTTTACTCTCATTCATTCTCTATCTCATTATTGCAGCTTCCTGAGGGGATTTTTATCAGCTAAAGCTGGACTCACTGAGGGCAGCTATGAAAGAAGATGGAAGAAAAAAGAACGAGCTTTTGCTGGAGTGGTAAGAAGGATGGAAAGAGGAGTGCAGAAAAGAGATGGCATAGATTGTAGGGAGTTGCTGCGGGGAGGTTGGACAACACAGATGGAAGAAAATCATGCAAATACATACGCTCACACCCCTAGGTGTCATCGGCATAGTTTATTGTTACCTATCATTCTGGGCCACATGCAGCCTCTCTTCTTTCTTTACGCTGAGGGTAAGAAAAGACCAGAAACAATGAACGACAGGCAGTAGAGGGGTAAGATGGATTTTCTCCCCCCTTCACCCTCACTGGGGGCATCTGCCATTCATTTGCCTCACTTTAAATATTTGAGCTGCTCTCTTATTTACATGGCACTTTATTTATTCAGGCTCACATCAGCGCTCAGGAGGAGTCAGCCAATTACCTGTGCATTATTGATGAGGATAGTGTTGTCCTCCTCTTTTTCTCTCTTATTCAAGCCTCTGATTTCCTTCCTTCTGCTCCAATTTGCATTTGTCTCCCGTCTTTTAATTGTTTTGTAATATTTATTTTTCCTTTAATAATTGAATCACATCATAATCGGCTCCTTTCTCCCATCTCACTCTCTCTTCTTTTATTTCTTTTTATTTTCCTCCTCCATCTCCCATTCTCCTGGTAGGTGTGAAGGTAATTCACTGTTTTGTTTTTTTATTAGTTGTGATTCACTGCTGATTGTAATCACTATGTAGCCTGGGAATTCCCATGCTGCTTTGCGCTCGATTTCATTCTCACTGCAAAGTCAGCCTGGAAACCACTGCCCTTATTTTTGCCAGAGTTTGGGAACCAATCACAGAACGGGGGGGGGCAGCAAGAACATGACGACGTCTATGCGCTACACCGAAGCTTGTAGAGTGTTAATCCAACATGACAGCGGACACAACGTTACCGTTCGAAGCAGCCTTAGAAAGTGTTTCGGAGTAGATTCACCCTAGGGTCATTTGAACCGTGACATCCAGCCAAGTAGCCCACCCGAAGTTTTTCCGATATTGGCTGAACATCAGCTGAGTTACTGAGTTATCCCGAATAGCTTAGTACAAGCGCTAACGGACCCTGGCAGTATCTCCAAAATTACCACACTAAAATCACATGTCATGACACCAAACTTCTACAGTAGTACAAATATGGTCTGTAATCACAAAACGATGCATTTGGAAGTTTGTACATAGTCCAGGAGTTTATTATTATCATCAACACAAGCCTGATAGCTTCTCTGCTGCTAAAGCTGCGTCGACGTCACTTCTGGGAGCTGGGAGCTTCAAAGTAAGATGAGGGTTGATCTACTACTGTAGACAACAAAGCAAGGCTGCTCAATTTCTCCATTATTAAAATAAATTCACAACTCTACAACATAAAAATTAATGTAGAATATAGCATATAGGCCTACTTTGTTGTCAATTTAAGTAGCTTAGAGCGCAAGTTTACTTTTATTTTCCATTTTTTTCTTCCTCGTCGAATTTCTGTCGTCATCTGGTATAAGTGATACAATTGGCTATGAATCGCGCGCAAAGCAGCATGGGAAGAACCTGACGTCATTTGATAGACATTCGTAGCGCCCAATAAACGGCTCTAGGCATTCGTAAACCACGCCTCAAATACGAGAAAATGCACACCTAGTTCCCAGACCACCATCTCATCCAGATGTGGACGCGTCAGCCAGGCTAATCACTATGTTCAGTTCGGATCCGATTTATAGTCTCTGACTATGCAGTTTGTTCCCTTTTTTTAAAGTGCAATCCCAGAGTCATCGCTTTAAGGCAATGCAATTCATATGACAGGAGCATCATTTTGAACACGGCCCAACATTCAGCATGCATTCAGAACGGAACTCAGTTGTATGCTCAGTCCATTTTCCAAATTCAATGTGTGAAATTAAATTCCATTTAAAATTGGCCTTCAATACACACAAAACTACGAATGCATATATAGAGTCTCTTTTTCCTATTTATAGTAGGCACAGAGAAACACACATTTAAAATGTGGGGATTGCAGAAATTCCCTTTGATTGACAACTACTTGAAGTGCACATGAAATGGCTTGTGTGCTGTTTACTTCTGGATATTTCCTGCCACATGTAGAAGACAACATTTTCACCATCTGAAACGGCTAAAACCTGAGAAATTTCAGTAGTCCCCAAAAATGCAACATATTGGGATTTCTACACTTGCTCATGCTTCAGATCTGCATCATTCACGTAGCCTGGCTGACGCGTTCACATCTGGATGAGATGGTGGTCTGGGAACTAGGTGTGCATTTTCTCGTATTTGAGGCGTGGTTTACGAATGCCTAGAGCCGTTTATTGGGCGCTACGAATGTCTATCAAATGGCGTCTGGTTCTTCCCATGCTGCTTTGCTTTGCGCACGATTCATAGCCAATTGTATCACTTATACCAGATGACGTATGTAGAGCGACTGAAATTCGACGAGGAAGAAGAAGACGCGTTGCTCTTTTTTAAAAGTAAACTTGCGTTCTAAGCTACTCCGAAACACTTTCTAAGGCTGCATCGAACGGTAATGTTGTGTCCGCTGCCATGTTGGATTAGCACTCTACAAGCTTCGGTGTCGCGCATAGACGTCGTCATCGTCTTGCTGCCCCCCCCGTTCTGTGATTGGTTCCCTAACTCAGGCAAAAATAAGGGCAGTGGTTTCCAGGCTGGGGAAAAAAGGAGGATATTCTTCCTCATGGCGATGTAAGATTGTTGACAAATTAAGTGAATGAACTTGAGGAGCTGAGCAGAACTCAACAGGAATATCGGGAATGCAGTATTATGTCTTTCATAGCTGCAGGAACATACTCTACCCAGTGTTCAGACTATATGGGCTGACAAAGACATCAAGAGCTGCAAGGGTAAAGGAGGTGGTATTAAAAGCAGATTGTATAAAATGAACATGTCACTGTAAAGAGGATCTGTGGCCTGGACTCTTTTAGATGTGTTTCCATCGATGTATCTGTTGAGAATCCATGTCTCCCTTTCAGCTTTCAAGAATTTTGTGAACTACTCCATCAAGAAAATAAAACATGCTTTTCCTATGCAAATATAGCATGTGCATGCAGGTCCTCCGTTAGCCCATTAAAAAATCAGATCATAATCTGGTACTTTTTACCTCCATCTATACACCCATCGTTCTGCAGCAACCTGTGACCGACAGAAATGTGAGAAGGTGACACACACATAGCGGAATAAACTCTGAAGAGGGTGCTTTGAGGTCACTGACTGGTATTTACTCTGCAAGCCACATGGAGATGACATCAACAGCATGACTCAGTGTTTGACAGAAATCACTCCCATCAGGGCAGTGAGGTGCTTCCTCAATAATAAGCCTTAGATAACCATTGACCTAAAGAAAAAGCTGCTGAACACGAAGGAGAAAGCCTCCAAAGAGAGAGACAGGAAGTTGAGGAATGTACAGAAATATCCTGAAGTAAAGCCAAACAGAGAGCAAGGAGGTGACCAGGAAAAAGTTATTACCAAGGAACAGCAGAACAAGATGCAGGATGTGTGGTCAGGGATGAAAAAGAACACAGGCTTCAAAGAGAAGGGGATTAAGACTGATGGAAGTCTGGACAAAGCAAATGAACTGAGCATGTTTTTCAAAAGATTCAGTTCAGGACATATAGAAACATGTACACAGCCTTGACTGACAAATGAATGTAAATACAACTACTGAGAACTCACCAGTTCCCCTTCCTTAAAATGCTTTTGTGAAGTGTTATTTAGTTGGTGAGATCCTTTCCCTTGCCATGCGTCCAGCTTCAAAAAGCTTCAAAACACAACTTGTTCAATTATATATTTTAACTTGTCAGTTGTTTTAATGTTGTGTGATTAGGATCAACACACACTATTGTCTCCCAAGTGTGAACCTTGGGTAATCATTATTAGCAGAGAGAGAGAGACGGTAAGACAGCTGTGGGACTCTGGTGAGCAGAAGATAGATGCTCTCCACCTTGATGTGAAAAGCCCAGTAGGGATCTGGCCACATGACTGAAGGCACTGGATGCATCCTCCTCTTCCTTCCCCTGCACTTCAAAAAGGATGCCGGCTTCATTAAAGTGCCATGCCAGGAAACACAAAGTAGTACAAAGAGATGAGTGAGTCTTCACATCTATAGGCAAGCTATCGCTTACAAACACATGCAAACTGCCACTGCAAAGCTTCCACTTACTAACATAAAATAACAATGCATACACACTCATGTTGATACTGTATATTATTGGAAACACACACACACGTAAAAAATATACATACAAAGACAAATGCAGTTATATATTTCATATGTATATGATATTCTGAACATGCAATTGATTATTAGAGGCACACATTCTGACATACTGTGTCAGCAGGACTGCAGTGCCAAAGGTTTGGGGGGGGGGGGGGGGATTCGACAAATTACACAAACAAAAACACAGAGCAGGAAAAGAAATAGATCAGAAGAGTTTGGATTTAGATTTTTTGAGGCTTTACATGGCAACATTCCGTGTGTAAGTAGATGTAGTCAGGAGCAGTGCATGTTACTTACACTATGTGCAATCATTTGTATGTGTTCACTTCTGTGAGCTAATGTCCATGTATTTGCCAGTTTTTAAAAAGAGGGATGGCAGGTAATTATTCAGCTGTGTTCATCAATCTGTTCCTGTACTAATTAATCACTGTTTAAACTGCATAAATATAAATAATATGCTCATATGTGGTTCTAATTTAAATCCCTTAATGGCTGACAGCTGCTAATAAGCTCATTAATGCTGCTCGGTGGATGCAGCCTGCCACAGAGCCTGGACACACTGAAAAATGACACAAACATGAAGACATGCCCGACTTACATAGATAGAACAGGCGCACAAGTACTTTTGCTCAGGCACTGCACATGAATAGAATTGAGTGCTTTGTTTGGATGTTTTCATTCTTTATACTGTTTTGACAGAATCATTTCAATGCTTTGTAATATGTGATAACTGGAGTAACTTAAAAAGTTTAGATCAGACTTGATGAACAAAAAAAAAAAAAAGGAAAAACAATGCAGTGAGTTTGATATAAAGTTGAAAAGCTGAAGATAAAAAGGAGCATACCTCTACAATAATGATTCAATCACACTCAAAATCCTCCACAAACTACATTAGAGGCTCCTGCTTAAGGTTTCACCATGATAATAGTGTGCAAACTTAAACATCATTGAAAAAACTTTGGATTAACTTCAAAACAGCAGTGCATGGAATACCACACTCTGTTTTAGCATGAGGAATGGGGAAAATACCTCAAAGAACTGAATTACTTACGTTTGTATTCCTTTTTAGAAACTGATCACAGTAATATTCAATAGATGAAATTCATCTCTTAACTCAGTGACATGTAACTATATACGACCCACCGCATAGGTGTTACCTTCACAGAGTGAAGTGTCCTGCAAATTTAACAAACAGCAAATATCTATTTGTGATCCTCCTTAAATACAAAAAACTATAATAAAAACATTTGCAGTGGCTGGACGTCCTAATCAGGCCACGGAATCTGATGTGTCACAAAATTTGGTGCTACAACATAACTTCATGTAACATGAATTCAACTTATAACCTGAAAAATAGTGGCCAAAATGGGCCACCCTTAGCGATAGGGTGAGGAGCTCGGTCATCAGGGAGGGGCTCAGAACAGAATCACTACTTCTCCAGGAGCCAGTTGAGATGGTTTGAGCATCTGAACAAAGATGCCTTCCGCACGCCTTCTTAGGAAGGTCTTTTGGACATGTAGTAATGTTTAGGAACACAGACAACAGACACAGATCGGTGAATCTTCACTCTCTGTGCTCTTGATCATGTCATGTCCAAGGGGTTTCCGCCATGTTTTTAGTTCTGTGTTTTATCATGTTTTAGGTTATCTCCTGTCTTAGTTTTTAAGTTCATGTTTAGTTAAGTTTTGCCATTGTTTTTTCCTTAGTCCCCATGTTCTGGTCATTAGTTTCATTCACTTCACCTGTCCATTGTCCCCAGCTGCACTCATTCACCAATCACCCAGTTCAGTATTTAGTTTCCAGGTTTCCCATTTCAGTTGTGAATTCCTACCCCGATTTCAGCAAGCTGTGACTGTCACTAAAATGAATCGAATAACTGCCCCTCAGTGTCAGCGGATAGTGTTTGGTAGAACAGTTCTTTATAGCAGAGCTGGAAAGATAATTCTTTTTATCATTATCTTCCAGGACAGAGAACGGAAGTAAATAAAAGGTGAAGGTGCTGAAATACATTTACATTTTTCCATGTGCATTACTATTTTTGAAACTGTTCACTTTGAAAAAGTGTTGGGTTTAAATGCTTCTGTAGCTTAAAAGCATTTTTAGGAGGCCTATCCGCTGCAGGCTCTTGCAGTGTTTTGTTATCTTTACACACAAATTTACAACACAAAGAGTCCTTTAAGAAGGGGAAATGCAGCAGTTGGACAAAGTCCCCGTCTTGTTCCTGAGCTTCCATGTATTAAGTTTGAAAGTCTGTGGGGAGATAAAGACTGTCAGAGGGAAGGATACGGAAAGCCAGAAGTTTAAAGGTTCAGATATATAGTAATAAAACAAACCTCAGCCTTCAGACTTTCAGTTTCACAGGCCTGTTTCTACTGCGGTATATATAGTCCCTCACCCTCATACACACCAGTTAACCTCTCCACTGATGTATGCCAATCTTTACTTTTACATCACCCATTTATCTCCATTATTAAAAGCGACAAAATGTGAGGTTTATACAGTTCAAAGCAAAACTAGAGTTGGGGAACCTGCACGGGAAATCTGGCATTTAATGTCTTCACTTAAGGCCAATGTTTAATGTTCAAAGTAACCAAGGAACAGCCACTCTCTAAGCCCTAAAAGATAAGTACACTTAGGTAGACATTATGAAAATTCTCAACAAGAATGAAATAAATAGACACCACTTAATTCATCAAGGTATTTAGTGGCTATCTGGTATCTTCACTCCAGTAAGTGCTTGACACTTGATGCCTGTACAACAAAGCAAGTTAATCCAGAGATTTATCGTATTTGTGTAACTCTCTTTTTTTTATACTGTACTTGTGTATCTTTCACCTTGAAAAAAGACAGCTTTTGGCACAATGTAAACCAACTAGATATCATGTGTGAGTCTTTGAGCCCTTAAAATGTTGGTAGGTTTGTTTTTTGTGGGTGATGAACGGAGCCAGACTTTCCTTTGATTTTCAGCACGAAGGTTAGCGGTGGGCTACAGCAACTAAAATAAAAGTATTATTAATAAAAATATTTCCCAAAATAAATATATCTTCCTTTCATTTAAAAAAAAAAAGAAGCCTTTTCTGATTAATTTGTTAAAAGTTGACTGGAACCTTGCCAGATGACTGCAGCCCCCCCCGAATAAGGATACATTTTCTGCCGTGGGCCTAAGTGTGTTTTTATGATCACTGTAAATATTTTACTCTGGATAAGTTAAAGAGATGAAAAGCATTCGCTGTAATTTGAATTGCATCTGGCGTTAAATCAAGGTGAGCTGGTGAACGGAGTGACAGTTTTCAACATGCTGGTACAGGTCAATGAGGATTTGATGAATCTACTTTGGCATTCATACCTGTGGTTTATTATTCATTGAATTCTGCAGAAGCCTTGGGATTCAGACCAAGAACATAACTATCTCTGACACACACACACACACATACACACACACCCAACCCAAGGTCTCCCCCACCAACCCTCCCCTGGATAAAGAAGAGAGCTTTTTGCTCATCAATACGGTGGATAAGATGAAAGTGGGGTTGTTCGGACACAGAGAGGTGAGGTGGGAAGACAAGCGAGGATTCAGTCTGAAGAACATAATCCCTATGCTTAAACATGGTGATGGGAATGTCACGCTTTGCTTTTTTTTCCACCCAGAACAAAAAACAAACAAACAAAAAAACTATATTAAGAGTTTGGAGGAAAACGTCAGGCAGCCAGCAGTGTTGGTTAGGACAAGTTTATGATATTTACTGCCAGAGGAAAACCTCAAATTCAACACAACCATCGCAGCATGATGGTCGTTGTCTTGACATGTGAAACAAAACACTTCAACACGAGAGCTTCATCCTAGAGTTGAAGAATGGTGGAGGAACTGTGATCAGGATTTGAGGGTCTCTGCTGGACCCGGTCGTTTTGCCATCGCTGAGGGGAGAATTAAAGCAAAAGCATTAAAGTGTCTCACAGGATAAAGCCAAGGCAGCTGTTCATCAACAAACATCAAAGTAAATTTAATGTAGAATGACTTCAAAGAAAAAATTCACTGCGTGGGCCTGCCCAGTCTGAACACTGATTTGATCCAGTAAAGGTGCTGAAGATCTGAAGAGAGCTGTCAATGCCTGAAATTCTGAGAATATCGGTGAGGTGAAGCGGTTCCATAGGGAACAAACTCCTCCGAAATGTTACCCAGACGTTAAATCCAGGGGGTTGACTGGCTTTATGTACCAGAATTGTTCAAGTTTACTGGGGGTGGGAAGTAAAGACATGAGGTATCATAACTAACTGTGTGTTTTTAGTAATTCCATGAGATTGATATTCTTGTAACCATTTTGTAAATAGAAACAGTAAGAAGATACCATTGCTCTCGTTCTGTATTTCATGTGAAATTGAAGCTGAAATATGTGTTACCCAGCATGATTTCATCCCCTAGAACTGAAATGTAAGGGATTGTTTAAACTCACAAACACTTAAATTGATTAATCAAGCAAAATGAATGTGAATGGTTAAGGGTTAAAGAGGTGAACTGTCCCTTTAAAGAGGCAAACTGTCCCTTTAAAGCGGCAAACTGTCCCTTTAAAGCGGGAAACTGTCCCTTTAAAGAGGCGAACTGTCCCTTTAAAGCGGCAAACTGTCCCTTTAATGAGGCGAACTGTCCCTTTAAAGAGAAGAACTGTCCCTTTAAAGAGGCGAACTGTCCCTTTAAAGCGGCCAACTGTCCCTTTAAAGTGGCGAAATGTCCCTTTAAAGAGGCGAACTGTCCCTTTAAAGAGAAGAACTGTCCCTTTAAAGAGGCGAACTGTCCCTTTAAAGCTGCCAACTGTCCCTTTAAAGCGGCGAAATGTCCCTTTAAAGAGGCGAACTGTCCCTTTAAAGAGGCGAACTGTCCCTTTAAAGAGAAGAACTGTCCCTTTAAAGAGGCGAACTGTCCCTTTAAAGAGGCGAACTTTCCCTTTAAAGCTGCCAACTGTCCCTTTAAAGCGGCGAAATGTCCCTTTAAAGAGGCGAACTGTCCCTTTAAAGAGAAGAACTGTCCCTTTAAAGAGGCGAACTTTCCCTTTAAAGCGGCCAACTGTCCCTTTAAAGCGGTGAAATGTCCCTTTAAAGTGGCCAATTGTCCCTTTAAAGAGGCGAACTGTCCCTTTAAAGAAGCGAACTGTCCCTTTAATACCCCACCAGTGAAACAGGGGCAGTTACCTGTTACTTTGTCCACGAAGCTGGTGATGGTGTTGGCCAGGCTGCCGTTCAGCTCCCCGCTGGACAGGGACAGCATGTAGTCATGGGGGGTCACCAGCGGGGCTTTAGGGGGCTGTTTTTTGCTTATTACGTCGCCATGGTAACTCCAATCTTCAATAAAAGTAACAGCCCGCGAAAACTCATCGCGCCGGTCGTTTTGATATATATATTGTTGGGATGTGCGGGCACATGCCATTAATGTGGACGGAAGAATAAATATATAAATCTATAAATAAAGAGACACGTTTTCAATGTTAAATCCCATAGACTTTTGCCAACGGAATAGTAATGGTGCCTTGCCATGCATTGCTATGCATGCAATGCTATGGCAGGCCCCAATGAGTTGAGCAAGGGTAATTCTCCTTGGATATATGGCGGTGAATGAATGGGATCAGAGGCACAAAGCGTGTCATACCCCGGTATGATAGGTGGTGCTGTACCCATTCCAACTATTGCTAATAGAGCCACTTCCTGTTGACCTCTTCACCACCAACAACAACAACAAACTCAGGCATTGGAGAAAGATGGAGAACGAAAAGCAAGATGAAGCTTGAAGGTTTCTACTAAACCGTAGTTTTCTACCATCATGGACATAACAACTTGTTGGCATCCAATTTCTTTGGTCATCAGCGACATCATATGATGACGACCATGCGGCAGCACAAGTGTGGCGTCACTCTTTGTGATGACCAGGCGCATAGTGGGTGTGCTGCTATCCCACCAAACTATAACAGGGAATCGTTAAGAGAAAAAGCCTGATGATTTAAAACATCAAAGCAGCTGAAGGAAAGAAAGGGAATCTTTACAGAGTAAACCTGCCTGAATGTCTGAAGCTGAAACTGCAGCTCTGCAGTCCCGGACTCACAAACCCCTGATCAGGGATCTGTGGATGCTACTGCTACATGCTAAGTGAGGCCGATCAGCGTCTGCGTCGGGCGACTCTCCTGCGTCTGCGGACACCAGAGGCCCTACGGACTCTCCGGCGTCTGCGGATGGGGCGAGAAGCCTGTCTGCGTCTGCGTCGTGGCATTGTTACAAAGGTGTGGCGACCATCTTGAGGAGGGGGTTCTATTTATAAACTCTGGAGATATCATTCTGTGATGTCATCTATGATAACATCACTGTGACGTCACTGATGACATCGCTGTGATGTCATCTATGACATTCCATCTTGTGAATATTGCTTTTGTGATGTCATAAAGTTTCTGTGCTGTTGTCATCACACAATTGTGGACCTGAAGACATTATTTGGAGATATCATTCTGTGATGTCATGGACAGAAACTGTGACATTTTTCAGTAAAACTGACCAACATGAAGAACGGATTCATTCTCAGGAAAATCAATAATGGACTGAAATAATGTTTTCAGGTCCACAATTGTGTGATGACAACAGCACAGAAACTTTATGACATCACAAAAGCAATATTCACAAGATGGAATGTCATAGATGACATCACAGTGATGTCATCAGTGACGTCACAGTGATGTTATCATAAATGACATCACAGAATGATATCTCCAGAGTTTATAAATAGAACCCCCTGCTCAAGATGGTCGCCACACCTTTGTAACAATGCCACGACGCAGACGCAGACAGGCTTCTCGCCCCATCCGCAGACGCCGGAGAGTCCGTAGGGCCTCTGGTGTCCGCAGACGCAGGAGAGTCGCCCGACGCAGACGCTGATCGGCCTCACTTAGCATGTAGCAGTAGCATCAACAGATCCCTGATCAGGGGTTTGTGTGGGTCGATGACTGGAGAGCAGGTTTCTGCAGGTCTAACCTTTTCAGTTATGTTGAAAGGACCAAATTTTAACATTCTCTTTTTATTCTTTTCTCACAATCATTCTGTAAACAGTTGCTTTTTTTAAACTCTTATTATAAGCTGGTGGTTATAACCACTGAGACCACACTTTGTGCTCACACAGGACACATGCCTTTGAAAGTGAATGTAATGTGCAGTCGTATCAGGCACATGCACCAACTGTTGCCAACTTGGTTGATTTGCTGCCAGATTCGTCGACTTTTCAGCCCCCGTTGGCTCTTTTTTTTTCTTTTCTTTTTCAGAAAAGTGACTCAACAAATCTAACAACTACTGCCTGAGCTACTTCATAGAAAAGAGAGTTGCTCAGGTTGCTCCACTCTAATGTGTTGCTAGCTAATATAATAGTCATTTTAGTCATTTATTATTATTTAGTTAGTAGTAGTATTATTATTGTTGATTTATTGTTGTTAACTCAATCATTGTAAATATAAAAAAAAAAAAAGTTGAGCTACTCAACGAATTTGAATTTCCCCCATTGGGGGATAAATAAAGTATTTTTCTATTCTACTCTATTCTTTATAACCTCACAAAGCAAGTGACATCATTACACCTGATGTCATACATGAAATGGAATTTTGAAGAATCTCACTATGGGAGATGCCGTCCTTTGTCTCCTGCTGCCTGCCAGATAGTTTAAGCTGAATCTGTCACTCAGTGGGGTCACATGGCACTGAAAGGATCAGATAATTGGCGAAATTACAATCAGAATGAGTTGAACAAGGGTAATTCTCCTTGGATATATGGAGGTGAATGAATGGGATCAGAGGCACAAAGCGTGTCATACCCCGGTATGATAGGTGGTGCTGTACCCATTCCAACTATTGCTAATAGAGCCACTTCCTGTTGACCTGTTCACCACCAACAACAACAACAAACTCAGGCATTGGAGAAAGATGGAGAATGAAGAGCAAGATGAAGCTTGAAGGTTTCTACTAAACCGTAGTTTTCTACCATCATGGACATAACAACTTGTTGGCATCCAATTTCTTTGGTCATCAGTGACATCATATGATGACGACCATGCGGCAGCTTCCTCCACCTTTCTCCACCTTCCTCCACTGAATTATGCCGATATCACTGAAGCAGATAGAGATCCTGCCCTGTACAGCTCACACAGCTACATCCCACCATCATGGAGCAACCTTGGCACGTCCCTTTTCTAAGGAGAGCAGCTCAGGCAATAGTTGCTGGATTTGTTGCAAGTGGCTTTTTTTGAAAGATTGCTGCTGGAAGTTACTGAGGGGATCTGAGAAGTAGTTCAATCTGGTGACAAACCAGACCAAATCAGACCAAGTTGGCAGCACAAGTGTGGCGTCACTCTTTGTGATGACCAGGCGCATAGTGGGTGTGCTGCTATCCCACCAAACTATAACAGGGAATCGTTAAGAGAAAAAGCCTGATGATTTAAAACATCAAAGCAGCTGAAGGAAAGAAAGGGAATCTTTACAGAGTAAACCTGCCTGAATGTCTGAAGCTGAAACTGCAGCTCTGCAGTCCCGGACTCACAAACCCCTGATCAGGGATCTGTTGATGCTACTGCTACATGCTAAGTGAGGCCGATCAGCGTCTGCGTCGGGCGACTCTCCTGCGTCTGCGGACACCAGAGGCCCTACGGACTCTCCGGCGTCTGCGGATGGGGCGAGAAGCCTGTCTGCGTCTGCGTCGTGGCATTGTTACAAAGGTGTGGCGACCATCTTGAGGAGGGGGTTCTATTTATAAACTCTGGAGATATCATTCTGTGATGTCATCTATGATAACATCACTGTGACGTCACTGATGACATCGCTGTGATGTCATCTATGACATTCCATCTTGTGAATATTGCTTTTGTGATGTCATAAAGTTTCTGTGCTGTTGTCATCACACAATTGTGGACCTGAAGACATTATTTGGAGATATCATTCTGTGATGTCATGGACAGAAACTGTGACATTTTTCAGTAAAACTGACCAACATGAAGAACGGATTCATTCTCAGGAAAATCAATAATGGACTGAAATAATGTTTTCAGGTCCACAATTGTGTGATGACAACAGCACAGAAACTTCATGACATCACAAAAGCAATATTCACAAGATGGAATGTCATAGATGACATCACAGCGATGTCATCAGTGACGTCACAGTGATGTTATCATAGATGACATCACAGAATGATATCTCCAGAGTTTATAAATAGAACCCCCTCCTCAAGATGGTCGCCACACCTTTGTAACAATGCCACGACGCAGACGCAGACAGGCTTCTCGCCCCATCCGCAGACGCCGGAGAGTCCGTAGGGCCTCTGGTGTCCGCAGACGCAGGAGAGTCGCCCGACGCAGACGCTGATCGGCCTCACTTAGCATGTAGCAGTAGCATCCACAGATCCCTGATCAGGGGTTTGTGAGTCCGGGACTGCAGAGCTGCAGTTTCAGCTTCGGACATTCAGGCAGGTTTACTCTGTAAAGATTCCCTTTCTTTCCTTCAGCTGCTTTGATGTTTTAAATCATCAGGCTTTTTCTCTTAACGATTCCCTGTTATAGTTTGGTGGGATAGCAGCACACCCACTATGCGCCTGGTCATCACAAAGAGTGACGCCACACTTGTGCTGACAGAGGAAGTGTGCTTATGGAAGATGAGCCAGATGCAAACCAATGTTTTCTACCTGTGGACACGTAATCAGAATCAGAATTTATTGCCAAGTAGGTTTGAACTTACAAGGAATCTGACTTGGTGTCGTTGGTGCAGATGACATAGATATATATATACAGAATCTATATATATATATATACAGAATCTATATATATATATATATATATATATATATATATATATATATATACAGAATCTATATATATATATACAGAATCTAGAATCTAGATATATATACAGAATCTAGATATATATACAAACAGAGACTGTGCATTAATGTAACGCAGAAGGTCTGAAGCTGCTGCGTTACATTAATGTTCACTTGTATCAGTGACCTGTGTCCAGTGCTGACAACTTGGTCTGGTTTGGTCTGATTTGGTCTGGTTTGTCACCAGATTGAACTACTTCTCAGATCCCCTCAGTAACTTCCAGCAGCAATCTGCTGCTCCTAAAAAGAAAATGTTAAAATTTGGTCCAACTTTCAACACAACTGAAAAGGTTGGACCAGCCAAAACCTGCTCTGCAGTCATCGACCCACACAAACCCCTGATCAGGGATCTGTTGATGCTACTGCTACATGCTAAGTGAGGCCGATCAGCGTCTGCGTCGGGCGACTCTCCTGCGTCTGCGGACACCAGAGGCCCTACGGACTCTCCGGCGTCTGCGGATGGGGCGAGAAGCCTGTCTGCGTCTGCGTCGTGGCATTGTTACAAAGGTGTGGCGACCATCTTGAGCAGGGGGTTCTATTTATAAACTCTGGAGATATCATTCTGTGATGTCATGGTCAGAAACTGTGACATTTTTCAGTAAAACTGACCAACATGAAGAACGGATTCATTCTCAGGAAAATCAATAACGGACTGAAATAATGTTTTCAGTTCCACAATTGTGTGATGACAACAGCACAGAAACTTTATGACATCACAAAAGCAATATTCACAAGATGGAATGTCATAGATGACATCACAGTGATGTCATCAGTGACGTCACAGTGATGTTATCATAAATGACATCACAGAATGATATCTCCAGAGTTTATAAATAGAACCCCCTGCTCAAGATGGTCGCCACACCTTTGTAACAATGCCACGACGCAGACGCAGACAGGCTTCTCGCCCCATCCGCAGACGCCGGAGAGTCCGTAGGGCCTCTGGTGTCCGCAGACGCAGGAGAGTCGTCCGACGCAGACGCTGATCGGCCTCACTTAGCATGTAGCAGTAGCATCAACAGATCCCTGATCAGGGGTTTGTGTGGGTCGATGACTGGAGAGCAGGTTTCTGCAGGTCTAACCTTTTCAGTTATGTTGAAAGGACCAAATTTTAACATTCTCTTTTTATTCTTTTCTCACAATCATTCTGTAAACAGTTGCTTTTTTAAAACTCTTATTATAACCTGGTGGTTATAACCACTGAGACCACACTTTGTGCTCACACAGGACACATGCCTTTGAAAGTGAATGTAATGTGCAGTCGTATCAGGCACATGCACCAACTGTTGCCAACTTGGTTGATTTGCTGCCAGATTCGTCGACTTTTCAGCCCCCGTTGGCTCTTTTTTTTTCTTTTCTTTTTCAGAAAAGTGACTCAACAAATCTAACAACTACTGCCTGAGCTACTTCATAGAAAAGAGAGTTGCTCAGGTTGCTCCACTCTAATGTGTTGCTAGCTAATATAATAGTCATTTTAGTCATTTATTATTATTTAGTTAGTAGTAGTATTATTATTGTTGATTTATTGTTGTTAACTCAATCATTGTAAATATAAAAAAAAAAAAAGTTGAGCTACTCGACGAATTTGAATTTCCCCCATTGGGGGATAAATAAAGTATTTTTCTATTCTACTCTATTCTTTATAACCTCACAAAGCAAGTGACATCATTACACCTGATGTCATACATGAAATGGAATTTTGAAGAATCTCACTATGGGAGATGCCGTCCTTTGTCTCCTGCTGCCTGCCAGATAGTTTAAGCTGAATCTGTCACTCAGTGGGGTCACATGGCACTGAAAGGATCAGATAATTGGCGAAATTACAATCAGAATGAGTTGAACAAGGGTAATTCTCCTTGGATATATGGAGGTGAATGAATGGGATCAGAGGCACAAAGCGTGTCATACCCCGGTATGATAGGTGGTGCTGTACCCATTCCAACTATTGCTAATAGAGCCACTTCCTGTTGACCTGTTCACCACCAACAACAACAACAAACTCAGGCATTGGAGAAAGATGGAGAATGAAGAGCAAGATGAAGCTTGAAGGTTTCTACTAAACCGTAGTTTTCTACCATCATGGACATAACAACTTGTTGGCATCCAATTTCTTTGGTCATCAGCGACATCATATGATGACGACCATGCGGCAGCTTCCTCCACCTTTCTCCACCTTCCTCCACTGAATTATGCCGATATCACTGAAGCAGATAGAGATCCTGCCCTGTACAGCTCACACAGCTACATCCCACCATCATGGAGCAACCTTGGCACGTCCCTTTTCTAAGGAGAGCAGCTCAGGCAATAGTTGCTGGATTTGTTGCAAGTGGCTTTTTTTGAAAGATTGCTGCTGGAAGTTACTGAGGGGATCTGAGAAGTAGTTCAATCTGGTGACAAACCAGACCAAATCAGACCAAGTTGGCAGCACAAGTGTGGCGTCACTCTTTGTGATGACCAGGCGCATAGTGGGTGTGCTGCTATCCCACCAAACTATAACAGGGAATTGTTAAGAGAAAAAGCCTGATGATTTAAAACATCAAAGCAGCTGAAGGAAAGAAAGGGAATCTTTACAGAGTAAACCTGCCTGAATGTCCGAAGCTGAAACTGCAGCTCTGCAGTCCCGGACTCACAAACCCCTGATCAGGGATCTGTGGATGCTACTGCTACATGCTAAGTGAGGCCGATCAGCGTCTGCGTCGGGCAACTCTCCTGCGTCTGCGGACACCAGAGGCCCTACGGACTCTCCGGCGTCTGCGGACACCAGAGGCCCTACGGACTCTCCGGCGTCTGCGGATGGGGCGAGAAGCCTGTCTGCGTCTGCGTCGTGGCATTGTTACAAAGGTGTGGCGACCATCTTGAGGAGGGGGTTCTATTTATAAACTTTTTCTTTCTTTTCCAGAAAAGCAACTCTCAACAAATCTAACAACTACTGCCTGAGCTACTTCATAGTAGAGAGTTGCTCAGGTTGCTCCACTCTGCTGTGTTGCTGGCTAATATAATAGTCCGTTATGACCTCACAAAGCAAGTGACATCATTACACCTGATGTCATATATGATGTCATACATGAAATGGAATTTTGAAGAATCTCACTATGGGAGATGCCGTCCTTTGTCTCCTGCTGCCTGCCAGATAGTTTAAGCTGAATCTGTCACTCAGTGGGGTCACATGGCACTGAAAGGATCAGATAATTGGCTAAATTACAATCATCCATCCATCCATCCATCCATCCATTTTCTATACCGCTGAATCCGTCGGTCGGGTCGCGGGGGGGCTGGAGCCTATCCCAGCAGTCAGTGGGCGAGAGGCGGGGTACACCCTGGACAGGCCTAAATTACAATTAGAACTATAAAATTTCTGAAGAAATTTAGAAGGGGCCTGCCAAAGTGTGCGTATCGCTCAACCAATCTGAACTGTGCCTTTAAAGCGGCCAACTGTCCCTTTAAAGCGGCGAAATGTCCCTTTAAAGAGGCGAACTGTCCCTTTAAAGAGAAGAACTGTCCCTTTAAAGAGAAGAACTGTCCCTTTAAAGAGGCGAACTTTCCCTTTAAAGCGGCGAAATGTCCCTTTAAAGAGGCAAACTGTCCCTTTAAAGAGAAGAACTGTCCCTTTAAAGCAGCGAACTGGCCCTTTAAAGCTGCGAACTGTCCCTTTTAAAGAGGCGAACTGTCCCTTTAAAGCGGTTAATTGTGCTGTTGAAACTTCAAAGGACTGGCTGGGCCACTAATAGCCTTGTTTCTATGGTAATTAATCTCCCTCATTTAACTGACAGTTAAGCTGCCCCAGCTGCTGCTACACTAATTATATGAGACTCAGGCTTCTCAGAGCCAAAAAACCTCTACGAATAGATGCTTCCCATTCGGAAACCGTAAGAGCTACTGAAAATATTCTCGCAGAATGAGCGAGGGACGCCTTTGGACTTCAATAGTCCCGCGTTTCAGATCTGTAGCACATTCACAGTGAAAGCACGGATGAGAGAAAGAAGGGCTGCAGGAGCTGCTGAGATTCTGAGAATTGGATGAATTAAAATGGGGATTTGAGGTCTTTGAGCCCCGACATCACTTTGTCTGAGGGGCTCTGAGAGCAAACGGTCAGCCCTAGATGAAATATGAAAACATTTTATGAATCCCAACATGCGTGCCTATATTATGACAGTACATAATGGCATTGGAGCGATATTTGTAGGCGTGAGGGCGATTCGAAAATGAATCTGAGGTCAGAACTCTTGCTCTTCCCACACTCTAATGAAATGGCAGTTGTGCTCTAAAAATTCAAATTTTGTAGCCTAGCAAGCCAGACCCGTACAGCAAAAAGCTGTACATGGGTCTAGTGACGCTGGATAGCAGTGTGGGCGGGATAAACGGCTGTCTGTCAAGTTCAACGCCACGCAATAGGATGGCGCAACAACCAATCAGAGCGATGAAGAAGTTTTACGTAGTCAACGCGACGGAATTTACATTGTGGTTTGTAGTCTATGGCCTGAAAAGCTGATTTCTCTTAAGCTCTAAACTCTGTAAACTTTAGCAACATTTGAAACATTTTCAGGCGAGAAAGTAGTCGTTTAGATCCCCAAGGTGAGGAGAGATTTGTCAGCTCTGAGACGAAGATCGGCCCGCTGTCTTCGGTACATCATGCTCGCAATTGAAAATCTGACAAAATACCGGCTATTTACAATTTTGTTCCCACGAATTCGGCGCTGCTAAAGCTAGCCGCAGTGAGCAACGCACTTCCGGTTTTGCCGTTTTGACTACTCTCGTCCCGTTAACGGAATTTGACCGTTCAAATTCCTTACCGGAGAGTTTTGTCAGCTCTGAGACGAAGATCGGCCCGCTGTCTTCGGTACATCATGCTCGCAATTGAAAATCTGACAAAATACCGGCTATTTACAATTTTGTTCCCACGAATTCGGCGCTGCTAAAGCTAGCCGCAGTGAGCAACGCACTTCCGGTTTTGTCGTTTTGACTACTCTCGTCCCGTTAACGGAATTTGACCGTTCAAATTCCTTACCGGAGAGTTTTGTCAGCTCTGAGACGAAGATCGGCCCGCTGTCTTCGGTAGGCTACATCATGCTCGCAATTGACTGGGGATTGCTCTCAGATGTAAGTTTACTTCGTTTCCCTATAAAGCTAAAGAGAGCTAGCTAATGGAACTTTTTTTTTTTTTTTTTTTACCTCTCTCTGGAACTACACACTGAAACGTCGCACCTCTGTCGTCACTAGGTAGCCCGGCCTCCGACCCCGCTCCTCACGATTTGATTGGCTCGATCAAGTTTTGATTTGGAACGTTGCAAAACGACCACAAGTGACTAGACTAGCCCCGGAGCAAATTCCATTTGCGGCCGCTAGGGGCGTCTAGATTTCTAGGCTACAAATTTCGCAGATTTTGCCCAAAACTTTGGGTCGCTTGGAGGCATGCTGTGGGAAATCCGTAGCAGGTATCGACATGGCGTTTTCACTTCTGAACACAGCACGGACGTATCTACAAACTGACATTTGAATGGCATTTCTAGGTCAATGCATGATGACACAGTAACTGCTCAAAATTTAGGGTTTTTTATGATTTTTCCAGGTCATCCCCCTGTTTATTCCTAGGGGGGCTTTGGGGGGCTGTTTTTTGCTTATTACGTCGCCATGGTAACTCCAATCTTCAATAAAAGTAATAGCCCGCGAAAACTCATCGAGCCGGTCGTTTTGATATATATATTGTTGGGATTAATGTGGACGGAAGAATAAATATAGCCTATAAATAAATAAATAAAGAGACACGTTTTCAATGTTAAATCCCATAGACTTTTGCCAACGGAATAGTAATAGGTGCTGAGGTGTATGGACCCACAGACAAAATGGAGGAAACAGGCCTTATTTGAGTTCATTGAGTCCACAGCTCTATAAGTTCATTAAGTGCATAATGGTTGCGCGCGCCTCCGCGCTTCTCCGTGCAAGACACTGAGATACACTGAAAAATAAACCCCTTAATATGACCAAATAAGGTAGATTTGAGACATTCTTACAGTCAGACCATCTCTCTTGGCTTAACGCCTGGACAAGTGGCCTTGAAAAACCTTTAAAGAGTGAGGACTTTCTCTCCAAGAGCAGAAAGGATTTCATAGGGCTATTGGACACAGACTTTCTCCAGAAGATGCATCTTTCTGTAAATTGGACACGAACCTAACAACAGAAATAAAGATTTCTTTTGTTCGACTGAGTTCTTGTCAGCAGACTCCTTCATCACTCATTTTTTACACCAGTTCGGCGAATTCTCCTCTATCGAATTCACTTCAGTGCCTTGCCATGCAATGCTATGGCAGGCCCCAATTAGTTAAGAAAAGAGGCAAAGAAAACCCACCTCAAGACTGATCCATTCTACTTTTTAATTATTTATTTAGGATTTTTCCATCACAAAGCCTCAAGAACTCTTTAAAAATCCATCTGAGAGGTCTGAAGGCTTATTTATTGAAAAATAATTTTGTGCCCTGAAGTTTTTGTTTGTTCTCTTTTCTCTTCTTTCATCCTCGGAACAGAGATGATTGCTTTGATTGCTGTTGCCTCAGACTTGGAATTCGGTCTGATAAGCATCCATCACTTCATGCAGGGGCAAACTCAGACCGAGAGAGATACCCCACGTGTCCATCATCCTTTGTCCAAGTGCTGAGAATTTGAATTCTGACCTGAGGTTACCAAGCCATTGTGTTTGAAGACTCACAATAAAATGGCACCACAGTTCCACTATTATGAAAATGCCGTCCCAAAATTAAATGTGCATAATGGGAATGTGTGTGTGTGTGTGTGTGTGTGTGTTGGCTTGAGGGATCCAGGAACTGCCCTTCAGGCTGACTGCTCTCCATCTCCAGTCTGTTGCAGTAACCTCAGTCGTCTCACAAAATACTAACTCTCAACTCTGCAGCTTCCAAAAATCCCCTCCTCCAATCTGTTCCTCTTGTGTTTGTCCGTCACACGTGCTGTAATCATAGGCAGTCCCTGCACAGTGCCACCTGACCACGACGGAAGTCCCTGCAGGGGCAAAGACGTCTGTATTTAGGGGAGTGTCCTGCGCAGCTGAAGAGCAAAGGTTCCCGCTGAAGGCCGCACTCCCGTCGCACTACAGAGAAGGCTGGAAGGATGTGGTTGATCTCAGAGTCTACCACCTCGCACTGCACCTTTAACCTGAGGGGGTCAAACAGAGCAGCGGACCTGAATACATCACTCAGAGGATAATAACTGCTCTCATAGGCCTCATCACAAGGAAAATTATGGTTATTTTTATTTGAGACAAGAAAAAGATAAGTGGAACTAGCGTGACCTAAAACTAAACGAAAAGTAAAAAAAAAGAAGAGATTTCACACTTTCATCTTGCTACTGATGCTAATTTCAAAGAGAACAAAGGAAATGGAGGAATTAAGAGAAGGGAGAAGTGACAAGGAAGCTAGTAAAGCATCAAGGCAGATAAGAAATGTGAGGATGTAAAAAGAAAAAAGACCTGAGCTATAAAGACTGGCAACAAAACAGAAAAAGGGGGATTGGCACTGAAAAAAAAAAGGAAAAATGAACACAAAAGACATTTGGGGAGGGGGGCGGCGGGCTTTCAGTTTCAGAGTTCGAGAAAAGTACATGTCTGAATCTGACGTGTCTGGTCGAAGTCTTACATGTCCCAAGAATGTGTCCATCAAGTGTCAAATCAAAATTATAGCATAGATAATTCAGGCTGTCAATACTGTTACAGTAGCCCTGTTTCTCAGGCTGGTTAATACAGGCTGTGGCAAGCTTTAGCTTAGAGGGTAACTTCTGCTGACCACTCCCCTTTCAGGACGAGTTCAGTGATTGACGGAGAAGAGCAGTCAACAGCTGACCCGGCATACATTCTATTACTTCTAGCTTTCTGAATGATCAAGTCTCAGGTACATACAGTCAAAGTCACACCACAGTCCTTGTTTTTAACTAATTTAACTAATAAAAATCAGGACATTGTTGATGCAGAGACACGGATATTAAAAATTCTAACTTCTAAGTCAAGGGCCCTTATACAACAAGAAGACAATGAGCCACAGACATGTACAAAGGCCTGTCACTCTTGTCTTTTCGGCCGTGCAACACACTGTCAGACCGCTATTTTCAGCCAATTCAACATTGAGTCTGTCAGTGAGCGAAATCAATCTGTTTGGCAAATTGTGCAATCTCTTGAAGTTAATAGAAATCATAAAACATTACAAACCATAATATTCATTCAGCAAATAATTTTATCCAAAGTGACTTCAATAATGAAGAACACTATTATCATAACAATAACATTATTATCTTGCCAAACGACACCGCCTACAAACGTCGACAAGAGCAATTTGGAACGAACCAGGAACCTTTAGATTGAAGCATGGCCACTCTATCTTCTGAGCTACAATATTTCCTTTAAAGGTCTATTATTCTTAAGATATGCACAGCCTTTGAAGTAAACAAAGGTCCTGCATACGTGGTCAGTATCAATTTCTGTAGTCATTATCTGGAATTACACTGTAGCATCTGTTAAATTAAAAAAGATGCATATTCCTGATGTAAATTGTGAGTTGTTTTGGTGAGGAAAGGTTGCTTGTTAAGACTAAAAGCTTCATTAAAACTCGACTTGAACTGCTTTACGTTACTTCTGTTTCACCTACCCGCGCAGAGCCTCCTTGTTGTTGATGAAGCGGAAGTGAGCAGGCTCACAGACGAAACCCGCTAACTGGCAGGCCTCAACACAAGACTGGCCTTCTTGAGACACGAACAGCCTGAGGGAGCTGAGTGGGGGCCAGACAGCTGGAGCCGTCATGTTGGATGCCCAGGCGAGGGCTGTGGAGTTGGGCAGGGGCACAAAAAGAGGTCCTCTGATCCTGCTGCCACTAGCAGATACGAGTCTGGAGAGGTTGCCGGGAATGAAAGGAGGCTCTGGTGCACAGAAGTCCTGGAGAAAGTTGTGATAAATTTAGTTTGTGCACTGTTACTGTTGTGGAACTGTACAGCTCTAGAAGAATAGCCAACAAAAAGTGTGCAATTTGCAGGGTAAGCTAAGTGCTTAAAAAGTTGATTGCTTGCCTAATGTATTCTGAATTGCTACATCATAATCATGGCCACTGGCTAAATCCAGTAATGTAACACTTACTTTCACTAAATGTTTAGCTACATTCTAAATCTAGATGGCATTTCCTTGCCTTCTAGCACTACTGTGAGGAACCTTGGAGTTATTTTGGATGAGGTTATGTCCTTTGATTTACAAACAGGTTTCCAGGACTGCCTTCTTTCACCTTCCTAATATTGCCGAAATCAGGAACATCTTGTCTCAGAGTGATGCAGAAAAACTAGTCCATGCATTTGTTACTTCAAGATTGGACTACTGTAATTCTTAATTATTGGGCTGTCCCACATATTCTCTGAAAAACCTTCAGCTGATCCAAAATGCTGCAGCCAGAGTTCTGATGAGAACTAACAGCAGAGATCATATTTCTCCAGTTTTAGCTTCTCTTCATCGGCTCCCTGTTAAATTCAGAATAGAATTTAAGATTCTTCTCCTTACATATAAAGCTCTTAATGACGAGCTCCATCATATCTTAAAAATCTCATTATTAGATATTTTCCCAACAGAGCACTTCGCTGTCAGTCTGCAGGTTTACTAGAGTTTCTAAAAGTAGAATGGGAGGCAGAGCCTTCAGTTATCAGGCCCCTCTCTGTGGAACCAGCTGCCAGTAAACGTCTGGAGAGCAGACACCCTCTCTACCTTTAAGATTTGGCTTAAAGGTTTCCTTTTTGATAAAGCTTATAGTTAGGGATGGCTCAGGTGACAGAAACATCCCATAGTCATGATGCTATAGGCCTAGACTGCTGGGGGAACTCCCATGATGCACCTTTCCTTATTCTGCTCTCTTTAATGTTACTGACAGTCACTAAATAATGAGCCTGAATGTATTCAAAGCTTGTGATTTTGTTAAGCACAGCAACAGTTACACATGTAAAATAGAAGCGAATAGACTTGTAGAAAAATACAATCACACTGTAGGGTAAAGGCAGACAAGATATTTCAGACTGATGCAGGTTCTACAGGTATTCAATTTCCACATTATGAATGTCATAAACATACTACACACAAATATAGTAGCAGAAACAGGCCGTAAAAGTACATGTGCAATCTGTTGAAACATGCTTGCATAAATGTAGCAAAGAAAAATGTAGTTGTGGCTAAGAACTTGAAGGGATTGTTACAGTTGTAGTGAAATGCAGACCTCACCTGGTTCTGTATGTAGGCGTGTACTCTCTCCAGCATCCCCTCGCAAGTGTACTCATAAGGCAGGTAAGGCTCAACCTGAAATCCCACACAAATACACACAAGCACAGACATCACCCCATTATTTTTCTGACACTTTGCATATATTTAAGTGTACTTTTTGTTTTACTTTTGATTCATTGTTCAGATAAGCTGCAATAAATTGCCTCCCTCCCTGTTAATTCCAGCAGATAAATGCTTCTATTGTCAGGTTTCTGTCAGGTCTAATCACAGTGTGTCATGGCTTGGAAATTCATTAGGCTTTATTTGCATACCAATAGATAATTTCATGCTGTGATGTACCAATTTTATAACTAAAGCACATTTTTGATTGGCCTAATTAGCTGTGAGCTGGAAAGACTATGTATCTTTTGTGTTTTTCACAAATACCAACATGTTCAATACACCCTGACAGACTGACACAAAGCTGGATGAATATGAAATGGCTGGAACCGCAATGTTTAAATTGCTAAAAATTAAATTAGCCGCTTTAATAAATGGCTGACATTCAATAACAGCTATATTGTGGATGGATGGAAACACTTCTCTGCACAGTTAGAAGAGAAAATTGTGTTAGCTTTTAACCTATCGGACCCATTTTCACATGTTTGGGTCTAAATCTTTGAAGTCTTTTTGGAAACATTAAAAGACCATTAGCTGCCTGAAATGAACATTTTGTGAATTCTATTTGTGATCCTCAGTCAGGAATCCATTGCATATTCTTTTGCATATTTGCTTTTTCTTCCGGTTTTAATGGTGTGACACAAAATGTCCGACTATTAGCCCCATTATTGACCTCACAATGGCCTACAGGCTTCTCTACTGTTGCATTTTACTGCTGAATTTCCAAACAGACATCAAAACGGTCAAACAGATGACGATGAACACTCAAAGGAATAAGCCAGCCAGCATGTTGTCCAATATATACAGTTAGCAAAATAGCACGCCTGGCGGCTTATTTATGTGTTTAGCTTCAGTCACATATCAATCTGATTCTTTGATGTGGAAATTCTTTGAAAACTAAAGCTGTTTTGCTGGTGCCTGTTTAAGTTTTTTCGCTTAGCATAGAGTATGCTATGACCCTGGTATGGCCAGACCCTGGATTAAAAAGAGAGCATGCTTTCTTTAACAGCAGTGACTGCACTTTAGAGGGATAGAGGAGGCTTGTTTTTACACCTTAATACAAAAGATCCGTTAATGATACGTGACTCACTAAATTGCATTTTTACACCTGAAATCAAAGCAGTCCAATGTTCAACCATGTGTGAAATCAGACTTTACTCATTTCAAGTGAAAACCAGTCAGAAGCAAGCATGCAGGGATGATGCAATTTAAAAAGTTACACACACTGCAAATCTGATCAAAGCCTTATGTTAATCTACTCTGTAAACTGAAGCAGAAAGTAAACACTTGGAAAACAGGGGCACGCAAGCTCTCAGCAGAAGCAATCTATGTATGCAAATCTTCTTTATATCCCTTTCCTTGATTAACTTTACTTAACCAGGCAAGCTGACTTAGACCGAGCTCTTGATTGAGGCATTTGAAATACTCTTGTCTTGGGTGGATTTTGAAAAAGGTGCTCCTGGGGCACAGAGGTACAAAGGCCCATGTGAGTCTTGCTGAGAACTAAGACACAGATTGAAATACAAAATATATACCAAACAGACAGGAAGATGTGATTTGTGGTTATTTTGAGAGTCCAACTGTGCACCTTGCAGATGTTTTGTGTCGATTCTTGTCATTTTGTGGTCATTGTGCATTACATCTAAATAATGCAGTGACAATTAGCAGTATTACTAATCTATTACAAGTCATTTTTTGTTATATCGTGATGACTTTTTAAATACTACTTTGTGTCTTAATTTCATAGTTTTAAACATCTCTGTGCTTGTTGTGTGGCTCAGTTTTGGTGCTTTTGCATCTCTGCATCTTAATGCGTCATGTAGCATGAGGTAAAAAAATTTAAATGTGGATCCTGGTTTTGGTACTAAGCTATTGATGGGGTAAACAGGTCAAGTAAGACGTTTTTCATGGTCTTATGTTGACCATATTGTGTTTCGTATTGTTAATATGATTGTTTTCTCTTACACTTTGACTGTTTTGCATAACTTTTAAGTCATTTTATGTATCTTTGTAGCTATTTTACATTTGTCTTGGGTAATTTGACATTACTTCAGTGCCTGTGTGGTAACTTACATGTGAACTTTGTGTTTGTTGGTTTTGTCTATGAATGAGACTGACTTCTTTTGGTCCCTGGGGTTCCAGTAAACCCCCTTAGTACAGAGACTGCTAATACAGTAACACTGTACTGCTACATGTGCAAAAGATTGACCTCAGTGATAAGAGTGGTCGGTTTGAAATGTGTCACAGTGAGATTTTAAGCAAATGAAAAGTGTGAATTTTACAAATAACATATGAAACACAGAATAAAAATCTGATTAGGGTAAGTTTATACACTATTAATATTATTTAAAATTAATCTTATTATATTATATTATACTGAATTACATATGGTCTCCCCTCAAATAAAACCCACATTCAAAATCACAATTGTAAGTGCAGGTACCTGAGAAGCTATTTGAGTTTTTGTGGGGGTTATGTAAATAACCACAGCTCCAAGTTACTCTCACTGAGGTTTACCATACCATCTAGACTCTTGAATTTTTCGGGACAATGGTATAATGAACCATAATGTGGCACTGCACCACTTAAAAAGGCACATCTAATTAATGAGAGACAGACAGAAAGAAAAAGAAAGAGATGGAGAAAGGATTTATTGGAACATGAGGCATTGTCAGCCAGCCAGAGATTGCTTTGTTCTGAATGACTGAGCATGAACCTCTATCACGCACATTGTGTGCACGCCTGTTGTATGTTGGTGTGTGTCTTGATGTTAATGGCTGTAATGTGCCGGTAAGGCCCTATGTGCTGATAGGCTTGTATCTCAGCTGTGTTTGTGTGTGAGAGTACTATCTTAATCTTTGTGTGTGTGTTTGTGTTCGCCGAGGCATTGTGCCGCCAGTGAAGGGTGAAGTGGTCCATCAGCTCTTTCTCAGAGGCGATCGAGGCAGTGCAGTCAGCCAGTGCTGCTAAACTAAAAGCTTTTCTGACAACACTGACAACACGAAGCATTCACACACACACAAACAGCCAACACTATAAATTTAGTCTAATCTCCGTAGACACGTTCTCTAATCTGTTGAATAAACAATCTATTATATACTGTTTAAAAGGGTCATGCAGGCAGCTTTCTTCTGATCACTTCCTTTCTTTGAAGTTGGGACTGATGTTTTATTAAATTATTAATGTTACTGGGGTTTATTATCATATATTCAAAGAATATAGAAAAGCTAAATATGACTTTGTTGAAATTGGGTAACAATACAAATACAGTGGGCGTGATTTCCTAAGCTGTGAATATTTTTGTTATCAAATAACCAAGAATATACAATACATTCGATACATTAAAGATATTCTGATAGTCTTATTCAGTTACTGTTTGTAATGACAAACTCGACGAGAGTAATCCACTTCTTCATATGTCAAAGTGTCCATGTCATGAACTTTTTTGCACCACAATTTTGTTCTCTGCATGGATGACATTTTTAACGTTTTTTAAAATTGATTTAGCTCTTGAATAGAATGTTTGCACTCTAGTTATTTATGCTCTGTCTCATTTGTTTGTGTTTATAATGTAAATGCATTATCATTATTATTAACTCTTTCGGTGCCATTGACATTGAATTTAAAAAAACCCGTTGACTGCCAAAGACGTCTATAGACGTCAATTGCGTTTGTTAACGGAGCGGGCTGGGGGACAATCTAGCGGAGTTCGTCACTAAATCTTAGGCTTGTAAACACTAAACAGAGAATATACTGGCAAAATTACCCGCAAGGTGGCAGCAGTGCCACTATGCACACAAAAAAAAAGCTTGTTTTCTCCATTTTTTTGGTCAAACAGCTGTTTTTGGTGAAACCAACCTATGTTCTACTGTCTATTATTAAAGGACTGAAAATGGTAGAAACAAACTTTTTTTTCCTGATCAAAGAAGAGAGTCTACTCTTTCTTTTGGTAATTTCGGTGTGTACATAGTCATAAGACACACTTTTCTGTGGGTCTTGGAAAATCAGTCAAAATACTGTAAAACACTTGGCAGTATGGGTCTCTCTGCACTGAAAATGGCTGGCAGCCAATGAGTTAAAACGTCATATTTTAATGGGAACAGACAGCTTTTGCAAGCTTTTGTGTGGAATTGTCCCAGACTGTTTGTTTTTGTTTGGTTGTTAAAATGCGCCCCCCCGCCCCATTTTTCTCCTCTCCTCTGTGTGCTTTCCAGAAAGACTTAATTAATGAATTAGCATCCTCTCATTCTAATTTATTATGTTTTGGACTCTGTAATATCCGTCTGCTATCTGTATGCTGAACCACCCCCCCCAAAAAAAACACAGAGAAACTCCACTGTGGTAAAGCTATGGGTTGTGTAATAGTTTATAAACCCTTAATAAAGTTCATCGCAACAACACTGGGCCCAGCAGTTTACACTTTACAGTAATGACAATGATTAGTTTCACACAAAACAATTACTTTTGTTAGTCACTCAGAGCAAAAAAAAAAGAAGTAATTTATCATTATCAACTGTACAAAAAAGATCTCATAATATAATATGGAATATGATAGACATATATGGTACATGTAAAACTGGGGACACTGAAATTGAAGATAATGCAGTCATGCTCAGACTTCTTTTTAAGGTTTCTATGTCCCACATCTAAAATTGTATTCATATACTGTTTTATATTAGCCCTCTGTAGTTTTTCTGAAAGTGTATGTGTGAGTACCTTGGTCCTCATGATTTCTTTGATAGCAGAATCAAACTCAAGTGAGTTGTTGTAGTCCACTGTCATGACATGTGGTCTGCCTATGTATTGTTCTGCATATGGGTGCTGGGAGAAAACCTACAGAAAATACAGACGAAGCCAAACTAAAATTACAAAAAACTTTAAGTCAGCTTATGGTGAACTTATCACTACAGTGATGTAGGTGCTGTGAGTGATGTATGAGTAAATTTGTCTGTGAAATGCATGAAATCAATACTCATTTATATGCTGTAACGTTAAATTAGCTGGACCGGGGCCATTGAATACCAGCCTCTTTTCAGTTCCTCACAGTATAATCCACATCTCATGTTTGAGGAAGTTTCTTCTGCTGGTAGTTAGATTTATTTGACAGCATGGCTAAACTGTTTTCCTCAAACAATATCAAACAATATTTACTTACCTCTCGAGAGGTGGGCTTGCCCCTGAAAAACTCATGATTCAGTGAGCTATGTGGTGGCTGGAACTTAGGCTGCAAGAAAATGCAACCATTGGCTATTGCTTCAAGTGGGGCAGGGCCTTCATAGGGGAACCCGAAACCAATGAAGAGCTGGAGAAAAAGGCGAAAAAAAAAGTTGAAATATTCTTTTGTAATTATGATGCACATTTTCACATTTCAATACCAATTCCAATAGTATGTTTTCTATGTATGCCAAAAGTTACTGAATGAATTCAACAGTTCAGTCTACAGAAGAGTCTGTGTTACCACGAATGAGATAATTCAATAGATCAGGTATGTATGTATGTATGTATGTATGTATGTATGTATGTATGTATGTATGCATGTATGTATGCATGTATGTATGCATGTATGTATGTATGTATGTGTACATGTATGTGTGCATGTATGTATGTATGTATGTATTTATGTATGTTTGTATGCATACATGCATGTATGTATGTATGTATGTATGTATGTATGTATGTATGTATGTATGTATGTATGTATGTATGTATTTATGTATGTTTGTATGCATGTATGCATGTATGTATGTATGTATATATGTATGTTTGTATGCATGCATGTATGCATGCAGAATGCATGTATGTATATATGTATGCATGTATGTATATATGTTATGTTCTCAGTCTCTTGCCTTGGCCTTGCGGAGCAGTTGCTGTAGCTCATGCTGGGGCAGCAGGCCATGGTTTTTCACAAAGGCTGGGACCTCTGGAGGTCTCTGGGTCTCATAGTACACCGTGCCATGAACCTCCATATACCTGTGGAGAATCTCCAGGAAACTCTCTTTGCCCTGCTGAAAGGCAAGTGATCAAAGAGGGGTTAGAAAGATCCAAGGTGAGAAATAAGGCAGAAAGAAATATCAAAAGGAAAACCATTGAGATTTCTTTTGTATTCAGGTACACAGAGCAGAATCTGTTCTTTTTTTTTGTAGGACACCAACTACAGGCGCTCCATTTCAGCTGCGGAGCGCCTGTCCATCTGTCTCAACGTCACTGTTGTCCAGAATCTCAACGCTGATAGGCTGTCTGGCGCAAGTTCAAATATTCGCCAAAGTTGGATTAACTTTGGCGAATATTTGAACTTGCGCGGAGTCGCATCTTTTCACTCGCGCGGCGGCATGCGCCTCATCGCGCTGCCGGCTCGAATCCGTGTCTATTCGCGTCTTTGCATTGACTTTGTATGTAATCACGTCGCGCGAACGATTCTGGTGTGAACGCACCGTTAGGGTAACTGGCTTGTATCTGTGGGACTCCCGGCTTATTCTAATTTGTACTAAGAGGTGTGCTTGTTCTTTAGGATACACACTAGATATACACGAGATACACACTCTAAGATGGAGAATCAAGTTAAGAAGTTTTATAATGCTTTATATATATTTTATATGCGTTTTATAATAATAAACTTCTATGTCTCTGTCAGTGTGGTCACACTGGGGTTCGTGTTGGGGTTGAAGTGTGAGAATGCATTACTTGCAATGATGGAAAATAACTGATATTATCGACGCTCTTAAATCGACACACATTTGCGTTTGATGTTACTTCTTACATCCAATTTAACACATCTCTGATGAAATGATTTTACTTACTCTCCTACATCAGTTTAGTATCTTTAGTAACTTTCAGTATTTTTAGAAGTTTGATACAAGGACAATTAACCTAATTAAGTCCGTGTTTTGGATCCTTCTATTTGGCTTTCGATTTCATACAAAATGAAGTAAGAATACAAAGCACTTGAGGTAACAAGACCTTGAAAAAGGATTTTTCATTCTTGACTCCTGAAATTGCAATGATAAGAGTGACAGACAGCTGTTATTTTAATAATTTAACTGTGCTTTTCAACTAATACATATGCTCCCAGCAGAGCTGGGATACAATATTATTGTATTGGTCCTAAATTCTAAGAAAAGCTAACTCAGAGAAAATACATTTTTTGCTGCCTGAAACACATTAAAAGACACTGAACTTTGCACAAAATTATGGAGTTGGACTGTTTTCGTTTGATTTTCTGTTCAGGAATTTTAAGGTAAGTCTGTAAGGGTTCCGTGACTGGGTGGAGGGTTTAATGCAAGCAAAACTGGCCTTGCTCCTTTCCTTAAGCTGACTGCTCAAAATGCCGAGCGATATTCAGTTGATGAAGAACTCGATACATATTGTGAATAGCAAAGCTGAAACACTGCACCACAGATGTTGGAGCAGATACATGCCAACTCAGACAACCAGATTTATTATTAATAGAGTGAAAGTGGACTGAAGGGTCAAGTTAGTCACTGTCCACACATACATACTCACAAACAGACTGTGGATTAATTTGTGACGAGCTAGAAGACGGCTACATATGTACTAATAGAAAATAGAAAAATACTTTATTCATCGCCCAGTGGTGGAAATTCAAAACTTTCATATAACAAAGTTATAATAAGTGAAAATAATTTGTGGACACTCAGTGTCAGTGTATTTTGTACAGAGCTAATGTGGGAGAGAGGTGAGGACCACCACCAACACCTGCCTAATTTTTCACCTGGCAGTTTTTTAAACTTTTAATGAATACAGCTGGGATTGACAGATGTGTCACTGGCATAATTCATCATAGCTGGACCGACTCTCTCCTCTCCAACGTCCTTGCAGCAGGTCATGCCCACCTTTTGCACTTGAGTAGCATAATTTAACAATGTCGATAACTAAGTCCACAGCTAAAAAAAGGCCAAACTATTCAAAAACCTAAGAGTTTCTTGAGCTGGTCAGAGATCTGTCATTTATGGTCTTCAGTGGATAAACCTCCAGCATCTCACAGTAGAAAATACTGCTCATTTTCATATGATCTTAAAATCTACTTTAATATACTTGGTGATTGTTTTAATTGTCCATGTTTGGCTGGGTGGTTAATGATACATTTTTCTTTGATGTGATACATTCAGAATTAAATTTTTTTTTATTTGCTCTGACTTTAAGTATAAGACTTGAATCCTTCATCCACCTCTGCTCACTCACTGCTGTGGATAAATCACTGCTTATTTTCCCAAAAGAATATAAGCATTACATTCTGTGGCCGAGAGAGCCAGAGTGCCAAACTTTTAAAGCCAAGGTTTAGCATAATGCCTACAAGTATAAAAACCAACAACAGTGAGTTCACAACCATAACTTAATCATGTGAATGGAGTGTAACCCTGACAGTAGTATTGACCGGCTTGTTAGTGTTAAGCAGCTTACTGTATCCCTCTGTTGTAGTGTGCCCCCCTCTGCGGATCAGTAACTGGACGCGGTAGTGATCAATAGTATCCTCTATGAGGATTTTCCCAGCCAATTAGGAAATTAGCTCAAGCGCTAAGTGCAGCAAACAACACCAATGAATTAACAGGAGAAACACAGGAGTATGGAAATGCAGAATTTGTGAACTGAGCTTTCAACTCTGTTGATATGCGATGAAATAGGACTGGTAATGAATATGTTTTTCTAAACAGGTTTTTGTCCCTTAGGCCATTTCTTGTTATGCAGGTTTAGGACAACGTTTGCTTGGCATTGAGATGCTGATTTCTGTGTATGCAGGATGTCAGAAGCATGTAAAAAAAAAAAACATGATTGCTCAGCATACCCGAAGATTGTTAATCTTTCTTTTATTGCACTGTGCAAGTATTTAGCTGAGAGTGTTGCAGAGAAAATCAAACATTTTGGTTGTTTTTGCTTATCCGTGCTTATGTATTTTCTCATATTTTAAAACAATGTTTTCTCTTTTGATTTTACAAGCGACAGACAACAGAATTAAGGAGGAATCATGTAATGGTTCCTGTGGTTGCAGGAATTTATGTATTCCTAATTCAAATCAATTCAAGTTTTATTAGTGGAGGGCAATTAAATAGCTGCAGCATAAATTAATATCAAAGATTTGAAAACCCTGTTTGAAAATACTGCACAGTGTGTTGCCGTAGCTGTGAATGGGTGTTTTCTTTCTTTTTTCCTTTTTTTTGTCAATGTAATCACACCCAACACGAGGAAACAGATTTTCTTTTGTAACAACACAGACATCCAACAACACACAGCTGCCTGCCTGCAACTCCCTTGGTTTTCTCTCAGGTAAGAGGATGAAAAGATCACCGTTACTATGTAAGTGAAACTCCAGAAGTGATTGCTTTCGCTGCAGGATGTTGCCTGCTTTTGACAGTGGAGTCTCATGAATCATTTGTTGGTGCCTCAACTGAGGATGGCAGTTACACCCATGTGGCACGAAGCCCAACCGCTTATGTACAGACTGTGGGATAGACAACAGAAATATTTTGTGAAAGAAACAACTCTTACCTGAATCTTATGAGGATCCAGCCAGCAGAAAGAAACAAAGAGAGCATAAATACAATTCAGATAGTACTGTAGCTAAACAACATTTCAACAATGGGCGATCAGAAAACAAAGAGGAGACTAAAATGACACAAACTACTTTCTTTGCCTTTTTAAAACAAGCGTTTGCAGATTAGAGAACTATCACGACTCCTTTCACAGCCAACAAATATGATGGTATCAAGTGAATGGTGTTGGCTGACAGTGGTAAGTAAACAACATCTTCATAAGTATTTTAAGAAAAGAAGCACTACCTTCTGCTTCTACTTTTTTCAGATAAACAAGTGAGCAGTTTCTTAAAGGAAAAATATAAGAGCTACAAGAAGCTTTAACAGCACAAACAGCAGATTGTCACGGTCTTCTTCTCTTAACACTACAGTGTATGAATGGTAGAAATTATATTAATCTTATTTTCTTAAATTTTCAATGTAGAGACATAACATTTCCATCAAAAGTATTTTGAAAACGTTTTCGTCATTTTAAGATGCTGGGATTCTTATCCATTATACAACACCACCAGGGGGGACAAATGATCTGATTCTGCTTGTGTCCCAAAATACTCATTCACAGTCATAAATTATCTCGAGTACAAGAAGGAAACCTTAAACAGAGGGCTAGACCGACAGTCTGAACGTCTCAATTTTGCATGGAGGAAATTGACGGATTAAAGATAACAAATAAATAAAGCATCCTCACCTTAATTTTAGCATTTAAAGCATTTACACTGTATCAGATGTTTGTTTATTTGTATGGATGGAGGTTTATCATTGTGCAATATGTACATATGTACATGTACAATGCTGCCTACATCCAGAAAATGTGTTTGTGGCGCTATTTCAAGTGCAAAAGGATTGATTTTTCTGCATGGAAACATTCAAGAGCTGCACCTGAGATTTACTGTGACATTTCTCAGTATTTGGTTACACAACTACAGTGTAAAGAGGCCCTGCCAAAGAACGAAATACAGTAAATGTAGCTTCAACTAAAAGTATTAGTTTGTTTTTACTGTACCTTCCACATGCTGGCTTCTTTCCCATATACTACAGCCATGTTGTTGACTTTGTTCTGCTGGATGCTCCTCTTCTCTGTCTCGTTTAACTCCTCCGAAACAAAGCCTATGAATGAGTTGTCTGGTGTGTGGGCTGAGTGTGTATGAGTGCATATGCGGGTGTGTCGTAAGTATGTGTAGGATGGTGGTAAGTAGAGTGAAAACAATCCACAAAGGGAGAGAAAGGAGGAAAAAAAGTTTTACTGCAAATGAGAGGATGAGAAGAAAGATGGAAAAAAAGCACAGTATTCCTGTGTACCTCAGCTCCGTGGCTCAGTGAGCGTGATTATTGCCCCTCTAAGTATTATAAATACTGATTGTCACAAAGCCAGCTGCTGTTGGCTGTGTAAGTCTCAGATGGCCAATACAGGGATTGATGTATTGAAATCGTTTTTTAAGTCTTTCCTGAGCACAAGGAATTTCACTTGATCAAAACCTTGTGCTTGAGCTGTCCCCAAGCTATCGATTCTTGTAGTCTTTTCTTCAAAACCAGGTAGCTTTTACATCCTCACAGTTACAGCCAAATCGTATTTTTCGTAATGTACATTCTCACGTTTTGAAGAACTGTAATCAGTGACCACCCTGCCGCTCTATCACAAATATGAAGTTTGAGCCACACATTACACACGCTTTGGACTGTGCGAAACGTGGGTGACAACAGTAGGCTACATGTTGTCGAAGTAATGCTCCTGCTGCTGAGTGCCAACTGTACAATGCTGCTGAGAGTTGAATGTGAAAGCAGAAAAGAATAAAGCATTTGACGTCTCAGTCAGGATTTGAGGAGACAGACAGCTACGAGGGCAGATCAGACATACTGTGTACCACATGACAGAGGGAGTAACAGAGGAGAGAAAGCTCAGGTGCAGCTTGAAGGGATGCTGTGATGTCGCTGAAAATAGCTGCATTAAACACATTGCTCCAAATTAATGTGAACAAGCAGTGAGACCTGTCAAGGAAAGTGAAAAAGCGGCTTGGAGTCATTTTAGCATATTTAGAATGACTGTCAAACGACGACAGCTCCGTGTGTGAATGTGCGTGCGTGTCTGTAGGTTTTGAGGGTAAAAAAACAAAAAAAAAATCTTGATCTGATCAAGTGTTCTGTATACAGTGCTGAAGCCAAAGTAATGCATTCTGCCATGAACAATTATGCTGACAGCATGTCTAAAGCATAAACCACAATGAATGAAACTGAAGGGTGCGAGTTCGCTCTTACGGAACATGGTCATGTACTGCCTGGGGTTGAGGTTCCAGTAGCCCCAGTTGGTCCGGTAGCCGTGCAGCGTTGCATACTCCTCATGATTGTAAGCTGGTTCAGTCCCAAATGTGTCAATCACTCTGATATGACATCTGTAAATGACAGCACAACACAACACTGTGAGTGATGAGTTCATGTAATACAATCATTGTAAATATTTATCATTTTTTTGAGCTACTTGACTAATTTGAACTCCCCCCATTGGGGGATGAATAAAGTGTTTTTCTATTTCTATTTCTATTTCTATTCTATGTGCAGTCATGAATTAATAGATATATAAATACAATGTTATTCGGAGGGTTTCTAAATACAGTCTAGTCCAGAAGTCTTGAGCCACCCCTAATTTCTTTCTATACTGCCAGGAAAATGGTTAATAAGTGCATCCATTTAATGAGACGTGCAGACATGAATTGAAAAACAGTATATGAGGCAAAAAAAGAGTTTGTATAATTTGAAAAAGCTTGAATGACAAGTTTTCCTACAATTTTTTTAAGTAGTGTTCAGGAAGAGCTCTCCAGGATCCTTTAAAGCTGCAGTCTGCAACTCTTTTTCAAGCATAATGCCTGGAACTGTCCGGGGATTCTGAAAGTAGTACATTAAATACCCCAATACATTAAAAAAAAAGAGTTCTCTAGGTCCCCTATATGTCCCGCTAGGTCCCTCCAGCCAGCAGGTTTGTTTACAAAATTGCAGACCGGACCGGTAAAAGGTAACCAATCAGGTTACGAGCTGGGCTCTGCTGCCTGTCAATCACCGATTGTGCACGCGCGATACAAGGTAGGCTCGTCCCCACGCTTATTTATCTAGACTATTGAACTTCATTACGGGCTAGTCTACTTACTGTGTCTTCCATGATCGCAAATGACAGGTGAGTTGATGAATGAGGAGTCGTGTAAGCGCGTCTGGCGTGCACGTAGACGTGCACGAGTTCTCATGTGTTTTGATGGGGCGGGACAGGAAGTTGAATAACTTTTTATTTTTTGGTTAAAAAATAAGCATTTCTTGCATTTTGCGACTACGGAGGTCACCGTTTTCAACTTCAAGCGTTCTGATAGATCATGTAAACTCTTAAAATGCCAAAAATTAGGACTTTACGTATGACAACAACAAATCCTGCAGACTGCAGCTTTAAGGACATTCCAAAGCGCTTTTTTAGATGTTGGCTTTCTTTTGTTCTGTTCTCTGTCAAGATGATACCACTGCTTCTATAATGTTGAGGTCGTGGGTCTGGGGAGACCAACCTATGACTATGAAGTGTTCCATTGTGTGATTTTCTATCAAGGTCGGATTTTACTACATTTTCAGTGTGCTTGGGATCGTTACCATGTTGAAAAAAAATGAAGGTGTTGCAAATGAGAGGCTTTTAATTTAACAAGAAAATCAATAATCCCGACCGGGAAGGAATTCTGACCATTACCCTTCGCTCCTGAGGGGTCTTTAAGATGCTGTCCTGCTGAAAGACCCAAGGCCTCTATTAAAAAACCTAGTTTTCGCTCATCAGCAAACACTTTACAGTTTAAAATGCCCTAATAGTCTTTAGATTTCACTATTTCTTTCATAGATTCAGTGCTTGTAGTGCCAGAGGCAGCAAATCAGCTGCACACAAAAACCTCCCGTAGGTTTCATTATAACTTCATCCTGTCGAGTTTGTTTTTCCCCCTTTTCCTCATTTTTTAAAATTCTAAACAAATCGATGCATTGTATTCTTGAGGAATAGTACTCCAGTTTCTTCTGTCCAATGAACATTATCCTGGAGAGACTGTGGCTTAGCTATGAAACATCTTTTAAACATTATTCTTGCCTCTTTTTTTTTTTTCAATAGTTGTCGGCCATATAACTTTACCAACATCCTTGTAACAATTTACACGGACTAGATTGGAACCTGGTTATTGACTGAAGTATGTTCGACGCTGGAATGCTGTGGACTCGCAAGCAAATGTTCAAGACATTCTGCCTGTAAGTTTATTTTTGTTTAGTTACTTAAGTGGTGGTTGTGATGCAGTGCTTATAAAATCAGAGATCTATTAGAGCAAAGCAGCACTCTGGAAATGCTTTAAGTGAGCCCGAGTTGACAGTTAGTCTCAATGGACTGCTTTCCAGTGACAATTTCTTATGCATTTAGCTGATAAAAGAAACAGAAAAATGTGTGTATATATTTGTGTGTGTGTGTGTGTGTGTATAGCAGCCTGGAAAAGCGTGCACATGTAGCTATAGTTTAGGTTCAGTTTAGTTTTGTAGATTTAGTTTTTTTTTAGTTTTCTTGGAAAGGAGCTGTTCAACAAAGGGGGTATCAGATAATTTGCATTAATCTGTGGATTGTTTACTTGCTGACAATACAATTCAGCAGAAAGTATTTTCCCATTTTCATTTGTAAGGGCCACAAAAAGCTGAAAATGAATGATTAATGACAAGCGTTGCTTTCACTTGTATCTACAATGTTTTCCAACGTCCTGTGGTCCAAACTGCGCTGTCACATATTGCCAGCTCTGCAATGGTTTTCTGCCACCAGATAAGGGGTCTCCAAGGGATGGAAAATAGTGGAAGAGGGGGAGATCAGCAGAGGAGTAGCTGAGCTGAATATCTATCGGGAGATCAGAGTAAGGGGCTAATCTGGGTTAAATGGCTGCTCGGCAAGGCTCAACAGTCCCCGAAGGTGAAGGAAATATGGCAGGGTGGTGTGTTGTCACCTGCAGATGTAACCGTGGGGAATCTATCTCGTAACTTTCACTTGTCTCACTTCTCTGATTAAAATGGCACAGACCCAATTTTAAAAGATGTTTGTTTGTTATCCTGCCAGCTGTCAGCAAACCATTCATCTCTCACTTGCAGACATAAGTACACTAGATCCTACAAGGAGATAATGTGAAGTGCAAGGTTTTTCTTTACAGCGAGAGTGAAAAAAGTAAAAGGAAAGGCTGCGGAAAGTCCTGAGTCTCCTCTTTGTATCCATAATTATATCCTCTGTGAGACTCTTGTGTTCTGGTTTGATTAACAAAGAAATTTGAATTTATTTGGTTATCTTGTGAAAAAAAAAAAAATCACAAATCAACAGTTGCCACACTTTTTTTCACGAGATTTGTGTCTTTAAATGTTATTGTGCAATTCTAGTAATTAAAAGTCAATCAATCAGACAGATTTAGCTTTACAACTTGCTACAACAAAGACCATATGCTCTTATACAGCGCTGTACAGTCCAGTCAAATTGAAACGTGAAGCAACACACTAGAAATAATCTTAGAATAAAAATGATAAACATTACTACAGCCCATTTTTCATCATTTACGTGTTACACAGTGAAACTTGAGGCACAGTATTCCCTCATCCATCTATCATTTGTCTGCCATTACTTGCACAACCAGTGTTGCTTGTGCTGGGTCTCGATAAGATGTTTTTGTTCTTGTTTAGATGCAGCCCTGTTCCTGGATATCTCCCTCGATCCACCTCTATCAGAACAGTAAATTCAGCATGTGGGGGAAATCAATACACTGGTCCAATTATCTGATGAGTGGATGTGATCTAAAACAGTCTCCTATCCGCTTTCTGTTTCTTTGACCGCAGCGCACTTGTACTGATGCACCCTTGCATACATACGCACGCACGCACACACACACACACACACACACACACACACACACACACACACACACACAGACAGACACACACACACACGTGGGCAGCTCCACAAATACAGGAACACACTGGACAGGCCGGCACCGTGTTGTACAGGCATAATAAATGTGGATTTAGTGGGAACATAAAACAAAGGTAATTAAACAAAGCTGGGGGAGGGGCGAAACTAAGAATGGGTGATTAATGATTCTTTGCAGTACACAAGACTCAAGTAGACCATAAAGAGTTAGAGAGGGGTGAGTAGATATGTCATTGACCTATCTTAATCCTGTGGGGTATTGTGGCATAGATTAATGTATATAGCAGTAAAAAACAAAGCGAAGATATTGGGGAGGGGAAAGACACAGCTGTGAAAAAGAAAGTACACCCCCTTACTCTTTCAATTTTACAGGTTTTATGTATCAGAACATTAAGAAAAACATTACGAGAGGAAGAGTAAGTAGCAGCGAGGTGCTGCAAATCAAATGCATTGATTAACTAATCAAAAGCAAAAGTTTTGTCAGTTTGCTTGTCTGTAGCATTCAGGTGTGCGTTCACACAATGCCAAGGAGGAAATATATCAGCAATGACCTTAGAGAAACAATTTTGCAGTGCCCATCAATCTGGTAAGAGTTTTAAAGCTATTTCCAAACAATTTGGTGTCCATCATTCTAGGGGGAAAATGATTATTCCCAAGGGAAAATTGTTAAACTGTCACCAATCTTCCCAGGAGTGGACGTCCCAGCAAGTTCACCTCAAAGTTAGACCGTGAAATGTGGAACTGCAAAGATCCCAAGAGCTACATCTCAGACCCTACAGGCCTCAGTAAGCATAATAAATGTTAAAGTTCATGACAGTATTAGAAAAAAGACAGAACAAGGATGGCTTGTTTGGAAGGGTTGCAGGGAGAAAGCCTCTTCTCTCTACAAAAAACAGGGCAGCACAGCTGAGGTCTGCAAAGTTGCATCTGAACAAACCAAAGAAATGTCCTTTGGTGAGACTTGCAAAGGACCAGATGATATATTACTATGTTCTGATATGTAAAATCTGTCATTTCTTTTTGACATGACTGTAACAAGAAAATGTATTTTCCTTGCTTTGGCTAGTTAATAAAAATGAATAGTTGATAATCTTATCCCACTTTAAATTTGACCTGATTTCTTAAAGCTTGAACTGTCTCACAAAATATTCAACACTAGGTGTTCTAGTTCATATACTACATTTGTAACCACTCAAGCCTCTCTAGAAAATTAAGATAGATGTTCATATTCCATTTGCAATCCTGTAGTTCTGATAATACTTTCATCGAGACTTCTGGGGGAACAAAAGACACATTTTTTTCATTAACACTGAAAGTCACATCCTGTTAGGGAAAGCAAGACCACACAGTAACGATAGAGCAAAGAACTGCTGAACTCGGCAAGCAATTAGGTGCTGACTGCTGCCTGTCTGCTAGAAATGTGGGACCGTGTGTGTGCATAAGACACATCGTGAGCACTAGAAAGAGACAGCAAAATAGGTTGTGTGCTGGGAAAACAGCTTCCAAGCCCAGCGGAAACGCATTTCTCTCGCTCATAATTGGATTTTAAAAATACATGGAGCACCCCTTTATATGCGGTGTCAGGTTGAAGCCAGGAACCTTTTAGTCCTCTTTCTTGTGGTATCCTTCTGCCTCTCTTCTCTTTGCTCTCCTTTGTTGACATCTCTGCACACACTTTTATCTCACTTTTCTCTTTCTGTTTCACTTTGAGCTGGCCTTCTGATCGCACATCCTTTTTTATTTTTCATTGTTGCCTTTTTATGCCGGGAGCAAAAACAAGGAAAGCAAAAATATCAAATGCTATCATCTTAAACAAGGGGATAGACAAAAACACTAGCTTATTAGATGTGGAAACATGAGAGTGGGACACAGCGGGGTGGCTGCAAGCTGTTTTTAAGAGACTAAAGAAAAAGGCTGAAGTTGCACTTTCAATCTTATTGAAAGGCAACAACATGAAAGACCTCTGAGATAATTTGGGTTCATAATGCAGTGTTCTGAAGGGATGTGCAGCCGAGCTTCTTTATCATTTCCATTTTTTTTCTTTAAATGCACTGTGGCATTTAAGCCCATCTTTTGGTCTTGTTTTATGTTTTCTTGCCCCTGTATCATGCTTATCATGGCCTAGTTTCTAAGTTTCTGAATCTTTGTAGCAATGCCAAAAGCCATTAGGAACACTTTTGCATCAACACGTCGTATCTTCTGTTTCTTTACTGTCTCATTCTGCAGGGCTCTAGAGTGCGACCAATTTGGTCGCACATGCGACCTATTTTCTCAATGGTGCGCCTAAAAAAAATCTCAGCGCGACTCTGAAAGTCTCCCTGTGGTTCAACAACAGACACACATTATACCCATATCGTGGTCTAAACCAATCAGAGATAGTGAAGGGCGGGACCCCCTTCTGATTGGCCCGTGTACGTGTGTACATTTGAACACGTGCTTGCTAGTCAGACAGAGAGGTGATGAACCTCAGCTCGTCAGATAAACAGTGGATGTAGCCGCGGGTGATAAGATAAAAAGAACGATTGACAACTTTTTGGTTAAGTTAAGGCCTGATTCGTCCGAAAATAACCACAACCAATGCTCTGACACGGAGCCATCAACCTCCCACGTTATGTCAGGCCCAGGTCTGGAGCTAGCATCCGGAGCTAGCATCCGGAGCTAGCATCCGGAGCTAGCATCCGGAGCTAGCATCCGGAGCTAGCATCCGGAGCTAGCATCCGGAGCTAGCATCCGGAGCTAGCATCCGGAGCTAGCATCAGATAATGAGCCACATACGATCGACTTCGAGCCAGAACCAACTGAAATTAAAAGGGCTAAAGTGTATACATTTCTAAGAGAGTGGCTTGACCAGTTTACCTGGCTAAAATACAGTAAAGCTGATAATATAATGTACTGCATTTACTGTAAAGTGTGGCAATAGTGCATTTGTGACTGGTTCTAATACATTTCGAATTGAAACGCTGATAAAGCACAATGCATCTATGAAACACATCACCTGCTCAGTGTCCCTTCTCCCCGCTGCCTTCAGCGGCAGCAGCAGCAAACACATCATCGGAAGAGGCCGAGATGATAATCAAGTTTAATGTTGCCGACCATATTGCAAAAGTTCTCTTCACTAAGTTCAAGTCCGAAATAATTCTTTAGAAGAAAAATGGCTTCAACATAAACCCGACATACAGCAATGATGTCGCGTGCGTGCAATTTATAGGAGTCATCACAGATACATTGGAAAAAAAGACGTCTGTGCTAATTGCGAACAGTTAGTACATGGCATTCCTGATCGTTCAGGAATGCGTCATTATGTACGGCCGTATCTTGAGGAGAGGAAGACCGGTGAATATACTGATATATATATTTAACCCAACTACAGGAGTTGGCCATCAGAGGGGCATATGACTGCAATGGAGGATAGTTCATAAGACATTATGCCGTGAGATGTTCAGTTTGAAGCCCTTAAAACTAGCCTGGCGACGCCATCCTACGTACTTCCGCCCAAAGATTTTGGCTCCGCACATAGTCTGGCCAAATCCCCCTACCTCGGTTCGCTCAGTGTTTTGCCAATCAGCAAACAGTTGCGAGTGGTGACGCAGAACTCACGTGCGGAATCAATTGTAGTCCATATAATTGTAGTTAAACCGCAGCGGAAATAAACATGGCGACGGAAGAACGCTAGAAGCTATCCATGAAGTTGTCTCAACTCTGGAGAGCATTTCACAATTAAAACGAGAGCAAGAGGAATGCCTCGTCAATTTTGTTAGTGGCAAGGATGTCGTAGCTCTCCTTCCAACTGGCTTTGGGAAAACTTTGATTTATCAAATGGTACCGGTATAATGAAAGCGGATGTGGGAAGCGTGATTCGCGAGCTAGAGCCTCGCGAGAGTAAGCATGAACCTCGGCGCATAACCTACGTCCTTTCTAAACATTACTGATTGGTTAAGGGAACTCCAATGAATTTAAGTTGCTGAGTAAGGTCCCACCCTCCATGGAAACGGATTCCTCTTGGGTTTTCCCAGACTGTTTGACGGAGTCAACAGTCTGCTTTCGCCCAGGCTACCTTAAAACACTTGCAATTTAAATTTAGATTTTCTTTTTATTTATTTTATCTTGAGATGTTTTAAGTTTAAATTTCAGGTCAGTAAAGCACTTTAAGCACCAACACTTTTTCAACAAGTTTCAGTAAGTAGTTAGTAAGTTAAGTTCAGTAAGTTTGTAGAATTGTGCTTAAAATAAAGAACTTTATTTTGACCAGATTGCTAGTTAATAGACATATATGGACAGCGATTTTAAAATAAATAAATAAAGTGAACCTGTAAAACTGCAGTGTTAAATGCAATGCGTTTGAAAATTTGAGTGCACCTAACTTTTGTGCTGGTTGTAGCAGTCACAGTGCCGTGTGGATTAAGAGTTTTTCAAACTTTGACAAAACCAACATTCCTGTGGGGGATGTTTACGTATGTGGATAAAAAACAGATCTCCATTTTCTTTCCACAAAGAAAAAAGAGACAGAAACTGCCTAATTTACGACAACCTTCTACCCTTTTGAGAGTTTTTGGGGAGTCGAACTCGCAACAGACGCTCTCCATAAATTGGGATAAACTCGAATGAACAAAGAACCTTTCTGTTGGAGATGTTGGAGACTTACTATCTTATCTTCACCATAAATCGAAATTGATATTTTAACACCCTGTCCCACCAGAGAACCGACCAGATGGCTACACACGAACTGAGAAGACTTCACTAAGGCTCACTTTTAGTCGAATCTTAAAACTATATTAAATGTGTTTGATAACCGTATACAATTTCTTTCAGGTTTCCAGCTTGATCACAAGACGCATATACAAACATGTGCGATTCTGGCTTAAATATTGACAAAGAACTGATTTTGGTGGAAAATGCCCAACCTGCCTGATGGAACCACATTGCCCCCTAGTGGTCTGCAGTGTTGATTAGTTGAACATTTAAATCCCAGAGGACTCAGTAAAATGGACAAGATATATGCAACTATTAACTTTTAACGATGTCCTTTCGGTATCTATTTGGTATTTGTTTGGTATCCCCATTGTTAACACAGAAAATTAACATTGTGTGGTTCACTATTCATATGTCACGATTTCATAGATATTCATCTGAATTTTGAAAGTCATAATCATCAATTACGTTGTGTGTTATTTTGATGTCTTTATATTGCAAGTCTATGTTATATCTTTAATCTGCATATCTTAACAAGATGTAGTGTTTTCAGAATCACCGAGACAAATGTTCTATGAGACGGAGTAATGGAGAAATAAGAGTTTCTTTGTCTCATCCAGAAATCCCCATATAGCACAGATCATCTTACACAGACACCCAGGCAGACATTCACCACAGTTCAGGCATATCATTGGCTGAAAGAGTAGTGTAAGCTTACGTCACGCCCCGCCTCCGAGAGTCAAAACCCGGAGCCCGCGAAAAACACAGTCTTCTGCTTCTTGTTTTTCTTGCTTCTTGGCTCTTGTTCCAGAAGAGTTTCAACCCAGAGTTTCAGAAGGAGATTTGAGCAGAGAACAGTTGCTCAGAGAGATTTGGAGATGATTTGAGAAGGAGAGAAGAGCTCACCAGAGTTTGGGAGTTTTCCCATAATCTCAGGAGAGAGCGGAAGGACGTGAGGATGAGCGATGCAGAGGACGACCGGAAGGAAGCCCTCCAGAACCCAGTGAGACCCCGGAGACGAGAAAGAAAGACCCGAACAAAGATAAGAACAGAATGAAGTTTTCCTACCCAGAAAGCCAACTCCAAGCAACCTTTTATTAATCTTCTGTGAACTTAAGTTCACTTCATCAGAGAAGCAACGGACCAACTCTGACACTCGGAGGATTTGATCATCTAACCACAGCCCTCGGCACCATCATTCCCGTTTCCCGGTGAAAAGAAGCAACTGAGAAGTCCGCTAAAGTCAGCCACCACAACCAGGAAGGCCCAGAGAGCGGAAGAGAAATCCCCTCGGACCCCGCGTGGCCGCTGCCGTGTTCCGAGCTGACTAAGCAGAACTTCAGCACAGTAAGACCGACCCGTTTTCACCTTAAAGTGGGTTTGATGGATGTCTCGAGGCTTTCACAGAATGATACATTAATCCGAAATGTCAGTATTTAGCGTCAAATAGTCAGCCAACCCAAACTATTTGAATACATCCAGTATCTCCCCATTCCCCATATTTTATTTTCCATTCACTAAGTGTTTTATATAATCACCCATATTCAATGCATCTCCTGTTTGTTTTAAAGGTTCATGTTTTGGTCATATCATTTTAATAAATAGTTCATATATCTATATATATGTTATAATCACAGATTGTGTCGTATGCTTTCTTTACGTAATGCCTGTCCAACCAAACGAGAACTTTCACGAAAGTAGCGAGATATGAGACTGATTATTAATTGATTATTAATTGATTATTAACTGATTATTAATTTAACATACCAGGATCGTAAGATTTTGACAGTTTTCCTACCTGACTGTAACTTAAAGTTAAGATAACGGTAGGTGGTGCCCTAAATTCGAGGTTTTAAAGGTTTATTTGAGACAGTGAAAACGTCTTATAAATCCTTATATTTGATGCAAATGCCCGATAACGCTACATGGTGCACCTAATAAAAAAAGTTGCACCAGTGCAACCAGTGTAAAAAGTTAGTCTAGAGCCCTGTTCTGGATTTAAGAACCTCACTCTTAACAGCAGTGAGCTCACGAATAGATTCAAACTGTGGTAATAAGGTGTTAAAAGAGGGTTTGATTGGAAATTATCTTTATGTGTGTACCTGTGTGGGCGATGATAATTACTGATGTGTGTCAGTGGGCATGCATAAAGACTTGCCAGTATCTCATATGCCTCCGATGTTGTACAACATGTTGTATTGATTGTAAACATTAATATTCTTGCTGTGCAGAGTAATGATGCATGACAGATGGTGATGCAGCAGTTTGTGTGTGTGCAGGTAGTCATGCTGTTAAATTACGTCAAAACATTCTCAATGATTTACATTTGATATTTTCTGCACTTAAAGGTCTTTTAACTGGATAGGGAGGAAGGGTTAGAGGGAGAAAGATTGTGTTTATGTGTGTGTGTGCCATAGTGTGTTTGTGAAGCAAAACAGATTTTAACAAGCTGAATAAGCTACAGCCTGACATCAGGACAGAGACATGCATGCCTTATTACACGCATTAATTAATCCATAAACGGCCAATAAACCTTCTTGCCTGCAGGCACATGCGCGTGTACATGCACGCACGCACACCAAGGTAATACAGCATACACATACAGCGAGAGCTAAAACTCACAGTCACACACACATCTACTGACTTGTGTTTCTTCAGTGAGAGTCCCATGTGCTGTTTCATCTGCTGCAGGCCATGGTAGTCGGTGTAGATTAGGTCAAAGGGCAACGGACCAGTGAGTGGGCAGCTACCTCTGCCTGGGGGCACGCCGAGGAACCTGCAACACACACAAATAAAACGCTCAAGATACAAAAGCAAAAATACATGTCATGAAAGACAAGACAGGAGTCGCTATTAACACTTTGGGAGCCCAGAAGCTGCACTTCAGCCCACAGCCACACATCTATTATTCACACAGAAAAAAAACAAACCCTTTGGTTTGCTTTTGTTACAAACATATAGTGGAGTGAGCTGGCAGCCCAATGGGTTCTCCATCCATCCATCCATTATCTATACTGCTGAATCTGTCAGTCAGGTCGCGGGGGGGGCTGGAGCCTATCCCAGCAGTCAATGGGCAAGAGGTGGGGTACACCCTGGACAGGCTGCCAGTCCATTGCAGGGCCACATAGAGACAAATGAGACAAACAACCATACACACTCACAAGGACAATTTAGAGATGCCAATTAACCTAACATGCATGAATTTTTGGACAGTGGGAGGAAGCCGGAGTACCTGGAGAGAACCCATGCATACACGGGGAGAACATGCAAACTCCACACAGAAAGGCCCCAGCTGGGTGTTGAACCTGGAACCTTCTTGCTGTGAGGCGACAGTGCTAACCACCACACCACCGTGCAGCCCCAATGGGTTCTCTGACAGGCGAAATGTATCTGTCAGAATAAAAACTGAGTTGGAGCACAGCGGGTAGAGGAATATGAACCGATTCGATGTCAAACTAAAGGGAACGTCTTGAACAGTAATGGATCCCAAAATGTCTAAGGTACAGCATGTTAACAAGACACAAAATGTCCATTGGGTTTACGTTTCACTGTGCTTTGGCAAAGACTTTAGTCACATCACAGTGAAGAATCGAATTTAAATAGTGTTTGTTGATCAGATACAACCAAATGCTGAGTTCAATCAAAGGTAAGAGACGAAAAGGTAAAAGCAGGATGCCATCTTTACAGATCATTGAGATAGAGAGAATATTTCTTTCCATTTTTGTAACTGTTGGGTAGAATGATAAAAACATTTTATAAAACTCTAGATAGGTTTTGTTTACAAACATTTTAATTTGTAAAATAACTCAACTAAATCTTTGAGACTACTTTTTTCATAAAAAGAAAAGACTTACAGGAAGAAATCTACGATCATCTCTAATTTATACTGAAGTTCTTGAGTAAATGTGTTCTAATGCAAGGACTTTGCCTCTGTCTAGAGGTAACTATTGCTGAAAACACAAAAGCTTGTGTTTGCATTTCAATCTGAGACACACAGAGATTTTCGGGGCACAACAAACTCAAGAGCTCAACCTGCAAAACAATCAGTTGATGAAACAAGAAGTTCTGGCTGTTAACAAGAAAGAGTCTGTGGTTACTTCACGGCAGCTGATGTAGAGACAGAGATGGGCCTCTTCTAAAAAAATTATACCCAAGTGGAACACTTGACAAAATTTGATGTGTTCACCTCAACTCAGACCTGGAGGAAACTGGAAAAAATAGATTCTGTTTGGATAGATGGTACAAACTGATGGACACCATTTTCTCACCTACTTTCTTAACGGTGTTATTTTTTGCCCTTTTGTGAAGAATAATACCGTACATTACTACATGAATGTAAACCCGATATTCTTGCAGTTATTACTTTTGCGCCTTCACATTCTTGGCTAGCTCTGTGTTCCCTCTCTGCTTCAGTGCTGACAGATTGTTAGATGACTGTTAGATGTTTGACCTGTGAGTGGTCCGCTTGCTCCTACTTCTGTGAAACACGAAGCCAAAGGCTAATGGAGACTATAATACAATTTGTACCCTCAATGTTCTACATTGGAGTCTGTGTGGTAGTGTTGCTGATCCAGGGGGTAATTTGATAGCATTATTAGGATGGGAAAAACATAAATAAAAGAGCTTGAAGTGGTGACTCAACTAAAATGAAAAAGGTTTTGCTCTAAAGCAGCAACAGGAGCTTGTGGCTGTCACATATAGAAAAGTGAGAATGTTTACTCTGATCGAAGATAAAAGACTAGGAGCAGTGTGAATAAATAAGTTAAACTGGGGGGTGGAGTAACTGATTTTTGACGTGCACAAAATGAAAATTCTACCAGGAAACGGTATCTGAATAATCTAGAGCAAAATCACTCAGTGTGCAGCTGTATCTTTATACAGCGTAAATGACAATTTCTATTAACATTAACGTGTATAATACAATTCGGTGTTGTAATATTTGAAAATCAGCTAATCTGATCAGTTTGAATTAATTTTTAAAATGTCTCATACTCTTGATAGACAATCTTTCTTCAAAGTAACTGCAAAGCATTAAATATAATTACAAGCAGCAACTTAGGACAAATCCAAATTAATACATTTATTATTTTAGAATTAGTATTACCCCAATTCTTAGAAAAAGGTCAGGTGTTGAATGTGAACGGAAAAAAAAGGAGTACAATGATTTGCAAATTTCATATAATAACTTTATTCACAATCCCGTCTTCTTTGAACAACAGTCTGTAAATGTCCAGGAACTGAGGAGACCAGTTGTTGGGCCTTTGGGAGAGAAATGTTGTCCTATCCTTTTCTGATGTAGGGTTCCAGCTGCCAGTCCGGCACTCGGACTTCTACTACAAAGCCATGCTGTTGTAGCAGATGAACTATGAAGTTTAGCTTTGTTTTTCTGAAATGCAAGGCCTTCCCTGAAATAGACACCATCTGGATGTGTGCATATGTTCCTCTAAAACCTATGTATATTTATATATATATATATATATATATATACATATAGCACTGATGGTGCCTTTCCAGATGTGCAATTTGCCAGTTCCATTGGGAGTAATGGAATTATGATGCAGGCTTTTGAACTGAGAGCAAGTAACAAGCCTGATAGTCCTTCTACTCTTTAGTCCAGAGGACACGATGTCCATGATTTTTCCCAAAAATGATTTAAAATGTTGAATTATCCGACCACAGAAGAGTTTTCCAGTCTGGCCCATTTTGAATGAGCTTGGGCCCTGAGAACACAGCAGTGTCTCTGGATCATGTTTAAATATGACTTCTTGGGGCGGTCTGTGGCGTAGTGGGTACAGCAGACGCTCCATGTACAGAGGCTATAGTCCTCGTGCAGCTGGCCCCGGTTCGAATCCCACATCGAACGGCCCTTTGCTGCGTGTTATTTCCCTCTCTCTGCCCCTTGCTTCCTGTCTATCTTCACTCTCCTATAATAAAGGCATAAAAAGCCCCAAAAAAATATGACTTCTTCATTGCTTGGATTTGACCTACAGCGGTTGTGGATGTCACTGTGATATATTGTCACCAACAATGATCTCTGGAATATTGTATATGAAATACTGATTTACAAGCTTTGAAAATCAATGCATTCTGTTTATATTTACTTTCACACCTAAAACTACCTAAAACTCTGGCGGTGGCCTGGACACGCACCGCGGAGGTCCTCTCAGCACCGCGGTGATTGCATTTTGCGGTTATCGCGACAGCCCTAGTTGTGGTGTGAGGAGCAGTGTTTTGCTGGCATTAGGGGGGTGACTCTGGGACGCCAGTGGTCATTGTCTAGCCTCCTGGAGGTGTCGTGGGTCCAACTAGACGAAACACTGATGAAAAGAGGTTCCCACCTGATGACCCCAATGACATGTTGGTCAGCACTGCTCACTGATCTATATTATAGGGAGTATAGGGAATTATTCACTGAGTCTGGTCCTTTTTATTCATTTATTTTTTTCTTTAGCACAAGTTTCTTGTGTTTACCTTGAATACACGCCGTCCCGACTTTTTTTGGGACTCGGGAATTGCGGGATATACTTCCCGATGGCCTAAAAAAGGGTCTTACAATTTCACGCCTCTTAAACTACAACTAATACAGCAGTTATCCTTGAGTTTTTAAAAGCACATCAGAACATTCAAGCATTTTAGGAACTAGATGCAAAGCTGTGGTTTAAAGTTCTAAAAAACACATAATGGAAAAACATGATTGTAAGTGTGCTCTCCACCTGGAGTGTGGCACCCCTAATTAGTCTAGCCTCCATTAAAGATACAACAGGTGCTTTTGTCCTTATAGATAACAGACGTCTCTCATACAGTAGATGTAGAGGCCTATTTAAACTGTACCGTACTGTATAGACTTATTACAAAAGTTGGGACATAACTCACTGTATGAGCTTCAAAGCCTCTTATTTTGCAAGTTTTTCCAAACCTGGAGGTCCCTTTTAATTGCAGCAGTTTATCCATTAATATAATACAACTTGCTTAGTTTTTTGCTATAAAACTAGTACATTAAATGAAGAATCTGCGTCCTAATGCTAAATTTGAAACGAATGTTGCATTAAATGTGAGATAGCTAAAGGTAAGAATATTTAGGATGTTCAGCACTAAGACAGTTGAATACAGTATAGGTTGTAGAGTGTTGTTTAGATTTCATGCTTCTTTACAACCTTTACAATTAAAGATCAGGCGGCCTGTATCGAGCCAGGGACAAAAAAATGAAACATAGCTTAAATAAATCTGCAGTCAGTGCTCGCTGCTGCTTGCTAATGTTTTTGCTTTAGGCACCTGATGAGAACCAGTGGACTCATTTTAAGAATCAACATCTTTATCTGACATTTAAAAAAGTGAAGATCTTTGTTGATAAAATCCTTCTCTAATCTGAAGATCGTATTAAATGTGTCTTTGTTTTAACTACCGTGGTTGATATTGGGAGGTAGCCGTGAGGTGGGGGAGGGTATACACGCTAAAATATCCCCTCATAAATTTAAGAGGAAAGATTAAGGAAAAACTCTTTCTAATGTGGAAAGAGAAGAATGGTGACACACGGCATGGGAGTATTTGGGTGATTATGTCTTCAGTTGCAGGATGATATTGAACTTTCTGGATACTTGAAAAATCTTTGCAGCGCTGCTACAAACTTTCCAGATTTTCATACCAACCCCTGAAGTCCTGCGACACAGCATTTTCTCCCATCTGTCCTCGATAATAGAAGACCTTTTTGCACATTCCCTTATTTTCTCGCAGCCTGGTAAGTTCTTCTTACCTCCCGGCCTTTTAAAACCTCATTTCAGCGACTGAAAGGCACAGAGAAAACTCAGTCACAAACTCAGGCGTGCTATCAGTTACTGTCGAGCCTTGTTTAGTCTTTAATAGGTAATAATCTTACATTCCAAGAAGGGACTTATTGTAGTTACTTTTAAATGCATTTAGCAAAATAAAGATTATTTTTCCATATGAACAAAATGGACTGGAAGAATATGACAGGTACCCAGTTGTTGTTGCTCAGCAGAACGACAGCAGTAATGATATTCTGTTCTGTTCTGCAAACATCTTTACCGTCTTCTTTAAGCAGTTTCAAAATAGTTTTGGCAGTGTGACCAAATGCATTGTCTTGTTGGGGGAGGCTGCTGTCATAGAAACGTTTCCCTCGACCTATTAGGCTGGTCTGCGTCAATGTTTGGAATGGTGGTACATTTCAAAGCAACATTCACATGAATATCAGAGCCCGAGAATTTCCCAACAGAAGTCAAAATTGTAATGAGATTACCAATATTGTTTACTTGTCAGTTATGTCAGTTATAATGTTGCGGTATATTACTCCACCAGCAGAAAAATACTTTATTTGTGATAGATTATCGCTGGTTGTCCATTTTGACGAGCACAATGACAAACACAGTTTGTTTGCGGGAACATGTAGAGCTGCCAACAAGGGCGATGCGAATGGAATTAGATAACTGCAGTCATGCTGACTATTGTTCAAAAGTAAAGCAGAAAGATAAAATTAAAGAAAGACTGGGGATAATAATAAACATGGCTTGTGATGCACCAGCTGAGAAAACAGGAGCATGGCAGAACACAATTGCCTCCCTGTATCTTCATTTCCCACAAGCAGCCAGTTTAATTCTTTTCCTCTAATCCTACTTTGGCAGTTTTTCACCCAAAGAAAAAAATGATGTATTCATAATTGAAAACTTTTATTTTTCCTCTCTCTTTTGTTGAGGAACATGGAAGGATATTTTTTTGTTGATGGAACTCTAGAAAACACTGGCAGAACTGGGCAATATATATCCTCACAACTCCATGGTGGCAGCTGTTCATTAAATTTGCCCTTTGAAGGTGACATATTTTTAAAAAAGATTACCTTTTCTGTGCTTGAGAGCATTTATATGGGAGTCTGAAGTCACAACCAACTTAAATAGTCTTTGCTTGGGGTTCCCTAAATTGAAAATTGAAAATCTGAAAATTTCTCCTTCACTAAGGATTTCTATGGTACATTCCCAACATAGAGTAGAAACATCCAGCCTCCTCATCTTGATCTCCACTGTAGCAAGTTCCAGTGTGGAAACCTTTGGAAGATACAAGCATTCCTGTTGGGGACGTTTTTCTGGGTAAGGACCATATGTGGAAAGTCTACACAAAGGAGAGGGACAGAAATCGGCTAATTTACAACGACCTTCGGCCCTTTGAAAGCTTTTGGGAGTGGAATTAGCAACAGACATCTGTCATAAAAAAGTTGAATAAACTGAATAAACAAAGAACCCTTTTTGGAGAAATGGGAGACTAACCCATTCCCTATCTTATCTGGACCAATAAATCGAAGTTGACATTCTACCTTCATTCCCCCCAGATAAGGGAACCAGATGCCTAAATAACACTGAAATTACTTCACCAAGATTCACATTCAGCTGAATCTTAAAACTGTATTAAATGTGTTTGATAACTTTGTACAAGTTGTTTCAGGTTCTCAGTGAAAGTGTTTTAACAACCTGAGAGATTTCAACAAATGATTCACGACAAGACTGTACCTGATTAAAAATCAGTATCAACTTGTGAAGTGCAGACGAAGGTTGTGCAGGTCAAGTGTTTTTCTATCAGCTTATATTGAGGTAGTCTGAGCTTGGTTTGCTATATGTGCTAGTGTGAGCTCCTAAATTTCAACTTCCGTTTTAGCTTAAAGTTGTGGGACGGATCTTAGTCAAAACACATCCCACAGAACAGAGCTATGAAAATAACTGTAAATTCATAGGTTAAAGGGAAAGAGTTGGACTGCATCTTTGTGGTATTTTGACCCTAGCATGTCATTGACATTTTATAAAGACTCAAGGAAATTGTTTTGAACTTGTTAAAAAATGGCATAATATGATTGTGGCATAAAAATGATGGCAACAACTTGTATAGGACATCTCAGTAGTAGATAACTACATTTGGATGTGCTGCTTTTTGGACACATAGTCAAGTTTTGTGATGATGGCAACATCAAATCTGGATTTGTTTTTACTAAAACTAAATACTTGGCTGATTTCTTTACTCCATCTATAAAGGGGAAGTTCGTTTTTTTTTTTAAACCTGGACCTTATTTCTGGCATAAAATACGTTCATCTACTCACCGATAACAGTTTGGTGAAAGTCCTTCGGAAAATATTTAGATCACTCGAGATCCCTGTATATCCATAAAATGGTAGAGAACAGGGCATAGACAGAGGTATTATCTGTCTTTATTTCACCAATACTGTAAGCCGAATGAATGAATGAACGCGTACTATTGCACTGTTAGCTCATAGCTGCCATGTTGTTGTTATCCGGGGCTATTGGGGGGCTTTATATGAAGCTTTCTACACACGTGTCTAGTGGGATGACTTCCTTGCCGTGCACCGCTGCAGCAGGTTTAAAGGTCCAGGTTTAAAAAATAAAAATATTTCTCCTTTAACTGTAGAGCCCTTTGTCTTATATTTAGCCCTAAAACAAACTTGCAAGTTGAAATCTCAAAGAATAAAGGGATGACTACAGGTAGGAGATTTTGTAATACCCATACATCCAGATATTAGATTCTCTTTTGAACGCAGATTTATGAAAAATATCTTAGAGTTGGAAAATGTTTATTGTTTAAGATGAATATCAGTTTCATGCTGTGCTATAAACTATAAATCCAGAGCATACCGTATTCTTAAAATCTAGTTGCCTGGTCAACCTTTCACCATAGACAATAGAGTCATTTAAAACACATGTTAATACAATACAATGCTATATAACAGCACAACCCATATTAGAACATTCATACATTTGTGAATGACATACAAAAAGACTCATTACGATACTAGACTTAATTATTATACACACTCACAACTGCGCACTCACCCAGACACACACATAAACACACAAGCATATACACACAAAGGATGGCAGCCATCCCAGACATAATCCGGTGCCAGGACCACACTGAGGTCTAATTACCCAAGGTTCTCTTGACTCCTGGTCATTAGTATACAATAAATCAGCTTAATCTCAGAGAAATTCTGCATGTATGTGACTGAAGTTTTAATGAACAACTAGTTGTGTTTCTTTCCGTTCATGTTGCTCTGTAGTCATTCTGCTCAATGCAAAATGCCTGTATTGATCCCGTAAGGACTAATTGTGCATTGTGTTACAAGATGAGCAAAGGCATAAAATGGGGTAGAATTAGGTTATGGTTATGCTTAGGAGAAGGGTTATGCATTCAGCTTTGATGGTTAAAGTTAGGGAAAGGGGTTAAAGTATGCATTATGCCAATGGTGAATCACCACAAAGACAGGAAAACAAGGGATTTGTGAGTATGCGTTTGTCTGCATGACACAGTAGTTGAAGGGCATTGCAGTCAGTACTGTCAGCTAATGTCATCTCCACTAACCCTGGCTGACAGAGGTTTAGAGGGTCAACAGGGAGAAAACGAGGCAGCTGAGATTGTGACAGCGTATTTGTGTGTGCACATGTGTCCTTGTGTATCGTGTCATCAAAAAAAAGAATCCAATGATGAAAAAATGATGCTCTCAGTGATGGTCGACAGTGTTTTTACTGTTCACCTGAGCGTTTGCTCTATCAAAGGAAGTGGTCTGCAGTAACCTCAAACTTTTGTATCTCAGATTTTTCTTAGATGCATCTTCTACCAAAATAGCAAATACCTACATTTGCCAATGAAATAGACCTTTTTGTGAAAAACTTTTATCAGGACTTTGCTTAAAAAACGTTTGCACACAACTGAAATGGCAATGTGCACTTGAATGATAATTGTGTACACATTTATAACTGGAACTGTCTGTGCAATAACATTTTAGAGAAGAACTTTTAAACACTAAATGGTGAAAATATATTCCTCCTACGTCTATTGAAAAAGTTACATTTATGTTGCATAAGGTAACAAAAAAAAAATTTCAGCCTCAAGACTTGCAAAGTCTTGACATGATGCATGAAAATTGTGCAACACTATCCTGATACTCTTATGTGTGGACCCTGAAGTCAGCTGTAGGCACTATAAAACTCCTATTTCAGACAGTCAGGTCAACTCTATCTGCCATTAAAATATTGCAGTACTGTGAGCTCGTGGCAAGCAAAAGTTTGGATGTTTCTGCTCCAGAAACAGCGTAAAGGTGAGAAGCTAAGCAAATCTTACCTGAATTAAAAAAATGAAGCATTACACAATTAATTTTTTATGTCAAAATTACTTTTCCATTTCCACATTTTCATCATTTTAAAACATGATACAAGTTCAAATGTAAACAATTAAGAAACAACAATTAAATAAGAGTCTTTCGACTCACGTTTAGAAATTTCTTCTACTCCTTTTCTAAAAAGTCTTTTCATGCTTTGAGATTCTTTGACTGTCTTAGTTGCACTTCTCCTTTAAAGTCTCTACAGATTTTCAATGATGCTTCTGCTGCCGGACTGTGAGGTTCACGGCAAAAGCTGAAGCTTGCAACCCTTCAGGTAGTCCACTTTGGATTTTGAGATGTTTGAGGGAATAATATCCTGTTGTACAACTTCTTTCCGTCCTTTTTAAAAAAAAAAGAATTTTGCCTACAGAATTTGCGGGTATTTATTTAAATGTATTCTTTTCTTTGCCAGTAAAATGCTCCTTGTGCCATCGGCTGAAACACAAGCCCAAAGGATGATTGATCCAGCCCCGTGCTAAATAGTTGAAGGAGTTCTTTTCATTAAATTCTGCATCGCAGTAAGATGCCCGAGCCACCTCATCTGACTCCTCTCGATGCGGAGGAGCAGCGGTTCTACTCTGAGCCCCTCCCTGATGACCGAGCTTCTCACCCTATCTCTAAGGGAGAGCCCAGACACCCTGCGGAGGAAACTCATTTCGGCCGCTTGCATTCGCGATCTCGTTCTTTCGGTCACTACCCACAGCTCGTGACCATAGGTGAGGGTAGGAACATAGATTGACCGGTAAATCGAGAGCTTCGCCTTCTGGCTCAGCTCCTTCTTCACCACGGCGGGCCGGTGCAGAGCCCGCATCACTGCAGACGCTGCACCGATCCGTCTGTCAAACTCCTGCTCCATTCGTCCCTCACTCGTGAAAACGGACCCCTTCAACACCCTGGCTGCGCCTAGAAATTCTGTCCATAAAAATTATGAACAGAATCGGTGACAAAGGGCTAAGGGTTTTTGTCTTCTAGATATGCTAAAGTTACGAACTGAGGGAAAAGCTTCATCTTAAAACCTTCTTATAATTTGTAAGCATGAATATAATTTGTAAGCATGAATCATCTTAATTCTCAGAGTGGGAATCAGGTAAGGGTTTTTTTGGGAGCTCAAATCTCTAATGTCGTCCAAACATTTGCATATTGCCCTTCAGTTTTTTTCCCCCTAATCTGTCCACAGTTCTCAGTTTACTCACTAAACAACACAATGTCATTGAAGTTTTGACCAGATTTTTGCATGTCACTATATGTGTGTAGGTCTAATTTCATTTGGCTATGTGGAATATAGGTGGAACATTAGAAAAATATATCAGAAAGAAATGAATGCTGTTGTAAACCGACATGTTCCTATTTTTTTCAGTCAAATGATGGTTGGGTATATACAAACATAACAACCGAAACATTTATGAAATCCTCTGTTTGCACATTTGCCTCCGATTTACTACCAGTGGATGGTAATCTGTTTGCATGCAGGCAAAGTCTCCCTTAGTTAACACACAAACACAAACACACAGAGTGAAGGAGCGTGAGATAAAGAGACACACATCGACACATGAGCAGGTACCCACAAACGATTTAAAAAAATCTTTCAAACACAAGCACTCATGTGCACCAAAACACAGGCATATAGGGCATTGCAAGAATCAGCTGACAGGCCCCAGTTATCAGCCAAGGCAGGGTGCACGAGATAAGGGAGCCGCAAGGCATCATACACACCGATCCGCCCAGAGGAAGGGAGAGGAGAGAAAATGCAGCAAAGGGAGGGAGGGATGAATCAGAGATGAAAGATGGAATAGGAAAAATTCAACAGCCATGTCAGAAGTAATAAAAGTCTCAGATGAGGAGAGTTGGGGAAATGGAGAGAATCAGAGACATGATGGAAATGTGAGAGACAGACAAGATGTGGGGCAGCAAGGTGAAAAAAAAGTGTCAGGTGTTTTGGAAGAGGTTGATAGTCAGAGAGGGAAAAGTGTGTGAATAAGCAAGGAAGCAGAGAGACTGCAAGAAGAAGGAAAACACACCTGCTTTACCACTAAGGTCTGACAAATAAACACACACCTCCAAACTGAGTGCGTACCCTTTGCTAATAAAGCCTGCTCTAGCTTTGTCTCCCAAGACGTCAAGCAGCCTGCTCTTTTCCCTTCGTCAGCAACTTCTGATCTAATCCCACTAAATCAAGAAGAATAAGAGCTGGTATTGGCTGTGACAGAGGAAGTCGAGGGAATTGAAAATGCACACCCAACCTCGGGCGTGACACCATTCAACACACACAAATGTAAGATAGCGCGTATGCTTGGAAAAGCGTGTGTAAATACTATGGCAGATGTATATATCATTATGCTCTCACACATGCTGCACAAAAGATAAATCCACTTCGCAACCTGCCTCCGGCACTCAGAAAGGAATGAAACAGAAGCCAAGTGCCAGTCAAGTGGTGCAGCAGGCAGATGCCTTTCGTTCAAGTGTGAAGTGAACACAGGCATACAGATGAATGTGCAGGAACAAACACTCACAGTCACAGATCGTCTCAAGTCAAGTAGATGTGTTGATTCAAGTGCCATTTCACATCCTACCAGGCACACACACATACGCACACGTAGAGTGTATAAGCGAACTCATTAGTATTACCCCGCTGACTGGGCAGAACACAAAATGGGAGCTAATTTTTATTGATGGGTGTTGGAGACAATCTACTCTCTGAAGCTGCACTCAGCTTCCTGAAAATTAGTTCCAGCTCACACCTGAAATTGGGCTTTTTTTTGTAGGAGTTAAGACACAGAGGGCAACCATGTATACACGAATCACCCTTGTAAAGCTAATGGGAGTAAAATTAAGCAGTGGCAAAGAGTTAAACAAATGCTGGAACAACAGGAAGAGCAAAATTATCAGTGGCACATTATAAGCATGGTACATGGGCAATCCAGGCTTGATATCTATCAATCTGGGAAAAGTTTTTGCTCTTGCTAGCAGAGGGCTTCCAGAGTCTGTCTGTCAGCTAGTCCACCACAGTCGCCCCCCTACACCCCTACAATAAATCTGACTGACTTAAGCTGCTTCTATGAGACTATTTCCTTATGGAACACAACGATCTTATCATTTTTAAGTGAAATATATTTCTTTAATAGATTGTCATGAAATTGGCAATAGTTGCTAAAATTGAAACTTTGTTCGATTGTTGTAGCATCAGCATGTGTTCATGGGGACAACGGTTACATGCACATGAATCGAAGCGCTAACTTCACAAGTGATGACAGTCAAGCTGTGGCCCCAGTTTACAACAATGCCAAATTGGGTAGTACATTACAACTGCACACCCATGAGCTTAAAAATACATTGTGTTGATGCACACTTTTTAGATAAGGCAAATGGCCTAATATCAAATCAAATCAAATTTATTTGTAAGCACATTTCATGTACAAACAATTCAAAGTGCTTCACATAAAATAAAAGCATGGCAGCAGGGAGTGGAAGAAGCATTAAAAATACATAAAAGAATATAAAGAGAAATAACCTGGATTTAAAAATGTCTCCATTTGGTGAAAGTTTAATCTCCACTGGCAGTTTGTTCCACTTGTTTGCAGCATAACAGCTAAATGCTGCTTCTCCATGTTTAGTCTGGACTCTGGACTGGACCAGCTGACCTGAGTCCTTGGATCTAAGAGCTCTGCTGGCTTTATATTCTCTGAACATATCACAGATGTAAACCATCAGCAGGCTTTTAAAATCTATTCTGTGACTGACTGGAAGCCAGAGTAAAGATTTTAAAGCTGCTGTGATGTGTTCAGATCTCTTAGTCCGGGTTAAAACTCCAGCAGCAGCGTTCTGGATGAGCTGCAGATGTTTAATGCTCTTTTTGGGAAGTCCAGTTAAAAGAGCGTTACAGTGATGGAGTCTGCTGGAGATGAATGCATGGATGAGTTTCTCCTGGTCTTTTTGGGAGAGAAAACCTTTAATTCTTTTGAATTAAAGACCTAAACGTTGTGTCTGCTGGAAACTCACGAAAAGCCAGCATATTTACATGCACAGTTGAGTTGAGATAAGGTTACAGCTCATATTGTCCATTTAGCAGGACCACCAGCATTATCCCAGAATACATTCCCAGGAGCAGAATCGAGTCATTGACTTACGTATGTCTATTGTCACGATGTGGAGGACTATGTGAGAAAAACTTCAGGACAATCTGCCACTTCTAGCCTAGTCTGTAGGAGATGATTGTACATGTAATTATAGTTGAATGGCTATTTGATCAGATGATGCTGTGAACAAGTAGTTTCAAAGGGCTTCTTTTCAGTCACAATATCTGATGCATTTAGCTGTCTGACAAAATAAACTAAACTAACTAAACTCTTAAAAGAAAATAAAAGCTTCTTTATTGGGAATTTGGCTTTGTCAATATAGGCTAATGCTTTGCTGTTTTACGAAAAGATGGAACTTAGGCACACCTGCAGGGTGCCTCGGCTCATATCAGTCAGCATCAACAAAAGGAAAAGTCAGCGTGTTTTATTACTCATCTGTTTTCAAGTTCAATTGTTATGTAGAATTTGCTGCATAAACTGTGGCGAGGAAACGTGTAGAAAGACGAATTTGAAAACCACAAACAAAACAAAAAAAAGTGAGACAAGAACAGTAATCTATTTGAGTTTGGTGAAATCAACACTGCTCTTTGCTCATTCTAATTTCAAGCCTCGTTGCCTTAAAATGGGCCAGTTTTCTCCTGCAGAGGGCTCAGAAACACGAGGTGTGCTGACATCAGTTCCACATCAGCCTGGCTTTGACAGCATGTCCCTTTGAAGCTGTTACAAAGAGCAGACACTGATGGAATCATTGTGCATAATATTTGGTCTTTCATGTGAACTCTCAATGTCTTCAGGGCCATCTTATGAAGTTAAGTATGTCAGAACCGAACCCAATCATGCTTGACTTTGCTCATATCAGCTGCACTCTTCAATAAAGTAGGGACAACAAGGTCTTCCATATAACTAAGAAACACTGTCGAGCCTGTTAAAGGAAAATGCGGAAAATGAGAAGTTTCTGACCTAATTTTAACTGTGCTTGGCACAGGCATGACAAATTGGTGTGTCTGAATTCAATTTAATTCAACACAGTGCAAGTTTTAAAGATAATATTAAATGATGTAATGAGAGGCTAGAGAGTAGACTCTGACCTACAACACAGTCAGAGGCTGTTAATCCGCATAATGAATCACTGATAAACGTCAATTTGTGGGGAAATGAAAGGATAACAAGCTCGTGCTCAGAATGCAATTCTCTCCATAGCACTCAGTTTTATGATAAACACAATTGATGATGTATCTATTTCTTATTTTCTCTTAATGCACAACTGCACACCATCTTAACATGAAAAATTATAGTTATGTGGTTGCACTGCAGGTGCTGCACTTTCATTTATCAGCGGTGGTCATGCACCATTGCACAGAGAGCTAATTAAAAACCATGATGTGGTTTGTAATCTTTCAAGGCAGGGTTCATTATTTCTCTTGCCCCATGAAAGGATTTAGATCTTTCAGCTGCACCTCACAGCATCAGTGACATTGTGTCACCGTTTACAGAACATCATTGCTCATCAGTGTGGATGCTTAAGTAGTTGCAGCAAAATATTATTGCGTTCATCCAACCAAAACTGGACTTCTAAAATGCGTGTTATCATTTGACAGAATTTGAGTTTCTGACAGCCTGGCTAACACACCCATATATTACTGTTGGGCCAAGGCTTTCCAAAGTTCCATCTTCTTGCATTTTTTTGTAAAAATATCAAAGTGTATGTGTATTCTGAATGAGCTGAACTGCTCTTGTTCACATATTTTTCCTCTCTCCTTTGTCAGATGGTTAAACACATAAGAAATTGTGATCAACATCAGCTCAGTACGACTGTGTCAACTGAAGATCACTTAAAGCTTTTTCAGATTATCCCTCTGCTCTAATAAAATCCTGATTTTTATAACCACAGCATCTGACAAAATCACCAGTCACGTAACACAAAAATAAAGTGTGTACCGTGAATTCGGCTATACTTTTATGTATGATGATCTCCATCAGCGAACGTTAGAAGCAGCAGAATAACTATCGAACATGTTTTTTCATATTGTCCACAGCACTGTAGACATAATTCAGTCGATAACTCACTTCGAAAACTGTTTATTTGGACTGTTACAAGGATGGTGGTCACATAAACGGTACCGTCGAGCAGTAACCGCAGCTCAACTCAACTATACATGTAACATTATATGGAACAATCACATTCAGATGCTTTTTTAAAACATGTGTTTTAACAAGTTTGATCACGAAAAAATCTAGGTGTGTTGCTTTCAGATTTTACAAATGAGTGTAGTTTTAGATACATGCTTCACGGGGTTTTAAAACTATATCTTACATTAAGATGTTCCTAATTTGCAATAACTCTCTGTTTGAAAAAAAAAAAAATCCTCATCCTCAAAATACATCTTCACTACGGGCTAATCATATGCATTAGTGACACATGGGGCTTTTTATGGCTGTTAATTCTGTTAAAAATTACAATCTGAAGCAATTCAAAATGTGTCCATAACCAATGTGTAAATAAAGCGACTCAGCAAATGTAACTCAAAGATAGTTGCATTTTAAAGTCAGATGACAAACACCTAAGCTCCAGCGTTCAGTCTTAATAAAGCCATTTGGTGCTTCTTTGTTGGTTTCAGTTAATTGTCTTCACTCAAAAAGAAAATTTTTTACTCAGTTTGCCTACATAACAACAACATCCAAGAACAGACAGGGAGGGAAGACTGTAAAGCAAAGACAGACACTGCTTTTTTAGAAAAGCGAAATGTGTTACAGCGTGAGATTACAGGTCATTCTGTCCTAACTCTTGTTTTTGTCTTTTTCCTTCTTTGTCTGCCTGAGGCAGGTACATGTGAAAAATAGAGCTCAGCGAGGGAAAGGGAACTAATGAATGGCTGATAGTGTCAGTTTTACCAGAGTTTGATATGTCTGCAGGCTTGGAGCCTATTTATAGCTAACATTTTACTCCCTTCGCTCCCATTCGGCACCCCATAAACAGTTGCTGCATTGTGCTTTTAAAATGGGGTCCCATGATTGAAAGCAATATCTGTACTGGCACCATGCAGCCCCCTTTCCTTCCTCCTAATTAGGACTCTGTGGCTTGTTCAGACAAGCGCTTTATGATCTGAATGCTACAAACAATGTTTTTTTGTCTCTAATCTGAGGTATAGAAGATTATCTGACGACGATAGCCTCAATCTGATACTTTTCTACAACGCACAGTTGCAAATTACCTATCAAAAGTACAATATAGTTATTGAAAAAGCACATCAAAATTCATATAAATGAAAATATCTTTGTATAAAAGTGTTTACAATGATTTCAATTATTAAAAAAAAAAACAATATTAACCAAATGTAAACAATGTTTTTTTCTTTCTAAACAATCGTTATTACATTTAATGTTACACTGCAAAAGTAAAACAGGGACAATTACCACCAAACAGAGGGGTATCAACCCAAACACTGTTTTCTTATGCAAATGACAGAGCGCTTGCCTCTGTGTACGGCTAAAAAAAGAAGTGTAAAGTCACATGAGACTTACCAAAAAGAAAGATAGGAATGTAAAGTTTATCAAGCTGATAAAGAAATGCACTTTTCAGCTTTTGCATGTATATAATTTCATTAATTTCCCCATGTGGCTTAATCCTTTTCATTGTCCCAGCAGAGCTGCCACTGGGTGAGAGGGGGGGTACACACAGGACAGGTCTCCAGTCCAAACAATTATGCATGTGCAGACTTGCCTCTGGGGTAATTTCAGAACCACTAATTAGCCAGCAAATACCCATTTTTGGATGGTGGGCAGAAGCCTGAGTACCCAGACAGAAACAAAGCTGGAATGAGGAGAACATGAAAACTCCACACAGAAAGGCCCCAACAGAGATTCAAGCTGAGAACCTCACGGTGCTACATGTGTTCAGAACATGTCACGGTTTTGACGACAGACCTACTGTATACGGTGGCTTTCTGTTGAAGTACCTGTTGTGATTTCTACCTTTATAATCAGTTCAAATCACTACATATTCCGAATTTTTTTTTATGTTCTAAGACTGTCCTGATGGCAGAGGTCAAAAAGCCCAATTTCACGAGAATATATGTAAACGGGAAACACACACTCATGCGTGTCTCGGGTTTTGATACTTAAGACCAGTTAGAAGTAAAGTTATCTGGAGATCATACACTCATTAATGAAAAAGAAGTCAAAGCAGCAATACTGATGGAAAAGAAAAAGTCACCTTTACTCCACAACAGTTTTTTACCCTGCTAACTTTTCAGACAAAGTGTATGGGAAATCATTACCAAGTGTGCGCTTGACTGTGGTGTGTGTCTGTAAGGGGGGGGGGGAGTAATGGTTGGAGTGATGAAATGCTCTAAAAATCTGGGAAGTCGCGAACAAGCACATTGATTTGCCTATAAAGGGGAACAGCTGTAGGGAAAAAGAGAGGAACAAAGAGACAATGACTGATAGAAACAGATAGCAGAAGAAAGGCCCAAAAAGAAAAAAACAGTTCAGGAAGGATGTAGGAGAGAGAAAAGAGGAGTGGTTTGTTTCTGCTCATTTTGACACTAAAAGCAAACAAAATGTTGCAAAGAAAGCATCATATTTGCAGGCTCTGATGAATAAAAGAGAGAAAAGCTGACACTCAGCATGGTCACATGCACAAAAGAGTAAAGCTATAGTTACAGTTCAAAAGGAACCGCACGTCTGATGCTGCAACACTGCAGGCTGTTTGATTAAAAGACATTCTACGTATTCTAAGTCTTTCTGTAGGAGATCATCGTACATTTAAGTATAGCCAAATTCACTACACATATGTTTAAGTTACTTGAATAGTTATATTATAGGATTGCAGTTTTAGAATCTGAACTTTATGAGCAGAGCGACAGTCTGGAAATGCTTCAAGCAGACGCGACTTGGCAATTGTTGATGCATTTACCCATCTGACAAAGTAAACATAAAGAATATGTGAACGAGAGTAGCTTCATTGAATATTTGGCTGTATTTATATAATATGGCAATTTACTGTTTTTTACAAAAGGATACAAGAAGATGGAACTTTGGAGCATGTGCAGAGTGCCTAGTCTCAATTTCGTCGAAGTGAGCCTATACATGCACTAACATGTTTACAATATATTAAAAGTCTGCGTTTGGTCAGATAAACACAATCTTTTTTTTTTTTTTTGTGTCAGGTAAGCATGTTTATTCTTTCTCATATTCACTAACCCTAACTAACTCCCATTGTTTCAAAACAGTTTGTCTTGAAGTGGAAGTTACACCACATGGGATACACACCTGCCTCATAACTGGAAGTTTAGATATTTTCCAATAGCGTAAACCTGCATAGTTAATGGCTTTCGTTTCTCAGAAAAAAAATGAGAAACGCTAAAGTTGTTAAAAAGATATAAAAGTGATACTGTGATATGGAAACAAATCAAGCAATAACCAAAGCAATAATGGGATTTCTGAATGGATGAGTATGCATGTACGGTACAGGCAATTTTCTGCCTGGGGCTGATATAACAAGGCAGTCCATGACAGTCTGTTGAAGAGAGGGAGTTGAACTTAGGTCAGCAACTCCTGTCTCAGGAGAGAAGGAGTGTGGTTGATGGAGGGTAACGAAGGGAGGAGAGAGAAAGAAAGAGAGGGCAAAGGTTCAGCATCAGCACCTGATGTAACTAGGGTCTGCAGTAAATGACTGAAGCAAGAAAAATGTTGATAAATGTTTTATGCAGACAAAAGAGACCAAATCAATTCCATTTTCACTGAATTAATTAAGTGAATGAATTAATCAGGAAATTAACAGTCTAACCCCCCCCCCCCCTCCTCCTCCTTTCTTGTTGGGCTCTGCTTGTAATTCTGCAGATTATGTCTGATAATATGTCTTAACAGGCTGATTTTCAATCACATTTTCTGGCGCATTTAGTTTAGTTCAAACAGTGACTGTATTTGCAAAAAGATGGAATTTTGAAGTGCCTCGGGAGCATCAGGACCCATTACACAAGATGAATCCAAAAAAGAATCCCTCCTGTCTGCTTGTTTTGAGCCGCGTTTTTCAAATAAAGCCCAACACTGTCCAACCTCCGCTGAATGCTGCTCATCAACTGGAACGTTTAACAAATCAACCAAAAAACTCAGAACAAACTGAGCTGTTATCTGACCCAAACCATCAATATGAATTGGCAGTATATCTGTTTACTGTGAGAGGGACAAAGCAAAGACGGATCCTGGCCAGATACTAGGCTGCGCCCAGCCTAGCCACTGAGAAACCACCGCACAGGAGGACATGGCTGACACACACGGTTCGTGTTCTTGCTTTTTTTTTAAAATACCATTTTCTTTATGTTTTTCCATACTTATTTACTCTTAACTATTTTTCCCACTTCTTTCTAGCCCTCTTAGCTACTTAATATAAGTCGTATATTGTTCACCGAGATATAACAACAGAGCATATTGAATTGAGATTAAGTGAGAAAAAGAGAGAGTATTAAAAAGAGGGTCACATACTGTAGAGGAGGACTAGTCCTCTCAGCAATGTAGTGGGAGAAGAAGTGAGTGACTTAAAACAGCAACTTCCAAGTCCACTCAATCAATCATACTTTCCAAGCTGCTGCAGTAAAAATCATTACTACCAATTTTCAAAACCAACTTCCAACCACATAGCTATCGGGCCACTGATCTGGCAGATCTTTCAGACGCTTGCAGCCAGTCACACGGCCATGAAACTGAAAGCAATTAGAGACCCTGTTAGAGGGCAGAAAACAGAAGGAAAAAAATAATTAAAAGAAGGGGAAATTTCATCAAAGGAGGCCAAAACACCATGTTAGGCTTCAGCTCAAACAAGGCAGAGAGAAACACGAGTAGAAAACTGAGAGACTCTGAAAATATCCAATTTATTATAACACTATAACCTCATGGAGAGGTGCTTTTTTCATATCAAACTCTTTTAATCCTCTCCTCTCCTTGCAAAAGGAGAGGGCATGTTGGCCAGACGTATCTAGACCAAATTGCCAGACTTATTGTATAGCAACAAGCTTATGAGGGAAATAAGAATCTTTTATTTACAGCTGTGTTGGTACAGTACAAATGGAGCTTTTCTCCTCCTTTCACACAAGACAAATAGAGTTATATCACACCTACAAGGAGCTGTACCTTTGACTTTAGCACATAAGACAGAAACTCTGTAGCCTGAGATGCCTACTGGGAACAAGTGTTGGAGGAGATGGGAAAAACAGAACATAAAGCCCATGATAGGGCAGAATGAAGGTACAGTCAACAGTAAATAATAATCATCGTACAAGATAAAGCAGAAGAACCACTTTAAGGAACTGTTGGGCTAACTAAAAAATGACAAAGGGCATCATTAAGTGGCTCTAAAACTCAACTGAAAAAACTCATTTCCAGAGCAAGCCTAAAGTAGGCTACAAAAAAATAGAAGAGGGCTGATAAATACCAATGTTATTACTGGATATTCTCAGCAGTTGTATTATTTTTAATTTAATCTGCATGTGTCTTCTGTCCACTTTACAACAGTGGAGATTGGCTGTTAATATGTGTCTTTCCACCACCATCCCTAACTCGGCTAGAGTCAAATCTCCATGGCAACTGAGACACTACCTGAAGTTGGGATTGTTTAATTTGACAGCTCTACTTTGAGGAAGAGATGAAGTACAGGAGAAGAAGAGAGCAAGTGACAAATTTTTTTTAATGATCTCTCTTTTGGTGATTTATGTATTATTTTTTATTTTTTGGACTGCCGATTGAAGACAGTACAGAGGTAACCACTCAATAAATGTTCATGCTCACACTTAGGGTAAAGTTAACTGCAAATCACAGTGACACTGAATGGACCAAAAAGTGCCTCAGAGGACTGAATAGCTTCGCTGCCAGCTGTCTTTGGGAGACTTGCCTCTTCCCAAATACAAGACTTACCTCTTCCCCATGTTTAAATTGCATGTGCTGGCAACGATGGCCTGTAATTGCATTAAAATGATAAGCCACTTCTAGTGGTTTCGAGAGCATCTGCATGTGCAGCGTCAAAATGGCGGTATAGTGCAAAAGATATTTAAGTCGTAATCGTGATGTTTTTTTTTTACATTAACCAAGTAGTTTTGATTTCTAACACTAACCAAGAAATGGTATTACCTACATTTATCCAGGAAGTGTTTAAAATAAACTTTAACCGGGAGTAATACAAAAAGAAACAAAAAAGTTGCATCTGAAATTGAATTACATCCCGTGTTTGAAAGCAAAACTAGTTATCGAAACCATACACTTCTCCTTCTTTTTCCATAAAAGGACTTTGTGGCTTAACAAGGGAAACATTTTGTAATGATATTTGCTCCGATGTAGAAACACTCACAAGTCACATATTCCTCCTGCTGCATGTAGGTAGTTTAAAGGATGACCATGTGGGTTGTATTGGGGTTATGAACGGACAACCTATATGCTCGTTTTGGTGGAAAAACTTGTTAGGATTTAGCCACGCTGTGTTGCAAATCTTCTCCCATTGTGTAAAGTATCGACTAAAATGAAAATCAGGTGAAGGAATTCAACTAACTTCAGCACTCCTGTCCCCCTAACTGGGTAACGGAACATCACGGAACAAACCTGCACAGTTTTTAACAGCAACCATCCTGCGATTTGGCCCATTTTGGGCTCTCCTCTTTCATCTCAGTTGCTTTCCACTTGCCACCTTGGCCAATACTTTTACAGTCTTTGAAATACACCCACATATATTGCTCTGTACACAAGCCAACACAATATGACCAAAAAGCAGCAGTTTTTCCAGGCAACTTCACTATGACTACTTCTTGCGAGTGTGTCCTGTGTGTGCCAGGGGCAATGCAGTGCAAAAGGCAATTACTTTTTAGCCTGTGCTAGGTTCTTTCATCCCGCAGTACTACTGAACTTTCTATATGTCACTTAACAGCAGTGACAGGAAAAGGCACAAAGGTGCTGACCACCCACCTCTATAATGACTGCAGCCACCCTCGGTGAGCTGGGCCCTCCAGCTGTAATGGGCGACCAGACCCATGTCTTTGCTCCCTCTCGCACTAATACATCTCAGCTCCCTTCCCCCATCTAACTGGGGACAAATTCAGCTCCATTTCCATCAAACTACTCAGTAAGCCCACATTGAGAGGAGTGCATACTCAGCAGAGACGATGAGCTGCGAAACCTTGTAATGAATTAACTCAGGTTTTATGCTAATGGGTTTTGGCTGGTGAATGGTAGGGAATGGAGTGAATTTTCAGCTTTGTGAATAAATTACGGCGGGTCCAAGATTCACACCAAAAGGATAGCATATCTGCTTTTTCAAAGGGAAGAATGATTTCTGTGACAACAGAATCATGAATATCAGAGAAGCACAAAAACTGAAATCACCAATGTAAGAATCCATTTAATTTTTTCCTGAATTATAGCAAGAAAATCCATTTTTACCTCTAGCCACAGAGGCTGTTGGCACATTCGCACTGAATAACGTCCCAGCCATCGGATTTCAATGCTGACTGGTAACTACAAGCCAGGGTGGACATCATACAGAGTAACACAACTCTGGAACTAATCATGCCCACAGTGGCCAATTAAAGCTGCCCTCTGAAGCCTATTACAACTGTTGGAGGTGGTCATAAGAGCAACCTATACTATGAACAGCCCCCACAAACCCCACACACACTTTCTCTGTCTATGGGGGGGAGAAAAAAGATGCAGAGGATGAGAGCTACATGTGGTTGTTTGATCATTTTCTAAAAGTGCTAAATGTAAGGGACACTGCTATATCAAAAATACACACACGTGTGTCCTGTTCCACACACAATCTCAGACTTATTGTTCAGCTTTGTTGTGCTGTTGGTCAGTGTTGCCAAAGGGTAAGCAAATCTGTTTACAGATCCAGACAATCAGATCATTTTACTCTGATAAGGAGACTTTAGTATGATTTAATCTAGTTTATTTACAAAGCACCAATTCACAACAAAAGTCACCTCGAGGCATTTTAAAGAGAAAGCAAACAAGTAAACAACTAAACCATTTAGATACAGTCCAATAAAATACTTTTAAAAAAATCAAATAAACTATTAATTATAACCGTGTTCATATAATGCCACTCTAGAAAAGAAATGTCATCTCGCTAAGGAAACCATCAGATTGCATCAAAAGTCTAGTCTGAATCAATCCCTCACTCTGTACAAGCTGGTGGGCAACAGTGGTGAGTAAAAGCTCCCTGTTAACAGGTTGAGCACTCCAGCGGAACCAGGCTCAAGAGGGGCAACAATCTGCCTGGACTCCATCGATCGAGTGAAGCAGATTCAGATTACTGTGTTAACTTTTGCAGGATACTGCACTCCGAGTACCTTTTTTTTTGTTCATCTTGTTATCTGTTTGTCTCTAGAGGCACAATGTTCAAATATGCTAAGATTCCTGCTTTTGCATTGTCCTGGAATAAATAATAAGCAAATTATGCTGTCAGAAACTGATGAATTAATAATGAGGAAAACGTGAGGAAGAAGCAGGCAGAGAAAAAAAAGGCATCCAAAATACTGGATACTCTTCCTGGGTTTAGAGTGGATTTCTTTGAGGAGTTCTTTGGATAGGATAGGCATAAACTTGAATATAAAAAAACTCCAAGGCACTCTCATAAAATTATTCTACAATACCTCTATTTTAGTTTTCAGGAGAGGGACTTGGACCTTGTTGATGTAAAAAAAAAAATAGTATGTTGAAGAGTTTCATGGTGGTGGAATAGTGAACAATGCCACCTCACAGGTTCCCTGTTGAATCTCAGCTTCAACTTTTCTCTGTAGAGTTTGCAAGTTCTTCCAGTGCAAGTGTTACTAAATAGACTTTAAGAGCATTTTTCTTTATTTTTGTTCTTTATTCTCTTTATGGGCCGTATGTTAAAAGTGCTGTAAGAAACGCATCAAAAGTCCCAAACAAGCAAAAACAAAAATGAAGAAAAATACATGGTTTGATATCAGAATTTTTCAAGAAAACACTTTTATTTCCCAAACTACTGGTACCATAATAGATCAACTTCAGTGACGATAATGAGATCAACTGATATAATTTGAATTGAAACGATTTGCTCAATCTATAAAGTGAAATTCAATTGTTGCTGTAAAAATATTTTAAAGTAGAAAAGAATGGGTTGATGTTAATAATAGAGTATTAAGTGTTTTAATGAATGTGTTTTGTCGACTTAACTGAGACAGCTGAAGGTTATGTGGGATGCAGAGTGATTAAACCAGAAAGCTTTCCCTTCCGGATAAATGGTGAAAACTGCATTCGAAATGGTGTGAATATATTTATTCTCACTCTCTGGGAGTATGGCAACATAACAGTGTCTCAACGTGGAAAAGCAGATTTGTGTGTGTGTGTGTTAAACAAACACTCTAATTTGTTTAAATGCTTTTACCTTCTGTAAATCTCAAACTGCCAACAAACGGAAAATCAATACTCATGCTTTTCATATTATGACTAACTGCATTGTTGTTTGCAACTCAATCATGAGGCAGGAAATATAGGGGCAGATTTACTAAACAGGACAAATTAGCACATGTTTGTAAATCATAAACAGAACAGAATGGAGTGTTCAGTTCTGCAGGTGACGTAACACGCACAAGCTGCTTCCACGATTGACTGGAACAGTCTACCAGGAGCAGCAGAGATGAGCGTAGGTGCAAGCCACTTCATAAATCAGGAGCCTGTAACTGACCAGTGACGCACGTTCAGCTTGTTCCTTGTAGCTACAACACAGAACATATAAGGATGAACCTAATCACTTGTCCATTTAAAATATTCGAGACGCTCTCTCTGGCTCACATAAAGAAAGACATAAAATTTATCAGGTCTACTTTAATAGATAAACTCTATTAACCACACTTAACACCTTGTAGTTAAGTTGGTTTGTTATTGTTTCCATTGTTCAGGATCAGACAGCACACAAAGCGAGGAAGACTCATTAAAGCTTAAAGGTGGGGTATGAGATGTTTTCTGGAGCATTTTTTATCATATTGTCTGAAAAACCCCTCACGACCCCATTGCACCCACTAAAATTGAATGTTTGGAAAAAAATATATATATTTTAGTCCATTGTAGAGGATGTAGCAAGAGGAAATGTCTGACCAATAGCACTTCTATTGGATTCTGACATGCCAATCAACTGTCAGCCCCCTCACCCCTGCGCGTTCACAGACTCGTGACTCGTTCATGTGTTTTGAAGGCGTGGTTTCGAGGGGTGGGCTGAAGGGAGAGGCAAGGTTGTGTATTTTCAAAAATATAGCTTGCAGGAACCGTTTTTCCAAGATCTCATACCCCACCTTTAATATATTGAAAAAATAACCTTTTGGATATACCAAATAGCCAGCTGTAACTGCAGCTTGAAGTCCAATCTGGAGATAACAGTTAACAGCTGTTACTTCAGAAAATGGAGGCGTGTGAATGTGGACCTGGAGTGTAGCACAGCCACCTCACCATTTGGTAAAGTTCTGTTTCTCTGCACTGTGGACCAAGGAAGGTTTGTGCAAATTGTGCAAGTTGACATCAAACCTATAATACATTATGCTGTGTCCATCAAAACAAAATAAACTAAATAACTTCAAAAGAAAAAAACATGAAGAGAAGCCAAAATTCTTATGGTGCCGCGAGTAATGCATTTAAAATTTTTTTTTATTTTTTTTTATCAACAGTTGTTCTGATAGCATTTTCTTAATTTATTCTAAACAAATAGACACAAATGGAGAATCTCTTCCTTCACACACTCTCTACTTTGGCTGGAGTTGCACAACACCTGTGCCTCCATCTTGCAGTAGCAATGAAAGACGTATTCTTTTCCAGTAGCAAAGAATTGGTCATGAATAACATGCACAAGACCTGAGTATGCTACTAACAGGTAAAGTGTATCCTCTTTTCAGCATCCGAGCACTGATTTTGATGGTGTAAGTGAATAGAGGCTTTCCACTTTTACATTATCATCAATAACTGGTCAGTGTCAGGCTGGCAGTGTCATGGCTTTCATTTTGATGACCAATAGATCAATAAAACCATTTGCAGGTTTATGTGAAACATGGGAGACATTAGCACTTTTTTATTTTTACAGTCCATCTCTGTGACATCCAAACGGCTTCATTGTTTTGGTTCAGCCTTTACTCTCTTTTCTTACTGAAGACAAGGACAGATGTGATAGCAGTGCGACGTATCAAAGGAAAACATTTATTTATTTATTTTTTTAAATCACTGATCTATATTATAGGGAGTATAGGGAATTATTCACTGAGTCTGGTCGTTTTATTTTTTTCTTTAGCACAAGTTTCTTGTGTTTACCTTGAACTGGACACACAGCATAACCCCATGTGTAACTGTCTCATGTTCCTGCAGCAAAACTGTGCAAAGTTATCTGCTGTTCTATGTGGAAGAGGTGGGAAAAAATGTCGTCGCTGGTGTGTTTCCTTATGCTGCACATACCCAGTGCAGCATTGCAACTCAGGTAGTGAAAACTTTTAAACTGGGGGTCCCAAAGCACGACGGTGTCAAGCAAACAGTAGAAACAATCCCATCATCCGTTTTATATCTGACAAGTGAACTCAGCCTTGTAGATGTCCCTGCCGTCTCCAAAGTCATTTTCAAAGTGTGAAATTCCTCGAGACATTCCCACTTTCTCTTGGTCCCTGCAGAGGTGTTGTATGTCTACAAAATGACAGCCAAAGGCTTGGTGTCAATGCAATGCTTTTATGATTCGTGAGAGTTTCAAACGCACAGAAAGCTGGATCTGGGCAGGCACTGTTTTATTTATCTAAACTGGTGTCACTGCAACCATCAATGGTGGAATAAAGAAAGACTATGGGCTCAATTGAGGATGAATAGAGACTTTTCCCAGATGATTCACGTGTCCCCACCGGTCCCACTGTACAGCATGAGTCATTTATGTTTATGGAAGATGACAACCTCTGTAACTTTGATATTCAGCCTTGAGACCACAAAGTTGATTGCATAAACTAGAGGGAGCAAGCCTGAGGGATTTTTTTATTTTTTTTCCAAGATGGCAGATTTACATCCATGTGCAGTAAATCTTCTTGTCTGCGTGTATGTGTGTTGGATCTACAGCTGTTACCATCAGCAGAAACATGTAAGCATGCTGGCATAGAGAAAAAAATACACAGTAATGAAGTCAGTATGAGGTCAGCATAAACAAATAATTCAACAGGATCTTCACCCCCCCCCCCTTTTTGCATCATGCAAGTAAGAATGCGGCCTAGTTAGAATTAGAGTGCATAACTTTTATTCTTGAAAGCACAAACAAATAAAAATGAATAAATGAATGCACATGAAACAGCAAGTGTGTTTGTGGCAGACATTTAGCAGATATTTAACTAAACATTCAGCACGGCTGTGGCCTCCAGAGGTGGGATTGGGAGTATAATAAGTGAACATCATCTTAAACTAGAAGCAATTGGTCTTGACTAGGATCCTGTCAACTTACCAAAGAATCGGTGAAGCAAAGAAAAAAAACATCTACCCTGAAATCTGGTTACCACAGCTTATGTGTAACTATTTTCTACACCAGGAAAATTCATGGAGCAAAGCCCAAAATCATATAGGAGCCTGGATATCCTGTTCACAGGTATTTTTGCACAGCAGACATTTTGTGAATGTATGTATATGTTAAAAGCCACTGTGCAGCCCGTACCATCGGAGCACAGTTGTAAGATTTGTTTTGTGAGCCCACTTTATGACTCCTTACTGTGCTTTTTTTTTTCTTTTTAAATACTGATTTCAGAAAACATCTGAAATGTAAAACTTGTGATGTGAAAAAGGCAGGTTATGAGTGTGATTTAGCCATCCATCAAAAAGTCAATAACAAACTTAATTTGAACAAATCTGGAGCAAACTTCAACCGTTATGTCACTTTCTGTCAAAATTTCATTTGGAGAATGGATGTGTTGTTGTTCGTCTAACGTCACCTTAGACGATCCACAATGCAAAAGGAGTGTTGTTCAATTCAAACCAATTCTTGTTGTATTTATATAGTGCCAAATCACAACAATTGTCATCTTTACAGGTGTGTCTTGCAACATGTGCTAGCAAAAACATTGCAAATACATTGACTCTAGAACAGAGTCTCCAAATAGTCTTTTTAGTGTATAATTTGTCAAAATACTGTACTTCAATGATTTTTACCCGAAAGTTTTTATTACTGGACAAAATGTTCACAGAGTTCCTGAGCCAGAAAACTAGTTGTCTCTGAATCTCAGCAATCCATTTGGCTCTTTTCTCTTTACCTTTTAGAACGTTGTAAGACGATATCTCCAATCCTTGATGAGTCTTTCACAATACCCCTTCCACACTTTAGACAAACAGTCAAACAGTTGGCAGTTTTTAAGTTTAGTGTCTTTTTGCGATTCGGGGGGGTTGTAACCTGAATACTGCGACAACTCTGATGACGTCAAATACATTCCCTCTATAAACTTTTCAAAGCAAACATAGTAGTGATGATAGTGTAGCGAGTCAACTAGTGAAATTTTACCTTTTAGCTTTTGGTAAAATATGTTCAGAATGGGGTTTATTCCTCTTATCATTAACTCGCTGACCGTCAATGATCAGATGAAGCAAGGTTAGTGGGATTGTTTATGCACAGAACTCACCCTTGAAGTTCCTTAACAGACATGGAGATCTTGAGGTTGTGTCCCAGAACATGGAGGGCAGTCAGAATGTCAGCCCACTGGACCATCTCCCCCAAAGGTCCCCCCTTTAGCACCTTTGGACTGAAAACATCTCCAGATTCCTCTGTTAGGAAGCCCACATGAACCAGGACCTAAGCAAAAAAGAAAAAGGGACACCATGTTTCAGAAAGCTTTGATAAAGATTTATACTGTTCGTTTACTTTTTCCCCTATTTTAAATCTTTGATTATATACATGATATATTCATACAATTTTCAATATGAACTAAAATATAATTCGTGTTTATATAATTTTTAATCTTAAATTTATTGTCCCTGCTCATAGTCTTATGAACACAAAGTACAAAAAGATATAAAAGCAGTAGCATCATTCCAACAAAAACACGAACAGCAATAAATCAGAAGTTCAGACATGAAACCAAATCAGCGTTTTTTAGCACCATCAGAAGGGAGTGCACTTGAAATGGGGAAGTCAGTGTTATATAAAAGATTTGTATATCATCTGTAAACTTGTATATTTGTGCAATTCTATACATACAGCACTATGCAAAAGATTTAGGCATTAAAAGTTAAGTAGGGACGCTTTAAAGGTAAATTCCTAAATTGTTTCCATTTGTTGGTCAGCTTCATACAAAACAGCCGCATGATGAAAAGGAACAATACTTGTTGGGACCACTTACTGCATTTCAAACAGCCCGTATCAATGAGATGCCGGTGTTTTAAGAGATTCGTCATATAGACTCTTATAGAGCTTTCAAGACTTCTTATTGTTTACTGTCATTGCCTGTAAACCCTGACAGACTCCATGATGACTCCGAACCCTTTGGGGTCCTGGTTTTGGGTTATTGTTTGCTGGTGTTTTGGTCATGTTTCCTTCATGTTTCAGTTTTTTGTAGACATCCCCCCAGATACCAATCTGAATAGATCTGGGGTCCGTTCACAAAGCAGGTTCAACAAACTCTGAGTCTGTTCCTGAACTCTGAGTTGATCTACTCTGAGATAGAAAACTCTGAGTTTTCGGTTCCAGAAACGCTGATTTGAGTGAGTTTAATCAACTCTGAGTAGGTTCACCTTGAGTTTTGCGTGTGCGCCACAACTTTAAAAAGCCAGCATCAATGGAGCCCCGATTCGACGAGTCACCATGGCAACGGGGAAGAGGAGGGGCTACGTTTGTCACCAACCTCGAATTGGAAATCTTAATGCGCTCATACGGCGAGTTTCAATACGTTTTTAGAAATAAGTGCAACACCGCTGCAGCAGCAAAAGCGTAAGTTTAAATGTAGTCCTTTGCAATCACAATAATAGTACAGGGAAAACTGCTTGAATGGTAGCCCATTCATTTATTTAATTTAGGTGCATTCCTGCGGGGGAGAAGCGCACTTGGCAGCAGCTTAAGATGAAATATAAAAACATTGTTCAAACAGGTGAGACCTCGGCATGGAGGTACCTCATTTTGATCATGTTTTACACTGTAAAATAAATATCATGTGGCTATTTCACTGTGCAGTTGTTTTATCCCCAACATAATGCTGTTTTCACACACATAAATGTCTTCTCATCTATACCATGTTCTGTTAAATAATTCATCCTATTTACACTAACACAGACTTCTACTGAGCCAACAGAAAGAAGGCAGATGCCCGTAAAACGGGTGGTGCCCAGCACCGCCACCTCTGACGGGAGGGCAGTGGCTGAGGGAATCCACCCCCAAGACACAAGTGCCTTTATAAAATATAATAGGCCTATATATATATCTTTTTTAAGCCTATTCATACAAATATTTGTTTGTCTTTTATGTCTTTTTTTCTTTTGTCCCAACACAATTCTGCTGGTGCCGCTCAAAAAGATAATTGTCTGTAAATGCAAAAATCATCTCCCGACGAATATTTAATTCTCTGCGCAATAATGCTGCACCTTCATCCACGGGATCGTTGTCAAAAGGACATGCCATGTTGGTGAAAAAAGTCGCCTCCTACTGTGCCTAATGGACTTCTAGAAGTAGAAGAACTCGCTCTGCTGACTGAATGAATGAGGAAATCAAATGCCGTGTGGCTGAAAGAGGGCGGAGACAGAAAGAAACTCAAGGTTTCTTGAATAAAACCTGGTCCCGACCAGGTTAGGTTCAGAGAGTCTGTTACTCCGGTAACTGACCGTGAGGTTAAGTTACCTCCCTTTGTGAAACGGAAAACTCAGAGTTTCCCTCATTTCAGGGTTAATAAACTCAGAGTTTTCACTAAACCTGCTTCGTGAAACGGACCTCAGATGGCGTCCATTGGAAGCAACAACAATCCACAAAGACCACACCATCATGGTTAGGTGTAAAATTTTTACTACATAACCGTCACAGACATGGAAGCTATTTTGTCTCTGGTTAGCTTTTGGAAACAGCATCCCTTGGCTGGAGTTAGAAATCTTAACTTCTAGAATTAGTGAACAATCAAAACCCAATGGTTCGGAAAAATATTCTTTGGACAATGTGACTACCGGACGCCATTTTCACTCATGACAAGAAGTTGCTTTCATGACTGCTAGCTGTGGCATATTGTTTTTACTTAATCATTGGCCATATCGTCTTGCATGATCAAAAGCCTGGACTTGTTTTGGGGAGGAGGATAGTATCATTAGACATTCCTCATGTGCCTGGTTATTTGGAATTCTTGGATTGATCTTGTGTTTTTGCCTTTGCCTGCTATGCCGACTTGGTTTTGGGATTTTTATCTGGCTTGCGCTGCATCTGGGTCCCCCACTTTAGTAACGCTCTCATTGGTGGCAAACAGGCCCGGAGTGGCTAATCGGGAAGACCGGGATAATTCCCGGTGGGCCGGTGTGATGTTGGGGCCGCAAGGGCCGGTGTTCAGGCATGGCAGTGGGTTGATTACGTGTGCTGCTACCGCTGTCCCAGGGCTGCCTTCTCCTTCTCCTTTTTTATTTTTTTTATTTGCAGAAGCACCCTGACGTAGCACGTCAGTTCACTCGGTCAGTGGTGTTTGAAAGATGGAAAGTAGAAAGATCAAGGGAGAAGGCTAGAATTAAAAAGAGGAAAGCTCTGGAAACAGATTATGCAAAAATGGGCAACTTTTTCACAAAAACGAGCTTGCGGTTTGTAACGTCAAATGAGGACGCTGAAACGGGTGAGGCAATATGTTGAACTCTGCCTGCAAACCACCGTTCAAGTTCAGTAATGATCAAGTCAATGAATTATTATATAACGTTATATGGTTTAAATAATAGTATGATGCGACGGCACATAACTGGGAAACTTTGTCTTGTTGCCCCTCAAGAGTCAGAAGCTAGATGCAGCACCAATCACCAGCCATGAGCCCACAAGTCCAGAGAGGGCAGGTAGGATTACTCATTGAGTGAATATTATTAGAATTAATATAATAAAAAGTATGGTGTAGATCTGCTCTATATGAAAAGTGCCCTGAGATAATAGATGGTTCAGCACTACATTAGTGAAACTGACCTGAATTGATCACGAGGCTCTGTAAAAAGGGGAGATTTGTGCTGAGAATTATGACCATTTTTAATATTTTAGAGAAAGACGCTAAATCACAAGGCTTTACAGAACAGTGCGATATTGTAGACTTAACATGTAAGGTTATAATTAAATGATTTTGATTACAGGTCGTCATCTAAAGTGGGCATGAAACTCCAGGGCTGGAAATGAGTCCCACTCCGGCCCTGGTGGCAAAGCATCTGTTGCTTTTTTTCTTGCTAAAAATGTTATCTTTGCTTGTGGCTTTATGTTGTTTGGTGAGACATGTTTCCAGTGTCTAAAACATCTGCACCGTATTGTTAGTAGAACCATTATGGTTCTAATGACACACTTTACAGTCATCATTTAATAGTGATGGTGGTCTAATAATTTACATACACAGAGTGTGTTGTGTTTATGCTGAAGCACTTTGAATCCCACCCAGTTTTTATTATATATTTGTACACACTGATTAAAGTTAAGCTGTTTCACTGTTAAGCTTGAGCTGTCCAAACAGTTTTAATGACTTTGAGGATTAGAATCATTAGAATTTCAGACTCTTCTTACAGGAAATTATAGCAACTGGGAAGTAATTCTTTCAAATCCTCAGTGAATTATCCCCCGTGCCTCAAAGGAACAGCATGCAAATGCTAAATTCAGAATTATGGGTTTTATTGCATATAATTAATTTCACATGTGTTTAAATGATAACCAGGGTGAAAATCTTTTTTGTTTTAAAACAAGGCATGGAACGGAATTATTAAAGGCCTTCTTGCCCAACGTTGAACCTACAGACACAGTCATCTTCTGCACGTCCGGCTAGGTGCTGCATAATTGCTGCAATCCACCGAGAAATTAGCAACAAGTTATTTTTCACAGCGGATTAAACATAGCCATGTCCAAACGTTGCTCTGCTGAGTAATCCTGATTAGCTAACGCAGCATGAACACCTCCAGCTGCTTCTGCTGGCAAATGTATCCCACAACTATGACCATGAAACATGCATAATGAGCTTAAGACCAACTAAGAAGAGTTAGCAAGAAAGTTTTCTTGGGGACTGCTGCCTGTATTTCGTTGCCTCATTATATGTCTCCTTCTGTCTGTGAGTGCAGGAGTGTGTCCTGAGTCTGTACCTTCACAGGTTGTAACTGTGGAGCTAATGATTAAAGGCTTCTTAAAATTGCTGCAAAGAACTCTCTTATCCCACTCTTCCCCTCTTAGTCATGCCACAAAGCATTAGTGATGAAGCTCCGGGAGAGGAGCAAACACAGGCATCTGCACACAGTATAAGCACACGGTGCCTTAATCATTAAATATTGTGATACCAGAAAACACCATCTCTGAAGTAACAGAAAAACTCTTAGTGGATCATTAATTCTGACCTGCATTAAGTAATTTTACTGGTACAAAAACAGTAATGACATGACATGAAAATTTAAGTTCATTTTGTGAGTCATCAACAAGCAGTTACTTACTTACAAATCCTTTCTTTTGGAGTCATGTTTGTTACCCACGTTTAGAATTTTCTGCATTAACCACCCGCCCCCCCCAGGGAGCTATTCGGCTCTTTAGCTGCTAATTACTTTAATAAATCTCTGTAAATAAGAGGGAACCTGCTCATTCAAGTGATAGATTTCAGTAGCTTCATCACTACAGGCTTAATGCACGGATTTCACCCTAACATTTTTTAAGTTTTACGACAGACACTTAACTTACTCAAAATAGCCTATATATCGATCTGTATTCTAACTTTATTGACTGAGTTATTCTAACTAGTCTCCCAGTCTCCTAACATGTACAAAATGAGCGCAAAATGCTTAACAGTGATGTTTATGCAGCTGAGTCAAGCTCCAGTGAGACTCCAGCTGGCGTGAAAAATCGCCTGATTTAATAAACCTGCTCTATTAACTTCTGCTTCATAAAAAAAAAGAAAGATAAGTGAAATTGAATTAGAGTTTGGGTGGCAGATGGCAAGAGTGAGAATACATGATGCTAATACTACTCAGTCTCTTGGCTTGGTGGTGATGGTGTTGCTTATAGAGTGTATCACACAAACATTGGAAACTATGCAAAAATGAACAGAAGGAGTTCAATTAAACGAAATATGAGAAATATGAGACAGGAGCTTCAGAGATGATTAACTGTGGACTGAATTCCACAAAACTGGCTTCCAGGCATAAATCTAAAGCTCGAAGTGGGAGAGTAAGGGTGCTTATTAAAATCTGGCAACTTGATTATGATCCATTGAGAGTTCATTGAAAAATATTAAAACCGACTATGGAAAAAAACAGATTTGGTATAACTGTGTATGTATGTAAATGTATGCTTCCGAGTGTGCCGATGGATTTTTGAATTTTGTTTGATTTTGTTTGTGTACGTGCGTTTGTGTCATGCTGACATGCAACACGCGGAACTCCAAGTTAGGCTACGTTCAGACAGCACACTGAAGTGACCCAAATCCGATTTTTTTGGCCCTATGCGACATGTATCTGATCTTTTCATGACAGTCTGAACAGCACAGATCGGATTTTTTCAAATCCGATCCAGGCCACTTGGATATGTGGTCCTAATTCCGATACGTATCTGATCTTTTGCCATGCGACTGCAGTCTGAACGGCCAGGGCGCATTTATCCGACCTACGCGTCATCATTATGTGTGCACCTGTTGCCAGCCAGTACAGTCCAACCGCAACGCGTTTGCTCACCGATATGGACCATCGGAGGTGTGTGTCTTGTCGTGATAGCGCTCAAGAAATGCGCTCACAGAGATAAATGAAAGACCTCCTTGTCCGCATCTGAAAAGCCGCTCACATCACAGTCCCACCACTCCTGGCTACGACGACGCACCCAAACGTGTCTTTGGATAGACGATGCCACTGCCCCACAAAAGCCCAGGGCCAAAAGCCTAGCTCTTTTTCTTTTTAATATCCTCTTTAAAATTTTGCCGTGATTAATGTGCTGGCTCCGGCTGGACAACAACTTTAAAATCGCAATATAGGCATTCCTACTCTTACCATCCATGTTTACTATCGCAAACACTGGGCACGCTCGCTGCGTATGACGTCATCGTACGCTCTTCTGCGCATGCGGGATAGTATGGGGCGTTAAAGGATAAGACCGGTTTTTTGACATTGGGCCCTTGATTTCACATTATAACATGATGTTCTACTCACCCCTGCTTGTTGTTGAACATTTGGAGCTGTTCCGAAGATATTCGCGAGGCGTCTGGCTGCTCTCTTGAGATATTCGGCCATGAAACGGTTTCCTATGGGCAAGCTTATACAGGCACAAACTATGCTGTTTATAATTTATTAATTACTGTACACTAGCACTGATAACGTGGAGGTGCGTCGCTTACTTAAAAAAATCTGGGTTACTAATTTTGAATTTTAGCCGAATGAATAAATAGGCAGCAGGTCTGTGGGCTGTCTGTGGTAGTAGCACGACGAGGACGTCAGTAACACCCACTTTACGACAAAAAAAATCAAAATTACAGTAACCCGGATTTTTTTAAGTAAGCGACGCACCTCCACCTTATCAGTGCTAATGTAGAGTAATTAATAAATTATAAACAGCATAGTTTGTGCCTGTATAAGCTTGCCCATAGGAAACCGTTTCATGGCCGAATATCTCAAGAGAGCAGCCAGACGCCTCTCGAATATCTTCGAAACAGCTCCAAATGTTCAACAACAAGCAGGGGTGAGTAGAACATCATGTTATAATGTGAAATCAAGGGCCCAATGTCAAAAAACCGGTCTTATCCTTTAAGCCGTTCACACAGCAGGCCACATACAGGTCGCATTTAATTGCAATGTGAACGACCTCACAAAAAAATCGGATTTGAGAGTCAAGGCCTGCAGTCTGAACATAGCCTTAGAGTCCTGTGTCTGAGTTTTTCAGCACAAATGCTGAATCACTCACGGGCGAGTTCAGTGATTCTAAAAAAAAGATTTACAGCCACTCTTTGCCGTCTAATTCATATCAGACTTGGATGCACAGACCCATCAAACACCTTGTGACAGAAACATGGGTACGATCCCGTCTCAATCTCACCCCTTGTGTGCTCACATCAATGTTCATGCCCCATTCATCTCATCAAAATTTCCTGCCATAAAAAAAATGGTAATTTTACAATATCCCTCCTGTTCCAAAAGTTGTGTGACTTTAATAATAGTGAAAAGCTGAGGGAAAGGAACTCTGGTGGCTTTTGTGTGCTACTGCTAGGAGTTTTTTATGTCATATGAAAGTCTGTCTAAGTAACATCTTTGGAAAGTCCTTGGTGGGATACATGAAAGCAGGAAATCTGAAGTGCCTGTCGAGTATGTGGTACCACTCCAGCACTCCGCTCTACTCCACTCATTACTAACAGGCTAACGACAGATGAATGCTAATGCTTGTCTCAGCATCTGTTAGCAAAGGACTTCACATTTCTGAGTGTGTGTGACCCCGTTCTCTCATGCACTGTGGCCCTTAAGAAGGTTGCAGAACACAGGTGGCAGCACAAGCTGGCGCTGACAACCAGCAGAGCTCTACCCTTAATTTCACCTTCTCCTCTATCCTTCTTTCAAGGCTCCACTCACTATTTCAACGTCTTTATTTCTACTCACGTCTCTCCTTCTTGTTGTGTATTCTTGCCCCCCCCCCCTTCCCTCCTGCTTTTCCTTATCGCCACCCCACTCTGCCTCCCCGCTTCACGTTCTGCATCACATTAGTCTCCGACACTGTCTGCACTTCATCACTCTGAGGTCAATTAACCCTCATGAGGGCAGACACAGGGAGAGGGCAAGTTAACAGTTTGGCATATGTTGACAAACACACTAAATGTGCATACTCAATGCACACCGAGGAGCACAGATGCACACAAAGTCACTTGCTGAGATACAGAAACTAACAGCATTCTGGCAGTCAATCCACTGCACAATATTAACAGGATGAGGTCAGCGTCTTTGAATCTATAACCTTAAAAACCTTTCCATGATGGCATAACTCAGATGAATATGTCCCCTTTCATCTGTAGAAAAAGGACAACAGCAATTTTTCTGCACGAGAAGTGCTCAGCTTAGTAATACTTGCGAAATGGGTTGAAAGTTCAGATAAAATAAAATGGCAAAAGTTGAAATAAAATGAAATAAGAATAGTTGGATGTCTTGCTATAATCTTCCACATATTCTCTGTAACTGCTGCCTCATGTAAGTAAGTAAGATACGACACCATATCCTTTGTCTGAACTTTTGTCACTCACATTCACTCACATTCATGGCATTTTTACAGGCTACAATAGCCAACAAGAGGTTTAAAAGCTATTTGTCTGATAGAAGGCAATTTGTTTCCTGGAGCAATACCTCATCTGACTTTAAGTTGCTTTCATGTGGTTTGCCCCAAGGATCAATTTTGGGCCCTGTACTGTTTCTGATTTATGTAAATGAACTATACATGTCATGTCAACTAAAGCATATTTTATTTTGTTTGCAGATGACTCCAACATTTTTTTATCTGGTAAGAATGGACCTAAATTAATATCAGAAATGAACACAGAATTGCGGAAAGTTGACTTATGGATTAAGGCAAACAAATTGTGACTTAATATAAAGAAAAAGCTTGTATATGTTATTTACTCCGAGAAGTCAACAATCAACAAACTCTCTTCCTAATGTATATGTTGACAATAACATCTTGGAAAGGGTCACAGAAGCAAAAAGGTATTTTAATTGATGAAAATCTCACTTGGAAAAATCATATCCTGTCTATTTCAAATAAGATTACAAAGGATATTGGAGTAATCAGGAGAATACGTCATCTATTGTCTGGTAAAATCTTCATCAATTTATATTATGCTATGATCTATCCTTTCATTTCTTACTGTAATTTTATTTGGGCAAGTACTTTCCAGAGTTCCCTCAACTGTATTCTCACCTTACAAAAACGATTCATCAAAATGATAACATTTTCTAACAGATTCACTAGATCTTTACCCCTGTTTCAATCCCTGAGTATTCTTCCTATTTTTGCTGTAAATACTCTTCAAATATGTATTTTTGTTTATCAATCCATTCACAAGTTAATTCCTATTTGTTTCCAATCTGTATTTCAGTTAAATTCCCAGATTCATAATTTCAGCACTATGTCAGCAAATAATCTCCATCCCACTTTTTTCATGTCTACTTTATCTCAGTTCCCAATTAGATTTAGAGGGCCGCACTTTTGGAATTCATTACCAAGTCACCTTAGAAATTGTACAAGCATAAAATCATTTAAGAAACAAATAATTCACTTTCTATTGGTCCAGTTGAGCAATGCATAACCCACATATTTTCTTTATATCACCACACTGTATTGCTCTTCTCTCTCTCTCTCTCTCTTTCCTAATTGCTTTATGATGTTCTTCACATTACTGTAAATTAAATTTATGTAGAATGTTTATCTTTGGAGGACCACTTGACAAGCCCTTAGGTTTTTTTTTTTGGTTTCTCCTGCACATTTGCTTTATCTGCTGCATACTTTGTATGTTTTTTGTTGTTGTTCTATTTTTTTAATATGTTCTTTTTATATGTCTTTCATGTGCTCAGAAAAAAAAAAAAAAAAGAACTGGAAGTAACTGTCTTGGAGGCATCAAATAGCCAAGAATTTCCCAACACAACAATGTTGGGAACACACACATACCTCTCCTTTTCCTGTCTTTGTTGGCATTTTCACTCAGTGGCTGCCTCTTACGGGCACAAAAACAGATATTCGTTCAGCTGCTGCTGTAATTCACAGAATCACAGATGCGCAACAAAGGTTGAGCGGGGAGGGCTTGTGTCTGTGACTGACAGTTAAAGGGGACATATCATGAAAAAAATAAAAAATTCTGTGACTGAGAGCATATCTTTGGGTGCCTGAAGTGATCACCATCTCCAAACCTCTGATGCAATTAAACCCTGTCACTTAGTTAGTCGGTCTGTAAATATTTCATTCAGCTCCACAGGCTGAATGAGTGTGTCTCCGGTCCAGCTCAGAATAAGATTATCCAGCCTCCACATCTTTATCTACTTCCAACTTCAAATGCATTTGCTGCACCTGGGAAATGGAAACTCTTTACGGAATGCAGCATTGGTATGTAGCATCAAAACCCGGCATTACAGAAACATATTTGTAAAACTCATGCACGTTAGCCGTCCTTAACATCTCCTTTAAAAAGAATCATTGTGCTTTGTCTCTCATTTTCCTCGTACTCCTGACGTTTTCTCCCTTTATGCTTTGCCTCTCTGCTTCCCTAATTTATTCTTTCTCCGAGTAAACATTCACTTTGCTTACAATCAAAGGGAAAGCCAAACAGGGAGAACTAAATCAACACAGCCCCACTGCATAAGCGAAGAATGCACACTGAAGCAGAATGTTAAAGTTTCCATTTGAAGCAAGGAATTGCATCAAAGACAGAGGTGAGGCAAGCACAGGGCCATCGCTAATTCACATCAGACAAGGTTTTCTTTCCAGGGTCAAAGTTAATTAAAATCAAACAGTGGTTCCCTTCATCGTGTTAAAGGGAGTTAGCTTTTTAAAGCCTGAATGAAAGTCAATCTTTCTGTAAAAGCAAAAGGGGGGAGGGGCACACCATCAAAATAAATTTTTCTTGCACAGACATTGAGAAAAAATTTGTTTTGCCACGTGGCTTTTTAATGCCATAATACCCAAATAGCAGTCAAGCATGAACACAGATCTACAAAGACAGGCTGAAAAAAACAACAACTCTTAATTCCCTTCCATTTCTAATTATTGTGATAAATAGCTTTTGACAGCAAAAGCTAACTCTTACAAATACCAGGACATCTGCTGTTGTGATAGCAGCAGCAGCACTTTGTAAGACATATAGGCGGTTCAAGCAGCTTCGGAGCCAAGATAGAGGATAACAAATTCTTTCAGTGCAGTACCAGAAAGGGGAACATCAATCACAGTGACAGAGGACTATTTCCACCCTTGTTAACTTATTTTAAGAAGAGGGCAGAGAGACATATTTTGGAGAGATGAGACAGAATGTGGGCTGGGCTCAATCATGCCTTCTTACGTCCGCACATACGTTTTTCTTTAATTTCTGAACTAAACGATAATGCGTTGATTCAGAAATCGATGAGTATTGCAAAAGGATTATTAAAAAAAATAACAAATATACTTAAGATACTTGACATTATAACCACATCATACTTTCACTGATTTTTGGAAAAAGTACACAGTATTGCACCTTTATTTGTACATTTTGAACCAGTTATTAAGTAAATGGCCAGCATCCACAGTCACATGGTCTCCAATGGTTAGTTTCTTGCTCATTTCAGCAGTACATCACTCCTTTCTCTCCTTTCATCAATCCTCTCCTAATACATACTCTACAGGACTATCCATCTAGCCTGGGCGAAAGCCGACTGTTGACTCCGTCAAACAGTCTGGAAAAACCCAAGAGGAATCCATTCCCATGGAGGGTGGGACCTTACTCAGCAACTTAAATTCATTGGAGTTCCCTTAACCAATCAGTAATGTTTAGAAATGACGTAGGTTATGCTACGTCATGCTTGCTCGCGAATCACGCTTCCCACATCCGCTTTCATTATACCGGTACCATTTGATAAATCAAACTTTTCCCAAAGCCAGTTGGAAGGAGAGCTACGACATTCTTGCCACTAACAAAATTGACGAGGCATTCCTCTTGCTCTTCATGGATAGCTTCTAGCGTCTCTTCTTCCGTCGCCATGTTTATTTCCGCTGCGGTTGAACTACAATTACATGGACTACAATGGACTCTGCGGGTGAGTTCTGCATCACCACTCTCAACTGTTTGCTGATTGGCGAAACACTGAGCGAACCGAGGTAGGGTGGTTTGGGCCAGACTATGTGCGGAGCCAAAATCTTTGGGCGGATGTACGTAGGATGGCGTCGCCAGGCTACTATCCATCCCCCTCTTGTACCTTCTTTTCCATCTCATTCTTCTCCCTCTGGCTCTGGAAAATGCTTGGCATCATGTCATAATCCCAGTCATTCAATGTCATCTTATCTTCGATGTTTACCCACTTTTGTTTCTTTTCTCTTATTCATTTATCTACAACTATTTCTTGCTCTCATTGGAGTATTTTGCAAACACAGAGAAACTGATAGACAGAGGCTACCAGCAGAAAGAAGAGGAGTCCCTGTAGCATGGAATGCTACAGTCAAAATCTAGCTTACAATAACATAGCTGTGGGAACGGACTTTGAATTCATGTGTAGAGACAGTTGCAGAAAAAGGACAGAAGTAAAATACAGACTCTAATGATGAACAACCTATCAATACCCACTGCAATCATATTTTTCCCACCAGATATTATTCAAATGAGAACTTTCAGTATGCAACTGAAAAAGTCTTTTGATGCCAAACTACTTGAGGGAAAAATTGTTTTCAGAACCTTTTTTCTTGAATTATCAAGCTGGTGACTCTTCCACACACTTGCTCTTGCAAGATGGAATGACAAAAAAAAAACTGGAATTAACTGTAGTGTATTACATGCTGCACGTTGTTTGCATGTTTGCAGTTATGTTGTGATATAAGTCCTCCCTCTTGTTCCATTGCTCTCGCTACTTTTTTGTATTCTAACTATCCTCTCTTTTTGGAAAATGTGATACAGAAATTAAATACGATTAAAGGGACACTATGTAATAAATTAAGTCATTTATTAGCTCAAATCAACATATTCATTCATAAGTTAGTCCTCATTGGTGTAAAATGATCTCTGTCAAAAATCTCACTTATCCTCCTGAGTGAAGAATAACTTGTCTGTATCTACATAGAGCAGGTAAGCTCTATGGAGGCTGCCATGTCCTTCCGCTCTATGAAAAATGACGAAGTGCCGAGAGGGACATAAAGCACTTCGAATCGCGATTTCCCCACCAGGCCTACAAGCGGAAATGACGTCACAATGACGTCGCCAAATGGCTTATTAAAGCCGCTAATGCTAAATAGATTTTATTCCTTGGCACATATGTCTTTGTGTTCATTAGCTTTCTTTTTGTAAGTGCATCATCATCTTCTTCTTTTTATTATTATTCCTATGCTCCCCCTGGATATCTTCTTTTTGGCGTTATGCTCACATTTGTAAACTGTTATTTTGTTGATTTACTAATAAAGTTTAAAAAAAAAAAAAAATGCTAAATAGATTTTATCTCGTAAATGATCCCACTAATAATGCATTGATTGTTACCAAACTTCTGCCGTAGTACACATAGGCTCTTAACTCACAAAACGAGGCATTAGAAAGTTTGTAAGTTTACCGGGAGTTTATTTACCGCTGCTAATGCTCCTATTGCTAACGCAGGCTAATGCTAACGCTGCGTCGACGTCACTTCCGGTAACTCCCGGAATATGACTAATTGCATTGCTTGCACACCAAAGGAGATGTTATGTTATCTGACATGTTATCTGTCATCTGTATTCATAGTGTTGTTGTATGTGTGTTATATAATCCTTTGTACTGTGTGTCTTGATTTCTTTTTGTTTGTATGGACCTTGAGTCTGAAGCTATAGCTTCTTGAATCTTGACACATACCGCTTGCCGTAGTTCAAGAAGTTGCAGCGCACATTTGAAAACGTGAGGCGCTAGAGAGCAAATTCATTCAACTTTGCAAAATAAAATTGCACCACTAGATGGGGGAAGAAATTACATAGTGTCCCTTTAATCAAAACAATAGATACTTACGTTATTTCAGTCTTATACAGCAAACTCTATTAGTAATTCCAATTTCATAATATATCTCACCTTCTTCTGGTCCCTCCATTGTTGACCCAGTTTATCACCCAGGCGGTTGGCAGCTGTTGCCCACTGTTTTGTGAGGCGGCGGATTCGGCGCTTCATGAAGCTGAGGGACTCTTTTCCACCTCCGATCTGGTCCAGCAGTACAGAAAGGTCTGTGCGGAAGGCAGCCTGAGAGGGTGATGAAAAGAAAGTAAACTGTAAAGTAGTAGCAGAAAATAGAGGCACCTTGGAATCCAGGTAATTTTGTTGTTAAATCTGGAGTTTTAAAAAAATAAAATACATCTTATATTTTGTCCTCTCAGTTGTGTATTCTATGTAAACAGAAATGAGTACAAATTTGTTTTTAAAATGCTAAAGAAAAGTTAATTCTGTAATTTGTCAATTTATTTGAACCTTTATTCAACAAACACAAGGGCAAAGAAATCATTTCCACTCTATGTGTTGAAAATTTGATGGCAGGAACACAAAAAAAGATAAAGAACTGAGAGCAAAGGAAGATTGAGGAGTTTATACAATACAGATGTAACACCGTCCAGGAATTATTGGATTACTTGATGACAGGTGAGGGTGTCAGGATTGGTTATAAAAGGAACATCCACCAAATGATTTGTCTTTCCAAGCAAGAACAGGTCATGGCCCCGCAGTTTGTACCAAATTTTATCCGGCGATCAACAATAAGTCCGAATGCAAGATTGTAAAGAACGTTGGTCTTTCACCACCATACCTAGGAAAACCATTTTCACTCTGCTACACGGTCTGCTCCAGCATCCATAAACATGACCTGAAGCTGTATTACACAGGGAAGAGCCATGACTCTGTGCAGAAACACCACTAGGTCAGGAGCTCATTTCAGATGGACAGAAAGACAGGGATTATGTGTTCTTTGGTCAGATAAAGCCACATTTCAGCTTGAGTTCGGGGAAAAAAAAGAAAAGACAAAATTGACTTCTGGTTTGACATTTCAAAGGTAATAAAGACTTTCCTGGCTGTTGTAAGCAAAGGGTGCAAAAGCAAGTGCTTAGAATGATACTGAGATGCATCAACAAACGTTCATTTCCAACATTTTGTTCCAAGACCTTCATCTGATAAATAATTTCTATCAAGCAGAAGCCATCTTAAATAGGATGTGTCCAACTTGTCACATTCACTAAATGCACAGGAAGATGCTTTGGACAACTTTGGGCACAACAAACGTGAATGGGACTAATATGAGCCTCTGCTCGTTCAGGCTGCTATTGAAAATAAGAATTTTTGTTCTTAATTGCTTGCCTGGTTAAATAAAGGTAAATAATAATAATAATGATAAAAACTACACAAAGAAAACACATCAATAAGGACAGGAACCAACATAATAAATGTGAGAGCATCAAATTCCAATCTGCAAACTCCGGTTGCATTCTAAATTTTTTGAAGTATTATCACCTTTACTGATTAGGCCTACACTCTTTTTCACAAGATCCAAATTCAGGTAAAAACAAAAGGAAATACCTGCAGCATGTATGCAAGGACACATTAAACCGGACGTACTGTTAAGTGAGCCTTATGAGCTTTGAGTTTATGACCTTATGAGTATACATTTTACTGCTGCTACAAATCTATTAATAAGAATTAACAGCTATTTTATGTATAGCAACTAAAGAGTAATTCATCATCCAGCTCTTTTGTAGCAAATGAGTTTGTTTTTTTCCTGATTTATTTTCTGCTGTCTTGGATTTGTTCATCCTTTTCCTACCTACCTGTTTCCACATATAGATGTGCAGAGTACCTCCATTGTTTTACATGTGTGAGGGCACTATTGATGGAATGTAGGAGACTGCCATAAAAGCAATGTCTCCCAGGAGGAAAGTGATTATTTCAGCAGGATAATGCCAGACCTCATTCTGACGACCTACAACAGCGTGGCTTCACAGACAGAGTGCGTGTGCCAGACTGTCCTGCCTGCAGTTTACATCTGTCTCATAATGACAACGTGTGGTGCATTATGGCAAGGAGGATCAGACATCAACAACAATGGACTGTTGAGCAGCTGAAATCTTGTATTCAGCTCTGATTCTACTGAAAAAGTGCAACAATTTTGAGTCAATTTTTCAGTTTTTTTTTCTAGACAATCTTTTAAGTAATTGAACAAACCAATGAATGGTTTCTTTGGCCAAACAAATTAGTAAATGCAGATTTAAGTTTTTACCCTATTTTAGAACATTAAAAAAAAAAAAAAGAGTAAACCATGTGGTAATTTGATGCTTTTGCAGAGAGAGGCAGATGAAGGCGGTTGGTTTCAACAATAAGTTTGAGAGTTATTTCAGGAAAAGTTGTGACCTTGTTCACTTGGCAGTTTTAGTTTCACCTGTCAGGGAAAAATATGGAGAGAACTCTACACGCTATGCCATGCATTTCTAACTAGCACCATAAACAGTCAATACCTCTCCCCTCTGAAAACAACCATGGCTCTGTTTGTGTGAAACACCCAGGGAGAATGTAATCCACAATTCAGCTATTTGGGTCACCGGGTAGGAAGGAGACATCAGTCTTCATCTACACTGACATTCTGCTTTACCTTCGAAAAATTTCCCCTGCCAGCACAGTTATCCAGTTAAAAAGGCGAGATGAAAGCATGTAAGCAAAGATGTAATGAGCACAAAGCCTGTTTTGGAACATTTTAAACATTCATGATCCTTGTGTTCGCAAACTCTGGAAATGGCTGACCAAGCCAATGTAACTGGGAAAAGTGCCACTATATTCCGTGTCTGTATGCAGTACAGACCCAATTCATTCCATGGTGGCACTTTATGCACAGGTTTTTCACAAAGAACACCCTGTTAATCAGTAAAAAAAAAAAGAATGGGCCACATACTATGCCTAACTGTAAATATTAGTATGGATGTCTTGTATGGCCCTGCAAATGGCTCACATTAGGTGTTTGTGTTTTAATTTGTGTGGAAGGATGGTTCTGAAATGCTCTTTGACCTCAAAGTCAATTAAGGGGAGAAAAAAGCAGAGAAGATAACGATGAAGAGGATCAAGCCTGTATTAATTAACAGGGAGCGAACAGGCTCAGATGAAGGTTAACAATTATGTAGTCATGGAGGCAGACTGCTCACCCTCCTATTACTCAACAGCATCTTAAATAGAAAAGGGTTGTTACGCTCCCCTTCTGATTGTTGCTGTGGACATGTGATTGATGACTCTATTAACGACCGCCAGTGTTGCTGTATCTCTCAGCAGAGACACGCTGGTATTTTCCCTGTTTCTTCTTCTTTTGCAGAATTTCAAACATTAGTCTGCTCTGACAGGATAAGTAAATTATGTTTTGTTTCTCTGAATTACTATGTTATTTGATGACTGACCCGCAGTCTGTACCACTTCTTGATATCTCTGTTTTTGTGCTACACTAATTGTCAACTGGGGACTTGAAGCTTTCAATGTCCAATGAGGAGAAAAATCTAAGAAAATGCCACAAGAGGGTGGATTTCACTGTTGCTATTTTGGGTAAAGTTTACCCGTAAAACAGCTTAGACAGTAAAAACTTTTCTTATGTATCCATTTCTCAGTCTCAATATTTAAAAAAATGACATGATTTCAAATTCGATATCCGCTAATAACAACAACAACAACACAACAGCTTTGAACTAACTATCACACGCAATAATACGCGTTCATTAATTGGTCTTAAAGTATTGGTGAAATAAAGACAGATATTTAGAGGCTGTATTGTCTCTGCCCTGTTCTCTCCCGTTATATGGATATACAGGGATCTCGAGTGATCTAAATATTGCCCGAAGGACGCCGACTTTCACCAAACTGTTATCGGTGAGTAGATGAACGCATTTTATACCAGAAATGAGGTCCAGGTTTAAAAAAAACAAAAAAAAACAAAAACCTTCTCCTTTGCTCTTGAGCAGGTTAGCCTTCAAGCATTAGTTGCCATGGTGATAGACCGCAGCTAAGGCCACATTTACACAGAGCCGGGTATTTAGAGAAACAAATATCCCCCCCCCCTCCGTTTTCAATAATAACATAGTGCACACAACATCGTTTTCAAAAAACTTGTCATTTACATCAACCAGCATAAATACGCCGTCAAGCGCCATAATAACTGTGCCAAACCTATTGGCGGCAGTGTAGGGAAAGGAATAAAGCCATGCAAGCCAATCAAAATCCTCAGAATCGACACCAACAAATAACACGAGCGACTTCCTGTACCTTTCAAAACAGCAATGGTGCGAGGTTTGTTTGTGTGGACCGACAGCGAGGTGGACGTTGTTGCAAATGCAATAAGGCCAGAATCGTTTGCACAAACGTAAAAATTAGTAGAACTTTAACATCATCCATGATAATCCTGATCAGTAGCCAAACAAACTGTAAACACAAAGCGCTCGCATGACGGTAAGCATTTTCTGGCGCATAATGTGACGTTTAAGAACCTAAAACGTTGTTTCTCCCAGTTGACACGGCAACACATAACCGGCGTTATCCGAAATCTCCACTTTGGCCGGAGGTTTTAGAAATAATCGTTTTCTGTGATAAAAACGGGGTTTTGGTGTAAATGAGAGGCCAAACTGCAGGAAAATATCTGCGTCTTCCTGTCGTGTAAACGGGGCCTAAATCTTCCTTTATGATACAGTTGAACCAGAGATTTGCTCACTTAGCTACTATTCCTGCTTCATAGTGCAGGCCCCAGATGTTCAACCATGGAAAAACATCACAATTAAGGGGTTATGACAAGAGAGTATCATGAACATGCAGATGTTAGTAACATGCTTTATTTGTGTCCTGAGACACAAACATGGGTTTTCTTTGGTGTAAATTTAAGCATTGGGTTTGTATCCAATACTTCCATATGATTGAAAAGAGCACATGAGGGATACTACAATTAAGTATTTCTTAAATATAATTCGAGTGTTGAAAAGAAACGTATCATGTTAGTGTTCATTTGAATACTGTAGTAGTAAACTTACTGTTGTAAAATTGTACATTTTATTAATGTTCTGCATGTAAGCATCAATGCTAATTGTTGCTCTCACAGCACATGTAAACTGTATTGTTAGCTCCTTCTGTGAGGTGGTGAGTTGAGCAAAAACATTATTGAGTTTATTGATCATTCAGCAGAAGGCTGTTGGCAGCTTTCACCCAATGCAGATGTGACTCTAAATAGAACTTTACTGTTAGCAAGTCTGACATACCCATTGTGGCATTTGTTTGTGTTGTTATATTTGTTTGTGCTGTCCTTACTTGTCTCTTGGGGGGCTTTGCCTGCTTTGTATGCTGGGTGGGGGAGCTGCTGTAGTTCCTCCAGGTCAGTGGGGGGCAGAACCACTCCACTTCACTCAAGTAGATGAGGAAGGAGCAGTCAGAGCCATCAACACCGTAGAAGGCATAGCAAGGGTCTGATGTCCACCGTGCACGCATCCACTGGAGAACATACAGAGTGAAAATCACAAAAATGCACACCGAAAATCATACCAACACACGCGTACAACAACACCCACGTGCTGTTCCGTATAGCTGTAAGGCGATGTCATACTGTGAGTTAGCAAAAAAAGATAATTATTAGTAATCTAAGTATAAAGGTATTTCTGTCCATTCATGCCACTACATTGATTGGGGCATGCTTTATTGTTTAGTGCACCATGCCAGCACCAACAACATGTTTGAGATTTTGAGCTACAGAAGATCATCTACTTACCAGAGCACGTCAATACTGCCAATCAAGAAAACAAAAACAGAAAAAAAAGAAAAAAGAAAAACAAACTCACATCTACTTTTCCAGGACACTCTGGAAAGCGGCTGTCTCTCGGTACTTCACATTGGCTTGATGCCCCATCTCTCGCCACTGAAAGGACAATGAGTGATATTTCATCTTTCTTATTGGTTTTCATTAGCTGGAGTCCTCCCAGCAGAAAGCCTGTAATACACCTGGATCCAAAATGAGCAGAAATGGTGAATATAATGCCTTTCTGGTTTCATTGAGCACTCAAGTTGTTTGAACTCGACAAGGCATTTTCACCCATTCGCGCACAAATTCAGACTGTAAAGAATGCGCAGCCTTACAATCTAAAACATTGTTTTTATCATGACATACACACAAAGTGAGGTCCAATGCCTTGACCAAACACACATCGACATGCAGACTGTGGAAACTATCGACATGCTGAAAGGTGACAATTAGGTGCCCCCTCAGCTTATATACAGTATGTCTGAGTGGAACTCAAGCTGCTTGCCTTTGCTCCAGTCACAATCACTGCTGCTTTATCAGTCAGTGGACTCACTGGTTTCTCTCTCTGATATCAGCTGCCTCAAATGTGAATACTTAGCCTCAAGTGAAGATAACCATTCCAGCTGCAATCGGGCAGTGTAATATTATCTCACAGCTTATTTTGTATCATATCATGCCTTCTTATCTCTTTTTAAATTCATTTGACCTTTTTTCAATATCAATCTACACTAAAAGTTTGATGAAAAGGCTCGAAAACAGAGATTAGCTTCGCACAAATACACAGCTTCTTTCTAAACACCTGAAGACGGAAGACATTTTCCCCTCAACATTATCATTCACAGCGTGTGTTGCTCATAATTCCCCGTGGTTGCCCCCTTACGGCACTGCAACATATCTGCTCTACTGCAGTGCACACGGTCTTGTTGTGGGGACACACTAGTATATGTCTGCTCACTTTAGCTGCGCTGACTGCATTAATTGCTCCACTGACTTAGTTAACTGCTCCTCTGCAGCTGATGTCAGTAGAAGAAGGAAGGAGAGTGTCAGAGGGTGAACTTCATTTTGCTCGTTGTGTTTTTCCGTCTTTCCCCCTCCATCTCCCCCTCTTCCTCTCTCTGGACAAACAACTTTGACTGCTCTCCCATTCTGTCTTTTTCCATTTGCCTAATGAAAAAGAGACATTTCTCTATATAAGTCTTCCCTGGGGCTTCTCTCCTGTGACTGAAAACACACACAGAGATATACACTGTCTGCAAATATGATTACGACAACAACAATTGAAAATGTGGCCTTTTACTTGATAAAGGCTCGACTCCTGTCCCTGCACGTCATTACATAAAAGCATCGTCAATGCTCGAAGGGAAGTAAATCTTATTCCTGTCTTCCAACTCTCAAGCCTCACGGTGAGATAAATTATTAAGAAAAGGTTTGCCATTAGTATGCCAGTTCATTTGTGATATGAAAGAGCAGTAATGTTTTCATTATGGCGTGTGCCATTGTCCCTGGAGATGGACTAAATGGAAAATAAAAGAAGAACAAAACATACAATGGGGCTGAATGAAAATTCCTTACTTTATTAACCTCAAAGCAAAAATGAAAATCACCACTTATAGGTTTTTTAAAAGTTTTTTTTAAAAAATGTTTTGAAGTTTAAGTTTGAGTGCGGTTAAAACACTGCGCATTTTCAGTATTCGGGGTAGATGTTTCCGATAATCTATTTTTTCCAAATTTCCTGCCGTACTGGTAAGATGTTCTTACACTGTTCCTCCGGTTCTTGTGAGAAAGGATGGAACCTGTGCTTTTTGACAAAGTATCAGAAGTGATTAATGTGAGTGGAGACATGACACGTGTGACAGTGTGTGAGTCTTTTTCTTGTGTGGTGTGTGTTCTCCTCTGTTCTATTGTTGGCAACAGCAGCAGCTGAAGAGTCGATCCAACACAAGCTGACAGCTGTGCAGGAGTCCAGCTGCGCTCCCAGTTGAAATTATGGGTGAATTATGTCTTTTTCGTCCCTTTTCTTTTCTTTTGTGTAGAGAAAACTAACATTTGCTTTGAAAAGCAGTGGTTTTGCAGTTTATTATGCAGTACTGGTTGGAGATGTATAGTATCGCAGAATTCCTTCTGTGCAAACTGCTAGTGGGTGTTTGTCAGTGCCCTATCTTTGATTTTTACGGCACAGATTTTGACTGAGTACTGAGTGCTTTTAACTGATCGATTTTGTGTCCACAATGAAACATTTTTTTCCCCTTTGTAATAACTCAGTTAATCAATTTACCATAGTGAGTTGTCAGAGGGAAGCGAGTTGGATGTGGATGGCTTGTATACTTATTTTTGTTACACAATGCGCTGCATATGAATCACTACAGGCTCTAAAAAACAATGAAGATTTAAATGAAATGAGCTTCAGTGATACATATTGTAACTACAGTCGCGTAAAAAAGAAAAAAAAAAAAAAAACACTTTCAATTCAAAGGTTTTATGACCAGGACATAAAAAAAACTTTGATGAAAAACTTCTATGAAAGGTCTTCTGGTCTGAGGCATTCAGATGTGTGTTCTCTCAAAGTCAAGGAAGAGAGACATCTGCAGTCATCCTAAAGATGCATCTGTTGCTGCTAATCGATCTGTAAGGATTATAAGGCCATTCCATTCGACAGTTAAAATATTCAAGACATTTGTCAATCTTCTCAGGAGCGGACGTCCCAGCCAAGTTCATCCCAAGGTCAGACCAAGCAATGCTCGGAGCAAAAAACCCAACAGCTACATCTCAGACTCCACGAGCCCCAGTTTTTAACATGTTAAATGTCAACCTTTGCGCCAGCAGAATTACAAAATGACTGAAAACGTAAATGGTGGCATGGCTTTATAGTTGCATCTAAACAAATCCCCCCCCCCAACATGGACATGGACATGGACAATACTCGCACATCTGTACTTTCCATTTTACCTGGGGTCGAACTACACACTTCTGTTTGTGCAATTTCCCTAAGGCTGAGAGCAATATTTAGCAATATTTGTGCACTTTTTTTATTCAGAGTGCTAGCACATAGCACTTCCATACCTATTTATATTGTATAGTACTGTATAGCATTCAAAATCTTAGCGCTGTTGACCGGAAGCCAAGTAACAACATTTCGTTGTCAAGACTCACCCGTGTTTTTTGAGCAATGACAATAAAATAAAGTCTAAGTCTAATGCAGGGCGCTGTGTTTGATGAAGCCGAACCCGGTGTATCAACACAAACACCTCATGTGTTAAGGTGAGTGGTTAGGCAGGATTCCAAAAGGAGACGAAAGGAGGCGAAAGAAAAAGTTAGGTGGGTTTATTTATAACAGTGAATAAATGAACAAGGAGACTCAAGCGATCAGCAGGCAGCCGTGGTCCAAACACGGTCAGTGACTTTGTTTGCTACTCAATGGGGGAAGAGGGCAGTTAGTAACTTTTTCCTCTGAATCCAGCAATATATCTTTAATTAGTTATAAGTTAATAAGTTATAAAAAAAACGCCCTCCAAAAACACAGATTCTGACATCATGTCAACAGGGTGGTGGAGGGCTGATGATTTGGGCTTGTTTTACAGCCACAGGACCCGGGTACCTTTCACTCGCTGAGTCGACCATGAACTCTATTCTAGAGTTCACTGTCTGAAATCTGTCTGACAGCTAAAATTTGGCCAAACCCGGGTTAGTTCAAGAGCACAAAGTTTCAAAGTACACCAGCAAATCCACAACAGAATGGCTGAAAAAGAAACAACTCAAGGTGTTGCAGAGGTTCAGTCATAATTTAGATCTCAGCCTGATTGAAAGTCTGTGGCAGGAGAACTCTGCAGAAGTGAAAACAAACAAACTTCATCCACAACAATGTGAGAGACTGATCACATTATATAGAAAATTATTACTTGAAGTTATTAAGTTATGGACAGGCTGTTGAATCATTGGTTTATTTCATACACTGCTTCTCTATTTTAACTTAGTTTTTGTTTATTCTTTTATTATGTCCTGAACTTTAGAATTGACACAGGGTGTACTTTCTTTTCAACATGCCTGCAAAAGTTTTTTAACTTAAGTTTACCACTTACCTTTAGCTAGCATAACTATGTCCTGTTTGCATCATCAACTTGAGCTGCTTCCCTTAGCTCGAATTCTATTGGTTTAGAGACAGACGAAAGTCTGTATCAATGCGCTGTCAAGTAGCTTTTTCCAGTGTGAATTCATCGACATGGAAGTAATTTCTTTACCAATGTAATAATAGTTTTATGGCATTACAGGTGAAGACTTCTAGGAGTCCTGTGGGTGTCTTCAACTCAGTTTCAGGAGAGACAGCTAAGGCGTGTGGGGGTATATTACAGAAGATGAAAGAAAACCCCGGTCTCCTCCCCCCAAATCCTGCTGCAGCTCAGCTTTTCACTTTCTCATTTTAATATTAGCCTATTATAACTTCTTTTGATTGGCCAGAATGTCCAAGGGAGGGGTCTCCTGCTGGTGCCCAGAGTCAGGACTAAACAAGGTGAGGCTGCGTTTCAGTTTTATGCTCCTAACATCTGGAACAGTCTTCCAGAAGATGTGAGACAGGCCTCAACTCTGACAATGTTTAAATCCAGGCTGAAAACAGTTCTGTTTAGCTGTGCATACGACACCTGAAAGTATTTTATCTGCACTCTTCGCTTTTAAATTAATGATTATTTTTAATGTTTTTTTTTTTTAATTTCTTTTTAATGATTTTATTGCCTTCTTGTGATTTTATGTAGCTGTAAAGCACTTTGAATTACCTTGTGTATGAATTGTGCTCTATAAATAAAATTGCCTTGCCTTGCCTTGCCAAGGCATCTTAAAATATTTTCACACAAGAGAAAAATCAAACTATTTTTCAGTTTGATGCAAACTGAGACCCAAACTTTTTGTCCGACCAAGGTTCAGCTGTTTCGTCTTAACAGTGGTCGTGGGGACGTTCCTTGGCTGTAATTTTAGTCCAGTGGAACGCTAAAAGTCTGACAGTCTGCACAAGATAAAGGTGAGGCATTCCAAAAAGGTAAGAGGACACCACAGTTTTGATGATGATACTCTACCTCTGCCTTGGACCATACTGTTTTGAAGTATCTGCTCCACCCTGATGGCCATGTTGGAAACATTCTGGGCTATAGCTTGGATCCTCTCCACCAGGCTGGCTGGTTGAAACCTGCAAGCACACAACATACACAAATGCAGAGTTAGGGCATGCAAAGACAGAGACAGGTAATCTCATAGTGTTGCCATGTAACATAAACTCAATTAAGAACAAAAAGATTAATAAAGCACACACTTCAGTGCCTCAGTGTGGAGCATGTCTATCACACACACAGACACACACACCTGGCATCTGAATCTTTGACCGGCAGTAAAAATGACGCTCTGATGGCACCCCCTTTATCTTCTGGATTTCTCCCCTACTCCAGCTTTTTTTTTTTCTTATTAATGAGTTTATGTCTCTCATCATCATTTATTTCTCTTGATATCTTTCACCTTATTATATTTATATCGTACTGATTTTTCCCTTCCTCTCCTCTTCCTCTCCTTTGTCCCCTCCCTTTTTACATTTCAACTGATGTAGAAGTCTCAGTGATGCAAGATGCAAATCGGTAGACTCTTGGTTTGAGTGCAACTAGAAATTGACCTGCACTGTTAAAACCACATCCTCTACAGGGTGACAGACTACCCAGTCACACAATAAAATCTCTGTGTGCATTATGTGCATGGAGTTCAATTGGCTTTGGTTTGTGTGTTCATTGTGGTTCTGCATATTGCAAGGTGGTTGCACATCCTGCTATCAAAGCCAAGCATGTGTACAAACACACTTATATTGTTGTGCCCATTTACCCAGGCTCCGCCCTCGCAGTGACGCAACACCTTCGGCTCTGCTACACTTACTCAGGCCAACTGCTCATTCAGGTGGATTCGAGTTCCCGAAAAAATGGGAACTCCACCCACTTTGTCGGGAAGCAATCAACTTTGAGCAGCGCCAACCAAGGCGGGTTCAAGGTAGTGACGTGGTTGAACTGCCACTCAACCCATGGATTGTACACGGAAGCGCTTCATTCAATATCAACATGGAGCAGCGTCAAGCTTTTGACACTGCTGTAGATGCTGTAATGAAAGTGTTCGACAGGAGATTCTCGTTAAAAATCGAGCAAAGAACAGCCCTTGAATCGTTTCTTGACAGGAAAGACGTTTTCGCCTGGCTTGCTCCCTACTGGCTTTGGTAAGAGTTTAATGTACCAGTTAGCCCCGCTGGTAGCTAAATCATACGTCAGAGGAAAGAGTGGTGTGATTGGCTTAAGCTTAGGCACAGCCTTTTCTGGCCACAACCAGTAGCAACCCGAGGGAGGCGGGTTGACCAGGCCATTTCGAATCGTATTCGTTATGGTCTTGGTCAGACCAGAATCTCGAAGAGATTTGAAAGTCTATGTTAATCAGGCTAGTGCCCATTATGTCCATTCAGATAATTCCATTTATCTGTGTAGGCATGTCTCACCTTGATGTTTATTCAACAGAGGGAATTAAACGTTGTTACTCGCAAATCTGAAATACAGCGGAATAAAACATCAGGAGAAGGTGATCAGAATTATTGATTGTGTGTGTGTGTGTGTGTGTGTGTGTGTGTGTGTGTGTGTGTGTGTGTGTGTGAGTGTGCAGGATTCAATGCAAGTTTGCAAACAAAATTTAAATAGCAACTGCATGAAACTGAACTAAAAAAAATCATGGGACCTAGGGAATATGCAAAAAGCCCTTTTGTTGCTTTACAAAGTGTAAACAAAAAAATGAGGCAGTCATCAAAGTCGCAGGCGGTCTCTATGCTCCATTAACAGCTTCGCAAGTAACACTTGTAAGCTTCCCCATGTGTGTTTCTCTTAGCATCCTCTTCACTATGTTCACTACTACAGAGAGACCATTATTCTCAAGTGCATCCACATTTCAGAAGCAACAGCTGTCGGCAGAATGTGGAAACGCTGAAATGTGAAATGAGGTGATGCAAAGTAAATTTGTTCCATGAGATAAAGCTTCTGCATATAATGGCTTCAAGTAGCTTTGTATGTAAATCTGAGTGATGTACACCATCGGGCTGTCCTTTTCAGTTCAAAGAAAATCATATGTAAATAGCTTAAAATGCCTAAAGATGAGATATTATGAAAGAAAAATTAAAGCATTTGCCCATTTAACGTTCTTAACGGTAGTCCTTTAGAACCTTAAACACAAATAAAATAACCCACGGTGAAGCTAATGATTTATGAAGGACTTTACATGATTTTTGCCTGGTGTATTAATCAGCTGGCTGTCAGTCATGTGTTGTGGTGTTTTATTAACCTTTGACAATGTAGCGATATTGGGCATTTATATATGTATCAAATATAAGGATTTATCAGATGTTCTCACTGTCTCAATAAACCTTAAACCTCGAATGTAGGGCACCACCTTCGAATGAAGGAAAAACAAAATCTTACGATCCTGGTATGTTAAATTAATGTTTCAATTAATAATCAGTCTCATATCTCGCTACTTTCGTGAAAGTTCTCGTTTGGTTGGACAGACATTACGTAAAGAAAGCATACGACACAATCTGTGATTATAACATATATATAGATATATGAACTATTTATTAAAATGATATGACCAAAGACATGAACCTTAAACAAACAGGAGATGCATTGAATATGGGTGATTATATAAAACACTTAGTGAATGGAAAATAAAATATGGGGAATGGAGAGATACTGGATTTATTCAAATAGTTTAGGTTGGCTTACTATTTGAAGCTAAAGACTGACTTGGATTCATTTATCATCCTAATAAGTCTCGAAACATCCATCAAACCACTTTAAGGTGAAAATCGGGTCGGCCTTACTTTACTGAAGTCCCTTTTTTGTCAGGTCGGAACACAGCAGGTAGTAGCCACGCAGTCCGAGGGGTTTTCTCTGCGTTCGGCTCTCAGGGGCCTTCCTGGTCGTCGTGGATTACTTCAGCGGGCTTTGCAGCGGCCTGGACGGTTGCTTCTCCTCACCGGGAAACGGTAACGCTGGTGCCAAAGACTTCACTGTGCATGATTAAACTCGTCCGAGTGTCAGAGTTGGTCCGTTGCTTCTGTGATGAAGTGAACTTAAGTTCACAGAAGATTAATAAAAGGTTGCTTGAGTTGGCTTTCTTGGTAAGAAAAATTCATTCTGTTCCTATCTTTGTTCGGGTCTTTCTTTCTCGTCTCCGGGGCCTCCCTTGGTTATGGAGGGCTTCCTTCTGTCGTCTTCTGCATCGCTCATCCTCTCGTCTTTCCGCTCTCTCCTGAGACTCTGGGAAACTCCCAAAACTCTGGTGAGCTCTCCTCTTCTTCTTCTCTTCTCAAATCATCTCTACATCTCTGAAAACCTGAACAACTGAAAATCAAATCAACTCTACTCTGGGTTCGCGGGCTCCGTGGTTTGACTCGCGGAGGCGGGGCATGACGTAAGCTTACACTACTCTTTCAGCCAATGATATGCCTGAACTGTGGTGACGTCTGCCTGGGTGTCTATGTAAGGCGATCTGCTCAGCATTTATGTGGGGATTTCTGGATAAAACAAAGAAACTCCATTTCTCCATTACTCCGTCTCATGGAACATTTGTCTCGATGATTCTGAAAACACCACAACTTGCTAAGATATGCAGATTAAAGATATAACATAGACTTTCGATATAAAGACATCAAATAACGCAACATGATACAGATGATTATGAGTCTCAAAATTCAGATGAAGGTTGAAGGCTTCTTAATCCAACACTGTGACTGCTACAACAATTCAACCCATGACTTGCTATGAGAATGTGTCTAAAATGGGAATCGGTACCTGCTGTAAAATGTAAGTATAATATTAAATGGAAGTTTTTTAGGATACATTTTCCTATCAAATACTTTATTAGTATTTTGTGATAGAAAGGCTCAGTTTTCTGTGTGTGCTAATGGGAGCTCTCAGGTATTTACAGCATGTTCTCCCACATGTAATAATGTCTTTCAAGGCTTATTGAGTTCTCCAAATCTCAAAAGAGGCACATTTTCTGGAAGAAAAGGGTGGATTGAAGCAGAGTTGGTCACTCCGCACCCAAAAACAGGCCACTTCATAGTGAAAAAAATCATTTTTGCGATGGTATGGCATGTTACATACATTCATGCCATTTCATTTGTTTTCACAGCAGAACATCTGAAGGAAAAAAAAGAAAATCTAAATTTCTCATCTGAGAAAGTCTGATAGTGGTTGCTCTACCTGTGAGTGTGCATCTCCACCAGCACTGTATGGCACTAATCTAATTACTAATTAATAATACTCCTCTATTCTGTGAAAGTAAAGCTTTTTCAGAGCTTGAATTAGTAAAGCATTTTATCTTACACATGTAAGTATTAGTGCCATCAATTTCAAGTTTTGTAACATATGTTGAAGCAATTTCCTCTTAATTGCTTTTAGGAAAGTAATGTGCAACAACACACGTGGGTTGTTAAAGTTATGCTGAAGGATCAAGCCAGAACGCAGAAGTGCTAATGTGAGGAGCATTTCTTGCACACCACATCATTTCTAAACTTCAGCACCATTCACATTCTCCAATTCGATGTGGAAATACAGGTAAGAGGAACTGAGGCCATTATTACACTTGCACACCAGGGATTTTCAAGAGAAAATGCAAATGATTCGGTTAGGACTTTTTTTGCGGTTGCTGTTCACACAAGCACATAGTAGCTAGAGACTTATGGTGTGAAATGGGGGAGCAGTTGTGCAAGCAGGAGGTAGTATATGATGCAGAAATTGTGCTGTGGAAATCGCTGTTTTCTTTACAACACATTGAGAATAGCAGATAAGGCTCATTAGTGTGTTGATATGAGTACTGCATGTTAACTGTACGTATCAGCGTGCAAGCAGGGAGCGAGTGGAAAGCAGCACACAGGTGAACAGAAAAGACAAACTCACAGGCACAAAGATACGCACACTCGCATTTGCTGACACCTTCGTACATTGCCTCACCCGCTGATGTTAAGAAGATTTTACTAGTGGACTCTGGAAAATCTTGACAAAAAGTTCAGAACTAATGTTGTGGACATTTACATTCTTAAACGCAACCACTCCGGAACATCTTCAGATTTTAGGACTTTTAGAAACGGCTTGCACTTACATAAAATACATCACAGCACGTTCGCAATATGAATACAGTAGCAGTATTACACATCAAAACTGTGCCAAATTATTATTTTTTTTTTTATTTTTTGGGGGGCTTTCATGCCTTTAAAGCTGCCGTCGGCAACTTTTTTTTAGTCATATTAGCTTGAACTGTCATGGGATTCTGGAAGTAGAATATTAAATAGGCTGTTAAGGAAAAATCCCGAATTCTGTAGCTCCCTCTGAAGCCTGTAATCATGCTCGCAAAAAGCGAGCGCTCCCGGCTGTTTTTAACCAATCACGTTAGGTTTATTATTGATCTATTTTCCGAGCAGAACAGTCAACAACCACATCTTCCATGCTGAGCGTGAGTCTGCCCCCAGCTTGTGTGCGCGCACACTGGTGTGAACTCACGTGCACAACCTCGTCCACAGAGGGGGAGGGACCTGAAAGTTGTATCAGTTCGAATTTTCCAACTTTAGACTCGGAATTTTGAAAACCTGCCGACGGCAGCTTTAATGGACAGGACAATTGAAGAGAGACAGGAAGCAGGGGGCAGAGAGAGGGGGAATAACACGCAGCAAAGGGCCGTCCGATGCGGGACCGGGGCCCGCTGCAGCGAGGACTGTAGCCTCTGTACATGGGGCGCCTGCTGAACCCACTACGCCACCGACTGCCCCCTGTGCCAAATTATTAACCAGAATAGAATTATAAAACAGTCCCATGAGCCTTTGTCCCATTGACTCAAAAACTCTCCACAGCTTAAAGCTGCAGTCTGCAGGATTTGTTGTTGTCATACGTAAAGTCCTAATTTTTGGCATTTTAAGAGTTTACATGATCTATCAGAACGCTTGAAGTTGAAAACGGTGACCTCCGTAGTCGCAAAATGCAAGAAATGCTTATTTTTTAACCGAAAAATAAAAAGTTATTCAACTTCCTGTCCCGCCCCATCAAAACACATGAGAACTCGTGCACGTCTATGTGCACGCCAGATGCGCTTACACGACTCCTCATTCATCAACTCACCGGTCATTTGCGATCATGGAAGACACAGTAAGTAGACTAGCCCGTAATGAAGTTCAATAGTCTAGATAAATAAGCGTGGGGACGAGCCTACCTTGAATCGCGCGTGCACAATCGATGATTGACAGGCAGCAGAGCCCAGCTCGTAACCTGATTGGTTACCTTTTACCGGTCCGGTCTGCAATTTTGTAAACAAACCTGCTGGCTTTGGAGGGACCTAGCGGGACATATAGGGGACCTAGAGAACTCATTTTTTTTTATGTATTGGGGTATTTAATGTACTTCTTTCAGAATCCCGGACAGTTCCAGGCATTATGCTTGAAAAAGAGTTGCAGACTGCAGCTTTAAAGGTAGGGTAGGAGATCCTGGATTTTGAGTCCAGCGAAGCTGCATTTTGAAAATACACAGGTCAAAAGTCCCAACCCTTTTCTTCACTTTCCCCCCGAAGCCACGCCTCTAGAGTACATGAACGCGCAATGCTTGTTCACGAGCATGAAGGTGCACGAGCGCTGTTCTGACAGCAAGCATCGATCATTGCCGTATTTAGTATTTAGTATATGATAACTATACGTTTAATAATGCTAGATGCTAGCCAAGCTGGCTCTAGTTTAGCTTCCTGCCAAGCTTCTGGACACAAGTAATTCGTTCACGGAGCAGGGTACGCGCACAGGGGGAAGGAGGGGGAGGGAGGAGCAGATTGCAGTTTGATAGACGGCATCAGAATCCAATCATCGTTAACGGTCCGTTCAGTATGATTGGATAGTGTTTTTCCTGGATTGTTCGTACTAGAGGCCACTAAAACTTTTCATCTTTGTGTCAAAACTTTTAACTAATTGGTTGGACTGGGGGTGTGAAGAGTATTTCAAGCAATATGTAAAAAAAAATGCTCCAGAAAAAGATCCCCTACCCCACCTTTAAGGGATGAAAAATTATAATCTTTTTAATCTGCTTTCAGTAGAAAATGAAAAAATTGTCAGTTTAGATTCGTCTGAGTAATTCTAACCAACAGTAGGTCATGCCAGCTAAACTACTGTAAAGCTAACACAGCTGCCGTCCTACAAAGTTGCAATGGCTTGAAGGACAACACACTCGGTTTGTAACTGGGTAATCGGTCCTACTTTAAAGCTCTGTTTGCTTGTGCAACTTGGCTTCTCCAGAGTGTGACCCTCTTATCTCATAAGTTGTGTCTGCCGCAACGTAAACTTCTCCCAAGAGATGAAAAAATGGGCAACAAGAAAGGAAGCTGTTGCAAGAGGAGACACTAATGCAGTTAAAGTGGATAACAAAGACTGAAGGATGCGGACTGCACAGTGAGATCTAAATAGGACAAAAAAATAAGATGTGGAGAAACATACTCTGGGAGGTTTAGCGGGAATAAAATCTGGCAGAAAATAAAAGGAACTAGATCAACGATTCACAGCAAACAGAACAAGAGTTCCAGGGGGACCTTCGTGTTAAGAGAGACGATAAAATGCCTTCCGTGTGGAAGCCAACAAGACGGCTTGACTGAAACATTAAACGATGATTAGGATCAAAGAAGGACATGGATATACATATTTGATGGCCCACTGTTGCATGTTTCTTGCAATGAACCTACCTTCCTTTTGATGATTTTAGACAGTTGTCTCTTTTATAAACAAGAGGAACAAAACAGAAACGAGGAAGAGCAAAGATAAAACAAAATGGGAGAATGTATGTGGGAGAAGTAACAACAAGAGGAAACAGACAGATGCCAAGTGGAAGTGAAACAGCATGAGAAAGAAAATCAATGTTAACTTGCCTTTCTACGGATACAAAGAGAGATGTGCTTTCATGTTCTTATTTTTCTCTCTCCCTTTCTGCCTAATGACATCATCCTGTTCAAGGAGGAGGAGAGCTGAGGCAGTATCCCATCAGACAAAGTTATCTGGCCAAGACATGCACGTAACAAGGTATCAGCTTGTGGGTTTCTGTTCATGTGGATTCATTCCATCACATGTCAGAGTTAAACTGTTAGGCTCTGCAGTGACTATTCAATTTCAGTAATGCACACAGGCTCAAATGTCATCACAGTCCCACCGTGTGTATGAAATGTTCATGCCTTGATTGTTGTGGTGGAAAGGATTGCCTAAGGTTTGTATTTTTTTGCACTCACGCTTGGTATACTTAGAGATACATACTTAGGTTACTTAGAGAGGCATGCTGTTCTGTCATCTCCTCTTTTGCAGACAGAAACTTCATCACAATGTTGAAAAAAGGAGCCACTGACATCTGACATCTGTACAAACGGTTATATTTACATATACACACAGTCGAAAAAAACTGAGGGTGAGGGGGGACATGTTTGTGATGCAACAAAAAAAAAGCAACAAGCTCCCAAAATAGCGCACAAAAAACAGGAGCCTCGAGCTGCTGCGTGCATGCGCGCCACCACCACACACTAGAGTAGAAAAGGAGTCCCGGTATATGTATCTGCTGTATCTCAGGCCCTGGGTGCTCCAGAGCAGTTTCAGGCCTGGGTATGTGCAAAATAAAAGCATGAAGTTTTAAGATTCACAAACTTCTCTCGCTTTAACTGTATAACCATGTATTTTGAAACATACGCTGACCCTTACCATTCGGTGAGAGCAGAGTAGAACAGTTAGGAATCATAAGTGGGATGGAAGTACAACGCAATGTTCGAGAAAAACATTACTCGGGACAAATATTGATCAAGCAATCTATGGCAGAAAGTGTTCACTGTCACAAAGGCCTGCGGTTAAAGCTATGGTAGGCAATCCTAGAGAGCTAGCAAGATTCGAAAGTGGCCCCTCCTCTAAGCTCCCCCCCCCCATTCCGTCAGTGCTTCATCCAAAGCCGGTAGAACCACGTGCGCACATGGAGCAGGGAGCCGAAATTTTTTTTTCTGGCATGCCCTTGTGGCGATGCAGGAACACACGAGGGCTCCGTTGTGCTCAAATTAAACTGTTTAGAGTTAATATTGCTTTCAGAGTGTTTCATCACATCTCCAGCTGGAACAGCATTTGCACCTGTGCAGACAAGGTTCAAAATGGGGCAAATAAATTCTGAATAAAAATGAATTGGGATTTTTTTTTTTTTTCCTTAGGGGAGTACCTCCAGCAAAGCCATGCTTGGTACAGTGCTGTGGAAAGAAGGCCCCCTTGGGATAAGTGTTGTTACTGACAGAGCTTAGACGAGTGCTTAAGGGGGGAGAGATAGGTAAAGCCAAGCCCGGGCACTGATCTTTAAAGAGCAGACGCCTCAGGGAGAGGCTTACCAATTTCCCCTCTTCTCCATGGCACAGTAAAACATAGCGAATCAACTCTACATCCTTTCCCCCCTCCCTCATCCCCCCCTCTCTCATTTTCTCAGACTCTTTGCGATGCGTCTCCGTGCCTTTTTATTTCCCTCTGTTTTCTGCTCTAACGAGTGGCTGCCCTGTGGGCGAATCACAGACTGGGGCTTCAGACATCAAGTCCCATTCACTGCGACATGGGAGTGTGTCAGCACCAATGAAGCTCACACAGAGATAAGACTCCTGCACAGTATGCCTGTACATGTGTCTCTTTCTCTAAATATGTGCCTGACTGGTCTGGATTTGGGATGTTTCCAGAAAGCCCTCTTTTCCCATTCGCTACTCCGCCCACTGGCAAACAGCTCACACTTTACCACATCACTCATGCCCACAACACAGTGTCCTGTATGTGTGATAGAGGACAGGGGAGCATAGAAGAAGGACACAGAGAGCGTAAGCAGACACAGTAAATGTAGAGAGAAAAATGGACAGACAGCAGCAGACGGAGAGGAGAAATAAATGACAGAATGAAAATTACTGGACTGAAGAGAGACTTAGGTCATCCCTGTGTGACAGTCGGAGAGAGTGTGTTTGTGTGCGTGTGTGGCAAGCCATTAATCCTTCAGGTCATGTGTTCCGTTCGGGGACTGTACCCTGGTGACACGCTCAGAGCGGTTTTGACAAACGTCCTCAAATAAACTAATATACACACAAACATGCTTATCCGCACATTACAATTACACACACATACATAAATGTGTTAAAAGCATCTCTTTTTCCATCACAGGAACATCATCAAGAGGACTATGTGCACGTGCGCACGCTCATGCATGTCAGCTGCCAACACAGCTTCCTCAGTCAATAGCCTTTTCATTCTGCTCGCTGAATCAAAGGTCCAATGATCTATTGAGTTAAAAAAAAAAAACAACAACATCAATGCTGTGCAGAGAACAAAATTAAATGTTTTTTTTTTTTTTTTTTTTTTCAGGATGGTCTGTTTTTGATTTTATATTGTCCACAAAGATCTCCGGTTGAATGAAACTGATAATAAAAAACATAAAGTCCGGTCTCTGACGGGAGAGCTTGTTTGTTGCATATTGCGTCACATGGCTTGCATTGGCTCACTTTTGTCGTGAAGGGAAAATTTGAATAATTCAGACAGGAAACAAAGCGAAGCCTGAAAAAGGGACATAATGACTTTTTCTGTGCTTGAGAGTATATATTCGGGTGTCTGAAGTCACTGCCGACGCAAAACCTCTTTTTTGGATCCCCTATGAAAATATCCCATTAAATGAGCCATTCCGATTTGTAGTGGATTTCAAAACATTATTAGCTCCGAGTAGAATTCATCTTCACCTCCTCCCAATTTCAACATCAAATCTTGCTGCATTCGCTGTATCTCTGAGTGCTGTATTCGCTGAGTGGGAAGTGGGAACTCTTTTGCATTTTTTTGCTTTGTTGGAGGAGAAACGTGATGTAAGTATTTGAGTTTAAATACCGGTCAAACATTTTTCTACAGCATCAATTTGACGTGTGCTAGTGTGAGTTCTCAGGATGTTTGTTCTGTAATAGAGTATCAATATGCTGAAAGATTGTTGAATACTACCGATCTCAAAAGAGGCATCAAGTTGCTCACTCAATGCCCTTGAACTGGCTGAAAAAAGAATTGTTATATGTCTTTTTAAATGCAGGCCAGCTAAAGTCAGGCTATACTGAGTTTAATAGGTTGTCCATATATTCATAGTTGCCCAGTTGTGTGTCATGAAGGCGCCTCACCCAGCACCAAAGTACTGCTGGAGATTAAGCTCAGCTGACTGCAGTGCTGGTACTTCTTTTTTATTACCGCACTGTGTCACTTAAGCAGCCTAAAAGAACTGAATGTTATTTTGATCACACACACATCCACATTGCCAACGTTGCAAATGAACCCTACAGCTGTTCAGAGAATTTGAAAATGAACATGTTAGGCTCCTACAAACACTGCCAAGTGACATCCTGAAAACTCCAAAGGCACAAGCTGTTACCATGGAGATTCTTTCCATCTCTACCTAGCCTCCATAACATGAACTCATGATAAGAGAGGATGGTTTCATTTTTTATGACTGATGAAGATGCAAAAGTGATAATCACCATATATAGTTTGTTGAAAAACTAACACATTTATCATCATACTCCTTGTTTTACAATAATCAGAATTACACAATGATAAAATGTTATCAAATATGTACAGTGATTGGGGACAAACTGCAGCTTAACCATATTTAACAGACATTGATTGCAGCTCATGTTTGAAAGAAATTACATTTTAACTGTTAATCTATATTCATCCCAGCCCCCAACCCAACCAACCCCTATCACATCAGTAATATATGGATGGACCATTCTAGTATGAGTCTCTGATGACAGGCAGTTACAGCCTTACCAGATCACTTCTCTGTAATGGCCTAAGTGTAGAGCAGCTTCCTCTGCATTAAACAGCCCATTACTAGACATTGATTGCAGTTAACACCCGCGTCGGACCATATTAATCGTTTCATCCTTCCGCTCCGGTGCCTCGACGTGGATCTGAACCTGAGTGCTTATCGGGGATCATTTAACAAGGTTTGAGGAAATGAGGGGATTTCTGTCAGTGTGTATCGCATCACACCTGCTGAGTTTAGTGAAGCTGTTTGAAATGAAAGCTGAAATCAAGAGAACGCTAGATATATAATGGACAAATGGGACGTTTTAGTGTTAACACGGCAAAGAGGGAAGCAGTTAGGTAAAACCTGGAGCAGCAAGGTCATACACTACTTCTCTGTTTGCAGCAGGGATTTAGTGGTAATAGCCAGCGATTTCCAGAAGAGAACATAAGAGGGAAAAAAAATGAGAGCATGGACAAAAACGCTATGTTACAGTATGTCAAGGACTATAAAGGGAAAAAGATAGAGGGCACTGCTGTAATAAAGATAAAGGGGTGATGTACTGTAAATCTATGTGCTGTAAAGAATAAGTTAGCCTACAAAGCTCTACCAGCTGTTTCATCTGCAGACATGTGAAGCGAGGCAGTTCCGATCCTTAAAAGGTAGATTAGTCAAGCTCAGTGATATTGTTTTCCACCTTGTGAGTCTTTGTCACAGTATGGTCTCAGCAGAGAGGCATCTGGCATCAGCCGGAGAACAAAACACGTCGGTTGAGTTTTCGTGTGATCCCATCACAAGGTGCTAAATAGTTTCTGCTTAAGAATTGTTTAGAAACGAGACTGCCCCTTAGGAAATGTCCCCGTTTGCGTGTCACATGGTGCGCACCACTTCACCACATCTTTAGAGGGATTGGTTGCGGGTTCTGAATCTGTTCATTCCACTGTGAGCCCGGACTCTGACCCGTTCTTTTACACAAGCCACACGTTTTCCATGTTTGATGACGATTTATCTTTGTTGAATAAATCTGAAATTCTTTTTGCATTTTACATTCAAAATATCTTACGACCCTGGGACCCTACAGTATGTCTCGGCAACGCACTCTTGTGAGTTCTTGCAGAATAGATATCTTTGCATCATGTGGCGCACAGCCACGCAACATTTACTACACTTAAACTGTGCCCACTCAACAGACAGGAAGTCTATACCATTTCATACAATTTACGTGAAATTATCATCTACGTATTTGCAATTGCAATTGTTGAGAGGAGAAAGAAAAGCAAAGGTACCAAACATCATTAAAGGCCTCAGTATGCTTCTCCGTCGCTATCCCTCAAGCCGTCTCCGTAGGCCGTCCTTTCGAAGTTCTACGTCGGGCTGTCGGATACGCAAGGCAGTTCACCTCCCGATCAGTAGGCGTCGCTACGTTAGACGACCCAATCTCGCGACGTCTATCGTGAAAGTCGTTGATTGATTGTTCACCTTCCGGCTCCGTTCCACTCCTCACAGTGAACGATGGCGACCGAGAGAGAAAGACTGTTGTTGGAGTTGGAGCTTGTTGATGTTGAAATGCAAATAATTTTGAGCAAATGTGGACCAGCACACAGTAAACTCTTTCAAAAATGGCGGTGTTGTTGTTCAGAGAGGAAGGCACTAAACCGGAAAAGTGATTCCGGAAACGATGTTGTAAAATTAGCCGACCAACCACAACCCTTGCGGTCTCCGTTGCCTCGACGGATAGATAGAAATTTTGGCCGACGCACGCAAGCTACGGAGAGCGTCTCCGGGAGGGTCTCCGTAGGCGACCATAAATCAGCCTTAAAGGTAGGGTAGGAGATCCTGGATTTTGAGTCCAGCGAAGCTGCATTTTGAAAATACACAGGTCAAAAGTCCCAACCCTTTTCTTAACTTTCCCCCCGAAGCCACGCCTCTAGAGTACATGAACGCGCAATGCTTGTTCACGAGCACGAAGGTGCACGAGCGATGTTCTGACAGCAAGCATCAATTGGTTTGGCTAACTTTTGCTAACTTTTTCTCATGGCGGATTCACAGGTAAGAAAATACCTTTCAACATCATAATGAACCGTTTAATAATGCTAGGTGCTAGCCAAGCTGGCTCTAGTTTAGCTTCCTGCCAAGCTTCTGGGCGCGTAATTCGTTTACGGAGCAGGGTACGCGCACAGGGGGAAGGAAGGGGAGGGAGGAGCAGATTGCAGTTTGATAGACGCATCAGAATCCAATCATCGTTAACAGTCCGTTCAGTATGATAGTGTTTTTCCTGGATTGTTTGTTCTAGAGGCCACTAAAACTTTTCATTTTTGTGTCAAAACTTTTAATTAATTGGTTACAATGGGGGTGTGAAGAGTATTTCAAGCAATATGTAAAAAAATGCTCCAGAAAAAGAACCCCTACCCCACCTTTAACTGGGAAGTTTATTCAAACCACTTACCTTTTTGAGCTGTAACATAAACAACTGCTTGATAGAAACAATGAACATGAATCTATGCGAAAGGTTTAAAATGAAGAAAAATACTCAGAATACCTGTTGATAGCAGAGCTGAGCTCATCCAGGCGCCTTGCGTCTGTGCTGGTGGTGTTGTCGAGTTTAGACAAGCTGTCCATCCTCTTCAAAATCACCTCCAACATGTCGGTGATCTTCCTCAGCACACCACGCGACTCCACACCTCCCAGCACTGAGTGGAGAAACACATGTGGACGGAGAAACGTGAGATCACTAGAAAGCTGGACAGTGAGAACAGACAAACCCAACAAACAACGTGCCAATTAGCCACAAAGCCTGCAGCTCCTTTGGCCGACCAGACGGTAGTTGGCTTTGGAAAACTGTCTCTCTGTGAATATTAAAAACAAAGTCCCATCTGCTACGTGCTAAGCTGTGAAAAAGTCCTCAAATATATTTGTTTGAAAACATTGTTTGATTTTCAAGTATTTGGATAAAATATAATACTTGATACGACCTCTAACACTTTTAGCTTTTTACAGTAAAGAACAGCCTCCCATTTACATACTTGCTCAAAGAGGAAACCAAAAAAAATATGACTGAAATAAAGATAGTTTGCCTCTCATACCTTTTATTTTATATGCTAAATCCTGATTCTTAGGAAAGTTTTAATTTTCTGTACCAGAAAACCCCAATTCTACCATAACACCTTTCTAGTTGTATAAGAACGGCTCATTTTTGTGTGTTACTTCTCATCTTGAAGTCTAAAAGCCAATGCTTTGATTATATCAGTCCTTAACCTGAATATCCTCCGCTTGATCTCTTCTGCCCAGTGCTGTATTCTCATCTCTTATCATGAACTGAGTTCTGATCAGGGCAGACACCCAGACACTCTGGAGTCCGATGTCTGTATGTGGGCTTATCTTTATATCCTTTAATACCCTTTGATATGACAACGTAAGAATGAGATTTCCACCAAGACTATGAGTTATGAAAAGCCAGGAACTAATTATGGCCAGGCGCTCGGTCTCTGTCTTTTTCGCCTTTTTGCTCAGTGTGTTTGAAGGCCAATCTATTTTATTCACCTGGTATATGAAAAGGGGAATTGAAAGAAGATGCTGTGCATTCCGTTGTATGTGAAGAGAGGAAAAGAACTGGCGTTTCCCCTCACGGGTCCAGTGGTATCCACTGAAACACGCCAAATAGATGAGGAGTGCAGTATGACCCATTGGCACAGTTATCAGGCGCGTAAAGTTTACATTTACATTGATATTTTCATGCATTCAACTTGATCTTCAACAACTTGCAATGCAGTAATTACAGTAAAAGAGGCTCTGCTAAGGGTGGTGCTTACATCAATTTAAGAGTCAGAAGTAACAGAGCCATACAGAGTATTTCTTATTTTTGCCTCGGTGCTGTATTGCAGGAGTAAAAACAGGCCACAACACAAATGAGCACACGCAGATGCAGGAACGACAAGGACAGAACAATACACTGCATAAAAGGTCTACCAGACCTCATTAAAACAATTACACCAGCGCTGCCAGGCTCAGACTTTCTGTGATTGTTGTCATTATGGTCCAAATTGAGGACAATGAAAGTGTGATAATAAGCAAGAACATTTCTAGGACTAAGCCCTAACTTTTAAATCCTAACAGAAAAAAAGAAAAACAAGAGACAGAAAGAATTATGCATCCTCACAGAACAAAGGCATGGACACGCTTTAATGAACAGTTAGTGGACAGATGCAGTTTCCAAATGTGTGAAACATGCTTTATTGCAAGTAAAGAGGCTTTGAATCAATTGATTCTTTAGTGCAAAAGAGACACAAAGGTTGAAGTATATTCAACCACCTTTGGGCATTTAGTAGGGCCTGGTTGGTGTTGAAAACAGCTGGATTGTGCTTCCTGACCACTTTGTCAAACCCATGTCTGCTGCTTGACAAGCAATTACAGCCAATGGGCTCCAGTGCCTTTCAGCTCTGGCACAAGGTCACTGTCTACCACTATTTCCACCAGCCACAGGAGGTATCTGGAGTTCAGTGAGTTATCATCTCACAGACAGATGTATTCATTTGAGAGTGACAGTGCCATGTCCTCTGCCTATGATAGATTGCTGTGTCAGAGTATGCCGGTGGGTCACCTAAGTGTAATCATTGTGACTGGCTAATAATGGATAACTTACATATTATTGATCTATTGAATATAAGAAACGGTTATGAGGAGGAACTGATCATTCATGCGAGTTCAACAAATGATAGCTTTGTATTGTATAGTATTTCCTTTTTTTGTTTTTTTGTTTTTTTTGGGGTTGAGTCATCTGAATGAGCTTAGAATGAGCTCATGGGCTCAACTACTTACTAATCAACTGAAAGTAAAATCAAAGAAAAAAAACAACTAGGGTATATAACAATGTATTTACTGAAAAATACGGAAAAAGCCAACAGCTACCGTTTCCTGGCATATTTGGTACATGCAGTACTGGGAGAATGATTCAATGAAGCCCAAAGGTGTAAAAGATCCAACAAGAAAATGAATAGATCTTTCACACACTTCCATGCTCTTTTGTTTCAAATGTCATTTAAAGTCAAGAGACTCTCTGCTTTCTGTGAGTCCACAGTTGCCTCGTTCACGCTCAGGATGAGATAGATTGGAATCGAAGAGAAGTTTCAGTGCAATCTCTTGGTTTACTTAGCTTGTCTACATTATCTAAATTGGCTCTGTGTGGATTAATTTGGAATTGACTGAATTGGATTTGATTGAATTATGATTGCATTACAATGAATTGGATTTAATTGGCTTGAACTGGATTGTATCTTTGAAGTGCCCTGGGATTCCATGAGTTGTGATTTGGCGCTATATAAATTAAACTAAATTGAATTAATTCTTTGTGTCTGAGTGTCGTCATAGAAACTGCGTTCCAATGGTTGTTAATTTCACATCGTACTGCCAAGCTGGGACTGATACACCTCTGTTATTTATTGGTGTCATGTGTGAAAGCACAGAGGCGGTACAAGGGTCAAAGTTAATTCGCTGCTGGTGTGCCTCTGAGGCATCAAGCTGGGTAGCAACAGAGGCAAAATAGTCTGTCTGTGTGAGGGAGAGCATCGTTGGACACACCAGCCTTCCAAACGGAACAGTTGATTCTACAATGCTGGCTTGATGTGCGTCAGCACACATTGTTACAGCGCTGAGGCACATGTGTTTGCTTTCTATTAACTACCAAAGAGAAACAGCAGTAGTCTTTTTCTGTGCAAATAAGGATCAACCGATGTCAATATCAAAAAAATTTGCCTTAATGAAAATGTATTCATGTTGTGAATTCATTGCGATATAGTTGGTGTCACTGGGGCAAGGAATATTTTTAATATGTTTGACTGCAAATGATATTCAATCAAAAAAATAATTTAACGGACAACATCTGATCATCAAATGAAGCACCATTCAAATCTCTCACCTGTAATATTTCTGCACATAAAGTGTCCACCAGACAGGAGAAGAAATATTCCACCTGGGAATTTTATGGTTTGACATGTTGAGTCTCAAAGTGCAGTGAAGTCACAAACAAGACGGAGACAAAGAAAGCAGCTGAAAAATCTGACTACAGTGTAGCAGTCACAGTGCCGTGTGGATTAAGAGTTCTTCAAACTTTGACGAAACCAACATTCCTGTGGGGGATCTTTACATATGTGGATAAAAAACAGATCTCCATTTTCTTTCCACAAAGGGAAAAAGAGACAGAAACTGCCTAATTTACAACAACCTTCGGCCCTTTGAAAGCTTTTCGTGGAGTGGAACTCCAACAGACGCTTGCCATAAAATTGGGATAAACTAAAATGAACAAAGGATCTTTCTGTTGGAAAAGTGGGACACCGTACTATCTTATCTTCACCATAAATCGAAGTTGACACTTTAACAACCTTTTCCTACCAAGAAGCCAACTCCAAGCAACCTTTTATTAATCTTCTGTATTACGTTGTGTCTTATTTTGATGTCTTTATATTGCAAGTCTATGTTATATCTTTAACCTGCATATCTTAACAAGTTGTGGTGTTTTCAGAATCATCGAGACAAATGTTCTATGAGACGGAGTAATGGAGAAATAAGAGTTTCTTTGTCTCATCCAGAAATCCCCATATAAATGCTGATCGCCTTACATAGACACCCAGGCAGACGTTCACCACAGTTCAGGCATATCATTGGCTGAAAGAGTAGTGTAAGCTTACGTCATGCCCCGCCTCCGAGAGTCAAACCACGGAACCCGCGAATCCAAACTCAGGAGAAGAAAGAAAGAGGACAGAGAAGAAGGAGATTTGACACAGAGAGCAGAGCAGAGAACAGGAGCAGATCACAGTTGCTCAGGGAGCAGATTAGATGTGATTTTCAGTTGTTCAGTTTGTCAGATCTGGAGAGATTTGAAGAGAGCGGAAAGATGAGAGGATGAGCCGTGCAGAATACGACAAAAGGGAGGAAGAAGATGGCAGAAGGACCCAAGGAAAGAGAGAGAAAGAAAGACCCTAAGAAAAGAAACAGAATGAAATGCTCTGAAGATACACGTTTTACCTGTTTTTGTTCGTCCATCGCCATCCATGTCCTTTTACGTCGCACGCCCTAACCTCCTCTGTTTCACACCATCATCACCTTTTCCTACCAAGAAGCCAACTCCAAGCAACCTTTTATTAATCTTCTGTGAACTTAAGTTCGCTTCATCAGAGAAAGCAGCAACGGACCAACTCTGACACTCCGAGGATTTGATCATCCCACGGTAAAGCCCTCGGCAACATCGTTCCCGTTTCCCGGTGAAAAGAAGCAACTGAGAAGTCCGCTAAAGTCAGCCACCACAACCAGGAAGGCCCAGAGAGCGGAAGAGAAATCCCCTCGGACCCCGCGTGGCCGCTGCCGTGTTCCGAGCTGACTAAGCAGAACTTCAGCACAGTAAGACCGACCCGTTTTCACCTTAAAGTGGGTTTGATGGATGTCTCGAGGCTTTCACAGAATGATAAATTAATCCGAAATGTCAGTATTTAGCATCAAATAGTCAGCCAACCCGAACTATTTGAATACATCCAGTATCTCCCCATTCCCCATATTTTATTTTCCATTCACTAAGTGTTTTATATAATCACCCATATTCAATGCATTTCCTGTTTGTTTAAGGTTCATGTCTTTGGTCATATCATTTTAATAAATAGTTCATATATCTATATATATGTTATAATCACAGATTGTGTCGTATGCTTTCTTTACGTAATGTCTGTCCAACCAAACGAGAACTTTCACGAAAGTAGCGAGATATGAGACTGATTATTAATTGATTATTAATTTAACATACCAGGATCGTAAGATTTTAACAGTTGTCCTCCCTGGACTGTAACTTAAAACAAGTCAAAACACAGTGAGGTGGTGCCCTAAATTCGAGGTTTTAAGGTTTATTTGAGACAGTTAGAACGTCTTATAAATCCTTATATTTGATGCATATATAAATGCCCAATAATGCTACAACAGCATCAGAATGGAAAGGATAAAAGCAAGTTTGTCTGGCCAGTGAAACATCTACATTCAGTTCAAAGTATATTTAAATTACAGCGCAAATCCCATCATACATCAACAAATACTGAACAAGCTGGATATTGCTCATGCACCACGGCACGTTTAGTCCTAAATTATTTAATGTATTCAAGCTCCCTTTTCGTCCAGTAGTTTCTTAAGTTAGGAATGTTTAACTTGAAAATAGAAAATACATTTTTTTTAAAGATTTTTTTTGAAAATTATGATGAAATTGATAATAAAACAGCCGGAGAGAAAGCACAGCATGCGGTAGGAAGTTAATTGTGTTTGTGCATTGTACTGGTTACAAGCCACTGACTTGCTCACAACAAACAACATGGTAAAATTGTGTTACCACAATGCAGTTGTATCTTTGCAAAAATGACACCTTGAATCCCATGAAAAGGATCACTTGAAAGATTAAAAGTTAGGAAGTGAAACAAAGATGTATGAACTGACACCTAATCATTTAGAAAATTTGCTTTAATTACAGCAGCGCTGCATTTATTTAATGTACAAGTGAGGAATGAGTTGTCTCGAGATCAAACAAAAGTTGCTTTGGAGCTGTCAGCCGGGAATCGAGCAGAGCACTGTTTGAGTGACAAGCTGTTTGTGCTGGCGTATAAATCCTGAGAGAGTGAAAGCAGTGAGTTAACAGCACAAAGCTCGTGGCATACTTTTTCATGAAGTGTCTGAACTCCTCAACTGGCATGGGCGGAATAAATCGCCTCACACATACGTACAGTACACACACTCACAAATATACAGTGCCCCACTTCGGCTACCATATTTGGGCAGAATATTTAGTGCCACTGCACAGCTCATTTCTGTTGAGGACTGCGATGCATGAGGCATGACCAGAATCCTGGTTAATGCCTTTAAACTGACTCCTGAGGAGTAGGAGATACTTTTTCCTGCATACATTAATGTTGATGTGAGGTTTCATACTGCAGTATGTGCAGAAAGAGTCTTTTTTTTTTTTTTTTGTCTAAATCAACCCCTATCAGTTTCAGTGCAGTACAGTTATTATAGAGGACTATTGATTGAAGGCCAGAAAGAAATATTACAGAATGCTAAAACCAAAAGTCATGGCAACTGTATATCATGCATGCACTTTTGAAATTAGTTCATGAAATGACCACACCATCATCTGGCTGCTTGACTTAAATAACACGTAATTGTATAGCTCTTTTTTAACCCCGTGTAGGTTCTACAAAATGCATTGCATGTGTTCCTCATTCGCCCATTCACTCAGATAATCAAAGTGTTTCTATGAACATATCATGGACAGCGTGAGGACCAGTGTCCTGCCCAAGGAAATTTCATCACATGGACACTTTAACTGTCAAATTGCTGACCCTCTGGTTGAAAGATGACCCCTCTATCCTCTGAGTCCCGGCCACCCCACTTAAAGACAATGGAGAGAGAGCATGTAAAAGTAGTGTGCTATATATATAGCTGCTCAAAGTGCAAAGGAATTGGGTGAATTGGTGTTTAAATTACAGGTTATGGTGACATTCTCAATTCACATCACTGCTCTCATCACTCTGATACAGCAGCGCCAATCACAGTGATGTATGACAATAACAAGTCAACAAGCAGAAATTCCCTCATGCGAGAAATTACCTTACTGTCTGAATGGTGCAGAATGGCACGACCTGATCATACAACACCTGAAATCTGCAGCCCAGAGGCAGACGGTGTCGCTTTGTGCTCATACAGTAAGACAGAAGGCAGAAGTAAATAACAGTGTGTGCTGATGAAAGCTATTATATGACTGCAGCACAGCAGTTCAAATTATATTGGCTTTATTTTGCTGTATGTCACAACAGTGTTTCATGAATAAATGCTGTTTCATGAATAAAGCAGCAGTAATCCTACAGCTGCCTGATAAACAGAACAGTGAGACAAGAAAGTGGTCAGAGCAGTTTCCAGAGGTAGGTTTTATGTACTAGCCCCTAGTATATATCCAGGAGAAACTTTTTACATTTCTTTTCTCATGTGTCTATCACATGAAATCTGCACGGTATCTTTTAATTTATCTGGACTGTTGCTCGTTTTTAAATTCATTTAAATTATTTTAATTGTTTCTCTTTATATTCTTTTATGTATTTTTAATGCTTCTTACACTCCCTGCTGCAATGCTTTTATTTTATGTGAAGCACTTTGAATTGTTTTGTACATGAAATGTGCTATATAAATAAATTTGATTTGATTTGATGTACAAAACTAAAATTAATTGTAACTATATAAGCTTACTGAGAAAAATGTCTAATCTGAAAATGTTGCAGACTGCAACGACATTACACGTGAATAGAATTTTGAAGGAAAAACTACTATGATGACAGCGACTTTCATTATTTTTTATTGTATCTTTTCATAATGCAGGAATGACAGGTGTCATCCGCAGGAATGTCTTCAGACGAAACAAGTGCAACACCACCAGGTGTAATGTGGCTCACTGAGCTGTCTCTACATGTGCGTTCATTTAATTCATTTCACAGTGTGAGCTGTGGAACTAATTGTGGAAGTTATTGATTGGCACTGTAGTTTAATATTTCAGGGACACTTGTGACCGGCTTTGTTGCCCACTTTAAAACATTCCTTTAGAGACATAATGAAATGCAATAAGTTAAAACCTGTGATGAGATTAATATAATAGTTTATTTTGCATTTTTAAGAAAGGCAACGTCCATCTCAGGTCTATTTAACTTTCCAACACTGTGCATTCTCTCATTTCAGGTTGCAAAAGGGCAAAGTCCAAAGCTGATTTTTGCACTTGTACCAATAACTGGCATAAACTGTGAGAATACACTGATGTGTATAAATGTCTGTGTAAATATTTTTCCGGATTTACAAAGCTGCACTATATCTACAGGATGGGAGCCACAGTGGACTTAGTTTTTCACACAGCTTAAGAAGTCAGAAGCACTGACTGAGCCATTTGTCATCTCAAACTACACAATCCGGGAGATTTAATTTCTTGAGGCATGATCATACGCATGACTGTATCTATTCATAATACCCATACATAAAGAAGATTTTAATATTAAAACTAACATAAGGAACCACAATGAGATTAAAAAAAAAAAAAACATAAATCACGGTGAAGAGCTCAGATGAGCTCCTGAAACTGTCTGGTTTCATGCTAAATTTCTCTGACTCTTTTGTGAAAATGGATAAACATCAAAGTAAGACCACACCGAACATGCAATGTTACATCTGTAGTCTTGATTATCTTTGAATGCTGAACAAAAAAAGACTGTGGGGGCTCTTAAAACAGTGGGGCTCCTTATTATAGTATAATTGTGCCTTAAGGTGCTCTAGCAGCCTGTGTGATTATGTGTGTGTTTGATTGTAAGACTGAAGTTAAAGTGAGGGAGCACTCGTCAACAGAGTGACGTGGGTTGTGGGTCGAGTTCTTTTTTCCTTACTTATTAAGTTAAGTGCCCACTAAAATAGGGTAACGACATTCTTGATGCTACATAACTGCCACAGTCACAGAAAATACAACATTTTGGAAATTTACAGGATCAGCTGTATATAAACCGATCGAGAAACGGTGAGAAATGAGAGTAGAACTGGAGAAGATATAAGGCCATTTGAGAAAGCTTTCTTAGTCTCAACATCTCGAGCATGATAGAGCTCTGTCTTAGAAAATGAAACCGCCTTGAAGAAAACTTGCTATCATATGATATGTGGTTGGTTTATGAGACAGCTTTGAACTATTAACCTTCCTACGGTGAGTAAGCCGATCGTTAGTGTGGGCATGCACGTACCCCCATGCACCGCTGGGTTGTGGGATCATCTCTCTGAGGAATGTTGCTTATAGCACCCATGATGAGTGAATTACTCATACGTGCACATACAAACAAAAACACACCTGTGTACACACACTAAACATAGTCCATTATGAGTGCCAGAACTGGATGGTGTGCGATTGGCTGCAGGGATATTCATGAAGAGAAAACCACTTGTGGTTTGATAGATGCTGAGGCCCTTCTGGCCCGCTGGATAGGATTTGACACAGCTAAATTAACTTGAGGCCGATGTCATTTTGTCACCCACACACACACCTACACATAAAAACATACACATAGTATGGAGGATACACTTTTTTTACATAATTCCTAGATAATTTCTCACCTTAAAACCATGATCGTAAAAATCATTCAAACTTGATTTAATGGTGAAACATACCACATTACAGAGACAATTTTTTTAGAGCATGATAACTTCCCTGGCTTTGAAAGTGTTAGTCTTTTAAATACTCCAGCCCAGTGAGAGTTTAATCTAAATTTAAGCCCTCTAGGTATGCCCTAAAAATGTAGTCTCGATCAAGTATGACCATATCTGTTGTTGTGGTGTTCTCCCATTTGTTTCTGTCTTTAGATTACATCATCGCCACAGTCTCAGATAAAAGACAAACTTTAAGCTCCTATTTACTAGCTACCAGTGTGCACTTAGCATATGAAGGTTTTCTGTAAAAGCAAAGCAAGGGAGGCCTCCCACTCCTGAAAAGCACAGCCTGCTGTGACGGATAAATTCCAGTGGCCTCATCAGGCACAGCTCACCCATTAGATATCTAATCCTGCTGAAATTCAGAATATACATTTTTAACTTCTAACCAGGAAGTGTCAAACTTCAGAATACCTACAAAACATCTTTCCACTTGTCCTTTATGCAGTAATGCCTCAATCCATAGTCAGAATTAGGTGAAAGTATGGTATCCCCGGACAGTTGTCTTCTGAAGGGCAGCTTTCATGTGACATGGCAGGAATCATAATGCACGGATACAAAAATCCCTAAGCTGTGACCACAACCATTTTTGTAACTCTTAACCACATACTTTATGAAATGTTGAAATTAATTCTAACCCTAACCATGTGCTTTTAACAACCACGCTGAGCTCCCTCCTCATCAGCATTTGTGGCTAAGTAAACAGCAGAAGAACACGGAAAGTGGTCATCATCACGTAGCAACACGTGTGGAGACGTAGGTGTGCTTCTAAATAAAACGCACTATGGGTGTAGGGAACAGAGGAAGGGAAACAGTAATTGTACAATGTTTGAGCCTTAATTGCAAAACTATAATGTTTTGTGCAGGTATTTCATAATCTGTCATGAGTTCTGGCTGGAATCACAACAGCAATATATGTTAGCTTGACCTGGAAGATAATTAATTTTCCTTCAACTGTAGATATTTTTGTGAGCATCATAGAGAAGACTTTAATTGTACAGCTTCAGGTTGAAAAACCGTAATTAAATTTATTTTAATCAGTGGCCGCCCAAGGCTCAGGTAATGTGATCTTCACTGTATCTAAATGTCGAACAACCTGATAAAAGGGCTGCACAACGTGCTGTATGTGTGAATGAGAATCACTTAGAACCTAACCAAGATTAGAATGTACTACATAATGCCAGGCTGTTTATCCACTCTGCTTTTCATTTCACCTTCTCCTTGATCTTTATCCACCTATTTTACCGCCCTAATCTTCCCGACCATCTTAATGGTCAGACTCTTTGTGCCGAATTCCAACTCCCTCGCTAATTTCTCATCCTCTCCTCGGCAGTACGATGCTGGAATTAACCGATAAAACTCAAAGACAGACAGACTCACAGTCGGACAGACCTGTGTTTAATACCAGTCTGACACTCAAAACTCCAGAACATCTCCTCTCCAGATTTTCACACCCATATTCAATTACTACAAATCCCATAGAGTTGAATTATTATGATGCAAGAGGCCCACTGTTCATGAGCTAAAAAACACCATCACTGAGTGCAGATGGAAAGGGTGGGATGTGTTTGTGTGTGTGTGTGTGTGTGCGAGTGTTTGTGAGTGTTTTAACTGCACAATGAGAATGAAGTGGGCTTCGCCAAATAAAACTGTAACAAATGAAGAATTTGGGAAGTGAGGTATAGGGCTGGCATTAAAGTAAACAACGCATAGCGCTGATCTGAAATAAAGTGTAATAAGATGTAAGACCCGAAGTAATGGGCTGATCAATAAGACTTTCCACCGCACAGAACACAGCAGAACAGAATCTAATAAAATAGAACCAGCTGGAAATGTTGAGGGGGGGGGGGGGGGGGGGGTGCTCCTCTCAATTCCCTCATCATGGATTAACTTTTTAAATATTTATTGTTCATTTGGTTTTGATATTATCTCATCATTTATCCAACAATGTCATGGAAAATTAGATTTCATGAAGGGAGATGGGCCGGATGAGAGGAAATTAAAATACATAAAAATGGGAGAAAAAACACAGCTCCAAAGGCTATTAACAGACTTTCCACTTAGTATTTCCTATGTTTAGATTGATCAAAGAGGAGATGAGGTAAGATTGTAAATGGCTGTAATTTCACCGTTTGTGTCGCAACAGTTCAGCTTCAAGTCAAATGTTATCGTCTTCAGCCCTCTCCCCATCTTTACTGCTTTTTTTCTGCCTTTGTAAGGTGCTGTTACATTTGATGCGCACTTCCTATCTGTAAGATGTGACATTCAAAGTGGACACAATCTTTGGTTTACTTTAGCATTTTCCACCAACCGCCCAAGGTTGAAGGAGGGTAAAAGGCCACTTATCCTCTGATCTTTTATTTCTCAAACACTCTATAATTTCCCCTCTATCTCGCTCTGTCATTTTGGTTTACCACAGATTATCTTAAAAAGCATGATACAGGATGAAAAGCAGCATGACTAAGCTTGCAGACGCACATTAAAACAAAGGACTCGAGAAAGAAAAGGAGAAAAAACGCATTTGAATGAAGACCAAATTGCATACATACATATGCATTAGGAAAGACTAATCTCTTGACAAATGCCATGTGTATGCGTGGGTGTATCTAATTCCTGAAGAAACTATGATGAAATGGGGTGATAACACTTGCATCATGACTGACTGCAAAAATGCATCCATCCATTTTCTATACCTGTCTTATCCAATTCACGGTGGGGGGGGGGGGCTGGTTGCCATCAGGCCATAAGAGAGAATTATTCTTTTTGCAATTGAACTGTTTTCTCCCTTTTGATTGTCGGACACACAAAAAACTCACAATCGCTTTCAAGAAGTATTTGTTTTGACTCTGTGTCTCAGCATGTTGAGTTTCAAATTTAATAGTGGATACTACTAATGGATAGTACACCAAAGCATCAATTCTCAGCTTTAAATATGAGGAAGTCTCTATGGAATACCGAGAGAAATTTCTAGGTGAGTCATTGCATCCCTGTTATGTTTAAAGGGATAGTTCGCCTCTTTTGACATGAAGCTGTATGACATCCCATATCAGCAACATCATTTATGAACATCTTCTTACCCCCTGCTGCGTCCTGTGAGCAGAGTTCCAGCCTCGTTTTGGTGTTGATGAAGGTAGTCCAGCTAGTTGGCTGGGGTTTAAAAAATAAAGCGTTTTGCTTTTCAAAACAATATGCGTTCAAAAGAGTAATACATTTGCATCAAAAAAGTCAGACCTTACAATCGCTTGGCCCTATTTTCTCTCCCTTCGTATCACTGCCTGCTGTGCAGACCGTGCAGACCGAAGTGCAGACTGAGCAGTCCCCTGCTTCCGAGCATCAAACACCGTAACAGGCGCGGCTGTCGGCAGGTGGTACCTTCGTCAACGCCAAAACTCAGCTGGAACCCGGCTCACAGGACGCAGCAGGGGGTAAGAAATTGGTCATAAATGATGTTGCTAATATGGGATGTCATACAGCTTCATGTCAAAAGAGGCGAATTATCCCTTTAAGGCATTGGAGTACAGCATATCCTTTGAAACTCTGGGGATCCACACAAAGTCAAACAACATCTTCATATTAGATCATTTGTGAGAAGTCCTTTGTGGGCGTTAATCAAAAACTATGTATCTTCACTGCAGACACCTTCCGCTCTTGCTTCTTCTTAAAGGAGAATTCCAGCTTTTTTACACATATCCCATCTGTTGGAGACCCAGGGAAGTTGGCCAAAGGGAAAACCGCAAGAAATTTTCATGCCCGCTGCGCAAAGTTGTCCAATTGCGCTGATTTCCAGGAAAGCGGGCTCTTTCGGGCAAGCGTTCAACCTTTCCTGAGGCTCTTAACGTGTATCAAAATACTTTTTACCGAATTGGTTATTGATATGTTTGTAAAATGGCCGGAATTCTCCTTTAAGCTTTACTGTATTTAGTCTGGTTTACACCAACAGGAATGCATCTCTTCTCCCACGTAAAATGCTCTTTGGTTGCTGGATCTGTACTTCGAAGGCTGTAATCCCGAATGGCAAAATGTCACCCAGTTTTTTTTTTATTTTTCATTTACATTTAACTGTTTAATTGAATGAAACTATTGCAGGCACCAAGTTCACCGTCAACCGAACATACCTTAGTAATAACAGAGACACTACCACGGTGTACAGACAATGCAGTATTCTTAAAGGTAGAGCTCGGTGTTATACTGACTAATCTAAATTACTTTAAATGTAGCCACATGTTGGGCAAACTGTAAATAAATTCCACTGATGAGTGCTAACGGAGTAGCCCAAAGAGCACGAGCACAAGCCTGAGCCCTAACTTTTCTTCACGCTATGAGAGCAGCAGCTACGGAGCTGAACTAACATTATGCCTTTCACTTCTGATCATTGATCACTGATCATTTTAAAAAACATATGTTGTGGTGTTAACTCATTCACTAATTGCAAAAACTTTTCTTTTTTAAGAAGTACAACATTTGTGCACTGCTCTGATACAGAGCACTAATAGTACTCAATGATTATAATGAGTGCTTAATAGTAATGGAGCAATTTTATTTGTAAATTAAATTTTTAATAGCCGTGATCACCTGCAACATCTTGGCTGGTGTGCTTGTGCAGAGCCTCTGAACATACTGTGAAGTGACGCCGATTACAGACATCGTGCTGAAGCTGAAGACTGAAACATTCCAGAGCAAGCTTTTTCAAAAAGAAATAAAAATCAAGACAAAAAAAAAAAAAGCTTTTGGGACTGCAATCAAATCCCATATTATTAGCATGGTGCAACGGCTGCTACTTTCACTGTCAGCAGTAGCTCCCTGGGCATTTTCCCTATATTCTCCAGTGTTTGCTGCAAAGCTGCTTGTCACTATTTCCAGCAGAAAGCAGAAGCAATCTTTGGATGCTTTATTGAATGGTTTGTGCTTCCTCTCCTCCAGACAGTTGCATTCCTCCTTGCAGTGCCTTTTGCTGAAATTGCTTATCTTTCTTTTCTGCCACTTGCTAAAACAAGAAGAGGTTCATGTCATTTTACATCAAAGGTCTTTTTGGACCTTTGATGTAAAGGTATTTGATACATGAGTGGTATATTTTCCTCAGTAAGAAAAAAAAAGCATATTTTGAACTGGCCAAATGCACACAGTCTGTACAGAATGTAGAACACTCACCTACCCTATTACCATTTCCCCCAACTGTTTCTCAGAAAAAGCATTTGCTTTTTGACTTTCACGTTTTCAGCTCTGCTGTCTGCTGCTCTGCTGCTCAGAGCAGACAAACACTGAGCTGCAGGGGCTACTTGCCCACAACCATGTCTATTTATGTTTGTGTGACAGAGAATTCTATTTCACTCTGAGACTGGCAGAGAGGCTTTGAGTTTAAAGTGTGTGAATGGGTGTGTGTCTGTTAGTTTGGGGCATAAGAGAATTTAGATGAGAAATATGTATGATGTGACCTTTTCACAGAGGCTTGTGTTTGAGCGGTCATATCTGTGCTCAGCAGTGTGTGTGTGCGTGTGTGCGTCTGAGTGCATATATGAGTAGGTGAAAATTAGGTCATACTGAGGAATTTCTTGGAATAGAGGTATAGAGTATATCTACCATACAGCTGGGTGTTGTTAAATGGTTGGGCTATTTTCACATTTCCTGAAAAGGGTTGGAAAAATGGGATATAGCAGGAAAAACATACAGCTGCCTCTGACAATATTATTTCGAAAAAGTGTAATTTACTACAATAAACTAAAAGATGGGTTCACAGTTTTTCATTTTAAAAGATCCGTTCCAATTTGTGTTTCAAAAGAGTGGTTCTGAAATGCAACTTATTAGGGGGGTTTTGTACCTTGAAACCAGCCCATGAATGAATCGCAGTGATTCAGAGCTCTTTTAGCCTAACCAGAATAGATGTGGATTAATCGAATCAAGATGGTTTGGTCCGTTTTTATCAAAGTTAACTATGTTCAAGGAAAAAGAAACAAGGATATAAAATGAAAGGAGCTCATGTTTCTTCATTTTGTACAACACTATTGTTGTGCACATGTGCAAGGTGACACCCAAGCCTCGGGCAGTATTTGTATGAACTGTGTCACTACATTAGCTAAAAGGGAACATAACGGTAACACATGGTTGCACTGCAGCCCCGAAGGAAGAGAGAGAAATGAAGGAGGCGAAAAAGACAGGCAATGATGAAAAAAAGAAAAAACAAGTGTCTTTCAACCGTCATCCGTCAGTTTTAGACAAAAAAAGAAAAAACAGGAAGCAAAGCAAATATCAGACAGTGAGACATAAAAGAATGTCTGTGACTCAGATAATAACGGCATCTTTTATGCAACTTTGCTTTCTTTACCATCCTCTTAATTCTTCCAAGAGCTTTCAGCTTCCAAGCTTCATTCAATGTTTTTCAGACCTTGTTTTGTCTTTGCAAATATTTGAAACTACATCTTTTGGTAAAGGTTGTGTGAAAGCCACTGTTTGCTTCTGGTTGGCTTACATGGTGGGGATTTTGAGTTTTTCCCCACCATAATACTGACCTATCCCGTGACATTTCTCTCTCAGAGAGAGACTATTCTACAGGATTGCTGACTTCTTATTATCTGCTATTTTCCTTAAATCTCATCTCATTGCATACCGCTTTCTGTCTGGACCTATAATGTTGGGCTTTAATTCAGTCTACAGAGTATAGATTAACATCAGTCAAGACTCTGCTCTGTGCTGGGCGGTTTGGCAGAATCTCTTGTTTTTGCGACCTGGCACCTTCACTCATCTTATTGACTCTGACTCATGGGTAATGAAGCAAATAAGTGGAGAAACTGCGTGTGAGAGATGTAATACTTTCTCAGGAAGCAGAAATGGACATCTGGCCATGTGATACTGAAAAGGTGAGCTGCTAACTGGGGATGTACAAACATTTGCAGGTGATGTGAACAGCTAGGATGAGGCCAGGTTAGGTATTTTGGGGTCGCAACAAGTGCGCTATGTGTTGTACAAAAATGCGAAATGCCAAGCAGTTCTGAAGGAGCAGAACGGTGGCCATATTCATGTTATTTTTAATCTTACTTGACTGCAAGCTGCCTCTTTGAACCCCTTCCCCCAAAAGAAGAAAAAACAGCAGCTGGAATAGATATCACTGTCTTATACAGGTCCAAACTTTGTCACTTGAAAATTGCTGTACTTTGCTCCGAGATGTCTAAATCAGAAAACAGAGGGAATTGTTTCAATTTTAAAGAAACAGCTAGTAAGTCTTAAAAGATGCACTAAATAATTGAGTGAATTCATTATAACGTTATAAATCAATGATACAAAGCTCTGCATATTTTCCCAACCCATTCCAACCAATATTTCATATGTTTAATGGCGGGAATGCATATTCATATTGGTGAAAAAGGTTTGATAATTTTTACTATTATGTGTCTACTTTGTTTTAAAAGCTTCAAGATCAGATACGGGACCTAGTCTATATGTAAAAAATATTACTCTGAAGCTTTTATAATGATAGTGGGTCGGCAATTTAAAAAATAAAAATCTTTCTTCAAACTACTTTGCTCTCTAAGATGTTTATACAACTGACAACTACATTTTTTTCCCCTTTGAACAAGTATTCAGCCAGTCACTGCTTCGTTTACAGTATTTCTAGTCCTTACGAGGGGGTTTACACGGTAAATATTGCTGATGTTTGGTGTTTAGCAAGGCTACTGAAATGATAGCTCTGAGGTGAAATGTCAAATTAATGGAGAGAAGCCCTGAATATTTTAAAGCTGTTTCAAATCTACTGTCGGGGCATTTGGAACAAAGGGATAAAAAGAGAGGAAAGCAGATAGGTGAAATCACAAGGCAGAATTCAGGCCAGATGACAGAGCGCCTGATAGGTGTGTGTTCAAGTCAACTAAGACGAGTGCCCTCTGTTCCCAACTGACACGGTGTTGTGTAATCTGCAGCAGGCTACTGTCTGCCTGCTCTATCGCTCTTTCAAAACACACTCATACACTCACACACAAATCAACACATGCATGCGCTGAAGATTAGGCTCTGATCTGCCTCCCTGCCAGCGTAATCTGACAGCCATGTCAGCTTCAATAAGCTTCTGTTTGCATCCGAGGCTCTGTGGTCTCCCCCTAATTACATTATATTTCAGCTACCTGAGACCCCACTGTGTTTTATTTCTGATGACGGTGGTGCAGGAATGAGATGTTAGTGAGTGTAGAGGGACATTCAAAACAAAGTGTGCTGTGCTGATGAACACTGCTGCCCACTTAATGGAGAACGCGGGCCAATATTACCTACCCTGGTAGAAATGAGTGCATGTCACATTTGTGTAGCACAGCACGGCGATGATAACACCATGCATGGAAAGAACACACATATTAAATCCCACAGGATGGCTAATCAATTATTCACGAACTCCTCTGGGAGGTGGATGATGCTCTTTTTGAAATATTGATAACAGCAACTTGACGGTGCCAAGTGTGTTTGTGTTGTTACTTTGTGTGTGAATGTGCAGGCCAGTAAAAACATAATTGTTGCACCGGTACTTTGTTTGTGACATCTTTGGTACAACTATGCGTACTCACGTGTTTTTCATTTGTAAGGCATTACGGTAAAACATATACTGAGAATGATATATATCCTGCAGAGTCTTACACATGAAGCCAGTTTCACAGGCTTAAATGAGTGTCATTACATATTTAGACTGACCTTGTTTTTGAGCCAGCATCCACTCTCATTGTCATACGGCAGCTTCCCACCTTTCAGTGTAAAAATGCCAAGAAAGTCTCTTTAAAGTGGAGCTGTGATACGACAGTGTGATTTTTATAGAGATACATAAATTTATTCAAAGAGTAGCCCCAAGCGGACAAAGTTTAATTTTTTTAAAATGTCCTGCACACTCGAAGAATACTAAATAGACTGAGGATGACAGTATTGATATTAGAAGATATAACTCAACATGGCCTTTCCATCAACCCATCTTCTTTTAAAATGTTCCCCTTAAAAAAAATTGTTTAGGAAACTAATCAAGGGCTCTACTCAATCAGTTTTTGCTGTTATCTGTGCAGTTTCAAGGCAACTGACAGTTTAATGTGGCAGAAAATGGTCTGAAAACATGGCTCAATTATAACAATATGACATCCTGCACAATTCAGAAAATAAAACAGGTAGGACAAACAGCAAGATGAGAGTATAAACAGATCTCCATAAATAACCCAATGCAGTTTATAGACATCATGAAAAACAATGCTAATATATATTTGTTTCCCCTATTTTTGAAACGTAGATTCAAAAATGGGATCTTATGGGCAAGTATTAAACCTGTAAAAATATATATTCAAACATTGTTCTCCTTAAAACAATCTATTTAACCCTTAAACTAGCGAAATCAATGAAAAGGCCAATTAGCCCAGCCTGTTTTCTCCTCTGCCTCTCACTGCAAATGCTTTCTCCCTGACGACACAAACTGGGAAAACAACCATCAAACAGGACTGCAAACAGAGCACCACAGTGTCTATATGTCAATTTTATTTTTGTGAAAATAACTTGTTTTTTTTAAGTCTGGATTCCACCTTCAGATGAACCATTTTAGCATATAAAAGTTACAAGATAAGAGAAGTGGTTATGGGTCCACTATCACGCCTCTACAACCACGCTTGATTGCTGGTATGAGGACCTCTCCACTTTGGTCTCATCTGTGCAAAGGACGTTGTTCCAGAAGTTTTGCTGTTTGCCCAGATGCACCTTTGGAAACTGAAGTCATGCTGCCATGTTCTTTCAAAGAAGGAAGAGGCTTTCTGCTGTAACCTCTCCAATAGTTGCCTTTCTAAGATCCTTGCTGATGTCTTTCCTCCTTGGCATTGTGTTAACGCACACCTGAATGCTCCAGGCCAGCAATCTGACAAAACGTTTGCTTTCATAGAGGTGCTCACACCTGCTGATGATCAGTTAATCCAGTGTATTTATGCAGCTGCACCTGATTGTTACTTTTCTTTTGAATTCTAATTCTACAATAATGAAGGACTTAGTGTTTCAAACAATGCATCTGCATTTTAGCTTAGTTTATGTAAAAAAAAAATATGACAGTGCAATAAATTGTTTCTTATTCTTCATCTGATCTCGTATTTTCCTAATTTTAAGATGTTGTATTTAATCTTTTTTTCTTTCAGAACAGAAAACTGAATAGCTGTCTCTGTATGTAATTTACGATTCAATAATTGTGTGAATGTGTTTCATTTCTTTGGCTTTGGCTTCTTAATAGTGTTGCTTGTAATAAATAACACCGTCCATTGTCTAACAGAAGCCAAGAAAGTAAACAGATTTAGACAAACACACACGTCACTTTATCTCAACATATATAATCTTGTCATTGACAACAGTGACGACAGATTGGTATCGTACAGTTGTATGATATCTATCTGCAGCTGCAGATGGTGGCAAACCTTTGGTTTAAACGTACAGACAGTGGAACGTCATGCAAACAATTTTTCCCTTCTCATGTTGGTGTTTACAGTTATGCGACGACCTTTACATGTTTGTATGTGTAATCGATAATCAGACCTTCAGGTTTTTATTCATTTCCAGATTCACAGACCACAGGATACTGAGCCGGGCACATTTCATTCTTCATAGATTGATGCCCTAACAAGAGCCGCTTTGAGCCTCGAGAAGATCCATTAAGGAAATTAGAATGATCAATCAACATACGTTTTTCCAACTTGATCTTCCGAAGCTAATCAAGAAACTTAAATCTGGACCAACGCAGCCACGTGCACACCAACAAATTTTCAAACTTCTCCTCACATTTAGACATACATACACTGCCCAATGGGGGTGTAATGACACAGACACGTGTTTGAAGGAAAAAAAACCCTTCCAAAGCAAGAAGAGAGATTAAAAGCCATGATGTAATTTTAGCCAATGTAAAAGAAGGCCAACGAGGATTTGTTCTGAACACAGACTGCAAATAAATGATGGACGGATCCACCATGATGTCAGCCACTGGTTTGGGATCTAATGTTTTTAAAGGGATAGTTCGCCTCTTTTGACATGAAGCTGTATGACATCCCATATTAGCAATATCATTTATGAACATTTTCTTGCCCCCTGCTGCGTCCTGCGTCCTCTCAAAACGTTCAAAAGAGTAAAACATTTGCGTCACAAAATCGTTCAGGAAAAAAAGTCAGACCTCACAATTGCTTGCGCTATTTTTGCCTCCTTTCATATCAATGCGTTCAGCCACCTGCCGACAGCCGCACCTGTTACAGTGTTTACTGCTCGGTCTGCACTTTGGTCTGCACGGTCTACACAGCAGGCAGTGATACGAAGGGAGAGAAAATAGCACCAAGCGATTGTGAGCTCTGACTTTTTTTGGTGAGTGCATAAATGAATACATAAACTATTCTGTAACCAGTGAATAGAAAATGGTTTTCAGCACTGCTTTCAGAAAATCAAGAGTCTGGACGAGGTTTTGTCACCTCTCTTCTTAAGCCAGAACGCACAAATGTCATGAAGCAATTGGTTTGTGAACTTCTGAAGGGAAAAATGTGAAGGGATCAACTTTGAAAACAATATGCTGTAGCACTGCGTACAAGAACTGGGTTTCAGCTTGTTCAAATATCTAACAACACAAATATTAAATCTAAAAGGTGTCTAAAAATATGAACATGTCAACCTCTGCACTTGTACCATCTGGGCTGAAGTAAAGCTGTAAGCTTTCAGATTCCAACTCAAAAGTGAGGAAGGTTGAGTTATATCTTACTGAGATTCTGGTGATTTTTAGATATATTTTATACTTGAACTTGTACCAAATAAATCTTGGCAGGTTGTGGACATGTTTTTCAGGCCATTTTTTAAAATCTCCAGTTCAGATATTGGGTTGGATTGCACTGTTAATGTGAATTTGGCAGGCTACAAATCTTCATAGTCTGTGGTGTGAAACCAGACTTGACTCAAGCATTTCATTGAGTTTCAGGAAGCAAAAAGAATACAGCTCAGTTTATAAAATTGAGCCAGAAACTTGGTAAACATTTTTACTTGAGGGTAAAGCAACAACAGCGTTTTTGTAATATGTCAATTTAACTATCTTATAATTACAATTAAAATCTGTAACTGTAAGACGGTTAATGGATGGGGCAATGTCCTTTTTCTTTGTTCTTTAGTTTTTTGTGTTGACATGTCGCTGTGAGAGTCAGTTCTTTTGCACTGCTGGTAATGCACAAAGTCCTCCAAAGGACACAAGCAATTCAAATTTCATGCAGTTCCTACAATGGCTCACAATAGCCATTAGTTATTGAGATAAGAGTTTCCATAATCTTGCTTCGTCATTGTGCTTTTTAGTGCTGGTATTTTTGTACAGAAGAATATTGGACATGTCTTGGACTCCAAGACAGTGACTCCAAGACATCTGACAACCGCACGGGGTTGTCAGACGAGCATCTCTGACAGAGAAAAAAAAGGATGTGCTTTTTAAAAGCTGTTCTCATTCAAATGTGATGGATCCCTCTGTGAACAAAAACTGAATGACAGAAGACATCCAAGGCTTGGGAGTATGACACCTGGCGTACAATTATCTCAGAACACTTCTAAACAAACGCCTGCAAATAACTAGGCCATCACACTATAATTCTGTTTTTAAAAGATTAGTATGTGGCTTTGAGTGTGTAAATGCTTGCATGATTTACTGGGTCATAATCAAGAGCACACAACACAACATCTTCCTAATAAGATGTCCTGGTTTACTTGCTTTACATGTCTGATTTCACGAGACATATAGCCCTCTCTGATGCATTATCACATTATGTAAATATGCCACAAATGGAATGCGGCAGTATGAGATGCAAATTAAAGTCGGTCCTTATCTTTTCAATACAAAGTAAAATGAATGGAGCAGAGTCAAGAGGGGAAACCTTGACTGGGAAGAAACTATAAATGACCTCCTTCTGCCTGCAACATTTATCAAAAAGACTGTCGATAGAACAACACCTCACATGAAAGAAAGACATCAGCAATTGGACGCTGACTTTGATGAGGCTATCGTTAGGGAGCACTTTTGTTAGCATTTTTGTTTGACAGGAGCAATGGCTGCCATTACCTGCTGATGGATGTGCAGCGCAACGTGTAATATAAGTGCTGCCCGTGTCATTGCTGCTGCCATGTCTTTTTGCACATCTGTGTGTTTGTAGGAAAGATGCGTGCTGGAGCGATAAGCAAAGGGTAAAAAGAAATGGATGCAAGGAGCCTGACTGTAATTTCAACAGACTATGTGACGAGCTCTCAATACGTATCTACAATTTCAGCACACTTGCTCCATCTCATTTTAGCTTTTACCATATACTCCGTCTTAAAAGGAAAACGTCCCAGCGTTTTCCAGCTCACCTGAACTAACACCAACCACTCAGCCTTTCTTTTGACTCAGTTTTGGAGCTTAGCAAAGACACAATTGATCGCTCATTCTGCTGCACGCACACACACACAGACACACACACACACACACACACACACACACACACACACACACACACACAACTAGATGAGGTTATGTCCACCTGTCTAGTGTACAGCAAGATTCAGCCGAAGATGCTATTCACCTCTCTATATTTAAGTTCCTTTTCTGGAATTGAACTGCTTTTTCCTCATTCTCTGCCATGACCAATGACTAAGAGCCGGCTTCTGGATTTATGTAGTAAGCATTTACTTACTGAGGTAGGGATAAGAAGAGATCACAATGCTTTTATAATGCTTGGTATCAGACAGAATGGAGTAAAGCACATTTGTTGTAAACATTTCATTTTCATGAGCAAAATACTGAATCCCAATCCCATTTGGAAATAGCTCTCATGAGGCCAAAAGCGACATTTAATCTTGAGCACCATACTAGTAAAAGAGAAACATACATAGATTCAATTTTCTAAATTAAAATAGAAGTGAAGAAAGTGTTATGCTGGAACTAAGTCGGGCAGACAAATGATGTGTTGGTCAGCAGCAAATCTAAAAAAGAAAATGGGATGTTATATATTACACTCTGAAACCATAACACATTCCAGATAGTTTCCCAAAGCAGAATAGATGTGCTTTCAATGCTAATGCAAATACCAGTTATAGTATGTCACACAATTGAGTAAACATCATGTTTTGTAGATGATAATTCCATACATGGACGTCAACAAACCACATTAACTTTACATGGTGACTTGAAAACTTCGCCTCAACAAAAGTATTTAAATCTTGTCAAAGAAACTCCTTATGAGGCTAGCACACAGACATACGATGAAGCTAAATCAACTGCATCAGCTCGTCGTGCGCCCACACCAACTACTCGCAAAGAGGAGAGAAAGAGCAGAACGCAGAGACAAAGATGAAAAATAGCTGCAGTCTGAGAGCACCAAATGATGCAAATAAAACAGTTGAGTATTGCAGGTAGAAACAAACAAGAAGAACTGTGGAAAGTTATATTAATTCATATTGGAGCAATCTCCCTCATCTTTTGTTTTCTCATCATCTGTCTATCTTTACTGCATTTCTACTGCCCTTAGAGGCATTTCACTTGCTCCTAGCAGCCCTTCTTAAAATAGCACCAGTGTCCTCATAGGCGCTGAGCAGCTACATAAGCACCACATCCAACAATGCACTTTAGTTACAGTGCATATATATATATTCAATCTACAATCAGAGCATGAAGCATATTCTTCATAACAGCTTATGCAGTAGGGCTGTAATCAACCAAAGAAATTCTTGGTCGACTGAAACCCAGAAATTGCGGCAAAAAAAAAAAATCAACTCATGGGGGGGGCAACTCGTGTCTGACGGCTCTGACAGCGTTTTGCATCACGTGCATCTGCGCAATAATAGCCCATGATTACCGAAAATATACTGATATCAGCACAGGAAGGCAATTAAGCACAAAAGGCAATTCAGGGAAAATGATCTTTATTAAACATCCCAGATCAAGACAAGTGCAAACGAAATAAAGTTTTATTAGTGAAAAATGGGTGGTCTTGGTGTATCTGAGGGATGCTGCCATTGTTGCGGGCGGGTATAAAACGAATAAACGATTATTAGACTATAATATTGAAATATGTTTAATATGATATAAATAGCCTATAATCTACTTTGGTAAAATTCTGCCACAATGCCGATGTCTTTGACATGGATGGTAGAGGAGGACTCACTGTAAATGAAACGCTCAAAATAAAAATAAATATTCAGCAAACTACCGGACGTTGAATCACGTAGACGTTCTTCAATCTACCTCTCTCTAGTGGGTTGATCTAATCCAAAGTAGTGACCAGTCGAGTAAGACTTTACAACCCTATTATGCAGGCACTTCTCACATCAGCTTGACTCTGCTGTCTGTCAGTTATTACCACAACCACTTTTAGATTTATGTTGCATTCAGCTGTTGTGTGGCTTGTATGACAATTTGAGAACAATTGGTCAGTGATCCTCTGTTCGGCTCATTTATATGCACACACCGGTGCTTACAAAATCAAATAGTGTGTATTAATGAGTCTGCACAGATTTTTTTTTATATATTTGAGGCATTTTGCAGATTACATTGAGTCAAACGTTGTTGAACTCAATGCCATAAAGCCTGTGAAAACCACAGAAATGATGGCTACTACAGCACTCTGATGTGTGGCTAATGTTAATTGGGAAATTAAAAGTCGACTTGTCACGGTTGGTACAAAAGTGTATGACTGCAATCATTTAAGATAACTGGGATATTTCTGCAAAATCATCATAAACCCCCACCTGTATGAAAACATCTGGGAAAACTAGCATAAATGTGTATATTTCACCTTTGAGAGTTGACTGGTAAAGTAGACATTCTTTAAGTGATGTCATATTTTCTTCTTTTCTGTGCCTTTATTATTATCTATTACAAACTCTAGAAGGTAAATGGACAAAAAACTTATGCCAGATATAGTAATAATTAGTTGATTCTGAAAATGTGTAATTTCTAACATGACCATAACTTCAACCGGCAAACAATAGCACAAGGCGGGGGCAACTAATGCAAATTTTTACAGCTAAAAATATGCATGTTAAATGTCAATGTCATGATTAATGTTGACAAAAGCATTGCTAGTCGAGCTTAAATGGTGAAATACACTTTGTGTCAAATAAAAGAATTCTCCAGCCTTTTAAAATAACTTCAACCATAATTTTTTCAAACAACCATGAAAATGTTCCTTTGGCTTTGGAGGAAAAGTCAAAGTGCATTTCACACAGGTCCTCGTGTGGGAGCAGGAAATAACAGCAAAATAATAGCTACAGTGCAAGTCTCGCATTCTATACTTGATAGATTAATTTCTTCGGGAAAGAAATAGAGAGAATGGGAGCAATGGGACAGCAATAGAAAATGAAAGAAAGAGTTGGTTCAAGGTAAAAGAAAAGTAATCAAGTCACACTTAGTGTGGTTTTAAAGCCTTATCAGCCCTCACCATGAAAGACACCAGACACATACCGCTGCCCTTTTTGTCAACGCAAACAATACAACCAGCAGTCTTCCCAAACTGTCAGCCTATTTGCTTTGCACCATTAGTGTATATCTGCAAAATGGAAGCTTGAGCACACTTGTGGATGACACTATCAGGACCTGGGAAAATAACCACCTTATGGCAGAGGAAATGATGTGCTAGAAACCTGCAGACAAAGCTTGGTGCAGAGTGGGTAATTGCGACAACAAATTGCTGCAGAGTAACCTTCGATGAGAGAGGACGATTATATAATGTGCTGTGGAGAAACTGCACATTTACTGTGGTTAAAGCACTTAAGTAAAAAAAAACATCCAATAAAATGTCCCTTTTTCCTTGAGCATTAAATGGGCTTTTTCACAAATATATATTTGTGTTAAGGTTGGATCGAGGACAACATAACAAACTCAAACTTTGAGGTTTGCAAAAAGGGCAAATAGAGTTTGGAAGTTAGAAATGCAGATAATGAAGGTGTGTTGACAAGATGCTGCCCAGATTTCAACATACTTTACTTGAGGTTGGGACTTAAGAATTGTAGTATCTTTGTACATAAAGTTGTAAATACATTTATTGGAAAATTTGGATAACATCAAAGAGCTTCACATCAAGATCCCCCCCAAGATCCATTTCAATATTGCCTATGGCTATGTAATGTATGTATTGGCTATGTAAGTATTTAAAGGGATAGTTCGCCTCTTTTGACATGAAGCTGTATGACATCCCATACTAGCAATATCATTTATGAACATTTTCTTACCCCCTGCTGCCAAAGCCAAAACGATGCTGGAACTCGGCTCACAGGGGTAAGAAAATGTTCATAAATGATATTGCTAATATGGGATGTCATACAGCTTCATGTCAAAAGACGCAAACTATCCCTTTAAGAATAGCTTTCGTTTAGAAGTAACAGTACACAGTTCACAGGTTCTTTAGTTGCAAGTGTAAAGTCAAGTCAGGTTTTTTTTCCATAACGTGTAGGAATAAAGCACCTGGTGATGAATACTTCCATGATGCCCTGGTGATGGACAAACACAACCTGACAGGGTTTCTTTGCTTTTGTGACCTTTCATTGTTTTATTAATACACTACCCTACTCATGACCTATATCACTTCTAATCATAATCTTTGGCTTATCTTAACTTCAACAAGTGGAGAGTTCTTCCAAATTCTTAGAAAATGTGCTGGTAATTAAGAGAAACCATTTCAGCCGTTAAACTTCGGTATGATTCTGTGTACAATTTCATTCTATATTGGGAACTTGGCTATTCCAGACTTAGTGTTTTGGATGGAAATCAAAAAGGAGCTCCACGCACACAACAAATACACACAAAAAGTCTTCTGTAAAACATTCAGTTATATAGTTTCCAAATTGCATTTTATGCATTTGTAAATTTTCACATTTGCAAGCTAGAAACTCATCGTCTCCACAGTTCTGATACACATCCTTACAGTAATCTGGATCCTTCCCCTGAAAACATTTGGATCAATTTCTTCAGGTCATGCTGACAAAGTAATAAACTGTAACTGCTGCATACGCCCACATTTACTTACTCGATGCACTTAGGCTAGAATCTCCTCTAACTTTACATTCAAACGCATGCAGACATATAGAAGGCAACCTGATGTCCTCTTATTTCTCAATGTTACACGAAATAGAACGCTTGATAATAAAGTACTTCGTTAATTTTAGTCTAGCGTGTGGGATAGCAATAACAAAAGTATATTCAAACAAATCTTTCAGTTTCAGAAGGCTTCTTTGATCTCTCAAGAAATTTCTTACTTTTGGCCCATACTGTATTTGATGGTGTTATTCAGAGAGAAACACACTCACACACACACACACATATCTTTTCAAACTCCACAGGCTATGACTGCACTGATAAAGTGGACTCCCTAAGTGACTCCCCAGCTGCATCCAGCACCAGTGACATGAAGAAGATTGTCACGCCAGATTTGTTCGACATGAAGCAAGAAAGAAAACATAACTGCAGGGAAGGCACCTTTGAGATCAACATCCAGTGTGGAGGGGAGCAAAAAAAACATTAATATGGACCGCAGTAGTGTGGGTGTGGGACGCGCTTCACTGATACAAGCTACTAGATACCGATGTACTAAGATACACACAGTGACATGTCTGCTATCAAATGATAAAGCTGTAGCTAAATTCCCATCAAAATAACTGTAAAACTGACTAAATTAAGGTCAGTTAGCTGTAAAAACAAAGTACACCATTACCTTTGGATGCTTGTCAATGCCTTAATGGAATGTTGCATTTTCATTTTTGACATACATGTCTAAGAGAATGCAAACCCTTTTTCAACGACCAGGTTTTATAGATCAGGACAAAATAAAAAAAAAATAAAAAAACTGGTCCTTTTGTCTTCAAATTAGGTAAATGTGTCTTATGATGAACAGCACAACACAACACATCTTGTCATTGTTCAAGAAAAACTGGGCTAAAATACAACACTATGAAAAACATGCATCCTTACTGCTAGCCAGGTGCTGCTAATCAAAACCACTTGATTACTTGATTATCGGTCAGTGTTATTACCTCTATAATGTTTTGGTAGTTTGATGGTCAGAAGCATTCCTGTGTGTGCTAACATAATGCCAAGAAGGAAAGATACTGATACGAATAATGATCTTGATGAAAGAATCAAGATCAATTTGCTGATCTTTGCTCCACAAAACACTGGGGACAGTTATAAAGTCACTTTATATCACAACAATTAGGAGTTTTGTCACTATCACCAATCCTCTCAGAAGTGGATGTCACAGCAAGCTCATCACAACGTCAGGCTGAGCTATGATCAGAGAAACTGCAAAAAACTGAAGAGCCACATCTCAGGCTCAACAAGACTCAGTTAGCACCTTTAAATGTCAAAATTAATGAGAATACAATGAGGAAAAACACTGTATTAGTATAATTTCTTTTGAAGGGTTTCCAGGAGAAAGTATCTTCTCTCTAAAAAGAAGATGACTACATGGCTTAGGTTTGCAAAGTTGTGTCTGAACAAACCAAAAGATTTCTGGAACAACATCCGTATACCACCTATGAAGCACAGTGGTGGGGGACTTATTTGATCAAGGTGACAAATGACATCCGCCTGAACACAGATGCATTTAGAGTCACAGTCTTAGTTCTGCTGGACCTGAGTGCTGCCTTTGACACAGTTGACCATGCGACCTTATTACAGAGGTTAGAAGACTGGGTGGGAATCTCTGGCTGTGCTTTAAACTGGTTCAAGTCCTATCTGGAGGACAGGAAATATTTTGTTGAAATTGGTAACTGAGTCTCAGACCAAATGGCGATGACCTGTGGGGTTCCCCAGGGGTCAATCCTGGGACCCGTATTGTTCAATCTGTACATGCTCCCATCAGGCCAGCTAATATGCAGCTATAATGTGTCCTACCACAATTATGCAGGTGACACTCAGATCTACGTGTCACTGACGGCAGGAGAACACGGGCCTGTAGATACGTTGTGTTGCTGCATCGAACAGATCAGTGTGTGGATGCAAAACAATTTTCTCCAGCTAAACTCAGACAAAACTGAAATCATTGTCTGTGGCCAACAGAAACAAAGAGAAAGTATTATCAGTCACCTTGAGACTCTCTCTCTACAACCTAACTATCAAGTTAGAAATCTCGGGGTAATATTGGACTCAGACCTGAACCTTAACAGCCACATTAAATCTGTAACATCAGCAGCTTTTTACCATCTAAAAAACATTGCCAGAATCAAAGGAATAGTGTCTAAACCAGACTTAGAAAGACTAATCCATGCGTTTGTCTCCAGCAGGTTAGACTACAGTAACGGCCTGCTCACTGGGCTCTAAACAGGCTGTAAGACAGGTATTCTAGAGCTAAATGTGAGACAGTCTGTCTCCCAACCAGCAAAGCTTGGCTGAAACTGGGTCATTCAAGATGACAATGCTCCCAACCACAAGAGCAAATCTGGAAGAAAAGAAAAGAAAAGAAGGAAGATGTTGCAGTGGTCAGGTCAAAGTTCAGACCCAAACTCAACTGCAGTGCTGTGGTGTGGTAGGAGCGGTATGCAAGAGTTTAAAAGTAAGTCATTCAACCTCGGGTGTACCACAGTATTTACTACATGAAAGAAGACTTAAAATGTTGGTCAGTTGAGTTACTTTTGGCTGTGGTTAGATTAAAACATGATTACATTAGAGGCAACAGCATGTCTTAATTCCTCCTTTCTCACTCACATGTCATATCAAAGTCAGGGGCCATGTTGCTGCTTGTCCTCTCGGGCGCCAAGTGGCTGCTACCTGTGGTCAAACAAGCTGTAGTAATGTAGCGATGCAAAATCTTCCTTCTTTGTCTGCAGTGAAGAGGGGCAGTGCGAGAGACTGGCTTTGACTGAGAGGAGTTAACTTTAGCTCAAAACATTGATGGATGTGCACGGTGGTGTGGTGGTTAACCCTGTCGCCTCCCAGCAAAAGGGTTCCTGCTTCAAATCCCTGTGTAAAATCCCACCGTCTAAAAACATGCATGTCAGGTTGATTGGGGCTTTTCTAAATTGTCCCAAGGAGTGAGTGTGAGCGTGCACGGTTGTTTGTCCGTTGTGTGGCCCTGTGATGGACTGGAATAGGCTCATCTCCCCATGACCCTGAATTAGATTGAGAGCTATAGATGACGGATGGATGGTTGCTCGGTGGATGTTTTTACGCAGTGTTCATTAATTGTAACAGACGATGTGTTTACATGAGAAAAAAAAAAGTCCAACAAAATTAGACTTTTGAAATACATGTCAACACTTCAGACTAAAATCTTACAAAACTGAATTTGTCAAAGTCAGACTAACAGCCCCAAATAATACTATTGGAAGTCAAATAACTCCTGTATATGTACATTCTGTGGGGCTCAGACTGGCTTTGGATTTTTAGCAAATAGAAGAAAAAAAAGAGAGAAGAAGAAGTGTTAAGCACATCGAAAATGTACCGAGCTAAGCTGTAAATATGTCAAACTCACCTCTTGACGAGGTCCTAAGTTGCAGCAAGCTAACTAGTTTGTCAACATATTTGGGCTGTGATATAATAGGTCAACTGGAAAATTCCAATACCAACAAGCTGAAAGGAGCGTATCACAATGTAGCAGAGTCGAACATCAGATGTCACCGTACCTCGACGTAACTGTGCATAGATACAGACTAAGTGTAACTCTGTCATTTATTGATTCGCTGTGTGTGGATAAAGATGAGGTTCGTATGTGACACAGAGTGGCTAAATCAGTGGCCACGAGAGTTTACTGTTTTGTGTAATAAAGGAATTACAAAATAAACATATGAACAAGATGCCAAATATACAAGGGTAGCCCACTCAAAAATAGTCTGTGTTGAAAACACTAAAACTCGACACTGAAAAGCTGCAGCTGGCCAGCAGAATCAAACTAAAATCTGTCAGTGTGAGGTTGCATACGGTACATAGCCAATACATGTTGAGAATAGAGTAAACCCCTTCCCGTGAGCATGTTTTTAATGACACTTATTCAGCATATTACTTGTAATCTGTGTAAATTCTGGACTGAGGTCCTCTTAGGACACAAGTAAAAATGGCTCTCATGAATGTGACACATTAGCATGAATCTTTTTTTGGCTGAGGGCAGAGGAACATCACAAAAGAAAAACAGTTTAATCTGAGTCTAGCAGCCATTCGTCTCAGCCCCTGCTTGGATCAAAGTACAGCAGCATTTCCAAATAGAGAGCTCTGCTTGATAATTCAATGTCTCCCATTTTGTGTGATTTCTTCTTGCTGATTTGTGACATTTGCAAGGAGGTAGCAGTAAAATGTACATCAGAAAAATGTAAAAGGCAGAAAAGTTCAAATTTTCTGTCCCATTTTGCGAGCACCTAGATGGAGAGAATTGTCTGAGTATTTAAATAGGAAGAAAGAGTAACGTGAAACACATGCTTAAGGACTGCATAGGGCCTTCTTGTAATAAGCTGCATTAATAGTGTTAACTTAATTATGTGATGTGTTTTGAATCATGAGAAAAAACCCAATGAATGTCCATTTTCATCTCTCTTTTCCACCTGTTTCTTTTGACCAATGCCATCTTCATGCTTCTCACTGACACACACAAATGCATCTCAATTCCGCACCTCCTGCTGCATACTCCACTTTTCCATTTTCGCCATTGAAAAGGCCGCATTTCCATCTCCGGTTCGCAGCTCTTGATGAGTCACTGAGGGAGGATTTGAGCACTCTGAATCTCCGGTGGAAGCTGATAATCCAAGGAAGCGAGAGGTGGCGATGAAATCCAGCTAATACCCAGACAATTGCTATCAGTCCAGCTTCCACTAAGGTCACAGAGCCTTACAGAAATTTGGATGCTATTTCGAGCAATAAAAACAATGTGAGATGAAATCCTATGAATTTGATTCATACAGAGAAAAGTAATATGACTACTTGTGTTCATAATGATCTTGCAGTCAACTCAACATGTTTGATGATCAGCCTCAGAAGACAGATACTGACAAAAGCAACAGAATATGATTGTCTATATATTTAGAAAATAGAAAAATCATTGCACTGAATGAAAGTGTTGCAAACTCATCTGGATCACATGATCACATTTACTATTCAAGTCTTCAGCAAAAGAAATTCAAAAAACAAAACACAAAAGAAAAACCTCACCATGAATTACTTTAAATCCCTAAGAAATATTGCCCTTTTAATATTACCCACTTTACCTATTTCGGAGATGAATCCCTTTGATAAAGAAGTCATGTCAGTGAAAAGCTAAAGGCACTTGATTGAAGACACTGGTCTTGGACATTCCTCTGTGTCAGGACACAATCCTCTCTCGGGTTGTGCTGTCAGGTGCACACAGAGCATCTGAGACACGGCAGTGTAACCGGACAAAATTAGACTTGTTCAGTCATTTCAGCTGGAGAAGCTCCCACCATCAGACTGCTCAGGATGGGTAATACCACTGATGATAGCTGTCTTGGCAAAGTCTGATTGCTCGACACATAAATGCTGCAGTGATGCTAACACTTTACTGTCTGAAAATGATGAGAAAACAAGTGGAGACGGTCATCAGCTTGACCAGTGAATTAAACATGTGTTCTTTGCAGCTAGCGTGGAATCTGGCTACTTTTAGGGCAAGCACTGCCGGTATTGCACTGCAATAGCAAGGTCTTTATCATGCTACAGAAACACCTGTCTCATTGCCTCCACTGTCCTCAGTCAGTGGCAGACAAAAAGCACAGCAGCATCACATGTGCAGTGTTGTCCTTTGTGACATTTCTCCAGAAATACAACCCCAGTTCCAAAAAAGATGGAACCCTATGTGAAATGCAGATTAAGAAAGAATTCAATGATTAACAAATCTTCATAAACCAATATGCTATTCATAATAGAGCATAGAAAACATAACAAATGTTTAAAAATGAGCATTTTACTCTATAATAAAAAATTATTACCTCATCTTGAATTTGAAAAAGTCGGGAGAGTGACAACAAAAAGCTAAAAAAAAGATTGCTGGAGAAATATGTTGCAGCTCATTGGATTAATTGGCAATCTGTGAGTAACAAGGCCGGGTATAAAAAGAGCACCTCAGAAAAGCAGAGTATCCCAGAAGTAAAGATGGGCAATCTGCAAAAAGACTGAATATTCCACCATCTGCAATACTGAATACTCAGAGAATATCATGAGAATATGATAATACTATTCTCTGAGTATCATGTGCTGTAGATGATGACTTATATTCAGATTCAGAGAATCGCAGACATCTCTGTGCTCAAAGGCCATTGCTGAAAATAAATTTTTGACTCGATTCATATGATTTTCGGGTCCTGCGATCACACTGCTCCTAAAGCAAGTACGATTCTGTCATCGAAATCACTGCATGGGCTCAGGGACGTTTCCAGAAATCATTGTTTGTGAACACATTTCATCGTGCCAGCCGCAAATGCAGATTAATGTCCTATCATGCAAAGAAGCAGCCATATTTGAACCATATCATTGTTCAGTGTTCTTTATTATCGACACTCAGTTCAAAAGGTCCCTCAGTAGAGACCATGCTGCCTGCTGTCCAGACCTTTCACCAACTAAAAACATTTGGTGCGTCATGAAAATACGATACAGAGGACCCAGAACTGTTGATGGGGCCACATTCCTCTTCCAAAGGTCCAGAAACTGGTCTCCTCAGTTGCTGAACATTTACATCGTGGTTATTAATGGAAGAGAGGATGCTAGCCAGTGGTAAACATGGCCCTGTCTCAACTTTTTTGAGACATGTTATTGCCATCAAAATGAAGATGAGCTAATATTTTTCATATAACAATAAAATGTCTCACTTTCGAAATGTGGTTTGCTTTACTTCGCTGTACATAAAATATTGATTGTTGGGGCGGTCGGTGGCGTAGTGGGTACAGCAGGCGCCCCATGTACAGAGGCTACAGTCCTCGCTGCAGCTGGCCCCGATTCGAGTCCCGCACCGGACGGCCCTTTGCTGCATGTCTTCCCCCTCTCTCTGCCCCCTGCTTCCTGTCTCTCTCCAACTGTCCTATCATTAATGGCATAAAAAGCCCCCAAAAATATTGATTTTTTTATTGATATTTTACACAGTGTCCTGACCTTGTTGGGGAAGGGCTCGTATAAAGTGCAATTAAAATTCCGGTTCTTGCAATTTGAAATCTTTCGCAAAGCTCTAAATTTCTTTAGATTTCAGCTTGGCAGCAGTAAAATAGTTGCAATCATGAAAAGGCCAGATGTTGTAAGTGGCAGTAAAATGACCCTGAATACAGTTACTACATGATATAGTAACTGTGTTTTGCTGCCGATGTTTCCTGATCTGGCATACACGGTCCATGAGAAATGACATGTACTTGATGTGAAACATGAGAGTGGGTCTGCATGTGTCTGCCTGTGAGAGTGTGTGTGCAGCACTGCAGGTGGCGAGTGGAAGCTTAATGAAAGGGCCAGTTGTTTTGCCAAGCTGATTTTGCAGGGAGCAGATGGATCGGTCTTTCTGTCTCTCTGGTTTAAATCTTGTCCCATATTTCCGCCATCGCCCCATTTAACAGCCAATTTCCAGCGAGCTCATCGGAAACACACGTGAAACAGGCATCCAGATAAACCCAAAAGAAGAAAGCAGCCAAGCAGTGTGTGCCATCGAACCGCAGTGCCACGCATCCAGAGAGAAAAGAGCTGAAACAGCTGGGCACACATAAACAACTGTAGCCAGGCGAAGAAGATCATGGGGTGATGAGCAGCCTTTGTGCTTTGTCAAGTATCAAGATATTTAACTACAGAAATGACACAAACAAATATGGACAGGCACACACATGCACACACACTGAACTCCTGTGAGAAAATGTAGTTGGAGACTGTGCAGTTTTTAATGAGCTTGCTCCAGATGTCTTACCAGGCTGCAGCACATGAATGGTTGATTAATCAAGCACATTTTACTAAGAATCTCTGACACATATACACAAATCCTAATTTATCACACAAACACAGTAATCTCAATTTATCTCTGACATCATAATCCCAGATGACCTTCCTACCACACACCTCTTCCTCCCCCTACTATTTCATTGCTCTCTTACACACACTGAGCTTAAATTTGTGTCTGCTGTAATGTTAAAGCCAGTATTTTTCACCTCCATTTTCATCTGCTCATCTCTCCGTCTGACAGACAACATACTCATGCGTGCAAAGTCCTGAATTCACACACACACACAACGATGCTCGCTTTGTCTTTACGGTGCTGTCACGCCAACACAAACTGACCCACAGCAAAGCTTCAACACTCAAACACGAAGGAATGCCCTCACAACTCTAACCAGAGGGAGAGGGAAATCGTTGGCCTCCATACAAATGACCTCTGACTTTCAATTTTCCCACCAGGTCTAATTCTTTCTGCCTTGCCACTGGGATCAAACCACACTCTGGGTCATGTGACATTTGCTAGCTGACCAGTGTATGACATTTCACTGGTAAGATGCGGCTTTGCCATAAAAAAGCAGTTTCCTTGCAGCATTAGGTGCAGCAACCTTATACTGGGCTCAGTGATATGAGATTGAATGGATTTTAAGGTCAGAATTGTCTCAAAGTAGTGTCTGTGGTCCAAGAGACCACAGAGTTGCACTATGGCTGGAAAAAGTTAAAGAAAAGTTCTACCCAGGGAATCACATTCATTCTGTGTATTTGTCCGATATTTCAGAAATAATTGCAATGTCCGTGTCCATGGACACAGCATTTAATGTGCAGAATGGAAAAATTCTGTATGCTAACCCCAATACAAACAAATTGGAGTCAAGTCTATTCAATCGAAATAAGACTGGGGATGGCACTTTGATGTGCATAACACTATTTTGAGATTGGAATTCACAAGAAGAATCTGTTAATGTGAACCATGATGATGTGATCTCAGATGATCAAAAGCTGATGCAAACATCAGGTTAGTGATGCTTTCAACATAATCTTTAGGAGTCGTTTATCAGATCACGGTCATATTTTCTGTAAATGGAGAAAAATGTTTTCCACACATATCGCTGACGTTATTAAGACTTGCTGCTCGGTGTGTTATGGCTGCCAACAGATAATTGGCAACCCCTTCATAATGTTTTATCTATCTACCTTTTTTATTCGTCCCAGAGAATGATGTAATTGTTTATTTAGCTGCATCTCAAGTTAATCCCTCTGGTTTATGTGCCACTACAACAAGCTCGTAACAGCTTCTGAGCAGTGGCTTCATCCTCGGAAGAGACTTAGGATCCATTTTGATGTTTAGAATGAGTTTTAGCAGAAATCCACAGAATTGCCTGAAAAAAACTCACTTTGATGTGTTAATGATCTCATCTCCAAGCAAAAGCCAGACTTGATATGAGTGACTTATCCTGCTGGTTATTGCAGTTGACTGCGTGTGTACTCAAGCCTGTGGTGGGCTTTATTTGAGCTTTCTGAGGAGTGTGATAGTAATTTTCAATTAAAGGGTGACAAACTAATCGGCAGATGTAAGGTGTTATGAACTTTATGTGTCATAGTCAATGATTTCTGATGTTTTGTTTGAATCTTTTGGTTAGTCTTGATTTGCTTGTGTCACGCCCATGGGGTTTCTCCCCATGTTTTTGGTTTTGGTGTTGGTCATGTCTTGGTTTTGTAGTCCATGTTTAGTTTCTAGTTTTGCCATGTTTTAATTTCCCTTCATTCAGTTCATTAGTTTCACTCACTCCACCTGTGTTTTTCCCCTCAGCTGCACTCACTCTCCAATCACTCCCAGCCCTCTATTTAGTTTCCAGTCTCCCATGTCACTTGGTCGGATCTTTGCTTGTCTTCCCTGCCTGCCTTACTTACCCACCTTGTTACCCATGTTACCGGAGTTTCCCATGTTATTCATCACCTTTAAACTAAGTATTTATTCTATGCCACGCCAAGTCTTTTTGATTGTGTTTCACAGTTACATTTTTGAATCCGGCTCAGTCGCGCCTTTTGTTTGTACTTTGTTTTTTGATTCTTATGGAAATAAACCCAGTTTTCTTTTATAAGTCCGCATCCGTGTCCTACATCCCCACACCCTCGTGACAGCTTGTATTTGTTGCTTTTTTTTAAGCTGCTGCTCTTTGTAGCATTTGCATTTTTCCTTATTCTTTGTTCCAGCCTGAATAATAAAACGATTAAATCAGTTTCCCTTCTGCAGTTTGGTTAATTCTCCTTTGCTGGTTGACTCTCCCTGCTTGCCTGTCCCTATCATCTCACTCTTGATTACTGCCTCTGTGACTTGTCAGCCCCTGTGTGTATTTATGTTTCTGTCTCTTTCTTTTCTCTCTTAGTCTGGCTTTTTCACCTTGCCCATCTTGCTGCTGAATACTTCCCAAATTAAGCATATGTTCTGGCAATTGTACACTGTGCGACTTTAGCCATCTTATTAGTACACTGAAAGCCATGTTGTGTGACTGTCATCTGGCTACGACATCAAGTGTTGGCTGCACAATTACTTTACCATCTGAATAGTGGCAGGCTGCTAGTGAAGAGCGGCACGGATTTAGGATTTATAATCTTACAGACTGTAAAATGAATGTGCTGCCTGTCATACTTGAGAGATGTCATTCTTGTGCTGTTTTATGTATTTATTCATTTATTTCCTTTGTTTGGCCAGGATGGTCCCATTGAGATACAAGGTCTCTTCTTCCAGGGAGGGCTGGTCAAGAAGGCAGTAACAGGACAAAATATTAACATAAAGGTTTCACATAAAAGATTATTTCAGATTTTAGTAAAATATGACACAGGCAGTAAATAAACCTGATCCATAAAAGTAACACATTTTTTGTCTTGGGTGGAAAAAATAACTAAAACAGCAACAGGTTTCTATGAACACAGTTCTTAAAGCATCGTTAAAGATATGTAAAGAGAGGAGTGTTTGTAAGCTGATGATTTTTCATTTCATGCTGCATCTGTCTCAGCACAGCCAGGGTCTGAGCTGAAGGACACGTCCTACAGACAAGGCTTCTTCTGCCAAAAAAATAATTTAACTGTCTGAATAATGCAGGTTACATTTACCTCACCTGGCTTCCCTCTACACTGTTCAGTTTAGTTTTGGTTCATGCAACGGTGCCAAAGTCACAATAATTCACACATCACTCCCCGCTGTGCTCTCATTGGTTTGTAAGGAGATCATGGCAGCAGTCACACTGCAGGATGACTATCCAAAATGTCTAACACAGTCTGGAATTAGTCTCTGGATATCTTTCATCTCAGGACTGTGGCAACAACAGCAGTCTTTGAGCCTCTCTCTAGCCTCTTAGTGGAAGTGGGTAAGCTTGGAACCTAACAGTAAACTACTCACTGGCTTAAAGGGGAAGTTCGTTTTTTTTAAACCTGGATCTTATTTCTGGCATAAAATACGTTCATCTACTCACCGATAACAGTTTGGTGAAAGTCGGCGTCCTTCGGAAGATATTTAGATTACTCGAGATCTGCGTATCTCCATATAACGGGAGAGAACAGGGCAGAGACAATACAGCCTCTAAATAAGGCATTATCTGTCTTTATTTCACCAATACTTTAAAGGCCTACAGAAAGGTGATTTTTTTGCACAAAACTGAAATGGCAGATCGATTCCTTATATACCATGGAATTATTTTATGATTTTAAAATAATTTTAGGTCCCTGGATAGTCCTGATTAGACCCAATAAACTATCACCACTTTTGATTCGAATTTTGGCAAACCGACGACAGGTGCGTGACGTCACGAGTGCAATAAACAATAAACATGTCTGATACCAGTAGTTCTAGTAGCGAAGCCAGCAGTTTGCCAGACCTGGACAGCTTCTTCACGGCAAATTTCGATGTGTGCCGCGGGACGTCGCTTGGAAATATAAAACGTTGGGTTCAGTGCAGTTTTTATTGCAAGTAGATGTACGAAGTGCGTGTGTTTCCCTCAGCACCAGCAGCTCACACCACCGGGGACAGAGGAAGCAGAGAGACCTGCGGTCGGACAGGAATCCACCTGGCGGAGAGTGTGGAAATCAGCCGGCAGAGCGATCATGTCCACGTCGGGGCTCTTGATGATCGCTCTGCCGGCTGATTTCAGGGCAACCATCCCGCGGTGTGTCCGCTCTCCGCCAGGTGGATTCCTCCTGAGTGTCCGCACCGCAGGGAGCTGAACACGGCTGGATGGCTCCGGCTGATTTCACCAGAGAGGAGGCAGGCGGACAGGGAGACACAGACACAAGACCGCAGGTCTCTCTGCTTCCTCTGTCCCCGCAACATTTGAAACTTTTCAGGTGAGAAAGTAGTCGTTTAGATCCCCAACGTGTTGAAAACCTGACAAAATACCGGCTGTTTACCATTTTGTTCCGACGAATTCGGCGCTGCTAAAGCTAGCCGCATTGAGCAACGCACTTCCGGTTATTTTGACAAAATAAAATACCCGTTGCCTTTTATCATAGGGAAAACAGGAAGTGAACCTACCCTCGTTGTAGCTAGCTTGAAACTGCCGTTTTGACAGGAAATGACGGTATGCCGGGTTGCCGCAACACGGCAGCCAGGAAAAACCATGCACTTGTGACGTCACACGGATTTTCTAGGAGGTTTCCTAGCGGCAAATTCAAAATCCAATGAGTCCAATGATCATTATTGTTCCTCTGTGTATGTATTATCGTTATGTATTGGGTGTAGTGTCAGCTTTCTGTAGGCCTTTAAGCCGAATGAATAAATGAACACGTACTATTGCACTGTTAGCTCAGAGCTGCCGTGTTGTTGTTATCCGGGGCGTATGGGGGCTTTCTACACACACCTCTAGTGGGATGACTTCATCGCCGCGCGCCGCTGCAGAACAAGGATTTGCTTACTTTGTCCACCAGTGCTTATTGAAAATTTAGATAAATGTGGGAGTTGCATAGACAGTGAAGCACAAACAGGAAGGTAGAAAGTTCTAGTTTTGCAATATGCAGTGACACAACCGCATTTGAACGTTATGAAGGAACTGTTTACACACATACACACAACACAGATCAATACCTTCTGTGCGGATGGTGAAAGGGGAGTCCCCTAATCTCTTGGCTGAGAACTGCCCCCCCAGAGAGGTCATTAGAAAGCACAGGCTGAAGAAGCCTACTCCCACCACGAATATCCTGCAACACAGGAGGAGGAGAGAGTGAAAAGATGAAAGAGGAGTAAACATAGTTATGGCGAAGAGCAGGTAAATAGCTCTTTTGGGTGAGCAGTAACAACATTAAGATGGACAGAAAAAAAAAGAGAACGGACTGAGGTGGAAAGTGAGATGAGGACAGACAAGAGCCGATAAACATTGTAGCATTAAAAACAACAAAAGTGGGAATGCAGGGAGATTCACTTGCCAATTATTATGGAAGACTGACGGGAAGGGAAAAAAGAGTTATGGGAAATACATCAGCAGAACTTGCAGGATGAGACTAGAAGAGGAGGAGAGGGGAAGAATAAAAGAGTGAAGAAAACACAGGGGGCATTTCTTGAAGACAGAGCATAAACAGAGGAGAGATCACAGGCAGAAAAGTAGAATTCAAAGCCAAAGAGTATTTGTGACACACTAGTGATGTGATGTTATTACCCAGCATACATCGATGAAAACTCCATGAATGAGCGAGAGCAGTTTGTTTCTAATCGCAGTTGTGATTATTAATGCAACACATAGATGACAGTAGGCAGCTAAAATCTCGATACAGGTGCATGAATGGAACCGCTCTAAAGACTGATAGCAACCCATCACAAGTGTGTCAAAGTATTTATTTAACAGATTTATTTTTCATTCATCCATCCATCCATTTTCTGCTGTTTATCATTAACCGAGTTGCAGTGTCAAAGAACCACCTGATCCAGCTCTCCCAGATTAACACAAAGCATTCCCAAGATGGCCAACATATAACACTTAAGTCTTGGGTTTGCCTGAAGGTCTTGTCAGATTGTGTAATAATTTCTGATCAGCATGGCTTTTTTAGATATTCAGGCTAGTTTCTTTTTCTTGAGTGGACTGTGGTGATTAGAGACAGCCTGACTGAAAGTTTGCTGCCAGCTGTATAGTTGTTAGGTAAAATTGATCAAGCTTATCCCTTTTTGTCCGTGAGTTTCCGTCAGTTTCAGAGCCCCCGTGTGAGACGTTCATCTCATTCCACTGTTTATTTGACAGGAACAGATGTCTTCAAATGGTGAACCGGATAACAATAATTCAATGCAACACATCACAGCTTTTATATGCACATCCTGCTATGGTGGGTAAACAAGTTTTTCTGTAAATAAAAAGTTAGCTGCAGCCATTAATGCAGCCATGCCCACAGTATCCTGAGTGAAAATTAGCATGTGCACCTGGATGTTGCCGACAAAAACCTGCATCTACTGCAGAGTCATTTGATGCTGCTCTGAATGCTGATGAAATACCTTTATATTGCAATAGAAAGACAAATGTTAACAGATGTTATTAGCAAGTTTTTTTTTTTTGACCAGTGTAAAATGGGCTTCAGGGTATGTTTTCATTTAGCAAGCCATCATCATGGAGCAGGCTTCGTGACCACAGCACGAGTAGTTAGAGCAGTGTGTTACTCCATGACAGCTGTCTCTTACATGCACTCGTTCAAAAGAGTTCAAAACAAGGACTTTTAAATGATTTCCTCGTTGAGTTACTCTCCTCAGAGTATATGGATCAAGGGTTACCTTATTATGCTGTGACTCTTTGGGGAAACGGGGAGGAAATGCTCCCTCTGATTTTCATCCAGCGGACATAATGCCAGTCAGCCTCCATGACTAACAAGTCAAATCCTACTTTTATAAAGCTTGCTACTCCACTGCTCACCCCCGCAAGCGAAAAGTGTTGGAAGATTTTGAAGAAACGGCACAATACGAAGGAAGATGAAACAAATACACAACAGTAGGAATGTAAATGAAGAAAATATATGAGAGGTAAAGAGAAGTCAGAGGTTTTTTTGTGACAACATTTTTTTATGCTAACATAGAAAATATGAATTATTTATAACTATTGCTTTTTTCTCCAAAGCTAGGTGAGCGCTGTTTGCATGAATGTCTGGCTCAGCGTGATGTCTGACTGCACTTCCTAGAATGGTAAGTATCTCCTGTCACGCAAACATCTGAGTGAAACTTCTCATTATTTATGATGCTGTAAAAAATGACTTTGACCATCGACAGCATGGGAGGATGGCCACTTAAAAGATCATTTGCTGAGCTGATCTAATTGACCCAAAGAATCAAGATGATGTCAAATAATCTGTTAAGTACAGAGCTTGAAAGTTGGCACGCCACGAGGGTGAGGCTGTAGTCCAGGATAGAGCTAGTGTGCCTTGTGCTGAGTTATAATTCATTCAGGTTGCTTTAAGGACAGCCAATGCGACTTCTTTGAGAGGGGAGCGTTTCTCTTTTACAACACAGGAACAAGTTGACATTGCATAATCATTATAATTGAGGCTTGACTCTGAAGATTTGCAGTAAACATGATTATAGCGGTCTGATCACCCACAAAAGGCAAAGCAAGTGTGAAGACATCTTGATGACTTTGGTCATTTATCTTGTTTTTCCCTCAAACAAATGATTTCTCTCTTCAATTTGGTATTTTTTTTAATTATGGGTTGAATCAACTGTCTGACCAGGGTTAGGTGTTGTGGTTTAGGATTTAATGACGTGTAATAGCCTTCTGAAAATCTGTCAATGGTTAAAGTCTTGGTTTTATATATATATATGTCTTTTTAATTTATTAGATTTTTTGTTCTTGTTTTGATGTTTTTGTTTTCTGCCGCACAACAATTGTTTGATGTACAAAGCGGCTGCATTTTTGTGAGATTAGTAAGATTACAATCATTTGTGGCTGCAACAATGATGACAATTAGCAAGAGCCAGGTCTCCATTCACAAATCTGATGTGAACTTGAGAGATGCTCATCAGTGACCTGAGTTCACTCTTAACACTAGAAGCTGCTGGTGAACCCTTTTTGAATAGCAGTTGCAGTTCTGTATCATTTTGGGGAGTGCTTGCTTAATATAGTTAATAACTGCAGTCCTCTCATTGGTTAATTCACCTAACGTGATGTAGTAAGTGCATTTTGTTTTAGTGAAGCTATGGAACCGAGAGAGCACACTAGTTTTGACCGTGCTTGCACGAGAACAGGGACGTTGCTGCTGTACAGGGGCACAGGCCCCCAGCCAGAACATGTATAAGAACATTTATTCAAATTTGCATGAATCTCAACAGGTTTAACAGAGCTAAAGGTTATCTAAGCAAATAAAAACACTTCTATTTTATCTTATTTTTTTACCTTTTCAATTCCTCCTTCTGTAGCTCATCAAACATAACTAAGTAAGCATTTTACAAGAGGCAATATTCCTAAAAAACACAGTATGCATAATATTACAATTTTCAACAGATACAAAATAATGAACAATATTTCAGTCCAGGTACTGAACATTTTTTAAACTGTAGCACAGTCAATAAATACTTCTACAAGAGGGAATATTTTAAAATAAAATGTCAAAATCTTAAAGTAAAGAGTACTTGATATGGTCTGATAAATTATTCCCCTTGTTAAAATTGGCTTTAACTGGATTGAGTAGCCTTTTAAACTAGCCTACCCACATTTTACCCATTTATAATGCCTAAGATAGTTTAGTAAATAGGCTATAATAGGCAGAATAGGATATTGTCTCGCGTTAATTCATATGCCATGGAACCAGAAACTGTTTAAGCCTAAATGCAAACGTTGTGTATTTGGCGTAAGAAATTACAGTGGTTTATAGGTAGGCGTGGGCGTCGACACAACAGAGAAAACAAAAATCTCACTTCAATCTCAGTTCTCCTTGTTGCTTCTGACTCTCCTCTGTAAGAATTTCCTTATGTACATGACCACGATGACGGCAATCCATAAATGTGTAGTGGTTCATATAGCCTACTGCGCTTCGATTGGCAAAATGTGTGGCTACTATCCGCTGATAAATATGACGTGCGGGCCGCAGTATCTTTCATTCCAATTCTGATTTTGCGCGCTACGCCTCACACACGGTCCATTCGCTGAACATGCACAGACGCACCCAATGCCTGCGAATACAACCTCTTCACTTCACTCTTTGGTAGACCAATGCAGCATTGGCTAAAGTAGGTTACGCGGTTGAAATAGGGAAAACCGTGCCTTGGCACATCAGTCTTAGCGTAGTCTGAAGGATGTATATGGGAATTTTTACAGGGGCACGTGCCCCGGTAAAAAGTGTCTGGTGACGTGCCTCCACGAGAATATTATTTTGTTGTCGTATTGCACAGTTTTTGGTTTTGTAACTGAAAGAAAGGTTTTTCAGCTAAATGCTCGGGATCTATAGTTTTGTGTGCATTAGCAGAAAATAGATGGATCCACACTTACAGGTGAGTCACATCATTTTAACCTCTGCCAGGTGATGCAGTCCATAAAGTTGTCTCCATTTCATTCACTATTGCCGTTCAAGTCTTTGTCAAAGGCTTATGTATCAGCACGTTACTGATAGCTCCTCTGTGTAGCATTTTCTTTAACGACACAAAAAAACGTATGGAAAACTTGGTCATAGCGTTGACATCAAAGTGCCAGTGTTAAGCTTTCTCATTTACCTCTTTGTCTCTCCAAGAAAACTGTAATGTTATTAAATGATAAATATCTCTCCCATCTGTTCCGGGCCTATTGTTGAATGCATTGTCTGAGAGCCAGAGACCAGCAATAAAGAACATCATGTCAATTTAATCCCATACCACACCATTATGATTGTGGGATTATTTAGCAACAATATGAGACCATGACCCAAAGACACTTTGACCTTTGTGGATTATATGCTGACTATACAACCATCTGATCAGCAAACCCAGTGAGCAGACACTGAAAATCAAAATCAGCGGACCCATTACTTTTTAAAAGATAGCGGTCACGCTGAGGATGGGATAGAAAATCGGTTGATTCAAAGCAAATTGTAACATTTCTTGTCAGCTTCATCTATTCTTTTTAGCTATCAAAGAAACAGGGGGCACAGGCAGCACTGTTTGTAAGCAACCGAGACTGATTGAAGGGAAAAGGAAGGAAAAAGAAAAAACAATCGGCTCATTTGGGAGTACAGAATATCGTGTCATGCTGTCCAGTGGCAATCACTTCCTTTCATATCTTTTAGGCGTTTTTCCAAAGTGCTGTGAGATAGGTGATATGAAAGGATTAAGCCCCGGTCCTGCCTGACGAGTCTTTAATTAACAGGCTTAAAAGTAAACGCTCTGCTCCTTTTAATTGGATCAGTGGGAGAGATGTGCAATCAACTAACTTGCTTCCTACACACATTGACTTATCAGATTTTGCCTCGAGGCAGAACAGTTCTGCCAGGTGTGGAGGAGCCTTGTGGAAGGTGTTAGCTGCGATGATTTCCAAGAAACAATTCCTACCACCTTAACTCGCTTAGATTCTGGTAATGAGCTTACACAAAGACTGCATTCTTATATCATGTAGACTTTTAATTCTTTCCATTAATTGCATTATGATACTGGCATTTCGGCGCCATCGTGTCTTGGATCATTAGCAGAACGAGCGTATGAATGAACATCCTGCTAAAGAGTTTATGTGAGCATCACACTGTGAACGCCTTCCCCTCTTCTAACATGACTTGCCCTAACACTGCTCCATGATCCAGATCTGGTGCTAACATCTACACTGCAGAACCTTTAAGAAGTGGGCAGAGGTCAGGAAGGGCACTGCCACTGTGGCTCACCATAACTTTCTCCCAAAAACAGCATTAAGGTTTTCAGCAGTCGTGGGTTGTGCTACGCTCGCTCTGCTGCGAGATCAGACCGAGCAATCCAGCCTTTGCTCCCTCACACGCACCGGGGCGGATTGAGCTGTCACAGCACTTCAGGTGGTTCACTGGTTGCCCTTCCTTGGACCACTTAGGATTATGTTTCCCTGGAAGGCTTACACCTACACACTTTTCCTTCTCCAACACTTGAACTTTCAGTGATGACTGTTCACTTGATGCTCAGCTTACAAGTTAATCAAGCAGTCACTTCACTTGTCAGTGGTTGTGTTGTGGATGACATATGATATATTACGCTGGTTGGCAGAGCAAGGTTTAATGCAGGGGTCTTCAACGTTTTTCAGGCCAGGGACCCCCAAACTGATGGAGAGTTGGAGCAGGGACCCCCCTACTATTTATATGGCATACAATTGTGTTTTATATTTAACGGGGGCCTAGTGCCGTGTATAAACATAGCTACTCTGTTATTGTACATTCAATACTAAGCTATTCAAATAATACACAGGTTAATATATTCATGTTTTTATTTTAAACATGTGCAAGGTGCAGGGTGGCCGTGCCACTGCCATTTATAAACAAACATCTTGCATACAACACTGAGCTATTCAAATAATCCACAGATTTTAACTTTAAACATGCATGTAGATGGGACAATGAATCCTCAAACCATCTGTGGATGGCACACGTTTGCACACAATTTGTGAGAAAAAAACTGTTTGAAAAAAAAAAAAAAGAAATATTAAAAATCGTCTAATCAAACAAAGATTTCGCGACCCCCCTGCAGTACCTCCGCGGACCCCCTGTTGAAGACCTCTGGTTTAATGGGTTGTAAAGTATCAACTTTTTATATGGTTAACAAAATCCCCTCCAGTTCCCCATGTATACCCTCAAACAAAGCATAGCCACATAGCCTGGTAATAGAGCTATCCATGCAGTGAGAAACTAAGTTAGAGCTCAGCTGACCGGCAGTATGGGCTTATTTACAGTAATTTATAGATTTCCAGCTGCTTGTTGTCGCTCTTATCCATATGGATTTAGATATAATTCATCTGGACGACTGACAGTAACATCTGGCGCGTGGGCGTTTGGATGAGTGATAGCTCAAGTCCAAAACACCTAAGCTCCACATTGCTTTGCAGCTCATCAGGGCTCTCCTACCTTCAGCAGGTAAATGCAATTACACGCTTTCTTAAAAAAAAAATAAATAAATTAAGGGGAGGGGGGAGCATAGTTACAATGTATACTAAACATACAGGCAAAAAACTTAAGCAACCGCAATGCTGGAGACTATAGGGAAAGATAGAGTCAGCTCTTTGTCTCTTACCTGAAAGGTCTGAACGTTACTAGACATCTTCTGACCATTATTTTACCGTCGGTGCTGCCAGTAATCATTTTCCAAAACGAGCGACCTCCGACATTGTTGTTAACCTCCCGACCTGACAATTGAAAGGAGCGAACATCTTACACCTGTCCCATCCAGCGGTCCGCAGCATCAGTCAGCTTACTTATCCTGGCAGAGCTCTCCGAAACTCACGCGCAAAAAAAAAAAAAATGGTGGAAAGTTTCTTTCAGGAAGTCTCCTCATCCAGGTATGAAAAATCGCGTTTAATGCGTTATCCCGTCGTCAGGGAAACGCTGCGAACGAGAGGGGAGGTCGCCGCAGGCTTTGTCGACAATTGCCCGGTGTGAGTCTTTCACCAAAATGTCGCTGTGGTGAAGTATGGGGGAAACAAAGTGCGTGTCGTTTGGATTTTTGGGATTTCAAGGGAGGAAAAGCAGCCGCGGGAAGGACTTAACTTCGTTCCGAAAGCCAGCGCGATTGTGACCGGTCTGTCAGTCTACACGTTCACTTCTCCAGAAGAGATTTGTTCTGGTGAAAGCTACAGCTTCCGGTTTTGCCTTTTCAAAATAATACCTCACCAATGAACGGTCATTCCCTATGATGGCAGAAGGCGCGTAACAAACATGCAAGCATTACAAAATTGTACACATTTCTTAATACAAAAACCTTGAATCCATGCTTCTTTTTTCAGTCAATCGATAATGAACAAACCACTAAGATTAGAACAAATAATCAGAAAATAATTATAACAAAGAGAGAAAAGGAACCGAAATGATTGTAAGACACACCTGTTATTTGCTTGTTTGTGAACACCATTTTCCTCAAATTTGTGTTTTTGTTCATGCTGCTCGGTGCTGGATTTTAATACCCTGTTCTCCATCCGTTAATTTTCTTCACTGGACCCACAATGAATTTCCTAGAAGGAGTAATTTTTTTTTTTTTTTATTCTTTTATCCTATTCTATTTGTACACAGTTGATAAGGGTCAATACTGGTGTATTTTGTCATTGCTTTCAAACGCTAAATATCCCTACACATTAAACACTGACTGCAGATAACATGTGGTTATTTTACTTGGGAGGCACATCCCCATTGTTTCCTGCATCCTCTTTGCTCCCTCTGGCTGACTTGATGCTAGTCCAACACAGTGACGGACAGATGCTGTTGAAAACCTCCACAATTGCATTCATATTTGCATGGCGGCATCAGCGACTAAGAAGCACTCAAGAAGTGCGTAAAGGGTTGACTGCTATTGTTCCTGTCACAATAAGCATTTATGAATTTGTTACAGCATGCTTTTTAATAAAGCCCACCTGTATCAAAAGAGCGATTTCTTCAGAGTTGTGACTCCCTCAGTTGAGTTGCAAACGGTCTGTTACCAGTTACCTAACTCAGTTTTCAAATATAACATAAAGAAATGTACGTTTCAGATATAAGTTAAATATTAAATTAGTACATTTAGGGTAAACAGCATAGGTTTTATTGACTGTAGTTACAACTTAACATAATATTAAATAATAATAATAATAATAATAATGATACAAATATTAACAATAACAATAATAACCATAATAACGATACTAATAAGAAGAAGAAAAAGTTTTGGCCAGAGTTGTGTAGTATATCTGCCACTACCAAGGTTCAAAAAGGTAGACGCCAGTGAAAGGCTTATCAGCACCATGGACAGCGAATGTGATCAGGATGGCACAGCGGCACCCAGCTGTAGGTCGCGTGACTGCAGCAGAAACAGCATTAAAATAGTAGTAACAAAAACATATATAGATAATAAGAATATGTAAAAAATATATATATATATTTCACCAAATTCACAAGCTAGAGTGTAGTATGGTATTACAGCAAATAAAAGAAGCATTGTCTTTTTTCCTCTGCAACCGCATTGTACATTGCTTATACACTCACAGAAAACACAGCTGGCAGCACAATGCAAAATTAGCTTGAACAAATGTGGAGGAACAATAACTACAGTTGTCAACCACCTTATCTGTTCACTTAAATGATTTTTTCAAACAGTTTTAGTCACAACACAGATTATACTGCCTTTGTGGCCAGCAGAGCATTGGAGCAGAAATGGAATCAGAAGTGGGGGGGGGGGGGGGGGCCCAGACAAAAGATGACAGTGAAATCTCAAACTCCCTTCATGCATAACTTGTACTTGTACATGTGGTTTTGACTGACAGTCCACCACCCACACTTTGCTGTACCTCTCTTTGGGTTGTGGGAATAGTTTCAGCGGGGATCCACTGCACAAACAATGGATTTTTTTTTTAACACCTTTTAGTTTTGTGGGAGTGTGTGTGATGGATGTATATCAGTCCACACAAATACTTAAACACAGGAATTAGGCATATCATGCAAACGCAGTAGCAGAAATCACTCAAGTTTAAAAAGCATTCCATCAGACACAGAGAATACCCATTGGTACTGTCTGAAGAATCTGCCCTAATCAGGCTTTTACAAAGCCATTAAAGACTTTATCTAAGCCCACTTTTAAGGGATTATTTAGAAAAATATGACGTCTTAAAATGCACAGTCTACCCACATCAGTCTGTTCGATTTTTCCTTGGAAGAACAAAAGGTGTGAAAATTATGGCAAGCCTTGTCACAGCTCTACTATACAGCTTTTAGTAATCCAGTCTTCCTTTTTCTCAACTGGCTTAGTTCCCCCAGTAGAACATTTGTCACCATTGTTAATGAGATGTCTATGTTCAAACCAAATCTCCCCTGAGGCTGAGACAGCCAGAACATCTATAAAGCCACCACAGCCACATAAGCACCAGAGAACCTGTAATAAAAACTAAAGGCAATTCTGATGTTTTGTGTGTTTGTCGTCACATTTTCTGTGATACGCATTTGGTGTTGTTGAGCTTTGTTGTGCACTATTGTTGTGGTCTTGCCTATAAAAGATTTTCCCACTGAGAAACTGTTAGATACTCCAAATAAGATGATATTATATAATGACATTATATAGTCAACTATTGGCCATGGGGTAAATGCAAGAACACACTTTACATAATGTGTCTCTGGGGTAGTGGGTGTCATGCCAAATTGAGATATAGAGTTCCCTGACACTTTACACATGATGTCTTTCTGGCTCATATAGCCAGTGACTAAATTGATCAGTTAGTGTCAGCAGCCAAAAAACGTTCAATGTGCAGTATCAAAGGAATGCAGCACAGAATATAATAACCTCTCGAAAACAAGTAGCTCACATGCATATCAATGTATTAAAAATAGGCTCTTTCAAAGAGATACATTTTCCGCTTCATTTTAAAAGCAGAGAGGGTGTCTGTGTCCCGCACTCAAGCAGAAAGCTGATTCCGCAGTAGAGGAGGCAAGGCTAAAACTAAATGCTCTGCCTCCCGTTCTAATCCGAGACATTCTGGGAACAACAAGAAGACCAGAGCACTGAGAGAAGGGTTCTTGTGGGTGATGGGGGAATAATAAGATCTTTCAGATAGGTGAGGACTTGGCCATTAAGGGCATTTTGGGTAATGACAATGATTTGAATTTTTGTCCTAAACTATACAGGAAGCCAAAAGTAGCAAGGCCAAAACTGGAGAGATGTGATCTCTCTTGGCAGTACTGGTCAGTGTTCTGGCTGCAGCGTTTTGGATCAACTGTCAACTGAAAGATCCTCAGGGAATTTCTTGGACAGCCAGCTATTGAGAATGCATAAACTAAATAACAATATTAAATGAGTGAATTGTCTGTGTGTCAGGGAGGATCAGGACAGATCAAGGAGGATGTTTTTTTAAAAGTTTCATATAATTTATTTACAGGGAAATAAAAGGATAAAAGTATCTGAGGTTTAGTACGACAAATTATACCCATCAAAGACAGTCCCGATAACTGGACCCAGATATCCTGATTACTACAATCTAATTGTAACTATCAACTGATTGTCCTTGTCCTGTTTCCACAGGAACCTTAGCCAACACAAGCAGTTCTCACGTCTTTGTTAAGGGCCCCTTTGAATTTTGTCACCGATGAAACCACAAGAAATGTACCCAGACATGTCAGATGGAGTTTTACAGTTTCATAATTCCCTAAAAACAATCACTGTGATTTACAGCGTTGCGCATGAACGCCTTAAAATGAGTACGTTCATGAGCTGCTTTCATATTTTCTGTGAATTCTGAATGAATGAGGCTGTTCTAAACAGACGAATGTGAAGTAAGCGCAGTCCTTTCTGGCGGCAGTTCAATAACGTTCTTGTGGAAAGTGAACAGACCATGCTGAATAATGCCTCCACGCAACCACTGCACTCCGGCGAAAACCACAACAACATACAGCTAATGCAGCTGCATTAGGACAGTTACTGACATGTGTAGTCATGGAACTGAAAAGCAATGCCCCCTCAACATACAGCAAATCAGAAACTGACTAAAAGTGGTGATTTATAAAGGTGTGGCTCTGAAGGATGGAATGGATGACTTTGCACAACAGAAAGCTAGACGAGAGCAACTGTAATCTAAGTTTAACTTCTGTTTTGGTCTGTGTCCTCACATTATTCATGCCCTGCCACTAAGTATGATTTTATCCGCTGCCTTGCTCCTACAGCTGTTTTTTGTTGTTTTTTCCACTGGTAATGATCTTTTTTCTTACTTTGTTTTAGGCGTATGACATGTTGTTGTTGCTGGTTGTTCATAATGAACATCAGACTGATGGTTTGTAATACAACAGAAGAATGTAGAGATGTACATGTATCCGCTCAGATGGCTGTGGGGCCCATGTTCTTGTTTCATTGCACTCCATAAGACGACATTACATATAAAGAGGAGAATTCAGAGGTCATAAAAAAGTGAGAAATTAATTTTGAGGCTGTGGACTTAGTGAAGAATTTCAAATGATCAACTATGAACTATGAACTCAAAATTTCAACACAGATGGTTTATATGACAAACAGTTTCTATAAAGATTTCAATAAATATGTGGCAAATTTGACCTGTAGCCTCTGTACAGAACTATGACATTTTCAGATATCTTCATTTTTGTGCATTTGGTTTCTTTTAAAAAAACTTCATCAAAGTTTACCCTGAAAAAGTGGAACTGAGGGTGTCTAAATGCAGTCACGTGTCAATGTTGGTACAAACAATATGTGAGGGCTGAATTGAAGTACGATGCAAACACAAGGGATCCAATGAAAGCTAAAAAACAACAAAAAAAAAACAACAGAATGCTGCACAAAACAAGCTGTATGTAATAAAACCAGTGTGTAGATATCAAGGGAAGCTGTTAAACCTTGATACACAGACAAACAGACTCACAAAGAGAAACTTAACCAGTGAGGGAACACAATACACCCATCAGCAAACAGGGACAGAGGAAGGAGAGCATACAGGGACATTTGTCACGCGTGATCTTCACATGAACCATGAAGGAATAACGTTAGATACTGATAACTGTAAAGTCAAGGCAGTCACTGGTAAAACTAATTGAAAATTGACTGCATTTAAGAAGTACTTTTCTAGTCTCAACAAGCCACATTCACACACACACTTATACAGTACTTCTTAGTTGATATGGTATTATAAGCTACACAGCGCTTCTCTCTTTATCACACACATGCATAACATCAATCGGTGGCGATGTGGGCTTCAGTGTCTAGCCCAAGGACACTTTAACACGTGGTTCAGCTCTTCCACTTGAGCCGTAGGGTTTGTGCCGATAAACTGTGTATGGTTTTCTCCAAATGTGGTGTTATGCATTGTGGTCAAACATTTCCACTTTGGTCTTGTTTGTCCAAAGGACCCTGTTCCAGAAATCCTTTAGTTTGCTTAGATGCAACTTTGCAAACCCAAGCTGTGCTGCCATGTTCTTTGGAGAGAGAAGAGGCTTCTTGCTGGCAAATCTTCTCAACTCAAAGAGTCTGACATGGAGCTCTTGGGTGTTTCCACAGTTTTTCTGAGCATTGCACAGTCTGACCTTGTAGTCAACTTGACCTCCACTCCAGGGAAGATTGGTAACTGTCTTGAATTTTGTCTAAACTTCATTCAGTCACTTTAATGGATTAATTTGCCTTTTAACTCACTTTTCAGATGAATCTGACAGATTGCATCATTACATGAAGAAATAACTGTTCTGGTGTCTCCTGCCACATGTTTTTTCCCACCATTATCAAGTTTTTTTTGTTTGTTTTTTTTCACTTTTTTTTTTCTTCAGCATTGGAGCTGAAGCTTCCCCTCCATCTGTTGTAAGATACTCACACAGTACCCAGCAAGTACCCAGTGACAGAGACACAACTCACCCTTGTGAAAGGACAGATGTGTTTCTGGAATTGATCAGAATTTTTTACTCTAAGTAAAATAAAGTCTTTATGAGTGGGTAGCCTGTCAAGAGTTCTTGTTCAACAAACCGAACATGCTGAAAAGTCAAATATCCAGCTCCTCCCTACCACTGCAGGTACATACAACCAACATTCCCTTCAAAGCCACAATGAGTTGCTGTAACATTAGTGGCATGTTACTGTCAAAAAATGCTGGTTACAAGTAGTTAACAGTTTATCCATGTTGTCCAATCGAGCAAAGAGAGGAAATTAGACCAAGTGATGACAGGGGCCCCCTTTTGTTAATCCTAACCCCCTCAGACAAGCTAATTGGTAGTCAGCACTTGGTCACAGAAAATAAATGAAAAACAATCTATTAGGCCTGTGTCTGAACTGTAATTGAAAGCGGAGCCAAAAGTTAATTACTAATCATTAATCATCCCACCAGCTGCCCACCTTTAGAGGTCTTTATTCCACTATCTTTTTTTCTGCCAATAAAACAAAAAAACCTCTTCAATCTGATCGGTAGGGAGGGAAAGTGCTGATAGGAGAGTTAAAAACAAAACAGCTGAGGGATGACAGAAATCAATGGGGGGGATAGGGAATGAACAGTAGGGGTGAACTTAACAATAAGGGGGGGGCTGATTTATTTTTACAAGTGATAGAAATGGCTTGGTGGAGAGATTTAACCCAGTCACGTCAGGGCTGACTGGGAGCTGTTTTGTCAGAAGTTGAATGGAGTGTTGTGATGCTGATTGACAGTCCAGGTCGGCACGAGAGAGAGAAATTTGCATTTTCATTACGATCCAAATTGACTCCCTTTTCTTCTCTGGTTTCACACACGCACACACAGTCAAAGCAAAACACGTGCACCTACACAAAAACTCCAACATGCACCCATGGTATGTTGTCACAGCCTTGTGTTGTCGGATTATGGACAGAAATGTAATGAAAACAAGCCCAAAACAATGTCAAAACGATGTGATCTTATTGATCCATATCTAAGAGAGATATTTCTGATCCATTTATGCTGCCACAGTTCTATGAACACACAGGGAAGAAGATTTATTGTGGCTCTTTGAGGGAAGCAATAATAAAGTGTAACTGCTCTGTTAGGAGTCAACAAAAAATCTGCATTTTCTGTCCTAAAGTACAAAAGTAAAGTTAAACTGTACTTAAAATGCCTGATGTATGATTAGGTCGAAATGCCCATTTCAGACTCAGATACATGACATAAATCACTTTAATGCAGCAACTGGAACTATTTAAATACTTTAGAAACTTCTCTGCAGCTTAAAAGATGTGATTATATCAATGTTTTTGGTTCTATTTATTGTTTTTTTTTGTTAGTTTTGTTTTCACTTCAAAGTGTAACAAACCAAGATGTTTTGTAGGAAATGTAGTCATTAAAAAAGTGTTGCTTCAGCCTTAACCTTTTCTGTTACACACATTTGTTGAAAATTTGCTGTACTTGTTTAATTTTTTTTCCCCAGAAGTGGGTATTCATTAGTCAAGGCAAGGCAAGGCATGTAAAAAATATGTTCGCCTCTACTCAAATCAAGTCTTTTGTCCCACTCTTTCATCCTTTCGGCCACTAAGCCCCTCAGCATAGTTATAAAAGTAACTAGAGAAGCTTCATCAAGTTATTTCAGTTTTACGACTCACTGTCACCTTTGTGTAGGAACGAGGGAGAGGGTAAAAAGTACTGAACTGCGAGTGGGAGGAAAGTATTAAAGTACAGTAACTGTCATAAAGGTGCAGAATGAGTCTCAAACCAGCGATCTCTTGCTCAAAAGTGGTCACGGAGGTCTACAGATTTGTATCCCTTCCTCCATCAAGTATGGAGACGTACGACATCAAAGCTCTTGTATATGTGGAAACTTGTATCTGTGAAGGAAAGAGACAGAAAATGTGCTAATATCTATTTCACATTCCGTGATGAGAACAGATGCACACATTAGCAATATGCCCACAGCAAAAGACAAACAAACAAACAAACAAACAAAAGCAATGCAGGACTGTGAATATTTGCAAGCATTTTGAAAAAACAAGCTCATGATAAACAGACCTGGTGACATTGCTTTGTACATTTCTGTGTGGTGAAGCAACATAAAATTTATACAAACACACACACACACACACACACACACACACACACACACACACACACACACACACACCACACTTATGGCTTCTCACAAAGTCACTTTCGTCAAGCCGACTTTTTTGACAGCCAGTGGCCCTCAGCTGAAGGGAGCAGCCATCTGACTGTAGCATCACAACAGAACGCCAAAGAATAAATGGCTGCAGAAGCCACTGAGGGCCTTTAACTGACATAGTGAATGACATATCAGCAGTCCTACTGTGTGACAGCAGGGCAAGGAGGGAATAGGCAATAGAAGAAAGGCTCCTAAAAGCATCTTCCAGAAGACAGAAGGAGCTGATCCCCTGCGCTGTGATCCAAATATAAAATTTTTTCTTTGGCTCTCACACAAAACTCACTGGGCAGCCAACACACATATTCTGTCTTGGCAGAAGTAACTACTGAGTGTACTTGAGTTAAAATTAGACTATAAAATTATACTTATGCATGCACAGAGAGCAGCAGACCTTCTTCTTTCATCGCTTCAGTCTGAGCTCTAATTCCTGTATTTCCTCAGCAAGTGGGAAGAAGACAGTTATACTTCAAATGTTATGAGGTTATCATGCTGAAATTGCCATTATTTTCCAATCACAGGCTTTTTATCTTTTTATCTAAAATCATTCTGGATTTTTTTTCAGCCTTTTTTTTTTTACATAGTTTATAGTAGGAGACTGTTGTAATTACATAAATTTTAAAGGTCCATAAAGAAAAGTCTTTTCAGCACCCAACCTTGTCCTGAATCCCATTCACATACATCTGAGATGGCACTGCAACATTAGCTGCACGCTAAGCTTCATCATCCACCGGCTGAGCTCAATTCACAAACACTCTCCTATTTCTAGGGGAGAAAATTCCAGCTGGCAGGTCCCAAAATTTCGGATGAACTGAATCTCTTTTTGAGGGCATAGAGATGTCCATGGATTTAGAATGAGATTTTCGAGCAGTCAAAAATGAATGTGGTTGTTTCACAGGAGGCAACATAGGGGGGAAAACTTCAGCTCAGTTTCTTTGGATTAAACTGTGGTTTGGAGTGTAACATTAGTGTCCCATACGGTGCAAACTGGAGATACTCGAGATGCGGATATATGTCCTATTTGGAACAACTCTCGCCTCCTACAGGGCCACATCTCAGTCGTTTAAAACATGGCCACAATCATCGGGCATCACTTCTGTGTGTAATTTACTGCCCCGCTTTTTTTGTTGGAAAACTATGCTAGAGAGAAGCAGTCCTGAGGATCGACTATGAGGCATAAGGAAAGCAAACTAGGAGCTGTAGTGTAAGTGGGGGAGAAGTCACATCCTTTTGGAGCTTACTTCAGATAAACTTCTTATCTCAATGTGAGCTGAGTCCCAAGATGGCTTTCTCAGCCACACAGTATACATCCATGTCCTCAAAAAGCGAGTCACTGCCATCTGTAAAGCTTCTTTCTCTGTATCCTTCTCACCGATTTCATCAAATTGCGGCACAGTAGCCACTATAGCTGCCCACTCACGATTTCTCCATGCAATTAAACATTTTGGCATAAATTACAACAGAATAAGGTTTTGCCTCTCAGCTGTAGTATCATCTGTTGACTCTGCAAAGCAGCAACATATTTGTCGTAATGTGGGCGTTTTTTCATTCACTGGTGTTGTAGAGCTCCTGAGATTGCTGCCTTTAGGTGGCAAATGGAGAAAATAGGTGTGATTGATTCTGTCCTTTTTCCATCATACAGCAATAAAAAGACAGACCAAGGCAAAAATCAATAGAGGCTTAGAAAGGTTGCTCTTGTGCTGTGAATATAAAGTTATAACAGGCTGAGGTGACGGAAAAGCAAGAGGAGAGGACCTAAGAAAAAGTTTGTCAATGCAAGCAACATGTAGGATCCTTATTTAAGATTTAAGATCAGATTTATTGTCATGCACATACACATACATACACGAAATTTGTCCCCTGCTTTTAACCCATCCAGGTTGGCACCTGTTGAACACGCACATGCACAGGGTCACACACTCATAGAGACAGGTGCCATACACTGGAGTGGTGGGCAGCCAATCACAGCGCCTGGGGAGCATGGGGGGGTACAGTGCCTTGCTCAGTTTCACCAATTTTTGAGTAGCGAGAGTGGGAATCGAACTGTCAACCTTCCGGTTACTGGACGACCCACTCCAACCACCCATATTCCTCTAGTTTCTGAGATTTTTCCAGTCATGGTGCGAAATGATGTCGACGTTTTAAAAAATGTGCAAGAAAACCACCATCATCTCAGTTGAACAGAGGGAAACTTCGTACTAAATTTCAAAGCAATTCAGCCTTTTCAGCCGGCTGCCATTTTTTACCAGCTCCACACAACACTGTGCCCCCACTTTGTAATTGTCTACAGGAGTGAAGACAGTGTTCTAAGTAGGACAAATGGTGTGAGGGCTCAAAAAAGGCAGTGATGTGTCAAACTCTGGAACGGTTGGTGAGAGGTTGGAGAGCTCGAGTGATTAAAGCAATGAATCACTACTGAGGAGGTCTCAGCCCCCGGCGTCATCTCACACACACGCTTGCAATTTGAGATGCCCAAAGGCAGCGACAGAAATACTTTACTGAAACTACAGGACCTGAAGTGGTGTGTACATGTGTCTGAGCGAGATAAAGAGAGATGTTTTGATGTAGACACATTTCTAATTCCACTGTTTGTACAGCTACGTGCAAATGTGTTCAATTTCCCTCTCATCCCTCGCTAGTCAAAACAAGACTCATAAATCCAGAGAGTCGATGTGTTCAGAAAGCCACAATCACTTTGTCACGCTGTGAGCGAAGGAGTTCAGATGTTACCTGCAGGTGGGCAATGGAGCAGGGACGGTCCCTGCTGCCTAACAGTCACACGTAATTATTTCATGATTCCAAATGGAAACAAAAATCATGACCAAAATAATGCTTTTGTTTCGAGAAAAAAGAAAAGAAAATCATACATTTTGGACCCAAAATTAAATGAAAATATTTTTGTTTTAAATACAATCTTAGAATAGCCACAGACCAACGGTAACTTAAACTGTTCTAATCTAACTAAAACAGCCAGCTGAATGCAGATTGTATAGCGGTCTGTAAGAATTTGATTTATCACCTCAGTTCACACTATTCTAATAAATAGATGGCTCAGTTGCAAGTTTGAGCTTTTCTTTAATACAGCATACTGTTCATATCGTAAATCAGGGTCCCTCTCCTTTGGGGGTGTAAGTTTTATTGCAAATTGTAGGCTAGTTTAGTGTTCAGTTGAACACGTTCAATGCGCCTTGAAACATTTTCGGTTTTCATCAAGTCCAGCCTCAAAGGAAGGCATGCAATAGTTAAGTTTGTCCTCATATCAGAAGCATAGTAGTGTCACAAATCAGGGTTGAAAATTGTGAGTTGGTATTATGTGTAGGCTGTTGTTTTGTGTAGGGGATTATCTACGTGACACGACCATAACAGTCCATACATTTTAAAACATATAATTCCTAAACATGTATATTTTCCTTAACCATTTATGTACAATGATGTAAACCTAACCACACATATCAATTCTGCCCCAAACAGTGCACTTTATGCACCTAACTTTAATCATTTGTGGGTGAGAGTGCACTAGAGAATTAAGGATTTTCGAGTGAGAGGGAAGTAGAAGAGTACAGTGAGAGTAAAAACAATGTAGCAAGACATTGCAGGTTAACAAAGTCCTCACGAGGGGACACATGCCAGTTGAAAGTCATCACATCGAGAATGTTGGAAGACAACGAACTTATGTGTCATTGCGTAAGCTTTGTGTCTACATAGAGAAAGTAAGGTGAGAGTGGAAAACGTAGTCAAATTTTTTTAGTCTTTATCACAAAACCTTTTGCACTGTGGACCAATGTAGTAATTAGTTGTTCTGCTTTGACTTCAGGTTGTGTCACTAGCGAAGGATATGGACAGTTAGCATCCCAAAACAACATCACTAAACAATCTTGGGCTAGTGCTAGCTATCTAGCTATCCTCTTGTACACATTCTCTAAGATTAACTGAACAATTATTTCAATGTTTTTTCACATGGCTGAAGTTTTACTATAGTTTGTAGGTTGTTGTTTTTTAGCAGGCATTGACAGTTCTGTGTATCTATGTTCCACCAATCAGCATACCTACATTATCTAGACCTGGGGCCTCATGTACAAAGGGTGCGTACGCACAAAATAGTGGCGTACGCACTTTTTCACGTCAACGATCAGATGTATCAAGAGCGAAAAGACCGTGGAAATGTGCGGTGCCTCACGCCAACTTCAGGGCTGGCGTACGCACTTTTCTACTGCTGTTGATTCTTTGGCGACACCTAAGATGATGTTGGGAAACTGTTATAATAAATAAATGTGAAAACAATTAGTCCTCAGAGTGATGTGCACATTAGACATGAACAATTAATACTGATGAACAATTAACACACCCATGTGTCTACAATTACACGAGTGGATATAAAAGCATGCACAAAGCATACCATTAAAACAATGGCTGCTTTAGCAGTATTAGAAGACTTTGCAAATGGTGCAATTCGAAGAGAGCGTGTGTTCATTAGACAGAGAGGATTTACTGGCACATGATGGCAACTCATTAGCTGTTTTGAGGGAAATCCTCCTGGAACTGTGCGCAGAGCAGCGGCCGGCGTTGGAGCGCAACACAGCGAGGAGCCATGCGCTGCCGGTGCTCACAGGTGATGTGCACACTGGGGTTCCTATAGCAACCGGGGCATTCCAGAGGGAGCTGGCCAACCGATTGGGACTGTGCCAGTCTACCCTGAGCCGAGCCATGCCAGCCGCGTGGGACAGAATTATCCGCATCTCAGCCACGTATATCAAATTCCCAACAGGCCAACATTAAAGCTCAATTTGAAGCGAGAGCCGGTTTTGTAATCGGAGCTATCGACTGCACATACATTGCTATAAAAGCGCAATCAAATGATGAATTTGTATGTTAACAGGAAACGTTTTCATTCGATCGATGTACAGATCATATGTGATGCGTAAATGTAATTAACCAACATTGTGGCAAGGTGCCCTGGTTCAACGCACGATTCATACATTCTGAGTAACAGCATCGTTGGGAACAGACTTACAGGCTGGCACTGTGCGTGATGGGTGGATTCTTGATGAGTAACTTTATTTGTGTACTTGGCCTAATATTATTCCCCGTAACGTGCATTGAGTATGTGCGCCCCCAGTTTCTATCCTGTCTTCACAGCATCATAGTTGCTGGTTAAAGTTAGTTTCTTGCTTTTTTCCCGTCTTATTCATTCTTTTTTCTTTATTTTCTGATCGTACACAGAGGGGAATCGCAGGTGCAGGGCTCATTTAAATATGATTTGCATATTTAACTAGGGGCGTGGACAGGGAGGAGTCGGGTGCTCCGACATGTGCGCTCAATTCCACGTTGATTGGGATGTACAAACAAAATGTGCTTGGATTGATGCGTGCGCACAGATTCACACATCCGACGTTGGAGGTCATTTGGGTTTGAGCGTACGCCATGTTTCAGTAGGAAATCCACGCAAGTCTTTGTACATGAGGCCCCTGGAGTTATCAGTCTGGAACAGTAAGCCTCCTCTCAGATGACGTTTAGAAAATATATAAATCTCAGCCTTTTAGCTTGTGTTTTCTAAATTCCTGTATGCTTATAGGATTATGATTACGTTGTGTAACCTTGTACACATTTAGCAAATGTGCCAAGATAATCAAATATTGCTGACTGACTTAAAGAAATAAGGTAAAAACAAATTTCCCCCCAAAATAGTTGACATTTAAAACATTAAAGTGATTATTTTGATAACTAATGTCATATTTACTCACCTCTACACAATGAGCTTCCTCTTAAACTATTTAGAGCTGGCCCCAATCCCACCCAACCCAAGAAAATCCTTTTATACTTGGTCATTTATTTATTGCGAAAACATTAAACATTAAATAGCAAATTCATCCTGTCTTTCATTTCACAGCTCTGTTTGCATTATTAATCCTATTTTAGTACGGCATCCGTGCCAACATTTAGTAACATCAAATGTGATTGACTTTTACTTCCACAATAGGCAACACAAACTATCCTCTCCATGACAACAGAATGGGACCGTAATAACAAACTCTTCCAGCAGCTGTGCCCTGTACTTAGAAACTAACAGGAAAGATAACAATCTTGTCATGTGCATATTCATAAAGTTAGTTTGTTGATTCAAGTTGTGCTCCTATTTGTCATCCATCAGATTTGTATATATGAAAATGATTTACATTTTACTCAGCATTTCTGCTTTATAATATGAATGCCATCTGGATTTTTACTTACAGGTGCTTTTAAACTGTAAGCCAAGAATATTAAAATAGAATAGGAGAGGTGTGTAGCCGAAGTTAATTGATTATATATATTTTTGTCCATAAAACATGAAAGGAGATGTAAGAAATGGCAATTTTTTTTGTTCCTGGCAACCTGCTGATAATATCTGATCAAAGGCCAAGTTGGCTCTGGTGTAGATTTTGAAGATAAGCTGCATGACTCCTTGATCAAAGACCTGAGCGCAACAGGTGTCAGGCTGAAATGGAATTAGTTCAGGCCTATTTGTCTTTTGATACAGCCAAGAGTATATTACTTTATTTGTTTAACTTTTTTTTTACCAAAGCTAAGAAATTGCTTCATTATACGGAGAAACTACAGTCAAATTGACTGTTTAGGGTTCAGGTTAATGGACAGGGTTATGGGTTAGTGGGCGCGGCTTCTAAAGTAACATGATAAACATGTTACCCCTGTAACACCCCCACATTTAAAAATCACTGCTCCACCCCTGGGATGGTTCAAATCCACCTTCACATGGGTGGCAGCGAGAGGGAATCCAATGTGGGTGTTAAAGTGTTCTAACCAATTGCCTTCTCAACTGACAACTGGCAACAAAGGGAAGAAAGTACTACACTAGTGATAAGAGTATAAAAGTCAGATATGTGTTATGTGTTATATGTTCTTACTTTGTTAATTCATTTTTAGTATATACTTAAATGTATTTTTTTTTATTTTTCAAAAATTTTGATTTACTTTCTATGATTCAACTAACTTTTCCAATTACATTTTTATCTCCCAGATGTTTTCATGGTTTCCCAACTGCTTGTGCTTTTCATCGCTGAAATGAAGCCCCAGGCTGAGTGTTAGACTCAAGTACACATAGAAGCTGCACAGTACAGGAAGCCGGATGTTGCATAAGCTGTTCAGTGTAGGTGTGACTGTGATGGAAAATGTAATGCTCCTCCTTAAGAATGTGCTGGGTGTTGGTTACCACCTGCAGATTTTTTTTGGTGGACTTGAAGCATCCAGCCTACTAGCAGTTTCTCTAAGAAACTCTAAAAGAGAGTTCTCCATGACCCGATGAATAGATAATCGAGAGCATACTCATATGACCCCTTTTATGAAAAAGTGTGTATTTCCAAATGGTTGTGTAAGTCTGTCTTTCAAATAGCAGATTACTGTTCAAGATGAGATGCAGACATCTAAGCTTCCTTATTTGAATGTCAAACTATATCCTGTCTCTAAGAATTATTAGAAAATGACCCTATTAAATGCTGACCAATAAACATTTGGAAGTATACGTTCAATACGGATTTTCCAAAAGCAGCATTCTGCATTACTGATCCCGTGTTAGGGGTTTTTGGCTTTCCTGTTGTTGCTTGTGGTTTATGTTTGGGTTTTTTTCAGTGTTTGATTTGATTTATGTTTTCTACTTTTTCCCCCCTAGTATTTTGGAATTATTGGTCTTCTTATTCTAGTTTATTCTTTGCTCCATTTAGTTTCTTAATTTCTGTGTCTTGCCCACTTTTTTTTAATTGTAGTCTGTGACCTTCGCTTTGGTTTCTGTGAGGTGTTTACTTATTAGTGCATTTACTTATTCCTTTTCAAGTCTAGTCAGTTTCTCGTCTCTCCTTTACGATTTACCTTAAGTATTGTTCTTCCTTTGGTTTTATGCTTATCTATTGTCTTGGGTTTGTTTTATTTTATTCCTGATCTTAGTTTTTAGTATATTTATTCTGTCTTAGTTGCCTAATACTCACCAGTATAGTCCCGTATAGATACCTATAGTTAATTGGTGTCAGCTTCTGTCACTTGTTTCATCAGTCCCTTCAGTATATAAGCTCCATGATTCTATATTTATATTCATAATGGAGTGAGCACTAAGTATCCACTGAAGGCAAATAACCATTATGTAATGTAACTAAGGCCTTTAAGACAATTTTCAGTTATTGATCCAGCTTGCTTTGGTCCATTTTTCAGGCCAATCAAATCAAATCAAATCAAACTTTATTTATATAGCACCTTTCATACTAAAGAAAAAAGCAACACAAAGTGCTTTACATAATAAAATCAGTAATAAAATCAATTCAATTCATAAACTCACACACAACATCACACCGACAACCACACTGCACACATACTACCCCCCCACCACCCCCAACATGAGCAATATCAACAACAATCAACAACAATCAACATTAAAATCAACATTAAAATCTGGCTTGACGCTGAAGCGAGGAAACGGTATCTTGGGGATCTGTCCACACCGGGAGCCAGCCCACCAATGACCACAGAGGCCACCACCACGGGGAACCGCCCTGATCAGGGCAGGCCGGCATCCACACCACAGCCAGAGCTGCAGTGCAATAAGGCTTTCTGAGTCTGTTATTGTTTTTCAAGTCTTTGTAGGATTTCAGGTCTTTATCATTATTAGGCACTCAAACCATGTCATCATCTGCCCCCCTAGCAACAGTTTTTGCTGTCCTCCTGCAACCATTTTCCAACAGCAACACAATTTCACAGTCTCTGCAGTCTCTGCAAAGGTCAAGTTGGCTCTGTTGTAGATTTTGGAGATAACTACACAAGCTGCATGACTCCTTGATCAAAGACCTGAGAGCAACAGGTTTCAGGCTGAAATGGAATTATGAGTTGAGGCCTATTTATCTTTTGATAAAGCCAAGAATGTATTTCTTTGATTTATTTCACTTTTTTACCAAAGCTAAGAAATTGCTTAATTATATAGAAAAACCACACTCAAATTGACTGTTTAGGGTTAAGGTTAATGAACAGGGTTTTGGGGTAGTGGGCTCAGCTTCTAAAGTAACATGATAAACAGCCTGGATGTGGGCGGAGTTGGATGGTTCATGGGTGTTGCACCCGTGGGGGATGGGGGTGTTTCGACACCCCCACTTTTACAGCAAGATGATTTCATCCCCCCCACATTTTCCAAAGGGAAACCCGTTTGCCCCATGGATGTATTATATTAACGGTTTGCCCACCCTCATAGTGCACCAACATACAATGTGTTTTTTAAAGACTCTGTGCCCTCTTTAGAATAATTCCATCCAGATTTGAGCAGTCTAACAATTGTAGTTTCCATACAGGACCCAGTTTAGGGTGATGAGAATACAAAAAAAAAAACAGTAAGATGGCCCTGTTCTGCATTTTCACAAATCAGAAAAATGTTTCACAAATCCTAAACAAGGTTTTAATGAATCTACAGCCTCTTTAGAATAATTCTATCCAGATTTGAGCAGTTTAACAATTGTAGTTTCCTTACAGGACCAAGTTTAGGGCGATCAAAATGCAAAAATGCAATGAAATGGCCCTTTATGCCCATCCATTCAATTTGCGAATCGGATGCCAACTTCAGCGTCGTGTCTATGGGCTTGATGTGGTGCTCATGTCCCACCCCTGTAACACCCCCACATTAAAATCACTGCTCCACCCCTGGGATGGTTCAAATCCACCTTCACATGGGTGGCAGCGAGAGGGAATCCAATGTGGGTGTTAAAGTGTTCTAAGCAATTGCCTTCTCAACTGACAACTGGCAACAAAGGGAAGAAAGAACAACACTAGGTATAAAAGAGTATACTAAGAGTATAAAAGTATGTGTTATGTGTTATTTTCTGCTGGAGGTCTGCTGGACCCCCTTTCTGCAACACTGAAATGTGTTAATATCATGGCTCACTAGGAAATATTCCCATAATCCACAAAACAGTTTGCCATTTGAAATATGGATAACATGTTTCTTTATTTATATTCAATATGGAGGGAGCACTAACTATCCACTAAAGGCAAATAAACTTGGACTGTTTGTTACTCTTTGTGACTGGCAATGTAACTAAGGCCTTTAAGACAATTTTCAGTTATTGATCCAGCTTGCTTCGGTCCATTTTTCAGGCCAATAAGGCTTTCTGAGACTGTTATTGTTTTTCAGGTCTTTATCATTATTGGACACTCAAACCATGTCATCATCTACCCCCCTAGCAACAGTTTTTGCTGTCCTCCCGTAACCATTTTCAAACAGGAACATAATTTCCCAGTCTATGCATGTTTGCAGGGTACCATACTATATGTCTGGATCTTACATACCCAGTATGCATACACACAAGTTATATGTAAAAAGCTATTTGTGTTTCATGAAATCCATTCAGACATTTTATCTAATTTGCATTTAAGTACAAGCTTTAAATCTTACCTCTGAAGGATGACTTCAGTCAGGAGCGATTGATCGGTGAGAGGCCACCCATCAAAAGGTGACATTGACATATTAGGCAGCTTTATGTGTTTTTTTCTGACTTTTTTTTTATTGATTCTTTATTGACAGAAACAACACAGATAACCACAATCTCTACCCTTCTCAGTCATCTGCTAATTAAATAACATCAAATATATATATATATATTAAAGTCATGCGACGTTTATAAGATAAAGTTACATAACTTGACCTCGATCTTCATAGAATTAACTTCTTTGTAGGAGGCTGCTCCCTTCTTTCCCTCTTCAAAATAACTTATTAGTTGGTGTTGGTTTAGAAAAGAGCAGTAACATCTAAACTGCCTGGAGACGAAACATAAATGGATTTTTATTTTGAGACACCCACTCTATACAACCAGATATGCCCATAGCCCATACTTGATCAGGCGCTTTGTCACAGGCGATTTTCATGCTTAAAGATCTCCACTAGCCAAGAAACATTTACATACTAATTGACGTTTGACACATCTAAGTTATTAGATCAAATGAAAAGCAATTATCTTTTAATTTGCTTAACAAAAAATGAAAATAAAAAAAGCAAACTTTGCATGTTGAAACTTAGAAATGTAACTGCAAGTTCATTTTGAATTTGATGTCAGCGACAATTCTAAAAAAGTTTGCCACTGTTTAATCATGTCTTTTTTAATAGCACTCTGAAGATAGCAATTATTGTAGTTTTAAAAGGGGAATATTCTCTCTTTGTTGCTTGATATAAGATTGAATCTGTTTAACAGTCAAAGGGCCTCCTTGTTTTGTTTTTTGTTTCACAATGTACCAAATGTTTTCCATAAGAGACAGGTCTGGACAGCGGCTGGACTTTCTGCAGACAAAACATTGTTTATCTTGCTGAAGTAAGGAAGTTCTTCCTTGTGAAAAATGTTGCCTGGATGGCAGCATATGTTGCACCAAAACCTTTATATAGCTTTCAGCATTAATAGTTTCCGTCACTAACGTTACATGTGGATTTTGGCTTCTGAAATGTGTGCAAGTAACCTGACACAACTGCCAGATGGTGTCCAGAAAGACTTTGGATGTCTTTTGTAGAAAACCATTTGAAAAAGTACAGGTACTTAAAAAAAAGAACATACTTATTAGGTGATTGAGGAATCTTTCTATCAAAGTCACGGGTTAATTTCAGCCAGTCAGATAAAGCAGCTGAAACCAGACAAAACTGTGTTTTGTTTCTCATCCCACCTAAAGCCCCCTCTGGCTACCAGTATAGGACACTCATTGATCTGAAATTTTGTGTTTTGGCTATAAATGGATAGCTTGCAAGCTGAGGAAATGGATTCTTTTGTGTTTTTAATCTTGTGAATCTCAAGTGAATCTGGATGCTTCACAAGGAAAGATAACAAGACAGAACTTCAAGATATATGCTGTCTCCCTTTATATATCAAATATAGGGTTTGAATTATTTAAAAGTTCATTAATTCAGTTTTTATTTACATTGTACACAAATTCCAACTTCGTGGAAAAAATGTGCATGTACGTATATGTATTGTGTTGACAGTGGCAACTTTGGATGTAAATGCATAGAGCTACAAACCATATCAAACTGTAAACACAGAGATCTTTATGATGTCACACTGCACTATTTATTTCTTTTTTTCATGAATCCCAGGATGCTCATTTAATAGTGACAAAGAGGATTTCGTGTCATGGGTATTTTATATTTTTCTGTCTGAAATAAAGTGAACTGAACTGAAATAAAAAGTGTCTCTGTTTACATTTCGGAGGGAGAGTGATTTACAGTCCGCTGCAAGAAGAAGTCATATAGTGTGTTTATAACCTTCAGCCAGCTTGCAAAGGAAAGAAAAAAAGAAGAAAATCACAGACTATCTTGGTGCTGCTGTGCTCTTCTTCCTTCTCTCTTTGTTTAAACTCCCATTACCCATTCACACTTAATGGCTCTGCTATTTCAGACAATTTAAAATCCCTCTCCAGCAGGACGGTGCTATCGAGCGTGGCAGAAAGCTAATTGAAGTCCGCTGACACCATTAGCAAACTGCCATCAGGCTGATAAACAGTCGTATAACAAGAGGCTGATAGCTGAGGAGAAAGGACAGAGAGGCAGCTGATGATGAACAACACAACACCTAATTCTTTCTTACAGGTCAGACAGCATCACTCGCTGCAAGCCCTAAGAGGAATGGTGGATAGGTGGGTAGAGAGGGAAGAAAAATGAAATTCATTTGCAGAAAATACACACACACGATGCTGAACAATGCATTTACACAGGCTGCCTACTGAGTGTACACTGATGTGCATTGTTTTTATACTGAAACTAGCAAACCTTAACCGATCCTACAACCAAATCATTTCTTACTTTTTTATTTTTATTTTTGCAGGAGCACTGAAACTGGTCCAGTGCTCCACAACTAACAAGGTTGTATAAGTCCTACCTACAAAGGTCATTGAGTACAGTGTCCTGCTTCTGTCACGCGCTGGCCTTTATCTCCGTGTTTCATGCTAATGCACGAGGACTGTTGCCTTTGCTGAAAGGGCTATCAAGCAAACAATTGCCGAAAATATACTTCATAGTAAAGTCTTAAAGAGATGAGAGGGAGAAAGTGGTTAACTACAAACAGTGCATGGCTAAGCACTGTACAGTATTTGACAAAGGATACCGTTTTAGATTTTCCCTCAACTCTATGGTAGTTTTCCACAGTGAAAGCTTACAGCCTTTGCAGCGTAAATGGTATCAAACCAGGAGAACCATGCCATATCCTGGTTCATGAAGCCTGAAGTGGTCAGTCACATGCTAATCTGAGCCATCATCTCTCCCACTGGCTGCAGCTATCTTTATTTCCCCTGGGCTGCACTGCTATCACAGTGAGGTGAGGAGGTGAGCCATCTCGGTGAATGGAAATGCTCCCGTGGATGTGCAATATGTGAGAGAGTATCTCTTGGGACCAATACTAGCTAATGGATATCTGATTGACTGGGCAAAGAGAGGAAGACAGGTGAGGAAGTGAATATAGTGAGTGCAGAAAGGTGACAGGTTTGTCTGTTTGTCTTCCTGAGCACTCATGTGTAACACAGCTCAGAGGATGTTCGTGCATGCTCATCAGTCTTTGGCGCATATGTGTGTGTTTTCTGCATCAGCCCCTCCCAAGCATTTTTGCTTGCGGCCCTAATGAAGGCTGCTTACAGCATAATGAGAGATGTGGTCAGATAATGGAGGAGGTAATTAGTCCAGCACCCAGCAGCCACGAGTTAAGAATTAGATTATTGATATGCCACATGCAGAATCATGACAAGCAAAGGAGGAACACAAAAATGGAGGGGAAAGAAAAATCAACTCCTGAAACAAACAAGTTGTTTGTCTGGCTTCCAGTGAGGGCTGAGAGATGAAGCACACAGACGAGGGGTGTGAGCACACACACAGCTGGGCAAATTCCCTGGGTGAGGAACATCTGCAGTCATGTTAGCGTTTCGTAATCCAAAAAGCTCTATTTCTGTACTAAGTCAAATACAACTAAATATGCAGACAATGCCAGTGTAGTTCTAAAAAGTAAAATAAATCCAGAAAGCATTTATTGGTATCAGAGGCATCAGAGTTGTTTCACTATGTGACATTTGAACAGCTACATTTAATCTGACAGCTTTGCCTAAAGCTGCTGCACTACCCTGAGCAGCAAGCTGCACTGAGTCAATAATTCAGCACATGCGTCGGGATAAAAAGTTTAACTGCTGTCATTATTTGCAAAAACCAAGTTCTCTTTTGAGGCTAATTTTTTCGTCAGAGCTCTAAAAAATGATACATATAAGAAGAATTAGTAGATGAAGATGAATAGTTAATTTGTTGTTAGTATTGAGGTTTGTTGATATAGTTTTAACCTGTCCTTATTGCTATTATACATCCAACCTTCCATTTTCTATACCTGATTAATCCAACTCAGGGTCTCGGCGTGCTGGAGCCTATCCCAGCTCTCGTTAGGCGAGAGGCAGGGTACACCCCGGACATGTTGCCAGTCCATCACAGGGCTGGCATTATACAGTTCTTAAATTATGCAAATATGCCAGTATAAACAGGTCATTCAAACCTACGCAATAAATATTTTTCACTAACAGCGATAAATTCATGTTTGCCACTCCACAGGAGGTTCATGTTTAAAAAATAAATGACCTCCAGTGGATATGAGAGGAAACGTATGGAAATATTTCAATTTATTCATCACCCAGATTGACTGAAGTCTGGTTGAAGTCTAATCTCAACCATGAATTTCAACCTGACCAAGTATTTTGTCAGGTAGTTTTAGTGACTACACCTAATTATGTCACAAGGGAAAACAAGCAAAAATAAAACTGGAAAAATAATCTCAGTATCAGACTCAGATCTAATGCTTCTTATCTGGTCCCTCTAAACCCTCCAACCCTACAGCCCCCTCTGTGTCTCTTTTTGACAGTGGAAACATTCGTAATGCCATTTCAGAGATGCTATCAGTTCTAAACCTTAGGAATTGAGAAACCATCATAAAAGGCTGTACACTAAGATGGCTGGACAGAATGAGGAAGGGAGGGAGATACAGGCACGCATTTATTGACAACCAAAACTTTCACAAGCATAGTAATTCTTATTTTTTTACAACGAGGTCTCTTGCGTTCAATTAGCAGAATTGAACAGAGTCAGAGGAGCACTGGGAAGAGGAGCAGAGAGGACTGAACAAGAAAGACAGAGAAACTGCCCCTCTCATAGCTTCCCTCTATTCTTGAAATTGTATGTGCAATGAACAGAGGCTCATGAAGACAATAGTCACACTTCACAGCAACAACAAGTTAATGCAGGTGTGTTCATGAATCAAAATACAAAATCTAGCATCTGACTAGAAACTCATACAAAGTTCTTAAAAAAAACGGAATTCTGAAGAAAGTTGTGACAGCAATAGAACACTTACATGCTGCATCAGCCAGTAATGAATGCTGATCTGTGTTAATGTTCCTAAATGTCCTACAAAGCTGTTTTAAAACATTAGTGAAGCTCTCTTACATGGTACAACAAATTGTGGCAAAATGCTACCCATTAAAATCTCATCATATTCCCAACCACACAGTACCAGCAACATGTTGTGGCCAAGTAAGAGCTTGTTGGTGGTTACAGACCTAATGGAAAAGATCTCAAAACCTTTCAGCCCTGAGAGGAAATTAAAATTATGGTGAGCTCAGTTACTTCCCAACCGGCTCCTCTCAATCTATATTCACGCAATATGCCTCTGAATAAGCCTATTGTGTTTCAAAGTTGTTCATGAAGCTGTGTCTGACTCTGGGACCACTTCCTGTATGATTTCATCATCATTTGGGTGAAGTGACAAAAATCTTGCTAGCTTTGATGGGAAATTTGTTGACGTGTTTGACAAATGATTTCCAGTCACAGTTTTAGTGACTCTTTCGGTTTGTTGTACATTTCTTTTCCAGGCTGTCCTACGCTCATCTTGTTTGACCAGAGTTGCTGCTCTGTGGGGAGTGACACTTTCCTTTTTGTATTTATATATTCTTATGTTGTGGAACTACATTCTACTCTCTGTCTTGATTGAATCTAATTATGTTTTCATGATTGCAGTGCATGGGTGTGTGTTGACCCACTTACTACAATCCATCAAAGCATTATAAAGGTACACAGATAGAGTTTTTTTTTCCTATGGACTTCCTTGCTTCAATCATTATCACCAAGGTCACTTAAGGATACTATCACAATGAAAAGTAGCTATAGCTGAAGACCATTGATTCGTTGGGAATAATTGGATGCTGGATGTTATGCATGTTTTTGCAATTTCGAGCTATGTGTGTAATTTTTAAATTCTGTCTATCTTTTTGTTTGATAGATCTAAGTATCAAGTACAGACAGACACAGAAAGTGCTTACGTTAATTGTTTACAAGTCTAGTATTCCAAGGTGATCTTTCAGTATTACACAAGACATCAGTAAAATCGGGCATCAAAGCAATGACTAGGCATTTCTTATTTAAATATGTATAGCAACACCTACAGCCCATTGTTTATGTTCTACATAAAACATTGGAGGTACAATCCTAAGTAGTTTCAAAGGAATGTGTGCACTATTCAATGTGCTGATGAAATAAAAAACTAGCACAGTCTACGAAGAGCAGTGTATAAAACATTATGTAATTATGTAATCTTTGCCATTTTTGCATTTGCAGAGCACCCTATTTAAGTTTTGCATATTCATTCAGGATTGATTTAATCCCCAACTGTGTTATCTGGGTGTATTACTTGCAGGTTTTGAGATTTTAAAAGTTAATTTTGGGTTGGACTAATACAATAATTTAAAAGATTTAAATTTTTTCCCCCCAGTGTCGTAAACTTGCTTGGTAACATGATTGGGCATAAAAAGAACACCTTAGAGAGGCAGAGTCTCTCATAGATAAGAATGGGCAGACACTCAGCATTCTTCAAGAAAAATAATGTCCCTCAACATAAAAATGTAAAGACTGAATGTTCCGTCACATAATATCATCAAAAGATTCTGAGAACCTGGGGACATCTCTGTGCACAAGAGACGCTGCTGGAAATCAAGATCGGATGCTCGTGATCCTCAGCTTCTCAGGCAGCACTGCATCACAAACAGGCATTCTCTTCATGGAAATCCCTTCATGGGCTCAGGAACACTTCCAGAAATCAATGCTTGTGGTCAGATATATCAAATCTTTTAGGGAAATCATGGATCCTGCGTTCTCTGGATTAAGGGCTGTTATACAGCAAGCTGGCAATCGGGAACGCTGGGAACGTCTGAAGCATCTGTGACTATCTGTAACCGTGTGTGTCTCATGCCTTTTCTCAGTGTAATGCACTGACATCTCTGTTGGACCCTGTATGAGCTTTTTTTCAGGCTGATTTGACATGTTATATCCCCTTTGGATTGGGAAGTGACCAATTCACTCTGATTGGCTGTTCAGTGTTATGAAAGAACTCTGTAGTGAGTTAACGTGATTTTAACCGTGTTATTTTTTTGGTGCATAAAGTTTAAATGCTTAATAAAAGCCTACATGTAACAATCAATGTGGTGTGTTTGGCAGACATCTCGGGGTGGATGTTGATGCACCACCTTAAGCTCAACCTGGACAAGACTGAGCTGGTGTTTCTCCCGGGGAAGGCCTGCCCATTCAGAGACCTGGCCATCACCATGGATGACTCTGTGGTGACATCAACCCGGACCGCGAGGAATCTGGGTGTGACCCTGGACGACGAACTGTCGTTCTCGCCAAACATCGCATCAGTGACCCGTTCCTGCCGATTCCTCCTCTACAACATCCGGAGGATTCGCCCCTTCCTCACCGACAAGGCAGCACAGGTGCTCATCCAGGCTCTTGTCATCTCCCGCCTGGACTACTGCAACTCCCTCCTTGCTGGCGCCCCGGCTTCTGCCATCAGACCTCTGGAGCTGGTTCAGAAAGCTGCTGCTCGTCTGGTGTTCAACCTCCCAAAGTTCTCCCACACCACTTGTTCTGCCTCCCAGGCAGTTGGAAGTTTGTGTGTTTTGGCGCCCCCCTGTTTGGTAGTGTGGTCAAATGTGATATTGCACCAGGAAGTAAAAAATTAGCACATGTTCCTGTCACTCTATGGAGAGGTCAGCAGATGATGGAGCTGTTTTCTAATCTGTCGCCATCTGTTTGGTTTGAGCCAAAGAAAGCATTGTCTGTAAGTAAAATTTATTATTTACACAGATATATTTTTAGTTTGAAGTATATTGATGGAAATTTTTATGTTGCTAGATTACTATCTAGATATTGGTTTGGTAACATTGCTCAGCATTGGATATGCTCATTGTTCATACAACCAGGATATTTAAGATACCTGTACTTTATTTTCTAATATAATTAATGGAATTTTGGTTTAATATTCATGCTTTAGTATTTGTATAAGAAATTTATTTGAGCATATTTCTGTTATTATTTCAGTTTTACACCTTGTCTGACACAAGAGTCGTCATTAAAACCTGGAGCTTGAGACGCTACATCCTGACTCTCGCGTCAATCATTCAGGGAGTTTGGCTGGCTGTCTAATTTTGGTTATGCACACCATCAGGAGGACAGTACAGTAAAAAGACAAGTGAACAGTTGGTTCAACAGCAACTTCAGTGACAGATCAAAACAGAAGAAAAAGCTCATCATGGCAACACGTAAGGAGAACGACAACATTTCTCATGTCAGCAGCAGAGCCAGCACGCACACATCCGCCTCTACAGCTAGTGCAGCAGCCAAGGCCCGCGCAAAGGCAGAAGCAGAACGCGTACGCGCATCATTCGCAGAGAAGGAAGCTAAATTAAAAGTTGAGCAGGCCGAGAGAGAAGCAAGGGCGGTCCTTGAGAAAGCAAAACTTGATGCTGAACTGCAGATTTTGGCACGCCAGCGAGAAGCAGCAGCTGCCAGCAGGCAGGCAGATGTCTTGGAGGCCGCTGAAGAACGGGTTAGAGCTCCAGACAACGCGCACGGCAGTGTGAGGTCTTTAAAGACGGAGATCGAGGATCGCACGAGTGCATATGTAAGAGAGCAGAATGAGATACATGTATCCTCACTCCATGATGACCTCGGATCTCCACCCAGTCGGGCTAACGAAACCTTAGTCTCATGGGGAACTCCAACTGGTTCTCCCGCAATTGGCCCCTCTCCCCAAAAGGCTGCCATCTCACACGAAGTGCCCATCCAACGTCCTGACTCTATGCCACCTTTTCCTGCTAAAAGGACCGATCGAAATGAAGATGAGTCACACTCTAAACCACAGCACCACAATGTAGCCCCTTCAGCTCAACTCTACCCCTCTCATCACCTTACTGGCCACAATATAACTCCTTCAGCACAACAGTACACCTTTCATCATCAGACTTACCACAAGATGAACCCTTCGGCTCAATCCTACATCCCTCATCAGCATACTGACCCTGCTCATCAACTCAAGACACCGGTGATGACGGACTTCGTAAAGTACTTAGCACGTCGTGAGCTAGTGACTACCGGTCTCATCCAGTTCGACGATCGCCCTGAGAGTTTTAGGGCATGGCAGTCTTCCTTTCACAACGCCATTAGAGGTCTTGGCCTTTCAGCCAGCGAAGAATTGGACCTCTTGACTAAGTGGCTGGGCAAAGAGTCATCCTGTCATGTCCGTATAATTCGTCAGGTGCATGTCAACAATCCTGATGCAGCACTGAGGAACACATGGAGTAGGCTGATTAAGTTATATGCAGCACCTGAGGTACTTGAAAAAGCTCTTTTCAAGAAACTGGATACATTCCCCAAGATCGCCAGTAAGGACCATGTCAAACTAAGGGAGCTCGGAGACCTCCTTATGGAGTTTCTATCTGCAAAAGAGGATGGATACCTACCTGGGTTGGCCTTCCTGGATACCTCTCGGGGGATCAGCCCTATAGTAGAGAAACTTCCCTACGGTTTACAGGAGAAATGGATAACGCGAGGCTCTAAGTTCAAAGACGAACACGACGGGTTCTTTCCCCCATTCTCCTTCTTCGCAGAATTCGTATACTATGAAGCAGAAACCAGGAACGACCCAAGCTTTGCTATCCCCAACGGTAGCAATCCTCCTGTGAAAGATAAGGCGGGCTATAGGACCGGAAAAATACCAGTAACAGTCCACAAAACGGAGGTTGCTGCAGAGACTGAGTCTAACATCTTCTCAAAGCAGGCGGAGAACCCTGGCAAGAACTTCCAATCCATCATAAGCCACACCCATTGAAGAAATGCCGTGGATTCAGAGCTAAGACACTCGAAGAAAGGAAGTTGTTCCTTCGCGAAAATGGGATATGCTATAGGTGTTGTGCATCAATCTCCCATTTGGCCAAAGACTGTAAAGTCACCCTCAAATGCAGCGAGTGCGAAAGCGACCGCCATATCGCCGCCATGCACCCTGGTCCGGCACCTCAGACACCCAAAGTTCCAGCTCTTACTTCTATGCCAGAGGAAAAGGAGGAAGGAGAAGAACTTGCGTCTGTGCCTACAGTCACGTCACGCTGCACTGAGATTTGCGGCGAAGGGCAGCCAGCAATGTCCTGTTCAAAAATATGCTTGGTACGTGTATTTCCCGAGGGGCAGCGCGACAAGGCAATCAATATGTATGCGATACATGATGACCAGAGCAACCGCTCATTGGTAAGGCCTGAATTCTTTGACCTATTCAACGTCAAGAGCAACTCCTCTCGCTATTCATTAAAAACATGCGCTGGCATAATGGAAATGTCAGGCCGCAAGGCAGAAGGCTTCGAGATAGAGCCCGTGAATGGAGGAGTTACCCTTGCTTTGCCACCACTGATAGAATGCGACCAAGTACCCACCAATAGGTCAGAAATTCCGACGCCAAAGGTAGCTCTGTTCCATCCGCACCTGAGGTCTGTGGCAAAGCACATCCCTGAGCTTGATCCGAACGCGCAAATCCTTCTCTTGCTAGGGAGAGATATCATAAGAGCACATAAGGTGCGCCAGCAGGTCAACGGCCCACATGATTCCCCCTTCGCTCAGAAATTGGACTTGGGCTGGACGGTGGTTGGGGAAGTGTGCCTTGGACACGCCCACAAGCCTAGGGTGAGCGCTTTCAAGACCCACGTTTTGGAGAAGGGACGCCCTTCCTTCTTGTCACCCTGCAACAACTTCATCGACCTGAAAGAGAAAGTGTGTCATGGCGGGGAGCAACCAAGCGGTCTCACCAACATCCGCAAGTCCAGTCCGGAAAGAGTTACAGAGCATCGCTTAGGTCAGAATCTGTTCCAAACCACAGAAAACGACAATAAGGTTGCTCAATCCATTGAAGACGTAGCCTTTCTAAAGATTATGGACTCAGAGGTGTACAGGGACGACAAGAACAACTGGGTTTCCCCATTACCTTTCAAGGTCCCACGAAGACGACTCCCAAATAATCGGAAGCAGGCACTCCATCGCCTTTCCTCACTTTGTCGGACCCTGAACAAGAAACCTGTGATGAAACAACAGTTCTTTGACTTCATGGGAAAGGTGTTTGAGGATGATCATGCCGAACTAGCGCCTCCCCTGATGCAAGACGAGGAATGCTGGTACCTCCCGACATTTGGGGTTTATCACCCTCGAAAGCCTGATCAAATTCGAGTGGTTTTTGACTCCAGCGCACAGGAAGGTGGCCTCTCCCTCAATAATGTGCTGTTGACAGGTCCAGACCTTAATAATAGCCTGCTGGGAGTCCTAATCCGTTTCCGAAAGGAGCAAGTGGCAATCATGGCGGACATCCAGAAAATGTTCCACTGTTTCCTAGTCAGAGAGGACCACCGGAACTTCTTGAGGTTCTTGTGGTTCAGGGATAACGACCCAACAAAAGACATCATTGAGTACCGGATGAAGGTGCATGTTTTTGGCAATAGCCCTTCGCCTTCCATCGCCATCTATGGGCTGAGGCTTGCCGCCAAAGAGGGTGAAAGTGAACATGGCGCAGACACACAAAGGTTCATAGAGAGACACTTCTATGTGGACGACGGGCTCATGTCCTTGCCCAGCGACACTGAGGCTATCAGCCTTCTCAAGAGGACGCAAGCATCTCTCGCCGAGTCAAACCTTCGACTCCACAAGATCGTCTCTAACAGCCCAGCTGTGATGAAGGCTTTCCCACCAGAGGATCACGCTGTAGGCATACAGGATCTAGACCTGAGTGAGGAGAGCACTGTTTTACAGCGCAGTCTTGGGTTGTGCTGGGAGATAACTAGCGATGCATTTACCTTCCAAGTGTCCGTGGGTGACAAGCCGTTCACCCGGCGTGGTGTCCTCTCCACTATCAACAGTGTCTTCGATCCTCTCGGTCTAGCCTCTCCTGTCACGGTGCAAGGAAGAGCTCTACTACGGGAACTTACCTGTGACACTTCTGATTGGGATGCTCCACTCCCACAGGAGAAGCGAAGTGAATGGGTAACCTGGCGAGACTCACTCCTAGAGCTGAAGCAGCTGCACATTCCGCGTACCTACACACCAGATTCCCTTACTAAGGCACGACGACTGGAACTCTGTGTGTTTTCTGACGCCTCCACCAAGGCTATTGGTGCAGTTGCTTACCTTAGAGCCATTGATGAAGATGGGAACAGCAACGTTGGCTTCGTCCTAGGGAAAGCCAAGTTAGCTCCTCAGTGTAAGCCTACCATCCCTCGGCTCGAACTTTGCGGCGCTGTGCTAGCAGTGGAAATGGCAGAGCTCATCCTTGATGAGATAGATCTCAAGATGGATGCAGTCAAGTTTTACTGCGACAGCAAAGTGGTCTTAGGGTACATACATAATGAGGTGAAGCGCTTCTACGTGTATGTACACAACAGAGTGCAGCGGATACGTCAGTCGACCAAGCCAGAGCAGTGGCTCTATGTACCAACAGAGCACAATCCGGCTGATCACGCATCCAGGGCTGTCTCTGCATCAAACCTTGGGAAAACTACCTGGTTCAGCGGACCAGCCTTCCTTCAAAGATCGTATGATGACCTGCAAGAGGAATCCGAGTCCTTTGAACTCATCAGTTCTGAACTTGATGTCGAAGTGCGACCTGAGGTGTCAAGCTTCCATACACAGGTCCAAGTACAATCCCTCACAACAGATCGATTCAAGCGCTTTTCTACTTGGGACTCACTAGTGAGAGCTGTCGCCTTGCTCATCCACATAGTCCGGTGTCACAAGTCTAAGGACTATTCTAAGGGATGTAAAGGCTGGCATTGGTGCAAACAACCTCGCACACCTGACGAGCGTTCACAAGCCATGAATGTCATCATACATGCAGTCCAGAGAGAAGCTTTCTCAGTGGAGTTTTCTGCTCTGACCAACGGTGGGGCTCTACCCAGCAACAGCCCACTCTTTAGGCTCAGTCCAGTGGTGGAAGAAGGCCTCATGAGAATTGGAGGCAGGCTCTCACAAGCGCCATTGGAACACGCTGAGAAGAATCCCCTTGTTCTACCTAAACGTGACCATGTTTCTGCCCTGTTAGTGTCCTACCACCACAAGCAGGTGAAACATCAGGGGCGCCACTTCACTGAAGGTGCCGTAAGGTCTTCAGGCCTGTGGATCATCGGATGCAAAAGGCTCGTCAGCTCCATCATACATGGGTGTATCACCTGTCGCAAGCTACGAGGCAAGATGGAAGAGCAAACCATGGCGGATCTGCCACCTGAACGCCTCACCACATCTCCACCCTTCAGTTATGTGGGGCTGGATGTTTTTGGGCCGTGGAAGGTCACTGCGAGGCGCACTAGAGGGGGGCATGCTGAAAGTAAACAATGGGCGATATTGTTTACCTGCATGAGCACTAGAGCAGTGCATATCGAGGTAGTTGAGTCCATGGACACCTCTAGTTGCATCAACGCCCTGAGGCGATTCTTTGCAATCCGTGGACCTGCAAGGCAACTAAGGTCCGATTGCGGGACGAATTTCATTGCTGCTAGCAAGGAGCTTGGACTGACGAAACAGCGACAAGGGCCCAGTATCCAGAGATACCTGAGTGACCAAGGTTGCTCTTGGGAGTTCAATTCCCCCTACTCGTCGCACATGGGAGGCTCTTGGGAGCGGATGATCGGAGTAGCTCGACGGATCTTCAGCTCCATATTGCTACAGGAGCACGTCCATCTCTCCCATGAGGTCCTATGCACTTTCATGTGTGAAGTTTCTGCGATCATTAATGCCAGACCCCTTACTCCAGTGTCCACGGATCCAGACTCTCCTTTCCTGTTGACTCCTGCGATGCTACTCACACAAAAGGGTGCTGTGCTTCCTCCACCTGGAGACTTCTCAGATAAGGACCTCCACCAGAGCCAATGGAGACAGGTGCAAGCTCTCGCGAGCATGTTCTGGACCCGATGGAGACGGGAGTACCTCCCTACGCTACAGAGCCGTCGCAAGTGGGTTGGGAAACACCGCAACCTGCAACAAGGCGATGTAGTGCTGTTAAAAGATAGCCAAGCTGCAAGAAACGACTGGCCCCTGGCACTGGTGACAGCGACCTACCCAAGCCAGGATGGAAAGGTGCGGAAAGTCGAAGTGAAAACTGCAGCACAAGGTATGCCAAAGACATTCCTGAGACCTGTCTCAGCCATCATTCTTCTTCTTCCCGAAGAGGACCAAGTTAATGTGAAGATAGTTTAAATATTAAGTGGCATCACAGACGCCAGGCGGGGAGTGTTCTGCCTCCCAGGCAGTTGGAAGTTTGTGTGTTTTGGCGCCCCCCTGTTTGGTAGTGTGGTCAAATGTGATATTGCACCAGGAAGTAAAAAATTAGCACATGTTCCTGTCACTCTATGGAGAGGTCAGCAGATGATGGAGCTGTTTTCTAATCTGTCGCCATCTGTTTGGTTTGAGCCATAGAAAGCATTGTCTGTAAGTAAAATTTATTATTTACACAGATATATTTTTAGTTTGAAGTATATTGATGGAAATTTTTATGTTGCTAGATTACTATCTAGATATTGGTTTGGTAACATTGCTCAGCATTGGATATGCTCATTGTTCATACAACCAGGATATTTAAGATACCTGTACTTTATTTTCTAATATAATTAATGGAATTTTGGTTTAATATTCATGCTTTAGTATTTGTATAAGAAATTTATTTGAGCATATTTCTGTTATTATTTCAGTTTTACACCTTGTCTGACACAAGAGTCGTCATTAAAACCTGGAGCTTGAGACGCTACATCCTGACTCTCGCGTCAATCATTCAGGGAGTTTGGCTGGCTGTCTAATTTTGGTTATGCACACCATCAGGAGGACAGTACACCACTCCCCTTCTCCGCTCTCTACACTGGCTCCCTGTAGCTGCTCGCATCCAGTTTAAGATTCTGGTGCTGGCCTACAGGGCAGTGGAAGGAACAGCTCCTTCATACCTCAAGGCTATGGTCAAGCCCTACAACCCCACCCGACCACTTCACTCTGCAGCCTCCAGGCGCCTGGCTGCCCCGTCACTCAGGGGTCCCTGCGCACGATCGACACAGTCACGGCTTTTCTCTGTTCTGACACCCTGATGGTGGAACGAGCTCCCGACTGATATCAGGACAGCTGAGTCGCTGCCCATCTTTCGCCGTTGGCTGAAAACCCACCTCTTCAGGAAAAACTACCCTGATCCGCCCTCTTAGGACAGCATCTGCGCCGTCCTAGTTCCTTACGCACTTATTGTTTCCTCCACCACTGGCACCCTCTATATTTTCATTACCCCCTACCCGAACCAGGGTTTGAATCCCAGTCCTGCTTTTCTTACCTCTTTTATTTCTTCCCCTACCCGAACCAGGGTTTGCATCCCATTCCTGCTTTTCTTACCTCTTTTATGTCTTCCCCTACCCGAACCAGGGTTTGAATCCCAGTCCTGCTTTTCTTACCTCTTTTATTTCTTCCCCTACCCGAACCAGGGTTTGCATCCCATTCCTGCTTTTCTTACCTCTTTTATGTCTTCCCCTACCCGAACCAGGGTTTGCATCCCCACCCCGCTGTGACTGGTGTGCAGTTGGTGAGAGGCTGGTTGGTTATCGCACTTACTCTAGCACTAGTTTTGCTCTTAGCTGTTTGGTATTAGAAGGATGATTTCTTATTTCACTTATGATTTCTTGTGACCTGAAGTTCTTTTGCCTACCGATGTTGAACGCACTTATTGTAAGTCGCTTTGGTTAAAAGCGTCTGCAAAATGACCGTAATGTAATGTAATGTAATGTAATGTTTGAATTGATCACATCAAAGCAGCCTGTTACTGAGCCAAAAATGTGTTGGATGATGAAAATTTCTGCAACTTTATACAAAAGCTGTTTTGTTTTCACATTTTCATCTTACTAAAAAATGTAGTGACTCCTGCTCAATTCCTCAGGGCAATATGCATTGTACATTGGAGTATGCACCTGGAGGTTATGCTTGTGGTATGCTCAAGTGCAATTGTTCTCCCCAACACTGCCAACCTGAGGAGACACAGCAGAGGGTCTGCCGTCTTGTTCTTGGCATCAGTATGGGAACTCTAAAGAAGAGACGGACTACCAAGCTTGTTTCAGCACTCAGTTCTGACCCTGCATTTCTGATGGTGTGGGAGTGCATTTGTGCCTTTGGAACTGTCAATGTACACATCTGAAAAGACACCATTAATGCTGAATGATATGTACAGGTTTTAGAGCAACATTTGCTCCCTCCTGGACAATGGATTTTTCAGGGAAGTCCTTGCAACTTTCAACCAGATAATGCTAAACCACAAACGGCATCTGTTGCAACAATATGACTTCACAGTGGAAGAATTTTATTCAGCCATGTTGCTGCCATCAAATTCAATGTGAGCAAATAGTTTTTAATGAAAAGATAAAATATCTCAACATTTGATATATTTTCCTTCCACTATGTGAATGAAAGCATTTTTTTGTTCTTCTTACATTTGACATAATGTCCAAACCTTTTTGGAATTGGGGTTGTACTTTAATTTCATTAGCAATTTGGATATTTTTCCAGGCACATGGTAGGTCAAAGCATCAAAAATACCCAACTAAATATCAGTTGTTACAAGTAGAAAAAAGAAGAAAACAAACAAGCTTTTGTTTGCAAAGCAAGTTTCTGTTTGCACTCACAACTTGATGTGAGTGACTTGACCGGACAGCCTTTGGCAATCTGTCCTCTCAAACATGCATTGATTTTGACTAACATTTAGATTACAGTTACGTTCAAGACTAATTCTGACATCGCTCTGACAAGTCCTGCTGCTGCAGCTGTCAGATGAAAATGGAAAAGACAGTGGTGAGCAGAAGCACTAGCTTAATTCATAAACATGTTTTGATGTTTCAACTGAGTGTTAAACTAGAGTTGGCATAATAACTTTGTCACTTTGTCAAATTGTCCAGAAAAGGATTGAAGGCCAAATTCTTTCATGTTGGAATTATGAGTGAATTGCCCACACCTCCCTTTCCACAATCATTCTTCTAAAACAATAGAGATTGTCAGTTTTAAAAATAGCATGGCATACACTTGCATGTGTGTGAAATGGTGGGGTTTCAACACTTCTTGTCTTATACTTATTATTTTTCACCTAAATATATCTGTCCTTTCCTCTAACACCATCCCTCAGATCACCCACCATAAGGTGTAAACCCCTCTCAGCCCCAACAAGGACACCACTTAACACTTGAAATCTGTAGGGATCACTGAAACACGTTATTGATGTTTGCTTTCTGTGTTAGTGACCTTTAAGGCAAAGATAATGGATTGCACTTCCTTCACTCCCTTTCCTGCAAAGAGAAGAGTTCTCTTCTCACAGCGTCAGAGAGATGTGGGAGCACTGATTGAGGCTATTTTCATCAGCACTCAAAAAGCTCATTTTATGCTCCACACCTAATGGAGAGGGGCGTCATTTAGGAAGGGTAATGCCTTCAAAGGGGACATCAATGAAGGCTAATGATCTGACCGACTCTATGTCCCAGAGAATTCTTTTTTTGTGAATGACATTCAAACTAACTTTTATGAGGTACTTCTGGTGATAAATTGTAAGCTGATCACAGAAATGTTAATGGTAGACTATTGCCAAGCTTTTTACTTTCACTCAGTGATTTACAACATAAATGGTGTACCCTGCAGCTGAATAAGAAATAACATAGTTCTTCATTTGAGGCTTTCCTGCGGTCAACTCACCGAGTATGGCTTGGGTAGATGATTTTTTTTGTGACAGCCTGATTTCAGAAAATAGAATAATAACACCAAGTCATGACATATCATGCCATTACTATTCAACTTTTTTTGTTTTCTGTATTATTGCATCACATATACTGTAAAGGGACTTCAGCCATTATGTGTATCATTTCAATGCAAGACACGATTTAGTCCTACAGCACAAATGTCACAGTCATGTACTGACTGCCGCTACATATTCACACATATTCTATATTCAAAAAAGCCCAAATAGTCAAAGTAGTTGGAGGATGGCGATGTCCTTTTCTTGGATTACAGGCTGACGAGCTCTGCCCCCTGAGCTAAACACGCAAAACCTGTTGGACACACGATATGGACGTTCTGTTGAGATACATTACTTTGAAAGTTGTGCTGGATACCACAAAAAAAATTAAATGACAAATTGTCAGCACAAATGCGGACAGTAGTTTTCCGTGACATAACAATTTCCCTTTAGTTCTGAGAGACTGTGCTGAGAAATGCCCTACACAATGTGGCTGACGTGGTGAGCTATTATGCAGTCTCATGAGATCATGTTACATATGAACACACATCTTCAATTGATCTGCTAAGGTGTTCTCCCCTATGAATGATCTGTTCTCACTGTTGCAAAAGTCAAAATGTTTCCCACTTTTCTTGATTTTGTTTTCCTGTGCAAGCACTAACTCATACCCACATATGTCTAGTGTAGTTACACACTCTGCCCTTTTCATCACTGCCGATTGAGGTTCCCACAGCACCCTGTAAACAAAAGCATAAATCAACAAGGCTTCTTCTCAACTACCTGACTGAAAATTCATGGCTCCTCAGCTTCACTAAATCAGTGGTGAGTGCCCAGGGGAGGCTGGAAGGCTAATACACACTGTCCATGAATACCATCAGCAGCGAGGCCAGTCCAATATCTCTAATCATAGTCAGTTCAAAGATGGATGAGCCAATGCTGCGCAACCACATGGGAGGCGAGATCACTTATAAAACTGCAGGGCAATTGAAAATCGTACACACGATTTGGGCTGAAGATGTAGTACTAGGGGACAGTTTGAGAGAGCATCAAGAGAGATGCCCCTTTCCTGCTTAACAAACACTTAACTCCACTGGCCTTAACAATAGGAGGTTAAAGGAAATGTGTTTCCTTCCCTCCGTAGTGTGTTTCTGCACAAATGTGTGCAGGGAGCTACCACTGCAATGAGCTGCAGAAAACGTGTTTCTGTGACCTGAAATTTTTTGTTTTATTATGTTTTAAGAAGGGCTGGGCGAGTTAACTCATTATTATCGCGTTAACTCTGTAATTATTTAATGCAGATTAATATTTTATCGCGCATTAACGCAGGTTTTATTTATTTATTTAAAAAATAAATAAATAAATTTGGGGGGGCTTTTGTGCCTTTAATGGATAGGAAAGTTTAGAGAGACAGGAAGCAGGGGGCAGAGAGAGGGGGAACGATACACAGCACAGGGTCGTCCGATGCAGAACTCGAACCGGGGCCAGCTGCAGCGAGTACTATAGTCTCTGTACATGGGGCGGCTGCTCAACCCACTACGCCACGGACCACCCCTGTTTTATTATTTATTTTATTATTGTACAAGTCTGTTGCTCACAGGCTTTTATTTTGTAAAAGTCTGTTGTTGTCTGCTGCGAAACCAGAAAAGAAAGTAATCGGCGGATCCACCAAACATGGAGAAGGGTACGGAACTTTTACTCAGCCATTTTCATTTTAAAGTTCTTCCAGACGGCGGAGTCCACAGAACCAAAGTCATCTGTAAACACTGCCAAGTTGAATTGTCTTCTCAGCGTAGTAGTTCCAGTCTAAAATATCACTTAAAGGCAAAACACACAACTGATAGCAGCAAGTCATTCAAGGAAACAGACAGTGGAGCGAGGCTTCTACATAAAAACTACAGAAAGATGCTGATGTTAAAAGTGTGTTTGCACATAAATGTTATGGCACTTTCATTCATATGCCAGCACATTTAAAATAAAACTAAATGCTAAAAGCTATACACTACTTTTGGACTCATTTTTAGATTTTGCGTACAAATGCGATTAATCGTGATTAATCAGGGAAATCATGTGATTAATTAGATTAAACATTTTAATTGTTGCCCAGCCCTAGTTTTAAGTAAAACCCGTTGTTTTTATCACACTATTACCTAGTTATTACTTTGGTAATTATACGGTATTACAAGCTAAAAGTGAAGGATTGCCTCACTACTCCCTGTTTATTTCCATCTTGTTACTTACTTACTTATTTCACTCACCATCTTATCACCGTGCTGTCATGCAAAGCGCCACCTGTAACTCTTTAATCAAGAGTTATTGTTTTGTCATGATTTCAGCTTTATCAACTTAAATCATAGTAAGACTAAACGTTATGCCTTATCATGAGAAGGTCAACCGTGAGTTACCCAGTGGATGTGCATAGTCTCTCAGGTTGAAGCTAAGACTTATACCTTACACCTTACTGTGGTTGTTACCTGTTCTCTTTGTAAATAGATCAGATAACCTTTGAAACACGTGACACATCTTGACATGTGCACACATGTGTCATATAGAAAGTGCGCTCCTGTATTGAAACAAATAGCACAAAACCATTAAAAACATTATCATACACAAATCACATTTTTCAACTGACCATACTTCATTATCAAAAACCTGCAATACAATCAATTGTCCTACTTATTTCAAATGAGTATTCAATGAGAGTTTTGATGAAGGTTTAGATCATTTTTGGATATAATTTATAAATACTTGATATCTAAACGTTCACTACCTCATACATCTTTTTCAAATAAATGCTTAGAACCAGCAAAAATCTAGAAGTTTGGGATTTCTCTTGTTTGTACTGTGAAGTCAGCTCAATAAACGCTTGTGATATAGTTTATCAAAGATGCCCTCTGGTGAGCAGGATTAATGCCACTGTGACTGGTGCGTTGCTAAAGATAAGATAAAAAAAAATCTACAGCCTCACAGAACCATTTGTGTGGCTGTAGATCTCTGCTACCGTCTTGTTCCGCCTCCTGGGCCATTATTTGTTTATCCTTATTTTGATTCTCACCATGTCCAAATTAAGGTGAAAACTTTCAGCTGAATTAAAGGTGCAGTATTGCAAGAAACTGTGTGCAGGCATCTGTACAATCTTGGCAATGAGTGGAACGTGATTTCTCTCTTTGGTTCATGAGGGGATGGAGTGCTTAGAGATCCTCCTTTGCTTCTTGTTTAATTACCATAATCTTTTCCTTTTTATAACTGACACAGATGCACTCACTTTAAATCTCTGGAAACGAAAGCCCTCAGTCTATAAGCACCTCAGTGTGATGTGGCTGTCTGAGTGTTGTTAATCACAGAGTCAGTCATCATTTTCACTGGGGCAGTTTGAACCACATTTAATCAGCCTATCACAAAACACCTTTAGTGGCCAGAATCTAATCTGGGAGTTGAGCCAAGATAAAGGATAAGTTTAGGTCTACTAATACTGTAAAAACACATCACCGACTGCAAAGTGCAAGAAAACACAGGAAACTAATCCTTTGCACTGGAAAATACTGGTATTAAGTTTGAGCATGGCTCTTTGTTTGCTAACAAGGTAGACCAGCTTTCCTGTATGCTCTGAGCCAGATTAGCTTTCTGATTCCGCAAAACATGCCTTTGATCTCCTCAAAGATGCTTTCAGAGTGATGAACTCTTCCTCAAACACAATTTTGGGACGCAGTAAAGCTGTTGACAAGGTTGGGCTCACAGGAACCATGGGATCTATGTATCCAAATGCTGTAGTTCACCTATTTTTAGTCCAAACAAAAGTAAACATTGATCCCTGCGAGGACTTCTCCTTTTTTACAGAGAATTACAGCTTGGAACATACTGATTCTGGGCAGGACATAATGATGATCATCTGTTATGGTCTACATGGACTTTTCCAGTATTATCAGTCTTTTCTTTGAAAATACGGTTGGATTTTCAGTGCTACAAAAATCAATAATAGGAGTCTGAGACTGGATTAAAAAATACTTTCTAGATACAGAACTTACTCAACATCAAAAGTTAATCACCTTCAAAGTTGGGCTATGTGCCAACATTAGTCCATCCATAACTGAGTACCAACAAAAAAAAAACAAATCAAACCACATTTTTCACACTGGTACAAACTATTGTACAGATTGCGTACAAGCGGTAAGAAAGTAAAAATCTAAACATTTGTCACTTTGAGAGCTGTGAAAGTCATTGCAAAGGCAAAATCGTCTGCTGTGCTCCAGGTATCATCTATTCTGTGTCAGTAAAAACATTTGCATCCCAGGATAGTTTTTGTAATCTCAGAGCCCTTAAAGCCCTGTTCCTGCCAAGTGAAGCAGCAGCTGCACCACAATCAAGATTATTCAGACGCATCCTTCTGAAGCCTGTAGCTGTCTGTAGGTTATAGTGAAAGTGGTGTATAATGAGGCCACAGATGGCAAAGCACAATGCTCCCTAATGTCTCAATGTTCTCATACTGGCTGCAGCGTTTTCTTATCATGACAGTAATTTTGGCAACAGTGTCACTTTTTGTGTTGAAATATCAAACTATTCCTTACTGTGTTGTTGCCTTATTTCAAACATTTTGAATTAAATGACATTTAAAAGAATGCGGTAGGACCGAGTGAAATAATAATCTGCACATATATAAAAGATTGATAAATATTCATTGATCTGATGTGACTTTGTCGTATGTCTATGACAAAGAACGGTAGATGTAAATTATGAACATCTGCCATTACCCTTTCCTGAATACATTCACAGGGCACTTTGAAATGTTTCTATTTTATAAATGTTAGGAACATAAGTTGTTTTCTTTTTCTCACAATTTTTGAGAGAAGCAAAAGAATACATCTTAAAAAGGAATTTGTTACTCAATAGAATAATTGAACAATTATTGTTTAAAAAAATCGATGGTAAACATGTTGGTTTACTTTGTTCTAATGGCTTAGTACGTTTTCCTCTTGCAGGGATATTTTTATAGTATATTTGAACACACCCAGAAATAACTCTCAACTTGTTCTGATAAGATGCCAAGTCTTGAAGAAATGTCCTAAATGCATCCATATCGAACACTCTGAGTCTCTTCAAATGTTTTCCCCCTAAAAAACACTAAAAACCCCACAAACACAAACCTGCTGATGTCAGTCTAATGACAATTTGGTAAAATTGGCTCCATTTTATTTGATTGGTGAGTCACTTGCAACATACACAAAGCCACTCTAAGGAAAAAAACAAAAACTGATTGTTGCTTAAAGTGCTTCTTTCCTTCTTTGCTCAAGAAACAATTTCTGAGCAATTTCCAGTTCTTCTCATCCTGCATTTTCTCTCAGTCGTATTGATTATATCCTGTTACTTTTGGATAATGGCACTATAAACCTACAACCTGCTGCTGAGTGCACAAAATGCAGAGGAAGGAAAGCACGGAAAAACTGAAAAAATAAGAGAGTAGAATAAATGAATGTATCAGTGTGTTATTTAGTAGGGCTGCTTAGCTTTCTTCTTTTTACTCTTATTGTAATTGGTCTAGAAGGTTTGCTTGAGAAGAAAGAGCTGTTCTAAAATATATTAAAGAAGCAAAAGTCAAAGTTCAAGTGATTTGAAGGTGTGGCTGTCAGAGTGAGGAAAAGCAAGTGTTACTGGAAATAAACTTGGAACTGAACTTAGAACTAAGCAAAGATTTATTTTTAAAGACAATCTCTTGCATGCTCAATTGATTGATTGTCTTGATATTTTGGGCAAATTCATCATGGAACTGATCTGTATATTTGCCGGATGAAAGGATGGGGATCTATAAAGCACTGTCAAGTTTATGGTGAGAAGTTATTACCTCGTAAATTTCACATAAATCTTCCAGTAATGATAAAGAGCACAGTTTGCAACAAGCACTGTATATTAGAGGGGGAAGGATTTCAGTGACATTTAATGTATAAATTAGGTGAGAATTTTTTTATTTCAGCAGTATTTAAACCATCAAAGTAATTTCAGAAAGGTGTCTGTATTCAGCAGTTTCAATATTTTAAAATCAGCATCCCATCTTCATTGAAGAGAGTTGTTTCTGTTTGGCTTTTCTGTGCATTGACTACACTGTAAAACAAGCAACACTTTGACAATACTGTAACTTGAAAGGACAGCTCTTTTTGACAACACCAAAAATATGTTTCCATAGAGCCCTAGCAGTGTTGTATAGTAACGAAGTAAAAATACTTCACTACTGTACTTTGGAATACTTTCTACTCTCCTCGAGTTTAACATTTTTTGACAACTTTCACTTTTACTTCACTATATTTCCGAACTTAATTGCATACTTTTACTCCCATACATTTTCATTGTTCGGTTTAGTTACTCGTTACAAAAAAAAAGAGAGAGAGAGAAAAAAAACGCAACAGTGTTTTGACCCCATGCATGTTATGCCTGCCCAAAGACGTGGAAATTCTATCTTACAGAAACTCCCCTTTTTTAGGTTTTAAGGTAGTTTTACAAAAAAGCTCTTCCTCTTCAGATGCCAGATAAGCTGCAGTTCCCTCCCAATTCTTTTTTTCTTTTGTATAATGACCGGTTGTGTGTGCACCTCCTATAGCTTGTGAAGTACAGTAATGTAACAGCTTTTTTTCTTGGTGATGTTGGCCGCATTTTCTGTACTGAGTTATTTTATTTATATTTTAGAAAGGTTTACAAAAGGGGTTTCAAACTGGACTCCCTCCTCAGATGCCAGATAAGCTTCAGTTTTCTTCTATTTTTTTCTTTAAATTTTGTTTATAATGATGGCAATAACAGTAGCAGCCTCTTTTGTTTCATTTTTTTCTTAATGGTGTAATGTACGCCTCATTTTCAGCACTGACCTTACTTGAAGAAGAAAAACTTAAAGGTTCACAAAGTTTGTATTTTCTGTCTAAACCTGGTCTAAATTTTGCCTGCACTTGGTTCTGTGTAGATTTTAAGTGTATTTGACCTTCAAAGTTGACCAAAATATAAAAAATGTCATTCAAACTGCATTTGCCTTGTTTACTTTTTACTTATACTTTTCATTACATTACTTAAGTACATCTATTTTTACAGTAATTCTCATACTTAAGTACAAGATGTTTCGGATACTTTAAGACTTTAACTCCAGTAACATTTCAGTCAGTGACTTGGACTTTTACCAAAGTCATATTTTGGAGGGGTACCTATACTTTTACTTGAGTGTGAGATTTCAGTACTTTATACAACACTGATCCCTAGTGCCCACTCCACTATCACCACCTCATCTGCTTCATATTAGAACGACAGCACTGATCTGTTGTGCTACTTCAATTCAATTCAATTTAAACAACTTTATTTGTTCCTGTGGGGGAAATAAAGGTTCGTAGAGCAGTTGTTAAGATGCATGTCAAGGTAAGTAAAAGTAAGCAAATACTAAAAAAAAACTAATAACAGTTAAGTTAAAAAAGGAGGACGTTTGTGAGGGGTCCTGTAGAGCCCTGCACACTGCCCTCAGACTCTGCTGGTCACACACAGTGGAGAGTGATCTGAGTTGAAGTCCTATAGTTTTAGAGCAGATTTTCACTGTGTTTTGTAGGCAAATCCTGTTTTGTAAGCTACAAAACAGAATGCACTTATGATTTCTTGTGACCTGAAGTTCTTTTGCCTACCAATGTGGAACACACTTATTGTAAGTCCATCCATCCATTTTCTATACCGCTGAATCCGTCGGTCGGGTCGCGGGGTGGCTGGAGCCTATCCCAGCAGTCAATGGGCGAGAGGCGGGGTACACCCTGGACAGGCCGCCGGTCCATCACAGGGCCACACAGAGACAAACGAGACAAACAACCATACACGCTCACACTCACTCCTAGGGACAATGTTAGAGTCACCAATTTTATTGTAAGTCGCTTTGGATAAAAGCGTCTGCAGAATGACCGTAATGACCGGTCCCAATGCTTGATGTTGTGTGTATGCGTTTTTGTCCTGAGGTTTTTTGCAATCTGAAACTGTATCCTGGTAAGGGTAAAGTGTGAAATATGATTTTTTTTCTCCTCCTCTCACCTAATGTGGTATTTTTCTCCTATCTGGAAGGTGCTGCGCTCATCTCAGGGCTGCATGGCCACGGTCACCCGTCTCCCTTGTTTGTTTTTTATGTTGTCTGTCTGGATGGGTCGTACTGGAACTACTTGTAATTTCCCCCTCGGGAATTAATAAAGTATTTTGAATTGAATTGAATTGAATTGAATTGAATTGAATTGAATTGATTTGAATTGAATGCTAATGCCGTGGAACCAGAAAGTTATTGTGAATGTGAAGACATTCTCAATGAAGAAATAATAAAAGATTGGATGTTCTGGTCAATTCCAAAGGTGTTGAGCTTTCTCAGATGCTACTGTCTCTGCTTGCATCTCCTGAGAATCTCCTCTGCATTGACATTTAATTTCAGGGTGTTGTCAGAGATGGTGCCCAGGTATTTATACTCCTCCACTATCTCTATGGTCTTCCCATGGAACGGGCTGCTTATTGCACCACTTCGCATACTCATCAAGACTGAGCTGAAGTGATGCGAGGGTCCCGAGAGCGGGGTGAGGAGAAATGACAGTCTTGGTGGGTGGACCTACAGTCATCTGTGTAGAGGATGAAAAGCAGAGGTGAGAGGACGCAGCCCTGAGGGGAACCAGTAGAGGAGAAGGTGTTGACAAGCACTCTCTGTGACCTGTTGATCAGGAAGTGAGTGATCCACAGGATTAGCTGGTTATTCAGGAGGAAGCATGTGGAGAGTTTCTCTGCCAAGATGTGTGGCTGTAACGTGTTGAATACAGAGAAGGAGTCTGCAAACTAGAGTCTGGTTGTGGTGTTGGGCTGTTCCAGGTGTTTGTGTACAGTGTCCATGATGACTGTTTTGGCATCATCAATCCCCCCACTGGAGAGGGTCCATCACTTGGTCTGTTGTCATGACGATGTGTTCTTTTATGATCCTCTCCAAAGCCTTCATGAGAGCCATAGGCTTGAGGTCATTCAGGGTCTTAACATAGCTCCTCTTAGGGATGGGGACCACTGTGGAGTGCTTCCATAGCATTTATGTATATGTACAACCTTCGGTAATATGGTGGATCTATGATGGACTTCCAGAAGGTCTAGCTCTCACACATTCTGAGTAGTGAAGGACTGAGGTCAACCTTTTCTTAACAAACTAAACAGCAAGCAGAAACAAACAGTGAGTGAAAGCTAAACTAAAACAAAAAAAAAGTATAAAGGTCACAGTGTGGTGTCAAACTGCGAATTTTCCTGCTTACTCAATTCAACGTCTTTACAAAAACTTTGTTGCTCTTTCCAAAAGGGGACCAACTCATCAGTGTCACTCATATGAATTATAACTGACAGCAGGTACAAGCTACCTCATCTAGGGAGGACGACTTGCAAGTCATGTCCCAGCCTGCCATCCATGAGAAACAGAAAATGTCGTTTAAACGTGCAAAACAATTATGTGGGATACCCTGAGGCAATGCCATGCCTCTTAAAACGGTGACTGTAAATGCATAAATCTATATCTGTTAGAGATATGAGTAATTCCTACAATGTTTTTGAACTGGTTTAAATCTATTAAACTCACAGTGTGGCGACATCCGTTTAATCACAAGAAATGCAGATGCCTTGAGGCATCACAAGTACTGCAAGGAGCGGCAATTTAAATAGAAACTGCTGAAATTTAGAGAGAACTTTTTCATTTCAGTGCAAGCACTGCTTAAATTCTTAAAATCTCTCTGAGGCTAAGCTGTATAGGACTTTGGGGGGGGGGGGGGGTTAACAGGGTGCAGACACTCAGGAGTTATTACTTGTACCTTCAAAGCTGTGATGCAATATATGATCAACAGCTCGTGTAATAATCTTGAACAGAAAGCAGATGCCTTACTGCCTCATTTCCTTCTCAGTTGTCAAGCAAGCCTATTAGGATTATTTTGTATTGGTGGCAGTTAGTGGAATTACCTAAAGTTAAGATCCCTACCAAACTGTTACAGGGGATTTGTCTAATAATGTGGCATCCAGGAGAGGTCACAGTAATCATCAACATTCACCCAAGGCTCCTTTCAGAGATTCTCTGTTCAGACTCCTAGTAAAATCTCTGGAACATAAGCAGGTGAGACGACATGCAAAACATAGCAACGAGTATTTGGTGCTTCTGGAATGAGCATACTGCATACTGTTAAGTATTGCTCCCAAGTCTCCTTCCTGCTGTTTGCTGATTTTCAACTCACTCCTTGCTTTTGTGGATTTTTTTCAGACATCCGTATATCAGTATTGATGATAACACAACGGTCATCAAGGAGCCTTAAATGCTATTTTTGATGTGTCATAAATTTCTACAGTGTTCTCTTCACGTTTTACCTCCTCTGTGGTCAGAACAGACACACTTTTACAGACTACTTGCTTCCTAATGAATCAGCACAGTAAGAGATATTTAGAGTGAAAAACAACTGTCCTGATCCCCCTTTTTGTCAGTCTATGCTTGGAAAGAGATACCAACTTCACTGTTTTTTTTCAGTCCTGTGCATTGTGCTAAATCCACATTTAAAACTGCCTTTTTGGTAATTTGGTCTGCAGAGAAAATAAGTACAGGATAAAACTCAACATAACTGAGGTGCAGTAGGAAAGGCCTATGAGTCTGGCACAGTTTTGCCCCTGAATACATGACGTCAGGTCAGGGGTATAGCATTTAATGTTTCTGTGTTGCACGTGTGTGTAGGCATAGCCAAAGCTGAATTAAAGACGTGTCAAAACATAATTCTGCTCCAAGGCTGCAGATCAGGCTCAAAAGCCGCGGGTTCACCTAAGTTTATTTAATGTATATATATTTAAAGTAAGTGTCTTGTTTTTGAAAACTGCATCATTTCTACATCACTCCAACTCTGTGCCAATTTGTTGCCAAACTGAAATCTTGTCGTCTTATTTGTACAGTTTATCTTCAGGAAATGACTTGTAGAAATAAATATTAGTTATCAGATTTACATATTAAATATTTCTTAATTATTGAGTACATATCAGTAACTAATAAGTCACCACTGGCTCTGTCGTCCACGGGTTGTTTCACACTCTTGCAATAGCAATATTCCAATAAAGCTGTTTCCAACAGCCCGGCTACTTCCTGTACTGTCTCACCAGATCAGCTGACAAGATAATGATCAAATTTGATCTAAGAGGAGTGGCACACTTTTACAGTCCTCTGGATCCTTGCTGTAAAATCTACCGGAAGAATTATCTCTTAATGTGTCTTTTGTGAAACATTTAAGGAATTGGAGAACAATATAGTATTTCAAACCTTAAAGAATGTATTAAAGCACAATCAGACTGTGATAGCTGTGACAGAGATGGCTTGAGCACTATGCAGTACAGGTCTGTGAACAGATAACTTATCCAGAGGTGAAAGTGTTAGCTGAGAGGGTGATTGTACCTGTAAATATTGGATTTTAGAGACCAAACGGGTTGGGCCATCAGCTGGAAGAGGCTATTATTTGGTAAATAGTTGTAGAAGCTGGTCCAATGAAATCATTATGTCATACATAATGAGCTACCAGAGGGTGACCAATGACGCCGTTGGATACAGTCTTTAGCGTAAAAATTAAAAGTCAAATGGTATCGACTAAGATCAGCAGCAGGCTGTTCAAGACATGAACTTTGATCATAATCCCTTTCAAACTATGCTTATCTAATTTTATTTAAACATAAATTAGATGATAAAAACCAAACTAAAACAATGTAATGCAGCAGCATATTTCATTGCAGTAAACACACTGCAGCATAGCTGAAGCTCTTGACATGGTCAGACTGCAAATACCAGTGAAAAAAGATCTTATGAAAAATAAAGCCCAATAAGTAGCCTCATTAGAAGACTGGCATCTTCTTATCCACCACCAGTGTTTAGGCTCTGGGGATCTTATCCCAATCCTCCACCATGGCTCACCATCAGAGCCGAATCGCCAAACATTTGCATTCTTTTTGTGTATCTACATATATATATAAATAAACATATATAAATATAAGTATATATAAATATATATAAATATATATTTATATATATATATATATACGCATATACACACATACTGATATTGATTTTGTTCAATCCTTCCAACTGAGCCCCTCCCCCAAGTTAACTTGTTTTGAACTTTGTTTTTTGGGAGGGGCGTACAACAGTACAACTATGCTTTTGGTCTTTGATTTTTATTACCCAACCTTCAATAGCTGATGAAAGAAAGTGAAATAAAGCCTGTTTGGACCTGTACATTTTCTCTTCCATGAGAGAACAACTAATTCCGTAAAGTGACTCATGACTTTACAGTTTCACAATTAAGCTCTTGACAGAGTAAAAGTGACTCTTTGGAGCATAATACAGTGCAATGGAGCATTTTGCTGGAGGCTAATTAGAACACTATTAAATAGCTATAATGACGTAATGGGAAAAGTCCATATCAGAGCTGAGTGAAGTAAAATTGAGTTGCAGAAGACTGTTGCAACACTTCAAAGGCATCATACAAGTGTCTGTTTGAGGCAGCTTCTTGAGCTTTATGAATAGCTCTTCACTCTCAGTCTCTCTGTTCTTTTCACTCTCTCTCTTCCTCATGCATGCATAGGCACGCACAGACGTTTCCTCTGCCTTCTCCTTGTTGTTTAGGTTTCAGCACACTCCCTCCACAGTTGCAAGTCGCCAGCCTTCCTGGTAATTCCGCTTTAAAATTCTGTAATGATCAACTTTATGTCCCCATAAACCTGAATAAGGAAACGCATTAGTAGGACTCTGAAATTCAAGCACGGAAGAAGAGCTTAGGAGTGGCAACAATATTCCAGAGGTAAGTTCTGCTTAATAGTAAAAACTGAACAAACATGTTGGTTAGACTTGTAGTGTCCATGTATTAAGAGGGGTTTTAATTTAATGGTTCTGTGTGTTACAGTGAAATGCAAAGGCTGACAATGGAGTTCACAGCTTTGTGTTTTCTTTGGCTTCTTTCTGCATTCACTCTTACAACACAAGGTATGTATGTGATCTGTCAACCTCTCTGAGTAGTAGAGTTAAACATAATAAAAATATAAGAAAATGTAAGGTGTTGGTGTGAAACTGTGTGATGGTATCTTGATAGTGAAAGTTTAAGTTAAACCTCAGCATATCTGTATCTTTGTCTCCAGAGTTGGTGGGACTGAAGGTGAGTCCCACGCTTTCGGCAGAGTGTGGCAAACAAGTTTCCCTGCACTGCAACGCATCCTCATCTCAGCATGGACTATTAATTTCACACATGGAGTGGTCCCAAGACAAAATGCCTCTATGTTCGGTGGACAATCAGGAAAATATTACTATGTACGAGAAAAACTCTACCAGTGACTTCCGTTGTGAATATGAAGATGGGCGGCTGTCCCTTGTGTTTCAAGAAGTCCTGCCTCTGGAGGCCGGAAGAGCGATGCCCTACAGGTGCAAACTGCACTCTAACCAAGGAATGCCCCATGAATATACAAGAGTGGAGCTGCAAGGTCAGAGTCCATGTTTATTCTTGCTAAGCAAATAATGTTTCTTAAAAGCTTTTTTAAAGCTGATGTAATGGATGTACAAAATAAAAATGCACTTTCAGCGTAATTATCAACATTTAACTTTGATAATAATGCTGCTTGTGGAAGAAAAGATGGTTGTTGTGGTGTGAGGAGCAGTGTTGGCTGGCATTAGGGGAGTGACTCTGGGACGCCAGTGATCACTCTCTAGCCTCCTGGAGGTGTCGTGGGCCCAGCTAGACAAAACACTGATGAAAGGAGGTTTCCACCTGATGACCCCAATGACATGTTGGTCAGCACTGCTCACTGATCTATGTAGGGATTATAGGGATCAGGAGGTTCTTCATTAGGTACTGAGCCAGTATTAGAAGGTTAATTGTTGATTTTAGGGAATTGTTTACTGAGCCTGGTCTATTTTATTTTGTAGCACGTTTTTTGTGTTTACTTTGAATGAGCTCTAACAATTGTGTCACAGGCGTTCCTTTCCCCTTCATAAAAAGTCTTGCACCCTGGGTAGCAGGTTTCCTCCTTCCTGCCTTTGTTTTCAGATCATCAACATGCCCTGAAACAAAAGAGAGAGATGTGTGAAGCATCAGCTGTATGCATACTATACCTATCGAAAAGAAAAACAGATCTACCAGAAGCCATGTCAGCATGTCTCGTTTTGTGCACCTAAGTAGACGAGAAGCGAGCTATTTATTTTCCACTTTTCAGGAAGTTTTTCTCATAGATTATAAAAATGCAATATTCAATGGATTTAGTCAAAGAATGTGTGATGTAAATTTGTTCAAGAATGGTACTTTTTCATTTAGAAAATTAGGTAAGTACATCCAGAATTTGACGGTTTTGCTAAATGAGAACAGTTAATGTCCCAAACGTCTTGCACAACTAATGCATTTTCAACACACTTTTTGTGATCTTCTCTTTAGAGTGTTGTGGGACAGTTGAGAGTGTTTTAAGGAGAGATGGTCCCAGCTGCACCTTCAACCATGTCTACCCAGATGGAGATGTTCACTGGTTTCACGACTCCCGCAATCTCTCAGATGAGTCTGTGAGGCATGCCACTACAAAAACTGTGGACGGACAGGGATGGGTGACCATCCATAGTTGGCTGACTTTCCCTGATAACCTGGAGTGGAGAAGTTCAAATGTGCCTTATAACTGCTCCTTGACGAGCACTACATCTGGGAGATACATTGCAAGTTCTTTGGTTCGGGAACTTCAAAGAGTCAGAGCTCCTTTACCTTCCAAAGGCTGTAAAACCAGATTACCGGAAAGCATAACAACAGTTTTATCTGTTTTATTTTCCCTCATTATCGCACTGAAACACTGGACCTGACAAAGTAAAACCGCATCACATCAAGCAAACATCAGGGTGAATGATTAACATTAATCAAAACAAATGAGGTACTGATATATCTTTCTTTCTTTCTTTCTTTCTTTCCCATAAAACAAAAACAGCGCTCTAGATTAAGTGAATCATTTTGCAGTCAAAAGATCTATTATTTTCATTTTTCAGGTCATGGCTAAAGTAAACAAGTAAATTACAGACTGTTGGGAGGTGATAACAAGGGAGCTGATAATCATTACTCTGTGTAAGACATAACTGCTGCTTAATTTTGATAGAGAGTCGTGGATGAGAGAGCAAGGTATATTTTTTTCAGTACAAGCAAAATGACTTGGACACACAAGTGTGAAAACACTTTCAAACACAGGAAGCACACTTTCATGTAAGGTAAACATCCCCTCTGGCAAATGGTTTGGTTAAGTCTCAAGCTACGAGCCTGTGTTTTTTTTATTTGTTTTGTTTTTTTTAAAGTATTGACTGGTATAGACATGATACATAATCAATGATTTTTTTTTTTTTTTTTAGAAAAACAGAAGCCTTTGAGTTAAAAAGAAAAATAGCAGGACACATGAGCTGTCAGTTTAGCAATAGTTCTGTCTGTGGTTAGATGCTGCCCTCTAGTGAACTATTAGTGATCGTCAATAAGCAAGAAGCAACTTTTACTGTTTTATGTCCTCAGGAAAAAAAGTTGAACAATGTTATGTTGCACTTTCATTCCCTTTGGGCAAGAAGACTCAACATTGTTGGGTTTTTTTTCAGGTAACGATGTCACTTGGTAGTAAAAGTTTCAACGTTTGAAGAATGAATGGAATAAGATACCTAAAAAGAATGGTAGAGAAGTTTTATATTTCCAATATTGTTCATTAAGAAACACTTTAGTCACCAAAGGGTAGAGCAGGAGGGTGAAGGCAATACAGGGCTGCACACATAGCAGGTAATGTGTTTTCATTTAAAGGTTTATTTTTTTTTATCTACACCTTGTAATATGTAGCAGTGCAATTGAATTTGCTTTGGTTTTACCCTCTGAGATGAGCAGCGAGCTCATATTTAGTGCTCTGTGCACCACGTATGAATTTCCATTCACCTTGGATTACTCTCAGAGAGTAAAAAAAGACAAAAAAAAATATTTATTTGACTGCTTGGATCAACTCTCTTAGATGGTTAAATTTGTGAGAAGTTTTTGGTTATCTGCACGGTTCAATTTTGTTTACTTTCAATTTAAATCAGACCAACAGTCAGTGTGAGAAAAAAGACAAAAATAAATCATCTCTCCACGTTTACAGTGTTCAGCTCATCTCCGCCTGTCACTGATCAAACCCTTGCAGGTAGAGCTTGTAGCCTGGGGACAAAACCAGCTCCAAGGGAAGAGTCATACCTTCTTTTACGCCTCAGTGCTTCCTTATCCGACGAGACATCTAAGAGCCTTTTAAAGTCAGAATGCCACTTTGCTAATGAGGTCACTCTATCGGTGCCTCTCAGTTGAAGGTTGAGCTTTTGAGTGAGATGGTGCTGCAGCTGAGTTCCCCTCAGTCAACCAGCTTGAGATCACTTCTACTATTGCAGAATGGATGCATCAAGACTAGCAATCACACAAAGTTAAGCTCAGATCACTGAAGGCTGTTTACCTCACATTAGGAGCTTGAATCAACATCTCTAAACCATAGTCATTCACAGCATGGGAAGTTATTGTTTTGAAAGTGACAAACAGATTTATGTGCTCACATACACCAGTTCAGATATGCTATTTGTGTTGTCTTTCAAATGTATTTCAACAATCTCTTTTAAAAAACGTAATTTGGAAAAATATTGCTAATGGCCTAAAGAAACAAGATACAGCTGACACTGAACTGTACTTTGTAGGAGAGCAGAATTAAAGCCTTTTAAGTCTTGCACCAACAGATCTGAGTAAATCTATTCTTTAAAATCATTTTCAGAGTCAGAAAAATGACAGATGTACAACTTAAGCTTGAGTGTAACATGTTTTTTTTTTGTGTTGGATTCCGAATTAGAGAAGATTCAAGAAATTATTGGGAATTGCTTTTCAAAATGTTTTTTTTTTTTTTGCACAAGCATTAAATCACTGAGCCATAATTGTACTGATAATTGTTCAAGCAAGTTCATTTAAAGAAGGCCTTTGGGATGTCAAATTCATGTTTTTCAGAATTTCAGATTTTTTGAAAAATTTCAACAGCTGTTCATGTTTACAAAAATGTTTCTGGTAATCAATGATTGCTGTCATTGATCGAAATGGTAAATAAAGAGGTGCATTCACAAAAAATTACTCCTGCTCTTTTTTTTTTTGCTCAACGTCAAAGTCTTACAGTAGCATCATGTCATTGACTGTTGGTTGGACTGTTTGGCATTTAAATTGGAGAAAAGTGCATGTCAAATGAATAAAGGTTAAGTTAAATGACATCAAAAGCATTATAAAGAAAATGTGCTAAGACATAAATCTTTACAACTTGACAACAAAGACTGAATATAAGGTGATGGTTTCAGATATTTATTTTACCACAAATAGTTGTACATATGCATCTGAAAGAGAAATATGTGCAAACAAATCTTACATTTAATTTTAGAATTTTAGAAGTGTCATATTTCCAAATTTTACTTGCACTGGTCATTGATGCAACTTAGTCAATAAGATACTTAAAAATCTTTTAAAACAAAAAGAATGCTGATGGAGACAATCTAAAGTGAAAGAAGACCCTATCGTCAATCTGGACTTGATTAGAAAAATAAATCAGTAAAGAAACATTTAAAAAAAATAAATAAATAACTTCCTGGACTGCAAAGTGATATGGTGGTTTGCACCATTGCCTCACAGCTACAGGGTTCCAGGTTCAAATCCCAGCTGGAGCCTTTCTGTGTGAAGTTTGCATGTTGTCCCTGTGTATGTGTGGGTTCTCTCTAGGTACTCTGGCTTCCTCTCACTGTCCAAAAACTTGCATGTTAGGTTAATTGGTGTCTCTAAAATTGTCGCTAGGAGTGAGTGTGTGTGTGGTTGTTTGTCTCTGTGTGGCCCTGTAATGGACTGGCGACCTGTCCAAGTTCTGCCCTGCATCTTGCATCTTGCCTGATGACAGCTGGGATAGGCTCCAGCCCCCCTGTGACCTGACCGACGGATGAAGTGGGTATAGAAAATGGATGGATGGAAAAAACTTCCTCCATTCTTCAACATCAGAATTATCTGTATTCTTTTATTTTTTTTAGCTGTAAAATCAACTTGCAACCACAAGGAGGTGCAAGTTACCTACATAAAAATTGTCCGCTGGAAAAAATCCTGATAACAAGCTGCATTCGTGGTGATTTTTAGCCACAGGGTACAAAATGTCCAAGTTATCAGGGTTAATTTAATCTAAGTAAATAAAACCAGCCTTTTTCATGTGCATCCAACAGTTTACTTCATTATGTATTATTTATAAGATACAACTAAACAGACGGCTACACTCTTATCATTGAGCAGGTCAGTCAATACCTATATCTCTCAATATTTTGCTTGTATTCCTTGTTACCCTTACATGACAAGAAATCTTCCTGGTGTTGTATGTGACCTTTATGGTTTTCTGTCACTTGACGAAGCAGGTCCCTGTTTTTGTAAGGGATCCCGCTGCCTTGTTACATTATCTCTGTGATTGAAGTTTTGTTCTCCTGTTCGCCTTGTCTGGGCAAAGTACACATAGGGGGGTGTTTGGTCAGTTCACTGTTATGAGTCTATTCGGGGCTTTGGGTCATGTTCCTATGGTAACTGAGAGGTTTCTCACTGTGTGCCTTGACTTCATTTGTGTGTGCGTGTGGGTGGGTTTGTGTGTGGGGGTGTGCGCGCGCGTCTGACAAATTATCCTGGTCGGCTGTTATCTTCTCTCGGCAAGGTTTACATTATTGCCCTGACAGCTGGGTGGTCGTTGTTTAGGTGAGTGACCACAGTTAGTCATGCCATACACATGAGTAGTGGGAGGGGAAAAGTGAAAGAGGCTGACTGACAGGAGCAGTGATGCAGGATGGATGGATTGAACAGAGAGGAAGAAAAGGCAGGGACAGGGGGATGGGAAGAGGAGATAAAAGCCAGATTATATCAACAAACAGAGGAGATTTATGTGAAGCACTGATAGCCTGTTACCTAACATTACGGTAAATGGGAGTCAGTTTAGGATTAATTGCCCTGACGGCTGATGTACATATGACTCAGTGTTGTTGAATGATTTCTCTGTGCTTTCTATCTTCTTCTAGGATATTTGTCATCTAATTTAGCTGTAAGAAGCATATATACCAATCACATTATGAGCAATTATTGTATGCTTCTTTCATTAAATACACCAACAAATATCAGTATTTGCTCACAGCTGGTCTGTATGCCTTTACTCAGTTCTGCAAACAAGCAATCCTGTCCTAAAAAGCCCTGAATCCATTTTTAAAAGAAACACAGTACTCATAATGCTGAATAACCTGCGTAAATGACATTTCATGGTGCAAAAATACTAATCATGTAAGAAGTGCTTAAAAGCTGCAATAAATGACACTACTTCGCAACTCTCCGTTTTTAAGGGATTTGTGAAAAACTTTAAAGAGAAGTAACACAAAGAAGGAGACAAGGGTGAGAACATTTCAAATGTACGCCAAAGGAGCAATATTTGTCTGATGACTAGGGATGCTAATCGAGAACCGGCTCCCAGTAGTTCGATTCAGTGGAATCGTTAATCCGCCTGCCTAACGATCCCGTTTATCGGTTCTGCTCACTTCTGACGCATTTGCGCAATGACGTCACGTGCACGCTTCGTATTTTGGCTCAGAATGTTTCCAAACATGGCGTTGAGGCCTCAAAAGTACCAGATAACGCAGGGCTCTCAAGTCTCACGCATTGAGCGTGACACTCACGCTTTTCGGTCTTTGGTCATGCACTCCCGCCACACATTGTATTTCTCACGCTGAAAAAAAATGATAATATGAATGTCTCTCTCATTATCGCTATGGAAACGGCAGGAAACAAGCACGTCTCCCATGAGTCTGAGCAGAGCAGTTACTAATAACAACAACATAATAATATCATTAACGAAAGACCCCCATTCCTGTGACGTGCAAACGGCCCGCCTCACTCTTGCCTGCATTCAAAACTTGAGAGCCCTGCTACGTAAAACTTCCAGGTCCTGTTGATTGTAATAATGTTAGCGACATACTGTATGAATAATTTCCATCTAATATTAACATTTACTTGACGAGGACTGCAAGAGTGAGGCAGGCTCAGAGGCAAGGGTCATACTGTAGGCAGGCTCCCGCATAGCTGCAGCTACCCCTTTCATCGAGGCAGGGAAAAGTAAAATGACAGGGGAAAATAGATAAAATGTTGGTGTATACTTAAAATTAAAGTGTTATTGCAACCAAACCCATTTGTACTATATTTGTACTATATAACGGGATGAAAATCGATAAGAGAACCAATGAGGAACCGAACCAATCAGCGATATCGATAATGGAACAGGAATTGCTAAATGCTTACTAATTACTTGCTAAATAATTTTTTCTATTTTTCATCATGATGATGTTCTGAAACTGTCTATGCTCTCAAGTACTACAGATAAAAACAAAAAAATAAGTCAGTAAGTTGATTTCCCAGAAAAATTGACAAATCTATTGACATGGACTGCAAAATCCCAAATATTTTCTCATTGGCCTCATTCAATTTTAGAGAAAACAGATGCCTCTCTGTATCATTTTCTCATATGGCTTCTTCATTAAATGACAGGACCTTTTGCATTTGTGGATAGCACAGTGAACTGCATCCACAGACGATGACTTCTGGAAGTGTTCCTGAGCCCATGCAGCAATTTTGATGATATTACATAGGCTACTGCAATTCTAAAATGGCTTCATAATTTGTAGACAGATTTTTGCAGCTTTACTTTTGTTAATTCAATTTCAATTCAATTCAGTTCATTCATAGAGAGCCAAATTACAACAATTGTCATCACAAGGCACTTAAATAATATGGTCCAATTCAAGCCAATTGGAGTTCAATTCAATGTAATCACAACCCAATCAAATCCAATTAATTAAATTCAAAATTATTCCAAATCATTCATCCATCCATCTATTTTCTATACCCCTAATCCGTCGGTCGGGTCATGGGGGGGCTGGAGCCTTTCCCTGCGGTCATTGGGCGAGAGGCGGGGTACACCCTGGACAGGTCGCCAGTCCATCACAGGGCCACACGGAGACAAACAACACACACACGCTCACACTCATTGGAGACACCAATTAACCCAACATGCATGTTTTTTGACAGTGGGAGGAAGCCGGAGTCCAATTAATTCATACAGAGCCAACTCAAAAACAATTTCCTAGCTAATAACCAACAGATTGCACTGAAACTTCTCTTCAGTCCAATCTCCCTAGCATGCTAGTGTTAGTCTCTGTCTCTCTAAGGTAGGCTCTTTTTTGTGCCCAATGATGTTCCTGACCTTTTGAGCGTTAATTCAATTTGCTGTAACATGTTTCTGTTTCACAGCAACTATGCTCTATTGTGAAATAGATGTTGGTGTGTGAGATTTGCGTCCCAACCTTTTGAAATTGCAGTTGTACAGCTTTTGTTATCATCATATATATGCTGCAGTTAATTGAAATTCACTCATTTTTCTGGCTTTGTACTTTATAATGTGGGGTAATTCATTGCATTGTGTTCATATAGAAACAGTCGACACATGTATAAGGAGGGAATAGAGGTCATAAGTACACTTTTCCGTAAGATTTTTTGCAACAGATGTAAAAGTTACACTAAAAATCAAATGTCATACATCAATTGCAGTGCCTGAGCAAATGTACTCAGTTAATTTCCATTACTGAAAGCAGCAACATGCTTTCACAACGTAATTCTTCTGAGCCAGGACAGTGGTTTGCTGCTACTTCTAGCAGACCTGGCTCAAACACTGAATATACATCCATGCCCATGGAGACTGTGTGCAGGCAACTATAGTAGAGGTGTATTTGGCTTTACTTTCACCTCTGTAAAGCCAATCAGAGCATAACTGCCTTAAACACTACTTGACTTAATTTTAACATGGTTGAAAGATTCTTTTCAGATGCATTTCCTGAGACTGAAAGGTTACATGCTTGTTCGTTTTATGTCATTCAGACTGGGCTACTGAAAGGCTTTATGTGACAGTTGTAAAGGGATCAATGCATGACTGATCCAGAAGGATATATGAGCTATGTCTCAGCTGTTTTAACTTCTATGCTGGGGTGTACTGAAATGCTAAGGTTACCGCAGGAGAAAGTGAAGCAGTGAAAGGTATGAAGAAGAAAAAACATCAGCTAAGCTGTATGCCACGGCAGGTGCTCCACATTCAAAGTGGCAGATAAGCTGTAAAGAATCTTTTCTGAGAGTAAATGAAAGTGGATAGATCTTTATCTGAAGACATACCGCCTTCAAACCGGCCCTATTTCACATACGGCTTTTCAAGCCAGGACTAATGCGCCTTCTTTGTGCACCTTGTCATGTGTGAAAGTACAGATGGAACGGAGTAAACACGCCTCTCCCCGGCAAAGGGAAGCGGTAACAGAGGTGAAATGATCCCGCTTTGTATGTGCTTACTCACATTAAGCCAGTATTATGGAGCTTGCCACTCTAACCAGTGGTGATGTTATCACACAGCTGACGTCCGGGCATAAACGTTCCAACAGTATACAAATGAGCAATAACGCCACAGATAACCTTGAAGACTTGTATACATAATTTACACAAAGCTCATGTGTCAAATCATCTAAAACCGTATATACCACTATATAACATATAGTGAATCTATCATTGTAACAGTTTTGGTCTTGGCTGGAATGGCTCTTTTTACAGTATAAATACAACACAAATATCATGAATATTTTAATGCGTTGATATATATGCAATCTATTTCTATAGAAGGATTTGAATTAAGCAAACTTTTTAGTCCTTGAAAAAAAGGAGGACCAGAGATCTGTTTCACGTAGCAGGTTTAGTGAAAACTCTGAGTAGGTTAACCCTGAAATGAGGGAAACCCTGAGTTTTCCGTTTCACAAAGGGAGGTAACTCAACCCCGAGAAAGAGGGGTAACTCTAGCCTGTTTCACAAAGAGAGGTAACTTAACCTCACGGTCAGTTACCGGAGTAACAGACTCTCTGAACCTAACCTGGTCGGGACCAGGTTTTATTCAAGAAACCTCGAGTTTCTTTCTGTCTCCGCCCTCTTTCAGCCACACACACCATTTGATTTCCTCATTCATTCAGTCAGCAGAGCGAGTTCTTCTACTTCTAGAAGTCCATTAGGCACAGTAGGAGGCGACTTTTTTCACGAACATGTCCTTTTACAACGATCCCGTGGATGAAGGTGCAGCATTATTGCGCAGAGAAATAAATATTCGTCGGAGATGGTTATCAGACCGCGCATAGATTTTTGCATTTACAGACAATTATCTTTTTGAGCGGCACCATCAGAATGTGTTGGGACAAAAGAAAAAAAAAACATAAAAGACAAATAAATATATCTGTATGAATAGGCTTAAAAAAGACATATATAGGCCTATTATATTTTATATAAAATATATACTTGTGTCTTGGGGGTGGATTCCCTCCGGGGATTCCCTCAGCCACTGGACTCCCGTTAGAGGTGGTGGCCACCACCCGTTTTACGGGCATCTGCCTTCTTTCTGTTGGCTCAGTAGAAGTCTGTGTTAGTTTAAATAGGCTTAATTATTTAACAGAACATGATATAGATGATGACTCTAAATTGTCCTTAGGAGTGACTGTGAGTGTGTATGGTTGTTTGTCTCGTTTGTCTCTATGTGGCCCTGTGATGGACTGGCAGCTTGTCCAGGGTGTACCCCGCCTCTTGCCCATTGACCGCTGGGATAGGCTCCAGCCCACCCGCGACCCGACCGACGGATTCAGCGGTATAGATAATGGATGGATGGATGGTATAGATGAGAAGACATAGTTTATGTGTGTTAAAACAGCATTATGTTGGGAATAAAATAACTGCACAGTCAAATAGCCACTTAATATTTACTTTAGCCTACAGTGTAAAACATGATCAAAATGAGGTACCTCCATGCCGAGGTCTCACCTGTTTGAACAATGTTTTTATATTTCATCTTAAACTGCTGCCAAGAGCGCTTCTCCCCTGCGGGATTGCACCTAAATGAAATAAATGAATGGGCTACCATTCAAGCAGTTTCCCTGTAATATTATTGTGATTGCAAAGGACTACATTTAAACTTACACTTTTGCTGCTGCAGCGGTGTTGCACTTATTTCTAAAACGTATTGAAACTCGCCGTATGAGCGCATTAAGATTTCCAATTCGAGGTTGGTGAAAAACGTAGCCCCTCCTCTTCCCCGTTGCCATGGTGACTCGTCGAATTGGGGCTCCATTGATGCTGGCTTTTTAAAGTTGTGGTGCACACGCAAAACTCAAGGTGAACCTACTCAGAGTTGATTAAACTCACTCAAATCAGCGTTTCTGGAACCGAAAACTCAGAGTTTTCTATCTCAGAGTAGATCAACTCAGAGATCAGGAATAGACTCAGAGTTGGTTGAACCTGCTACGTGAAACGGACCCCAGATCTACCAAAGGTCAAAAAGGTTCAAGGCTTTATTTTCCCACAGATAGATACTTTATTTATCCCCAGGTGGAAATTCACAAATTTGCAATAATCATTTATAATTTCCCTTTTGAATAAATAAAGTATTTTCATACTATATTTTTTCATTTCAATAATGAAAAAGTTATCAGGACAATGAGTTCTTGGTTCCCTGTGTTTCCATTTATTGACGTAAACGATAACATGAATATATTTGCAAAAATGATTAACCAATTGCATCAACTCATACATTCAGAAATTGTGGAGGATATATTATATATATATATATGACTCAGCACTGAGTTTTACAGCATATACAGGACCCATCTGAAGATGTCCTGGCCAGTGGCCTTATGGGGTTTATTTTTTCTCGGAGTGCTGTATCTCCTCATCTAATGTCACTGTAAGCAATGCAGAGCTAGGTTTGAGTGTATATTTTTGGGGATTCTTTGGGTTATGATGTTGTTTAAAGCATGCATAAAAATGTTTACTTATGGCCAAAGGCCCCACCACATCTGCTTGCTGTCTGCAGAAGAATCTTCAAGGTTCTTCCAGACCCAAGATGAAGAAGTTATTCTTTTCAGCACACACACTCAATCACCCCAAATCCCTCACTGGATTACCTGCTATAGTCATAAATGGTCTCAATTAGTTATTTTCCAGAAAAATGTCAGCTGATGTGAGTATTCAGCTTCTCACATGCTGTCGCTCCAGAACGTGAACATTTCAGGGCTCCAGTGCATGTATGAAAAGGGCTGTGAAAACCAACATTTTCATTTTCACTCAATAGAATCATTCTGGCTTACATTTGTTTGTTGAAGATGTTTTTATAAAATAATATCAATGTCATTAAAATGTGAATAATAAAACAATGAGTGCTCAAGTGTTACTATCACTAAATCATGAGATTCTAACTAATAGCAGGATTGCAGGGAAATTGAGCTGCTACATAGAGATCGACTGTCATTAATATTAATGTTTACAACTGTATATTCACCTCTGCATAGAAGGAAAACGAGTGAATAGTTATCTTGCTATGATAAAGAAGCATTTGTGTGTAATGCAGAACATCAGTTACCTACTCATGGTATGGTTTGTGTGCTTAGGCAAAGTGTGTGAGCTTTTATTTGAAAAACTCAGTTGACAGCAATTTGAAACAAATTCTATTTGCATTATTCTCAAAGACAGGTGTTCACATTCAGCACTCTTTTCATTTCTCCAAGCAACATTGTGAAGAAGACAAAACATCATCCATCTTAAAGGGAAATTGATTCTTCTGTCTTCTTTTGTAAATACCTGCAACCTGAAAGTAAACAGCCGGGATAAAGAGACGTGCTGGCAGGGAGCACAAGTACAGGGATGGAGAGGTAAGAAGAAACCACATAATCACCATAATCACAGTCAAATCAAATGTTCCAGAAGACTTTCCTTAATCATAAGTGTAATTGTAAATATGTATTTAATTTCATTCAATAAATGTGTTACGTTTTTTTATTTTTAATTTGGTTTAGTTTTCTCAGATTTTTTTTCTGTGGTTTATCATTATCTTGTTTTCTTGTCTGTTATTTAGTCATTTGTTGTTTTTAGAATTTTGCTCTTTCTACGTCTATAGTCCAGATTTGTCTTTTTGTTAATAGATTCCTCCATGGTTGGTCTGTTCCTGTTCAGTTTGTCTGTTAGTTTCTCTCATGTTTTTGTCTTCATTGGGTTTATTTTGATCAGTTAGTCTTGTCTTCTGTTTCTTGCTCCCCCTTCCCTCCCTGTCCTTCCTCAGTTCCGTACAGCCGGTTCATGAGCTGCACTCATTCACCAGTCACTCTCCCCACAGTATTTAGTCTCCTTGTAGTTTCACAGCATTTGTCAGATCCTCGACTCTGCCGCGTTTGTTTGTTAAGGAATAAATGAGTTCAATTCAACTTCCACTTCCTGCCGTCATCCAGTCATCTGGTCTGCATTTGGGTTCTTCAACAACCCACGATATCCCAGCAGAATGTGAAAATTGTGTCTCTTTCTCTAAATAAACCATTTTGTATTGCAGTAGTACAACATATATTTATTTATTACACATATTCTCGCTTTTAATAAATCTCATAATATTGGATGCAAATTCCTTAAATTCTATGACAAAATCAGGGAAAACATGTCAAATCAGCAAATGACCATGACTTTTGGCTATGGTGAGCCCTGTATGTGGGACTTTTGCCAACTGAAATCCAAAAGTTAAGCTGATGACAGGCAGCCCTATCTTATCTTACTTTGTACCTCCAAGAAATATGGGAAGACTTTATGGTCAATCTCAGCAGCTTCTTTTACTGTTGGTTGCAAACAAGCAAATTTGTCCAAAAATCTTTACTTTTTCTAGTAGCAACTTGAGAGCTGCGTAAGAGGAGCCAGCCTAGATGTCATCACTCGCACTGATAAAGAGATTGTCATATCCATTTGATCTGAGTGTTGTGTAGCTCTTCCCAATTGTAACAGATTACTTTGATAGGAGTGCAGGTGTAGTAGTAGTAAGGAGAGGGGTAATTTTCCGATGACTGAGTCTGAAGTGGTTCTCAATTATATTGGCCAACCGAAAACCAGAAGGCTGCCTTTGAACATTCAGGAATCCTGAGGTGAAAGTGGCTGACTCTTTAAACAGCATCATCTTCCTTAGATGACAGACCCAATATTAAAGCCATTCTGAAATGAAGGGGAAATCACATTATGGCATAGGAAGCCTCACTGTGATTTCACTTAATTTTCACTTCCCATATTCTGGTAGATGACTCATTCTTGCTGCATAGTTTGAAATGTATTTCTAAAAGAATGAAGAATGCAATGTGACATTTTCCATCAAATGTGTTTCAAATGACAACATATTCACTTATTTTTTTAGATCTGTTTCACTGCATCTTATTGGTAATTAGTTAGCAAAATGTTTTCTAATAATTGAATTCATTTCTGCAAATATAAATTAGCACACATTTGGTTATGACACAACATATTCAAACAATGTGCAAACAAGATCTTTCACATATGGTGCATTATTTTCAGTTTTAACACTTTCACTAAATAATAACTATCCCAATCTTAAATATTGTCCGTCCATCGGTCCATTTTTTTACACCTGTTTGATCCAGTTCAGGGTTGATGGGGGGCTGGATCTTGTCCCAGCTGGCATTGGGTGAGAGGCAGGGTACACCGGGTACACCCTGGATGGATCGCCAGACCGAATCAAACAAAAACGGGCAAAACGGGCTTGCCTCACTTGTGCTTACACTCATCAAGCTGGCATCACACACTGGAAAAAATGCCCCTCCAAAAATAAGTAAAAAAACAACAAATAAAAGACGTTTTTGCTTGAAGTAAACAAAAAAATCTGCCAATGGAACGAGTGAAAATCGGCTTGTCAAGATTTCTTGAAATAAGATGTGATATTTAGAACTTTTGAGATAAAAGTGATCTTGAAGCTTGTTTCATATGACATGTGACTCAAAACAATTTGTTTTCAAGACGTTTTTATTTAACAAGATATTCCAGATGTATCATCTTCAAACAAGTCCCTATATCTGGCTGAAATGGTACTTGTTAGGCAGTTGTGTCTTATATTAAGTGTAATGAGATATTTTGACTAGAAATGAGACAAATATACTTGGTAAGACTTTGATTTTTTCCAGTGCATAACTCACCATTCAAAACCAATGGTGCCGTCGTTATGTGATGTGAGGACACAGCTATGCAGGGCTGTGCTGCCTCTGTTGGGCATGTGTGAATTAGGAGGAGGAACAGCGGTGGGTTAAAGAGGACATCTTTTATACACCGATGAAGCACAAACAATATGTGAAAGAAGCTAGTGATGGGGGTGACGTAAAGCTCAAGTGATTAAGTGGAGGCTGTTGTTCCTCGACACAGCTGGCCCAGGTTTGAGTCCTGTCCTGGGGCCCTTTGCAGCATGTCTACCCCCAATCTTTCTGCCCTCTTTCTGTCTACTCACTGTTGAATAGAGACCATTAGTGCCCAGAAAACCTCATGATGAACAAGTGGCTGAATACAGGGAACTCACTTTGTGGCTTGGTGTGGGGAAAAAAAATCAAGATAATCTTGTAATTTTTTGGTATGAATTAAAAATAAATAAATCTTTATTTTCAACAGAAAAGTACAGGTTCCTTAAATAAAATATTCAAATACTTTTGTTTTTCAGACACGATCGATGAGACCTACTTCTCTCTGCAGAAGCCTTGTAGAGCTTTCCAGATAGATTAAAACCTCAGGGGTAATGGGTCGAAATGACACACGTGTGTAGTCACATAGGCACATACTCACACATAATACATCAATTAAATGATGATAAAAAAAACACTGCTCTTAAAGGTAGGGTAGGAGATCCTGGATTTTGAGTCCAGCAAAGCTGCATTTTGAAAATACACAGGTCAAAAGTCCCAACCCTTTTCTTCACTTTCCCCCCGAAGCCACGCCTCTAGAGTACATGCAAGAGCACGAAGGTGCACGAGCACTGTTCTGACAGCAAGCATCGATCATTGCCGTATTTAGTGTATGATAACTATACGTTTAATAATGCTAGGTGCTATCCAAGCTGGCTCTAGTTTAGCTTCCTGCCAAGCTTCTGGACGCGTAATTCGTTCACGGAGCAGGGTACGCGCACAGGGGGAAGGAGGGGGAGGGAGGAGCAGATTGCAGTGTGATAGACGCATCAGAATCCAATCATCGTTAACGGTCCGTTCAGTATGATTGGATAGTGTTTTTCCTAGATTGTACGTTCTAGAGGCCACTAAAACTTTTCATATTTGTGTCAAAACTTTAAATAATTGGTTGCAATGGGGGTGTGAAGAGTATTTCAAGCAATATGTAAAAAAATGCTCCAGAAAAAGATCCCCTACCCCACCTTTAAGTTTCTGCCAAATTCCCTTTTTAATTAAAACTCACAGAGACACAAGGCTTTTCTGTTTTTTGGCATTTGATGTTTATTCCTGGTTGTTGTTTAAAGACATGACCTGGATGGCTGAGATGTTGTTTAAAGACATGCAGAGTGATAGTGGAGGGGGGGCATGTGGGTGTGTAAGCTTGTTTGTTACCAGCTGCGAGGCTAGTATCATTTTCACCTTCCGAGTCTATGTGTGTATGTGTGTGTCGCTGAGACAGGATGTGCTCTTGGAAACACTTTTGGCTGCAGGGACTAAAACAAAGACAATTTCTCAAAATTTGGAGCCTCATATTTCATATTTGCCACTTTCCTTAAATTAAAATACATATTTTGGGTTTCACAGGCTTCCTCTTATCTTTTTTTAAATAAAAATCTTTTACAAACATCTAAATGAATGTGAACATGCAGTCAGGTCCTTGATTGGATGTAAATTCCTCCTAAATATGCACAGAGGGAACATGCATGCAGATACGGTATGTACTGTAGACAAATTAATCTGAGTCTAATGAAATAATTTACTGAAGAAAAAGGGACAACACAACTGATTTTTATGTTCCTTCATATTTAGAGAAGACAGAAAACCCTTCACTAATGTCAAAGATGCAAATGACAGCTGATGGAACAGATAATTCCTAATAAATTGTCAGTTTGCAAGCTTTTTGTATAAGAAAAATGCAGTGATTACCTATAGCATGCGGAGTTTTGGCAAGAGAATATCTCTAGTATTAATTGGCAGCTTTAAATCAAAGCAACCAAGCGCTTCACTGCTACAGGAAATTACCATAAACAGCAAGAACTGAAGACTAAAACCAAATGTTCCCCTTTGCTGATCTTCAGGCTGAGCTCTGTCCTCCTCTGCTCCTCACTAGTGTAAGCATCACAGATGTAACCTAGGGCCATAAGGGCAGACAAGCCAATCATGTTTAGCTGAAGTTACAGAGACAGAGATTCAGATTTACTTTGACATCCTCTCTTGTCTGGCTTCCAAAATCTCTAAACCATCTAGCTTGCACGTCATAAAACTTTGAAGAAGCCTTTGAGTTCATGTCAGTTTTCTTTACAGGAACCTGTGTAAACCTTGAATGAAGAAAATAAAAAAGACTAATACGTGCCAGACATTGTGTGATGGTGGACTAAACCACAGACGAGTGACAAATCAAAGGAAATAATTAGCATATAAAGTAGCATTAGTCATCGTAAGAGCTTGAATAAGGAGAACTGGACCTCTTCTTGGATCTTGATCTAGGTTGGATCTTGAAGATCCAAGATCTCAAGATTTCAAGATCCAAGAAGATGTCCAGTTGCCCCGATTACCATGACCTGAGTGCCTGAGAATCTTCATCAACATATAACATTAACCATTTTCACACACCACCTGGAGCCTTGAAATGTTCTGCAGATGTTATGGAGCGGTGGCAAGATAGACAGCAAATGTCTGCCAAATTTACTCTGGACAGACCACCAAGCCCCCAAATAAAATCACTAGAATATCAACAAGTGAGACAACGTGCTAAAGTATTAGAGTATTTGCAGTTGTGTCGTTCATGGTATCCAATTGCAACCGATAATTGTTTAAACCTGAGGAAAAGGGGGACAAGATAGAAAGTGTGGAGAAAACTGAGACACTACTGATGAAAAAAATAATGTCAGTGTTCCTATTATTACTTGGGTGCACTTTATTGTGTTATTTTACCCCTATTAATTGTGTGTTTATCATCATCAGCTGAAGTCTTCAAGTTCAAGTGTTCATCTGGGTTGCTCTGAATACCCCCCTTTAGAACAACCAGCTTCCTCTGCAGAGGATTGCCCAGTGCCAGGGCTTACAGGCAGTTTCATCAGACTCTTACTGCTTGGGGAACTGTGAGGTGAGACTGGCTTGTATATGAGCCAGCAAACATGAATAGGGAGGGCTGTACTCACCTGGGTATGTTCCTCAAATCCTTTTATTAGTGTTATTTTATGGCTGACAGCAGTATATTGGCTTCCCCTTTGAGGGAGCAGACACAGATGGGGAGGAGTGTATTTACTGTAAATATATTGCCATACACTATATATAGCCATATATATATATATATATATATATATATATATATATATATATATATATATGGTTATATATATATAATATACATATTGCTTTCAATTCTTCATGATCAACTGAGGCTATATTGATGCCAGCATGAAAGAGATGTGTGGTTATGATGTTTGTCATCATGAGTCTTTACCAAGTCTCCAAAACACATGTAGGCTGGATTTTCAAACTTATCCCCTTTAAAAAATCTGCAATGGGAAAAGATCTGGTGCACTGTTCCACGACCTGAGCGAAAACCACACTGCTCCTCCTGAATCCAAGGTTTGACAATTGGTCAGAGCCTCCTCTCCAACACCCTGGAGCAAACTTCTCCAGAAAGATGAGTAATGTGATCTCCCTGTAGTTGAATCACACTCTCTGGCCCCCTTTCTTAAAAATGGGGACCACCACACCGGTCTGCCACTCCACAGGTGTTATCCCAGACCTCTATTTGACACTGAAGAGGTGTGTCAGCCAAGACAGCCATTTCCATAGCCATTAGCATCTCAGGGCGCATCTCAACCCCCCCCCCAGCGCTTTACCACTAGGAAGCTTTTTTACTAACCTGGTGACTTCCCCCACGGTGATGGAAGAATCGTCCCCCAAGTCCTCCCATTCTGCCCCCTCAATGGAACACATGTTAGCCAGATTGAGGAGATCCTCAAGCAAGGCGTAACTTTATATGGGGACGGTTGTGACTTGTCCCCACCAATATTCAAGGGATATAAAAAAGTCCCCACCAAGTTTTTGCCATATTATTTTAATGTAGCGAAAATCTACAGTGATTAGCTTTAATATTTCATTATACTACGCAGTGGTAGCATTAATAAAAAAACAATTTTAAATTAGCTGTTTTGTTTATGATATGAGATATTCCGTGGTTTATTCGGAGATATGACGACCCGTGCCGCTATTGGCTGCAACAACGTGCTGGCCAGGTATCCTCACGCGGAAGCAGTGGTCCATGAAGTGGTGGTGCTGAAGTGGACGCATCTGACTCGATATGGCATTAAAACGGCAGTCCTACGTGTTTCTATCTGAAGTTGACTATTATTATGGGCCTCAATGTCGCCTCCAAAGAAGAAAAAGACGACGTCTGACATAAGGAGTTATTTCGCTACCTCGGCAGTAAGTCCAGTGGCCCCAGAAGTTAGATATTTATCTATCATCACGCAACGCAATTGTTGTATCGTTCAGTGTTTAGCTAGAACTAAGGTTATAATTATCTCCTCCTCCCCTTCCATGTCTTTTTCGAGTGCAAGTTTTAACTGTCTGTAGTAGCCAACAATAAAGCCCTGGGCTGGCAGATACAATAAACATGGGAATTAGAAAAGTCATGGAAAGATGCTGATTGCTCCCGTTTTAATTAGTTAGTTACAGTAGCCTGGTGGCTAAAAAGTTTGCTAATAGTTGTTGCTTGTCACTAATAAATGAAAACTCTGCTTAAAAAAGAAGACATGCAAGCCTAGTGCAGGTTCAGTATCTGTGCTTTTTTGTCACTATATAGTTTTCTTGTTGTCCTCCTGACTCCTGAAGTCAGTCATAATTAATTTTCGTCTGAGCTAAATACATCATGGCAACATGTGGCCTCGTGTCCTCGTGTTTGTTTTAAAGTGGGTTCATGAATCTTTTTCATGAGCATTTTGTTTGATTACTTAGGACAAAAAGAAGTGTAGTGACAAGGAGGAGGGTCCGGCAGAGGAAGCAGGACCTACAGGTGGTCAGGTCAGTTGTAGGCATAAAGAACAGGCAACCTATAAGTAGGTTAGCAACGACACTGAATGTGCTGTATGCTGAATATGGCAGCCAAAAGTTAATTCATATTGGTCTGAAATAAATAGAGCTCTGAGACACAGATCCCAAGATATGTCTATTAATAATAGCCTATATTATTTATATTATAGCTCAACAATTGCATCATTTTCCTGAAGTGCAAGAAGTCATTTCCATGTTCTTATCTGCATTTGTATTCCTGTATAATACAGAAGATCCCAATAATAGTTATTTATTTTGATCTTACCTGTAATGTTTGCTGAATTTTGAAAAGGAAAAAGTAAAGTGTTCTTGAACTGTTCCGCTGAGTATGACTTTGTCTGGTTGTATACAGGGGATGTATGATCAAGTTATGGTTATGGGGGGGGGCAGGACTGTATTAAGCAAATGTGGTGCCCCCGTGCACTATACCTCACTGCTGCCCCCTTTATTAACAATATTTGTTAAGTTTGTGTCTTGTGGTGCCCCCTCACTGGTCAAAAATGGTTGGTGCTCGTGGGCACTGTGCCGCGGTTGGCCCTTATGGATAATCCGGCCCTGGGTGGGGGCTAGGTAATTTTTAAGGTCCTCCCAAAGCTTAGACCAAACCTATGCACTTGTCCTCAAGTCTTTCAGCCACAGTTAGGTGACCGTCTCGCTCACTGGGGAACTCCAAGGTACTCAGCTGGGGGCGTGTGAGTATCCCCACACCCACCCGACACCTCTCTCCACGGGCAACTCTGGAGTATGAGTCCAGCCCCTCTCCAGGAGGTTGATTCCAGAGACCACGCTGTGGAAACTGTTCAAGAACCAGTCTAGGATGCCGGGGATTGGCACCTGACCTCGAATTTCCGCCCTGTGAGTTGTGGGCCCATGTGGAAGTGGCTTCCGGTTTCTTCTTCGGACTGAGCCCGACCGAGCCACCAGGAGCTTGCCGGGGAGCTCCGCCCCATTTGGCAGCGTGCTTTCTTCCAACCACACTGACTTCTGTTCTACTTCACCATTTACATCCTCATTCCTCTTTTCTTCCCCTTTAATTTGACCTATAAAATGACGTTTCAGTGACTGAAACTACCATGAGAGTCCCAAGTGATATATATATATATTTTAATTCAAGCATGAAAAAAACAGATTTGGGCACAAATACAACTTGTTACGGAGGGAAATGATCATGGTTTGGCTTAAATAAAGCCTTCCACAACATTAGACCAGCACATTGAAAAAAGATATTAAAGAGTACTCAGTGTGTTACAGAGAGGCACTTTGTAGCCAAATGGGTGTAACACTGGCCTCCAATATTGCTTTATAAAATATATTTACCCATGGAACACATTGTCTTATTTTCAGGAGAGACACAAAAAAAAAGCTATTTATAAGTAATGGATGCAGAGGATTTTTTGAGGTTTTAGTCCATGCACAAGAACTACCTTAACTTCCAACAAAGACCCCATCTCCATTAGAAACAGAAAGAGGCAATTACAGAGCAAGAGTGTGTTCGCAGGTGTTTGAGGCCATTCATCTTAAAAGTGCTGCCTATGATCTGAAATTGTCACATGCACTTGACTGCTTCTCATTGCTTCTTTGACCAACTAAGGGAGCTGACATGCTGGGACTCTTTTTTCCCAAGAAACACCACGGAGAAGCTTTTCATCACCATCATCAGAAAAAAATTGTGTAATTCAGTGTCTTGAAAAAATCTTGAAAATAAATTCTGTTTTGCATCAACATATGTAAGAGGCGGTCCAGTCAACGACTAACAAAGCATTTCAATTTATAGTTATAACCGAGAATATGGAGTAGAGATTGCAGGCTAGAGCTGTCAATTTGCTGTCTACTGCCTTCTTCCATCTATGGAAGCTGTAACGAGGCATTATGTATGGAATGGTTGAAGCATTGTGGGGCAAAATGAGATAAAGGACAGGGAGTTATTACAAAATGAGAAAGGGCAGAAGGAGTGATGAGAAGATGAAGTGGAGGCAAAGTAGAGTGAGAAGTAATCAGGATAAGGTGGAGTAGTGTGATAAGACACAGGAGCTGATTTCCCCAGATATTCAGCCTTCTCTATTCTGTGCAGAAACTCACTTTCTCTTCAGAATGTGGGGGGTTTCAGGATATCAGTTGGAGTCTGTAATCTTTCAGGCAGTTAGGTGTAGCTTGTTGTCAGGGGGAAATATCGTGCTATGCCAGTGGAGCTAATGGGAGGCTTACCATGCTAAAAATTTGGAACAGGCAAAGCTTTTAATCTTCATGGGTTTTCTCAGCACCTAAATCTCTCAAACTGGATTATGAGTGTAGATGCGTACTGCCAAAAGTATAAAAATGACAGTTTCATAACAGTTTTGAATCACAACATGTATTTAATTTCTTGTTAATGAAGAACATATTAAATAAAGGATTTGCTTTTTGTAATAAAAAGAAAGTATTTGCAGCTCCCAGCTATTTGTGGCAAAAAAATAAATTAAATCTTTGCATCTTGCTTTTTCTCGATAACAGCACTCTTTGCAACTAGATGTTCAGCTACACTCTGAAACTATTTTGGAGAAAGGTGTCATAACTAAAGCTAATTGCTTTGCCTGCAATTAGCAGTAAAAAAAAATATTTGTCTTCCTATTGTTTTCCTTCTGCCAGGCCACAAAGTAAAACAAAGCCCTGATCTCAAGGCCAGCCCACATTATGACACTGATCTAAATTTTTTCTCATTTTCAAGCAGATGCCGTTTACCTTACCTTTTAGTAACACATGAGACTTAAAATTCATCACACATTTTCACTTGGTGGAGAGCCCGCAGTGCCGGTTTTGAATAGAGAAGGTACCCTATAGAGCCATATAGTGGCATGGCAGTGTCAGGAAATATCACACCTTTTCCATTTTAACGCCAAACTATTATGTTTGTCCATTTGTGCAACAAATGTATTGTATTTTTAAAGGATTGTTTCCTTTTTTCTTTGATAGATAGATAGATAGATAGATTGGTTGATTGATTGATTGATTGATTGATTGATGGACAGTTTGAACATGTGGGAACAAGATATGAGGGCACGTACTTTCATAGACCCATTCTTCTCCAAAAGCTTTACATGCACTAAATCCACTTGTCTGAGGTCTGGCTTAGTTTTGTTATTGAAGTGGATAAAACAAGAAAGAATAACAGTAACAATTTGATTAATATGATATTCCAAAACTCCGATCCACATATTTCACTAATTGAATATGAACAGCATAATAAACAGAACAGTTCTCCTCAGGCCCAGAAAACAATGCTTACATCTCCCAGATTGATTCTTAATTAAATTTCTAAACAAATCTTAAACTAAAAAATGTTTTCAAAAGTCCCTTACTAGCTTTATTGATCTCTTTGTATTTATAACTAGAAATAACTTTTCTTTAGAACATCATTCAAATTTATTTTAGAGCTCAAACAGGGGCTTTTACTTCTGTTGCAGATGAATTTTAAATCTTTGGGGATACAGCCTTAAACATTAAAACAAATTGTGATAATTAGTTTAGTTGTGTCAGTTCTACTATATTAGAACTGCATTACACTATATTACTGCATTACAATGTTGTGTTCATGAGCTTATCTGCTAAAAAGACTCTTTGTATTTATGGTTATTTTGCCCACCAAGTCATAGCCTTCGCTCCCGATTTTATCTACATACCAACAAGTATCAAGACCTTAGTAAGAAAATACTTCAGGAACTTCCGAATCTGCTAAATGACCCAGGAGCTCTCTACTGGGTGGCACCGGCTAAGGAAAGGTACAGCGATGGGCTGCTCCATCTCCCACATCCTTTTTACAGCAGCTTTTGAGATTTTCACATTGGTATCAGGCAGATTGTCCATGGAGTTAGGTCTCAGTCAGGGAAATGGCTCCCAGCACTCCAAAGTAGAGGTGGAACAGGGGAATTTCAGGTCCTGGCTCTGCAGAAAGGATAAATTGTGGGAGATCTAGGGTCAGCTGCAGGGGGTAGTAGGGTAATGTCCCTACCCCTGCTCCACCACTTGGTGTTCTGGGATTAAAAGAGAGAAACACTAGTGAATGGTGGCTCCTGGCTGAAGACTCTGCCTTTGGTTCAGGAGCACCAGCGGAGGTTAGCCAGGCAGATGCTGAGCAGGTAGCCTTACCTGTGCTTGTATATTACAAGCTCCTTTTGTGTGCAAACATATATCTAGCATTTATGATTAATGTTGCCTGTTTTCTTTTGTCTACAGTATTCTTGGGCAGCATGCAGTGAGTTGAAAAATTTAGACTTCAGATAGCTGACAGTTACACAATTAATTGTGACTTATAAGCACATGAAAGCCCTGCAGGCCATTGCCGTATGCTGCTTCTGACAGCTTACCTGTCAACAACACTGCACTGAATGGGATGCTAATAAAAGATGAAAACACCACTCCTCTCATGACATGGACACAACACAGTAGTTTTGTTTTTGTTTTTTCAAAAAAACGTTTCAATGTGAAAGGCTGTATTTTATCCCAAACCCTAATCAATCCCAACCAAATAATTGTGTTGCTTTTTGTTGCTACCTTAATTACACCTGTATTTTGCCTAATTCTGAGCGAAATTACTTGGTTAGATTAAGGAAAAATATTCTCTCTCACTTACTAAACAGTGAATGGGAATGAGAGTGCAGAAATAAAGTATCCCCACACAGAACTTTACCGGAACTGTGGTGCCCCGATGCGAAACAAAGTGGAAAAGCAACTTGCTACCAAGGTCATAAACCAAGGTCCTATCGTATGTCTGTCTGATTGCTTGGTTGGTGACAGGAAACAGCCAATTTTCAGCTTGAACGGATATGACAGGTCACTGCAACATCAGACCGAGAGAAATCATTTTTAATTCCCCCTTTTATTTCCTTGTTTTTGTGTGTGTGTATTCCTCAATGGGAGAAGATTCAATCACATGATCTTAGCGGGTACAATATCATTTAGATTTCAAAATGGTACTTTTCTGCCATGAGCAATAAAGCATAAAACCAATGAGAGGAAAATGAATTTCACTGGCACAATGTAGAATTTCTCTGTTTTTATTATCTGCTGTATCTGTTTTTGTCCAGATTTGTCCTGTTATTTAGTTTACTTCCATATTTACAGATGTGTTTACAGAAAATGACAAAGAACCTATAATCTGGTACGCAGAGGGAGATACAGTAACTTGTTTTCAGTTGTTGTTCTTTTACAAATTACGCAAATTACGTCTTTTACAAGTAACTTGAAGAACTGTGTTGTTGCTTATCCAGTAACAGACAGAAGGTTCTGTAACAAACTGAAGCCTTCGAGAAACTGTAAAGTTATTTATTTCAGTGTTTGAATAAAATTAAAAAGCTGAATTTTTCAATTAAAAACAAACATTATTTGGTATATTTGAAATTGTAATGCCAAGACAATTGCTTATCAGACCTTCAATCAGAACCAGTTGAAAAGTGGAAATTGAAAAGTGGCATATGGTGCATCTCTAATCATGCTTTTACTGCCCCAACAAAACACAAAATCATTACTTTTGTTAGCTTGTACTCTAAGGCTTGTGCAAGTAGCTAAAGCAGTTTAAATAAATGTGGCTCAACAATCAGAACTCTGTGTCTCTCTCCGACTGGTTTCTCAGAATGTTGTCCAAAGCAATCAGTGCTTAGAAGAAAGAGAATCTCTTTCAGCACAGTTACGCTTTCTTGCTTTGGCATCAGTTACATAGCTGAACATGTTGTCACAGTGAAGATAAACATTTATTCTGTCTCTCAGGTTTTCTTAAAAGCAATGAGGAAATGCGAAAAATCTTAAACTGACAAGCAAATTACAAAAATGAGATCGGCAAAAAAATTAAATAAGTTCTGGAAAACGTTCATGCACTTCCATCTACTGACTTTTGGAGTAACCACATGACCTTTCCTGAGATAATCAGAGGTTCGGAAATACATGGTCCATGGAAAATGTATTTTTCACTCTGCACTTGCAGAGTGCACTGCAGTCTTTCATTTTCAGACCTTTGTTCAGACTGACAAATTTCACAATGTTATAATACCTCTAATAATGTTGGTCTCCACTCCAATTTGTTGAGCTTATTTCTACGGAATGTGTCCCGCTGTAATTGATTCTCTCGGTCTTGTCGGTCTACACAGACTCAAATATCAGTAAATCAGTGCTTCACTACTCTGGCCTGGTTAATGGTTCTCAGTGCCAAACTGAAAAGTGAAGATCTATGTTCAGACTTCACCTTCCTGCACGCAAACACATGTGTTAAAAGAGTTATGTCTGTCACATACTGAGACGCATACCAAGTAAGGTTTGGGAGTATTCAGATTCCCCCACGCCAAGCTCTAACAGCGCCCATTCATCTGGTTATTATTTTGAAGTGATTTCAAGCTTGGATAAATATCTTTGATGGTAATACACAGATATGTTTATGCAAGAGTCCCACAGAGTCTAGGTCGCTGGCACAGCCGGGGCTAAGAGGAACCCTCTGATTCATGCAACGTGCATGAAATACAAGCCTGCGAGCCACAAGAGGAAGCTGTCATCTCCAGTGTTCTTACTTCCAATGAAAAGTAAGAGCAGAGTCGACTCTTCACACATTAAGAACAAGAGAACTGCCACATAAAACATCTGAAATCATGCTCTTAAGAGAATTTTCCATCAAAGATTTAACACTGACTCATCTGTTTTGTCTTACAAGTTAAAAAAAAACATACAGCAGTAATTATGATGAATAAAACAGCATAAAACCAACTTGAAAGAAAATTCTGATAAGCAGAAGAGAACTTTCACAACAAAATCGATGGTGGAGAATTTTGTGTACATAAGGTAGCTTCATATTCAAACGTATTTAGCTATAGTTAAATAAATGTCTGGGTAAAACACTAGGGAAAACATTGTTTAATTCTGGGGGGACATTGAGCATTGATCACAGTTTACATGGTTGACATAACAGATTATCATATGAATAAAGTTAATGTCCTATTCATCCAGACACCCATTTCCAAAAATTCTGTTGCTGTTGAAAAAGTTTTAAGAAAAACAGTTAGCATGTTAGAAATAAGTACATATTATTACAAGGACAGTTGTAAATTTTGTTGTGATGTGGTAAATAATTATGACAGTGTGTTGTAGAAGCAATAAAAGGGAGCCAGAAGAGGACTTTGATGTTTTCTTCTGCTTCAATCCCCCCAAAAAATTCACTGAGTAGCTATTCAGGTAGGTTGTAGCAAGCTGAATGGATGACAGTCCACTCTACGAGGATTGATGGAAGGATTACGACCGTATGAGCCTTTGAGTTACACTGAAGTAAACAAGTAGCTGGCCGCATGAGCTGCTTTTGTGAAACAGGTGTAGAAGATTTGGATAGAAAATTTTCTCTCAACTTTATACTAAGTTTAACTATGTTTATGACACTCATGATTGAGAAAAGTAGGTCTAACACTCTTCAGACCCAAAACACTAGGGAAATTTCAAAGTGAAAGATCCCCTGTAGACAAAAACAGCATGTAATGGAAAGTAAATCTTTTGCAATGATAATGACTGTTTTCACAAGCTCACAGCTAATGATTTTACTCCAACTAAATAAAAGTTTCCATGCTTATGACACAGCAACATTGTGCCCTAGATATGTCACTATCAAAGGCTTCCCAAAATGACATCACACAAATTCAAAACAACCATAACTTAATACAGCAAACTCCAGTGATTCACACTGTCATGACCTCGTTAAAAGAAGCAGAGGAATGAAAATGTCATATGTATAAGACAAATATAGCCTAACAAGAGCTCTGCATGACGCAATTTCTGGGTCAAAGCATCAGAACTGAATATGCACAATATTTAGTTATCGTCTACTTTTAAGGGGAAAAAATGTGGGTCACTACAAGCCCTTTAATGCATGAGATAAAGTGATGGCATTCACTTTAATGTTCTTCAGAGCTTCATTCAGACCCGTCTGTTAAGTCATTGGAAAGAGTCACAGAATGTATTCTCAAATACAAATGTATTTGCCATTACATAAAATGATGTATAACAACATGTCATGTCACTTTAATATTTCATAGCGTGCCAAGCGGGCAAGGGTTGTGTAAAACATAGCAGCAGTGGATGGAAGCACCAGAAAATATAACTTTTCTACATGTTTATGCTTTGTAACGGGTGTATTTAGGACCCAAAAGAAGCTCTCTGGAAACCAGGAACAGTTGGTAATGACCTTTATTTTTACACCAGCAGAACTGGAGCTTGAGCAGATGAGGAAACTCGGCAAACAGCTCATTCTTCCGGCTTATAGCTAACACACCGCCTCTGGGTCTCAGGCTAGAGGAAGACGAGGCGTCCAGCGCCAGAAGATGGTGCAGAGGTGCCAACGAGTTAGCCGAAGCCAGGACAACAAACAGACCCCGGGATTACTGAGGCAGAGGAATAGGAGGGGAGACAGGGAGGATGAAACTGTAACATGCTTAAGTCAATATCATACCCAACAACAAGTAATAATGTAGTTTTCCATCAGCTCAAGGAAACCTTTACTTCACCTGAGGACGCCACATTGTCAATGCATCGTCTGTCAGAAAAAAAGCTCCTCAAACAAACTCTGTTAGTCCCTCTGAAGTCACAGTTTTCTCATAACGTGTTTTTTTTCCCCATAAAACTTCACATCAAGGTAACAACGACAGAGGATTGTGTTAAACAAAATGGAAGTGGAAGGAAAAAAATGAAAATTTTGATATGTGTGCAGACATGAAGCTCAGACACTGAGAAAAAAAAAAACACTCACACACACTGCTGCTAATTGTTGCAGAAAAAACCCATGAAAAATGAACGCTTGAATAGCACTGTTATTTATTTATTTATTTATTTATTAACACAGTACACAATCTGTCGAGTTCCTCTGAACATTTCATCAGAAGACAAATTAACCCCCTGCTGCTGTGCATGTCTGTATGTTAATGTATCCATAGCATTCCACATTTGTGCTGTGTTGAAAAGTGATAGATATGAGAACAGTGCTTCGAATGGGCCAAACACATGTTGAAATATAACTAATTCTCTACCAGTTGTATAGATAAAGACTACAGTGCCTGTGTCTATTTATTTCACCAGTTTGGGTGATTAACTCTGAAAGTTTTGTTATAAAAGTTGAGAACCAAGACGAGGCAGCTGTCGATTTGTTTTTCTAATTTCAGCTTGACATTTCATTTTCAACTCTAGATTCGTTTGCACTCATCAGTGAGTTTGTTTCACTCAGTTTCCATGGTACTGCTAATTTTTTAGATGTTTTTTAGTCAACTTATTTTTGGAGTTGGCTTATCACTTTACCCTGAAACCAGCAGCTCTCAGTCTTTTTAATGATAAAACCTTTTTTTTTTTCTCTGCAAAACAAGTCAATATGCATGTATTGACTGTGCATAAAAAGATCACCATCAGTGATATTGTGTCCCTGGACTATTTGGCCACCTATGGTAGTGTTCCATTTAAAACAGCTTAAACTGAGGCCAACTCGATACCAGGATCATCGTGTCTTGAGACCAATACCAGACCAGTTAACTGTTGAACTTGGACATAATTGACTCATTAAACTCAACTGAGAGATCCAGACATCCATAACACCCATCAAATGCCCTGAAGAAGCAGTTTTGTCATATGCCCATAGCAGTAGTATTGCCAATTCTTGAAAGAAAAAAAAACAGAAGAATAATTGTGGTTCCAAAATTATTGTAAGCAAAAAACCCAAATCAAAGCCTTAGCAAATTTTAGATTTATTTATTTTTCACATGTTGAAAGATTTCTTAGTTATTTTACCTCACTTATGTTGGATGTAAACCAAAGAGCATCATCTTCATGCAAGAACAAAATTAAGAAATCTGATAATTAATGTACTTTTTCATGAATAAAATCAAATCAAATCAAGTCAAATTTATTTATATAGCGCATTTCATGTACAAAACAATTCAAAGTGCTTTACATGAAATAAAAGCATTGCAGCAGGGAGCGTAAGAATCATTAAAAATACATAAAATAATATAAAGGGAAACAAATAAAATAATTTAAATGAATTTAAAAACAAGCAACAGTCCAGATAAATTAAAAGATATTGTGCAGATTTCATGCATAGACACATGAGAAAAGAAATGTTTTTAACCTGGATTTAAAAATCCAGGTTAATAAAGGTGAATAATAAAATGCCACTCAAACTTAAACATTTCCTTTGAAAATACTCCATGAATTAAAGTCCAAAAGGAGTTACAGGAGGGCTAAATCATTTTTTTTAACTATACCCTTAAACAAATTAAAACTTTCAAAAAATTACCAAAAAAAGCTACCTGTGATGACTCATTAGCTTAAAGGTGAATGAGCTCCCACTTTCTCTCTTCCAAATTCAAAAAGCCTTACATACATCTCAAATGCATGTAAGGCTTAGCATGAATTAAAACAAGAATTAAGGTACCTTCATCAAATTCTGAATAGTTTGTGTTACAAGTGAGAGAAAGGCTGAAAGTAATCAATACCATTAATTGTTTTAACACTCATTTAAGATATTATTTTAGAAACTTATTTCAATTTCAGGAGTTGATATCTGAATCTATGGCTAAAGAGGTGGGTATGGAAATAGAGTCAGTTTATTCTGTCTTTGGTTTCCTTCGTCCCGATTAAACTGTAAGTGTTTAAAAATTAAAAAGACATCTGCCCACTTAATCTTTTTCACACGCACACACTGCAGGATATCAGGCACCAATCAGCGTGTTTCTTATTCATCCAATTAGCTGCTTCATCTAAACTGACAGTGGTTGCATGAACAATCTAAAATATCATCACCAAAATTCAGTTCTAATTTAACTGATAACGCACTTGTCTCTACGTGAGCCTGACAAAAGCTATAAAACTGCATTGCATACAATCAAAATTAAGCCTCCTGTCTGTCTTAATTTCGTCTGTGACTAAGCTGTACTTCTCAGTGTGTGTCATATGAACCTGATGGGTGCATTTGGCACGGCCGGCCATCCTACGTTAAACCACGAAACTATGACAGACTTTCAGATTAAGAGACAGGTGGAGGATTAATCATCACCAGCAACGAAGGAGCCATGACTAAGTTTGCACCTGTAGATGGGAATACTCAAACACTGGAAGTAAAATACACACAGATACTTTATAGATGTGTGTGGTTCATCAGTGCAGCAAGAACTAATTATTTGAAGATTTTTGCTTTTTTCATTTATTTTGATCACATGAAACTTCAGATCATTAGACTCAGTGCTGTAATGAGTCCAAAAGGATGTGGCATGACTGATTATCCAACTGTCACACTGTTGAGCCAAGTGTAGACTGACAAGCCATCTGACCGCTGCTGACTCACAAGTGCACACATGCGTGTAGACTCTCACACTAAAAGAAATAAAAAATGATGAAAACTTAGGCAAATAAGAAAGCTTTTTATGCCTTATAATAACAAGAGGAAATTATTAATGCTAACCTGAAGTCACATGGACATGGACTTCTATGGAACTAAAGGATCATGTGCATAACTGTGCATATTATAATTATCTTATATACATTTCTTTCTATCTATACAGGTTCGAATGTCAGTGTCTGTGATGGTATGGGGATGCATCAGCATGACATGGGTGACTTGAGTTTGTGTGAGGCTACTGCTGATGCAGAAGGAAATATATTGGAAGATTGGAATTTTGAAAACACATGTTATCAGCAAAGCGACATCTTAAGAGGTTAGATCTGCCTTAAGAGAGCCAAGATCTGCCTACTACTGTAAATGTATGATCCATCATGAACAGGAAAATCACACCAAGACCTCAGAATGACGCCTTTACCAAAGGTTTTTTTAAAGGAAGATCTGCTTGATTTCACCTGTTCCTATCCCACTCTATATTGGCTTTTCTTTTTCTTTTTTTTAACCACAATGCCAAACTGATTCAAATTCTGATGTCACTCCTCTTCACTAATATTTCTGCTCCATTTTGTTTGAGCCAATCACCCTGATTGCTGTTCTTTAAATTTCATCTTTAGTTCTCCTCAGACTTTCTCCTCCTCCTTGTCTTCACTTCTTCTTCATGCTCAAAGAGCGTCATTTGAAGTCTCAGCTACCTACTAATCCAGCTAACTCTAGAAAGTCCGATCCCTTCCCCATATTTGCTCCATAGTAATGAACCATCAAATTCTAAGGGGGGAAAATGTTAAATTCACCCTCTGTACATCAATAAAAAATTTTGTTCCATTCTTTCCCTTGATCTTTCTTTATTGAAGTATTGAGCAGCTGAAATCTTAAACTCAGTAAGAATAGAAAAAAAACATGTAATTAAAAGAATGAACAGACTTCTTTGAGCGAGTTGTTCACATCAAACTGTAGACTTTTTTTTAAATGTTCTGCATACAAATTAGGTAATCAGGTAAATCAGGATGAGGCTGCAGTCTAAAGAAAGTGTACAGGTATACACTTGTGATGATGGTCCACTGACATTGTGCCCATCTATGACCAAGTACTGAAAAATGGAATCCACAAGCACAAATTAGTGTAGAGATGCAGAAAGGCAGACTTGCTGATAACCAGGAGCAGGTATTGTAGCAGAACTACAGCTGGTGCTTGTACCTTGCTCAAACTAATAGTACAAAGCATGACTGTGATCCTACTTAACACTTGTAAAGCTGTTAAAAATGTTTAAGATGGGCTGTTCGGAAGTGAAAACAATACCATGTTTTTCTGACTCATTCATAGAGTAATCTTCTACTTTCACGTGAGCATCATAAGATTTAAATCTGAAGTTTAGAGACATTCAACTTTCTTGTAATTTCTCATGATTCAGAACCATGGACAGCTCACCAGAGTGAGGCGATTCTTTTTTTATGTTTATGTTGCCTTATGAATGCAGTAAATTACCAAGGTGTGGATAATGGTGATTGTGTGCCTAGTTAATGCCAAGTGTCTCCGCAAAACAAGTGACCATGTTGTTTCTCTGCTTCTAGTCGTCTTTGTCTGGAGAGTTTTTTACATTTTTTTAATTATTTTTTTTTTATTCGGGATTGATTCAGGCACTTGCGTGGTGGTTCTGTATAGTGGTTCAGTGATTGAGGTTACAAAGATTTGGATTACACAGCATCCACAGCTAAGAGAGTGGACTTTAATTGGACTGCTGCCATCAATTAATGAAATCATTTATGCAACCACTTGCTTCTCAAAATAATATGCGTTCAAAAGAGTAATACATTTGCATCACAAAATCGTCCATATAGAAAAAGTCAGACCTCACATCGCTGAGGAGAAGCAAAACGCTTTATTTTTTAAACCCCAGCCAACTAGCCGGACTACCTTCATCAACACCAAAACGAGGCTGGAACTCTGCTCACAGGACGCAGCAGGGGGTAAGAAGATGTTCAGAAATGATGTTGCTGATATGGGATGTCATACAGCTTCATGTCAAAAGAGGCGAACTATCCCTTTAACATCACACAGATCTTGTGCCTGAGTTGGTATTAAGCGGGTATAGAAAATGGATGGATGGGGTTTTTGCAACAGGGTCAGTCACAAATATAGATGTCCACACCTTTCAGTTGCTAACTAATCACTGCAACTCTTTATTAAATGCTTAAAAAAGAGGACTGGAAGCGTCGGTGTGGCAAAAGAAAGTGGTGGTCCATGTCATCCAGCTTCCCAAGAGCCACTCACCAAGACGTTCAGCATTTAATGTTTAATTATTCAAGTAGAATCATTAATTAGCAATAATTTAGAATCATTGCTATTGTATCAACAGATCATCACCAGGTCTCACTAAAGTACCAATTCAATAGCAAACCTTTTTTATTCAGTACATGTGGTTCCAGGTGTCTTAAACATGATCGTAAAGAAATACTTCAAGCACCTATAACAACCATCTTTGGCTGCTATAAAATAGCACTCTCAAGTATCCCCCTCTTTACTCTGACATACACACATGAAAACACACACATTAACTCACATATGCAGACATTTCTGCAGCAAGTCTGCCATTGGTGCCACAATTCCACGTGTTTAATTTCTAGAAACATCTTAGCTCTGAGTCACTGCTATATAAACAGGCTGAATATAGAACAGGATATATAAATCCACACATTTGTGAATCATAGTTGTGCTGCCTGCTCGAGTGGTCTTGTCCTGTTGACTCTCCATTCAGTGAGATAACATACTCAGACATTAGATTTGAGCTATTTATGTCTTGAACTGAGATATAATTTGGCTTGACTGATAATGAGTCTCGGTTTACTAAAATTCAATAAAGCTTAATTTGACAGGAAGTACTCCGTAAAAACAGGACCTGACAGCAGCTACAGATAAAGCTCCTGAGTTAGAAGAATGAAAAGATGTTTGTAAGCTTGTCTGACAGTTCTCCAGACACTTAAATGACCAAATATTGAATATGTAAGACTTAAAAAGGGGAAATGCCAAATCAGAACTAGTTGAAGGGGTATGAAAAATGTTTTCAAAGAAGAGAAACATCGTGTTTGGTTGACAAACTAGAAAAGTCATTTCCATCTCTGTTCAAAGCCATTCAGCAACACTGTTTACATACAAAATCCGTATTACAATCCCTTCTTGACATAACGAGTTTGAAACATCACTACTAGCCTGTAATTGCCCCTGACATCAACAAATTGTCATGGAACGTGGGTAAGTAGGACCCAAATGCAAGCAGGATATCCTCGTTGTAAAAAAGGTGAGTTTATTCTCAATAATCCAAACGCAGGACATGAACAAACACATACAGGACTTAACACACAGGGAGACATACAAGACTCTGGCAGGGAACAAGGGACAGAACTTAAATACACCTGAGGGTAATCAGGGAAACTAGAAACATCTGGGGCAAATTAACAAGGGCGAAACCAAAAGCACAGGAGAGAACAGGGTAACCAAACACGGATCCTGACACAAATGAAATTAAGTGAACAAAGGTAAGTCAACAAGAAAAATATCTTGGGTTCTTACTGTCTGCATTGATACAAAAGTTATAGTTAATGCAATAATCACTGCTTTTCAATAGCTTTTTCCATAATACCCCAACTCATCTGAAATTGGAGTTGTGCATTTAATTTTTGGTATTCATTTGTAATGGTTATCATTCCATAAAATATTGAATCTCAAAGAAGACCAGGAAATATGCTGAGAATATATGAGTTTTATTTTCCTTTGCAAGACAGGGGAAAAAAAACTAGAGGCAAAAAGCGAAACCTTTGAGAGGGAAAAAATTAAATGGATCCTTGGAAAATGTTAAATGTTTACACCACTGAGAAAAGGAGGTACTTGAGAAAATGGCAGAAAATTGTGGAGTGGGAAAAAAATGATGATCACCTTCCCTCTGCTATCCTGTTTTTCACTCCACATGCAGTTGTGCTACCACAGCATCTGATTGTTGTATCCCAAAATGTGTGTGTGTGTGTGTGTGTGTGTGTGTGTGTGTGTGTGTGTGTGTGTGTGTGTGTGTGTGTGTGTGTGTGTGTGTGTGTGTGTGTGTGTGTGTGTGTGTGTTCCTCCCAAAACACCCAGTCGACTCAATCAGTGTGTGTATTCTTGGAACCAGGTTAAATGCAGTGCCAAGTTTGAAATTATGGGTATGAGAAGTTTTCATATTTCAGCTAAAAGTTGTTTCTAAGCTTTCTTAGAGCTTGAATAAGGGCAACTGGACTTCTTTTTGGTTCTTGAAGATGTTTCACCTCTTATCCGAGAATCTTCATCAACATATGCCGGTTGCTTCACTGTCAGCAGACCCTTCTAAGAGAGGGCATCAGCATCACGTCCACAAGTTTTCATGTCCACAAATTTCTCATCTCCGTGTTTCCTTTCCTCAGTTCCTTTCCTGGATTTCTCTCCCTGCATCCCAGACTTCTGATGCAAGTAGGCGACATATGGACTACACACGAAGGGAGAGGAGTTGAGGCAACAGGCACAAAATGAGGCATTCGTGCATCAGAGGTGTCATTTTAAACCAACATCAATTAAGTATCAGGTGATACTGCGTCATCTGTCCATTGTTTTGTTACAGTCTTCTGTATTTTATGGTTACTGTCACTGTTTGTGACATTTATGAATTTTTATTTTATATACAGTATGGCATTAATGTATCACAAGCACACTATAGATGCTTAAAAGCTGGTCTTTTAAGCATCTTCCCTTAAAGCTGCTTCAGAACCTTGAGTTCTGATCGCAGACAAATGAACCAATTCTGCCTTCATCTGACAACTGTAGCACCATGCAGCAGAATACTGTCTCCACAGTGAGTTATTCAATCATTTTGTTATTTGCATTCCCTAATGACGCAGAAGACTGTACTTGAGAAATTTTGGGTTCTTTGTTGTTTGCAGAAAGACGTTATTTATTTTCTACACTGCCTGGGAAGGTGCTGTTTTTAAGCAACATCCTGTGCCACAACAATTTAGGTTAATAAAAAGGCGGAAAAAAAATTCAAGCCTGATCAGAGGTATAAACTGATCCATATCAATTATGAGTTATAGTCATATATGATTGATGGTTCATTCAATTGTTGTGGGAAATGCAGTCAAGTGGCACTCTTGGTGTGTTTGGAGCTTTACACCTCGTTTACATTGTTCTTACAGCTTATCAATACTGGGGCGCATGGCCTGGTTAAAAAAAGAAAAAAAGACCATGTGTAAAAAAAAAAAATTATGGTGAGACTCTGTGCCAGGAGACAGGATTCAATTCAGTTCAATTTAGGGTTTGCAGTGTCAGAATTAGCAAGCGATCGGGTGTTTCCCTCTGAGAAAGGATTTGTGGACAGTTTTGGTTAATTATTGACGGCATTTACGGTGCTTTGGCCTGTTGAGTGATGTTCCACACAGTCACAGTATGAAGCTTTCATCTTTATTTCATTTAGTTGTTTGTTTGTTTGATCAGTAGAACCAATTTTCTGTGAAAAAAAAAAAAAGCAACTTTAGATTTTTGACCAATTTCGATTGTTGTCTTCTTCATTGAAGTTAGCCTGCTTTCTAATTAAAGTCTAATCAGGTGTGACATCATTGCACTTAGCCTGTAAGTGATTACAGGTTCTTTAGTTGTATCAGTACAAACATACTTTAAGTGGCAGGGTTGTAAGTTTTTGATGAATATTTAATTGGGTGCTTAGAAAATCTATAAAAGCAAATGGAGTATGGGCAATCAGCATTTACAGTACACAATGTACAGATTTCAATTGAACTACTTTTAACTGAATTTAATCAATTCAATTTGGATTCAATGTGTTATCTCTGCATCAAAATGCAGAGATATGAATGAGCACTGCCTCGAATGAAAACAGGAAGTCAATAAATAGACAGGCCTCTTATGATGGCCGGAAGTGAGGTTGACACAAACCTCAATACAGGCTGGGGAGGAAGGAAAGGAGGAACAAGAGAGACAGAGAGAAAAGCACCATCATGTCACTATAGCATGCATAGCAAAGGCGAAAATGTTCAGTTTATACCACTTTTATCTGATCAGTTCACTAAATCAACCTTGCTCTTTTAAATATTTTGTTGTGTTCATTTTAGCATTTGTTCAAGTGCTTGCTTGATGCGATCACTTTAGCACATACATCAAAAGGTAGCTAAGGAGGATAACACTACTTTGTGTTAATAATATCGTGACTGAAAGTATTAATTTGTTGCTTCCATAACTGTTCGGGAACATAGAGTTGCTCACACAAGCAACCATATTTTGCATTAACAAACCCCCATGCACTTCACATACTGGGTCCAAAGAAAAGCAAATAGAAACACAGCCTCGGTTAACAACAGGAGAGTGTGTAAGCAACATTACCTCCTCTAGTTCTTGGCAGCAGATGTTTTCTGCCTCAGTTGGCATTTTACCACACTTACCATGTCTGCACCTACTGACAAGTGAGTATACTGAGAAGTACATAGACGGGGAGGAACCTAAAGAGGACATAATTCATAGCGTTGCAACACTGGGCATAATGAGCATATTTACCGAACAAAGATGTCCTGCTGTAGTCTTTGTTCTGATGTGCTTGTGAAAGTTTACCATATTTTAAAAGAGTTGCCAACTAGAGTAGTCCGTGTAATCAACCAATCAGATGACACTTTAGCCAAATCCCCTTGTTCACAAGAGGACGCCTCCCCCAGGAGAAAGCTCATTCTGAAATAGTTTTAAATGATTCCACAAATCTAAAGGTACTTAAAGCTGCAGTCTGCAGGATTTGTTGTTGTCATACGTAAAGTCCTACTTTTTGGCATTTTAAGAGTTTACATGATCTATCAGAACGCTTGAAGTTGAAAACGGTGACCTCCGTAGTCGCAAAATGCAAGAAATGCTAATTTTTTTAACCAAAAAATAAAAAGTTATTCAACTTCCTGTCCCGCCCCTTCAAAACACATGAGAACTCGTGCACGTCTACGTGCACGCCAAATGCGCGTACACGACTCCTCATTAATCAACTCACCTGTCATTTGCGATCATGGAAGACACAGTAAGTAGACTAGCCCGTAATGAAGTTCAATAGTCTAGATAAATAAGCGTGGGGACGAGCCTACCTTGTATCGCGCGTGCACAATCTGTGATTGACAGGCAGCAGAGCCCAGCTCGTAAACCTGATTGGTTACCTTTTACGGGTCCGGTCTGCAATTTTGTAAACAAACCTGCTGGCTTTGAAGGGACCTAGCGGGACATATAGGGGACCTAGAGAACTCATTTTTTTTTGTATTGGGGTATTTAATGTACTACTTTCAGAATCCCCGGACAGTTCCAGGCATTATGCTTGAAAAAGAGTTTGCGACTGCAGCTTTAAGATTAAGAATGAAAACAGTGAAAATGACATCCACTTTAATGTTGAAATTAGAACGTTTTGTTTGTTGTTTTTCTCTCCCCACCGTCGCCACGGTGTTCGCAAAGTAGTTCTGTAAAGTGCCTTGAGATGTTTGTTGTGAACTGGCTGCTTTTACAAATATAGGGTATTTTCTCCTATTTGTCAAATGTATGCGGAATGATCACACCTCCTGTTGCCTCTCATGGTTACAGGAAAAGGTTCAATTAAAAATTCCCAAAGTCAAAGCATCTGCATGGGTGCTCAATCGCAACCGGTTTTTAAATTTACTGTACAGGTGACCAACACTCTGCATGTTGCCCTCTCAGAGAAATATATGTAGGAATATATAAATAATTCAAGAACTCCAATGATTCTTGCTTTTCCATGCCTATCACCTTAATGATCTACATCTGTTTAAAGCACATTTAATTGAGGATCAGTATTCTGAAGTTGTGCACCATGAAAATCATTAACATAATACCTACAGGTCATCTTTTCCATGCACACAGACTCACATGAGTTGCTCACATCCTGTGTCAAATTGCATAAAATCAATTGCATAACTTTGAAAAAAATTTCTGAGATGATGATTTTATGTGTGCTGTGTTATAGTGATAAGTGTTGGTTATCATAAGAGAAACATGCACAGAAAGATAGTTAGACAGCTGGCATGTTTCCAAGCCTTAAGATGCGTGTATAATGAAACTCCCTGGTGATTCCTGACTTCTCTGCTCATGTCAAGAAGACTTGTTAAATCATTTAGCTCCCCGTGCAGATTCTTAAAGTAATTGCAGTATTTTGTTGTACATTAATAAAATTCAGTTAATAATAGACTGAGAAACTTCATCTGAAGCTAGAGATTCTCTTGTGATCTAAATATGAACATATTTTCAAAGATTTGTTAAGAATGAAAACTGCGAAACACTGTGACAGATGGATGCTGGACAGAAAACTATTTTAGCTCAACATTTGAAATGACCAAATGACACAAGAGACCAGCTGAGGCTAAAGAAGTGTCCGTTGCTTCAGGAAATGTTTTTTAACTGGGTCGAGTAAGAGTATCTAAAAAGCAGACTGTAATAGTCGTAGTGCCTGGAAAAAAAAAAAGAGATGAGAAAAATAAAAACAGAAAGATGGCATCAGTGCAACCTGTAGGATATATCAAGAATAAAAGCAGTCATTTCTCTCATCTCTATGTATGTGCACGTGCTTTTGTATGTCACCTAAACTGAAGGAGAAAACAGGGCAAACAGCTGTGATGTTGGATGACAGGGAAATGATTTTTATAACTATTCAGTTTTTCGGAATATTAGTGAGCCGAAGATGTGTTGCTGAAGGTGGGTGGGAATATCATTCACATTTCATAATGAATACATTAAAAAATTGCATAAAAGGGATTTTTCTCCAAGAGGGGTTGTGTGAGTTTCTATGAGCAGTCAGTGTGTGTTATCTGCAGGACAAAGCAGTCGGGGCACTCTCAGTTTGAAGAATCAGGGAGGAATTCTGTCCGGGTGCCTGAGCTTAAAAAAAACCCATTTTACCATCTAAAACAACTCAAGCTGAAATAATTTCTCAGCAGTTTCAGTAAACACTATATATAATTGATTTTACACTGCATCACTGTTAGCTCAGTCATTTGCTAATTTGTCACTATTTTCCGTGTATCTTATCCTTAAAGATTTGGTGCCAACCTTATCTATTTCTTTCATCAAAATCGTCTTTCTGTTTTTTGCTTTTTTTTAAATTGTTTATTTAAGGTGCAGTGTCTCAAACTCTCCAAATTGCATCAAATTATGTCTGTACACACTTTTAAGTCTTTTAAGTGATCTATGTTACAATTCCTATGCACGAGCTCCAAGAACTCAACCCACATTTGGATTTGATTATGTTTAGAGAGTAGAGGTACTCTCAGGCAGAATGACTTTTAAATGATTGGTTGGGAATTCAATTCAATTCATTTTCATTTGTATAGCGCCAAATACAACAAATGTCTTGTCAAGGCACTTAGATAGTAAGTCCAATTCAAGCCAATTGGAATTCAATTCATTGTAATCATAATTATTCATAAAATAATCCAATTTGTTCAAATAGAGCCAATTCAAAAACAATTTCCTAGGTAAGGAAACCAACAGATTGCACTGAAAACTTTTTGTTTCTCGGTCCAATCTCCCGGCCTGAGCGTGCCTGAGGCGACTGTGGAAAGGAACGACTCCCTTTGAACAGGAAGAAACCTCTGGCAGAACCAGACTCAGGAAGGGTGGCCATCCGCCTCCACCAGCTGGGGTTTGAGAAGACAGAAAGGGGGGGGCGGCACCGGCACTGTAACACCATTCAAAGGATATCTGTTGGAACAGGGAAACACGAGTTAATGACCACAATAATGTCACATATACATAAAGAGAGTAAAGTGAGGAAAGGTGTGACAGGTGAGGCCCCCCAGCAGTCTAGGCCTATAGCAGCTTAACTATGGGATGTTTCAGGATCACCTGAGCCATCCCTAACTATAAGCTTTATCAAAAAGGAAAGTTTTAAGCTTGTCTTAAAAGTGGAAAGGGTGTCTGCTTCCCGGACATTTACTGGCAGCTTATTCCACAGAGAGGGGCCTGATAACTGAAGGCTCTGCCTCCCAAACTGGCAGCTGGTTCCACAGAGAGGGGCCTGATAACTGAAGGCTCTGCCTCCCATTCTACTTTTAGCAACTCTGGGAACCTCAAGTAAACCTGCAGTTTGGGTACGAAGTGCTTTGTTAGGAAAATATCTTATAATGAGATCTTTAAAGCGATACTCCGGAGAAGATTCAACCTGGGGTCATTTGAACCATGATATCCAGCCAAGTAGCCCACCCGCAGTTTTTTCGATAGTGGCTGAACATCAGCTGAGTTACTGAGTTATCCCGAATAGCTTCGTACAAGGGTTAATGGATCCTGGTCCGTATCTCCAAAATTACCACACTAAAATCACATGCCATGACACCAAACTTCTACAGTAGTACAAATATGGTCTGTACTCACAAAACGATGCATTTGGAAGTTTGAAAATAGTCCAGGAGTTTATTATTATCAACACAAGCCTGATAGCTTCTCTGCTGCTAAAGCTGCGTCGACGTCACTTCTGGGAGCTTCAAAGTAAGATGAGGGTTGATCTGCTACAGTAGATAACAAAACAAGGCTGCTCAATTTCTCCATTGATAAAATAATTTCACAACTCTACAACATAAAAATTCATCAAAAAACATGTAGAATATAGCATATACTTTGTTATATGCTGATCTGAGTATCTATTTACCCTATTTTTAAGATCAAGTAAGGAACACATTATTTTTTAATGTTTTAATTTGTAAAACTGGGGATTAGGAAGAGGATGAGAGAAAAGAGTGCAGAGTAAGGAAAAGTGCAGTGGATCATAGGTTCCCCGGTAGCGTGGCCCTATGGCAGCATAGCTAAAGGGATGGAGATAAAGAGGATTTCTTCATCCAAAATACGTTATCATTATGATCAGCTGGAGGCTCTGCCTCACATGCTACCTACGGAAACTCAAGGAACCACCACTCAGCCTGCAGTCTGAGAGGGTAATCTCATAAATGGGGAAATATGGAACTGTGAGGTCTTTAAGGTACGAATGAGCTTGGTCATTAATAACTTTATATCAGTGGAGAAGGATTTTAACTCCGTTTCCGAGTTTCACAGGGAGCCAATGAATAAAGCTAAAATGGAAGAAAGATGATCTGTCCTAATTCTAATCAGTGATCCCACTGCAGCATTTTGGATCAGCTGGTGGCTTTTCTGAGAATTTATGAGAAGGGCTGATGGGGAAATCCCAATAGTCCAATCTGCAAATGCAAACGTGACAAATGAAGCAACAGATTCAATTAATCCTTTAAACACAGATGGTGTCCGAGTGCTGAGGGCTTGTCTGAATTCAACGTGAATTCTCATGCCAGAAACTTTATTCTTTGTAGATTATTATAGTGTTTCTCTACAATAGTTATTAGGTTGTAAGCATGTTATTTTTTTTCCTCCTGCATATTAGGGGCTGCAATTTTCTAATTATGTTTGTAATTCTAGAAACAAAAGTGCTAAATTAATGTCTGTGGTCATTGTTTTCATGGTGCCAGTATACAATTCAAATGCATAATGTCCTCAAACACATTATGCCAGGTTAAATAAATGACAAACCCCAGCTGGTGGAGGCGGATGGCCACCCTTCCTGAGTCTGGTTCTGCCAGAGGTTTCTTCCTGTTAAAAGGGAGTCGTTCCTTTCCACAGTCGCCTCAGGCACGCTCAGGACGGGAGATTGGACTGAAGACAAGTTTCGGTGCAATCTGTTGGTTTCCTTAGCAAGGAAATAGTTTTTGAATTGGCTCTATATGAATGGATTGGATTATTTTATAAATAATTATGATTACAATTAATTGAATTCCAATTGGCTTGAATTGGACTTTATTATTTAAGTGCCTTGAGATGACATTTGTTGTATTTGGCGCTATATAAATAAAAATTAATTGAATTGAATTAAATATGGATAACACCTGGATCAAAAACAAAAAGTGTCACAACAAACAAAAATACTTTACAGAACATATTATCACAATGCACAACATTTAGTTCACAAGGGAGGATGTGAGATGCAAACTGCAACGCTGTCTCGTCTTTGCTTCCCACCAGCCACACCACCGGGCTGAGGATGTAGACATCAAATAAGAAGCTCGACAATATATTACAACAACATTGTTGTAATGTTTTAAATACTTGAACGCAGTTTTTTTCTAGAGAAGATAATTGTTTTGTATATGGGAGTATCGTCCATTGACTCTTTTGGGCTTTCACATGCACGCGCATACCAACAACCGGTGAGTTACATGCTGTTTATAAAGTTGTTTTGTAACGTCCCCATGCCAGTAATGTGAGAACCATGCATTTGGTTTTGATGGTAAGGCTTGTGACTTTATTGTCGGATGGGTTATAAAGTGGTGTGATGTTTCTGCAGTGTGCAAGTTGTTGTTTTAGATGGAAGGTTTATTATTTCCCATTAGCCACCACGTATTTGGTTAGCATAACAGGCTGCGCAAACAGCGCAATGGCCGCACAGGAAGTGCCGATTTGCACCAGTCTGTTATCCTATCGTCAGTGTTTTACAACCTCTAGCATTGGGATTGCGCTTCAAATATACCGGAGTTCCCCTTTAAGTAGCCAAGTAGTTGTATCAACATCTGCATGTAATCAATACCTGACGGTTAAATCAAATGAATTCATCCATCCATCCATCCATTTTCTATACCGCTGAATCCGTCGGTCGGGTCGCGGGGGGGCTGGAGCCTATCCCAGCGGTCGATGGGCGAGAGGCAGGGTACACCCTGAACAAGTCCAAATGAATTCAGTACAATTCAAAAACTTTTAGACAATATTTATTGTCCCAGTGGGAAGTATGAACAGAAACGAGTCTGTCCATTCCGGATTAAATGCTCTATTTTCGCTGTCCACTTTTTTTTTTTTTTGGAGAGCGCCATTTGTTACTTAAAGTGATACTCCGGAGTAGATTCAACTAGTAGATTCAGCTTCGTACAAGGATTAATGGATCCTGGCAGTATCTCCAAAATTACCACACTAAAATCACATGCCATGACACCAAACTTCTACAGTAGTACATCAGCTGAGTACTACTGTAGAAGTTTGCTGCTCAATTTCTCCATTGATAAAATAATTTCACAACTCTACAACATAAAAATTCATAAAAAACATGTAGAATATAGCATATACTTTGTTGTCTACAGTAGTAGATCAACCCTCATCTTACTTTGAAGCTCCCAGCTCCCGGAAGTGACGTCGACGCAGCTTTAGCAGCAGAAAAGCTATCAGGCTTGTGTTGATAATAATAAACTCCTGGACAATTTTCAAACTTCCAAATGCATCGTTTTGTGAGTACAGACCATATTTGTACTACTGTAGAAGTTTGGTGTCATGGCATGTGATTTTAGTGTGGTCATTTTGGAGATACGGACCAGGATCCATTAACCCTTGTACGAAGCTATTCGGGATAACTCAGTAACTCGGCTGATGTTCAGCCAATATCGGAAAAACTGCAGGTGGGCTACTTGGCTGGATGTCACGGTTCAAATGACCCCAGGTTGAATCTACTCCGGAGTATCACTTTAAAGGTAGGGTAGAAGATCCTGGATTTTGAGTCCAGCGAACCTGCATTTTGAAAATACACCGGTAAAAAGTCCCAACCCTTTTCTTCACTTTTCCCCCGAAGGCACGCCTCTAGAGTACATGAACGAGCACGAAGGTGCACGAGCGCTGTTCTGACAGCATGCATCGATCGTTGCCTTATTTAGTATTTAGTTTATGCTAACTATACGTTTAATAATGCTAGGTGCTAGCCAAGATGGCTCTAGTTTAGCTTTCTGCCAAGCTTCTGGGCGTTCACGGAGCAGGGTACGCGCACAGGGGGAAGGAGGGGGAGGGAGGAGCAGATTGCCGTTTGATAGACGGCATCAGTATCCAATCATTGTGAACGGTCCGTTCACAATGATTGGATACTGTTTTTCCTAGATTGTACGTTCTAGAGACCACTAAGAAATTTCATATTTGTGTCAAAACTTTTAATTAATTGGTTGCAATGGGGATGTGAAGAGTATTTCAAGCAATATGTAAAAAAATGTTCCAGAAAAAGATCCCCTACCCCGCCTTTAATTTTCTCTACCTTTCTCCGGCTCCGTTGTCCGTTCCTCTCCCTTTCTCAGTCTCACTCCTGTTTCTTGTTTAATACATCACGCGGTCCGCCAGTTGGTGACCTCGGCACTATATCTTTAGGCAGGTTCACAGCATATAAATATAGTGAGAATGCGATCCTTTGTTCAAATAAAGTAGATTGGCTAAATTGCATAGATTCATAGATAACTCTATCTTTCTAGATTACTCTGGTCAATTTAGGTAAAATAGTAATTGATTTCATTGCATGAAAAGACGTGTTTTCATTAACCTTATAAGTTTACATCATCATATAAACCCACAAGTACTTAAAATGTATATGTTTTATGTCATCAATTCTCTTTTTTTCATGAGCTCCTCTTGATTATCCATCATTGGGATGCACACGTCTGCATGGCTGCAAACCAGTAACTACAGAGATAAATAATGGCTTCTAGACTTTGCTCCAACGCTGAAAGTCTTTTACAATGTTGTCAAGTATGAGTGTGTCTACTTTCCTTTGGTTTGGAAAATGAAGGCAACAGACATTCTTCTAAAAAATGTCAGTTTGTCTTGGCCAAGGGGAGCTTTGGGAACATGTTTTTGTGTTGATGAATCACCTTCAGACATCTCCAAGAATGTGCCAAAGTGATAATCACACTCAACTCCAGGCCCAATAATACTTGCGTCAAGGAAAGTGTTGAAAACCAAAAGCCCCCTTGCCAATTAAGAATAACTGTGAGATAAGACATATCAATGGATGCACTTGAATGTCCAACACAAATATACACAAAACAAATGGTAAGCACTAAACTGGCCCATTTAAACAAACAACAGTTTATGTTTTCTTATTGTAAATAAACCTAAACAAAATTACCCCACACTTGTCCAAAAAAACCTTTGAATACCCAACATTAAGGCATACTGTGAAATTATATGCTTCCAGAAAATTACTGTTCTTCTTTGAAAAAGGAGCTATCTGGTCCAACTATTGTCTCAAATTATCAAATTCTTCTTTTCTTCAAAGGATAAGTTTTCCTATCTTGTTTTTAGATTTTGTCTCAAGTAGGTGAGAGCAGGCTTTGGGTCAAGTGCCGCGGACACAGTAGGGTAACCAAAGAGTGTTGAGAGAATGCTCAACCCATTCATGTCATTGTTTAGCTGGAAGGAAAATCAAATAAAGCTTGTAGAATTCCATCTGTGTCTTTCAGGTTTCCTTTATTATGCAATCAGTTTCCTAATACAATCTCTCCTTTGTACCTGCACTGAAACATCAGTCCTCCTCCACCTCTTCTTTTAAAAAACACACAAAGGGAGAAAAGTCGAGTGACAGTAAAGGTCATCTGTTACTGTCGGGCAAAATTTATATTTGGCATCCATCAGACTTCGACTCCATCATCTTGTCATCATTTTGACAGGATGGCAGTGCAGTGCATACGTTTCCCACTGGAGTGTAGATGCAGACAGTCAGGCCAGAGGGTCAAAACACAAGCAACTTTCCATCAATACACGCAGCCGGGGCCCTCACTGCTTACACAAGGAGCTCATCGCCTACGGGAAATCAGTTCCAAGTAATGACATAGAGTAATAATAGTTAACGCTACCAGGACAGATCTGGGGACAGTGTGTGAAAAATATAGGTTCCTTTGGGAGAGTTGAATATTTTTTTTTTGTTTTTTAAACAGAAAAATAACATTGTCCTTGCTTGACTTTGAGAGGAACAAATGAACATGAATACACGATCACACAAGACAGAAAGAAGCAGCAAAAAGATGGAAAACTAAATGAATAAATAAATAAATCACTGACTGAGCAAGGTTGCATTCATATACAAAGAACCCACTAAAGCACAATGGCACATTCAGTACAGTGGTGTCACGACACAGCTGGTGTAAACAAAGCCACCTGTGACACAGATACTGAAAACTGCTGGTAAACTGAACATAGCATTAAAAAGACAGATGTTATGAGGATAGGATAAAAACTATCTACTTTTATTCTTTTAATAAAAGCCATTTTGTACCAAAATGATCAACAAAAGCTTTGATGATTGAATGCAGGCTACAAATAAATCTAAAGAATATCCATGAAATCATTATGATAATGGTGTATAACATACACAAATGTTTCTTGCCAGCACGCATCAGCGCTGAACATTTCAGTGCATTGGGCAATGCCATCTGGTCATTCTCATCTCCACAGGGCAACATAAATAGAAAATGCCTGGAACAATGGAGATAAAAGCACACGAAAAACAACAGAACCACCACTGTCCACAGACAGGAGGCACCACCTCGGGATATGCACGGTTTCAGCTTTCTTCGGCATTTTGTCACACAAAAGTTGGCAATTAAGGGTAATTAGAATGCTGCATTGGTTAAGTAATTAATTAAAATTAGCAACATGCAAAATGTAGTATGAAGTGCATCGTCTGTTTTTTTCCCCTGACATGTGCAACTCGTGGCAAGTATATGGAATCATCACTCTCTGTTAATCTTCACTCAGCTCTTTTATGTTATAGACAAAAATGATAGATAGATAGATAGATACTTTATTACCCCAAGTGAACTTAAATGTTAAGTATCCATCTAAATATCAGTGGTACACTCTCTGCAGAAAATAGTTAGCACTCGTTATCATTTATAGACAAGGCTCCCTCTCTAACCATTAATGCATAAAGTTTTATATCAAAGGGATATCATCATAGTTTGAAATGTAGTGCAAGCACACAGACCTCATAAAAATGTGTGTGAGACAGTATACTCAAGTGCTCCAACATCTGCTCTAACGCTTACATGCATCCAGTTTATCTTTTTTTTTTTAGCAATCAAAGTCAATACTTTAAACCAAGTCTTGTTCAGTTTTACATTGGTATATTTGCAGCAGTGGTATATCTTTCACTGTGACAGCAATAATATGGTCTAACTTATTTTGGCTCATTTTGTATGCATTGGAAAAAATCAAAGCCTTTGTTGTCAGCCCTGGTGTACTGGTGTAGGTTTTCAGGTGAAACAGGCGATGGATGTTGGATCTTTTTTCTGTGCTAATACAGTTTGTTTGATGTTTGGTATTATGGATCTGTGTTGGTCAGCTCCTGGAAGAGGATGTGAGCCAAGACAGTTTGTGTTCCAAAAGTACTTGTCTTAATAATCTCCTTTTCCCCATTATAGGGTCCAAAGTGTGCCCAAAACATGACTTCACTGAAGCCTGAACTGACTCTAATTACCAACTCTGAAGTTGACTCAACACCAACAGCCTTTCAAATGTCTGAATCATTCCTGAATCTAAGAAAATATGAAGCCCGGTTCTTCTGTGATTCTACTTTTTCCAAAACCCAAAAGTGCTTTAAGACTTTGTGTCTGTGTGATTGAGAGGAATCTTCAACCAAACCAGAGAGCAGTCAGTTGAAACAATTACTCTTTCAGTAAGGTGATTAAACATGGTGTGTGGCAAAAGATATATGTCGATCCAAGTCAGCTGTGGGATCAAGTACAAACACCATGGAAAGGTTTTAAAAGGGAAGCATACAGGTTGACCAAAAAAGATGTCAAAGCATCAAGACAGAAAAATCGAATTAAAATGCACAGCAAAAAAGAAAAAGAAATCAGCAGTATCTAGAGGATATTTTGTGACTGTACTGTAAGCAATTGACTGAATAATTATGTGATATACATCCAGAAAAGCTGAACACAAACCCTCACTAACACCTAAACAGAAGAAAACAAGGTTACTGTGGGTTTAAGAGAAGTAGTCATGGACTGTGGATGAAAATGGTGCCCTGCATCTTTTCCCTTAACCTAACCATTTGGCTATTTATTCCTTTATATTTCAAGGGCAAAATGCAGATAAATCCATATAAATGTCAAGCGAAAAGCACCAAAAGCGGTGTGCTATTTCTGTGCATTGCCATGAGATCATGTTGACAGTTCAACTGGAACAAAAATCAAGCATAGTTTGAAGAAAACAAAAACATTTTCATAATTGTTTCCTCTGCTTGATCTGATAGAAAGTTTGCCATTAATTACAACAACTGTATACATTTTATTTTTTTTTAGCATTTTTAGAAGTATATTTAACAAAACAGTGTGCTGTTAGAATAGTTTTGTTTCAAATATGGGATTTCTTTCTTTCTTTTTTCCTGCCAAATAAAACAACTGAACTAATGTCCTCAAACAGTGATGATTCCATATTTTTCTTGGTGTTGTAATTTTCAAACTCTAAAGTGTATTTATTTAGTTTTTTCATCAGTGTGTCAAGAAAGCCACTCTGCAAATGCCATATGTTCACAAACCCTAATTTATCTTCCACAGCATTTTTGCTGCTCATCTCATGTTATACACAGCTAATGTTCCCCCGGTGCTTAGCCCTGCGCTCCTGCCCGGCTCAGGTACAGCAGTCTCCAGAGGAAAAAATGTATGAGTGTGCACTAAAAGTGTGAGCTACTGCAACCATGGGAGGTTTACAGTATTCCCTGAGGCATGTCTTTCTTCCACACCGCTGCATAACCAAACAAGACGGGCAGAGTCACAGTGTGTGAGACGATACCACTCTCAAGGGAAATTTAGGAGGATCACGAGTCAGACTCACTTCTCTGGAACAAACTCTGACAAACTGGAAGCAGACAGGATTCTGTCGCAGACGGTTCCAGCCAATGCATCACATCTAATTGGGCACCAAGGACAGCTGAGAGAGTGATTCAGAGTCATGCATTCTCATGTGTGACTGATCAACATGCTGCACTTGCCTGGTGAATAAAATGTCATAGACTTAAGGACAAATAAGTTCTGCAACACAACAGGAGGTTCATTTTTATTTCCTGAAAATTTTTTAAAATAAACAGAGGAAAACTTGACTGAAAGTTGTCCAACACCAAATATACAAAGCTTTTATTTAATCTAAGTTAATACCCTTGAAAATAAATTCTCTCACTGTGTCTTTTTCAGAGATTAACCGGCTACAGGCAAGATGGTGGAACTACAGAGCGAGAGGAACCGCAACAGCTGAATTACAGATAAAGTTATTAGGTATTAGAAATATATTGTAAAGTCAATTGATTCTCAAGGATTTTAAACAGTATCAAAATTGAGTTTAAAGTTACAGGAGACTTGCATCCAAGTCAGAGGGCTCCCGTCATATGAGAAACAAGATAAACCAAACAAGACACCTTTCAAAGTTCCAAAGATGGAAGTTCGAGTTTAAACATCTTGTGAATTAAATGTCACATTAGAGAAACTGCAGCAAACACGGCTCTCTATTTATGCCTAGCTGAAGATGTCAGCATCCCTTCAGGATTTTTTTTTTTTTCTTTCTACTCTCCAGATTGTTAATGATACTACCGAGCTGTCGGCACACTGTGCATGATGCCAGACAATAGAATTAGCCATGTTTGCATCGATACAGCCAACTCTTACCAGAAACTTTGAATCAGAAACATTTGTCCATACGTACAAATACATGCAGTCTCAAAATTCAGGCTTAAAAACTGAGATGATGTTCTCTGTAGGCGTTTCACACAACAGGAGCCGTGACGAATGAGTAATAAACTGTGCAGTCTGTGGCAGTGAGTACTGTTCCAACCTTAACCATGTACCTTTAACCCCTAACCATCACCATTAGCTGGTGAGAGTGAAGAAGAAACATTAGGCCCACATAGATCTGGACACAATTGCTCTAAACATGACACTTGACACACCTGCGACACTTACACAGTGAACATTCCTTGAATCCTTGACAACCACATAATGAGTATGGGTTAAAGTGAAGATTCAGTTTTAATTTGAGGGTTTATGAATCCAGCAACAGTGAATAAATGCCAAAAACACACTCAATAAAGTAACTCTATTCAATAACTGTGGTTTAAGGTCACCTGTATATTATATGTGATTGCTGCTGCTTGTGTTTTTTTTGTTTGTGTGTTTGTTCTCAGCTTGTTTGCTTACAGGTGCTCCTGGTGCTTCTAAGGCTGGATTCCCCAAAAAAGCCGTGAATTGTCTTCAGTTTTGTTTTAACAGGTGTAGCAGCTGGTTGTCTGATTTTTCATTGTTTTTTCTGTTTGTCTCTTCATGTTTCTGTTCCTTTTTTCTGTTTGTCTCTTCATGTTCTGTTTTCTCTTCTTCGCTCTCCCTCTCTCTCTGTCCCCCGGTCCTGTTCGGCACTATCACACTATCACATCATGTTAAGTATTGTAACAAAAATAAATAAATAAATATGAGGAGTTGATGGGAATCAAGGGGAGCTTTACATTCATAAAGCTTCCCTTGGCATAGCAAATGTGTTTAGCATAAACGGTATTCAGATTACAATTCTGCTGCCATAATGCTGGACAGGACAAGGGGTTAAAAAAAATAAAAAATGTAAAAAAAACTAACTCTATTCAAAAAGCACATTAAAGTATATATAAAAATGTTTAGCTCCATAAACTGCAAAGTTTTAAATTAAGATTACAAACCAGTTCATACGGTCACACCAAAGTAGATAAAGCATGTATTATATTATTATAAAAATATCTACTAAACACCAAAATATAGACGAAATGCAGACATTACAATAGCAGAAATAACTGAGTAGCAATGTAATATCTGACCTCTGAACCTTAAGTTGAATCTCCTGTATTTTCTCTTATGAGGTCGTCTCTTTATGGCAGACACAGATAAGGTATGTCCCCCTGGAGAGTCTTCTTTGCTTGGCTGGATGTTGTAAAATGGTTGTTCTTTATATCAAAAGTATCCTGCAATCACCCAACAATGTTGTTGTGTCTGGAAGTCTGCGTCCAGCTGTTATCTTGGCCACTCCTAATGTTCCTGCTGTCTCTGATAAATTTTGTTTTGTTTTTAGGGTCTATTGGTGGCCTATGTTGATGCACAGGGAGCTCACTTGTGGGTTCATAGCAGCGGCTTTGAAATGCAAATAGCACACTTGAACACACTTAAGAACTTGTACCTGCTTAATAGATGAAGGAATATGGAAGAAATAGCCCACACCTGTCCATGAAACAGCTTTTGAGTAAATTGTGAGAGCAAAGTTGAGAGTCTGCACTCAAAGCCCACATTCATGAGAACTGCAATATGGATTATGTGATCATTTTTTATGTTGCTTGAAGCCCAACAGAGTTTATGCAAGAACATATATCTTTCTTTTTTCTCCCATTAACTCTTGTCATTCCTCTACAGATAATCCATCCATGCATCCATTTTCTATACATGACAATCCATGACAGGGCATCACTTATCATCAAAACACAAAAGAAGTCAATATCAACATCATTTGAAAGAATAGTTTTCCATCCTCTTGTGAACAGAAACCTGTAGAACAGCATCAGTGCAAAGGCACATGAAAGCTGTTTTTGGTGGAACTTGGGGGCCAAACGCCTTACAAGTACACTTAAAGGATAAGACCGGTTTTTTGACATTGGCCCCTTGATTTCACATTATAACATGATGTTCTACTCACCCCTGCTTGTTGTTGAACATTTGGAGCTGTTCCGAAGATATTCGCGAGGCGTCTGGCTGCTCTCTTGAGATATTCGGCCATGAAACGGTTTCCTATGGGCAAGCTTATACAGGCACAAACTATGCTGTTTATAATTTATTAATTACTCTACACTAGCACTGATAACGTGGAGGTGCGTCGCTTACTTAAAAAAATCCGGGTTACTAATTTTGAATTTTAGCCGAATGAATAAATAGGCAGCAGGTCTGTGGGCTGTCTGTGGCAGTAGCACGACGATGACGTCAGTAACACCCACTTTACGACAAAAAAATCAAAATTACAATAACCCGGATTTTTTTAAGTAAGCGACGCACCTCCACGTTATCAGTGCTAGTGTAGAGTAATTAATAAATTATAAACAGCATAGTTTGTGCCTGTATAAGCTTGCCCATAGGAAACCGTTTCATGGCCGAATATCTCAAGAGAGCAGCCAGACGCCTCGCGAATATCTTCGGAACAGCTCCAAATGTTCAACAACAAGCAGGGGTGAGTAGAACATCATGCTATAATGTGAAATCAAGGGCCCAATGTCAAAAAACCGATCTTATCCTTTAATGTTTGCTTTTCCTTTACAGTTACGAGTACATTTGGCTCATTGTAATTGTGTTATGATGGGCCTTTAGTTCCTTGAATGGCCACTTGAGTCTGGCTCCAGCTGTGAGTCAATCCCTACCAACCCTCCACGTTGAAATGTGCCGCTGTAATACAGAAATAAATTGTCATTTAATACATTGTAATTTAAATAAGACAGATCCCTGCCCACCCTGGTCAGGTTATCCTGAATCTGCCCAGATAAGTATGGACTCTATGTAAAGCTATATAAGAATCTTCTATTTATTCAACTGTTTGTAAAAATAATGCTTATGAAGCCACAGTGGCACCATTGTTATAGCATACATTTGAAAATTTCAAAAGAAAGTCAAAATGCTAAAATGTTACTGGTTGGACTCGAAGACTAGAATGTCAAATATGGTCCTAATACATATTTTACAAGTAAGTTCTTATGTCCTGCATCTGGGACAGAGGAGGAGACTAGCCACTTCCTAGATGACAGTTTATGGAATCATTGGGCTCAGGATTTTTTTAACGGAGAATAAAAGCACAAGAAGAGCCACACACACAGACGAATACTAAACCCAAGGCTTCAGAAAGACACTCCACACACCAACTTCAGATGTAAGAGTGATCAAGTCTTTGTTATATGGTTACCATAGTCTCATCCATGAGCACATACAAATGACCAGCACAAAGCAAGGCTGCTCAATTTCTCCATTGATAAAATAAATTCACAACTCTACAACATAAAAATTCATAAAAATTCATGTAGAATATAGCATATACTTTGTTGTCTACAGTAGTAGATCAACCCTCATCTTACTTTGAAGCTCCCAGATCAAGGAAGTGACGTCGACGCAGCTTTAGCAGCAGAGAAGCTATTAGGCTTGTGTTGATAATAATAAACTCCTGGACTTTGTACAAACTTCAAAATGCATCGTTTTGTGAGTACAGACCATATTTGTACTACTGTAGAAGTTTGGTGTCATGGCATGTGATTTTAGTGTGGTAATTTTGGAGATACTGCCAGGGTCCATTAGCGCTTGTACTAAGCTATTCAGGATAACTCAGTAACTCAGCTGATGTTCGGCCAAGATCGAAAAAACTTCGGGTGGGCTACTTGGCTGGATGTCATGGTTCAAATGACCCCAGGGTGAATCTACTCCGAACTATCACTTTAAAGACCATATTTACAATTTAGCCATTATTAAATAATTATTTGTGGTACTTAAAAAATGTGCATCTGATGTGCATTGCATTGCTGAAAACATCAAATTCTACACTGCTAATAAAGTACTGATTGCAGAAAATATCTGAATTATAATAGAAATGACTGTTTTCTCAGGGGATTATCTGGTCTCATGTCGAGGGACTTTACAATGTAGTTGATTGAACGAAACACTCTTGATTTTTGCAATACTTTGTCTCCATATACTGTTAGAAGTGAGAGATAAGAACTGTGTCTTTCCTCTGAGATACTGTGGACCTATCTGGATTTATAATCAGCACTCTGCTTAAACAGTATTTTCTATGCTGTTCTTGCAGAGTGTTCACTCTCAGATCGCCTCCTCTCTTCCTGAAGTAGCTCTACACGCCGATTTGCATCTCTGCCATCATTGGCTGCCTGGATGTTATAATAGCCTGTTCTCTTCTGATTGGTTGGAACTACAACAGCCATGGAGGACCTCTCTCTCTCTCTCTCCCATAAACTTACACACACACACAAACAGGCGTAAAAAGCAGTGTGTCAGATGACAGGTACTTAAATAAGAAACTTTGAGCAGCTGAACAGGGAGCCACGACAGTAAAGACAGCAACTCAAGAGGAAGACTCATTTGCCAAATTGCTGTTCAGGAAATGTGAACGGAAAATAAATTAGAAACATAGCCAGTGAAAGGTGTTGATATTTGTAGCTGTAACTGCTAAGAGGAAGAGATTATAATTAGAGTCCTTTGGAACATTTTTATCCATTTTGGCTAAAAAAGACACAAACATGTCTCTTGAGGTGAAGGAGAAGACTCAGGTGCGTATTGTATTTCTGGGAGCTGCAGGGGTAGGCAAGACGGCTCTGATCAGACGCTTTCTCCAAGATACTTTTGAGCCAAAACACAGACGCACTGTGGAGGAGCTGCATAGCAAGGAGTATGACATTGGTGGGGTCAAAGTCACCGTGGAGATCCTGGACACCAGCGGCAGCTACTCATTCCCTGCCATGCGCAAGCTCTCCATCCAAAACAGTGATGCCTTCGCTCTGGTGTATGCCGTGGATGACCCGGAGTCGCTGGAGGCTGTCAAGAGCCTCCGAGATGAGATTCTGGAGATCAAGGAGGACAAGTACACACCGATAGTGGTGGTGGGGAACAAGGTGGACCGACAGGAGGAGCGCCAATTGTCCACCGAGGACGTGCTGGCGACTGTGGAGATGGACTGGAACAACAGTTTCCTGGAAGCTTCTGCAAAAGAGAATGCCAATGTGGTGGAGGTGTTCAAGGAGCTCCTGCAGCAGGTGAACCTTCCCAGCCGCCTCAGCCCGGCGCTACGCAGACGCAGGGAGACGTTTCCCAAAGACACCGATTTCCGGCCACCCATGAACAAGACCAACAGCTGTATTCTGTCGTAATGGGAGATGGAGGAGGGGGAGAGGGGTTTTATCTCACTAAGCAACAAGGTGGATGAGAATATGGAGAGAATGTTGTGCAACGTAGTTGTGTGGAACAAAGAGGGAGAAGAAAACAAGGAGAGGAGCCTGAATTTGATCTACTAAAGAAATGCCTGAGTGATCCAGGAGCAACAAAGACCATTTATAGTTCACAACTGAGAGGAGAATAAAAAAAAACAGACCAGACTGACACCTGACTTTGCAGAATTAGATGAAGAGAAAGGTGATGCGTTTAAAACTCAGTTGCTCAACGTCATGTATTGTGGTTCCTGCTTTATTTGGTGACATGCTGCTGGTGTTTAGATCAATTTATAGCTTTTGAGTTTAAAGTGAATTTTTCTAATAGATGCTTTACTGAAGGAAAGTAAACTGTCCACACTGACAGTCGTCCAAAACTTGGATTTCACATGTTTTTTTTCTTTTCTTTAATTTAGTCATTCACATGTAGCACACATCATGTTTACAGTTTTTTTATTATGTAACTGTAACTTTTCTATTGAGCATGACATTACCTTTGTGTCTATAAAAGTGGTGATATGCCATCAGAAAATGTAATAAAACGCACTTTTCATTTTTGAATTGCAAAATGATGTATCTAGCTTTTTCTGTTGTCCTTTTTTTATATATATAAAATTACTCACAAATGGGGTTTTTTTCTATGTAGCTACTTATTCAAAGATGTTCTGTACGTGGAATCTTGATGTAAATGTGTAATAAAAAGGTAAAAGCACAAACGCAAAAAAATTGTGTGAAGTTTTCGTTAATGTGGATATATGGAGGTATGCAAAGGGCGTATTACCAAAGCTTGATCAATAATTATATTAAATTATGTCAGTCCAGTAATGGATGATAAAATAGAGACAAAGCAAACAGAAGATAGATCAAATACAACTTAAAAGGACAGTCATTTAAAGACTACTTAAATCATTCGTAAACATATGTTCGCTGTAAAAGAAGATCTGTTCACCATCAACGTACAACAGAATAATGGATTTTTACATCGTGCATGCAGGAAATCTGCTGCCCAGTAGAAATCTCACAGAAAAAGACAAAAAAAAACACATTATTTCAGACCAGTTACTTTTTTCAGGTAAAACTATGACCCAAAAACCCAAATATGAAAAAATATAAAAAGTTTGTTTTTTAAAAGAGTGCCTGTTAAAAGCATTCTGTGTTCTTGTTTATGGTCTGGTGGTATTCGTTTCATTGTAGAAGTGAGTCAAAACAGCCAGTAAATGCCCAGAACTGAACCTTGGTAAATCATTTCTGAAATGAATGCATCTTCTAGCATTTCTAGATCTTTGCTGCCCTCTGTTGGTGAAAAACTAAAGTAACATTTATTAAAACTAGCAATGAATCAAGAGTGAAACCCACCTGTCTATTGTTGCTCGTCCACAGTGCTTTCAATTCAAAGGCTTAAAATCACTCATTAAGAGGAGTTCTGTTTGGTTTAAGTCAAGTTCTGATGTGCACATTTAAGATATATATGAAAAGGCTTTTATGTAAGACTTTTCAATTCCTCTGAGCAAACATCAGAATAAGTGCTCTCGGTTATTTTGCCTCATGAGTTCAGTCACTGGTCTGACAGCCAGTATTGTACATAAACAGTTTTTGAAGCCCAACGCCTCACAATTTAACACGCATCCAAAACTTTAGCCTAAACTCTGAAGTAGCCGTTTTCTTAATACACAATATATTACATGATCAGACCAACAGAGGAGAGCAAGTCTGACATGAGTTTAAGTTACAACATGTTAAGTGTCTCTCCCAGCACAGGCGCACAGCAGTCAAAGCTGAGCAACATGAATTAAACTGTGTTTGCATAGCACAACATTTGAATAGTGAACAATTCAGCTGTTCAGCAAGATTACAAAGAGCATCAGTTTGCAGTTCCTGAAAGTCTTGCATGGTTCCTCTGAACGAAACCTGTACAGAGGCAGTTGTAAAGTTCAGGTCCAAACACCAATCTACCACCCCCCACTCCATCACATTAGACTCTGCAAAGTTTCCTGTTTTAATTTGAGGAAGTAGCCGGGTAAACGTTTGTGGGCAGTTCCTCTTTCAGTCCATATTTAAACATTCTTCCGCACTGTGGTCTTGCTTAGTTCCGAAGGACAGGAGGCCTGACAGCTTCACGGTCACGCAGGTGTGTGGATTTGTCATCTTACTACATATTATTTTAAAATATTTTAAACATTTGAGGTTTTCAGGAGTACAATCTTTCAGGCAACCACTTTGTGAATATATTGACTGGTGTTTGAAGATTTTGGCTGCAGTGAAGGTGGCCGTTCACACAATTGTGACAGATTTTCTCTGATGTCTCTGCCCCTGGACTTGGTCAAAGCTCCTCAGCAGATTAAAACGACTCTGAGGCGTTTAGAACAAGTTCAGGGTCCCGGACAGAAACACTGCAACATTTGAATGAAATGTCTGTGTGTTGCCTGTTCATAAAACAGAAACATTGTTCAGGCCCATTAACATGACTGCAATGCACATTTTTAATAGCTTTTTTATAGTCATAGTGGAAACATTACCATAGAATTTGTCACGTCTACATTTAACCTGAGCCGTTATGGGTCAAGTATCGCTGTGTAAAATATACTTAAACAGTAGTACTTAAATGTAAGCCTTATTGAAATCATGAATGAAAAAAGGAATTCACTTGAACTTATTCAAAAATTAAATCTAATCGAGGCAAGAGCTCCTGACTGCTCACTATCTGTCCCTTGAAATGCTAGGAGAGGAATATAAAAGGTTCGATGACATTGTTTTTTTTTAGTGGTTTCACTCAAAGAGAATTTGTTAAATAAATAGATAATCCAGCAGCCAGCCTGCTTAACACTTGCCGGTAATCTTTTTCCTCCCGCCGAGCACGGTGCTGGATAATATACTGCAACCACTAAACAAAAAAAACTCACCAAGAGCACATCTCCATCACAAGCTCTAATAACGGAGTATATTCATCTACCTGCGCCTTAATTATGCACCAAAACATTTGGCGCTCATTTATGCTTCAAAAGGCAGCCTGAGTGTTGACTGAAAATGCTACTGAAAGTTTAGGTTCAGGTGTGAAGCCAGTAAAGGCTTTTCTAGTTCCTGAAATGTTCTCACACTTCTACTGCACAACCTATATTTATACTTGACCAAGGCAGCTGTGGTACTGAGCTGCTTTTATTGTTGGAGAAAAAAAGAACGACTTTACTATCCTCATCCAAGAACAACCGCTTTATTTGCCATATTCTGCAGCGTACAGAGAAGAAGCTGCACACGATCAATTATTTGTGCCATTTACCTTAACTGATACAAAGCATACATGAGTGAAGTGAAACTGGTGTATGAAAGAAAAGAAAAGAAGCAAGGTTTTGCTTCATATGCGACATAGATTAAGTACAACTAATCAAACCATCAACAGGTGAATTATCAGCTCGGAGACATGTTTACTTTGTGTGTGCCGTGCTCTAAATGTGTGTGCGTGGCCTCAGTCATCCACAGCAATGTTGCGGAACAGGTAGGCCATGGACTCTCCGTTGTGAATGCGCCGGATCGCCTCAGCCAGGATCATACTGACATCCACCGTTTTGATTTTGGGACACTGGAGCTTCTGCACCTCATGAGGAACAGTGTTCGTCACCACCACCTGGAGACACCGAACAAAGGGAGCAACAACCGTTTCAAACTTCTTCCGTTTCTGGGAACATTTTACTGAATAGTTACATTTCTAAAAGTGGAAAAAAAAAAAATTTAAAGAAAAGAAATTTTTAATTTTAAAATGCTAATTCGCTTAATTTTCCACAGCTTTTAAATCCACAGATCAAACACTCACACTTTGAGGAATATATTATGATTTTGTGGCTCCTAAAGACGAGGTCACGTGAAACTCTTGCTGTCTCCAGTGTAATACCTCCATAAGACATTGTCCAACTCATTAAGTAAGTATGAGCTATATGCATTTAATGTCTAACAAATAAAGCATTAATAAATGCAAACATCGTGTCGGGACTTTTTGTTGTCGTTGTTGTTGAACAGATAGGCAACAGACTTTTTGGACGAATTGCATGATGCTTGCAAATGGCTTATAAGGTAAATGGATTCAATCGGATTAAATCAAACAATAGTTCCAGTCGTCTCATTTCCCCCCTCATTTCCAGACGCATTTTTACAAAATGAGCAGACTGGCTTATAAATTGGGAAGGTGAACCCAAATTCAATATACATTTTCACCACCAAATGTTAACTTTGTTACCAGAGGGCTGGATGAAATCTAATCTTTTCTCTGTAACCGAGTGCAGGTGATTTTACCTCATCGATAGCAGACTCCTCTATTAGTCTTGGTGCCTCTGCAGACAATAAGCCATGTGTGGCCATGATGTAGATCTTGTAGGCTCCCCTCTCCTTCAGAATTTCCGCCGCTGCAACAAAATCCTCCACATCGTCGATGATGTCATCCTGATAAAGGGACCACAACGTTAGGCAGCAAAAGGGCAAAACTGTTAATACATGCGCCTAAATTGTTGGAAACCCGATTCCTCGTTCATGTTTGCAATTACAAGCATTAAAAAAAAATAAAAAATGTTTTTCTAAATATCTGTAACGAGGAATGAACAAGACTAACGAGTTCACATGTATGTGAACACAAAAAGCACCAGAAATACAAGGCCCTGCTGTGATATATCATTTCTGCTGGATGAAAAATATTAGAAACGAATTCTGAATCAACGTGGACAAAACGGGAATAAATATTTGAAAATCTTATCCATATGACACAGAGTAAGCCCTCATTTCTCACACTGTATTTCTGACATAAATATTTCCAAGTCGCCAATAATCGTATAAAAAGGTGAGCTCTTACAACAATGATGGCGATTCTGCCTCCAACGTCTCCGACAACGGTGATGGGCGGCTTCTCCTTCGCCATCATCACTGGCAGACGAAGATAGAAGAGCGTTACTTTAAGAGAAAGAACTGCAGCGCTTTCTTTAAACTCAATCAGGAACGACGTGTTGCAGTAAAATGAGAAAGATTTGGTGAGAGAAGATTTGGTTGAAACCTGCAAACATCATGCAAACATCATGCTCCAAAACCCAACAAGCAAACACAACTGAGATCTCAGTCTGCAGAGATTTCAAATCATTCTTGATTCACAACTTTGACCCAACACATCTGACTTGCAAGGTCCCCTCGACCTGATCATGCAAAAGAAAAAACATTTGGAAGACCTCCTGCAAGGCCTCTATAAAGAAATTAGAGATATTTCTTTTCTTGAATGATCAGGAATATTTGGGTTGGGAGGCTCTTTGTGACCCCAACTAAAAACAAGCACTTTGTAATGCACAACGTAATGATGGAAGCAAGAACAGAAACATAATCAGTGGGGCGGGATACGATTATCTGGCATGATTTTGTTCATGTTAAGCGAATTATGAACTACAGTTGTGTAGTGTATGCTCGGTGATGTGCTTTGAACACAACAAGTCTCAAGTATTTCAGGAGAGGGAGAAAGGAGGAAGAAAAATCTTGAAAAGAAAACAACTTTAATTAAACTTTAAAGTTTTCTCTGAAACTTTGACACTTAGGAGCCTGAGGATCAGATAGATTGTTCACATCGCAGCATCTCGATTCTTACACACATGGTGCCAAAAATCACATCCGCTGAGAAGATGAGACTGAGGGCTTCCAACAATCATCATGAACATTCAGACACAAAGATCCAAGCCTGCCTAAATGTTCCATATTACAACAGTGCAGCTGCATGACATGTCAAAGACCAGACAAAAACACACCGTGGCTCACAAAAACTAGTGAAGCCTGCTGTGTGCACATCATGTAGAGAACAAAAGTTCAAAATATTTAAGATAAGCCTTACTCTGTGTTTAATACACATTTACTCATATTGCAAGCTGAACTCGTAATAATCAAACCTGAACATGTTTAAGGGGATCCGCTGGCTCCGTTTCACTGTGAAGCATTATGCTGGCATGGTCTGTGGTCCACTTGTCTGAAGTGCACTGATGCTGTTTGAGTGGAACAGTGCTATTGGACTTTTAGCTGTCTCAAATTAAAGCTGGAATAGAAATGAAAGAACTGTGATAATACCTCACATCATGGGAGAGGTTCAAAGCTGGTTAACAATCTAGTAACTTCAGATAGCTTGGACCAAATGTCCGAAATTGCATCAACTAACCAATCAAAGAGCTCAGCGTGAAATGAGGTGCTGATCAATGCAACATTTGTAGAACTGAGGAAAAACAAAACCCGAACGTGCAAAAAAATTAAAAGGTCCCCAAGCTGGATGACATGTCACAAAGTTTCAGTAAAAATAAATAAATCAGTCTCTTCTCATCAATAATATTTTCACTAAAGTTTATTAGATCTTGATCGCACAGTGTGTGAGTGCCTTAAGACAATTTGTTGTATTTAATCTCATTAGCCACCCATCTGTTGATCTGTTCCTGAAAAGGAAGGCTAGCACTAAAGAGCCGGAAAAGGTATCTACATTTCAAATTCCTCCAGAGGCGCTGCAGTAAGATGGGGTCAGTGTGTGAAATACCTAAAGGCAGCTAAGGTGTCACTCTGGGAAGTCAAATAATGAAATGGGGAATCAGTTTGGCAGCAGTGAGACGTAAAGAACTGTACTTAAGCAGCGTTTAGTTCTTATGCAGTGTGGGGGAACATCTTTTGCTACACCTACTGGCTTCATAAGCAGCTTTAAATGCAAAGATGGAGATTTCAATGATTACTAAACACAGTTAAAAAAAAAAAAAGGGGAAAGTTGGTCTGGTTTATTTATGCCCTAAAATAGCACAAAGATATAATCAACACCTCCAATGGAACCTAAATGCCCAGATGTTAGGTGGAAGCCCTCTGTAACTCACTGTCACTCCATGCAGGGAAGCATTAAAGTACATTTCCTTTAAAAATCAAATAATTCAAAATCAAGTTATTTCAAGCACTATAATCCTACTTGGGAGCTCTATCCCAGGGAATGGGACATGCCTGCTGGTTGCTGTTGAAAAAGATAGGATGGTACAAAACAAATTAAGACATAATTAGACACGTAGACATATTTACTTTATTTGATATAAATCTGAGAAAAGCTGGTTTCAGGAGTAAAAACCTTTCGGAACAATGAATCAATATTTCAAGTGATCAATGAACGTTTAAAAGAACAGGAAGAGAAAGCTGGGATGTGACTCAGTACCTGCTGGAAAAGGAAAAGACGAGAATGAGGGAGACGGGATATTCAACTGGAAGGAGAGCAGATGGCACAGGATGAGATGAGGAGGAAAAGAAATCTGAAGAAGGCAGCAGGAAAGGAAGGTCCGAGTGATGTCAAACACTGCCTGCAGTATTTCACAGATGGCTACAACAACGCCTGAAGCAGGGCTGACCTGAAAACATGTCGAGCGCTCTGGAAGGGTCAGCGCGGTCATTACTCTGGACTTTAAATCCATTTCAGTTTAAAACTTCTAAAGATAACACAGCAACATCTCTGGCCCATAAACATCTACATAATTAGCTTGTTTTCAGTAAAATATCTGGATGAAACTCCTGGAGGAGACACAGAGAGCAAAGTTTGTCTTACATGGCAGCTCCAGACCGGTGTGTCCCGTGGTCGCTCGGGACAACGGGGGAGAATATCGGCCGTCCGCCATATCCGACTCTGAATGGTGGCCCTCCCCGTGCATCACTGCCAGTCCAAGTCGCAGCCTCTCAGCATAGGACTGAGCTCTGAGGCAGACCAGCATATGGACATGCAGATGTCAAAGAAACAGACAAATACGACACATACAAACAAATGCGTGAGCAGAAGAGTGCAGACAGACGTTTGTACGGGAAAGTGACACTATGAGACTGTGCTTTCAACAATGATTTCTCTGTGAAAAGGAAATGACTCGAGTTAGAAAGGCTTTGTAATGGATGTTTAATTCCCATTTGCACTAAACTATATAAAGAGCTGATTGCCATTTATTTTGAAAGTCTCCCAACCCAGCTAGTGAAGCTATTGTATTTTTTCCTCAGTTTCAGCTCCTTTATTATTTAATATTTATTTTGTTTTACATTGGATTTGGATTTTGAATCCCCAATTGCACTGACTGAACCAGTTACACTTCTTATATTTTTAAGGTTAAGATTGTTTTACTGGTGCACAATTATGCATTTTCTCATGAAAACAAAAACAAATAAAATGTATCCCTCTGACTAAGTGACAAACACACACACAAAGATAAACTAGACAGATAAAGGCAAGGACAAAAACATACCCGTTTCATTTTGGAGTAAATAGTCTATTGTCTCTAAGCATTATCACCGTTTTTAAGTTCTGAGTGTCTCAGTTTTCTACTTGTAGTTACCTCTTAGCAGCTGAAGGGGACTTTGCAACAATTATGGCATTCCTGTAGTCTGGGATCTGAGGAGAGAAATATTCTTATATTATATTTCATGTACAGTATATAACGGTCTTCTCTGCGACAGTGTGGCAGCTTGACCAAGAGGACAAATATCTTTGTGTCCACTGCGTGAACGTAGCCTAACCTCCTCCTGGATGTACTGGATGAGGAAAGGAGAAGCTCTCAGGTTGTCAACAGGGAAACTGAAGAAGCCCTGGATTTCCTTCTGGTGAAGGTCCATAGTGATGATATGAGTTAGACCTGCAACACCAGATTCATAAAGTCAATACAAAAGTACGGATTCAAATCGAACTCCTTGATTATTTGAAGATATCCCAGACTTCACTTGGTAGAAAAATAATCATAAAAGCATAGTGCAACCGCCCTAATGCACCATGTGAACAGATTGATCCCCCAACCTGAAACTAACCCCAACATTATGCAACAGGGCATACACTAGTTTGCACCAAGCTTTAGTTGGCTGATTCACTTTGTTAAGTGCAGTTAAAGATATGAAAATAAACTGAAACCTACAAAAACTGGACAAAACAAAGACAAAACTGTTACATGTTCTTCTGCCTTAAGAAACACAACAGCAACCAGCAGCTTTACCATCTATACATCTATACCCGGGTAGCCTCTTGGTTAAAAACGCTGATGTTTTGTTTGCTACGAAAATGGAGAAAACTAGTGAACAAAGCTATCCTTAGTGGACTGCAACGTCACCAAATAATCTGAAAAGTATATTGATTATTGCGTCATAAAAGCTACATTACAGACCAAAGATATGGCCGTTGGTTGAATTTAAAGCAGGGCTCAGTAATACGGGGTTTGTTTGCCATGCAATACACACCCCAAAGCTGTAGGGGGAGCTCCGTAGAAAATAGGCGACAGTCTAACCAGACTGTCGTAAACCCACCAAGGCAATTTCCGGTTTATTTTTCAAGACACTGGCAGAGAGTTGGAGAAGACGACGGAGGTTCGCGATGTCTTCAAAGGTATGTAATAAAAGTAATTATCAAAGCAGTATAAAAGCACCGTCAACAGCTAATGGAGAGGGGGGGTGTCTATCAGGCTCCCTGGCTCGGCTCAGAGCCCTTTACGACCTGCCGTGAAGCAGTAGTTCTCGGCTCTCGTGTGTCGCGAGACTTCCAGAGCTAAACAAAGCATGCGGCGCCACAGGCAAAGTTGTAAGCGCTGTTTCGGGCTAGGGCCACCAGATGGAGATGGAAATGTCACCATTTTCATCGGAACGGGTCAGCCAAGCAAACTGATGATTGCCAAGCAATTTTATGACCATGAAAAAGTTGCATAGCATGTCTTTAAAATCATTTTTTCTTATAGTAGGTTTGTATGAAATATTATTGAGTAGTCAATATTACATAGCTGTTTAAAGCAAGAGGTATTTTGGCGATATTCACTGTACATCAAACAGATGGATGTGCAAATCTTTTTTTTAAGTCAATCTAACTTCACCAAATGAATACAGCACCCGGCAGAGCACTAAGCTCTGAAAATGAGTTTTCATGTGTCGTTTGTTATCAATAACTTGCTCAATGGTTGTAATGTGCAGCCATGCCTTACCAGCCTTAGCTAGCATGGATGCTAGCAACTTGCAGACAACAGAACCTCTCTTCCTCATCTTGCACTGCTTGCTGTAGGGAAAGTAGGGAATGACTCCAATGATGTTCTTGGCACAGGATGTCTTCAGTGCATAAGCCATAACTAGCAGCTCCATGATGGCCGTGTTGACATCTCTGAGAAACAATACAATAAAGCAAAGCGTATAGATTAGATCTCTTACTGCACAGGTGTGGCTTAACTCAATGACCCATTAAATAAGCAACCAAAAAGAGGATTTACGGTAATGAGCTAAACATGAAGCAAGAAACTGAACTTTTATTTATGAGATTACCATAATCTCAGCCCCTAACAACTGAATAAATTGTGAGCAATAGAGACTCTTTCTTTTCACACTTTCTGTTATATTCACATAGCCTGCTCTCAAACTATCGGCTTTTCGTCTGACCCCGAGGCAAAAAGAACCTTAATAAATGTATCAACGTGAATATTACGTTCTAGACAGCAAAGACAGTTGAATAGAAGAGAAGTTTTCTCCAAAGAGATTTTTGAAACCCTCGCTGATAACAAAAAAAATTATGATAATCAATACCACATCACAAATTCAGTATACTCTCATCACTGCTCGGAACAAGAGAGCAAATAGCTTTTTATCTATTCCATCATAAAGTCATGAGGCCGTACTAAACAAAAAAACATATCTGTCGCACAGCAGCAAAACAATCTTGGTCAAGCTGTCGTGTTAAAAATAAAGCAAATGGAACATCAGCACTCATCAATGTTGGCCCTTTCCACACAGAAGTCGTGCCCTAGTGGCACAGAAAAGACTTTGTTGTTAAACCTCCATTATTCCCCTTTAGTAATTCAGACAGGCCAAAAAGAGTAGTCTTAGTGCCTCATCAGTGTGCGCTTAGGCTTCATTTACACTGCAAGTCTTGATGCCCAGATCTGATTTTTTGCCTAAATCCGATTTTTTTTTTAATGTGTGGTTACACGTACTTTAATAATGTGACTCATATCTGATTCACGCGATTACACTTGCCTATCACCTGAAAAATCACGCATGCCTACTTAAGTGTTTACCAAACTCTACTGCTGAGGCAAATGGACGACGTTGACATAGGTGTGATGCTAGTGTTGCGGTACATGAGAAGTTCGCCCAACATTGGCAGGATTTTAAGGCAGAGAAGGAGGAAAAGGGCCATTATTGCATCCTGTGCACACGCGGCAATTATTGCCTCCTCAGCTGTTCAGAGGTGTGTCTGGGTGCGAGACCGATCCCAGGACTGGTGGGAGAATGTTGTGGCGGGCTTTGATGAAGAGCAGTGGGTCAGCAATTTTAGAATGAGCCGACAAACTTTTGATATGCTGTGCGAGAGTTTGTTCCCATTCTTCTCCTACCAAGACACCACATTTCGTCGGGCGATTCCACTGAAAATGCGTGTCGGTGTCGCTCTTTGGTGGCTAACGAAATGTGTAAGAATAACCGATATGCCTGTTTACACGGCGGTCGCATTGCATATATCCGATTCGTATCTGATCAATTTCCACATATGAAGGAGGCCTGTATCCGATCTCAAAATATCCAAATGCATGCGTCCTTGTCCTATTTACATGGTCAAAAAACATATCCGATCTGTGTCACATGAGAGCAAAAAAATCGGAATTGGGTAACATTTAACTGACAGTGTAAATGTAGCCTTAAGACACAGCAAACCAGTTTTGCACAATCAGCTAAGTAACAAAGGGTCGTTGCTAAGAGCAGTGTTTCTATCTTTCCATCTTTGTGGCGAAAACAAGACACGCACACACACACACACTGATTAGGCTCTGTGACAACTTCTCTGCAGACTCAGTATGACAGTGTGAAAAATATATATAGTATATAGAATAAAGGGCCAAAAGAATGAAAAAACAATCAGCAAAAGAAATAATGCTTTTGCTTTTCACATAAAAACATGTGGAGATATATATTTGTTAGGGCTGGGACTTTAGCGCGTTAATTTCGATTAATTAACTACACACATATTAGCGCGTTAAAAAAAATAACGCATTTTAATCGCACACTATAATTTTTTTTTTTTTTTTTTTTTTTTTAAATACAGACGGATGGACGCAAGTCAAGCAAGACTGATCGCACCCACTCAGAAATTTACTGATGATGAGGGCTGACGAGGGGCTCGTTGTGTAGCCAATATTTCATGCGGTATTAAATTTCATCTGGGCGGAATGAAAGAAAGATATGTCTGGAGAGAGCTTTTGTGTGTGCGCGAGTACTTCCGGTGAAAACTTCCGGTGATTTGACAGCTAGCTCGTCAGGTTAGGGCCAGTGGCCGTAAACAAAGGTTATAGCCGAGAAGAAAGATGATAATATAACATAGCTAAAAAGACTAGCTTTCTTCAGTAGCCTAATGCTTACCGATTTAGCAAGCCTAGCAGCCTCGTTGCTAATGCTAGCCGCCGTAACGTTACCAACCATACCCGACGTCAAGGAGTTGGCTGAGCAGGTTATGGAGGGGCTGGCAGAGTTAACTTCATAATGGGTGAGTGCAGGTTTCATTCACTTGTTTTCATTCTTTCACAGGATTGATTCACTTCAATGGTTTATCCCATTGCTGGCCGCCGAGCCATTATGTGTCTCGGACATGTAGCAGCTAGCGTGGAAGCTAACGGGGGCCCAACGCAGCTTAACATCCAAGATTCTATATACTGTGTTTTCATGCATGCTACATTCAGATTTCAAATAGGGATATGTTCTGTGTTTGTTGAAATATTGTTGAAAATGTTCATTTTCTAAAGGATAAAGTATATGCGATTAATTTCAAAGCCTGTAGTTAAAGGATAAGACCGGTTTTTTGACATTGGGCCCTTGATTTCACATTATAACATGATGTTCTACTCACCCCTGCTTGTTGTTGGTCATTTGGAGCTGTTCCGAAGATATTCGAGAGGCGTCTGGCTGCTCTCTTGAGATATTCGGCCATGAAACGGTTTCCTATGGGCAAGCTCATACAGGCACAAACTATGCTGTTTATAATTTATTAATTACTCTACACTAGCACTGATAACGTGGAGGTGCGTCGCTTACTTAAAAAAATCCGGGTTATTGTAATTTTGATTTTTTTGTCGTAAAGTGGGTGTTACTGACGTCATCGTCGTGCTACTGCCACAGGCAGCCCACAGACCTGCTGCCTATTTATTCATTCGGCTAAAATTCAAAATTAGTAACCTGGATTTTTTTAAGTAAGCGACGCACCTCCACGTTATCAGTGCTGGTGTAGAGTAATTAATAAATTATAAACAGCATAGTTTGTACCTGTATAAGCTTGCCCATAGGAAACCGTTTCATGGCCGAATATCTCAAGAGAGCAGCCGGACGCCTCGCGAATATCTTCGGAACAGCTCCAAATGACCAACAACAAGCAGGGGTGAGTAGAACATCATGTTATAATGTGAAATCAAGGGCCCAATGTCAAAAAACCGGTCTTATCCTTTAAAGCTATGGTAGGTAATCCTAGAGAGCTAGCAAGAGAGCTAGCAAGATTCGAAAGTGTCCACTCCTCTAAGCTCCACCCCCCCCTCCCCATTCCGTCAGTGCTTCATCCAAAGCCGGTGGAACCGCATGCGCACATGGAGCAGGGAGCCGGCAGAGGGGGGCGTAGGCAGAAAGCAGAGGCATCTGATTGGTTTTTTGTAGGCGACCAATCCGAGATCAGCGGGACGCTGATCTCGGATTGGTCAGCTTTTTCTCAGTCCTGCAGCTGCCACAGAGGTCTGATTATTTTCGTCCCTTTTTCTAAATACATCTTGTATAGATTTCTCTCAGGATAGACGGACCATTTCACCCAGTATTACAAAATGTGTTTCTGAACAGGATTACCTACCATGTCTTTAACTCGATTAAAAATTTTAATCGAGTCACAGCCCTAATAAATACATAAACACAATGCAATAAAATAAGATAAGATTAAAAATAAATAAATAAAATAGAATAAAAGAAATTAAAATGTTTTGCCAAGTATCTACATAAGCTTGATTAGAAGCCAGGGAGAAAAGGTGTGTTTTTAAACCTCAAAAGATCCTGCAGATCGGATGTGCCAGGGCAGGTTATTCCAGAGCCTAGGGCCCGCCGCCACAAAGGCTCGCTCACCTTTGGTTTTTAGTTTTTTTTTTTTAGGGGCGACCAGTGGCAGCTGATTAGAGGATCTCAGTGTTCTGGCGGGGGTGTGGATATTAAGGAGCTCAATCAAATACTGGGGGGACTAGGCCATTAAGAGTTTTAAAAACAAACAATAAGATTTTAAAATCTATTCTAAAAGCAACTGGGAGCCAGTGCAGCGAAGCCAGGACAGGGGATATGTGGTCACGCTTGCGTCTGCCAGTGAGGAGACGGGCAGCTGCGTTTTGTACCAACTGCAGGCGGTGCAAGAGTGAGTGATCCAGGCCAAAATAAAGAGAATTACAGTAATCCAATCTCGTGTTAATAAAAGCATGGATTACAGTCTCCACATCTCTACGTGGCAGGTATCCTTTACTTTAGATAAAATTCTCAAATGGTAAAAAACGTTTTTCACGACTGAGCTAACCTGGCGATCAAATTTCAGCCTGTCATCAAATATTAAACCAAATTTTTTTTAAGTGGGATTTTGTAATTAGATTGTTTTTTTTTTCATGACATGTAAATTTGTTTATTCTTAATATTAATAATATGCTGTTACTACTATTCTCCCAGTATTCAGCAGGACTTCAAGCTCTCTCTCAAAGTTTAACTGTTGAATGTTGTGTGAAATAGGTGACAAGATTGTTATTTTTTTTCCCCATCTCATCAAAAGAAGCTGATAAAGTTTAAGACATGAGGTGTATTTTCCTGACTTACCTGGGGATGGTCTGAATTATGAAGATGTCTTGTCCACGGACAGATTCTTTCAAATTCACTCTAGTCTCTGTAAAAGAAAAGAGAAAAACAATTGTTTGTTCAGATGAAAAAAAAAGACTCCAAATCCCACTTTATCAGATACATTCAATCTGAAATTGAGTTATCTGGGCATCAGTTTTACCTGTATTTGACTCTTGATAAACTGCTGACTTGCCCAACTCCACACCCAAGCGTCTGGGAAAATGAAAAGTCAAAGACAGTTAACACACAAACGCCTTTATACGTTCTATTCATTGACCTGTGCGAAAGTTCTACCATCTACCAAACAAATATTTTTTTACCATGGTGTTCATGCAGAAGCACCAACTCAACCACAAAACAGCATTTTAATGTTAAGAAGAAGCATTAGTTTTGATAAATAATATAGACATGGGGTCATTTAAACGGGTGAAACAATGAGTTGATTAAGAAACAAAATTTTTCTACATTTTGATCCGTCATTTGAATCATTTCTCCTGGGTGGAAAATTGATAATATTCAAGTTTAGTGTTTAACAGTTGATTGCATCAAGCATGAACAACACAAAACAATAATACAGGAGAATATTGTGAAAATAATGTTCTTCACATCCCTAAAACTTATCTGAACAGCTGCCATCTACTATTATGACCACAATGCTTTGAAGTAGAGTAATTACAGAAGTGTAGTTCGTAGATCCTAGTTGTGAATAAGACGAAGCTCTAAAAACTTTTAAAATGCAACACAGTTTCTAGCCTGGATAGTACGTTTTCTACACACCACATCATGTAAAATATTGTAAAATATATTTTTTTTTTAAAACGACAAGTACAGCAGTAAAGGAAAACAACAAGTACAACTTTAGAAAACAGCCCAGTCATCATAAGTGTGTCACAGTAAACATTCAGAACGGTATTCATTAACATTTTCTGTGTGCTCATGCTGTTATTTAACCTTTGCTCCACGTGAAAATTCCACTCGACAGCAAAATGGGCACATAATCTCCCCGGTAATGTTGCCAAACATTCAGACCTGATGAATAATAAGCTCCCCCCTCCCCCAACCAACCGCACCAAAAAAAACAAAAGTAGGTAGTGCAGCTGACAAGTCAGCAGGGTTAGGAAAAACATGACTACTCACTGATGTCAGTAAGAGAAAATGTATATGTTTTATCTAGTGTACCATAACCATTTAAATGCATCACGAATCACAGCCTACAACACATAGCTGCCACAGTAACATCTGGGTACAGTATCTCTGCTCTGCTTACACCCTTCACCAAAAAAAGCCCCTGAAGAGTATGTTCCTTTGATCACAACATGTGCCACTGAAAATATGTGGCATTAAATGAATCACTAACATCAGAGGTAATAAAAATAAATCCCTCATCTTCACTGTACTTGTGTTGTGAGCAGTGCTTACAAATCTCTTCTGAAAGCTTTACCATAGTAGATAAATATAGATCATTCTTGACAAACAGAATGAGAAATGGGTTAATAATTATACTCTGACTATTCTCAGATTGGAAAAGCAACTGAAAAAGACTCCAAGTGGCATCAAAACTAACAATTGTTCAGTACGGTTGGAGAAATGCAGGCTTAGTTAAAAATGTAACTGTGGGCAAATATACAAGCAAACTAAACTAAATGATATGCAAATATAGTTTCACAGCAGGTCATCGGTCAGCATCGTATTTTTGATACATGGACACAGAAAATAGTAAAAGGCTGAGTAGGCAGTCTAACTCGTGCAGTTCGATCACTCAAAGTAATGATGACTAAGGCATGTGTAAGAATAACATTTTAACATTTAACAATAACATTGCCTTTTGAACTCTGCTCCCCAATCTCTCCTCCCAAATCTGTCAATATAGATGTATATAATACCACTGCACTTTAATCCGTATATTTATTTGTATTTCATTGCACTGCATTTCATTAATCTGTAATTATTCATCTGTAAAAATGCACTATTTATTATTACTGCTATTTGCACTTCTGGTGAGATGCCAAAACCTACTTTTCGTTATGCTACATGTGTAATGACAATAAAGTTGAATCTCATCTCATCTCATCTCAACATTTTAGTTTAAGTGATAAGACTTTCCGGTGCAGTCTTCAGATCACAATTCACCCCAAAACCTGTGTGGTGTTAGTTCAAGACATGATCCACTCGTGCTTTAGTTATAATTTATGCAATTTTATCAGTAGCTTATGTGTCATGTTTCCATCCAACTAATGTTGCAGAGAATGCGTTTCATCACTGTTTGTTATGCCACAACACCAAAGATTTCCTTTTTGTAAGACTCCACCTTAATGCACTGATTCATAACACCAGCTCCCTCAGGTCACCTGCTGCAGACTCCCACGTGCACCGTCAGAAACAGAAACATGGCAGGTAACGTGGACGTGGCAACTATTGAGATTACAAACACTACTGCTGTCTACATCATTATTATCTCAATACAAATAATACAAATTAAATCCCATGCATGTACGTGATGTATACGACTACAATTATACTCAAACCTTACTTACTCTGTTATCTTCTTAGCCAGCTCGGTGCAGGCGGTGGTGGAATTGGCAGAAAAAACACGGTAGCCGGTTCTTGAAATGTTCATTTTCATGTAACCATACGACAACTTTGTAGTTTGAGAGTAAGAAACCAGAGACCTGTGACCCCCAAAACGCCTAATGGGCATGGTGCATTTAACTCCACGGGGAAAAATGCGGTTACCCTTTCCCTGATTCGTCACAATCGCACGTTGATATGAAGACGAAGCCTAAACAAATGCAAACACTGGAACTGTTCCAACTACTCAACACTGTATGTAAACTAAAGAACGCAAAAGGCACGTGCTCCACGTTTCACGTCAAAAAACAACACGTCGGTGCTGGCGAGGTCAACGAGCACCTTGGAATTTACCTGTGACACGAAATAGCCCAAACTACAACAAAACCGTCAGCAGATGAAAAACTGAGCTGTGTTTGTTTCCATGCGGTCATGTCTCTTTTAGCATCCGAGATAGACACAGTTTTTTACTTCAGTTTTTATCTCGAAATAAACTGCAAGGTACAACAGGCACAATACTGTGCACAGCTACAACCTACGAAACTCAAAACTCCTTAAGTGAATTTCAAATGTGGTTACCACTCAGTTTGTAGCATTGCTATCGCAGCTCGGGGAAAAAAAAAACGCTACCAGCGCACGTTCATTGGATTAATGAAAAGAGAGACTGACGTTCAAGAGAACCAATCGGAGTCGAGATTGAAACAGGAGCAACACAGCTCACCAATCAGAGTGTGTCTTTTCTATGACGTAATATTAATGCGCAACGACCAAACCAAACTTCGTTGTTTTTTTTTTGTTTTTTTTTATACAACTTTATTTTGCTTTACAAGATACAAAAACAGTGCAAAAACATGACAAGTATCATTAATAATAAATGAAGAACAAATAAGCATACCAAAATAAATACATACATAAGTAGTTTAAATAATAAATGAAGAGAGAGAGAGAGAGAGAGAGAGAGAGAGAGAGAGAGAGAGAGAGAGAGAGAGAGTATACCAGGGGACATGAACAATGAGGATTGCAAAGTGGGAGACTAGATTTATAGTTTTGATAGCTTTCTTGTTATTAGAGGAGGAAATTGACTTGAAATACATCTGGAGTTCTATCATGAAAGCACAAAAATTGGGTTTCACTTTGGAGGCATACTTCGTTGTTTTTTTTTTAAGTGGGGTTGTGTGACGTACTTATGAGTAGTCCAGTGCTTTATTATAGAGCCTATTTACCCCGCTCTGTTTAGTACCTTACGTGCAGCAGGCAGGGGGCAGGTCATTCTCTGTAGAAGAGGGGAAGAATGCACATGAGGGGGCCATTAAGAGGGAATTTTAACCATTCAAAAAAGTCAAACCTAAAAAAATTACTAGCATGAAACGCCGACAACTTAAAGGGATGTTTAGTTACACAGAAATTCCACAGAAGTAGAAAAATCTATTGCACTCAACATCATTAGATATGCATGATTTTTACTATTTCATTCCTCGCTTCAAAGTTGAGATAACCACGTAAGATAACTGATCTGACAGCCCCAGAATGAAAATATATCACGTCACATTATCAGTAAAACCTAGGAGTGGATCTCAGCTGCTGCAGTCAGCACAGTGCACCTGTAGCGCCAGGTGTCAGACAAGATTTCGTACCAGAAAGCTTTATCAAATTGGCACTGCGCTGCCTAAAGTCGAACGCACCTAAAGCAAAGAAACCAACCCAGAATTCAATTCGGCAACACAAGATGAAGTGAATATTTGCGTTGTAACTTTTACAGCAAATGCTGACAAGTGTTACATTTTAATTCATATTTTATATTCCATCATGTAGAAAGAGACATGAAGATAAAGAACCAGTTTATCATTCTGTACCTGAGGGTCCCACAGGATATTTGCTCTGTCACTCTCCACCACTTCTGGAGGTATCTTGCACTGTGACCTTGACTTCTAACCCATACTTTGTACAGATGCCCCTGTACAGATTCTGGATAGTGGCTCTAACATTCCCTAGCCCCTGTCCCCTCTCCTTCTCCTTGGTTTACAGCGTCAGCGTGCTGGACTTGCGGTGAAACCCACCGTGCATTTTGAGTGCTTTCTTGTCTTGATATCAGTGGCTTCTACAGTATCTCCTTCTTTGACTCGGTTATCAGGGAGGTTATCTGATAACCAGCAGGGCTTATGTGTTGAAGTCTGAGTCTTTTTCTTACCACTCAGCGGACTCCTCAGGACCTGCTCTCCAATTTGTAGGTACTCGGTTGTGGCCTCTTTATGGTTGTCATTTGCCAGAGGGACACCGAGGTATTTGTAGCTGTCCTTAACATCTGCTATGTTGCCGTCTGGTAGTTCAACGTCTTGAGTTGTGATAGTCTTGCCAGTATAAAGTACAAGTGCTTAGTAATCAAACACAGCAATTTCAGTCAATGAAATTAAATGAAAAATATTTTATTCATCTTAATGGAAAATTACATTGTTGCAGTATTTTCAACCATCATTTTATTCTCTCATTGTGCATGGTTGGTGCTGCTAGCAGTTAAGTATCGTCCTGTATCGTTTTGTTAAGTATGCAGGAGAGTTTCTGCGTGCCTCTGGCTTCGAGCGATGCTGCTGTCCTAACAGACGGCTCTTTACTCAACTAACAGGTCTGCTACTTCTGTTGGTGACTTGTGAGGAAGGGAATTTATCAACTTTGCAAGAGACACAAAGTGATCCTGTCCACCAGATCTCTACACCTTAGACACTGTGTCACACCCATGTCTGCATTCTGTTTCTTAGATGACAACTGAGGAACTGCCGTACTTTCAAATCCTCATTCAGACTAAGCAACTGCAGGTGTCTATAAGCATTCAAAAGAATGAGATCTGAGCAGTTCATTTAGGCAAATATTGACGATGCAGTTACATTAAGTTTTACAGCTGCTGGAGAAGTAGCCAGCAAACATACCCTCTTTCAGTCGCATGACAAATTTAACAAGCATGGCTTTGGAAAATGAGGAAACAGCAACACTCAAAGAAAAAGCACAAATGCACGGAGAAAACTTGCAAAATGCACACAAAAAGGCCCCAGTCAGTCAACAGGTTGGACCCAGAACCTTATTTCTCTTCATTCTTCCTTCAGTTCCGATGAGTCTCCAGGTCCTTAAAAAATGGCCTTAACCTTTTTCTTCTTTTAGTGGATGTATGAATATGCTAATTGTTCTCTGCCCAGTAAACCGCCCACCAGCAGATAATACTATCTACTTGAATCTGCTTCATTGTGCAATGGCCAATTCTAATATTGGGCTAATTCAGATGTGCACGTCTCAACCAGAGAGGGATTCTTAAGAATAGGAAGAGCTGATTATTCAAGATTGCCAGAGTACCAGAATGGAAATGTACCCATTTATTTCACTTACAGTGTTATCAGCCACACTGCTGATGGATGATTTTTCCCATGATATCTCTACTGAGAATATAAAAAACATCTTAAGGGCACGTTAACAAGGTTAAAAACTTAATTTATATCACTTAAATGTTCTTGCATCCTTACCCTGAACACCTCAAATTTATTGAGTGAGTCTACAGAGTGCTTTGGACTTAATACTTGACATCAAGATCAAGATTAATGCAACTGTCCTTATTCAGCCTGAGGCTATAAAACAGAATGCAAGAGCCAGTCAGCTCTATGCTGCTCACACAAAAACACAGATATCTAGATGGGTTCCAGTAAAATGTTCACTATTGCTCTCATGTTGAGGCATACAAAAACGTGGCAGGGGATTAACTTTCTTAGGTTACCTTAGAAAGTGCTCGGTGTGCAGTCATGGGTGTCCAGAGTGAAAATGAAAAAAGGCTCCTATGTTGAGGAGAGGAAGTGTGACAGCCAATCCAAACTGACCAATATATTTAGTTGCAGAGTGTGGTACTTAAGCTCAGACTAGAATCAATCAGTTTCATGAGGGAGATACAACTGAATGAGCAGAAATCAACAAACAGCATTCTTGATATAGGAGTTATTTTCGAGGTGTGTTCAGAGTAAATGGAGGGCAATGGAAATGGTCCAGATGGTCTTAGATGCAAACTGTCGAGTGTCCAGGCGGGTTGGGATGTTGTCTTTGATGTACGTCCCAGCCAGCCTGGACTCTCAGCAATTTGCACTGCCGTAGGGCGACAGTAGTTTATACTCGACAGTAAAGATTTAAAAGATACAGGGACGACGGTGGCTGACTTGAAGCAGGTAGGAAAGCTTTCCTTTGTTTTCACTGCATGGGCAACACAGTTGCATCATCAGCTCAGTTGCTGATGCAGTTCTGGGGTCTGTCTGTTGTTTAGTCATGATGGCATCATGCAATTCCACTGGTGCATATTTAAAAATCTTTATTTGTAGGAAAGTAAACGACAAGAACAAACACAGTAATATGGCCGATGTTTCAACAGTCCTTCGTCCTTGACAACATTTAATCCATCTCTGACGTAAAAAAAAAGTCCTCCACCACCTTATCGGAGTTTTGTGTCCTGTCCGGGTGGAACAAGGTCTGCACATCAAGCATAATAGCTTGATTGGGGATGTTTTGAAGAAGTTAGGTTTCTGTAAATATGTGAATACAGTCTGTAGTCTCCTAACCCTGCAGCCTCAGCCTTATGACAACAATTTTATTCTCCTGCAATTAGACGCTTGCCAGAAGAAGACTGTAACTAGGAACAGCCTTAAGTCTAAGCTGTCTGAGCTTTTACTCTTATCCCAGCTCCCACTTGGTTAATCAAATCATTTGCTGGCTGCTCGTTGGATACCGAGGGCAGAGATGCTGTGAAACATATTCACTGGTGTGTACCTCAATTAACCTTGTTTATTCTGTACTTGACGCAGTTTACCGCAGATGGACAGATGTCAGCGAGTAACATAGAAAACAGATTGCATCTGTCTATAATTGGGAAAGTCACAGCAGAATGTCTGTAAATGAGGCATTTTGGGTTTGTCACTTTTATTAAATTAGAAAAGTATCTAAGACGTGTTTTTACTTCAGCTGTATGGATTATTAAGTCTAGAGTGACTGAGAGAAAAAGCAAAAAATTTGACCCATTTAAAATATGAATGACTTTCTTAAGCAAAAGTGTGTGCACTTCCTGTGTGCGGAGCCAGTGTCTGGCACTCACTACTTTACTTCTTTGTTCAATTGATAAGATAGACATATTTAACTGCCAGTCTCATGTTAACGCCCTTCATTTTAAATTTGAACTCACCGCTCCTCTCTTTGATCCTCTCACTTCCAGTTTTGCTTTTACTTCCTCCTTTTAGCAGTCTGCTTCGGCCTTCACGTCCCCCAACCACAAATGCTGCAGGTGGCAGCTGTGGGTGTCCTTTCAGCCTTTCAGGACCTTCTCTTTTAACAGGTCCAAGATGACCTGCCTCTCTTGGCTCTCAAGATCAAATCTGCGCTCCCTCTCTTTTCTGTCAGCCTCCAAACGTTCCCTTTCCAGTGCAATCTTACCTGAAAACAAAGATATGAATGTCAGAACAATGACAGCCCAGCATAAATGAAGATAATACAACAATATGCCTATAAAGACTTTACTAAAAAGACTCGTATTCCTACTGAATAATGGCTTACATTTTTTCTTCCTACTTTATTTGAGCCCAGTCTCGCATGTATGAGTTACATCTCAGATTCTTGAAAATGAAATGGAAATTCTTTAATCTATATTTCAAGCAAAGAAATAGCTTTTTTTTTCACCATTTATGACAGCTTTTATCATTAAAGTAAGTGACATAACTTCAGTATTTATTGTCAGTTTAACTTCTAATCCTGATGGTTAAATAAAAAATGATCAACACCTGTGGCCCTTCCTTCTTTCTGTGTGTTTTAGACTCTAAACAATAATTGAATCCGCTTTTTGGATAGAAAGTCACGCATTAGTGCTCTGAAACTGTCTTACTCCTCTGAATCTCCAACTCTTCTCGGCGCAGGGCAAGCTCCTCCTCTCGTAGCCGTTGCTCTGCCTCTGAGCGTTTCTCCAGAAAACTTAGAATCTCAGAGTACGTCTGGCAGCAACACTGGCATGGTCGCTTGGCTGTGGGCGCCGCTGAAAGCGCCGCTGAAATCTCCGCCAACTGCTCGCGCTCTTCCTCTGGTTCTGTAATCATGACAAAATTGACTAAATCCTGAAGGGAACACAGTTGGCGGAGATCAATTTTAGAATTCAGAAGGACAAATACATTACATTGCAGATGCAATACATTACATATCAAACGCACAGTTGCCCTTAACTTTAAACTGAGGTCTCGGGTTGATAAATTTTACTTGTGCGCCACAAAAATCTGTGCCAGGAAACATCCATCCGCTGACAATACTGTTGCAGCTGTGAGCATCACACCCTCCATCCTGTCAGTGTCTTTCACTACTCACACAGTATTTATTGCCATTTATAGTCAAAGAGCCTCTTTCATTCTTTTACTTGGGCTGTGGGTTTTAAACGACGCTCTTGCCTTGTGCTGCATTCTGAATCTGTTTTACCTGCTGTGGGCGTTTGGTTGATGTCTGGTTTGTCCTGTTCCGCCAGAGTGAGTTCCTCTATGGCGCGATTTCTTTGCTCTTCATCCTAGGAGAGATAGAGACACTTCTATAACAAGAGCAACAAAAGAAAATGAACAATGACCAGGTGCAACAACTAATTCAATCTTAAATAGTGGGAGGATGTTTGTTGCAGAGGAAATAACAGAAATGTTGGGTCTCTTGTTAATTTAAGTGACCTTTTTAAGAACTTACAGTTGGTTGACAAGTGTTTTTTTTATCGTTTTCTGGCAGATTTTTGATAAAAATTAACATTTCAGCCGACAGAAACGATGCAAACTCATACGTTTAATATTATTTGATGAATATACATATATACATACATACAACATTGTCCCAACAGGAGCCACAATTTGGCTCCCATTACCAGCAGATACTCAGTGTTTGGAACACGTGTAAACATTGACCACGATAAATTAATTCAAATTGAATTTAGTGAAAATTGACTCCAATGACTCTGCTTAAAATTCCCACGACGATGCCATGATGTAGGTTGTGCACTGATTTAGGCGAAGTTGACACCTTTGATTTCAGATGATTTAGGATCGCCCAGCTAATTTTTGGGAAGTGGTTGAAGAAACTTTGTCCACTATATCACACATTCCTTCTTCTGTTCCAGCTTGTACTGCTTTAACAATCATCCCTGTCAGCTACAACAGTCTGGCAGAAAATGAGTCAGCGACGCTGACCACTCACTTTATGAGAGTCGTCTTTATTGAACTTCCCGCAGTTTACATCTATGCAAAAGACAGGTAAAGTAAAAGACTTTGGGTCTATGTAATGGAGGATCTTAAAAGGATATTCAGTTATTTCTTTGTTTTGTTTTATGTGAAGTACCTATAAGTCGTCAATGTTTCACATGCAGTCGATAGCAGTCAAACAGCTCTCAGTTTGGACAGTCAGAAGGATTCCTGGTGGCTGAGCTAAGCCAAGGAGCCATGATAGGAGCAATTTTTTTTACTTCTAAAACACATCAAAGCTCAAATATTTCCTATTAGTTTGAGAGAACGCTGTATTGTGGGTCCCCTTAAAGGCCTTTTGACTTTAGAACCCCTTTCTTCACTTCCAATTTTTATGTATTTTCATGTATCTGTTTATTTACCCTGACAATCTCCAGTTGTGGTGGGAAAGGTCCAGGTTTGAATTTCGGTGCCTTTCTGTGTGGAGTTTGGATGTTCTACCTGTGCCGGTTCCTCCAACAGTTATGAATGTTTGGTTGGAAAAGAAAAGAAAAAAATAATCGGGACCATTTGGTTTATTGGTGACCCTAACTATGCATGGTTGTAAGCAGGTCTACATGGGTGGATTTCCTCTCTGCACCTATTTTCTCGCTGAGGTCTGTTTTTCACTGAGTGAAAAGTGGAAGCAACTGGTTCAGGTGATACCAATCACATTGTAAGTGATCACTTTGTGCTGTCACTGTAGATATGTCTGTGTGTAGATCTGTGTCTCTGTCGTCATAAACGCAGATGGTAGCCAGATAAAAGATTGGGTGCAAGTTTATGCAAATATATAAGCCTGCACTTGCGCCAGATGTTTGTTTTGCATGCGTTTATTGAAGTGATTTAGAGTGAGCTATAAATATCCTTTGTGAAAGCTTCTCATTTCATTCTTACACTTTGCGGATCAATCTTTGTAAAACATGCATTTTGTTTTATCACCTAACACTTCTACAAATTCCTGTAAAAATAGCACATTTTTGTGAAAATGAACATTGGCAGTGTGACACACCTGGTACTTTGCACTCTCGCCGCCGCCTATGAGCCCCTTCTCAGCCTCCAGCTCCAAAACCTCATGAAGCAGATCCTCCTTTTGGGCGTAAAGCCTCTCTGTTCCAAACCTGAGTCGAGGCAGAACAAAAACACTCATACTGAATTAGTACTTTTAGAAGAGGCTGAGCAGGTAGCCAAGTCACTACAAAGCCACTTCACAGCCAATCTTTCCTCAGAAAGAGGTGCAGCTACAGCCTTTTCTGACTGAATCAACCAACCTGCGCAGACTGGGGAAGTCTTGTTTCTTGTAGTAGTCCAACAGGAGCATGGTCCTCTCTCTACACCTCCTGGCGTCCACCTCAAAGTTCTCCTCCTGGAGGGCGGCAGTGATGATCTCCCCCACACGGGCCCAGATTCGTCCTGACAGTATCGGCGAGTAAGATAACTGCAGATGCTTTATGCAACTTTTAAACAAAAACATTTTCTACACAACAAATAATTTGACACTCATTTATCACACAGGACCTGCAGTTTGACAGCATGTCAGTGTCTTCCACTGGATTAATCCTGTTATAAAATTACGAACCTGGTTCTTTTGAGGCAAAGGGGTTCTGGGCAATAACCTCTCGCAGGAGGATGATGTCATGCCGCGCAGAGAAACGCACCTGCCGCTTCCGGGGTGTGGGGCAAGCAATAGAAAATCCTAGGGTTGGAACCAAAACAGAAAAACATTATAGAATAGGACAGAAGCTCATAATATTCTGATATTCCCAAAACAAAGGTCCCCCCCCTCCACATCCAACTTCCTTGCTAATAAAACAGCTAAATGACATTCTTCCCAGTTGTGTTATCAATATATTTATCACAATGCTTCCTATCAAACTTTAATCTCATGGAATATCGTTGTTTTATTAAAAACAAAAAAACTGATTTGACCAACACGAGGTGCTTTTAAAAAAAAGCTTATTTCCCAGTCCTACTTGTGTCCCCGTGTAATCAAACGTTAACACAGTGTCTATAACCAGTGAGTCCTGTGTTTTGGTGACACTGTGTCAGCTGCAGTTAGACGGATGACAGCAGCTCTCCCACTGATGCCTCGCACTGACTCCAAAGGGCGAGCAGCTTCCAGCTACAACACATTTTAGCAGCAAGCAGACACACAGCCTGCGCGCCGCGGAGCTGGTAGAACCCACTGTGGCTACAGCAGTTCCAAAGCTGAACCCAAAATGCGTCAGAGGGGGAGGAGCATTGGTGCACGAGTACAAAGAGGCACTTGCAGTGTAGGATATGTTGTTAAGAGCCGTTAGACGTGGAGGTCGTGGTGTATCTCACCGTTGTTGATCGGTACTTCCACCACCACCCGTTCCATGCTTGTGTTTGGTGCATCCGGGACCCGTCTGACGCGCACGGTACACGTCCACTCACAAGTACAGGTCCCCCCTCTGACGTGTAACTCAACTTGGCAGAGGATCTGTCCGAGTCTCCGCTCTGCTTATTTGGTTGTACTTACTCTAAATAACCACTAGATGTAGGTAGAGGACTGCGGGTCGTGGCCATGTTGGAGCAGCAGGAGTTTAGGGCCCATTCACAAATATGTGTTATAAATTGGCTTTATTCTTAGACTTTATGTATTCATATTCTGTAGTTCTCTAGATAATCTATTTTCCTAGTTTGTACGTGTACATTCTGCTCATACAAACGGAATGTATGTCCAACACTTTAAGATGACGTAGCGGGATAAAATAACTGGGTCAGATAAAGCGTCTCTTAGGACAGATAGGTCTGGTACAGTAGATGCACGCCTGAAACAACACGCACACACACACATCGCTTATCACATCCAAAGAACATGACGAAGACGGTGGATGGCCTGCTCGCAGCATGAGTAAGTGTTCAATGATGCGTCGTCAAATGTAGGTACAACCTCTGAGATAAGGGTGAACATAAATATGAAATGTTTCCAGATCTCAGGACTTGGCCAGACGGATTTCATGCGAGAACTCTGTCTCTCCAAGTCCAGCGCTGATACTTGACCTGTGACCTCCAATAAACACTTTGTTTAACTTACGACTGCTCCAACTGGTTCTTGGGCTTCCAATATAAAGAATCGGATCTAACATATGATATATCCCACAGTTACATGGAAATAGACAAACATCTAGTTTTCGTTTTGATCAGGTAAGTGTATTTTATTTGTGGGTACCTTGGCTTTTTTCACTCTCCCACGAATGTGCTTTTTTTTTCTCACCATCACTGAAAACGGAAACTTTTATCCCAGAATATTTGGTGAAAAATGCAACAGCCTTTAATCTCCTTCCTCAACACTCCAGATTGAGCCGTGGCGTATTAAAAAGATCAACTCCAAAGTGTATAAACGCCCCTCATTTGTTCATGTTTTGCATCCGAGGAATCAGACTTTCACGAGGCCCTCTGAAGTGATGATGAGCAACAGTTCTCTAAACTCGCTGAAGGTCTTTTAAAGTTTTTCTGTGGACAGTGGCTACATTTTCAAAATTTCTTTAATGCAGTCCATGTGCCTGCCCATTTTACAAGGAACGTATTCTTTATTTATTTTTGCTGTCTGTTAATCAGTTACCACTAACATATGAAAAGGCAGAATTAAGAGCAGTGGTTAATAAACATGTATATACACACACATATATATATATATATATATATATATATATATATATATATATATATACATACATATATATATGGAGCATGCATACAATAGCTTGACCTATGAGGAACAATCAAATTCATTGTGCACCAAGTACAGATCAAGCCTCGCTTTTTCTGTTATCCTGGATATCTGAATCCTGTTTTTGTGACACAACTTTAGATGCTCATAATTTAGTGATTGGTTTTAAGATTAGGTTGAAAACTTTATTTAAATCTCTTTGATAAAACTTATAGCTCGGGATGGCTCAAGTGACCCTGAAACATCCCATAGTTGTGCTGCTATAAGCCTAGACTGCTGGGAAACCTCCCATGATGCACCTCTCCTCACTCTGCTGTCTTTTCTCTCCATGTACATGTGACATTACTGTTGTCATTATCTTGTGTTTCTCTTTCTCAGCAGGTATCCCTGGCCTGGTGTTATGGTGTTTGTTGTCCTCTTTTTCCTCTCCTCTCAACCTCCTAAAGGGAGTTTTTTTCTTTCTAACGTCACCTCGGGCATGTTCAGGAAGGGAGATTGGATCGAAGAAGTTTTGATGCAATAGCTTTCCATAGCATGGCAACTTTAAAAAAAAAAAAAAGGCTTTTGTATGAATTGGACTGATTTGGAATTGAATTAATTGGATTTGATTGGATTATGATTGGATTACAAAGAATTGGATTCTAACTGGCTTGAATTGGGTTGTATCTTTGAAGTGCCTCGAGAAGACATTAGTGGCGCTATATGAATAAAACTGAACTTGAATTGAATTAAGTGTGTTCAATAGATGTGGTTTGGAGCTACATTAATAAGGCTGACTTAAACTAAGTTCAATTTCCATGTCCAAGACTTTTTTCAGGCAAATATTCTGTAAATGTCTACTAATTTAAATCTACCACAAAAATGCCACACATCTTAACAATATTATAATCATAAATTGTTCTTTTACTGATAAATTATGGAAAAGGGGCAAGAAAAAAGTCTTTAATCCACTGAAATTGCTTAATATTCTAGCAGTGGGAAAAATCCAATGTAGGAGATGCAAAAAGAAAGTTTATATACTCAAATAATATATACAGAGGTGGAAACCTTCCCACATAGTGCAATATTTAAAAATGTACATGAAAATATTCTGGATTAATATTGCAAAAGTTCTGTCAACTTATTTTTCACTTCAAACTTGTCACATAGTAATACCATTGTCTCTAAATGCTCAGGGCACCCGTATGGCAGTATTTTTTGACTTGTAGGGAATGTCCCAGCATTGTTCAGATTGTACAGATATTGTTTGTACTGCCTTAAAGATTCTATATCGATATAGAATCTTAAATGATAATCAAATCAATGCAGTCTGGAGTTCTTTTTTTTATTTACAGTATCCTCACCTTTACTGCCCACACAAACCTGAGAATGCATGTCTGAATGCACTCACACTGTGTTAATGTTACTTTTGTGTACAAACCCAGCCTTGACGTAAGTTCTGACATAATTATGTGGAGGTAAGCAGGAAAGCAGACCTAGCAACCCGCTGCATTGAAATAATTTGATTAACTGGTTCGTGAAATGTTTTGAAAACCAACTGAGAGGGAGGGATGAAGGAAGACTCGGAGGAGAGTGTGAAGGATGTAGTGAGTCAGAGCTGCGTATGCTCTCATTACCTGTGACAGTGATGTTGAATATTTCTGTCATTCAGAAAGCAGTGGACTGAGGAGAGATGACACCTGCCAGGAATACCCATAGGCAACAATATGTTTATCTAAAAATAACTGAACGTGTGAAGAGTTACCCGCATCAGCTGTGTACAATCTGTTATTATACAGTACAAATCATCACCATGGTAATGCACATGAAAGAATAGGAAGCATGCAGGCACCAGCAGCTTGCACCACAGTGGCTGCCAAACTCTGTGCTCAGATGCCAGTGGACTGTTAATTAGCCTGGACACACAGTTCTGGTCATGCTGTGATCAAAGAACTTTTCCAGTAAGTGCTTTAGAGAGAGGCGACCACTGGAATTACAACACGAAGAAATATTCCTCCAGGCAGCAATCTGACAACCTTCGACAATGTCTCCTCTCCGCTCATTTTGTTGCACCTAATAGGCTTTTTTTTCTGCATTTAGACACATATGTGGACACCCATTCTCCAGTGTTAACTCTGATATTTGTGTAATCTTTTTACACACGTCACTTGACGTTATAGGTGTGTCTTTCAACACTTATTTGTACAGTTAGTCCTCTACTGTTACAACTCTTTGAAAAAAACTACCATTGAAAATTAGATGAAGTAGTTCTTATACAACAAAGGAAACACTGGAAAAGATCCACCAGAGCTGCATTTCTAAATGCACGATCGAATTTGTGGCTTTTGAGATTATGTTCACAAGTTATTCTGCGCTTGTGGTATCCATGGCAACAGGTTGGCTTGACATGCCCTTTTTTATTCAATGTTACTTTTTCAAATCTTTGCTAAGTTAAATACACTGAACACTAATGTCGGGTAACTAAAACTGAAGTATGTGAGGGCTGAATATACGTGACGATTTCAGCCGTTGTTTATTGGAGGGATAATTTCGCAGATGTGTTTTTTTTTACTATACCTCCTTCACTGTTAACAACAAAGCTTTATAACGAGATGAACACCCTCCTGCGACAGATTTACTGAAAAAAATGAAAAAAACTCCCAAGCCATCAAGTGCTGCAAAACTTCAAATGAAATAAAAAAGTAAGCTTAAATTATATATAAAAGGTTTCTTTTTTCTTTTTAATAAACTCATAAAAACACTTCCTTATCACTTCCTTGATGCACAGATGAGAGAAGCACCTTACCTGAACTAATTATTAAGTCAAAGTATTCCTTTAAGAGATGATGAGCTACACAAAATTATCTGCTGAAGATCTATGCTCAAATATGTGCTCAGTGTTTTTAGTCTTTAAAGATGCTGTCCTCCGCAATGGATCTGAACTTGTATCTGGGACTTTTTGCAAGACCTTCGTTTTCACATCAAAATGTAATGAATTAGGACAGCGAAACAACCAAAAAGGACTCGTGTATTAGAACATTTGTCATGCCAGTCATTTACAACTTTTAATTTAAAACATTTTATGAGCCACATACTTTGATCATCATCCAGCCGTGTTATCTTAGTCTGCGCCAAGCAGATTTAAACAAATGCATCCTCCCTTTAAAATCTGTCATAGCATCTAGGTGGCACAGCCAGATGCAACAAGAAGTTAAGCGTGTAGCACCAAGTCAAAGTTAACATAACATAAACATAGAACGCAGTTCTAAGAACGCAGTTCTAAGAACGGTCCTCTTCGAATTTTGTTCTAATAACTGCCCTTCCCCTGTGGAACTGTTTCAGTCTGCATTCGCACATGAGTCGGGACTGATGCGGCGCAGCCATCTGCGACAGTGACGTGTTACTTTAGCACCACATTTAACAACAAAACAAAACAAAACCCGCGAAAAGTAAGGAGAGAAGAAAAAAAACACATCAAAGAAGCTAACATGGAGAGCGGGGAGGCCACCGTGTTCATGGTCTGCATGATTAATCATGGACGATCACATCGGGCGTCTAAAGGCTCTAGCATGGTTGCTGCGTCTGCTCGCGCGAGCGGTGTTGATGACGTCACGAGTTCTTGCCCGCAATATGTAGTGGCGCAAGTCGTTGCGCCAGTAGTTGCAATCTTTTCCGTCACAGAGGTGTCGCTACTACGTGAAGGTTTCCGCTACTCTACAACCACGAAAGTGGAGAAGAAAACAATGAAGAGCAGGAATACTGTCATTAATGATACTGCTGCAGTATTCGGATCATTTTAATTTTTTAATTCAGTTAATAGAGGTGAAGGTCTGAAGCCCCCGGCATCACCACTTGGAGTCTCTGCCCTCTTCTTTGCCTTCACGTATCTGTCCCGTAGCTTCTTCCACACCTTCTTACAGAACTCTCCCTCTTTCCCCAAAGTTCTGCCAATCTCTGTCCACCAGTTTTGGGAGTTTACGTGCTCCCTGTGCAGTTTCACTGCAGTTTCGTACAGCTGCTGTACAAACGCACCTCCTGACTGAGCCTGGTCTCACATCGGTCCATCCGGTTTGTCATTTTCGACGCAGCCAAGTTACAAAAATCGACTGGTCCACGACAACGCACTGCGCCGTCTTTTCGAGGCAAGCGCCATGCCTGAAACGTCATTTTGACGTCACGGTCCGCCACCACCGTGACAGACGCGGCAACTGTAACTCCGGCTTAACATGGGGGCTGGAAGAGCTCACAGAGAGTCAGGAGACGAAGGATGGAGCGCAGGCCGTACTTCTTGGTTTCATGAAGGAAGGAGAGCAGAGCGCCGCAGACAAAGGAGACCACGTGGAGGTTTAACTTATTAAACACACGCCGGTTGTGTCCGTGTCGTATGAGGAAACATTTCAGCCTGACAACATGACAAGGGGCGGAGCTACCAACCACCAAACACCTCCGTCAGATGTGTTCCTATGGAAACCAGAACAGACCCAGCTGAGGAGAAGGAGCTGAAATGGTTCCAGGAACTGAGGGCTGTGGTCCCGAGTTCCTGTATGTGCGAATGCGGGAAAAAACGCATTCGCACACATTTTCCCTTCATTCATTACTTACAGAAACATATTAGTACTCATTTTCGTATGCACAGTGAGGTGTGCAGAAGGTGTGCAGAATAGTGGCATTTGATTGACAGTGCTGCCCTTTTCAACTGAGAGTCGTCCTCGTGGGAGCTCACAGTATTTCCACAAGGGATGACTCACAGTGAAGATGAGACCCTCACCGACACCAACTCTTTGCCCTCCCACTGGCTTTCTGTCTTTTTCTCCTCTCCTGCTTTCAGCCACTTCAGCCTCGCTTCTTATATCATCTTCTCTCTGTGATTTTCTCTCCTGCGACACTGTATCCCCTGAGGGGACCATGGTCTCCACCATTTTTTTGACTTGTGCAGTCAGGGGATGTCACACAGCTTCCACTTGCTGTGCTTTTATGTCTAAATGAGACAATTTGTCTGTTCAGTTGTATTTACACTGTCAGAACATTTAAAAAAAAAAAAAAGAAAAAGCAATTCTCAACAGACTGTTACTCTCTTTTCATATATGACTTGCACTCACACATAAAAGTACAGTTTTTCACAAACAGCGTTTCAATTTTATCGGCACACATTTAATTTCCCAGTGGAGCTCCATGACAGCATCAGACATGGTTGTTGGATGATACATGACCCAAAGCCTCTATTGTCAAAAGACTATCAAAAGACTCAGTGACTGAACTAAAAAGACAGCTGTGTTTATCCCAAGGACAAGCTGGGGAGAATCATAACTCTGTATCAAACAGGGATGAGAACAAAAAACGAAAGATTAAGAGATATATACAGATTAAAAAGATGTGAGACTTTGAAAGACATTCTATTAAAATAAATAAGTGGAGTTTGGAGAATCAGGGAGGATTAGACCAAATGCTATACTGTGGATTTTTAGTGTTATTAATGCATCAGCCAACTACACAAAATGGATCTGTTCGGCAACCTTCTTTGGATAACAAGATAGTGAAAGTAAATAACCCTCTGATGCAAAAGTAATGGAGTGTCTACAATGAGACTTTCATTCTAACCACGATGACATTTTTGAGGTTTGAGTCGTTTTAGATCATGAAAATGAGCTCCTCTTTGTGTCCTCTGTCTAAATGAGATTTGATGTGAACTGCTCATAAGTGCTTGAAAAAAAAAAGAAATCCAGAATATTATTTTCAGTGAACATTTTGTAAGTCAAAGAAGTGAAGAGAGGTTGTGTGAAGTGTCAATAAGAGTCTTACCTGCAGTAGACAGGGGTCGGTTTGGAAATGCGTGGAGATGAAACTGACAGGAGGTGCTAAGCTAACAGCAACTGTACTCAGAACGAGGCCTCTGAAATGTGACATTTTCACCATATAAAACAAGTCAAATCTACAAATATTCTTTGCAGTTAAAGTGACCAGCATTACGTTTGCATCACAGTTACATTGACCGGGTGCAGACAGATCATGTTACATAGATCGTGTTGCAACATGGACATTTTGGCATCAAGAAAATTCAGTGACAAAGAAAAACAACTATCTGATGCAAAAGTTATGAGGTATAAAAATCCACAAAATTGCAGCCCATCAAACCACAATCAAATTTCTGAGGTACCAATTTGATGTAATAATTATGCAATTTGAAACATTTCGTTGTACTGGATTAAACATTTGAAAGTCTTAGTGACAAATTGATGCCATTTGACTCATTATCAGTCAGTTCTGCGTATCAGAACAATCAAAGCCCAACTAAGAACAGAACGTTTTCTATCCATTTACTGTATGTTCAATTTAGAAGAGGTTCAAATTTGAGAAGATGCAAGAAGTGTGTATTAACAGCTAATCAATTCAGTAGTTTGTTAGCCCGTTTGCAACTTTGTTTATCCAACTCCCTGATGACTGTGGTGTCTGTCTCCAAACCCAGTGTAAAAGTGCCAAATTTTCAGTGTACTTATACACCCATCCCAGATTACAGAGATACCCATTGGAATGAATGCAACAAATGACTGAAAAGTATGAGGCTAAAAACAAAATGAGACAGTTTATAACATTAACAACAAGAATTAGAGGGGGGAAAGGCTCACACCTAATAAAGGCCTGGTGTTCTCTGCCTTTATTTGAGTAAATAATCTGAAAGTGTGTTTGTGTGTAAAGAGCTAAAAGGCTCCATTAATGTAGAATATGAACGTGACAAAAATGGCAGCAGCATATTATTCTGTTTCCTTCCTGCCCGCCTCTCATTTGGTAATGATCAAACCTTCGAAATCTCATCTCTCTCTGACACAGACAACTTTTTTCATTGTTTCCCTGTAAAGATATGGGTTACACAAGGTTGCTATGGCAACTGTTCTTCTTGGCAACACAAAGAATTAAACCATAAATTAGTTGGCTATTAAGTCCCTGTGCCCATGTCCTCTGCTGTATTGATGGACCACTATCCACATATGAGCTTAATCAACAGCTTCCATCGGCACATAAAGGCCGTGAAAAATTATCTTAGTGGAAACAAATGTACAGTGATTCTGAAAATAGCCAGCAGCTTAACATGGAGCAAAGAAGAACAGTTTAATGTGTTTTGCGTTGGAGTGTGAGATGGTGAAGTGGTGTGTAGTTTATTCTAGGTCTAATGGCATGCAGTGTCAGCTGACTGTTGAATCATTTTCTTTGAGGAAGTAGATGATAAACAATTAAGAGCAGTGGACTGAGATTGATGTGTTCAAATAAAGGGATTTTGTTCTGATACCTCAGTTTAAGTGCAGAATATGAAGGTTTGTACCACGACCAAAAGAAGAATGCAGGAAAGGAAAAAAGGGAGACCCTATGAGTGGACTCTCATAATTGTGTTAAAACACTAGTTCCTCTCACAAACCACCACCTCTAATAGGTCAAACTCATTTAGATCTGCAACCAAATTGCAGGCCACTTCACACCAACAAACCTCCTGATTAATGTCAGTTCAGCGTTATTTCCCTAATGCGAATCATAAGGTTCCAACTGTGTCTGAACTGGCCTGCGAAACATCTACGTTTATAATGAGATGATAGTTATCATTACTCCAATAAGTCTTTAAATGTAGAACTTGTGGGTGAGTCGTGGTAGTTGAATCCAATTAATGTGCACACCAAACATGCAAGGCTTGTGCTCAACTGTGCATGTCCGTCAAAGCTTGTGGGAAGAAGAGAAATAATTGCGTGGGGTGAGAGGCAGGGACACAGGAGAAAAAGGAGGAAAAAAAATCAGGTCTTAGAATGGATAACTGCTGTCTGCACTGCTTTGCACAAGTCTTTCTCAAACTGAAAGGTTGAAAATGGAAATATTGACTCCTGTGAAGTGGTCATCTTGGTCTGTGACCCACCGACACCTCTGCCACAAGGCCCTTTATGTTATCTCCTCTCTACATAATGGAGCATGTGAAGCCACAACACTCCTTTAGGAGGGTGAGGCCTGTCTTGGTGAATGGGGAGGAGCTCTGCTGTGCCCTGGTTGGAGCCCTTCTGGCTGCCACACCTGAAAACACAAAACATTGTGTGAGGAATGTACTGTGTCGCACTATATGTTTGTTAAAAGAAAACTTCATCTGTACAGTTGTACAAAAAGTAAGAAGTTTATTTCTATTGTCTTACATATAACTACATCTGAAAAATCATTTGCCCTTACTGGGTACTGAGATTAGATAAATACAACCTCAGATGAACAACAACACACTGTCATCGTTCAAAAAGCTGTGCCAAAATGCAGAAGCAGTGTGTTAAAGAACGCCTCGTGATTCATTAGTTTGTAGGACCACCTTTCACAGCAATAACCTGAAGTAGCCATTTTCTTTAAGATGTTATCAGTCTCTCTTATTATTGTGGAGGAAATTGGCCCACCCTTCTGTGCATCATTATTTCAGTTCATTGAGGGTTGTGGGTATTCGTCGATGCGCAGCTCTCTTAATGTCACACCGTTGCATTTAATTGGGGTTGAAGTCTTGACTTTAAATGGATCATTGCACCACCTTCATACTGTTTCTTTTTCAGCCATTCTGCTGTAGACTTGCTGGTCACATTTGATTCTAGAGTGCACTTATGTATACAGAGGAGTTCATGGTCAACGCAATGATTGCAAGGTGCCCAGGTCCTGTGGCTGCAAAACAAGCCAAAATCATCATCCCTCACACCACCGTGCTCGACAGCTGGTGTGAGGCGCTTGTGCTGATATGCTGGGTTTAGTTTTCACCAGTCGTGCTGCTGTGCATTATGGCCAAACATCTCAGATTTGGTCTTGTCCGTCCAAAGGACAATGTTCCAGATGTCTTTTGGTTAGTTCAGATACAACTTTGGAAACCTAAGTCATGCTACCATGCTCTTTTTTAGAAAGAAGAGGTGTTCTCTTGGCAGCCCTTCAGAAGAAGCCTTCAGGTCTTTTTATCTAATTGTAGTGACGCTTGTGGACTCTGAGATGTAGATGAGTTTCTCTGAGCATTGCAAGGTCTGAACTTGGGGTGACTTTGTTGCGACGCCCACTGCTGGGAGGATTGGTAATATGTTTTTAATGTTTTTTTCCTTTTGAGTAATCCATCTCACTGTAGAATGATCAACTCCAACTTGTTTGGAAATGGTCTTATGGCTCTTCCAGATTGATGTGCAGCAACAATTGCATTTCTAAGATCATTGCTAATATCTATTTTACTTGGCGTTGCGCTAACACACACCTGAATGCTCCAGACCAGCAAACTGCCAAAGCTTCTGCTTTTGTAGAGGTGCTCACACCTGCTGATTATCAAATAAGTGCATTTCATTATCAGCACCTGGCTGCTACTTACCCGCTTCTTTCCTACGGAGGCAGTAAGGGTGAACCTAGTTTTTCACACCCTGGTTCTGCATTCTGTCGTAGTTATTGTGAAATAGATAATGACGTTATTTATTATGTTGTGTGTTGTAGTTTTTTTTTTTTATTATTTTGTATTTATCTCATTTTGAGACCCGGTAATGACTAGATAATGTTTTTATTATGTCCTGATATGTAAAACCTTAGATTTTGAGAATGATGTCATTTTTTTTCCAGCCTTTCTAATGAAGGGCACAAACACATATCTTATTTATTAAAGGCCGGCAGTCCAGCCTCAGCACCAAATTGTTATTTTATTGGCAACTCAGTAGATGCATTTATCACTCAAAGCACTCAAAGGTAAATACCTAAAAAAAATCTACAGATTTATGATAAAATACTTAATACCTAATATTTCCTGGGAATTTGGACCACTTCAACCACAAAACAATGTAGACATTTGAAGTGTTTCCCTTTGAGAGGTGACCATGAAATAACAATTTGGAATGACGAATACCTGTGCTCTTCATATTTCTTGGGAATTTGGACTTCAGAAAATCTGCCATCTCTTTATCTTCTTCTTTCTCCCTGCAGAAATTTTAAAAAAATCACCACATTACGGACCTTTTTTTGCTTTTACATAACAGAAGCTTGCACACATATATGTATTTACATATATCTTTGTCGATATCTAATAAACATGCATGCATACATACAAAAGTTTTTATAAAAAGAGAGCCTCAGATACATGTCAGTGAAAGAAACACTAACTGAAAGTTTTGCTGTGACCTTCCAGCCCACTAAACATCAACTTTAACCTAAACATGCTCAATAATCAGTGGTCACATCTCAAGAGAGCACATCATGTAAGACAGATCTAGATTCATCACAGAACTAGCAGATTTTTGCAGGAAAAAATGGGCAAATTTTAAGAATTGAGAGCACATCTCAGTGGTGTAAGGGTGTTACTATCCATGCAAATCATCTCTCAGTCTCTAGTGCGAATGTACAAAATCGTATGTTTATTTTATAGCTAGAAAGAAATAAACATGAGAGTCATCTTGTTGTGAATAATAACGACTGTGTAAGCTTTCATTTTATGCAATGTTATGCAGGCTAATAGGGCTCTTTGTGATCACTTTTATTGCAAACTACCTCCAAAGTACATTGGTCTCTAAACTCTAAATTGCAATGTCTGGACACACATATGCATGCACACACATATTACTGGTTTAAGATGCCTGTGGATACTTCCCATTGACACAATGCCTTCCCTAGCCACTTAATCTAACCTGTGCAGACAGATTTGTTTCCCCATCATGTTGGAAAAACAAGCGCGCACACAGACACACACAGAAGCAAGTAACCTGTGGGTGCAGCATGGCACAGGGGTGAGGAGGCATTGGACTTAAACTGCTCATTAAGGTAATGAAAACACTTCTTGTTTTTGTGCAGTTCTTAAAAAGTATTGTTGTACATGTATAATTTGTTAATTAATTACAGGAAAACATAGCTATACAACATAGCTATACAATTTCCCTTTGGGATATATAAAGTGTTTTTTCTTAGAATTTAACTTAATGATGATGATAATCATTATAAGTTGCATATCTGAGAATATATCACCCTTAATCAATCACCCACTGGAATTTTATGTTTTTTTCCAATATTGTTTCCAAAAATAAGTTAAAAAAAACAACAAATAAAAGACGTTTTTGCTTGAAATAAGCAAATAAATCTGCCAATGGAACTAGTGAAAATCGGCTTGTCAAGATTTCTTGAAATAAAATGTGATATTTAGGACTTTTGAGTTAAAAGTGATCTTGAAATTAACTTAAAAACCTCTTCAAATGAAAAAAAACTTGTTTCATGTGAAATATGACTCAAAACAAGATGTTTTCAAGACTTTTTCATTTAACAAGATATTCCAGATGTATTGTACTAAAACAAGTCCCCTATATCTTGCTGAAATGGTACTTGTTAGGCAATTGTGTCCTATAGCAAGTGTAATGAGATACTCAATGAGAAAAATATACTTGGTAAGATTTAGATTTTTTCCAGTGAAAACCTTGCTTTTTTTAACCCCTGGTAATTAGCGCTCACTGCCACACACTGCCACATCTTTAATTGAAACTGCTCTCTGCTGTGCGCTCCGAGGGGTTCACGCTCGCAGCATGATGCCTAACAGCCAAAGTTCAAGTGTTAGCATGGAAGGAGTTGGAGCGGATTTGTGGAGACGTGTACAATATTGATATTCAGAAACAGATTTATCAGCATTAGTGACAATCAGTGATGCAGAAAAACGCAGCTTTTCAGTCATTATTTAGATGTTCCTGAAGAAATTTCAGTTCCCAGAGAGCTGTGTGCCTGTGCGTGAAAAATTGATTGAAACATTTTCCCCACTGGTGCTTTGCACAAGGCTACATGCATGCTGCATCTCTAATGGGCAGAAATGGGGTGTTTTCTTTTTAATAGTCTGTTAACAATCCATATGTTCAGACAACGGAAAGACCTCGTAGGACCATCTATAACAAAACCACGAAGTTAGAAGCGCACCTGAGTCGTTCAAATTCAACATCGTCCACGAGGAAATCCCTGGTCTCTACCAGCTTATGGATCTGATGAAGAAATTCTTCCTCTTTCTGCCGATCCTCATTGGACTTGTCATTATCTAGACAGCAAAAGAAGAACCCATGTAAGTACCTGATATGCTGTATGTTCCATGCATATGCTTCCACTTTCCCTACTTTTAATAGAACTTTATTAGTTCTAAAAAGACTCACAAAATTGTCCACACAGAGCAGATATACACTAATGATTCAAAATAAAACTAAAATTAGGATTTGTCATAAAGATAATAATAAAGGCACAAGTAGAAGAGACAATTAATCATCAACCAGGCAAACTGCAAAACTGAGTGCTCTCAGTTTGGAGATTCTTACAGGGGAGCGACGCTGACAGCTACTCAGAACAGGTCAGGAGAAGGCCAACTGTTCACCACGTAATACATATCAAACCTCAAAAATTCCATCATGATCCAGGTGACTGAGTAGAGAGAGAACCTGTGTACTGAACAGTCGGCCTGAGTTTGGCTGAATGCCACACGATTTATCTCTGCCCATTTTCCTGTTCAGACACTTTCAGAAAAAGAAAAAATAAACTTTCACAGCAGCTTGAGATATGTACCTATTTTGTCATTGCATTTTGTCCTAGTTGCAATGCCATACGACAACACTGACAATGTTATCTGGCCTAAATGCTCTGATATAGTTTTTACTCGAATCTTTATGGAATTCTAGAGGTTTGAATTGTTTTAGAAGCTGAAATAAGGCTTTAATATTTGAGTAACAATGTAATTAATTGATCATTTTTATTTAACAGTTCCATTCTTTCCAGAAATTTCTCTTTAAAATAATGCCGACTGACTAATCCCCATACAAACATCTGGGGTAATCAGTCAAACAGTCCAATAAACAATTTTATGGCCTTTTAAAAATACTAAAAACTTGGCTGTAACTTTATCTGTCATTGATTTTGGACCTAAGATGTAGGTAGAAAGGCTCGATTCAAGGCTAGTCCAGGCTCTGTGGAAGATTCATCACTTCATAAAACCTTTTTTGTCCAGTTCTTTTCTCATTATTCATACCTCAGCCCTTTGAGAATGACTTCTTGACGGCCACCCTTTCAATAATCAATTGAGAGGCTAGAGGACCTGTCAGGCCTGTGTTGGATTTTTTTTTTCCTATCTTTTAAGGACATCACTTTTGGATACTGTTCATCTGCTGTAGATAAGTCTGCCACTTCTCCTTTTGTCCTCCACTTGCCCAATTCTTCATATCTTTCGAGGACACACTGAAAACCATACTGAGACAATCCAAGTTTTAGGTAAGACTTCTTTGGGAATGATATTTTTTCATAGATGCAATTAAGAAATGCTAACAATTGATGTGTCTTTGTAACAAGCTGCTTGTGACAATGTCCAAAGAAAAACTTTGAAAGACCTTCATTAATATTTTCTTCATAAAATGTATCTTTTTAAAATGTACTTTCTGTTTATAAAAGTATATCGGTGAGCAATTGAAATACTTTTGCACAGTACTGTGTTCATCTATTAAATTAATCCAAAATGTTTAGTTTCATCCACCATCAGTTGTTATCTGTATCCAGAGGAGTCCTACCTGGTATGGACACTAATTTGTGAAGCTCTTTCTTCAGACGGGTAATCTCTTTGCACAGCTGAATGTCATCCATCCTGCTCAGGCATGATAGCACAGAAGAAACACACAGAAACACACTCACATGTAAGTACCGCACATAATGCCTATCACAGTTTACAATGACTTTCAAATTGCCATTGAAGACACACGCAAAATCTGATAATAGCCTCACTCAGAGTTCTTAATTAGTTTGCCTGGTGATGGTACCAAAGAGGAAATCTACTTAGACAAATTGTATGCAAATTGCAGCTCTCATGCAAAACTGGGAAAAAGATGAGTGATCCAGCCCAGATTTAGCTTTATGTAGAAGTTTCCGTTTCTGTCAGACAATTTGAGACAAACGTCTCATTTGAACTGATTTACACAGTTTTTCTCCTATGAAACTACTTGAGTTAATGTCAGCCATTAAGGGCCCCATTCCAATGAGACTGTTTAAGGGTGTTTTAGCTCATTAGTATTTGTAGTTGATCAGATAAATCTATCTTTGTCAACTTTTCGGTTTGCTCTCATTAAATCATTGCTTAAAAAGCCCTCTCTTGATGCTGATCTGTCAGTCAACTACAGATCAATTTCCAATATCCTTTTTATCTCTAAAATCCTTGAAAAGGTTGTTTTAAAACAGCTTATTGATCATTTGCAAAGTAAGGATCTGTATGAAGAGTTTTAGTGTGAATTTGGAGCACACCATAACACTAAAACTACATTACTTATAGTTACTAAAGACCTCCTTTTGACAATGGTCTTGTCTCTGTACTTGTCCTGTCAGATCTCAGTCCTGCATTTGACAACATTGACCTTAACATCTTTTCATAAAGACTTGAACATTCCATTCATTGGACTCAAGGGTACTATATTGGCCTGTTTTAAGTCATATTTATCTGACAGAATGTATGACACAAACTGAAGTCATTCATCGTTGGAGGTAACAACTCCAGTTAACATGATGTGGGCTACATGTCTGACATTGTTGTAGCTTCTTTGGCTAACACATGACTTACTGAGCACATAGTCACGGCCGCCATCTTGTGCCCCCACCATCACATGATCACCGCTGCCATTTGGTCTCATGGTCACTCCCCCTTCTGCCATTCACACGTCCACACACGAGCATAGACCAATGGTCTGTCTAATTGCTTGTTTATTTTGTACATTGTGCAGCAGTTTAGACCATAGTGTCTAGTACTATTGATATAATAATTTTAGCTAACTTTAATAAATTCTATCGTACTGTTTTAAATGAGAAGTTGTGTGTGGTCATTGTGTATGCTCACTGTGACAACTGCTGAAAAAGATGGTCAGTGCTTTGATTCATAGCATTCATATCTGTTCTGTTCGTGTCATTTCTGTCCCACGTTGACACATGTAAATTGACATATTTTGAGACTGAGACTAGGTTTTAGTTATTAACTTCTGACTTTCGTCCATGGCCTCGCTGGTAATAACTCATAATAATTCTTTGCTTAAAACTATTCCAGCTTGATCCCCAAACAGTCCCTTTAAGATGTTATAATAACCCCCACAAATATATAAGGAATTCTTGGCTTTCTGCCATGTGCCATGAAAGAAAAAGTATTGTGTTTTTCCAAGTTAAGCTATTCTATAAAACACAAAGCATCGTAAACGGTGGGAAAAAAAAAATGGTGAGGCCGCTATCATCACCTGAGTTCAACCATATTTGGAGCCTGCAAACAAAGTTTCAAAAGAAAAACAAAGAGAGACAGGAATGATATCTCACTTCTGATTGGGTGAAATGAAAGTCAAACAGGGAGAGCTTGACATTGATCTTGCAGGTGAAGATACAATCCTTTTTTGAGTGTAAATCTCTGAGAGATGTATGCACCAGATAGCTTTCACTCTGCCTCTGTCTGTATCGTTATGTGTTTTAATAGCCTTTCATGGAATCAATGTCAGTGGATCATGACTGACATATAGATGGGTAAGAAGACCCTCCTCACCCTCTTCAACAAGTTAGAGGCCATCATGGGAGTCCTGCAAGTCCTGTGAGGCTCACACATGGTCACACACAATTCATCACTGTCGGCAGGCCTTGCCACTGTGCTAATCTACCTGACATATTGGATGTTCTCCTTAGATATGTGGGTGGGGAAGTGGCTGTAAGGTCTGCAAAACAGCTGACACACTTGGTTTAAGTTACTGGAGGAAAGTCTGACCTTGGATTTGTTTGTTTTTGGATTGGACAGAACAAAGGTCTTTTAAATTGTGACTCCAGAATCCATCACTTTCCTCTTCCCCTCCTTTCCCACTACTCCTCTAGTCTCTCATCTTTTTGCTTTGCATGCTTGACTCTTGCTTGCTACTCCACACACGCCACTCGTCACATTCCCCCTCCCATCTGAGCAGTGCTACTGTCCATCAGTCAGAGGAGTATATGAATAAATATCCATATCCATTAGCTTGCTTAGCGGAAGCAAAGGACAAGCAAATTAAATTTTAATGGGCGCCAGCTTGAGTGTGATGGAGAGAAAGAAGGTAAGAGAACAGAGTTACGTCAGAAATATTGAATTTAAAGTATCTTTAGAAATCAATGCTCATGAGTAAATTCTACTAAACCAGAATAAGCTTTCAAAAAGCAATGTGGTAAATAGAGAAAATGCACTTTGCACACAATTATTGCCACCCTTCATTTACATTTGGTTGAATCTTTGACAACAATGACAGTGTATAAATGTCTCTTGTAGTCATCTAGAATCTTCTTGAACCAGTGTGTGTTGGCAATGATAGATTTCAGCTCTATCTAGAGCTTTCCAATGGGAAATAAGTCAGGATGCACTGTTTGCCCCAGCCCATCTTATCTTTAACAATTTTTCAGTGCCGCTGGATGTGGGCTTAGGGTTGTTGTTTCATTAAGATTTAAGACTTTCAACACAAACTGACATTTCTGACACTTTTCACTTTAAAATGACTAAGTAATCTTTAGATTACATTACACACATTCAATGTATCCAGTGCCAAAAGCAGCAAAGCAGCCTCATAGCATGATTAACCCTCCACCATGTTTTCCCATGGGCAATACATCTTCATGCCCTCATCTTTAACCCCGACTGTACTATTTTATAACTGTACAGTATCTTAATAGAAAATTGGAGAAGAAAACCTACTCTAGCAATCTCTTCTACTTGTCTTAGGCATGTCTTGCAAAAAAACTTAATTCTAGTTGTTATCACACCAAGGAAATGGGGAAAAAAAGCAAAGTAACACTTTTTTCACTGCCCTTTCTTCTCAGTGAGGGCATTATTGGGATTTGCAAACTAATGCACTGCATTCCCAGAGTTGTACTTCTAATTCCCTTTTTCCATAAAACACCAAAAGAGACTTGTCTCTGAGAGTTTTTGCAAAGAGTTTTTCTTTTCGTGCTTTTCTTTTAGTTAGTGTCTCCCTTGGCCTTCAATAATGGAGTCTTACTTGGTTAGGTGTGCAGCTTATCATCCAGACTGAAATCACCAGTTAGCTCTAAGACCAGTTACAGTATGCTCTCTTATATGGAACACCGTGTGGAAGAGAGGGTTGGAGTGGATTTTAACGGGTCCCTTCAGGCTGTAAAACTGGCCTTCTGAAAAGAGGTGGAAATTCATGGTGTAAAAAGGGGCTGCTGTGCTAACTCTTTGTGGTATTTTGACCAAAGTATGTCATTGGGATTTCACTTAGACCTTAGAAAATTGTCCTAGCTGGGACATTGTACATGATATAATACAATTCAGTTTGTTTACTACTGATGGTAGGGACAATACTATAGCAAAGCTTTGTCTCTATTATACATTTAATCATCAATTATCTTCAGATATGGAATTTAGTAGTCCGGCCACTAAAACAGTCATCCATCAAGTCTTAACTCTGGTCAGGATTTGATATACGAGCAAACTCACCAGTGTACAGTTAAGTAATCTGTGCTTCTATATTACTAACTATGTTTTCTACAGAGAAATAGCCACAAAGCGGTGGTCAGCAGTGACCTATTGACATTGGCGTTGCGATTAATCACTCACATGTATCTGAGCTCTGACTCCCTTCTGACCAGGACATCTCTGACTCTCTCAATTTTAACGAGCTCCCCCTCAATGTCATCCACGGTCATGGTGGAGTCCGCCATGGACACCACGTCATCCTCTGACAGAGAGAAAGAGAAGGACAGCTTTCAGTCTATGCTGCGTGTTGGGAAGGAACGAACAAAAGTATTGTCTCTGACAATGTCTTTATTACAGGTCACACCTGTAGTTCACACCCTCTTCAACTGACTGGTAGTCAGTATACACTGCAGGTTTTTTGAAAATAACATACCCTGGCACTGCAGAACAATAACCACATAATAATCTGCATTTTGAGCAGGTGCATCAGGTGTTGCTTGAAATTGTTGCTTGATGTGGAGCAGAGTGCCACAGTGCCACATCACCATGTGTCAGCGGCTGACTCGGGTGGCTGTCCCCCACACTAACATACACATACACATGAGCATACATATTATCATAAACAAACACAGATTTAAAAACAGGAAAAGGGCAATAAGGCTGTGAATCCGTGAGTGTTCTGCTCTTCATCCCTGTCTCCACACATTCTGCTCTAAAGGCTTTGGTCATTTCTTACATTTTTCACCATCTTGTATGCATGCACATTTTTATATTTTGCACAACTTAATCTTGGTAGGAACATCTATTTGTACTATTCTCCAAGTCCAAGGATGGGTATGCATGATGCTGCATGTGATACTCGTCTCAGGTGAAACCAAACGGGAATTCAATGATCCTCATGACAAGGAAAATAAGGCAGATGTACATTAAAGCAATTCAGGATGTCATCAATGACAAAAGATTGTTAAAAGATGTCTTATTACAAAAAAGCACACCTGTGGCTCAATAAGCCCCGGATTTGGGGTAATTAACCCTTAAATGACCTGCTCTACTGTTTGGCATTGGAGATAAGCCTGTCTGAGCCTTCCCTATCATTCCATTTATTGTAGGTATGTAATCCTCAAACTGAATAAATGTTAGTTTCTAATTTTGAAATGTGTACTATGAAGTGATATATCAACCAAAACACAAAACAAGCCAAATTAAATTTAGATTTGAATATTTCTTATTTTTTGCGTTTACAGAACAATTTGTTGAACACCAAAGTTGTAACTTTCCATAAAGCACACTAAACATAATTTGTCGAATAAAACAAAAGAAAAATCACAACAAAAATCATTCAAAGACGTTTTAAAGACAAAGTCTAATTCCATCCTGTTATAATCCAATTGAATCAATTTCATTAAAAACAAATTAGTCCATTTCGTAAAATGCCAATTCATAGAAAAGTTGCCTGGCTAAGGAAACCAACGGATCACACTGAAGTGACCCCGTCCCCCGACTTGAGCATGCACGGGGCAAAAGTGGAGCAGAAAATTCCCCTTTAACAGGAAGAAACCTCCAGCAGAATCAGGCAACCACCTGCCTCGACTGGCTGGAGGTTGAGAGGACAGGGAAAAGGGTTAAATATAAACACCATGATAAGACTAGTTAAAAGACCAATTTTTAAAGAAAAATATTAAATAAGAAAACTGGCAACCAAATTAACACTGACATGGTGTATGTACCTTGGTGACTTGAGTACAATTAACAGCCACAGCCTGAACACAAGAACAAATGAATATTCAACATTACATTCAGTCCAGTGAAATTTGAGACTTCGCTTTCAACCAGCCCAGTGTAATTGTAGCTCTTGCTTTTGGTGGCAAAATTTGCTATTACAAAATCGTCGACTGACAATCAGAGAGTTTATTAAACCTTTCATTTCAGTTTGAGTTTGTTTCATAGGAATAGTGTACAAACAGACCAAATTCATTGAACTATTCCAAGTTGAACCAATGGCTTAATTTGCCCCATAGCTACCATTTTGGAGAAAAAAAAAAACAGGTTCATATTTAGATGTGCATTGTTTTATAGGTTGTCAAATCACCAACTCACATCACAAATATTTTTAGATCTGAATAAATTGCCTTGAATCTATTTGCCATTGCCTCTGTTGCACAAAAATTCCACTTCGACGAGACAAAAACTGTTTTAAAACAAAATTGGTCCTTATCACTTCTCCCAGGTGCTTATTCTTTTTTTCACCCTGTAGCAGAAGTGATGAATGGTTCCAAAATGAATGGTCCTGTGACAATAAAAGGGAACAATTGCCAGGAATCAGGGGGTGGGTCAGCTTACCCACATGCTCATCTTATCACACTCCCCAACAGAAAGGTTTCTATCAGAACAAAGAGGTGGTAGTAATTGCACAAAGCAGCGCTGCTTTTAAGCAACTGAATAATTTGTGTCATTGACTACATATCCCTTTGCTTTTAACAGTGTCCTTTCAAATATAACAGATGTTTCACCGTGAAAATAGTTACACCGAGATCTGGATTCAGGACTTCAGTCTGGGTGGCGGTATGCGGTCTCAGGCTGCTCCTGTTGCATTTTGTAAAGGGTTTATTTTTTACTTCTCTCATTGTAAAGTTTCTATGCTCTTTCTCTTTCTTCTTCTTGACATAAAGTACTTTGAATTGATATTGCGCATTTAACGATTTCTTTACATAAACCTTTTCCATAGATTTAAAAAAAAAAAGAGCATCCCAGAGAATATTCTTTAAGAAGAAAAGATGGGGATGATGTGAATGGGTTCATCATTCTTTGAAAGACCATGTGGGCAAATAGTTTTCCAATATAAGAACGATTCTCTGACACTTTCTTGTCTGTGCCGAGGAGGAGAGTGATCATCACGCTTATTATGAAAAACATTTTCCTTTCAAAACTGCAGTTGTTCTCCTCAGTGAAGCAACACAGTGGTAAACATCCTCTAAAACTATACAATTCTGAAGGCTTCAGCAATTAATGTTCTGTTCACTCCCATAACACAGAACACATTAAAGAATAAGTAAAACCCTTTATACTGCTTTTGAATTATTCCATTGAGTGCTCTAAGCAGCATTGATGGATAATTGGCTGCAGACAAGGACATGAACAGGGAGACAAAAAAAAACACCATCACTGATAGTCGGTTCCTGAGTCTCATGGGACCTTAAAATACTCCCTGTAAAGAACGCACTAGTTAGCAGTGCTCTTGTATGTAATCCCTTTTCTCGTTTTACTCAGCCTTGGACAAGGTAGAACTGAGGTTCAAAGAACTGTGAGGGTAAATCTTCTGTTTTATCACGAGAAAGGGCAGAAAAACAGTGCAATACTCATTCAAACTCAGCTTCTGTGACTCAAGGCTAGCGGCAAAAGCTCTTTGGAATACATCAACCATGGTTCATGATAATTACTGGTTTAGATTGACTCAGATATCTGTTTGAATTCATCTTGTGCTTGGGGGATCACAAATGCAGTATGACACACAAATAGGGATCATAACATGAAGAGAGACATAGTCACAGAGACACTCTGATCTCTGTTACTTGGACAAATATGGCTGACGTCAGTGTATCGTCAAGACAACAGTGACATCTTAAAGGAGGAAGAGCTGGCAGAACTTTGCAGTGAGCATTAAACTGTTAATGGGACTACAAATATGAAAAATAAGACATACCTGCAACCCTCTTCTCACATGCATTGCATGATAATGGAGCAAGTCAAGTAGGTCTTAAAATATTTGTTTGAGATTAAAGGTGGATGATGCCCACACTCCATAATAAATAGAAAAAACATTTTGCATTATTCAGTATGCACGGTCTCATTATTTTTATAGCCATTCATAGCTTCTGTCTGATTTTCAGCTTGCCTGACTTTTGTCTTTAACTAAGACACAAGCAGGCTGCTTCACCCAGCAAACAACTGAACACACCTTCTTCACGGCACACCTTTTGATTTTATCAAACACAGGTGTAACTGACACAAACATAACTCCTCCAAGTGTGTTTTACCTGCACTGAGAATTAGACATGTCTTCTGTAAAACTGACTGATGGATTTAGAGAAAGGTATCAGCTTAATGCCGAGTTAAACAGGATCCATTGTTGGTCCCCACAAAGCTGCCAGACCCCACAAGTATGGTGGTTCTCCTGGTTTTCTGATCCATCAAATATAGAAAAACAAGAACACACACGCACGCACACACACACATGTTGTCCAGCTCTGATGTGAGTCTAATTTTCAGATTGAATTTTGAAGTTTTAACATTGTATTAACATGTCCATCAGATGTTTTTTTTTGATGACACATCATGAGCTAAATTAGCGACCGGTGCTAATGCTGGAGCTTTCTGCTGTGAATCTGTAGATCACCACCTACAGTCTCAGAGAGGTGAGGTCACACAGTCCAAATGTTCCATGTAGAAGACAACCTGTGGGTGGGGGGTGCACTACGAGAAACTGATTAAAACAAGAAGCTAGCTCACTAACTGCCCTCCATAGCTTCTTAAATCCCAACGGGCAGAGATGTAAACTGGGCCAGATTACAGAAGCATAATCAATGATTCCCGTTCACTTAATGAGGAGAAAGCGGTCCAAACCACTTTTTTCTTTTTAAACAGGAGATATTTCAAAATGAACAATTTAGAGGAATGTATGAGTGTTAGGGGGTTTAATAACTGCTGGAGAGGGAATTTAAAAAGAATTTATGAATGAACCCATTTTAAGACGTTTCAACTTTTCAGCTAAAGTATTTACAGTTGAATGTGAATTTATCTAAAGTACATATGAAACATTAATACAGATTTTTTTTCTTCCCTTTTCTGTCTCTGATCTTAGATTGCATGCCAGAGCAAGATAACATTACATATACTGACGATCCTTGAACATCCTGCTCACAATTTCGCACAATGACAGTGATAAGAGTGACAGAAAGACAGAGAGAGGCACACAGACTTTGTACTGTCAAATCGCACACTGTAGCCTACTCACAATGCATACTACACATGATATTACCAATGCGCATTACCAATATCCGAACAGAAGATGAAGAACTGTTCATCATCACCTGTGTATGTACTTCTGTTACCCACTGATATATTCTTTCAGTGTTGTAGACGTCATACTCTAATGCAGAGGCTCTGAAGAACAGGTGATACTGCCACTGAGCAGTTATGACTCATCACTAGACCTTTCAGAATTCTTCCCGCCTTTACACTGGCTTTTTTTTTTTTTTTTTTTTTACTTGCTTGCAGTTGGTGTTTCTCATTTCCTTTTAGCTTCCCCTCATTTTGCATCATATCTCCACCATCCAGCTCCTTTCTTTATCCAAACCCCTGACAATATAGAGTACATTATGTCTCCTCAAACTTTTGCTTCATGCCTACTGCCACAGATCAGCCAGATTTTGGGGGGGGGGGGGGGGGGGGGATGACAAGGAGGGCTGAGATTACTGAAGGGCAAATTAAATCATTTAAGTGTAAAGATAAACAAACAGGGAGGTTACCTGGCATTCCACTAAGCTACATGCCTTGAATGAATATTGATTCAAGATTTTACAACAATTTTTTTTTACTGATTAATGATTATTTTTAATAGGTTTTTAATTTTAATTTTATTTTTATTATTATTATTTTCTTTCTTTTTTTCTTTTTAATGATTTTATTGCCTTCTTGTGATTTTATGTAGCTGTGAAGCACTTTGAATTGCCTTGTGTACGAATTGTGCTCTATAAATAAAATTGCCTTGCCTTGCCTTGCCTACTAATAGAGAAAATGATTATCAATTTAATTAAAATAATGCTGGCAGGGGTCCTATAGGTGAGCATGACAAGAACAGTGAAGAGCACAATGAGACAAACCATTTCCTTCACCAATAGTTTAACATAAGTCCTTCTTCATTATTCAAAGTGCTGGAACACTAAATAATGGACCCTCAAGTCTTCTACTCCATCAAGGATACACGAACGCACCGATGACAGCTGTGGATTCTGAATATTTCCGAGCTGCTGCCTGAGCTGCTAATAGAGAAACATACAGTGAACTACCAACTATAAGAATGGCCCAAATTAAAAAGAGAAAAAAGTAAAAGAAGAAGAAATAATCTCAGAGTTTTGAAGATATTATAGAATAAGCACATAGGTGAGATTTTCAAATACACAGAGGAGAATTGCACCGAGATCCATACAAAAACAATAAAAATGCCAAGGTGATTCCCCAGGTGAACTTCAGTGAGATTTAAGATGATTTCAAACATATAAACACAAAGGTCACTTTAAACTACAGTCAGTGGATCGACAAACATGAAAATGTTTGCAAAATAACCTGGTTTGTCTGCGTCTCTGCTCCATTCAGTGCGCTCCAGTGAACCATACTGATCAGGGGACCCTTGCTTCTTCTCCATCGGTGCTGCAGCTGCTCTCCAGTTGTGGAGGCTGGGAAACAGCGAAAGACAATCACAGAGGAGGGTCTCACGCTCCCAGCTTGTTGCTGTATTTCAGAGTCATCGACAGTCAGTCGCCAACCTGTCGAGGCAAAGGAAAGATGCTCCAGCGGTCCCCACCAGCTCCGGCAGGTGATGCTGCGCTGAAGGAGCCTCGTGGCAACAGTTTGTGGCTGGACAGCCCCACCTGGTGACCACTGGATACAATTACAGCCCGGCAGATTTTTTTTTGCCACATTCATGAGAAAACGCACACACTGTTTTACAAAAAGCACTTTTGTTTTTTAATTCATTTATTTACACATAGGCGTAAAGTCAATCTTCATATATGACATTAGAGGAAAATAATGTGCAAAATATATCATGAATTTTTAAACCCATGATTTTACCCTGTCAGGCCAAAGGACACACACTCACGTAAATGATTGTTCTGTTGTTGTTGCTTTTTTCATGCAGCTAATCACGGTTCCTGAGGTCTTCACTGACAGACATCATAGCTGCGGGGGTGCAAATCAAAACAGGCAGCTCATGGGTGTGTGAGAAACAGATACATAAAACCAAACACTCACTCTTTTCCATTAATAATTACTGAACCAATACAAGTAGTTGCGTCAGATCTCAAACAGACCTTAACGGTGTCACATGACTGCACGTTGTTGGGCAGTTTCACAGTAATTACACAAAAGCAGTTTCCAGTCTTTTATGCAAACAGTTGATTTACTCCTTCAAAAATAATCGTAACTTCAGATTTAGTGCAAACAGAAAAACACTATCACACAAAGCATGTATCAACCGACGGTAAACGGTGGCCGTGGTGATTTGTGGAGAGATTTCAGACATTCACGCACCAGTATGCCCCAAATTAAGCTATTTGTCTTCTATATCACAAAAGCAAAAGTTGAAAGTTGCATCTCTCGTTGGAACACAGCGCAGTCAGCAGCTTTCTGTCACCCTGTCTGGATATCATCAAAGATCGCTTCTGTTCTGTAGTCATTCCTGAGATTGCACATGCTTCTATTTGCTACACTGAGCATAGTGTGCCTCTGGTAAATTCCTGGAATACTTTTTAAACAGAAAAACCCAAAACTAATGTCAATCATTTGCACTTTCATCACGTAACAGGTACAGGAATGACAAGTATCTGAATGATTGTTCCAAGAGAGCACTGGGGAAACATCAGCTGTCATCGTACCCGTCCTGCAGGAGGTGTTCTTGTGTGTGTATGAGTGTATGTATGAGTGTCAGGGAGGCAGTAAAAGGTAGTGTGTATATAGAGTAAAGCGACCCTTACAATCAACTCTTTAAATATGTCACATTAAGTCATACCTCTAAGAGGCCGACTGCTTGCCGATTTGTTCCAAACATTTTTACACATGATTACAGATTGTTGGAAATCCTTCATGCACAGAGGTGCAGCCACAACATTTAAACCACTGACAGGTGAAGTGAATAACGCTAACCATCGCAATTACAATGCAAAATTCTGCAATATTCTGCAAAATTCTGCAATATTCTGCAAGGAAACAACAGCATTCGTGTGGAATGCCAGGACCATGTGTCCCACAACACTTGCTCATACACAGTGCTGCTCTGGAGGCCGAGGGGGCCTTTTACACTGCTGGTCTTAGGCAATAATGTCCTTTGGCAATACAAAAAAAAAATCATACACAGACTGCCCATAATTATTAAAGTATGCACAGGAGACCATTTATAAAGAGCGGCAAACTCTTTCAATCATCAAAGTTCAATCACGTACTGGAGAGTGATAAAACCTCCTTATACTGTACAAGCAGCTCACTGGATTGATCGACACTACTACTGTACATGGTGCTTTTGAATGATAGTTTTTTTCCATTCAAACTACAGAGTGCAGACTGACAAGAGGTGAAACTTGGTCCCAGGAGCAGCTCATTTGTCTTTTCGTGTGTCAGATGAGAGACTGGATATACAGACGACCGCCGTTCCTGCGTTTCACAACTTCATCCTGTTAGTTGACGATGCCAGCAAATGTGTTGATTGGCAGAGGGAGGGCTTTGCTCATGTATTTGCTCAGTCCAGCGTCTTTGTCCTCTCCCAGGTTGAATTTGGACCTCATGGCTTTCTGGACGCAGTATCCAGGATCCAGACAAGGGGAGACCTCGATGCTATGAAGTAGATGTTCAACAGAGATAAGTCAGACTCAACAAGACTGAGCAAAAAGGATAAAAAAGCTTCTTGACGTAAATGCGATAAAAGAAAGAAGAGACGCAGATCGAGCTGCGGCTAAAATGATCATTGAATCTCAAACGCTTGTTGTCGGGGAGCTTTGTTCAGTGGTGCAAACAAAAACAAGTGACACTTGTGTGTTACCTCTGCACATCTCTGTAGGTCCTTCGACTGTCTCTGTCCAGTGTGAGATTGAAAGAACGACTCTCCAAAGTGCGAATCTTTATGTTGCAGATCCGGATCTTTGACTGCTGCCAATTTCCACACGAAACAACAAAGAGGTTAAATGTTATACAAGCTGTTTTACATTAGACACGATTCATGGGTGTAACTTGAGCGCTCGTCCCTTCTCTCATGTTGCTTCGACTCACCGCTGCGTTGCTCTTTGTCTTTACTGGAGCTTCATTCAGAGTCAGAGTCAAACAATTCAGGTCTGTGAGATAAAGGGCGAGTTAACGTGTGAAGCGTGAAATTCAGATTACGAAACACTTGGCTTTGAATTGAACTTGTGAACTTTTCTTTGAAAACTGCCCTTACATGCCTTTGCTCGTGAGCTGCTGCAGTATAAATCAACTGAATAAAAAGACTTAATATCAAACCTTCTGCTTGACTTGAAGGAATACCACAAATCTGCGCCCCTGATGTCCTGACTGAAATTCCTTTGTCAACATCTCGGCCGCTTAACGTCACCTTGGGCGCACGCATAGAAATATGTACACAAAAATGAACATCAGAATTCATCTTTTCAAACAGAGGCAAGCATACAAATAACACCCACACGAAATGAAAATGAACCGGTACTTGTTTTGGTGGTTGAGAGGCATCTAAGTACACAAATGCGCCAGTGATGGGAATGAAACAGTGGATCTAAAAAAAGGCAACACACCTTTTTGTAATTCATAGAGACGACAGCTCCGCATATTTCCCCCGAGCTCTTCTTTGGTTTATCTGTTTGAGAATTAGAGGCGTGTTGTTACATCAGTGTTTCAGGCCTAGTGGAAAGCGCAGACCAAAGCATAAAAAAACCCCCAAAAAACAGCTATTCATGTTTGCTTTCTTTTTTTCTTTCTTATTGTAATTTAGGGGGGCAGAAAAGCAAACTTTTGCAGGTATTTATAAAAACACAAATATTGACGACAACACTGGCATGTGTAGCCAATTCACCTCTGATCGATGCTGAGATCTGTCTGAATTCTGGAAACTCTATCTCCAGGTGCGTAAGGAACACATCTTCCACGGGATCCTTTGTCATGTTGGTGAATGTAATCTAATGGAAAATCATGCAAATGTATAAACCAGCTGATATCTTCAGCATGCTCTTTGGTTTTATAGTGAGGGAAAACTCCCAAGATGTATCGTACCTTAACGAAGTAGATGGTGAAGTAGACGGGTAGCTGGCCACTGCGGACGTAGTAGGAAATGACATCAGAGATGAAGGGCTCTTTCGGCCTCCCAGGGTTCGCTTGTTGCTAAAGAAAGCAAACGATATTCAAAATGAACTGAAGCGCCAGCGCAATGTCGAGACAAGACATTCGCTTGGCTTTTAAGGAGAATACAGTGAGTTGATGACAGGTAAACTGCTTGTCACTTAACAACCATGAGTCACCAAGAAGCTTTTAACTTTTAAACAAATGCATCCCCAAAAAAGAGAGAGAGCACTGGGGTCAGCAAAACAAATCCCATTTAAGCTAGGGCAGAAGGAGGAAATGAAACAGGGAAAGTGCACGTTCCGTAGAATCAAAAGGCCTTTCACATGAATGTTTGAAAAGAGAACTCAGTCAGGCGTTCCCCACCTTCTTTCAACTCACTTCACAGCATTATCTAATTTCTTTTCCAGTGTTATAATTACTCTATTTCCCATGTAAAGGAAATAGAGTCAGAGGTGTGTCGAAAAGTATTTAGAGTTTAATTTACTTTACTTGTTGTGTGGTGAAATCAACATATTTATTTTCCTTGCAGAGAGTGTGATGTTATGCAACTTCCTGCGTTTCAGGTCATGCAAAGAACAGCTGCCATGTTGACTGAGGGGGGATGCGGTAATGTAGTGACATTTTCTCAATGTGTCTGTAAGTAAACCTACCACCCAAAGCACACCACAAGAAAATGTGCAAGTGAGCAAACCTGAGCCAATCAGCTGTGTGTAACTATTCTTAAGTCTCGTTATTTGATTTATTCATGATGTTTCAGATGTAATCGCATCATACCATATTGGCCAGTTTGTGAATTGTGCTGCCCAAACTCTTGATGTTGCAGTTGTACCATGGGTCCACGCTGCTCAAGTAGGAACCGAGAGAGCAGAAATCCTCCTTGGACTGATGGAGGTTTTCCTGCAAAAAAGGAACATGAAAGTGAACCTGTAAATTACCTCAAACTTTGCAAAATAACAGTGGTGAGGGAATAAGATAAGTCTGTCAATATGGAAGTTTGTAAATGTCACAGACAAACATCCTGAAAGTATCATTCATAGTGGTTGAATACAAATTTATCAGTGTTTCCTCCGTTAAAAAGCGTTTACAGATAGATTAGGTCAGCAGGTTTCAGGTGACCCGATGACAACACGGACAGTTTCCCAAACTGATCTTCCGTTATAACATGAGCTCTTTGTCGCATTCATCTCTGGATGTGTTGACTCTCACACAGTAACTGGTGTTGTGTTGTGTTCTGTAAGAGGAAGCTGACTCACCTTGGCAGGGGAGGTTGGAGTCGGAGCCGCGCAAACAGGAATGTAGTAAAACTGGAGATTGACTTTCATTGTAAAAAAAAGCCGCCGCGCTTCCCTTTTCCTGCAGAGGCCAAACCGAAGATTCGTGAGAAGCTCAACGATGGCGAGCAGTTAGACATTTGCAGCCAAAAAAAAGGGACATTTGCAGTGACATAAGCACAGTTTTATGTGGCAAACCAGAAATAATAAAAAACTTGTCCTGCCCAACTGTGTTGTTATTCTACCTGAATGTAAATGTCAGTGCAATCCAAGTTTATTTCATGATTAACTAAAGACAACATGTCCACTATGCGTTTAAGGTCTCATTGTTAGGGCATGTTTGAAATGGTTTCATCAAAGCTGAATATGTTCCCTCAAGTACGGACAGACTGCTTCTTGCATTGCAGTATTTAGCAGTTTAATTCTGGAGAAAGACCAACATTAGCGATTACGTTATAGAGCTCCGATGCAGGAAAATATTTCACGATGGCAACTGTTCCCACACTGTACAGATTGTTCAACTGGCTTGAAACTATGTGTGTAAAACTACCACTTCACAGTGTAATAAAGGAATATAAATCATACTGAGGCAGCAAACAGCTAAAAGCAGTATATTCAGTAATGCCACTAACCAACTATAATCCCAAAGCTGGTGTCACAGTTGAAAAACCCGCCAGTTGCTTTCAGAGAAGCTTTATCAAGATGCGTTTGTATCTCGTGACGTAAAGTCCCTCACCTGAAGAAGTAATAGGCCTGAGCAAGGCGGCCCACAACCCTGTCATCACCCATGATGACTATCCTGGCAGTAAAGTGTCGCTGCTGCTTGGGAAAGTTCTGCATGGAGCTGGCTCCTGCCCGCCTCTGCAGAGTGGCCCCTCTGCTTCCTCCCCTTCCTCCATTTCCTCCTAGATTTGCATGGTCCTCCAACGTGTCTTGCATCAGCACCACGCCGTCCTTTGCAGATGGTTTCAACTTGATGCCCCCACGGCGTGACAGCCTCCCTGAGTCTGGCTCCCTGGGAGAAGGAGGGGATCTGACATCGTACTTTAAGTTAGGATCAGTTAAAGTGCTGTAACTACCGCACATTGTGTGGAATTTCAAAACAACAGTATTTACATTTTGCATTGCTCCCATGATGCGCTAATGCTGGATGTGTCCAGAGAGGACGACAGAGAAGGATCAGTGCCGGGGGGCAAGTCCCTTTCAATCCCGCTGTCATCGGACATAACGGAGAAGCGGGTCATGTCGGATGGCATCGGGTCACAGGGCGCTTCACCCAGCTCAAAGTCCTCCTGCTCTTGGTTGAGGGAGAACTGCTCAGACACGCCGCTGGATCGCAACCACTTGGCCAGCTCTCGCCCTGTCAGTATTTTGAATATCATATTTCAGACACATGGAACTAACGTGAGCCCAGCGAATCAGCACAGAACAACACTTAGTTCTTTCAGAAACTGTTCTCTCTGTGATGGTTGGCATATTTCACCTCTCCCTAACTGTGCCTCATCACAAACACATACGCATAGCCGTGTCAGAGCTTCATCTCAACGCTAATGTTTCAGTGAATCTGAGTATATGAAGGCCTCCCAGTCAGTGGGGTTACAATAATTACTGAGTTATTAAGTTCATGTTTACACCTTAGTTTGACAAAAAATTGGATCGGATCGGGTTAACTGAGATAACTGGGTTGAAAGTCAAATTAAACCTGCTTGTAGACGGTGAAGCACGTGGTGAATTGGACTTCAAGTTCTGCGCATGCTCGAGATTTTTTCCTGAGGTTGTGACCCCGGAAAAGTCAAATATTCCGGACTGCACAGTGGAAACACGCCAAAGGAGACGATATTACTGTTGTTGTCGCCGTCAGAAAGAAAGAAACAACGTGATGGAGAATGCCCCGTTGGGCAACAAGCAGCTCATCACAGACCAAATGTAGAGGGACGTAGCTTCATCTGGCTCTTCGTTCGCCATCTTTCTCTAATGCCTGAGTTTGTTGTTGTTGGTGGGGACGAGGTCAACAGGAAAAGGCTATATTAGCAACAGTTGGAATGGGTACAGCGCCACCTACCGTACCGGGGTATGACACGCTTTGGGCCTCTGATTCCATTCATTCACCGCCATATATCCAAGGATAATTACCCTTGTTTAAATGCTATAATCTCATCATGTAGACCCACTGACTGCGAAGCATGACACTGTTTGTTTGGTTCATCTTTCAGAAACAACACATCCTTGCATATTCTCAAGTCTTTTTTTTTTTTAATTTTCACTTTTAAACAGCCTCATCTTCTTCAGTCTTTTCAGAATTATTTCAGAAACCTTCAAAATCAGTATAATGTGTACAACTTCCTCAGGAGCCACTCACAGATATCCAGATCCTCCGTCCACAGGTGGAAGCTCATGTCGGGGTTAGGAAGAGGGCAGTCACACAGCGGTCCACCACGCTCTGCAGAACACACGGCGGAAGAGTGAGCGAGGAAGAGACCAAAACTGTCAGACGAACAATCAAAACAAACACCCCCCCCTCCTCACGACTTCCGCTCATGTCCATCCTTTTGTCTTCCAGCTGGACGGACTGCAGAACAGGCTCATCGGATGAGCCACCAACTTGATGACAGCGGGAGGAAGAGTAGAAATAGATATCCGGAAGTTTTAATAATACACACAACTGACTGGACAGATTTGGACACGGAGGAAAGCACTACATAGACAGCGGACAGTGTTTCAAGCTGTGTTTAAATGTACAAAACATGTCCATCACCAACAATGTGCACTTGAATGCTGCTCTGAATGCAAGCGAATTACAAATCAGTAGCAGCTAAGTGAGACTGAGTATGAGCTCCGAAAAGTGTATAAATGCAGTGGTCGCAGGAGAATTTAGAGCCTGTGTCATAATGTTAGCAAGAAGACCATTTTTTCCAACATCCTTTTAGGTGATTCGCTAATCTTAACAACTGTTGCAAGCCATGCAAAGTCTCCACGCCTCTGTTCTGTGAAACAGGACAAAGTAACTAATTGTAATCTGTAATTCACAGTGATCACAACACATTTTGAAGACATGTAGTCAATAATATCAAAGATACGGCGTTATAGTGGGACTACTGACAAATTACGCACACAGTCCCCGTCACTGTGTTTCTTATGCCCTTTTCAAACTGACACACTAATGTCTGACTCAATCATTGCAAAAATGTTTGCATGATTTAAAGGTTCATTTCTGAATCAATAAAAATATCTGGACTACTGAAACTCCAACGTGTTTTTAAAAAAAATCTTTTCGGCTTCTCTTTTCTGCATTTCTCTCCAGCTCTGTTGCATAACCAGATGTGACAGCGCTGAAGAGATGTCTAGCCAAACCATGACCACGTTGGGCAGCTTTGCGTTTCCACTTCAGAGAGTTCATACCCGAGTCTGTGTCAGAGACGATCTCTCCGTACAGATGCTGAAGACGGCTCCTCAGTGCTCCGCCATCTCCTCTGCCGCCCTCCTCCACGCTCTGCTCAAGGATCGCTAACACTTCCTGAAAGTACGGCTCGATATCTTGACCCTTGTCCTGTCCCAAAACACACACACACACACATACGTGGGTTAAGACACGCACTCACAGGAAGATAAACATATAGAGGCCATGTATTCATAGCATCGAGGTGAGGGGTGAGAAATGTGCATCTGTCTGCCCTTGAGTGTGTCCTGCTGAGGCGTTATGTTTGGACCAGTGCCAGAGACGCCACACAGTTCGGAAACAACACACTTATCAATGCGGATGTTTCCAGACTTAAAAGAGTAACGCAGAATCCTAAGCGAGTTTTACTGTATTTGCAAAAACGTGTGCCATCAACAGAATATAGACGGACAGCAGGGTACCTTCCTGCTCATAAGTCATTGCAGTCAGTGTTTTTATTCACTTCAAAATGTCCAAACATGCTGCCGCGACCACAGAGACCGTGCACTTTAGTTATCAAACCACCTCTACGCGTAGGGCGTTTTATTCCTTCTTTACAGGCAATCAATACCTTCAATTGTGCATTTGCATAGTAATATACAACTTAAAATCAACAGAACAAAAAGTTTCCTTCAAAATTATGGAAATTTGTGCAATGAACTTGCAGCTAAAACAAAATAAATGAAATGAAAAATAATACTGCCGCTTTAAAAAGCAGTTGGGCTGGTCTGTGGCGTAGTGGGTTAAGCAGGGGCCCCATTTACAAGAGGCTACAGTCCTCGCTGCAGCTGGCCCCGGTTCGAGTCCTGCATCTGACGGCCCTGTGCTGCATGTCGTTCCCCCTCCCTGTGCCCCCTGCTTCCTGTCTCTCTGAACTGTCCTATCCATTAAAGGCACAAAAACCCAAATAAAAAAAAAAGAACATAGTTGAGTAAAACCTTAACTCTTAAGACAATAACCACATAAAGTAATCGTACAGCTTACTCTACCACAGCTGTGTGCATGTACAGCAGCCACCAGGTCGTGGGTTTCTGAACATCGCTTTGTTCAGGGTTTACTGTGGCGGAGCACAAGCTGATTATCAAAACTGAGCCTTGGTAGGTCAAATTTACTGAGACACCAATTCCGTCCAAAATTTGTCAAAGTCACATTTGAGGAAAACAGTTTAATCCGTACAAAAGCTGCCTCAACCCTCTGCAATCTGGGATGCAGAAGCAGGGTAAGAATCGGCTGATTTTTGCAGTCGACGAGAAGCGCCAGCAACAAAAGAAGCAGAGCGTTGTAGACTGCAGTCAGAGTGTAATAATGCAAGGGAGCCAGCTGCTCTGGAGGGAATACCTGCTAGAACAACACATTAAGAGGGAATGCATAGAATTCATTCTTCCAAATACAACCAAATGACATCACAAGGAGGGTTAAAAACAAACTGAAATTGAAGATTACCAAGAGAAGGCAACAAATGAGAACAAGTCAACAAACCGCACAACTATACTGACCCTCAAGGCCCGAGCCAGGTTCTGCCAGTGGCACTGGTCTGCTCCCAAAACAGCCTGCATGGAGTGTTGGACCACACTGCACATATGTTCTAAAGGACTTAGAAATCCAGCCGAAGTGGAGGCAGAGGCCTCAAAATCCCCAAACAGGACAGGTATCAAGGAACCAGAAAAGACGACTGGATCGGCCAAAATAAAAACCCTGCAGAGATTTAATGACACAAAAGGAAGGCAGTTTGAGACACTGCAGTGGTACAAGTGGGATAACAATATAAAGTGTCCGTTCAGGGAAGCTGTTAGTGCAGTTTTGTAGAAAGCAATACGACTCACCTCTCCTGAAAAGGATAGTGTTCACTTTTTAACCTCTGCTCTGCTGTGACCATCCTCTGGTACATCAGACCTGTTGATGGAAGTAGCATTTAATGATGGCGTAATGTTGCAAATGCTCAAACGTGATATCCTTTCAAAAGCCTGGACAGCTCATTTCACATGTAAGCAGTCATAACACGGTTCTTAGGGCTCTGAAGAACTCTGATGAAGCCAAAAATGGCGTCCTTCACGGCGTCATCATGTACTCATCAGGAGGAAGGGGGATGATGACACACAAGTCTGGAAACATGAAGCCGTCCGTCACGGCGAGCACAAGCTTTTCCACTCACTCTCACTCTTCTCTTCTTCACATTACCAGCAATCACATTTACTGTTTCACATCTTGTCAAAATGATCACAGAAATCAGCTGAATCCCCCCCCCACCATGGCGAATCATTTAAAAATGGGGCTTTAATAGTGGAAAAACCACCTATAAATCGGTCCGCCTCAGTTTTAGGACTCATAACAATGATACGCAGCTCGGCCACGGCGCCACACATTTATTTATTTTATTTTACTTATTTGCGTCAGTGCTGTTCCTACATTTCACAGTGCTATAAAAAAGACTACAGTTTAGGCGAAAATAGTGGAAAAATAGTTGTTGAGACAGTTTGACCTTTGACCATGTGACCTTTATATTTTTTAGATAGGCCCAAAACTAGGTCTAAATGAAAGCTAGGATTGTACACTTCAAAATGCTACCAAACATGCTCTCATAACATATGAGTAAAGGTGTGAAAATGAGCACAAGACAGGATATGCCATCTGCGTTTAGAGGCCTATTTATTGCAGGGGATTGATAACTTTATGTGCTGATAACTGTCATAGAGGTACCACTTAGGATGGGTTATCATACCAAAATATCATCTATGGACATGTACCTTTTGAAAAAATGTTACTAGATTTTGCCACCTTGAGTGGTACCAAAAAGTCAAATTTTGGCCTTTGGCCCATGGACTGATTGCAGTGGTGAAGGCGTGCTGGGTGAGGTGAGAGGAGAGGAGCGGGCTGAGTGTGTGTGGCAGCGAGTGCGTGCACCCTCTCTGCACTCCCAGTGTGACTTGGCCTGCGCACTCTGCTGTCTGTTCACTGCACCCATTTCACAAAAAGAAACATTTTGTTCTACAATCAGCTGTTTGATGCTATGTTGAATCTTTCCAGTTGATGTTGCCCATTTTCTCAATTAGCGTTGATTTGTGTTTGAGATTAAGAGTACGTTTATTCAAACTTATTATCAGGGAACAGCTTTGCCTCATGGAGCATCCTCACAGTTTGTCCTCAGCGCTGAGGGAGACGCTCTGATGAAGGAGAGTTGACGACACACAGAGCAGAAATTGATCTGTGGTGCGAGTTGTTGTTTATCTTTTAAAGGCCGAAAGGTGATCGTGGAATAGTTGAGGCTCACTACCTGGAATAAGGCGTTCAGTTTTCATCTGTCTTGTGTAGCTGAGGCCCACGGAGCAGTAGGGTTGTGGATAGGTCAGTAGTCGCTTGCAAAAGTCGTAAACGCGCTTGTACAGTTCATCTGGAATGTAGGCCGTCTGAAACGTCACAAAACAAACAGGCTTACTTCAAATACCCCATTTGTGATGAGCAAATGATAATCATTACAGTGTTGGCACTCAAATATGAGGAAAAACACATGTGGTGCAGACTTAAATGAGCCAGTTTCAGGTTAGAACTTCCTTGTTGACATTTGCTCCAGGATTAGATCAAATTCTACCTGGTTCCCACAACTGGCATTACCCAGTGCAAAGTTCCCCACATTTACCGCCTTACAAACAATGCAAAAGTAACCTGATTGCATTCCAATGAATTCCATTTAATGAATCAAACAGACATATCACACTAGGCATATAACCAGTGCCATCAGCCTGACCAGATGAGCTCACCAAGCTCACCAAGCAAGCTTTTCATGTTGCAACAATTTGGCAGAAATGCTGTACCTGAATGATGGCAAACATCAGTGTGTGGAGCAAAGGGATGATACATTTGCGAGAATCACATCTTTCAGCCTGCAGAGAAAAACATGCACGTCAGGGCTCCGAACACATTTTACTATAAAAAGTGTATCAACTGGCCCAAGATGACTACAGCTTCCTTCCTCTTTGAAAGTGCAAGCAAAAGAGATTTTAGAACCCACTTGAAGGCAGACGCTTCACCACAAATACGGGTCTGTACTGAAGTGTGCCTTTTAGAATAGGTGTTTAAAAACTGTTGACAGTGTCACAAGTGAGATCAAGTACCTTTTCGAGCTCCTTAATAAGCACCCACACCAGAGACAAGCTGTTGTCAGGATTGTTTCGAACTTTCTTATGAAGTGTCCATCTGAGCATTCCTGCACACACACACACACACACACACACACACAGACACACAGGACATTAACAAATGAAAGCACTAAATAAGCACACTGACTCAATGTGTCACGCCTCACTCCACCGCAGCACTAATCCAAAATATGTCTGATGACTAACAACAAAACAGCCTCCTACTGCTGTTTGTGGCTGTATTCCACAGTGTGATTCATACTGGCTTCAATAAGACTCTGTCCACGGAGGAAAAGTTTAGAGTGGAATAGTTTCAGACGCAGAAAAACACGAAAACAAATTAAATCTGCAGCACAAAAAGTAACTTTTTGCTAAATGTAATTTGCCAAGATCTTGATCAAACCTCGGCCACCAGTTACAACAAACAACTTCAGAACTTGTAAATTAGATTATTTCGGACGCGGTGAAGGAGATCTTACAGCACCTTTGTTGAAACAGCCTGCAGGCTGCTGGTTGTCTGTTTCTCTTGGCAGCACAGCCTGGACACTGCGGTAGAGCTCCGCCTGCGGAACAGCGGGCGAGCAGCCAGCTGACAATAACACCAAAACATTTGAAGTCAAAACTCTAAATATCAAATCGTTTTATTCGCAATTAAATGCAGAATCGGGCCATCTTTCAAGGTAAACAAACACCAATCCTGTAAAATTAAGCTTGTGGGACATTCCTTCATTTTCCTGCACGTATTTGGTGTGCGCGTGTGTGTGCGGTACCTGTTGGCTCCATGCTGTACATGGTGCTGGAGCTATCCCAGTGGGGCTTGTCGGTCGTGTCTCACATGCATTGTGGATCCATCAACTGCAACAACACATGGTAAGGTAGTGTCACTTATGTTCTGTCATTACGTCCACGATTAAACGCCGGCTCTTCTCGCCCTTCCAAAAACAGCCTCTCACTCCACCTGACCTGCAGGGGCCGACTGTTTTTCTCTGTCTGCTTGCTAGCAGCCTTGTGTAGAATGTCTTCAGTGGAGCTATTTCAAGCTCATTTCTTTTTTTCCGTTCACATGCAGCCTAACAATAATCTCATCTGTATCTCCGCCTCTCTGTATGACAACTTCTTTTTGCACCTCTGTGTGAAATAGAGGGTACTTAGTTTCTGTTTGAGAAGTCTCTGCTGAATGTTTCGGTCATTCAGGCTTGGAGGTAAAGATGAAGCGAATGCCATTTTGCAATGGCTGCCAAGACACAATCAGGAGGTTCGATACCATCAGAGTCCACTCGCCGTGATAAAACTCTTAATTTGAGCTTCACTTCACGGTTGTTGTGAGCTGAAAGTAAATATGGCCATTTTAGCTGCAGTTTTTTTTAAATCTCACAATGCTCTGCTGATAATCCCAATGAGCCTTTTTGCATTTAAATAAACACATTTTCTAAAACTCTGAGGTGTTTCCTGCCCATACAACCATAATTTTGTTTCTGTTGGTCAAACAGTTTTGTTTAAAAAAAAAAAAAAGTCTCCTCAACAGGACAGGAGAAAAAAAAAAAACGAGTCTACCCACTCAAGCACCTGCAGACATATCTTCTGTCACGCATGTATGAAGCTTAACAAATTAAAGATGGTGCAAAGATCCACCACAAACATCACCCCCATCCCCTCCCCCATACCACCCACCCACCTATACATGGTGTTATAAAGTGTTCCTATGAATAGTAAAACTTATTTAGGCCACATCCTTTATCCAAAGCCCACACAGGTTTATGAGTCACGGCTCAGACATTTACAGCCCAAATTCATAGTTTCAGTTCACCAAATTTACCTGAAGAGACCCATCTATGCACTTTTAAGTTCAGTTTTCACATCCCGTAAGATATGCAACACACGCACGGATGATGAGAGCGACAAAAAAACTGAAGACGCTAAATGTTAAGCACTTGAAATGTAATTTCTTGTGGCATTCACACGATGGATGGGACTTGTATATGAACCTTTGGGAGAAATTTCTACAATACAACAATCCAATAATTCTTGACATGATTTTGCACAAGTAAAGAGATCCTGACGCAACACATTTCTGTAATCTAAACAGAAAAAAATATCTTGACATTATGGGACTAGTTAGTGAATTATTTTGTTATCAATTTGTTACCGACACATTAAAAACAGCAAACTCCATTAATATGACATAGACCTACCCCGCTCCACGGCACAGACTGTCCGTCAGTTCTCCTCCATTCACACACCACACATGTTGGACTGAAACAAACGTTGAAGTCAAACAGAGAGGGAGCGTGCGAGTAAATAAGGGAGTGAGGGCGCATGCCGGTGAGAGCAGCGATTTACTGGTGAGTGTATTTCCTCGTGTGAGAAGGTGGAAGTTAAGTAGTGACGGGATAATCAAGCTTTGTGCCAGCGGCACATGTGGGGGCGTGGAGTTTTTGTGTGAAGGTGCTGCAAAGTGGCAAAGTTTTAAGTTAATTCACAGCTGAACGTACCATTTAAAAGAAAAAAGAAAATTCTTTCTTTCTTTCTAAACAACATTTGGACCTTCGATTCATGACAAGTTTCATCGGTTCTTTTACTCGTGGTATTTCTCCCTCACTCACACCACACTGGGAGCGAGTCCACAGGCCCCGCAAGTACAATGAAAGTACTTAGTTGTGGACTCACACCACACTGGGAGCGAGTCCACAGGCCCCGCAAGTACAATGAAAGTACTTAGTTGTGTTGGATTTAGCCTTGATCCCTGAGCAGTCAAAACGCAGAGCTAACAGCGCTGCCTCAGCAGCTGAATGCAGCCTTTTTGACCACATGCTTCCGGTGTCACTACTGTAATCACTCTCTGTCACATTGTTTCAGTTGCTGTCACCTCTCGCTGATTTTTCTCAGCTCGCAACTTCAGTCACTTCTTTAATGCACCCGATTGGTCAAGGGATTTATTGCTTCTTTTTTTCTCTTTGCTGCTTACAAACCGCACTGTTCTACAGAATTGGCCGCATGCACACACATCTGAGCCTGTGAGCATGCATGGACTCTAACCTACACAGAGAGGCTGACTATTAATACAGTTCAGGAGGTGACACACGCATAGCATTTCCTTTCGGTCAAAATGAGTGGGCAGATGATGCTCTATATTTAAACAGAGAGACAGAGACAGAAAGATGCTGAACTAAAGAAACAGACGGAACAAATGCTTTAAAAAGGCTTAAGAATAGATGCATCACAGCACTCGCAACATTTTCCAACATGGAACAAACACGGAGCTTTGCAGAAAATGTCCCGCAAAAGATGAATTACAAAAACCAAAACAAAGCATTTTCTTGAATATTAAAGAACGGTGGGAAAGGGAAGCAGGGATTGGGCTTTCTGAGGTGGTCTATAGTAAGATTTGGAGCTTCCAGTGAAGCGCAACCAACACCACGGCTTGGAGGGAGCTTTGCTGGAAGCATGTTAATAGGTATTTTAGGACATCTCACCAGGAAAAAATCTAAAGATACAAACAGGCTGGCAGGACGTGGCTAACCACTTTCACATACAGCATTCTGGGAATGTCCCTTACTGAGTGAGTTTTGGCAGAATACCAAGGCCTTTTTAGATGACTGGTGTGTTGGACTCACTACTTCGATCATATTTCGTTTTTGGAATGAAGCTTGGAAATAAAGTTAAAGCAATCTCTCCTGGTGGCAAGGGAGATTGAGCCTACTTCCGCCTAATTAGGTGATTGGTTCGGAGTAATTTTAGAAATAGTTAGAATGGAAAATCTAACTTATTCTTTCAGAACCCAAAAAAAGATCAATTTTACTGGATTTGGAACAAATGGACAACGTTCACAGCGCCTAAAAAAACAGATCCCCCAGACTTCTTGGCACCTTTCTTTTTTCCCCCTCTGGACAACAGCAGATGCATGCTATCATACAAAATGTCGTGCAACTCATTAAATCAGAGTGACTATTTTTTTTTATTATTATTAGAGTTTTTTGAAGACAGTGTTTGGCCTCGAGCTCAGAAACCACAAAGCAGTTTGTTTTAAATGGAGCTTTTGTTTCAAGCCTCCATGCTTCTGTGTTGTTTTTACACAAAGATTAAATCTATTTCGAGCACAAGCTCTGAGACTTGAGAACACATGCAGCAATGGAGTGAACTATCAAATCTGCACCAAATATGAGCAAGGCACAAAGTATATGGAGACATTTGCATGATAATCGCGTCATTGTACTGCACGCACACAACGTTCTTCGTGTTTAAGGTGCAAACAGAATTAAGAGGAGATAACGTACAGCGAATAAAATGGAAAGTATGCAAAAGTACAAATCTAGCATCAAGACATGGTGGCGCAAACTGTACAGTACATCAGCTGAAATGTGAGTTCACAGCTCATAGAAACATCAGCGGTCAAACTCGAAGTGAGGACCAACTTTTACAGCCTAATCATCTTGCAGCACAAAAATCGTCATCTCTCCTTTACTTTAATCACCCGTGACTAGTTTGGCACAGACTGTAATGTTCCTGAACTTGCCAAGCCAAGATGCCAGTAAACAAAAAAAAATAAAGCACTTCCCCATGTCTGCTTTCTATTTACGGTTGATATAAATCAGTTACTGATCTAAGTTTCGGCCACGATACGCATCTATCTATCTACACCTTCACCGCACAAGGGCCTGTTGCCACGCTTGATATCGGTCAGCTAAAAAACAATGAGACCAAACAGCAAACTGAGGCATTCATTTCTGTTCAGGCACGCTGCAGACATCTCAGAAAACAGGAAAGACCTAACAGCGCTGAGTGGAAGTGCGTTCATAGAGCAAGAGAGAAGTGGGGTCTGGGTGACGCGCCAGAGGGGTGGTGCTGCACATATGTGTGTTTGATTGGAAATCCCCAATCTAGGATAGCGCAAGGTCTTGTCTCACCGGTAGGCTTCGTCGTCTCTCACATATACGCCTGGGCAAAGCAGAGTAATGTGGAAAGCACCTTTGAGGTTTCAACCTTTTGCAGCTGCCCAGTAATACCTCAACAAACAACTTCGGAGAGGAGCCCCTTGAATTTCTCATCAAGAAAAATTTATAGTGTTTTATCGCACTGACCCTGAAAGAACGAACTAGATTCCTCATGGTTTTTCTGTCACTGCTTGAAAAAAAAAACACGTTTCATGTGCGTGCTCTTCGTCACTGCGGGGAGCATCTCAGGGAGCATCTCAGGGAGAACTAGCAGCCTGTCATTAAGCTGGACAGTACAGCGCAAAAAATGATCATTTCTGAAAATAAGCATGCAAAGAAATACGCATGCATGCAAGCGGGAGTTGCAGAAATCCCCAAAATAGACAACATCTATGCTGTATGAGCAGTGGGGGATATAAATCAAAGTGATATCCTGTATCAACATACTGGACAATATGAGGAAGTTGTCTTGGACCAGAGACTGTCAGTGTGTGCGCGCACGTTTGTGTGTGTGTGTGTGTGTGTGTGTGTGTGTGTGTGTGTGTGTGTGTAAACCCGTCTGCCCTGATTGACCGGGGATAAGTTCAGGACCTGCAAACATTTTCAGAATTGTGCCCCAAGTCAGCAGTAAATGGGCAAAGACAACACAAAGATGACGAGACAAAAGTGGCGGAAGGGAGGAGTTGGTGTGAATTCAATCTCTGGCAACAAGTCTGCATGTAAAAGATGATGATTTATACAGCTCGAGCTAGTATGCTAGATCCATCAGGCAAGAGGAAGACGTATACAAAGGGTGTGTGTGTGTGTGTGTGTGTGTGTGTGTGTGGTATGCTCCCATCTGTGGGGTCTACAGTGGTGAGAACGGGGTTAGTTGGTGCATTAGGAGTCAGCTGAGGATGTGGACTGGGTTACACATGGTTTACGCTCGGTGTTAAAATCATTGCATCACAAGTAAACAGCACTGGCTGCAGGTGTGGGCGTATTTAAGGTGCATTGAGGACACAGTATAGATGGGAATCTTCAGAGTTCAGGGTAATGCTTTGCAGTTCTTTGTTTAAACTGCACCATCCGAAGGTTTAACATGGGCAGAAAACCTTGAAAGCCCTTCTTTTTTTATTTTCACCCTCTCCACATGTAACTGAATGATTTGAAGCTCTCGGGTTAATGTTTAATTCTTCACATTTGGGAAAGTTGCTTTAGAAAAAGAGAGAAATTGTAGTTTTATTTGACTCCACAACTTTTATGTCAGGTTGATGCCTGGACTTTGACTGGACCACTGCAACACCTCAATTCTTTTCTTTTTCAGCCACTCAGTTGTACACTTGCTGCTGTGCTCGGTATCATTGTCCCCGTTATATGATCCAATTTTCGCAAAGCTTTAGCCGTCAGACAGATGATATCAACTTCTACTCTACTTTGGCATAAAGAGGAGTTCAAGGTTGAGTCAATGACTGCAAGATGTCCAGGCGCTGTGGCTGCAGAACAAGCCCAAATCCTCAGTGCAGTGCTGTGCAAACCTCCTCACCTCGGTCTTGTCTTTCCAAAGGACATTGTTCCAAACAATTTGTGGTTTGTTTAGATCCAACTTTGTAAACCTAAGCTGTGCTGCCATGTTCTTTTTAGAGAAGATGATGTCAAGTGGAAACCCTTCAAAAGTAGCCATACTAGTTAAGTCTTTTTCTCGTTGCACTCATGAACCTTAACATTTAAAGGATAACTGCGGTATTTTCAACATTAAGCCTCTTTTCTGAGTCGTCTGCAATGTTTTAGAACCCCCCTCACCGCTTTTTTGATGTTTACTGCTGTCTCCGGTATTTGCCTAATTTTGATTCTTCTCAACCTGCTTCAGAATGGCAAGTCATGTGCATGTCCAAAAAGGTCCGTGAAAGCACCATAAACGTCCGTTTTCAAAAACATCAACTCACCGGAGTGGTTACTGATGTGCACTGGTAATCCATATCAAATTTCGTTGCGAAAAGTTGCTTCTGTCGTGTTTTATTTGGCAGCTCGTTCATGCTCGAACTATTTTCTTAGCCATCTCACAGTCGTGGATAAACTTCCGCTATCAACGTAATATCAACGAACATCCAGTCTTCAATAGAACTCAATGGGATTTACAAAATGTCAAATAAAACACGACAGAAGCAACTTTTCGCAACGAAATTTGATATGGATTACCAGTACACACCAGTAACCACTCCGGTGAGTTGATGATTTTGAAAACGGACGTTTATGGTGCTTTTACGGACCTTTTTGGACATGCGCATGACTTGCCATTCTGAAGCAGGTTGAGAAGAATCAAAATTAGGCAAATACCGGAGACAGCAGTGAACATCAAAAAAGCGGTGATGGGGGTTCTAAAACATTGCAGACGACTCAGAAAAGAGGCTTAATGTTGAAAATACCGCAGTTCCCCTTTAACATGCTAACTGAGGCCTGTAGAGTCTGAGATGTAGCTCTTGGGTTTCTTAGAAATTCTCTGAGCACTGCATGTTCTGACCTTGGGGTGTCCACGCCTGTGAGGAAAACTGTCTCAAATGTTTTCCACTTGCGAATAATCATTCACACTGTAGAAAGATGGATTTTTTTTAGAAATGGCCTTGTAAACCCTTCCAAGATCGATGGGTAGAAAAAAAAATTGCTTCTCTAAGATCATGACTGATGTCTTTCCTCCTTGGCATTGTGTTAACACACACCAGAATGTTCCAGAACAGCAAACTGCCGAAATGTCTGCTTTTGTAGAGCTGCTCACATCGGCTAACAATCAATGAATCAAGTGCAGGTCATGAGCAGGACCTGGCTGCTACTTACCCTCTTAATTGCTATGAAAGCAGTGCAGGTGCACTTAGTTGGCGTCGTTTTTCTTAAAATCATAAGCACGCAGTGTAAAATGTCATGTGCTGTTATATGTCTCTCTATTAACGGGACGACATGTTTCTATTATGTCCCGAAAGATTCAAATGAAAGAGGGTGCATTTTCTTTTTCACATGACAGGGCTTCTGGACTCCTAAACGCCTCGAAACACAGACAGCATTGTTATTAGAAACGCCACTGTGGCCCCTGGCAGCAGTTTAGTGGAGAAATAAAAAATTTAGGAGAAAAAAAAAAGGACAATCTATATTTTAACTCAAACTCTTCAATTACAAGCAGTCTTTGTTACTGTACACAGATGCCACAATATCAGCTATTCAGGCTTCTCTTGTGGGCTTGGCTGACAGCTCCAAACAGGTTTGCTTTGTGTCTCTTTGAGGTTTTCCAAGAAGTTGCCCTTTGAGTACATAAGATGGATTCAAATCTGCTTTTGTGGTAATCCTCCTGTCAGTTTGACCTCTTGCTGAAAAGTATCTAAGGCATTCCAAATATATAAGGTACTCATTGTAGCTTTTCCTTAAAAACAACCCCATGTCTGCTATTATTCAGAAGCCCTCTAACAAAACGATAATCTTAAACTGGTATTCATGTGGAAAAAGCTGAATGTGCGCAGGAGACGACAAAAGTCATCACCCCTGTCGATCAACAGAGTTTCGGTGTAATCTGTTGGTTCCCCTAGCTAGGAAATTGTTTTTGGATGGGCTCTATATGAATGAATTGGATTATTTTTAAAATAATTATGATTACAATGAATTGAATTCCAATTGGCTTGAATTGGACTTTATTATTCAAGTGCCTTGAGATGACATTTGTTGTATTTGGCGCTATATAAATAAAACTGAATTGAATTGAATTGAATCAGCAGCCTCCCCATGGTGTATGAGGAGGTATGCTGTATCACATCACAGAAATACATTTCATAGAAGGTCAGTGACAATGAAAGGCTCAAACGGGTAATGAAACAGGACGTACAAAGTGTGCCGCAAAAAATACATCTTTACCGACACGGCCACAATAAGGCCACCGCTTTCCAAATAGCTCACAGGCACATGCCTCTGCCAAGAAGTGTTGCTGTTGTTTTTTTACATTCCGATCAGGACAAACAAAAAGGATGGCATCTGAAGCTGTGGAAAGTCTGCCACAGCCTGCTTTCTTTGTCCCTGCAGGAAAACATGACAATTGGGGCAGGTTTTTCTGAGAAAAGGCAAAAAAAAATGGCCAGGGCAGTCAAGGACAAAACACCTGCATGGTGTGGCGAGCAAAGCGTAGGAGTTTCAAAACGAAGCTTTCACAGTGGAAGTCATGATTTGTACGTGCGGAATATCTATATTTTATTCTTCCAACTGTTTGCTTAGTCTAAAACTTTTTGGAAAATGTGAAGAAAGAAACAGTTGATCCACCTTAAAACACGACGGATGTGAATTAAGACGCAGCAGCCAGTGATCACAACTTTTTTGTTGTTGTTTCAAACACTCCACGTGTGGTTTTGTTAAAAAAAAGAAAAGAAAAAAAGAATAGAAAACACAACTGAAACAGTTCACTGTGATTATGCCAGATTACATTCACAGAGTATCATTCGAGAGTTTGAAGAACACTGTGGTTATAAGGCAGCTTGTCGAGTTACTGTACTCAGGAGTAGTTTAAATAAATTGTTGGCTTATCTGACAACGAACGGATCATACAAATCTATGATTGATCACAGCTTTTGTACATGGTTGGGATAAGCTGATATATTTAGTTGTTTTTCCTGCAGTGGGTTAAAAAAAAAGTACTAAACCAGTTCATTCCTGTCAGTTCTTTATGTATTAAGCTAGTAATCATGATAATGATAGCCGAGCTCAGTTTGCTTTAGTTAATAACAGAGTCTTAGAGTTTCTGCTTAGGCTCACACAGTCTGCTTGAATTCTTCTGTGTGACAACGGGCTTAATTCAACCAAAGCAGGTAAGTAAAGACAGTCCTTGAATGTGAAATCAGTGCTAAATACGTACTGATTCCTGACTAGTTGGCATTAAGTATCAAGTTAACTAACAGGAGCAATGAGTCTCTGGGGATAAACAAATAAGTCTAAAATTACAAAGACAGTATGGGACAGGGACGTCTGGGTTTCTCTGCTCAAGCTGCCGCCCCCGCGACCCGGAGAAGCGGAAGATAATGGATAGATGGATGGATGGGTGGATGGAGTATGGTATGCATGAGTTGAAGCGCTCACTAGATTTCTGTCCGAAGGTGAAAAAATTACAATAACAGAACAAACTGACGGGAAAAGGATCGGTTAAAAACTCCAGCCGGGTTATAAAACTCATCCTCTGGAATGTGCATGTGCACATGCTCGTGCGTGCCAAAACTACCTAAACTTTCTTCCGAGAAGTCTTCAGAGAAGTCCCGACCATGACAGCTATCTAACCCTAACCAAGTGAAATTATTGGCCAACCTAATCAGGAAGTCACAAAGTATCATCGTAACCTGACGTGTTTGCATGTGAACAAGACAAACCGCAGAATGGCAGCTACGGGGGAGACTGTCACGTTTGAATAATTAAAAAACCCAAAAGTACTTTAGCTCCAACCATGGTCTCTTTCTAACCCGTAGAAAGTAATCTTATTGTCTTAACCCAACCAGGAACTGACAGAGGTATTTTAGTAAAGTTCTGCTGTGTTATTAACTGAATATAACCTGGAAGTGAAAAACCTACTTGCCAAACATTGGTCTTGAACGTGTGTCGTGACATGTAGGATTGAAAGTTTTTCGCATAGTAGTGAAAAGGGGACCTGTCTCTGTTTGATAGTCCCTGTTACCCAGTGACAGTTAGGATAAGCTTAAACCCTGACCAGGATAAAGCAGCAATAACAAACTGCATCGGAGTGCACGCTATCTGACACCTAATAACTGTAATCTGCGCTTGGCACACACAACATTTCCTTTACTTTTTTCATTACCTTTACATCCAACCATTCAGCGAAAGCTTTCATCCGAACTGGCGTACAAGTGAGGAAACAACATTCAAGCTTCAGCGCAGTGAGAAACCCTGATACGTACATTAGGTGCTACATTCATTTAAAATTCTACTCAAATAACCCTTTACAAGAGCAGATTTCCGGCACTGAGCTTCTAAAGGTTAAGCAGTCATGTCATTGTTGTCTAATCTCTGTTTGCAGAGCCTCTCCCAAGAACTGACATCACCTATCAGATTCTTAACTAGATTAGAGAGGTGATTTATCAAAAGGCAACGATGCATTAATAACATTGGATAAAAAAAAATGTTTTTAAAAACTTCATTTTTAAAATGTTTGAACATTTCCAACACACAGCTTTAAAAGGTTCACGTTGTGTAGGGCAGTTTATCCATACTGTGTGTTTGTGTGCTAACGCACGCACGCACGCACGCACGCTGCATCTCCCTTAATCTTAAAGTGGCACCAGGAAGCTCAAATCTAAAACAAGGAAGCTGGAGGAAAAACAGCGGTGCTTTCAGACTCCAACAGACACAACAGAGAGCCAGAGCTTCAATTAGATCACGCACTGTTATCAAACTCTTGTTATTATCTTAGGGGGGGGGGGGGGGGGGGGGCTTTGACAAGGCTTGCAAAGGCCATCATGTTTTTCTTTTTCTTCAGTTTATTTTTGCCAAATCTGACAAGGAGCCCATTCTGAAAAAGATGAGACGGTGTTATGCCGAGAAGTGCATCCCCAGAAACGTAAACCGTTTCAGGCGTGTGGATTATTACATTTTTCCAATAAAGTCACAGTGATGATATTGAGCTGACAATGGTTTTTCATTCGTTCATCTTTTTTCTTCATGTAGATGAATAATACATGTACAGTAGCCTACACTTATGATAATCCCATAATTGTACAGTTTAGAGCATCTCTTTCACCTGTTAATTAAATTTTAGAGACGATTTTGGACTTGTTGAAATTCACATCTGTTAATGTAATACAATGTAGTTATATCATTCCATTCCAGACTCTCTTTAAAGCAGGGGACCAGCAGGTGATGCATTTTTCGGCAAAGGTCTCTCGAAATATGCATCCCCTGCGAATGGGGATGCATTTCTCGGCATAACAACGGCGGCCGTGTAGCTGTCATTGAGCTGCAGCACCGGTCCTACAGCCCGGTGCCCTGACGCAAACCACCGTCCTATCTTATCAGCGAACCGCAATAATGTAAACCGTTACCTACATCAGATAGTAACCTATATGGCTCATTGGTGCCCAACACAAACAAGACCAAACCTCCGCAACCGTTAACTTTTTCTGAGCTCTGTCGGAGAAATGCAGCAGAACAGAAACTCCAGTCAGTGCGCATCCGCAGGCACACAAACGGCTGGCGTACATTTTATCATCAGGTTAGCTACAATTTACACATCCCACCGAATACGTGAACAGTCTAACTTTCATGTAAAGTTGTAAATTAGTCTCATGGGAGATATTTTTTGGGGATGGCGAAAACTTACCTGAGGTTGCTCAAACGGTTCAATTCGCTTCGCTTAAGTTACTGCATGATGTCTCCACCGGTGACATTTGGTTCCGCTCAACTGTGTCTCACTCTGAGTTTAGTACGGCGGTGAGGCCAATCTTCTGACCACGCCCACTTCTGTATCCGCCAGTTGGACGGGAACCAATCAGATTCATTATCTTTGTAAACCGTTATTAACACCGCAATTTTTTTCTGTAAGTAAGTTTGTGTGTGTGCGTGTGCGTGTGTTTAAGTACATCTACAGTGCTGTATAAAGTACTGAAATCTCATACTGAAGTAAAAGTATAGGTACCCCTCCAAAATATGACTTTGGTAAAAGTCCAAGTCACTGACTGAAATGTTACTTGAGTTAAAGTCTTAAAGTATCCGAAACGTCTTGTACTTAAGTATGAGAATTACTGTAAAAATAGATGTACTTAAGTAATGTAATGAAAAGTACGAGTAAAAAGTAAACAAGGCAAATGCAGTTTGAATGACATTTTTTATATTTTGGTAAACTTTGAAGGTCAAATACACTTAAAATCTACACACAACCAAGTGCAGGCAAAATTTAGACCAGGTTTAGACAGAAAATACAAACTTTGTGAACCTTTAAGTTTTTCTTCTTCAAGTAAGGTCAGTGCTGAAAATGAGGCGTACATTACACCATTAAGAAAAAAATGAAACAAAAGAGGCTGCTACTGTTATTGCCATCATTATAAACAAAATTTAAAGAAAAAAATAGAAGAAAACTGAAGCTTATCTGGCATCTGAGGAGGGAGTCCAGTTTGAAACCCCTTTTGTAAACTTTTCTAAAAAATAAATAAAATAACTCAGTACAGAAAATGCGGCCAACATCACCAAGAAAAAAAGCTGTTACGATTACTGTACTTCACAAGCTATAGGACGTGCACACACAACCGGTCATTATACAAAAGAAAAAAAGAACTGGGAGGGAACTGCAGCTTATCTGGCATCTGAAGAGGAAGACCTTTTTTGTAAAACTACCTTAAAACCTAAAAAAGGGCAGTTTCTGTAAGATAAAATTTCCACGTCTTTGGGCAGGCATAACATGCATGGGGTCAAAACACTGTTGCGTTTTTTTCTCTTTCTCTTTTTTTTGTAACGAGTAACTAAACCGAACAATGAAAATGTATGGGAGTAAAAGTATGCAATTAAGTTTGGAAATATAGTGAAGTAAAAGTTAAAGTTGTCAAAAAATTTTAAACTTGAGGAAAGTAGAAAGTATTCCAAAATATACTTAAGTACAGTAGTGAAGTATTTTTACTTCGTTACTATACAATACTGCACATCTACATATTTATTTTTTAGACAGAGAAAGCGAGTTTATGTAACAGCTTTGATAATGATAAGCCGTCAAGGTGAAAGTGGCAGAGTCAAAGGTACAGTTTTTGCCTCTGATAAAAACGTAAAATGTCCTTGATAGAAGGAAGTCTGTCAAAAATGTGCTGAAGTCATCGAGTACATCTACTCATTAAATGTAAGGCCCTTGCCTTAAGTAGGTAAGTTTATTTGTACAGCACAATTCAACTACAAGGTGATTCAAAGTGCTTTACAGATACATTAAAACAGTAGACATAAAAAGCATGATTTAAGTTTTAAACAAAAAAGAAAGAAATAAGAACAATAGATAAAAGCAGATAAAATCAGTAGTTAAAATGTGATTAAGTTTAGAAACTCAAGCTTCAGATTTGGAGCTTTATTCAAATGCAGCTGAGAATAGGTGTGTCTTCAACCTGGACTTAAACACACTGAGTGTTTCAGCTGAAATGCAAACAGTCGCCGTCCAAGACTGTAGGCGAGCTAGTGTTTCGCACGCACATAACATGTCAATGCATGCAGAAACATACATTTCAGTCGCGTTACACTGAAGATATTATACACGTTTTAATATGGTATAATATTAAAACAGGAAAACGATCAAATATATATATATATAATTTAATCAGAGGAGACCTGTATGGGGAAGCCAGTGGTGTCAGTCATTTATTTTGAAAAAAAGAAAGGAAGAAAGGAAAAAATGAAAGTTCAAAAGTACCAAATTCACGTGCAGGTAAGTCATTTCCATGAATGAAGCTCCTAATATATATAATGCTCCTTCCACTTAATTTCCAGTCAAGCAATCAGGAAATCATCCCTTCACAACCACAAAACTACAAGATTTTTTTAATGTCACTGTTTACATCGTGGAAAGTGCAATTAATCAGTTACACATGAAGATGTACATCAGAATGCTTTTTATAGCACCATTATTTTCAATCTGTGTCCTCGATGAAGTGATAAACAGTCCTGAAAGTAATATGATATTTCTCAGTAAGCTATATAACAGCAAATACACTGACACTCAAAGTCAAGTTCCACAAAGTTCCACCAAGTTCCTCCACTTCAAGATTGTCCTCATCTGGACTTCAAGTAAAGATTTAACGAAAGGTCAACAGAGCCGCCTGCTGGTCAATAAAATAACTGCGGTTAAAATTGTGACTTTCAGCAACTCTTTGGGCGAAATGTTACCAAACTCAATAATATACTTTAAACAAAAACAAAAACAAAAAACAGGATAATGACGGTGTGTTAAAATTATTGTACGCTAAACAATATTTTACAACATTTACATCTTGTACACCAATAGTGTCCATTCTCAGATATCATCAATTGGTTAATCACTCCAAATGGAGCTTTTACATAGTTCAGTATATGGTTCACATTGCCATGTTGATCCAGAGAAAACTTGCAGAACAGAATAGAAACAGACATTTTTCTGCCTGTCTCTAGTATTCCGATTTACCACAACATACTGGATTGCTTTAGCCAGTCATGATGCCAATTTACCTGAGATTCTAAATTCTCACCCTGATCGACCATTATACATTCTGATGTTACTGTGCTTAACCTCAGTTTGGCCTGCCAACACAGAAAAGAGGAACTGAAACCTGGAGAGTGAAACTCGAAAGGTTCCCCTAAAACAATGAAAGACTGCCAAACAGCATCACCAGGGCTCCAGTCTTTCTTAGTTTCACAGGTCTTCTTTGCACTGTTACTATCCCTGATCACAGAGGTCAGCCAGGCTCAGAGTTCTTAGATGACCTCGCTTGGTGCAAGACCTCCTGTTTCCTGATGTTGCATTGCACCAATGTTAACCATGTGAATTCCACCACACAGCTTAAAAGATTAAAAGTCCCATGTGCTTTTTTTTCTGCAGTCTGTGAGCTATTCACAGCATACAAAGAACAGCGCGGAGAGTCTTTTCTTCTAGTCCTCCAAAAACCAGCGTTCAGCAGTCTCAGGGAAGAGCCCCACTGAAGGTGACTATGGGCAGGCAAAGGAGGGAGCAGAAGGTGGGGTTGAGAGGCTGGATTTGAGCCGAGTTCCGGGATTTTCTTAGCCTCCAATCGGCAGAGCTGTCAGGTTTGTAGCACACCGATATTTCGCACCTTAATGAGACGGAGGGAAAATCGCGGGTTAGAGAAAAACACTTGGGTGAAATTTGAGGCTAAGTCATTTAATGCAGGTGAGCAAGAAGGTGTCAAATAAAACAAGAAATGACAGATTTTTTTTCTCCTCATAAATAAAACTCCTAAGAGCTGGCGGCTTACGAGTCCAATGCTCCAAATACATTTTATGAAAACATGACACACCCCCACGTTTCCCACCAATGTGTGCATCGGTGTATGGATGTGCATGTTAGAGAAAAATCACTGTATAGCCTGTAAAACTGTAGAGACTAGAAAAAGTGCCCTATAAGTACGGTCCATTTACCACCGGAGGAAGCACGAAAGTCACTCCACTTTACAAACCCGCTGCTAGTTGTATCTGACTTTTTTACCAAGAAGCACATTTCTCTCCTTCAATTAATGTACATGTTGTTCTTGATTCCACACCTGGTGACACTTTGTAGAATCTTCTTCTCATCCTGGTCCAGGCACACTGCAAATGTTGTGTTTCCGGCCCCACAGACCTGCACCTTGTCCACCTTCACCTCAGTCACGGTCAGTTGCTGCAAAGGTAAAGCAAAACTCGATACATTGCACCTCACAAATGGATGTTGTGCAAAAACAAACAAACAAAAAGGTTTGATGGTAGAGTATTTCCTCCAAAATTAAACGTCTCACATGATATACAGTGTTGCTGCAGCTTGTCTAATATTCTGCCATTTAAATAGGCCTATACAGGTCCTTCTCAAAAAATTAGCATATTGTGATAAAGTTCATTATTTTCTGTAATGTACTGATAAACATTATACTTTCATATATTTTAGATTCATTTTCACACAACTGAAGTAGTTCAAGCCTTTTATTGTTTTAATCTTGATGATTTTGGCAAAAAAGTAAAGAAAAACCAAAAATCCCTATATCAAAAAAATAGCATATTTCATCCGACCAATAAAAGAGAAGTGTTTTTAATACAAAAAAAGTCAACCTTCAAATAATTGTGTTCAGTTATGCACTCAATACTTGGTCGGGAATCCTTTTGCAGAAATGACTGCTTCAATGCGGCGTGGCATGGAGGCAATCAGCCTGTGGCACTGCTGAGGTGTTATGGAGGCCCAGGATGCTTCGCTAGCGGCCTTTAGCTCATCCACAGTGTTGGGTCTGGTGTCTCAACTTCCTCTTCACAATATCCCACAGATTCTCTATGGGGTTCATGTCAGAAAAAAGTACTTTGGACCACTGAGCAACAGTCCAGTGCTGCTTCTCTGTAGCCCAGGTCAGGCGCTTCTGCCACTGTTTCTGGTTCAAAAGTGGCTTGACCAGGGGAATGCGGCACTTGTAGCCCATTTCCTGCACACGCCTGTGCACGGTGGCTCTGGATGTTTCTACTCCAGACTCAGTCCACTGCTTTCGCAGGTCCCCCAAGGTCTGGAATCGGCCCTTCTCCACAATCCTCCTCAAGGTCCGGTACCCTCTTCTGGTTGTGCAGCGTTTTCTGCCACACTTTTTCCTTCCCATAGACTTCCCACTGAGGTGCCTTGATATAGCACTCTGGGAACAGCCTATTCGCTCAGAAATTTCTTTCTGTGTCTTACCCTCTTGCTTGAGGGTGTCAAAGATGGCCTTCTGGACAGCAGTCAGGGCGGCAGTCTTACCCATGATTGCGGTTTTGAGTAATGAACCAGGCTGGGAGTTTTTAAAAGCCTCAGGAATCTTTTGCAGGTGTTTAGAGTTAATTAGTTGATTCAGATGATTAGGTTAATAGCTCGTTTAGAGTACCTTTTAATGATATGCTAATTTTTTGAGATAGGAATTTTGAGTTTTCATGAGCTGTATGCCAAAATCATCAATATTAAAACAATAAAAGTCATTGGTGTGCAATGAATCTAAAATATATGAAAGTTCAATTTTTATCATTACATTATGGAAAATAATGAACTTTATCACAATATGCTAATTTTTTGAGAAGGACCTGTATATAGACAACACAGATGCAAAACCTGTGTGTTTTGATTTGTTGTTCCATCGCTCATCAGTGTGAGAAACGGCTATTGCACATATGTACATCTGTTTGATGAGACGTTCATGTGAGTGTTGGAGCTGAGGATGTACTGAGACTGATCTCACATCTTACCTGGTTGTAGCCCTTCTTGCTTTTACCGTTCTGCCTCTTCAGGACCTCAGTCATGGTGAGCTGCAGGCACTCCATCTTTGAGTCTGACAGAGATTGTTTGGGTCAAAATTGAATATGTGTACTTCCTCTGACAATAATTTCCTCACAAGAGGCTCACAACTCAAATAATATGTATCAAACACCGGCTTTAACTGAGATAATTAAATGAAATTGATTTTACTGAATAAAAAACTACGTGTAATTATAACATAGCAAATCCTGCCAGAGATAATAATAAAGGCAAGCACAAAAGGTTTTGTGTTTTAAAAAGATAACAATAATGAGCGGCAGCCCACCTAGTTCCTCTGGGTTCTTGCATGCTTTGATCAAATTTACTGAAGTACAGACTTTGGTTTCTCGTTTCCACTGGCTTCTCCCACTAATTACCACCTGAGTGAGAAGAGAAGAAATTAGATCATCACTGTTGAAAGGGGAAAAAAAGAAAAAAAGAATGCTTGGAACAGAGAGTGATTAATTATAGCTGCTGGAAGTGCTATCAGGCAGTCCAGAGATTTTATCATGAGGAATTATTTCTCTAACAAATAAAACTCCTAAGGGCATTAAATTACCGTTTCATTTGTACAGTTTTTTCTTTATTCTTTGTACAAAAATCCATATAAATTTAATTTAATCTGGATTGCGTTTGTAGCATAGGCAATGTGTGTTCTAACCACAAGGTGGCACTGTGGACTGCACGTGTATATATTGTCCATAAGATGCGCTCTAAAACCTGACTGAATCATTTCTAATTTTGTCCATCCATTTTCTACAAGTTATCCTGAAGTGCGTCGGGGAAACAGCGGTCAGAGCGGGCAGGCAGACCCCCCAGCTGGGAATCAGGCCCACCTTCCCTCTGAGGATTCCTGACCAGATGACTTAACCACCTCAACTGGCAGAACATGGAAACTCAAACTTGGGGTTGGTTTTTGGGGTTAACAGTTTATTGCTCTAAAAAGCAGTCTAGGATTTGGTGTGTTTCTGTTTATGATATCGAATTTGTTTGAAAGCTGCCGCATGAATGAAGTTTGATCAGTTAACAAATGTGTTGGGTGAGGGTGCTTATCAGACGAACACAACAACTTCCTCTTTTGTGGCAAAACATAGTATTTCCCTAGGCTGCCACAGACATGCAACAAAAAAATCAAAACCTTCAAAATTTAGCATCTCCAGGGAGTCTGGTTTAGACTTTCTAAATGTCAAGTCAATCTGACCAAATGTACAGGAGGAGTTCTTTAGATGTAATACAATGCCTGAAAAATAGCTAAATATGGGCTGAAATTGAAAAGTGCCAACTTCCTGCTTGGTTTAAGGTGTTAAAAATAGACTTTTTTTGGACGTCTTGGCCTGTTTTATATGTGTACTAAATTTTGTACAGGTCAGTTAAAAAAGTAGTAGTTTTCTAGGGGATGTTACAGAGCTCATTTTGAGGCTCATGAGATCTCAGTATACACCACTCCTGAACAGTGTGCCTAATTTCATGAGCTCCCAAACAGCAACTCCCTGTGTCGTGACAAAACATCAAGATTAAAACTGTAGACAGACTACTGCAAAGATTCAAACTGAGCACAATACTGAAAACTGGACATAAAGGACAGATAAAAGATTCTATGCTGTTAGACCATCTGGAAAGAGGAATGCTTTGTTTAGCCATTTCTAATGTTTCATACCGCATGGACCACAGAGGCAAGCTTCGTCAGGATATGTTTGTTAGCAGACTTTGCATTTTGACACAAAATTCTGTTGTGTCAGGACTGAGAAGCGACCACAACTGAAACAAGCTTAATTCCATAGAAAGTAGGGACACTGCAAATTTTAACGGAGGGTTTTTTTTTTTTTCTGTTGACAAGATTCCATATTTCTGAACAGAATTATGATCAAATGCAGCTTTCAGGCACCAACTCAAAGGTGCTCTTACCTTGTTGTACAACACCTCCAGTGTTAGAGGCACCGCTTCTCGATCACCGTCAATACCAAACCGCTTACTAGCAGCGCCTAAATAAAGCAGGACGCACACACATGCACAATGTCGTGATCCACCTCAGAGTAGCAGTTCTGTCATGCAGCAAAGCGAAGAAATGCAAAATAAAATAAATAAATAAATAAATAAATAAATAAATAAATAAATACCTCTGCAGCATTTAGATTTACTACCTGCTAGAGGAAAATGTTTTTTTTCGTTTAAAGTAGTCAGTGTTGCTAATTATGTGAGAATACTGTGAAATAATGGAAAAGCAGGAAAGTCGTTTCCACAGTAACTACTGGACACAAGTCGTAAACAGACTTCTAGTTCTGAGGTAATTAAAGGGAATTAAAAATCTGAAGTTCAAGCAGTGGTGACGAGTGAAACCAGAAACGTAGAAGTGAAATAAATCATGTTATAGAAAAAGCCAATGTTCCTCTTCTATAAAATTTAGTCCAGTCTCTGTAATAACCGATGAAGCGCCGCATTGCACGGAAATGTGCGGAGGTTAATAGGGATATCTGCTTGGCCTGCGCTCACCCATGGCCTTGATGGCTCGTGTTCCTGCTGTGTGACCCAACTCCAGGGAGTGGACGAACACCTCAGTCCTCCTCTCGCCACAAGCCAACGTGAGCTGCAAAACCAAACACTCTGCGTCACTTCCCCCAATCAGGCAGATATTAAGACCCAGATAAACTGTGGGTGCTGTTTTCTATTCACAATGCCTTGGTAAAAAAAAAATCTGGATACAAGGGTAGGAAAAGAGTTCAACAAGAGAGCTGTAATGAATGGACACATTTCATAACCGTGTGTGTATTTTGTGTCACGTCTGACCTCAGCCTGATAAAGTTGGATTAGAGCTGGCCGAACAGCATAGCGGCAGTAGTACAGCACCAAGTCGGCCAGGATGGGTAGACGGTGCTCGTATGAACTATCATAGGACTCCGACTCCGTTTTTGAGGTTTGCTGCAACAACATTTATAATTGAGACATGGATGAAAGGTATTTGGGCTTCAGTGTTTTTCTGAATTATGCCAGTTTGCAAAAAACACATCTCAACCAGTGTTTGTATTCCTGACAGTAACAGATAACACTGGAGGTCAGCAATGTTCTCAGCTGGATAAATCTGACTTAAAGCAGAAAAGTTACATTCCAGGCGTACCTGGCAGACGACGCTGGCAGGCAGCTTGAGCAGGCTGAGGGTGTTCCTTTCGTACCACGGGTCCAACATGCCGAGGAGATGCGCAATGTCATTAGTGCTGTCGCCTGTGCCTATGTGGTTAGGATCCTGTTTGAGCAAAAGCAACACTTAAAGCCAAATAGTGGAGAAACACCTCATATGTATGTTGTCTCATTTTTACATTATAGCCTTGCCACAATCCTGCAAGGTTTTCTTTTTAGGTACGGCTCAAATATTTGACCTAATGATGCTATAAAAAAAAAAAAATAATAATCTTTGTATTTAGTTTTTAAAGTTCATCATATTAGAAATAAAAATGTTTGTTTGCGATCTGACTGACTGTACAATTAGCTTTTACAAGACTCTATGACACAGGCGGCACCGTTACATGCATATTTGCTATTATTTTGAGTTCAATCTGGCCATTTAATGCATGTCCAGGAAGAGAATTGAGTTACCGAACAAATTATTTCTGACACTTTGGACTGTGTAAGTATAGGTTCAAGGCATTCTGTCGCTTCTAATTTCCTATGTTGGAGACCATCCTAAATGTAAGTATTGCTGAATTCACTACACAGACGTTGTCTTTAGGTTACTTGAAAGCAGATTTTATCAGATGATACTGCAGAGCTATTTTGCAACTATTCATAATAGTTTTGAATGTTTTTCTGAGAAAACTATTTCATAATGTTCATGACTCATCTTGCTCTTGGAGGCGTATACTAAAATTTCCATTGAATTGAAGAGTTTGTTTTCTAATAACAGAGCTGATAGTGGGTGTTGAATGGTGGGAAGGAAACTAGAGCTGACTAGGTGCAGCCTCCATATCTGTAAATAGGCAGAGGCAAATAGTACTGTTCTATTTGTTTCATGATGACTTTAAAGTTTTGGTTGGACTATTCTTCCACTTACACAAGACAGTGCCGTTCCTTTTGGAGATCCGAACTGTAGCAGTGGACCAGAGGACCTTCGACATGCTAACCCTTCTGCCGAGTCCCTTTTCACAGGCACAAAGTAAAACTGAAGTTTGAAGGCTCTGCTGAGACGTGGACAAGCACTTTCCTTCTTCCTCAGGCTACTGTAGGCTCGGGCCACCTTCCCTGCCACATGATCAGCACCAAACACCACCACCCTAAGCGTAATATTCTTGTTGTCCTCGTCGCTGCTCAGAATAGGTCTCCTTCGAAAGCAAATGTGTCTGAGAGTTTGACTTTGTGGCTTAAGCAAGGGCTCAGGACCAAATAACTTGACCTGCTGGGGTAGAGAATTAGAGCGTGTTTCCCGAACTGCTAAAAGGTCTTTCGATTCACTGTTTCCTAAGCTCTTGGCTCGGGAGAGCAACCGAGGGTTTTTGGGTTTAATGAAGAGCCTGTAGAAGTGCTGGCTGAGACGGGCTGAAGCTTTGTTCGACTTCGGTGAACATTTTTCAGCAACGGGAGAAGAGCAGATGTAGTCATCAGAATCTTCAAAGTAGTCGCTATCAACTCCAGAGGTGACCGAGAAGAGTGAGGGAGTGTAGGACTCGGAGGCGACCGACAACGTGGAGAACATGGAGTCTTTGGAGGTGGTGGACAGGGAGGACATGGTGGAGAAGGTAGAGGCCCGATGGCTGCCGCTGTAATCATTGGGGACGATCGATATTGAAGTTGATTCCACTCCATGTCTCTCCTCATCTTTGTCTTCCTCCTCCTCCTCCTCTTCCTCCACGTCAGTTTCTGTCACATCGTGGTCATCATCATCAAAATCAACCTCCGCAGAATGCCCATTAGGGGCCAAGTCATTTAGGTCATGCTCCAAAAGGGTGTTCAGGACATCTGTAACAGTCAAAATACGAATAAAGAAAAAGAAATTAAGACTATTCAACAGCTATCAAAAATGTAATTCACATAAAATAAATCAATACATATGTATACATTACCAAAGTTATCTTTTTCCCAGTGAAACATGTGACATTTGGCTGTGGGCAACGGTAACGTCTGTAGCATTCCTAAAAGGGAATACAGAAAAGGACAAAAAAAGGAAAGTTGTGCTACCCAACTCAAATAGAAATAGAATCTTTCATCATGTATTAAGCAGCCAACCTCCCAGTGAATAAAAGTGGCCCTCTTACCATCAGACTTCCTCCCATTGGACGCAGGGATTCTCAGCCTCTCCCTCAGTTTCTCCAGTCCCTGAATGACATGACTTCTCGCCTTCGGTGGCTCACCCATAACAGCAGCCGTCTCCAAGATGTCGCTCACAGAAGAGAAGATCTCCTCCAGGTCATTCACAGTTTTTTCCTTCAAAATGAATGATGCCGCATTGAACAGGCACAAAGCAGTTATTGGCAACCTTGTGTTGCTAGGAAGCACTTTTAAAAGTTTCTGTTTTTTCCTTTTTTTCCCCTCAATATATTGTGAGTAAAAAAAATAGTGTCAGGTTTTTCAGTACGTACCTGCAGGGCCTTGTGGATGCTATGCAGAGGGTACTTGGTGCCTAGTGTGGACTGGTAGGCGTGTTTAATCAAGGTGATATAGGTTTCTTTCTGTGAGTGCTGAACGTGACTGAGCTGCTCAGCCACCAGGAGAAAGTCTGCAGGAACCTCAGCCGGGTTCATCAGCAACACAGTCCTGCAGGCAGCAGACAGGTATAATGTCTAAATGAGTGCACGGCGTCACATGGGAGAAGACTCAGACAGGATGCTAAAATATTGTGGTTGGGTGTGTAAAGAAGACTACGAAAAGAGATTTTTTTTCCCACTTTGACTAAGCACCAAACCACATATACACGTTGTTCTGGTGAATCTGATAAGACAGCTATACAGTATGTTCTCTTCTGACAAAAAGTATGTTATCTGTTCAGATAAACTTATGGTGAACCAGGGACAAGTATGACACAAGAGCTGATTCTAAAAAGGAAGCAGAAGGTACAAGATAAAAAGATATCATATTCTGGACAGAAAATCAATTTGAATAGCTCTCAGCAGGTGGAAAGATGCTTTATGTTATGTTTTACATGTGAAGATACAGTGAGTAGTTATAGAATGTAGACTTACATTGTTTTTGAACATTCAGCGGAGATGCTCAGGCCCTGCTCTTGTCTCACTAGTCTTTGAAAGGAAATCCCTGTGACAAAAGGAAAACTTTTTAAAGAAGACACTCATGACCATGTTCTGCTGGAACTACTGCACTGAGACAAAGGCTTGTCAGTTGCTAAAATATCCATGACGCCTTGACATTTATTATAATTACAAAAAGCAAACAATAAAAGTGAACTGAACTGAAAGAAAATGAGTACTTCTATGCCGCCTATAAAACTTGGCCACTGGCTAATCAACACACATTCATTCAGTTTATTCAACTGGCACTTCCTTTACTTATTCCTGTAAATATCTCTGTAAAATCTGAGTGTGGTTCCTGCTTTTTGTTTTGTAAGCGCTACAGTTTGATCCGCTTTCCGACAACATCATGATGGAATGAAGAAGTGCCCATAAAACCTGAAGCCTCAACATCATTCTGTCACTGTGATTGATGCCAACATGAGAGACTGCTTCAGCACGATCCTGAATGCATTTCATTAATGTGTCACTAGGGGGAGTGCTATAATAACATCCGGAAATACACTGCTGTTAAACAAGGTATCAAAGAGACATTGTTGTTCAACAATTAAAGGACCTTTAAATGAAGAATATTACTCATATTTACCAGGGGCCTTGATCTCCAGATGTAATGTGGAGAGGAGTTCTTTGCACACACTGCTGTATGGTTCAGGCCATGTGAGGAAGCAGCAAAACACCTCAATAGCCTCCTCTAGGAGTTCTGTGTCTGGTGGACAGTATGGTGTCTGCAAGGAAAGCACAAACAAGTTATTTTAATTTAAGGAAAATTAAAAACAGTTGAGGTTTGATTGTAATATTGTTTTTCCATAAATTGGAGATTACCTATACTGTCAAATTAGGTAAGTGTATATTGTTAGATGTTTTGAGCCCTCAGAACACTAGTTACACAATAATGTGGGGTACATCTGAGACGGCCGCATTTTTTATGTTTAAACTTCCATACATGCTGAAGCTGTAAGCCACAAAGCTTTGATAGATAACTCAAGCAGTCCTCGATCAAAATCTTGAAGTGTGTAACATGGAAGCCATTTTTATACTTCACATGCAGTTCCTCTCATCTTCTCCAAACAAAATTATTGGCTGTTTTAGCCTTCACAAACAAATGCCCCATGGGGACGTATTTAGGAAGAGGGCAGACTCCACAAACTCTGTCAAGAATTGACCTATTATTTCTAAATTTGCATAGACAAGCTGCTGTAGGAGGCAAATGTGATAAATTAAACCTTTCTGTCACATAGTGGCATTAGTGGGTTTGTGAGACATCTAACGATGCAATAACGATACTGACTAACAGTATTGTTCTAAATGACAATTATGTTACTGTTTTTTTTATATTAATGGACTAATCTTTACTACTAATGTTGCTGTAATTAACACAGTTTAGTGCAATAATGTGACTGTTATTTCTTTACTGTAGTTTCTTGGTCACAGGCTTTATGAAAGACTACCTAAAGTACATTTGTTACATAACTGCAAAACCTCAAGGCTGTTACGTTATTGGTGTTAAACAAATCCACTACTGTGGTGTTCTAACTTCCTACTGTAAAAAAAGAAACAAAAATCTTTAGGTCAGTGACGAGGCTTTAAGGTGGAATGTTTTTGCAAATTGTCACGAGTACCATTTGATACTAGCACGCGATAGCAAGTCAGCCTGACTGAAATACAGAAGCTGGGTTGATGAAAGGAAGAGGAATTCTCATCAGACCAGTAAATTTTGTTCTTGAAAGTATTTTTGTAAGTGCGCTAGACACTTCTTTATGTCTAGCGTCTTTGTAACACCTCAAGTAGCCATCACAGTGGTTCAAATTGAGGAACAACAACAAATGACATTTTGAATTCTTGATTGTGAAAGCAAACGCACTGAATGGGTCAGAGAGGTCACTCAAGGTTAAATGTGTGGGTGACATCTCTCTGGGTGCAAACAGTCTGTACCTGCAGCAGTGTGGAGGCGAACATGATGGCAAGGGGAGCCACGAGCTCATACTGACACTGCTCCTGAACCTGAACTCACAAAGTGAAAAAGAGAGATGCAAACAGATATTTAGTCATTACTTTACTGCTGTGTAAATAACACACCACGAGATATTCTCTTTCAGAATCCTCTTACCTGTTTTGTCTTCCGAATGATCTGTTGCAAAAGTATGAGGAAGTTCTCAGGGTCTCTCTTTACCAGCTCCTCCAAACTCCAGCGGTTCATCGACTGACCCGCTGAGCACATCAACACTGAAATACGGCACAGGAGATTTCAGCAAAATACGTGCACAAACTCTATGGACAGATATCCTCAATACAGAACAAATAGAGCACTTGGAAGGTAGGACCCCCAAATTTGGCAACCAGTTCAAAACATATACCAATTGAAAATACGCATAAAAAGCTAAGTCCAAACATAGGGTGTTAATCTGCATTATCAAAGTGTCCCCAGTGTACACAGATCTTGAGAAAAACAAAAGACAGTTTTAAAGTTTACGAGCTATGTCTCCCACAGTCTTGAGCCTAGAGTGAGCAACAACCAAGAAAACCTGATCAGATGCCCCATTTGCTGACTCATACTTAGGAATGGGAATTGATAAGATTTTTACGATTCCAATTCCATTTTCGATTCGGTTCTTTATCGATTCCCTTATCGATTCTCATTTGGGGGAAAAACGGTCGATTAGCATCAACTTTGTTTAGTTTAGAAGTAACACGAGTCATGACCTTACAAACCCAACAACGATGAGGTCCACATTCGTCTATCATGGCCTGGGTAATTTAACTCTTTAGTTACCTGCAGTGTTAGCCAAGGACATGCTAACGTTGCTGCTTGTTGGTTGAGATTCACCAACGTTAGTCCGGGGCGGATCGAAAACGCGACATTCATTCATAGTTATTGCATGTTGGTAGTATTTCCTCCCTTTGGTGAAATATTCACTTTGCAAGTTGCCCTGTTGTCGTCTTTTTTAGGGATGTGTAACCAAACTTTTGAGCGTTTGTACCACGCCATGTTTACTGTTGGCTGCACTGGAATCGATAAGGGAATCGTTTGCAAAATTGCAAAACGATTCCAAGGAATTGAAACACTGGGAACCGGTTCTCAACGAGAACCGGTTTTCGATTCCCATCCCTACTCATACTAGTATCAAATGGCTGTGACAGCAGAATAGGTGAAACGTGAGACCCACTGGATGACCTATTCAAAGTATTAGCAACAACATTATCCACGTCTTTTCAGTTAATCATGTACTGGCAAGGGTCTCATCATGTTGTTTGTCCACTTTCTGTTTGTTTTCTTTCAAACACATGTCTACTTGTTGTGGCTCTTTGCTGTCACTTGAGGGCAGTTTCAAGGACGTGCACAACCAATGCACCAAACGAATGCAAGACATGTGAGGCAGCCATGATAAACACGTGTATGGGCAGTTAACAGCAACTGTATTTGAAGCTTTACAGTCAGTTAATCACCACTCAACATCACCTTGAATCACTTTGCTCTGTTAGCATTTTTGAGGCCCGTATGAATTAGGTGCCATCAATTTTTTATCTCTATTTTACCCTTTTTAGGTTTTCAGGAGGGCTGAAGGTGCATCTCATCTGTTATCTGGCAAGAGTGAAGGTACCATCTGAACAGCTCGCCAGTCCATCACAAAGACAAACGGCCAGGCACACTCACGCACACTTGAGTTCAGTTTATAGTAACCAGTTTACCTAACATGGATGCTTTAGGACTGTGGGAAGAACTGTGAGAGGAAGCCAGAGTATCCAGAGAAAACCAGCTACAGAGAAAGCCTGCAAACTCTACATAAAAAGGACCGTCTCGCTGTAAAGCAACAGTGCAAACCACCACACCACTGTGCCACTAATCTACATTGGATGTATCGCCGTAATCCTTCACTTTACATGGGGTAAGAGCAATGCAGAAGAATATGTACGTACATAGTACCATGAAGCTTGCCTAAAACCCAGTACACTGTGCCATCTAGAGCTGTCCAAGATTAAAGTTGTAATATGTTTTTTAAATCATCTGGTGACATCTTTCATTCTGGCTAAAAAAAAAAGTGAGTCCTTAAATGTAAAATGAGAGATGTTCAAAGACCGCCATTGTGATTGTCTTGCAACCAAACATTGGGAGGGGCAAATTTCTGACAGTGACTACTGCTACAACCGACGTTTACCAACCAAGCAATAGGAATGTAACAAGGAAAGATATTTACAACAAACCAAAGCAATTTAGATGGATATTTTTAACCTGAAAGGAAGTAAGGTTTTTGCAAACATCATGGGGCCCATGTCAGAACCTTGTGGAACATAAATTGATGATGTATAAAAAAAAAACAACACTTGCTGGTGATATTTGATTAAGTGTGTTATGGCTAATTTACATTGATAGATAAAGTAAAACGAAATTAAACTTTTATTGTACACAACACACAAAGTAAACGTTAATGTAGCTTAATAGGTTGGAGACAGTATTGTGTTTTGCTCTGCAACTGTCAGTATGGGAAGTACTGACGCAGGGTGTGTTTTGTCACCTTTTTCTTAGCGTTTCATTAAAGAAGATTTTAAGACATGACAGGATGCATTTCCTGATGCAAGGCATAGTCGTTGAGCACTCACTGTCACTGTCACTTCGTTTTTTTTTTGTTTAGTAAAAAAAAAAAAAACGAATCTCAAAAATATTATTTTGGAACAAAAAAAATAAAAATAAAATAAAATAAAGGAGTTATTTGAAAATGAGGATACGTAAACATACAGATTATAACTACTGTTAAATTTAAGCTTTAGTTGTAATCCAAAATTACAAAACTTTCAAACAAAAAGAATAAGGAACACTAGAGACATCTCGTCAACGTGGTAGATGTGTTGTTTCAAAGAATTTTGTTTCATTTTTAACAGTGTGAAATAGAAAATAACACAGGGGAACCATGAATACAGTATCTCAAACCACACAGTGTGTCACTCTCACAAAAGCAACTGAAAGGTGAAAGCACGTTACTTTTCATGTGAATAACTCTCCAAGAGTGCATCTCCACTCAGTCCCCACGAAAGCAACAAATCAGTAGTTATCAAAGTTGCACCGAAATGTTTTTATAGAAATAAAGTTAGTTGCAGTTTGTTATTTTTTTGTTTTTTTCCACTAAAGTTCTTTCTACTCACGAGAACAATCCAACATGTCCAAAAGCAGTGTGCTATTCGCTGGGGAGCTTTACAGGTATATTTTCCTAAGATCTCAGCTTTAAAAGATAATGCTGGAAGTTTCAAATGATCCTGTTAGGATGTATCATTTCAGCATGTGTGAAAGGATAAAAGCCATACATTATCCTTGAATCTTGGTCGAAAAGCAATGCCATTAGAAAGCATGAAATCAGAAAACAAACTAAGCTTGCGTGTAAATCATGTCATTAAGGTGTATCACAGCACAAAACCTAGAGCACACTTCTGCATTTGTGCGTCGTTCTGTAGAGCACTAGCTGACGTGGATGTCGACCTGATCCTCTGCCTTGTTTTTACACCCTGCACCACAGTAACTCCTGCCTCATGATGTCTCACTCACACGCTGCGGTCTGTGCCACCACTTCCTCCCAGCTGTCTATTCACACAACTTCCCCCAACACCCAATAATACGCTCCCCTGGTGATCTGAAAGCAACAATGACACCGATAACAAGTTCAGACACCTCGGTGCTCATAAGCACCATGCACTGCTGCCTCTATCACATACTCTTCTGATGTTAAGAAAGTGTGAACAAAACAACTGCTTTCTGTTAGAGTTATCATTCTGCCAAAATGTAGTGCATCCAAATCTGTGTACTGGTGTAAATAATTCTGGGGAAATGTGCTGCTTTTCACCATCCGCAAAACAGAATTTTCATCCCACACGATGGCCACAAAACCTTTTTAAAAAAAAAAGCTACTTCATGCAGCATGTCAGAAGCCAACTGTGAAAACAGGTTACATACACCAATAAGCCATAACATTCGAACCGCCTGCCTAATGTTTAGCTGATCTTCTTTATGGCCCCAAAACAGCTCTGACCAGTCAGGGTGTGGACAAAGATTATCTGAGGGTGTCCTGGTGTGATGTTAGCAACAGATTCCTTTGGGCCTGTGAGTTGTGGGGTCTTTGTGGGCTCGGCTTGCTTTCCATAGATTTTATCAGATCCCACCAGATGACATGACCGATGGCTCAGTTCCTTTAATCTTGCGAAGAAACAAGCCCAGTGAGCCAGTGTACCCAACCCAAAGGCCTCAGCTGCTGCCATCACTGGTCGACTGTATTTCTGACATGTTCTACAATGGTCCGGCTGCAGGAACTCAGCAGACATGTAGCGTCTTTCTTTGCATCTTCTTGAGATTTTCTATTGAGCGTTTGGTCTGTGAAAAAAGATTGTTGAAACTTTTTTCAATGCTGGTTTGGATGCTGTGCAATAATTTCAGCCAGTATCTCTTTGGCACTTTTTTTTTTTACACAAGGTGTAACATCACCAACTGGAAAGTTGTTTGCATGTGGGAGCAGCTTGATTGAGATCTCCAAAGCCCAAGTAATACCTGGAATAAGACCCCAAATCCAGATGAGCTGAAGAGAAGAAACAAAAGCAGGAACAAAACAGAGAAAAATGCGGGGGACGTTTAAACCATTTTTTCCCTTGATCATCATGGGAAGTGTGAGATCCTTAGCAAAAACAATGGACGAGCTTGGAGCTTTGACTATATGGGCAGACAGACTGCAGACAAAAAAGGTTGTCCTGTGTTACCCGCTGACTCTGTGTGTGACAATGATAACCAAGATGTTGCCAAGCTACAAAAACAACACTGCAAAACATTCATGCTGATATATATATATATATATATATATATATCAGTATATACTAACCCTTTCAAAAGCTTTGTCTGCTGATTGATTAAATTTAGTTTTGCTATCCATCTATAGCAATAGTATATCCTTCAAAATAATTTATACTGAAGCAATATAATTTCTTTTTGAAGGATTGATAAAGTATTACTGAATTTAATTGAATTTTCTGTTATTAAACATTTTAATTACTTTGAAATATATGAAAACCTTTAGTTCATTTTTTTCCTCCCCACTCCCCTCACTCTCCAGACCCCTGCCCCCCCAAAAAAAACATTTCACGAACAATTTATAACTAAAAAGGTTGACAGTAGTGTGACAAGAACAATTTATGTTTGATATTTTTTTATGAAGTTTGAAAGTCGGTTTTTCTACCGTTTGGATTTCTGAAATTTCCGCTTGTTTGTTTTCTCAAAATCCAAGTTATCTTCTTTACAAACATGACACAAGACTAATCTATTCATTAGCACCTGGTTTATTTGTTCACTTCCATTGAAGAGCTATAAGCCATATAGCTTGCATGATCCACCTCCATAACGTTAAACCCCCTTTCAAGCAATTCAAAGATGGAAGTTGACGGGCTCAAAATGAATTACTGTATGATGTCACTGTACCAGACAGGTATTTGGAAAAAGTATTCATTTTCAATCAAATTCTTTCACTGTGCCTTTTGTCCTTTTGGGGACGCCACAATATAAGAAGACATACAAAGAAGAAATCAAGTTATTACTTAATGGTCTGGATGTTCCCGCAAAAAAAAAAAAATGTTGGCGTTTCATAAGTTTTATTTGGACTACGGCAGATAGAGAAGTGTGACATTTAAAATTACTTTACTATGGTAGGTCTGGTTTAACAGAGCGCGTCTCTTAATTTGCACAGGCTGGAGGAGATTCTTTTGAAAAGCAAAACAATCATTTGCAAGTGGGCTACCGTAGGATATCAACAGCACTCAACATCTATAACATGACGGGGCCCAACAAAGACAATTCTAGTCTTTGGCATCTGTGATTTTAAATAAATTTCGCCTCTGGAGAGTTTTCTAGCAGAGATGCGATTTCCCTACAATGACAAACATCTAATATTTCTGTTGTTCCACTTGAGTGACACCACAAATTTGAAAAAATCTAGGTCAGATTCTAAAGTCAGTCTCCCATCGTTATTAAATGTTGGTGTGTACAAAAATGCAAAAGATTTCATTATATTTGCACCAAAATAAACATTAATACATGTTGCTGTTTTGCCACTAACAAAGCCAGAGGGTGCACATGTTTGAAGTTTTACAGTACGTGACAGCCCGTTTCCCCTTATTTGCAAGTATTAAAAAAAAAAAAAGCACATTAGATGAAAACACTCTCTGAGCCAGTGTCAGAAAAATGTGACACTGGATTTCAATGAAAATATACAGCACACCTTTCTTTCTACAAAAATATCATCATCCCTACTGTAGCAGCGCTGGAAAGTTCTTCTTTAAAGTCTCGTCTAAAACCTGCCTAAAAATACAGCGTAGCCTTTGGAGTCTTACCATTCCAGTGGTGTGCAGCTGTGGGGCTTTGTCTCAATCCATCCAGGCACCTGTCCAGAGCATGCTGGATCCGGTCCTCTGTGCATGAGGTGTGCTGCATCTTCACCGCTCAGGCTCTGAAGAGGAGGGAGGAAATATAGCCGATGTCAGTCATCAAATATATGACATCGTGCCCACTCATGTATTCTGTGGAATTTTATAGTTCAACGCTGTTGCTTTTATTAATCGTGTCAACATAAGCCTGCACACACACGCTCTTCTATTTTCGTGGACATGGGGTTATCTCATCTGTTTTGCATGAAGGCAGATCGCCCGCTAAGCATGAAAATGAGACCAAGAGGATACACAAACCATAAAGGGAAATGAGAGGAAAAGCAGATGCAGGTTTGTTTGTGTTGGTGTTTGGTTGCTGTAGCTGCTAAAGTCATGTTGAAATGACTGTACAAAAATAGCCTAAACATTTCATAGAAACACAACAGTTGGGCACACACAGAGTTTAAAATCGGGCTTGAAAATTCCAGTATAACAATATATATATTTTTTTTTGTGCTGAACTTCACTTTTTTTTTTTTCTAACTTTCAGTTTATCAGTGCATTTGGCTGTTTTTCATGCAGCAACTGAGGACAAACCCAGGTGTGGCAAGCCGTTTCAGTTCTGTTATGAATGTGTATCATCATCAGATACGCGCTTAAGTGATTTATAAATCTTGCTCATCTTTGGTGTAGGATCAAGGATCCGTTACAGTAAAAGATGTTCGATGATGCAGCTTGAAAGTCGCGACCTTAAACAAACCAAACGAAGATGCTATCTTAGGCAAAGAAAGCGGGTCAGTAAAAACAGAAGTTCATCCGTTCAAAATGGTCCAGTGACCACCTAACTAATAGCAAAAGCATTTCACGATCCGCAAATTCCCCTGCAAATTGCACAGGTGTCTCTGTGGGAGACTGTTTACCTCAAATTAGTGCCTCAGAAGATGGAGTATCAAACTGAGGAGGTAATAATGAACCATCAAATTCTTTTTTTTCCCCTCCAGCAATAAGCACCTCTTATTTTCATATTCAATGACTTGACTCATTGACGAATAGGGTCTGTGTGAAGAAAGAGACAGATACACTGGACTGGTTAAAAGACATAAATGTCAGTGGTTCAACAGTGAGATTGAAAATCTAACAGAAGTGGCTTCTTAAGTCACATGAGCAAATGGTATTAATTCATCTTTTCCTCCTTGGAGTTCCCTAATCTGGGTCTGCATGTTTTTGGAGTTTTTGACTAAATTCGGGTTGACAAATACCAGAATTCAAACAGTTAAAGAGGTCGGATGTAATGTTGCTGATGATGCGCTGTGTAACCATTTGATTTATTTTTAAACACTTCTCTTGACTCATATGAGAGTTTTACCATGGTAATGCAAGACAATTTTTAGTATTTGCAAATACTGGAAAATGTCTACATTGGAGAAGCAGAACTAAAACTTCCTTGAAAAAGATGAAAAAATAAGCAAAGCTTTTTAAAGATTTGCCGTTCAACAGGAATTGTTTTTGGATTTCTTTTCTGAAACAGACAGTAAATGAAGAATTTTCCTCATGGGAGAACAACTCAATATCATATTCGTTGGAAAACGCCAATGTCTATACGACTGTTGATTTCTTTTAAAACATCCCAAATCAAATTTTGCTCAGCTGAAGAAAAAAAAATAATTAAATAAATCATTAGCAAAATCTTATCATAGTGTGAAGACGAGCAGATACAGAAATGAGTAACTGAGAACATCAAAACAACTTTGGCTTTAAATGTTCTCAAAATTTCCCCTGAGAGTGTGACAAATTCCCCTTTTCACGTGAAACTCAGACATAAATGATGGCTGGGGAATGAAAAGTGTCAATCAGTTACTCACTTGTTCTTTACAAACCCACTCAGTTATTAATACAAACACATTATTCTTAAAAGCAATTAGGCTTTTGGGGGAATCCTGAACATGTCGTTGGGTTAAGTATTAAAACAGAGAAAGGAGGAGACACCTACCAGGCTGTCAACATCACCCAGACAGCTCATCTTATCACCAAATTCTCATCAGAAATTTCATTTTCATCAACACAAAAAACACTGAATACATATGGGACTTGCAACCATAGGGCATTTGATAAGATTTCAGACTGTTACAGCTTGTAGCCAAGACACAGTTCCAACTGAAAACCCACCAATGGCATTTAAAAAAAAAAAAACTTTTTCTCTCCTTAGGAATTATCCAACACTTATCAATAAACCTGGGGGAAATATCAGTGTATGTCTTAAAAAAAACACAAAGACTATGATGTAAACAAAAAGTTTACTCACTGTAAGAAAGTCTTGAGCAACCCCTCATTTCTTTGCAGGAAAATAAGAAATGAGTTTAACTATTGATTAAAACATGTACAAACATAGAAGGAAATACAGCATATCATGAACAGAATTTGTACAATTCTAACGAGCTCGGTAGGAGTACCTTTCTTCTTCAACACGGCCTGAATCCTTTTAGACAAGCTCTCCCATCATTTCTTTAAGTTGTCTTCAGGAATAGTTCTCCAGGCTTATTGAAGGACACTTCTCCGTCAAGATTGTTGCAGACCGCTTCAAGAAGGATTGCCACTGATTTTTAGTCCAGTTCTTGTGTCATCCGGCTTTGGCAAAGAGTAGGTGGATCGACTGAAAGTCAAGATGCTTCTCTCAGGTCCTGTGTCAGGTCTTTGCTGGATTTTTTTCTCCTATTTCTTAAGGACATCACTTTAGGATGTTGTTCATCTGCTTTAGACATTCTTTAGGCCTGCCTCTTTTGTCCTCTACCTCCAGTTTCTTCAGTTTTTCCTCAAGGACACACTGGACACCATGCTGAGAAATGCCGAATTTTTGAACTACTATCTCTTTTGGAATCACCTATCTTTTACCAGTAAAACTGTATTATCTTTGGTATTTTTTTTTGTAGATCTATCAAGAGAAATGGGAAACAAATTGTGTTTTTGTGACAAGCTGCTAGTAATGAATTCCCTAAAGATACGATATAAAATAGTTTCTTTCCCCAAGTTAAGTACTTTGATAAACACATTCTGTTCAAGTTTAGGGCAGGACTGAACTTGAAATCAGCGAGATCTGGAGAACTATTGCTCAAAACCATTTTGAAAGATTACATCCATCCATCAATCCAATTATTTTCTATTACCGCTTAATCCAATTCAGGCTGAAGCCTATCCCAGCTGTAAAAGATTACGAGAAAGTCAAAATATAAGGAAATAAGGGGTGGATCATGACTTTTGCACAACACACAATCACACCTGAGACACATATTTTTGTTTTTACTAAATCGTCCACACTTTCATGTACAAAACATGCCGAAACACATATACTGTACAATGTAGTGGCCCCATTTCTGTGACTTCATCACAGAAATGGGGCAGGAAGTCCAAGTTCAGGAGGGCCACAAGAATGAAACTCAATTATCCCACAGCACTTCACTTCTTCCCTCAGTTAACATTCAGCAACAATACCATCCTCTCCAGATGTAAACAACACAGCCATGCAGCCCTTTCTCCCTGCAGTCCCTCCTTCTCAGGCTTGTATTGTATCCAAGAGGTTTTCCAGATGGCACGGAGCAGGGTCTTTAGAGCCGAGCACAGCGGACACTCCGGCAAAGGGCTCCGGTCATTGTCAGCATTGGACAGAGCTGGATGAAAGCCCGGTGAGAGTGGAAGGAACTAATAAGTTAGAGTCGTGGTGACTCCTGCATCCCGGATCGGGTTCAATGAGGACACATAATAGTAATAAAGAGAAGCGAAGTCATCTAACACAATTCAGTGAGCATGTTATCCAACAGTGAAAGGTCTGAGCAGGTAATCTCTTTCGTAGAGCGAGCCTTGTCAAGCACTTGTTTGAACTAAGAACGGTGTAATTCTTTTTATTGGCTACATAAGCCAGTTTTACCACTAAAAGCGCACCTCCTCTTGAACATGACGCGTTTCTGCAGTTGTCAAAGACAAGTATTTTCAGGTCAATCAGCCACTTGTCGCAAGTGTCATCACAGGGTTGTTTACGTAGAGCTGCTTGTCGTGTTTGCAAATGCATGAGTCTGTGGTGTTTCATAAGAGGATGTATGCAGTACATCCCTGAGAGTCAACAAGGTCACTTCCACTTTTTCACGGGTTACATCTTGCAGCAGCCTGTCAAAAACAAGCAGTGTTTCGGCGGTGCGGAACAAGATTTACAGTGGAACCAACCCGGGAGTGTCGCAACAAAGTGGTACACGCTGTGACAACCATGAAGAAAATGCAATCCTGGCATTGTTTTTGTTATGCGTGGTCCTCATAATTGTATGGTGAAAATCTCATATGGTGGTGACCTACATTAGGGAAGCTTCGTGGGGAATTGCACCATGTTTATCCCCACTTTCCAGTCAAAAACTAAGAGTCAGAAACCTTGACCTTGCATGTAATAATATCAAACAGGGATATTTGTATATCTTGGCTGAATTGCTGAGTGATGATATAAAATAACAGTTTAACCTCCAAAAGCACTCAGGAATTATACCGACAAACAAAGGTCCCAATTTCTCTGCCACTTAACTCTACCCTTCTGTTTGGCAGAGGTACGGTCGCCCTTTTCTTTTAGGGATCAAGAAGTGCCGTCCATCCAAATGGATGTCTAGGGCGAAGGGCTTGATGATCACTACTCCTCGATCCCCAAAGAGAGGAGCACTTTACTCCTGGAAAACGTGGGTTTGGCTGTGTTAGGGCCAAGAGGAAGAATTGGGATTGAGGTCAATAATGATCAATAATTGCTTCCCAAACAACCCAGTCAATGACAAAACTTGATGACAGTAACCTTCCAGTCTTTCCCCTCTCCATCCTATCCACCCCCAAGTTGACAAATGGAGCCCATGTTCAAAGTAAATCTAATAAAACAACTAATTAATTCAAGTTGATACAGCTGCAAATAGCAGCTATGAACCCAGAATGATCCCTTTCTGTTTTTATGACCCTACCTAGTTCTAACATCATTTTGTTTTCAGTCCACATTAGAGACCACACCACAATTCTTTCCTGCCTCTTATTTACTGTCGCCCTGCTTTCACCTTCTCAGCCCCCCCCTGTTTTGTCTCTGAGTATTACACATATCAACATTTCCCAGACGAACAGACCCTTAGAACACGGCCCCTCCTCCGGTGTTCGTCTTTTTCTCATGCTGTCCTTCCATCTCGTCGCAGGCTGCTTCCCATCTCTCCCACTGATCCCATTACCAACTGCTTCCTAACAGGAAGACAGCTTCCCTGCTTTGCTGTGGAAGCAGGTGCCTCTCTATTGTTGCAGTGTGATCGCACTCTTAGATATGCTCCCACAGACCATGAAGGAGATCTCTGTACAGTAAAAGCGTGCCTGTCTTTTTTTTTTTTTTTTTCTGATAATCACATCCAGCCTTCCTCTGGCAGCCCACAATGCTCTTAAACACCGTCCTCTCTCAGCTGAGCCCCTGGATGTGAACTGGCCTCTTACAGCTTTAGGAAATAACTCCAAAGCTCTATTGTAATTAAGTGCTTCCCTTTAGTTCAAACAAATGTCACTGGTGGGAATTTTGATCAACTAAGCTAGAGTAAGAGCTAGTCCAGTAAATATTACTATTATATTTCTAAGGCTGTTGTTCGAAACTTCAGTCCCCCCCACCCTCCAAAAAAGAATCTTGTTACCATTGACTTTCAGGTGGAACTGTTGTTTTCCAGAGCAGAAAAGGATAGGATGCAGGATAAACTAGACTTTCAAGCCTTTTTCTGTTAGCATTTCTTTTTTCACAGGAATAGCAGTGTATTATTGCCACATCTTTGCGTAAAACATACTCTGTGGGCACTCAAGAATGCGCAACTGGAGAGAACTATCTGCTTTTATAGTTACAATGGGATGCCACGAAAACACAGAGACATTGTCTCCTGGAGAACAGAAAGCCTATCTCTATAACCTTCTGTCTTCACTTCCTCAATAAAGGCTGATAAATGAAATTTTAAATGCAAATATGAGGCTCTGTAAGAGGGAGACACAGATATCCACTTTCTGTAGAAAGCTTTGTGCCGTTTGTTTGACAGTGATACTTGTGATGCTTGTATCACTGCTTTTTTTTTCATGACAGGTGTAGAGTTTATGTGCAGATGCACGTGTTTACACATTTTTGAGGTGGCGACCTCAAAAGTATGTGTTGTAAATGTGAAGATGAAGATTTCACTGATACCACAGTCATCGAGAGATAAACAGGAAGCAATTCTGTGAATTACACAGTGCTGCACTGGGATGCCAGCATCACTTCCGCCAAATACGTATGACAGCCTCCGCTCCTCATATCTGATATCTGTGGCAAGCGACAAAATGTGTCAAATCCTCTACCTACAGAGAGGATTTATGTCAGTAATCTTTTTTTGTTTGTTTGTTTCATCATTTGAGTTCAATTCAAGGCCTCAGTGCAACTCCAGCAGTTTTTATTTCCTTACCGAAGAATATGCTTGTATTATACCAGTTTGTGAAATTCAATTCCTGTGGTTGCACAGGAAGACTTACACGAAGAAATAAGAAGGTGTTCATAACTTCTTTTTAATGAAAGTAATTGAGACCCATTATGTATTAGATTACCGTTATGAGATAGAAGTAGTCTGTCTTGAAGTAATAGGTAATATTCAAATACATATAGGTTAGGCGATATTGCTGTATATTATCTATGGACTAGGTGCACCTTTACCATGATTTTTCCTGCATTTAGGGAACTAATCTAGAGCTGCATTTTACCAAGCATCCTTTTGCGTCAGTTAGTGACACACTGGCTGCGTCAGTGTTAGCAAACGCACCAAATTATGCAAGCATCTTTCTACAGGGCTCATTTCTGTTTGAGGCCAATTGTAGGACAACTATTTTTCACTTCCTAAAAAGCTCAGTCATCCACTCCTAAGTTTTGGTTTCAGGCATTACTTGCTAAGCTTTAGGCATTAAGACTAGTTGGTTAGGTTTTGGCATTCAGAGTTTTTGTTCAGACTTCGACAACAAATCTAATGGGTTGTGGATAGGAAAGCATCATGGTTGAACGATAGCATAGGTAATTGTAGTGCATAAAGATTTCACCTTTTCCGAGGTTACCAAGGCAACGTGTCGCTGTCATAGTCACCACATAAAAATAAAGCGGTGTCCTGATCGTTGATCACAAGGGGTCCAGACCAAACGTCAGGATGTGACGAGCTGGGAATGACCCTGTGTTGGGTTAGCCATTTGTAATATTGCATTCTCAAATACATATTAATATATACTCATATCTATATACTAATGTTTCATCTGACATAAATCAAACAACTGTAAATCCCCTCAAAGTTTCTATAAATCTACAAAAAACTGTTTTTTCCTCATTTGAGGACAAAATCTCTTAGAAGAGGATCCACTGAAATGAGGAAAGCTGCACCGATTTGAAAAATATGGACTTCAGTCGGAGTAACAGACCTAAGGTCAGTCAAATTCTGAATAACCACACGACACACAAAAATGTGGAATAATTTGAATAGTACTGAAGTAACCAGGCAAAAAAAACAATGGTTGTCGGGCAGTTTTCATGAAGGTGCTTAGCTTGAGTGGAAACATGCTTTGCCTTGTGACTTGATTTGATTGATTAATAGAGACTGACTCCATATAACTCCGTCACTTTTACATAACTAAGTCTGCTAACAAACCGTGGGTAACACAACTGCACGTGATGACAAAAGAAAACAAGATATATGAAGCATTTTGTTGTGTCAGACAGAGATAAGACTGCAAATAACTAAATAATTATGATTGGAAAAAAATCTTAGGTTGTGCAGGTGAAAAGAATCAGATCACTACTTGTTGCCATTCTATTAGCATTTGAGTTATTGTTGGAGAGTGTGTAGATTGAAAATTACCTGCTTCTGCTGCATAATTTATTTTAACAAATTTAAAACTGTCCAACATAAGTGTGACACTGCTACTGGAATGCAACAATAAATCAATGGGAAGTTAACTGGACCGATAAAAGACTAGAGTTTTTATCTTATACTGATAGTATCTTTTCCTATCAAGAACAATTAACATCCCAGTTTGACATCTTCCGCTCGGTCATTTCATGCTGGCTGTAACTCCCTGAATTACTAGCAGAGATTTTCCAAAAATGTCTTTTAGCAAAAGGTCCTTCAATTACCATCTAATCTTAATGTTGTTTACAAGGCCTTGGTTTATTGAAGAAAAAAAGGATCGGAAACCTTAACAAGCAGGCATTGGCCTGGCAGTCTTTCTCAGGAGTGAAGTAAAGACCCTTAAAGACCATGAACTGATTCTCTCTTTCTTCTGACTCTGAACCCTCGGGACACTTATCAGATTCCAAGCAAACACCCTTAGTGTTTTTAGTGCCATTCACTAGTTAAATGAACAAATGTTTCAAATCAAACAGCCTTCCCCTGCTTTGTAAAACAAACCACCAACTGAAACTACCTAGAAAGAGGAATCATTTTAAATGCCATCATGGAATTTAAGATAACAAGCCATCACGCTTGCTCAGATTGTTGTTCCCATTTACAGGCAAAGACACAAGATTATCATCCATGCAGTTTGCACGTGCTCCTACAGGTCTACTTCCTCACAGTTTATTAAAAAGATGAATCATACAGTACAGAGCTCGAAGCGGAAGTGCCCAAAATGATATGACAGTGGGGGTCTGTGAGCTCATGGAGGAGGCCTGTAAAAAAAATGATATTCCTGCTGTTCCCATCACTGTGATGCCCACATCAACTTCAGCTCCTCTGACAGAAAACATAACACCCAACAGTTTCACCTAACTCAGGAAATGAGTTCTGACCACTTAAAAAAAAAGTACTGATGAGTTACAAGATGGCAACAGACGACTCTGGCAGAACCAGCTTCACTTGTTGTAACTCATCAGTTGTCACAGATTCTAAGTGAATATTGAATACAGTCAATGAATGGAATCTGTCGAATAAATGCTCCATGAACTTCACCAACTATGACCGTCTCCTTCCAAGCTCACAGAGCAGGGACAAGGTGCCATTAAAAACAAACACCCATTTCAGCCCTCATCGTCTTACCTGCAGTTTACTGCCCGGGCTCCATTGCCTCTGTGGGAAGGTTAACAAATCCAAAAACTCCACGGCAAGCGGCTCCTGCTCAGCGTCGGTGCCATTCATTCACGACACGCATCGCGACTGAACAGACGAAACCACATCCTGGGCAAGGCCGAGAAGTTCAGTCAAACAGGCGTGGAATCAGCGGCTGCCGGCTGATTGTTGCTCTCCGCCGCGTTCACAGAGCTCTGCGCTTCAAACGCACACACAGACACACAGACACTCTCTCTCTGCGGCTCGAAAAAATAGCAAACAGGAAACTGTATGAGTGTGGTGCATGTGAGCACAATGAGGGAGGCTGATCGTACCGTTGTGTGCGCGCAAAGGTGGGAAGTGCTTGTGTTTGTGTGCGTGTGTGTGTTTAAGAGGCTGGGGATGTTGAATCCCGTGTTGAAGGGATGTGTTGGCCCCCAAAAGGAAGTCATCTGTTCCATGAGCTTGTTTTCACGCTATTTTCACACATGTGTGTTTGTTTGAAGGGCTTTGTTCGTTATTTTACTAAACTTAGATTACATTTTGCTACGAAAAGAAAGTAGCCTACATGCTGTTGTCTATTGTAAAATATGATATCGTGACCTTAAATTTGAACAAAAATTAAAAAGCAAAAGGTTTAAAAATTCTGCACCGAGCTTCCAAGTCGTCATGATTGTTGTGCTTCATGGCTGCATTAAACGATCAGGTGATTAAACACCGAGCAGGTGAGTTTTTGGAGTTCATCTTTCTCTGCATCCCTCTCTGTCAGGGAAACGCTACGTCCCCCCTCCTGATTTGCCTGTTATTTACATAATATGTAGATATGTGACTGTGAATTCCCCTTTTCTTAGTAGGGATCCAAATGTGGTGACAAGCCATACAAAACAGCAGCAGTAAACATGAACAGTGGCTCCTGAAAATTGACTCTGAACACAAAGCGTATTAACAGCACACCGTAAAAAATGGTGTTTTCATTCAAGTTCAAGCTCTTCAGACTGACAAATATTGTATTTTTAACTTGCAAAATGCAGTGAAAAACCTTCCAGAGCGTTACAGTAAAACGTTTCATGTCCCTTTTTTCTTGGTCGTCATTTGATCATACCATGATTGCTTTTTATTACTTTATCTCGAAAGTACATGTGGAAAAACAAAGTTTGATGATGAACAGGACCGTGTCACAATGATCGAGGCTTCTTAAACCATCGAATAGCGCGCAGGACTTCTCGTTTGTGATCACAAAACCCATGACGCAGACTTTGTGTGCAAGACATTTCATGTCCGATACATTAAATGGACTGAGAAGAGCCAAGATGAAACTAAGCAAAGACTAAAGAAAGTCTCTGACTGAGGCGAATGTTTGTAAGTCAAGCCAAAAAGAAAAAGATCAGGGAAATCTTGCTTCATTGTGCAAACATGGTTTTTAAGGGTAGTTTTCTTACAAAGGCAGGATCCATGTGATTTTGTATGTGTCTGGGATATATATATATATCAATATCAGAAATACCACGCAGGGTTTTTCTGTGAATTCGTTTTTCTTGTGAAAAACGTTTTTGGAAGTCAGGAGTTTAAAATAAAAAAGAGAAGTAAAGACTACAATGTGTTGTGGATGAGTCGGACATTATTTGCAGTGTCAATAACCCTTGTTGTGAATGCACACCAAGACGGCGAACGCTCTCCGGGAGGTGCACACATTGTTTTTGTCCACAACCTCAGTAAACCTCAGGTCTGCTTAAAAAAAAACTGTTTGCAAAAGGGTGGAGGAAGCTGGTTAGGTTCTGGGACAAGCTTTGAATGATGTGATGAAACAGCTGAAATCAGCTCCAAACAAAATGACTCATTGAGGAGTAACTAGGAAAGAAATGATGAACCGGGCTATGACACAAGCACCGACCACTCCATATCAGATTACTTGGTGCTTCTTTTATGATTGAGGCATGAAAGGCTGGAGCTGACAGGTTAGGGACGATTTGGCCGAATTTGGACCCATGTTTGCTCAGAATCAACCAAATGCGTCAAAAAGCACTGGATTGCATTTCATCACTGATCTGGGCAACGATTAAAAAAATCTTTAAAAAAGATTTTAAAAATGCTCTTTCTAACAGGGGAAGACTTACCTCACAACAACTTGGTGATTTCTGGCCTCCAGAAATATAACAGTACTTGATTAGATTTGAATAAGCGGTGCTATGCCTCCCCCGCCTGGAGCAAGCAGAAGGCACCTTTTTTTCTGTGCGCTGAGCTGCTGTTCTCCTCTTTGGGCACCAGATAGCGCAGTAACTTTTTAGAGCTGACAAGCAACAGGTCTATTGGAACAGCTGCGAAAGCCCCGATTCAGGAGAGATGTAAAGTGCTAAATGACCACGTTAAATCTGCTCTGAAAATGTTTTATTTTTCAAGAGCTGGTCATCATCCGATTAAAAAAAGTCATTCTATATCCCAAATGACTCCTGGTAGGAGGCGTCTGCTCTTCTGAAGCCGCTGAGCGCAAGTTTGACTCCACAGTTTCACCATTTATTGCCAAGAACTTTTTCTATTTTGATTTGATCCCTTAATTTATTGGATGACCTCAGTGGCTGCTGCTCTGTGGATTTAGAGAAACCTGAGCTCAACACGAGGCATTTTTTATTTTGCCTTTTTGCTAGTCATTTTATATTAATCTTCCTAATTTGATTTACAGCAGCCCGTGGTCGTATATATCAGGTGTCGCTCAGACGGACTTGTGGGAATGATCTGTTTTTGCTCCTGCGGTAAATCTGGCGCCTCTCCGCGCGTCAGTCTTCTGATGCGCCACCAGTGGACGTCGTTGTTCCGCGTGGTGTCACCTCGCAGGATGAGCTGACCTAAAGCAGTGCCAAGCGAGATCTGCGAGTGAAAGAGCGGCAGGGGGAGAGAAAGGGATTTTTGAAAAGAGCGGCAGGAGGAGTGGGACTTGCTATAAGGACACAAGCGACTCTAAAGTCCAGCCGCTCCTCTGTTTTTACGCATAATCTTGGAAGAAACAAAACAACAAAAACAAGAGGAGCTGTGTGCGCTTGATTAAGAAAAGAAGTCTACCCTCGCCGGCATTTGTTTTTTTTTGTAATCACTTTAAATTATTCTCAGGTAAGATAAGTTTTATATATATATTTTTCAACATAACCTGACTTGCACGTGATGATGTCCGTATTGCTTGTCTTGGAAAGTGCCTAAATGATATCAAACACACTTCCCTTCTCCTGTTTTTCTTTCTTTCTCTCTCATGCTGCGTCCTCCTCTCCCCTCCAGCTCCGGGCACACTTGTGGACCTACCATGATAAGGGCTGCGGATGTTGTCGTGCCTGTCCTGCTCGCCGTGTCCATGTCTTGCCCGCGCGCACTCGGCGGCTACGGGATGAGCCTGTTCGCAGCGCAAACCTCTCCCCCGGACCCCTGCTACGACGAGCACGGCAACCCGCGGCGCTGCATCCCGGACTTCGTCAACTCCGCCTTCGGAAAGGAAGTGCGAGTGTCCAGCACCTGCGGCAAGACGCCGAGCCGCTACTGCGTGGTGACATCTGCGGAGAAGGGAGACGAGCGGACCAGGAACTGTCACACCTGCGACGCGTCCGACCCCAAGAAGTATCACCCACCGGCGTATCTAACGGATCTCAACAACCCTCACAACCTCACCTGCTGGCAGTCCGACAACTTTATCCAGTTCCCGCAAAATGTCACGCTCACTCTGTCCCTCGGCAAGAAGTTTGAAGTCACATACGTGAGCCTCCAGTTCTGCTCCCCGCGTCCTGAGTCCATGGCTATTTACAAGTCCATGGACTACGGGAAAACGTGGGTCCCCTTTCAGTTTTACTCTGCCCAGTGCAGGAAGATGTACAACAAGCCCAACAGGGCCGTTATCACCAAGCAGAACGAGCAGGAGGCCGTCTGCACGGACTCCCACACCGACATGTACCCCCTGACCGGCGGCCTCATCGCCTTCAGCACGCTGGACGGCAGACCGTCGGCTCACGACTTTGACAACTCCCCGGTGCTGCAGGACTGGGTGACGGCCACGGACATTAAGGTCGCCTTCAGCCGGCTGCACACGTTCGGCGACGAGAACGAGGACGACTCGGAGCTGGCCCGGGACTCTTACTTCTACGCCGTGTCGGACCTGCAGGTCGGAGGGAGATGCAAATGCAACGGACACGCGTCCCGGTGCGTGAAGGACCGGGACGGGAGCCTGGTGTGCGACTGCAAGCACAACACCGCCGGGCCGGAGTGCGACAGGTGCAAACCTTTTCACTACGACCGACCGTGGCAGAGAGCCACAGCCAGGGAGGCCAACGAGTGTGTCGGTAAGTCCCAGCGAGTGTGTGATGCTGAACATTAAGATTGAAATTACCCACAACAAACAATAATGATATGCAACGAAAGTTCATATATAATAATAATAATAATAATAATAATAATAATAATAATCTGCAGCGAAAGCGAGTCTGAATAAAAGCGCTCGAGGCGCACGTTCAGCAGGATCGAACTCGGATCGAGTCTCACTCAACACGAAAATGCAATTTGAAGGTCCATTTGGCTCGTTGCAGGCCGTAATGGAGGCTTTCAAACCACCTCAAACGGCACCACTGAGCCTAATCACCCACAGCGGCACTTCCCACAGCCCGAGCCCACCGCTGCTGCTGCTGCCTTTTAATTTAGTCGATGAATCCCGCAGAAAAGTCACCACAGCGGTAATTGAACACAGAGCTTTATGTATCTTGTTTTTTAAAATTTCATATTGTCTCACAGCTTTTTTTTTTTTACACAAAAATCAATCGCGAAATAACGTTTTAAAATGCAATTAATATATATATAGATATATCTATATCTATATATATAGATATAGATATATATATGTATCGCACATTTAGTCTGACCGATTGATAATTATAAAGAAAATCACAGTTGAAAAACTGGAGTAACTCGATTTCATGACTGTTGGTTGGTTTTGCTTTCACGGGATATCAAATGATGATGAGCATCTCTGCAGAGTCTTTGAGATCAGCAATATTGGCTTTATCGAAGCATAAATAGAAAACTGGGAGGCAACTTGAGCAATGACCAAATGAGCCGGATGGCTGTGGCTTTTAAGCGTGTATTGCGTTTAAACCTGAAAAGAAGAGGGCAAAAAGCAGCTCTCTGGGATTTCCTGCTCTTTGAGTCTGAGAACCACCCTGTTTTATCAGTGATCAAAGTTAAGGTAGTTATGATTCATTCCAACCTGCCACAGATAGGTGAGCCGGCACAGGGCAGATAATCTGAATCCATCTTTGGCTTGTGTCACTTTCAGCTCTGAATTTGAGATGCAAGTAAGAAAAGCTCAAAATGTGTGAAAAGTAACAGCTTGAGACGATTATTTAGATTATGATTTGCATCCCTAAAGTGGTCCCGTTTCCGGAGGGAAAAAAAACTGCTTTCAGTGCTTCTGTATGGGGAATTTTATTCAATCTGAGTTCACCAATCAATCCTATTCTGTGTATTACATGACTATCAAATCCTTTTTCCCCCTTACTATGTTTCTATTTGAGCTATTGGATGGAAAAGTGTTTAAAACATGAGGAAAAACAAAACAAAACAGAAGAGCAGAGACTTGCTGTAATCTGATGTTTGATGAGGTGTAGAGCAACAAGGAGGACGGGAGACAGCCGGTGAATGAAAAGGATGAGCAGAGAGACGTCTGATAATAGACGCAGACACTAAAGGTTCTGTGTGACTCCTACAATCACAGAGAGACAAAGCCACACCAAGCCCATCCGAAGCCTTACATTTTCCATTCAGCCGCAGGCCTGCAGAGGAACGGCTCTGGAAACGGCTCGACACCAGCAGCACATGTCAGCCACTTTGAAAGGTTTCTGTTTGCTGGTGTCATCCATTCCTGAAGCCGGTATTGGTGGCAGATGTGAACATGCCGCTAAATCAACACGGGCAGTTTTGTTGAAATGTCGGCACACTGTACATACTGTGAGTCACATCGAGTTAAAGAAAGCAGGGTTAAAGAGGTTTTTGCTCTTTAAAGTTCAGTTAGCATAACCAGTTCCAGCCCGCACGCCCTGCCAGGGGAGGTAGAGAGTCATTTTTAAGCACTTTACATTCAAGGATGCAATCACAACTGTGTGTGGCATTCTAAGCAATAGAATAATTAATATGGACTTGCACTAAGATTATCCAAATATTTCACAGCCTGGTTTAAGTATTTATGTGAAGCTTTTACAGCTGTTCACATAAACATAATCTTCTGTAAAAACAGTCACACGAACCTTGAGTGGGCCGTTGCATTCACTGAAAAATCAGATTACAATTTTTATTTTTTTTTTACCTTATCTGAGCCCCAAAAGCCTGCCACTTACTGCATCCTTCACGTTTTCTGCAGAGTACTATGGAAAGGTTTTGAAGAAATCGCACCTCTGTAGGTGCAGGGAATAATGGTGTGGAAAGATGCAGGGGTTTATTTTGTGGGCCAAGTTTAGTGATCACACTGACATCTGACAGTTGAGACTGTCTCTGGCCTTTCAACAGGATGTGTTTAGAGGAAAAGTGCATCTGTGTTTCGTGAAAGGGCTGGTAATGTGCAAATCTGCGGTGAGCCCAACATACCCTGACACTAGATTTTCTACCAAATGCAGAAAAAAAAGTCGTACACAGCACTTTCAAACACGCAGGTCGGCCTCTGTTTTAGTGCACTTTGCTGATTGCTTCCATTGGGATCTTAAAGGTTGCTCATGTGCTCTTCAGTGCATCACGATCCATTTGGCTTACTGACTCTGCAGCAAGGGAAATGATCCATTTGATCCATTTGAAATTATCCATAATGCAATGCGTTCAACAAGCAGCACCATCAGAGGCCTGTTTCAGTCTCACTTTAGAGGTGTTAAGTGAGGCTGCAGAAAAATTATGCCCGTGCCATACGGTCCTGTCGCTGTCGGAACACTCCTCTAAGCTTTGCAGGCTAAATGTGGAGCTTTTTCACAGAAATCCTTCTCAGCTCTCCAAGCCAAGAAAGGTGACAGTGTTTCAGCTTTTTATCAGGATCCTGAGTGGACTGCAGTCGGAGACCTTAGAGGAATATTTCTTTCCATGTAGATCAACTTTAAATGGGATATTTCTGCACTAAACTTGGTGTTTTTGGTTGAAAGAAAAAAGATAAAACAATAAGGAGGGGGTATCTTGAATAATTCGGGAAGAGCAGAAAGGCAGCTTGAAGGCATGTAGAATGAGGGGACCAGCACTGCACCGCACACTGCAGCAGGGCAGAGGGGAAGGGCTGAGGATGGAGCGAGGCGACAGGAGTGGAAATGAAAGAGATGGACGTAAGCGAGAGAACGAAAGATGTGCTACAGAAAATGTGTGAGAGAAAAAAACAGGCTGGAGAATGATACGGCCATGACCTGTTTGGTTTGGTTCAGTCTGACGAATGCCTTTTTTTTTTTTTTTTTTTCCCAGGCCATTCCAACTACAATGTAATGGGTATTTCTGGGGGGGACGACGACGTTTTTCTTCTGTTCCAAACCCTAAAGTCTTATTTGCACAACGATATTATACTTTATTTTTCCCCCGCATAGTTTTGACATGGAGGAGATTCTCGCAGTTGGCTGTAGATTTCCTCCCAATCTTATTTCTTTAATTTCCCATATGTGTTTCTGAACACGATGAGCCCTTTTCAAACCTAGAGCCAAGGGTGGGGCAAGGGTTGGTGCCAGATTAGGCAGATTACGATAAAACTGCTCAAAAGTAATGAAACTTGAAATATGAAATATGTCGTTTTAAGCATTACTGTCTCATCAATCTCTATCTTATTACATTGCAGGAAAATATTAACTGTAAGTAAAAACATAGATTTTTTTTTTCCCCGTTTGTTAAATGAAAGCCATGCAGTCGAAATGGCTTTTCTGAGCCCTGCATAGTGTCTGCAGGCTCTCTGTGTGCCTCTCGGGCTTCGTAGAAATTCTCCAACGAGGTGCAGCAAACTGTACGAAGGGCTGTTTTCTGTCATAGAGGCTGGAAAGTAACCAAAACCTTTTTAGAGATTACTGTTAGAAAATCAACTTGAAACTGCCACACAACGGTGAACTCAACAAAAACAGAAACTTGAAAAGTAAGAGAGACATTCAATCCCATACACTGATTGGATGATTATAGCCTTTCCTTTATCTGAATATCATCTACGCGATTTTAACATATCTGCTGCTTGCTTTTTCTCCCTTTTATCGAACTCTAAACTGCAGAAAGTACAGTCAATTGTTCCCAGGTGCCGTTTTGTGGCATCTGACTGACAGGAGCAAATAAGCCATGCAGAGGGGTTAGCGCAGTTGATTTGACATCCGTAAAAATAACTGAGTTATTAAGCCACAGCCACCGGAAGAGGGGAAAAAAAATATATATATATTTTGACTTGTTTTTTGCACTTTATTTGAGCAAAAAGAAAAGAGCTAAAAAGGTTTTTCTTAGGGCACAAGGTTCAAGCGCACACATGTTAATGCTTAAAAACAGCTGCTTCCATCCTTTTGTGAGGTATTTTATGTTTTATTATTTTCATGGATCGATGCCCAAATCTTAATGAGGTTTAAGATCTTTCCAGAGCAACAACTAGGTTGTGTGATAGCCGAAGCACTTTCCAGTGATGGTACAGGAAGGGATTTATTTAAAAAAAAATAAAAAATGCAAAGACAAAGTAAATATGGAGATTTGTCCATTTTCCACAACAATTCAAGTTGAAATTCAGTACAGATTCCACCATAATTCAGAAAAAGGAATTGTGACCTAAATAAACACATTTGTACCCAGATGCTTTTGATCTAGAGCAGGTTCTTGTCTTCGCTATCAGGTGTCGATAACCATTATCTGAAGTGGTCAAACATCACGTGCTGGTGATTTCTCTGAGAGTGGAGACGTGGTTGCAGGTGAAGATGCTGCATTTCTTCCTCACGGGTTTCTCTGTGGAAATTTATGTACAGTTCCGTAAGTTTTTACGTAAGAAAATAAGTCTGACATCTGGACAAGGGCCATGTCGTACGCAGCTTTCTTCAGATGTTTCCTTGCTGTTTTGTTTGTTTGGTGCCTTTCACACTGAAGGCCTGGTTGATGTTTAGCTCACCGTTGTGCACTTTTATGAAGCGGCATCCTTCATCTTCAAAGGTTGCGGCAGGATGCATTGTTAGACTCAGTCACAGCAAACAAAGCTGGGAATAAACTGACTGAGCAGCTTTGCACTTTGCACCGTCCGACTATTCCTCGCCTTTGCTCACCTCCTTCGGTGGCCTTGCATACACACAATCACATGCGCACATCTTCAGGTCTTCAGCTGTAAGTTCAAATGGGGGGGGCTCTCTCTTGCTTCAAGAACCTCTTTCCATGACTTCTTATCAGTGTTTATGACTGGTTTTGTAAACTAGCACAGAAATAAGTTGCGCATGGTCCAGACGACTGGCTTAGCCTTCTGTTTTAGATTCAGAGACCTGCTGTATCTCTCAAGCAGACAGAAACACGGTCCCCGAGCCAGTGTATATTGTAAGCATGGCTGATGGTACGGTATATCAAGTGCTGTAACTAAACACCAAAAAAAAGGCAGCCAGAAGGGATCCACACAGACCCACTCATATGCAGTGGAAGGGCAGTAATAATGAAAACCCTCCTGCAGCATAGGTCTGCAAATGTGTGTTGAATTGCCCACATGGTACCAATAGTCTTGCTGTCAACTGGAAGCCTATGTGTGTGTGTGTGTGTGTGACCATAAGGTTGAGGGGCTTGTCAAACAGCTCTTGGCTAATTTTACTGGGAAACTATGTGAGGCATTTAAAAGCGAGCTGCATCTAAAATCTAAGGACTTGAATGTGTGAACTTTTACCCTGGGTCAATAATCACAGCTGTTAAGTGTTGTCACAGTGTTGGAGTCCCAAACTATAAGAATTGTACAAACAAACGATAGAAAACGCGTCTATCATTAGATCTATTGATAAATCTTTACAGTTTTTAATTTGATAATAGAGTGCTTTAAAAAAAAAAAGAAAGAAAGAAAGGTGCACGTGCAGTCTCCTATCTGATTTCAGGTGGTTCATTCAAACCACAAATAGGTTTAAGGGATGATTTTCACCTTGAAATAGACTGAACGAATTTACCTCCTATCATGAGGTAAGGGCCTCATGATAGGAGGTGAATTCTGTGCCTGGTCCAAGGCTTGAGCTTTTGGATCAATAGTCACCAAGGTCACATAGATTAAAGAAAAAACAAAATCTATTTTGGATTTAAAGGGATCAATCCAATCAGAATGCTCTAAGTTTGGAAAATCTGGGAGCTGAGAGCTGAGGGCTGCCAGAAAAGTACATTTTCTCCATCGAAAAACAGCTCACACCTCAAGAATTTCTTAGCAGTTTGAGCAAACACTTTACACTGGGACTTTTTCACTTCTGCATCAGGCCGTTTCTCGACCGAAGAGCGTCTGTGTTGGTCTACGTCATTGCATGCAAGGTGGCTGCCCAACGTATCCTGCTGCTGATCAGCTGGGACTCAAAAGTCCAGAAGTCTGATCCTAAAATAACAACCATGAGACAGTAAAAATAAGCGAAAAGCCTGGAAAAGCAGGAATGGCATCTTTTAAGTCAGTGCAAAAAAATCCATGTCCAACAGCAAGCAATCCAACAAGTCTGACACAGCTCCTGGCGGACTCAGTTGGTCAGCTATAGAAAACATAGCGCAGCTGCCTCGCATGTAGTGATGCAGAGCAACACAAACAACCTTTAGTTGAGATACAGTTATAGTTAGCAAGTAAAGAACTGCATGATGCAAAAAGTGTATTACTCCATGATTCTAATCACGCTGACCACTTCCTAGTGCAGGGATGCCACTCACTCATATGTAATTCACATAATCCTACTTAAAAACAAAGGAAAAAGGAAGAGAAAACCCCATTAAAGTGAAATTCCTACATTTTGTCCTCAGAAGGATGTCAAAGTATCGGTATGAAATAAGAGTAAAAAACTGTTACAAGTTAAACTACTACTTTGTGCATTTCTGCAACCAGGGACAACACAAAAGCCAGGAGTGAGATCATTCCTACCAACAATCATTTTGCGTCAAATGGGAGCCATAACTGTGACAAATAATGTAGATACTGTTGAGTATGTCAAAGCATGGGAGATCTTGAAGCTATTAATGTCAGAGCTTGGCAGCAGCCCTTTGGAGCTGGAATTTTGGAGCTTGTTGTTGCTTGTCATGCGGTCTATTCAAGAAGCCGTTCAATTTTGATGGAGTTCCAGTTTTGCACAGATAATAAATTCTGACAGCCCTTTGAAGGGTGGAAATTAGTTTATATATAAAAACGCTCTGATAGAATGTGTGTTTGTGTGTGTATTTGTGCTGGGAGAGAATTGCAAGAAAGGCTGCCGCCATGCACTTACATCTGCATCTCTGTTTTTCCAGAGTTTTCTGCATGTTGTCTGATATTAGTCAAGTGGAAAATGGTTATTTTCATTACAAAAGATTTTTTTTCTGCGCCTTTGACGAGGCTCGGGTCGCACTGCTTGAGGTGATGGAATGCTTTTGGTTGTCAGAACAGGCAAAAATCCATTCTGAAGTTTTGCAGCCTGTGTATCTGTTGCTCAGTTCAGTGTCCTTTGGGCAAAATGAGCAGATCTGTGGCTGTAGTTTTGTTTCATTGCTCTGGCTACAGCACATAATTCAACACAGATCCTGCTTGAAGTGTGAGCCCGCATTTCAAGCCAGTGTCTGTGCACATGTGCGCGCAGGTCTCACTGCTCGTACGAGAAACGTGGCCTCTGTCTTGTTTTCTAAAAACAGTCTGGTAAAAAGCCATATTGCCTCTGAACAATAGCCATATTGCATTACTCTGTTGGCTTCGGGCCTGCACTCACTTCCTCTCGTCACCCTCAGTGGATCTTGGACTTACGGTGGACTGTGGCTGCTTTATAACAACATCCAATCAAGCCAGGAACTTAGTTGTCATTATCATTATCATCATCATCAGATTATTCATTATGATCAGAATTATCACTGCTGCATATCTGTGGGAGAAAACAGCACTCCTCTCACTCAACACGAGCTGTAACTCACGTATACACACACACATTTCTGCACTATGCTGTCAGTTATTCTCTTAAAAGAGACCTGGACATCCTGCACATGCTCACTAAAGAGTTTCAGCCATCAGATGAATGTTTTTGAAAGCACAAGCATGAAGTAGGCTTTCTGTACAGCTGTCAATAACAGCTGTTTCATTATTTTCCCTGGAACTCGATCATGGCAGGTCGCCTTCGGTGCAAAAAGTTAAATGCACTACACATTTACCCAAAAGAGTGTTCAAACATGACTAGGATGGCTCCCAAACATCTGTAAAAGTGCTGTTAGCTGTTGGATTAAAGAAAAGAAGGGAGCCTTACACTCAAAGAACACATGCAATCTTCAGCGGTTTGCTGACTTTGTTCGCTCCGAGCGACAGATTCTCCTCTCGGTCTCTGTTGGTACCTGCCTTTGTTGCCTGCCTTTTGCCTGTTTATATTCTTGTGTTTCTTCTCTAACATTTGACGTTACACAGGGTGTTCGTTGCCGCAGCGCTATCTCTCAGTCTGTGTTGTGTGCCAGTGGGTGTTTATGCAAACAGTAATTCTGTCCTGGATGGGAGCAGCTTTTCAGCGCCTGTGGAGACGTCTGTTAATGAATTAATTGGTGACTTGATGCCGTAGTGAAAGCTTGTCTTAGCCAAGGGAGGATCTGTGTGTATTGTCGGTTTGGCATGAGTTACAGCTGAAGCGCGCGCGTATGTGTGTGTGTGTGTCAGTGTGTTTGAAAAAGAGAGAGCGAGAGGGGGGAGTCTGTGTGCAATGGAAAGGTTTAGTTTGAGGGAACCAAATGATTAGGGGTAATTAAAACGTACCCAGACAAAATGAGCCTGTGTTCACACATAGGACAGAAGACACTCCGGTGCTTTGCTCACGAGCTGGATGAATCACACCAAGCTTGTCTCTCCTATGTATTGTGATTGACACCACTGGATAAATGCTGTAACACAGAGGCGACAGACGCTAATCAAGCAGGACATTGTCTGCCTGGAAATGTTCCCGCACAATTTTACTCATTGCTTCTAATAAGGAAAGAAGGAAAAATAACACTCCACTTTCCTACACAGCCGATATCACATTGAGTTCCCAGAGAAACTGTTTGGAAAATTGAGATATCGTCTGTAATTCCTCGCGGACACGTTGGCAGTCAGATGTTTGTTTGGCTGTAGCTGTTTCATTTCTTATAGTCAAACTAAGTGCAGCAGAAACACAGATACTGTATCGTGCAAAAGTCATTAGCAGCCCCTCATTTCCATTCTAGAAGAAAGTTGGAAATAGATGAAGCAATGTGTAGAAACATGCAAACAGTATATATATGGCAAAAAGAGAGTTATGCAATTTCAAAAGCTTCAGACTCAATATTTAGTTTGATCACTTTCATTCTTCTGCTCCCTCTTAGATAGCTTTATTTCTTTTTGTAATTTTTTGAGGTAGTCTTCAGGAGTAGTTCTCCATGCTTCTTGAAGGACATCTCAAAGAATTACTCTGGATGTCGGCTGCCTTTTGTTCCGTTCTCTGTTGAGATGATCCCACACTGCTTTAATAAAGTTGAGGTCTGGCCTCTGGGGAGGATTCATCACTCCATAAAACCTGTGGCCACTGATTTTTAGTCCAGTTCTTGTGTCATTTGGCATACCTCAGCCTTTTCTCCCTGTTTCCCTTCCTAAAGAACGGCTTCTTGACAGCCACCCTTCCATGGAGCCCATTTCTGATGAGGCTTCAGTGAACAGTAGATGGATCAGCTGAAGGTCCAGATGCATCTCTCAGGTCCTGTGTAAGGTCTATGCTGGATTTCTCCCTATTTCTTAAGGACATTACAGTCCGATTTTGTTCATCTGCTGTATATATATATATATATATATTTTTTGGCCAGCCACGTCTTTTGTTGTCCTACGCTTGTTCAGATTCTTCAAATTGTTTTAAAGCCAAATTACACACCATGCTGAAATATGCCAATTCTAAATAAATAACTCTTTGGGAATCACCTTGTTGGTACAAAAATACAAATTTATGTCTGTTAAACTGTGTTATTTTTGGCTTTCTCTGTCAATGTAACCAAAGAAATGAGAAGAAATTTGTCTTTGTGACAGGCTGCTAGTAACAAAGTGCCAAAAGACACAAATTAAAGCTGGTTCTTTGCTAAGCTATTTGTTATGTGAAGACAAAACACTAGTTCATCTCTTGAGTTATGCTCCTTTTTATGCTTGAATGATTCATAAGTCAGTGCTAAGTGGCTTAAAAAAAACAAAAAAGAGTAGTTTGTCAGGAGAAGAACTGGACTGAAAATAAGTGAAAAAAGCAGCCAATGTCCAAATAAAAACTTTTAAAGACTTTTCAGAAAGCCTGAACAACTATTGATCAAGACTACACTAAATCCCAAAGGTCAAGCTTATTTGGAGCAAAGTATGAAGAACTGAGGGGGAGCTTAAGATTTCCGCACAGTACTTTCTAAACTTTTCTATTCTACCTAGTTTCTTTATCTTGTTTCTGTTGTATCTTTTATCAGAGCCTGGTGCCTACAATACTCACAGTACATTTTAACAGCTTACAGTTTGGCTGGACATGACATCTTCAGGCCTGAAGAGAAACACTGAGTGACGGCCAGTAGCCCCAAGAGGTCATGTACAACTTCAATTAAAGATAGCAATAGAGTGAAAAAAAAAAAAAAAGATGCAGCAGCGCTCAATAAAAACCTTTAAATAGACACTATCTATAGTGTTTGAATTTGAATATCCCTTTCAAGCTCAAGACTGTGCAAAGGCCGACATCACACAGTCATCCAGTCATCCAGTCATCAGGCCTGAAACACACTGTGAGCGCAATCCTGATTCATTGCTTCAATATATCCAGCAGAGTGGTCTTTCTTGTTAACAAGACTTACAAGGGGAAAAGTAAACAGTGCAAGGAAACTTTGTTTGTGATAGAGAAATAGAGTGTATGCATGTGAAGGCATTGGCAGCTTTTCTGAGTTAACGGCAGGCAGGGTGTGTTTATGTGAGACCTGATCCCGAGGCCGGGGCCAGCGATGCTGGTGAAGATCAGGGCTGATGACCTCAGCACCTCTGTGTGGCAGCAGGTTACCAAGAAAGGGGCGCGTGTTTGCAGCCAAGCAAACATATATATAATGTGAACTGTATGCAACAAGAGTGTAAGAAAAAAAAAAAGAAAGCAAGTAATAAGGGAAGTGATTTTAAGAGAGAGGGGGTCACTCATCTCCTGCGCTGTGCCCTGGTTTGGGTGTTAGATAGAAAATCCTCCCATATTGCTTTCTTTTTTGTCCTTCCAGGTTGAAAGAAACACACCGCAACAAGTATTGAAGCTAGTGCAGCATGTGTTGTTACGTTACACTGCAATTACCCAAATCTGCTCGCACTTAAAAATGAAAGCCCTGGCACAGTTTGTTACAGCACCTCCAAATCTCCTTGTAGCTGATAGGGTTGTAACAGCATCAACAACAATGGAAGGAGAAAAAAAAAGATACTCTGTTGTGTGTGTGTGTGTTTGAAAGAGAGAGAAATAAAAGAGAAGGAGTCTTTTGTACATGCAGCAGCTCAGCATTCGATTCAAGGTGAAAGTCCTGGCAAAAACTTCTCTGGCAACATTCGCACTGCTCACCGACAGGACCACCAAGCACGGGCATGAGCACAGTGAGCTCAGAGCACAGGTCCTTAAGACTCACAGCTACAGATGATTAATGGCTCGATGAAGTTACACCTCCATGCAGCAGCCTGTTGGGCCGATTAGAGCGCCCCCCGCTGTTTCTGTAGAGCACGGCTGTCTTCCTCTGAGTGAACTGTAACCAGCTGGAACTTGAGGAACAATGTGTGTGTGTATGGTGGTTAACTATGTTGTAAACTCTTTAGTCAGAGTTTGTAACATAGATGTACTGCACTTTGTAGAAGTCTGTAGAAGACGGCTGTCGAAGAAAGCTGGAAAAAGATGCAGGAATTTAGTGAAACGTGTGCAAACATGAATAAATTACAGAAAAGAAGAGAAGTAACAGGATGTGTAAAATTCTAATTAGCGGGAACATCAATATTTAGTTTGACCACTTTCATTCTTCAACACAGCTTGAACCCTCATAGGCAAGCTTTGTTTTTTTGTAATTTCTTCAGGAATTCTTCAGGAATAGTTCTCCAGGCTTTTTGAAGCCATTCCAAAGCTCTTCTTTGGATGTTAGCTGCCTTTTGTTCCATTCTCTGTCAAGGTGATCCCACACCGCTTCAATTATGTCAAGTTCCAGGCTCTGGGGAGGGTTCATCACTCCATAAAACCTGTTGCCACTGATTCTCGGTCCAGTTCTCATGTAATTTGGCGTGCCTGAAAAATGGCTTCTTGACAGCCACCCTTCCATGGAGACCATTTCTGATGAGGCTTCAGCGAACAGCCGATGGATCAACTGAAGGTCCAGATGCATCTGTCAGGTCCTGTGTAAGGTCTTTGTTGAATTTTTTTTTGCTATTACTTAAGGACATCACTTTCAGATATTTTTCTTCTGCTGTAGATAGCTTTTTAAGCCTGCCATTTCTTCTTTTGTCTTTCACTTGGACAGTTTCCCCAACTTGTCTTAAGGACTCACTGCATATCATGCTAAGATATTCCAAGTTTTAAACTAATATCTCATCCTACAACCTCGTTGGTACAACAACGCTATTTCACGTTTGCCAGACTGCGTTGTCTTTGGCCTTTTTCTCAAACATATCACAAAAATTCCTTTTGCAACTAAAGAAGTTGTAACTAATTACGTCTTTGCAACATGCTGCTAGTAACAAATTGCTCAAAGACACAATTTTAAAAAGGTTCTTTGCTAAACCGATTGTTATGTGTAGACACAACACTGATTCATCTCTTGGTTTTGATGACTTTTTTGCTTTCGTGAATGATAAGTCAGAATTAAGTTGCTTAACAACAAGACAATAAATTTTTCTGGAGATGGCTATTACAAAGATATTACATAGAACAAATTGAACATATGTGAATTACAATTGTTTTTTTTCACTGAATCACATATATCCCACCTTTTTTTTTCCCTATTCTTTTTACACACACACACACACACACACACACACACAGTTTGAGAAAGCACCTGTGACAGATCAAGCAGAGTTAAACAATTTCATTGTGCGTCAAACATGCGCACATGCTGCCAGAAAAGAAAAATTTTCCCTTTAGCTCCTCTGGTGTGTGTGTGTGTGTGTGTGTGTGTGTGTTGTTGGTGACTAGCTGACAGTGATTTATCAACTATGTTTTTGTCTTTCCCATATAAGTCATGGCGCAGGCGGTGTGTATCTGTGTGTGTGAGTGTTCATGGCAGCTAGCAGGTCACCAGAGGTTTGCAGCACTTGGTTGTCATGGATGCCTTTAAATCATCGTTGTGTGCGTGTATGTGTTTTGATGTGTGCTTGCCTATAAACGTCTGTATCACTGACAGTAATGTGCGCAGCAACAACTCATGCAACCACTTTAGTATGTTGTTCCTTAAGGATAGTAGCCTGTGTACAACAAGCTGGTAAATAAAGCTGCTGTTGAATGCAGTAGGTTGACATGGTTGCACAAAGAGATCACAGTCAGCAGAGGTCAGCACAAAGTAGACAGATTTACAATTGTCTTTAGGAGAGAATGATGTGCATGCAGTGTGTTCTCTTGATGTGCATGGTTTACAATTCAAAGTTGACGAGGCCGTTGCTTGTCATTTTCAGTCATATTTGCAGTGTGACATCATTGTTGCAGATTAATGCTTGCTAAAAAAGCAGGAAGGGAAACATCTGTTTTTCAAAAAAATAATCCAACAACCTCATTACAGGTGCAGAGTTTAAGGTTTGGAGAAAACTCATCAAACCACAGGCCTGTACATTTACAACAGTGAGGTTTTTCTTGACAAAAAAAGTAACGTCCAGCGCAACTTAGCCATGTGTCCATTTGTTTGGTTGTGTGAAGTGGAATGCAGAGTTTTTGGGAGGATGCTTGGGGGAAAGTTTGAAGGGTCATCTCAATTTGCCAGGGGTGATCCCAGGTTAATCCATCACTCATTAGCTTTTACAGATAAGGGACAAAGTGGGGTGAGGGGCTGTGAGTCCACACTTTCTCTTTCTTTCTTTCTTTCTTTCTTTCTTTCTTTCTTTCTTTCTTTCTTTCTTTCTTTCTGTCACAAACATCTTGCAAAAGATCTTCTCCCTCTCTGTCTTTCACATGCTAATGAGCCCATTTTGTAGTATAAAGCAATGATCTATTTTTCATTATACTAGTTTAGAAACTCCAATACATTACATATATGCATATGTATATGTATAATGACAAAAAGTTAAACAGAATTATAATTAAAATAATGCTGAACTTTAAAAAAAAAAGTGACTAGAGTTTAGAAAGTTACTAGGGTAAGGGAACACTTTCTGATTTAGCGCCTCCAACAAACAAATTTTAACTAGTCACTCTAGCGAAGAAGTATGGATATTACTCGCTGATACGGGTGAATACTTAAAAAACACCCAACTAAAAAGAATTTCTGAAGACATATCTATATCTTGCCTATTGTAGTCAGCTGTGTATAACCTAATTGATTTTCTTGTTTCTTTTTTAAAGTTTTGTTTCAGGTTCACAATGCTTTATTTTGATGTGTCTCAACTTGCAAAGCTACATACTTTTTCTTTTGGGTACAGAAGTGCAGTCACAATACACCTCAAAGAAGTGCACAGAAATACAGTTATATGAAGTGTACAATGAGTATCCAGATGGTATAGCTGTCAAAAATAGGAATATTGATTGCTGTATGTAGCTCTCTAATGCTAGCCATCTTGGCTACATAGCAGAGGGCTAATGACCACCATTTTTATCCCGCAGTAAGAGGATAGCGCAGATTGCAATGCTAACAGTAGCAAGATAGCTAACAGAAGTTGTTTTCTCTCAAGGCACTGAGGTTAGATCTTTTGTAGCATTGTTTGTTCTTTGTGTATTTAATTGTCAGCTTGCAGAATTAGTTGTGTGGTCAGAGGTTCAAGAAGTGTGTAAATGTTAAGAAGCAGAGGGTAGCACAACAAAACTGCAGAAAAGTGTTTCAGTCGTCATTTCCAGTGAGTACCTAACTTTGTGAGCACCTTCTATTTGAGACAATATTAATCTGTGAAAATTTCCTGCACTACACAACTAAGATTTTGTGCTGTAGATAAATGTACATATGGGATACACTCTGTTTGTGATAGCTGCACATATGTCGGCTTTTACTGTTACACGAACTAGCCTAATATACCCACTAAAGCCATTTTCACACATGCACTCCCTTTTGCTAAAATGCTGTGGTAATGCTGTGGTAGAAGGCTAATGTCCACAGCATTCACTCCAGACCTTTTGAGATTTTCCAGCCAGCTAACCAATGAAATGTTTGGAAGATCCCTGAAAGAGAAAATATATTATTGTAACAGTTAATCTTACAGAGCATTTACTTTGAGTGTACATGTTATGAAGAGCTGTTGCTTCATATTCTTTTCTACCCCACTGTATGCTTTCCATTTTCTTGTCACTATCGTGAATACATTTAAATACATGTGGTATTGATATAAACATAAAAACACCCATCAAGGAGCCTTATCAGCCACGCTGGACATGATGAGAGAAAAACAAAGAGTTCCACAGCATTCATTTTGCATTATATCCTGTCTCCTGTGTGACAGCATATCACCTTAACCTCTCCTTACCCTCGCATTTCGAGCTGTGAGAGTGGATATCCAGCACCGAATCAACTGCTAGGAAGATGTATGAAGAGCAACTATGTCCAACTTGGAAAAGGTCCAGGGCAAAATATCTGCACATTTTATCAAAAATTTCAGGTTTGCATGTGGCTTAGAATCCTAAATCACTTCTTGTTAAGCTTGTTTGCTTGAATTTTACTTGATTATTTTATGGTCTTGCCTCCTTTTCCCTACACTTTTTTCTCCCCATGCTGGCCCTGCTGCCTCTGGGACAATACAGCCAATTAATTAAGGTTAGTGTCCAACTGAAAGCAGAGGGAAGCCTTGAAAGCACTGGCCTCAGCTGATTTAGCTCTTCCGTGAGGCCCATTATAGAGAGAAAAGAGAGAAAGAGAGACTTTAGGGGTGCCCTTGTGTGAGTAAAAGAAAAAGAGAGGGGGAAATGCATAAAGACAGAAAGAGGCTCTTGACTGAGTGTGCTCCCAGCATGTGCTGTTTAAATAGCTTCCACTGCTGCTGGGTTTTGTGGTTGCAGAGTAAGAATAGCGGTAATGTGGGATGTGTTGGTGGCAGGCGGTTACTCAGCCGCTGTAGGGGCCCCTCCCCCAGCTGACTAAGTCATTAGGTTCCCGTGTGAGTCCCCTCAGTGCTTCTAATAACAAAGGGCCCATATCATTGGAGAATGACAAAGCAAACAAATGGGCCTAATTATAGGGTCGATAAGGAAATTATAAGGAAATTGAGTCATTAATGGTAATATTTGTGTTATGAGATGATCGTACGTGGTAAAAATTAATTTCCACAAGGGGCCCCTTTGTTTTTTTTTTCTGAAGCTAAATCCTGGATATGTTTGACTCAAGGAGAAAAATGTGGCCTGTCTCTTGCTGTCTTGGCTCTAGAGACACGTACAGATCTTAAATGATTATGTAGCAGGGCATCAGATGTCCACCTGAAAATAAAAAGAAACTGGAATTTTTTATTTTTTTTATCTGTTTTTTTTACCTCCCTTGCACAGCCAGGACAAGGCCTGGGATGCAGTTAAAAGGCAGATGGAGAGAGCAATGGATGGAGAATGGTCTTCCTCTGCCTCATCTTGCCACTTTCAGGAATTGTATCGCCAGCGGCACAGTCTCTGTTCCTGTCGCTCTTAAATACACTCTTTTCTCTCTGCATTCTCCTTTTCATTTTTTATTATTGTGTTCATCGATTATGTTTAACGGGGAATCGTAATTGCAGTGTGGACTTTGTTCCCTCATGATGTTTACTCTTGCCTAGGAAGCCTTAGATTTATGATGTACCTGCCATTTCTTGGGAAGATTTGAGGTGTATGGTGTTTGAAAGAAATGTCTAAGTGGCCTTTATATTAACCTAACTCTGCAACTCTTAACTTTAATGTTTGTGCGATGCCTGACTGAATTTGTGAATAGAAGAGGTGTCATTTGTCCATCTATCCATGGGGAAACTGCCTGTATAGCTGATTATTCCTCAATAAATGCTGTTTTTTTTCTCAGTCAACCGGCATAAACGACTGACTGAAATGCAAAAGTGAAGGCACACTGCCTACATCAACAGCAAAATGCTGATATCAACCCAATTAAGATCTTGCTCTGAAAATACTGTATTTTTTAACTAAAAAAAAGGTCATTTTTTGAGTAAACAAAAATCTAATTCAGCCAGTCATCAGGCGGGGTATCAACCAAGGAGATGCTCTGTCCCCGCTGCTGTTCTGCATAGGCCTGAACCCCCTCAGCCACATTATCATGAAGAGGAGCAACCATCAGCCACCTCTTCAACTTGGACATCGAGCTGTATGCCAAGACTGAGCAAGACATCGACTCACTGATACACCTGACCAGAATATAAGGCAAGGACATTCGTGATAGATATAAAGAGGGAGGCAGGTCCTGATAAGTCAGCTGATTGAAACAAGAATGTTCGAGCCATCAACCCGTATGTCCTGCCAGTCATCAGATGCCGTGCTTGAATAACAACCTGGCCAACAGAGGAGATAGAAAACCACTGATAACAAGACTAGAAAGCTCCTCACAATGCATGGAGGGTTTCATCTGAAGTCCAGCACCAGTGATACAGTGAGGTAAAGGAGGGAGGCGGGGGCAAGTGAGCGTCACAGCCACTATCCAGGATGAAACGACAAAGAACCAGGAATACATCAGGAAGATGACCCCCAATGATGAACTGCTAAATGAGTGTCTCAGGCAGCTGAAACCCAGGGTAGGGGAGAGGAGGAACTATAATGGAGAGATAAGCCTATGCATGGCAAGTAATATCGACAGATCAAAGAAGTGGCTGATATCGAGAAGGCCTAGAAAAGGCTGGTCTGAGAGACGGTACAGAGGCACTAATTATGGCAGCTCAAGAACAGGCCCAGAGCACAAGAGCAATATCAGGTCAGGGTCTACCATACCAGACAGGACCCTAGGTGCAGGCTGTGCAAAGAAGCCGCCGAGACAGTCCAGCAGGTAGTAGTAGGGTGTAAGATGCTGGCAGGTACGGCATACATGGAATGCCATAACCCAGTGGTGGGAATAGTGGACAGTAAGATCCGAGTGGGTTTGAAGTCTCAAAGTCAAAATGGGAGATACCTCCAAAGGTGGTGGAGACAGAGCTAGGATCTTGTTGGACTTCCAGATAAACAGGTGATGGTTAGCCAACTGGAGATTTGTCATGCTTTTCATTTTGTATCTTAGTCCTATCAAAAAAAGATTTTTACGATAGAAGAAAAAACCCTTTGGCAGTTCTTCATTAAAAGCTCTGGCATGCTCTGCCTCCCATGACTTCCACTGTTTCATTGTGCAAGAGCTCTGAGCAGCAGGTTTTCACTTTTAGAAAGATAGACGGTGTTGGATTTCTATGAGAGGTTTCTTTAACAGTGGGAGGTAAATTTAATTATCCCAGAGTCCTAATAACAAACAAGATCAGTGAGAAAATAAAGAATGAGGCCATTATAAACAGAGACAGAAATAAAAAAGGTCAGACTAGTTAGATTTAGGGAAAGGAATAACAGTGGCTAGTTTTCACGCTGCTGCCATGGCCAGTGACCTCTTCGGAAATTACATCTATCTTGCCAATGTGCAGATTTTGTTTTACACAATGTTGATTACAGCACAATAGCCAAGTTAGAAATGTGTTGATTTATCATACTATGAATGTAAATCATGGTCAAGTTGATCTGTATTAAATGTCTTCCAACAGTCTTCTGTTTAGTTTTCACGGCTTCAATAATCAGCTGTTATATGGCGAGTCAAAAACCTGCCCTTTCAGGTCAAACTATTTTCTCAAGCCATTTTCATTAGATTAAGTTTAAGTGGGCTATTTGATAATTATCATGAATTTCCCTGGCCCACCGAGCCACACAATTATCTTGTAAGTAAGAGTCGACCTCCAGCCAGAGCAAATAGAGAGGAAGTATCTACAGAATCGACAATACATTGGGGGTAATACCACTGTTGACACAATTTCACAACCACTTACTGTACATCTCAGTGTAAAGCTTTTCAAAATGGTCTTTAGACTTAAATCTTCAGGGGGAAAAAATCTTGCGGTGAATGCAATTATACTGACAGCATATTGAAACCTGCCTCCTCCAACTGAACATTAATTTTGCCACATACTCGACATGTGGATACTGTAGAAAAGGTGGGATTCAAAATCACTGGCTTGTTGCTTCTCAACATATTCAAAGGTTGTTATGTCGGGCAAAGGAGAGGCCTGAATGTGCACAGAATGTGCACTAACATTAGCCTGGGAATTCCCATGCTGCTTTGCGCTCGATTTCATTCTCACTGCAAAGTCAGCCTGGAAACCACCGCCCTTATTTTTGCTAGAGTTTGGGAACCAATCACAGAACGGGGGGCAGCAGCAAGACGATGACGACGTCTATGCGCTACACCGAAGCTTGTAGAGCGTTAATCCAACATGACAGCGGACACAACGTTACCGTTCAATGCAGCCTTAGAAAGTGTTTCGGAGTAGATTCACCCTAGGGTCATTTGAACCGTGACATCCAGCCAAGTAGCCCACCCGAAGTTTTTCCGATATTGGCTGAACATCAGCTGAGTTACCGAGTTATCCCGAATAGCTTAGTACAAGCGCTAACGGACCCTGGCAGTATCTCCAAAATTACCACACTAAAATCACATGTCATGACACCAAACTTCTACAGTTGTACAAATATGGTCTGTACTCACAAAACGATGCATTTGGAAGTTTGTACATAGTCCAGGAGTTTATTATTATCAACACAAGCCTGATAGCTTCTCTGCAGCTAAAGCTTCGTTGACGTCACTTCTGGGAACTGGGAGCTTCAAAGTAAGAAGAGGGTTGATCTACTACTGTAGACAACAAAGCAAGGCTGCTCAATTTCTCCATTATTAAAATAAATTCACAACTCTACAACATAAAAATTCATGTAGAATATAGCATATAGGCCTACTTTGTTTTCAATTTAAGTAGCTTAGAGCGCAAGTTTACTTTTATTTTCCATTTTTTTCTTCTTCCTCGTCGAATTTCTGTCGTCATCTGGTATAAGTGATACAATTGGCTATGAATCGCGCGCAAAGCAGCATGGGAAGAACCTGACGTCATTTGATAGACATTCGTAGCGCCCAATAAACGGCTCTAGGCATTCGTAAACCACGCCTCAAATACGAGAAAATGCACACCTAGTTCCCAGACCACCATCTCATCGAGATTGTGGACGCGTCAGCCAGGCTACACTAACATACTAAATGTTCTGAAATATCGAATGGTCTCTCCAGTTTCTATTTTTGATTATTTGCATTACTCTTGACTGTAATTTGTTGTCATTTTGTGAATGTGTGTCAGGGAGGAATGTGTTTCCAATATGTCATCCTGACACCAGTTCCATCTCTTCTGCTCATTCTGCCCATTCAGCACGTTTATCCCAGACTGTGTAAATGATCATTCAGTTATCCTCCCTGGCTATTTGTGCATGAGCAGGATTAATCTGACCAATGACCTAAATCTAAAAAAAGGAAGATATTCAGATTATGATATCATATGTGTTGCAGATAGTGTAATCCATCCAAACTGACATGTGACAGAGCATACTCCAATTAATGTATTACACCTACATTACATTCTCCCACGTTAATGAAATATTTGCACCCATCTAAATCTTTCATTATTACCATACCATTAGCTAACTCTTGTTTCTCCCTCATCCCAAAAGAGTGTCTTCTTTTATCGCAGCCTTCCTGAACTCCTCCAGAGCTGGCGTTGCCAGATCTTGTGACAGAAACCAGCAATCCAATCTATCCAATCTAACGGTGTTCTTGAAAAACAAGCCCAAATTGCTCATAATGAGTGGACCTGGCAACTTTGGAGCTTCAGAGCATACGCTGTAAAACAGCAGTCTGTGTCGCCAGACATCAAAACTCCTGTAAGAATAATATTGTGATTAAGGTGCATACATGTCTGTAGATAATGGGAGAAAGATCTTCATACTTCATATTGCGTAATTCGATTATTGTGTACTATAAATATGACCTTATTAAGTTAATCAGAGAATGCTGTTTACATGGCGGTATCTTTTTCAAAGTAAGATCTTAGTCAGGTTAATGTTGGAACATTGCTGTGCATGTAAACGTAGCTAGTATGCAGTATTAATCAGTTGGCCCAAAAGATGCTCAGAGTCTAGACTGTTGAAGGTCCTATTTTAATGCTATCCTGGACTGAACAAATATTCCTCTTAAATGAGACATGAAGCATAAGAAGCTAATCACCCCCCTTCCTTAGTGTTTGAATTTTCTCACTCCAAACTTATCACTTCTGATTTCTATCTGATGCTCGTTCACAAGCACCTTTTGTTACATTTCAATGCACTGGTTATCTTTCTGGCTTAATTTTCAATGTCAAGATTTATATGTGCATATTGCAGGGTAACAACTTTTAACATCCATCAAAGCCTGCAATTTAAAAAAGAAGACTTTAATATAGGAGAGACGAGTTTGAGTTCCATGTCTGGATTTTATGCCCTGCATGGGAGTGTCGCTGTTGTGTAATTTTGTTGTATTCTGGTTAGTTTTTTCAATTGCTGCTTTGTAGTCTCTAACCATAAAAACCTCTTAATGAGGTGTAGGAAATTATGATTGGGTTAAAATACATCCTTTGAGAATATCAAAGACATATTGAAGACACATTTTTCCCTTCAGCAACAAGCATGCCCTCCATTTTCTGGAGGCAACCCAACCCATGGCTGTGACTTTATCAACAAAAAAAAAAAAACTACATTTCATGATATCAGTTGCAAATGTCGAAGGGCTTCTATTGAGGTCTTGAAAAGTAATGGCAAAAGTTGATTTTAAAGAGGGAGCAGGTTGTCTGGGTGAGTTGTATCATCAATGAATCCTCAGGCCATTCGCCTCCCCGTTACCCAGACAGCACAATCTTTCGTCTCGGAAAACTCTTTTCATTTCATTACAAAATTATTTTAAAACAATATGAAACATTCTTTTTCTTTTAATCTGTGTTCACTATTGCAACCATTTTCTATCGCCACATTGTTGGCCCAGCTAAATTGTTGCTATCATTGCGAAACTCTGTGAGTTTACTCTGTGTGTGTCATTCGTTTGCTTGTTCTGGCAAAGACCAGTCCCTCACTAATTGCCTTCTGCCGATGACTTAATTACAATGAGGTTTTGGGTTTCTGGATCAGAGGTCTCTTTTTCTCCATCTCCACTTCCCAAATGTATCCTTCTTGCCTGAGCCAGAGGTGTCACATTTAGTTACGGAAGAGCTGAAACGCTGCAAGTTTTGCTGGGGAACAAAACTGCCCAAGAAAAGACTTTGAATGGCTACTGTTCCGTTATTGCAATTAGAGCAGTGGGTGTAAGTAAATATGTGTGTGCACCACCACATATGCTTGCTCATACGCACCAGGGCCTGTTTCTAACTGAATAGTAGGTATGATGCCACATACATGAGGGTTTCAATGGCTGTGGTTCTGGAGCGTGTACAGTAAAAATATATTTGCGCCATCAGTGTCAGAAACAATCGGCATGGACCAAACCAGCTGCCACACCACCTGAATATGCAGAGCCCTGCCTCTAGACGCTGCCAGATTACAGTACATTCCTCTTTTTAAGTGGATTGTAAAAACGGTCATGGTATTGTTAAGTGATCGTAGCATTTTGTATGCTTTCTTTGTCTTCCTTCCTTATTAACATAAAGTTTTAGGTCACTGACTTAAAACCTTTAAATAACTCCATCCCTGGTGACGCTGTTCTGAAATTGTGATTCCCTAGGAGCAAACCAAAGGTTTTTGGCGCTTGATGTTTCCATTGGGTGGTTCTTCCTGTTTGATATTGGATCTACCTTAGAATATGTAAAATAAAAAGAGAAATGACCCTTTTTATAAAAGGAGTTTTTTCAGAATGATGGAAGAAAATCACAAGCTTTAGAAGATATCTTTGTACATGTGAGATCGTATATGTATATTTAAACACATAGCTGACTGACAACATTCAGCTTTTATTATTGGTGTCACGGTTGGTATAAAAAATAAAGGGGCTCGCTATTTTTCAAAATCAATCAGTACATTACTTGAGCAATTCAAGTAAAAGAAAACCATATTCAGAGACTCGCATGGAAATAATGTTTTAAAGAGTAGTAGCTTATAACATATTTAACAACAACTAACTCTTACTGAATTGTTAAGTTATTATTTTGTCAATTTCTTTAGGAGTATTATAACAGGTTTAAAGTAATTACATAAACTAAAAGTCTAAAAAGTTCAGTCTAAAATTCGATTAAGCAAGTGTGCAAATGTAAGGCGAACAAAAAGGCGACCTCACCCTCACTGGAATGTTTAAACAGGTTTATTATGATGCATTAGCCTCAGACTTGCAACTATCTAGCTAACTTTTCTGCCTTCATCACAGTAATTGTCTTCTTGGATGCCAAAATTTACAGAGCTTGGGCTGTCTAATTAGATTGCAAAGGAATAATGAGAACAAGAGAAACTGTATAAAGTTTCTGAAGAGTGAAGCTGAAATGCAGCACCACCGTAGAGCTGGCAAAACACCAGCTTAGAAGCCAACTTCCAGCTCAGAGAATCAGATTTATGCTCAGTAGAGTGAGGGGTCAAGTTAACCATCTCATTCTATGGTCTATATGTGCAAGTGCTTGAGTTACTGGGCTGGGTGGTTAATAAATTACCTTTGTCTGTGATGTGACAAACTCAAAACATAGATTAATTTCTGCTTTACTTAAACTAAACAAATTATAGTGTTTCCTCAAAAAGAGGCTGATGCCTGTATTTACTTCAAGAGTTTAGGGTATCTGGCCTGGAGGCAGGCCTTTTTTTCCATATTCTCATTGTTTTTGGTACGATTTGTCATATTTTTTTCTTTGCCTAATGCCTTATTTAAATGCCATAAAGCAATCACATAAAATAAAAACATAAAATAAAATCCGGAACAGTGCACGACTCGTTTCCATATGCCAGTGAGTGAAAACGAGTGTGCAAAACACTGCTGTTGTTTTTTCCCCCTTTTGAACTGGCTTAGAGTACTTTGAAAAAATGTAACTTTTGTGGTGGCTCGTGAAATGAAACTCTGTGTCAGTAAGTTGAATAATTTAAGTAGCTAACAGGCTAATGAACTATTACGTGCGTAACACTTCCTGTGCCATGTCAAATTAAAATCCCCTCTGAATTTAATTGGATAGAGAACGCACCTGTTGTTAGTTGGGCTTTTATTATGGATCCATACAGTTTGCAACAGCTTTCCAGGCTGATCCAGAGTGGTTTAAGATAAAGCAAAGAAGCGGGGACTTAATGCTTAATTCAATACGTTTAAAATGGCATGATTTTACTATTCACTATGCACATTAATGGCAGGTTTATACTTTTTTTTTCTGTACTCTCTACCTCACTGCTAAGCGCCAGACAGTATTAGAGAGTAATTGTGCACATAAACTTACTTAAGATGAAAAAATTATTGAAGTGTCTACACAGATTATTAAATACTATGATGAAAAGAAAAGAAAAGTTCTCAGACCTGAAATGGGTAAAGCTTTCGTGACTTCAGTTGAATGATAACATTTTTCAACATTTTTCCATCCATTAATGCAATCACTTTAACTTGCTTTTCACCTGCTTTTAGGACTATGGTTTATATTGACTGAAATTTAACTGTAAATACAACTGATATCCACATTACTTTGGCTGCACATTAATAATTTAAGGGGCTTAAACTCGAGAGCATGTCTTCGAGAATCTGTAATGAGTGTGAGCTACTCTGGAAAATATTAGCAACTGTGTTTGATTTATATTTATATCATAATTTTCCTGATGTTCTTGCATGATTATCAGTCACGATAGCTGAGTTTCAAGCATAGATTTCTTTTCGAAGCCCAAAGACAACGTGCCATAAAATTGATGCATATGCATGCACACACTCTTCCCACACTGATGTTCTTTTTCTCTTTGAAATGTCCAACATTATGTGGCCTTCTTGCTCCCTTGCATTTATACACTCCTTTAGTTTCATAGTTTCATAAAGAGATCATATTTGTATTAAGCACATTGTAGGGAGTCCAGGTAACTTTAAGTTCATATTGTCACTCACTGCAGTTCCCTGTCCATCACAGACTCTCCTCCTCCAGTATGGGTCATGATGTCGATGTTGATTCTGTATTCTTAATCCAGCCTCTCTGAGACAGACTTTAAAATCCATTTTCTATAAGCTCATCTCTTCACATTCAGCCCCACTCTCTGCTGCCTCCTTCCAGACAAATGCTTGAGTTTTGGCAAAAGGCCGCACTAGCTGTTGGCGTCACAGTCCATTTGTGACCCACTGCGGACCAAGCCCAGAATATGGGTAGAGAAAACACTGACTGCCACAGCGGCAAATTAGTTTTCCCTTCGCTCTAAGGTACACAGTGAGGGGTTAAAAAAAGAGAGCAGGATGTTAAGGAATTCAGGGTAAAGTTTAAGAGTGTGCTGTTCTGAAGATGGATGCGAGCTGATGACAATAAATGTGTCACAGAAGTAGGAGCTGGCTTTCAGTGGCTTCCTGCTCTCTCCCCCCTCTGAATAGGTGGCAAGAACTCAAAATTCCACACATACACACTCATCCAAAAGGACACACATAGAACTCTTCAGCTGGCTTCTCTTATCATCCTGCTGTCTGCGTAAAGTCTTATTTTAAGTCCGGACACAGTAAAGACGTGCAATAAGTGCCAAGATGATTAGAGACCCTAACTTCGAATTCATCTTGGCAAAGAGTTTTTGGGACACTATGACAGCTTCACGGTTGCTTTTTCTCACCGCATTCTTGCAGTGAACAATTAAATTTTCTGTCAGCTGTAATTGTGGATTCTACAGTTTTCCCCATATCAGTTTTATAGTGAAATCATTTCTGGTTTTAGTTACTGGTTCCATGTGAGTTCAGATGGCAAGTATTCATCATGTGCTCTTCAGAGTGAAATGAATCATTCAAAAGAAGAAGAATTTCAGTGGATATTCACAAGAAAGCACACCTGTATGCTAAGAAACTAACTAACTAGCATACATATTTGTGCTTGCGGTTATCAGACAGGGCTGTCCAGACAGTTTTGTTTTTTGTTGCAACCTGGTCTTGAGTCGGGCCTGCCTTCTTCCAGTGTTAAATGTTAGTAACTGGCAGGTTGTGAAAGAGTTCAGGCTGCCAAGTAGTGGAACATACATTTATTGTGAGGTTCAGCAAGAGAGACGGACACAAAGTGAGGAGAGGAATGGAGAGAAGTGTTTAGATAAGATTTATTTCTTATACATTCCATCTCTCCTCCCCTCCACTCCCCTTTGTCACTACATCAACTTGTATTTCCTCTCCCCTGTTTGACTGCTCAACTGAAGGCATTTTCATGGCTTATAAACTTTATGGAGACACTTGTCAGGGTGCCTCTCACTAATGACATCTGCAGCAGGGAATGCCTCAGTTTCCCCCGCCGAGAGAGGAAGCAGGAGGAAGAGGAGAGTCGTGGTGTGGCTCGGAAGAGAGAGCTATCTTCTCCAAAAGAATATTTTCTTCCAGCGTTCCTTGGTCACATTTTTGAAAATAACCTTAATTAAGTATTTGCTTCCCAGCAAGTGCGTCTCTGTGATCGTGGTTTTTGTTTCTGTTTGATCAACTGTAGAGGTTCAATGCCAGAGAATACATTATTTCCTAGGGTTGATATACTGCTATTAATGATAAATGCAATATTGAATCATTCCAAATCAATAATGTGTTGGCAACAATAATTGTGTAGTAGTCAGATATTTGGACAGCCCTTTTTTTTCAGCCATTAGAAATGATTTAAACCCGAAAGCTTTAGGCAGCTTGGTATCATAAAAAGTGGTAAAAATATCACATTCAGTCATTTAGTGTTGTCACTGTACAGTTTTTTCTTTTTAAGCATCATTTAGCTACCTGAATAACACGCTACATTGATCTTAACCTTAACTTAAAGTGCATAAGCATATTATATGAAATGTATCTAAGAAAATAGATATGAGCTCTATATTTCTGAGGTGTTATTTGTATGCATTCCCCATGTAAACACTCAGGCAACACGTACAAAAGATCATGGTTTGGTGTAAAATAGAAATAGAGATGAATTATTTAAATTTAGGAAAATATACATTAATCAACATATAAGTTCAAAATAAATGTGTCTGGTGTTAGCAGGCTGCTAACTGCTGTTAGCAACAGCTGAAGTCTGGGAAAAGGGATTACCAATAGCATACATCCAATGTAAAAAAAATATATATATATGACATCAGCATCCCTGCATGATTCTCATAAAGTGTCATGAGACGGAGTTGGAGAGATTCCGGGCTAAAACTTACTGACACAGTATATATCCATAGCTTCTTGGAAAAGAACACAAAAAGTGATTTTCGAAAATCGATGTCATGTGACTCAGTAGCTCTTTCTTCTTATGTGAAACTGATCAAGAGATAGATTTGCAAAGTTGTTCTACAAATGCAGGCTGAATTTTTCAGTATTCTGAATTTTTTTAATAACCTTCATGTTGGCATAAATCAAACAAGTTTTTAAGCAACTATGAGTCCAGCACTCTACAGCTCCTTGAAGTAATCATAGGAAATATCTGGAGCCACTTCTGCTGTGGTGTTATTTTCATGAATGTTCAACTCAGGGTCAATAATGAACTTCACAAGCGAAAACCACTTGTGGTGATAATTTCCTGAATGTTTTTTAACCGTTTGTTAAGAAAGAAATCCAAAAGAGCCTTTTTATATCATCCCTAATCCAACTCATCTGTTTATCCTCGAGGCTGAGTCAATACATCATGGGAACACTTACCACAGAAAGGTAGTGAACGCCTACTTGCCTTGGAGCTCTTCTTCACAAACTGTAGATGTAAAATATGTTTGGGGGGGGGGCAGCCAAAAAAGGAGGAGAGGAGCAACTGTAAGTGCTGACAAAGATGTACCAAGTATTCCATCCTCTGTCTCAGAATCCCAGAGAAAAGAAATGCCCTTTTGTCTAAAGGCCCAGACTAACTCATCTAATCTTCTAAACACTGTTTATTTTCTCAGCTCACAGCTGCCAGTCAGCGTTAGCAAACTTCGTTCTGTTTTAATACCTTGGATTCAAAATCTTTTCGTTAACTTTGTTGGAGCAGAGTGATGGGCTTAATTGCAGAGGCGGTGGGATTAGCTTGCACCACAGTTATGGAGGAGCAGCATGAGTTAGCCTTGTGTGAGCCCTGCCTCATTGTCTCGCACTGACAGCACCAGCCCGTCCCTGTCAGCCTCGGGGCCAGCAACGCACAAGACTATCTGCCAGGAGTTATGTGAACCCAAAACATTATGGATCTGCGAGTCCCATAGAAACCAAACTCACAAAGTAAACAGACTGGAGGTGATGTTTGACATGAGAAGGGAGAGTCCTTGTTTTGGAGAGATTTGGAGATCTGCCTCACCTGTCTCAGATACATATCCTTTCTGCCGAAGCCCGAATAGAGATTGTGGATGTGTGATGCTTGTAGTAGAGGAGACAGGGGAAGGTAATGGCTGGATGTAAAACAACAGAGAGCAGACTTGGATTTGACAGCGAGGTGGCAAGGAGGTTGCAAACCATTGCACAACTGATTTACAGCTAAAGCTTGAAGAGGAACAAAGACTTAAACAGCTCACACTGTGATTGTCAGATCTGACACTAATGGCAGAAAGAAACTTAGGGCACTTATTTCGGTCACCCATCTTTACATCCAAAAAGAAACTTTGCTCCATCAGTCAAACACAATACATTCATACACAGTTCCCACTTGCGGGGCCTTCCTTAAAAAACTCAACAGCTCTTTTACAGTAAAGTGAGCGCAGAGATTTTTGGGTCTTCCTGACGCAGGAAATGTAAATCCAGTTAGTTCCAATAATCTTCACGCTCGGGAAAAATCTTTTCGCATCGTGCCACAACATCCGTTCACACATGAGGCTCCTGAATATGGAGGTGATATGGCTCTGCCAACGCTGTCAGCTCAGGCTCCTTAAAGACTGAAGTGTCAAGGAAACATACAGGAAGGCATTCGCAGCTCAAACTCTCGGGCAAACAGTTGAGATTATTATCACACAGCAGACGGTTGTTTGGACTCAGTTTGTGTGGATGCTGCTCTTAGTATCGCGTCACTCCTAAAACTGTCAGTCCCTTCGCCTATTAAGACAGCTGCTCTTAGTGGGTATTGTTCAGTGGGGAGCTATGGAGACCTGACAGGCCAAAGAATCTTTATTCATCCTAAAGGGCCTTTCACTGTTATAGTGCTGAATAGGACCTGCCAATGTCATCCTCCACCCATGGCATTTTTATGGCATAGCTGACATACACACAACGCACTCTCGTCAGCCGCTCCGTGGCTCAGGCCAGGCTCCCTTTATTCTTGCACTGTATGTCAGCTGGTGTTTTTCCATAGACATGAACCGAAGGAGATATTTTCCAGGCAGCCACTTTATCTTGGAATTACTCACACAAACAGTCACACGGAGATACACACGTTAACGGCGATGGACGCATAAATAGAGACAGACTCTGGGAGAGAATCTGCCTCATGCAAGTGTCCACGCTCTCGCTCACACACGCACACACACCTTCTTGCTCTACGCTCACCACTCAGACAAAAGACCCTTGATTACTCAGCAAATGGATGCACCACTGATCACAGGGCAGCCCTTTTACAAACTGGTCTATTATGCAGTCTCAGCGTGGGGTGGAAGTGTTGCAGGGGCCTGAGGCAATGTGGCTTTGGAGAGCTGAAAGTGTGTGTGTGTGTGAGAAACAGAGAGAGAGAGAGAGAGAGAGTGTGTGCACACACATCCAGGCTGAGAAGTGCTCCCATGCTGCGCTGCCTAACGAGAGGGCAGGTCAGCCATTAAATGGGCACTTAATGCGGGAAATTGGAGGCCATTAGGCCTTTCTTTGTTGTTGTGGCTCTGTGTGGTTAGTTAGACTCTTGAAAAAGGAAAGGCCTTATTAGCCCCCACATGCAGACGTAGAGTGAATATATGGGCCATTTAGCTCAACATGAAGCGGGCCGGCCTGCTGCTGGAGGCTGCTGCAAAGTGAAAAGCTGTGTGTACTCACATGCGGTGTACTGCTTTCTGATCATAGTTGTTGAGTTTAAAGAAAGAAAAATTGCAAGAAAATTTGGGACTTTGATTCAACAAACCTAATTCCCCCCCCCCAAAAAAGGAAAGATTTCCAGTGTCAGTGACCAACTTCATTGTTTTCAGAAAATACAAACAACTTTGATACTCAAAAGAAATTGAGATAGAGACATGTTTGTCATTGTTTCACTCTTTTTAATCATTTGTGAACTAAGGATATTAACGGTTGGAGGAATCCGTTCATTGTTGCTGAAAACAAGATTTCAGCTGCTCAACAGTCTGTGGTCCTCTTCCTGATTCTCACCATGCATTTACAGTCCGGGATAGATTGTCGAGCACACCCACTCTGTGTCTATGAAGCCATGCTGTTGTGAGATGTGCAGAATGAGGTCTTACGTTGTAATAGCCACTTACATCGTCACCTTCACACATGTTGTCCATGCCGTGAACACTGAAGCTCTCTAAATCTTGTCACATACTCTGACTTTTGCAACCTTTGCCGATAACAGCCTGGATGGTCTTTCTCATCTTTGGCGCTCAGAGCCATAGGTCAGTTCTCGTCACCAGTTAATCTGATGACTTTGGAGTCTTCCAGAACGCTGTAATGAAACATTACAAACTTTAAAAAAATGTAAAAAAAAATTTTGCCCCTCTCCTATTTTTGATTTAATTATTTATTTATTTATTTTTACTGTCTCTAAAATTGATATATTATAAATACAATGAAGTTGGTCGGTGAAGACAGCAAAAAAAAACAACATTTCTTTGAACTTGCGTCAACTTAAACAGACATTCAAACAAATTTATGTTTTTATTACATTTAAGAAAATATGATAACTTTGAAAATTATTGTTTCTATTTGATTTAGTGTAAATGTGTGCCCAAGTATGCTGCTTTTGTATGTCAGTGCTTTTCAATAAAACCCCTATGAAGTTGAAGAAAATGTATCACACTGCAAGAAAGGAAAAAAAAAGTCCTATTTACAGATGGTAGTACATTTTAAAATTCACTTCTAATTTTTGTGTGGTGTGCCACTGCAAATCAAAGCACAACGTGGAATCAGATGCAATCTTAAATTGTGTAGAGCAAGAATGAATTTACAGTACAAGCACAATTGTGTCAATATAGTCAGTTGAATGAAATAAATGAGTCTGATTGCTGCTCAATTGTAAATTAAGTTCTTCAATTATTTTTGATATATTTTTTAATTTGTAAAACAAAATTTCAGTTTCCTTGTTAATTTATATACTGATAGAATCTCTTCACACCATTTTTTTGTAAGCTGATTGGTGCTCAGGGGAGCTTGGGATGAGGACCCTTCTCTGCAGGTATTTACTATAAATCCACAGCTTAACATTAACCTTCACTCTCAAGCTAAAAGCTTCATGAGGGATCCCTGCCTGCACCGCAGCGAGGCAGTTCTCACAGCTCTTTAGTTGCGTCAGCTGGGTAATCAAGCTACATTTTATCACCCACTGACAGAACATGCACTGTAGGCTCCTACCCGCTTGCTCTGGGAATTGCATAATTTGCCCAAATCTGAGAAAACATCATAATGTTGAATTATGAAATAAAGAAGGGAGAAATAAATGAGCAACTCGACTCACTAAAAAGAAGGAGAGGGGGGGGGGGGGTGTCTGATGAGTGAGTAAAGGCAGGTTGGCAGCAAATGGAATACATCCACTGGAAATCAGTCCTGGCTGCATATTTAATCTGCCTTTCATAATCCTGCTGGACTGATGAATATTCGGTAAGACTCGATCTCATTTAGCCAAGTCTCCTCAAGTCAGGCCTCCAAGCAGCAGCAGCAGCAGCAGCAGATAAATCTCTGTCCTTCTCCTCTTTCCCTCACCCCCCCCATCAATTTCTCTTTCTCTCCTGATCTCAATCGATTCTCCCACTCGTTTTTCACCTTTGGTACAAAGACGAGGAGTTTTATTAGAAAATAGCGAAACATGGCTTTCTTTCGGGGCGCTGGAAATCCAGTTTGTGAACAAGGCCAGAGGGCTCCCAGGGTGCTAAAGTGCTGTGGCTAATTGGCTGTAATAAAGGAATTACATTAGCCTGTATATAATCTCTGCAGTGGGCGCCCCAGTCTTCCCACTCGCCCCCGGCTCTTTCACCCCAGAGTTTGAAGGCATTCCCAGGGTGCCTCTCGCTGCACAGACGGATCCACACGCCCAAAACCCTCAATTCACCCACATACTTCACACGTCCATCACATTCCCAATATTTCTCTTTTGTTAAAGCTTTATGAGGTTTCCCAAAAAAATCCCTTTCAAGGTTATTGCCGACAGCAAGCGGTGGCCATGTTTGGCAGCATTTTAAGATGAGGATCTGATTCCATGAAGAATTTACAGTTATAAGGGATTTTCTTTTTTTATGTGGCAACATTTCAAATGATAACTATCATATATCTAATGCAATTATAAAATCTGAAAAGACCTTCCTGCACAAACCACACGGAGTTCAGTGCATCTGTCATCTCGACTCAATAAATATCAGCAGTTTGCAGTTTTGCCTTCCCTTGTCACGTCAGTGAATCAGCAAACACAATATGATAGAGAATTTTTCCCTCATTGATACGAGACTAAATAAACAGTAGCTGCAGAGCCTGGAGACAGGATACAATTTCATTAATTGCAGCAATTAAGAAAGATTTGTAAAGTGATATGCATCTCAGAGTAAAATTAGATACATTTTGACTCCAGAAGGAACACGTCAAATAAATCATATTAAATCGTTGTTTTGGTTTTGCAACCTTTATTAAGGGATTTTTATTCATTTTTAATTTGTTCTAATGTTTTGGAAGAAGCTGCGGTTGTCAGAGATGGCTCATCGTGACTTTCCAACACAGGGCGCTTTCAGACTAACCTGTCAACGTGTCTCTTAATCACGCCTGAGAAAATATCAACAAGGAAATAACTTTGGCTGCAGGATTGTGTGGGTTGTATCAGAGAATGTGTCCCAGACATTATTTCTTTTTTTCTTCCTTTGTTTTTAATCACAACGTGTCTTCTTCTTTCATCTCAGAGGAACTACCTTCTGGCAGCTTTCCGTTTGTAGTCAGACTCATTTGCCACTTTAAACCTTTAAACTTCTCCAAAATTTCATTGAGTAATTCCTTCTCACGGAAATCCAAATTTCATCTTTACAATTTAGAGAAGAATATTGTTATTTTTTTCTTTTCTTTTTTTTTTTTGTAACTCTACTGAATTTCTAATAGCCCTTGTAACTAGTTACAGTATTTCCCAAATTAAGATTTTTCTTACAGAAACAAATAATGAATTTATAAGATATGATGCACTTTTATGGATTAAACTCAATTTTATATATATATATATATATATATATATATATATATATATGCCATTTCAGCAGCTACAAAAGACTGTTAACATTTAATTTAGGAGAGCCAAGAAGACAAACTGGGTCTTTTTAATCTGCTTTAACTTTAATTTTGTCATCTTACTGTTTCATCATTACTTTTTCTTTAAATGGTGGCTCTGTGTTCATCCTGCACGGCCTACCTGAACCCCACAAAAAGACATGAAAGAGAAAGATTCTGCAAATATGTTTCAGTGAGATCCAAGTCTCTCCTTCCACGCTTTTTTTTTCCTGCAGGGCAGCAGTTCATATCTAACCGAGGTCAAGTTTTCATTTTATATAAATGTCATAGTGCATTTTAATCTCGTGTGTGAAACACTTTAAAGTTGCTTTTTAAATTACGTAAACCTTGAACTGAAACATTATCAGCCTCAAAACGTGTGATGGGCCAAAGACACTCAATATTTATCACTTCTCTCTGAGGGAGGTTTAGAAGTTAATCTGATTATTTTTCTGGCCAACTATGGGATTAAAAGTAAACTGTTCATATGGGGACTCCCTTTGGTGTTTGTTTGAAAACGGGGCTCAGAATAACAGGGCCCCGGTAAAATCTTGCCTGTGACTGGCCCCCTGCTCGCAGGCGTTGGTTTTGGGTTGCTGTCCTGTTTGGGTGAGCAGGGCAGGTGACGGCAGCAGGGAGGCTCACATCCTCTGAAAGCTCTGGAAATATGACTCTTCTGTTTGAACGTGGGACCTCCGCACACCTTTCAATAGACTGAAAGTGTAATTTTGCATGCAAGGGATCATTTGTGTCTTTATTTCTGTGGTTACAGCAGCTACAACCAACCCAGCCTGTAGATTTTGAGCGAAAGTGGCAGAGATCACTTGCTTGAGTGTCTCTTTACAACAAATTAAGCCTCTGACCAACATCGCTCAATTACCAGGCTTATCGTAAGTACGATGAGCTTAACCTCAACCTCCAGCCCTGCAGCTTGAGTTTTCTCTCTAATTAGGTTGCCTCTGCTCTGCTAGAGACTGAGGTCAGTTGATGGAGGCTGGGAAACACTTAAAGAAACTAATTAGCCAACTTTCCAAAACACACTCAGACACATGTTTCCGAGGATGTGCAGGAAACGGCAACAACCCATAAACAAATAAGTTTCCTGTCGAATACCGCAGCTGGAGATTTAAAAAAAAAATAAAAACCCTGCAAGATTTAAATGGAGCTTTTCTGTTATTTGAAATGATGGTATATGCTTAGCTTCGTCCAGCTAGTTCAGTTACCTTCATTTTGAAGGTGTCACTTCCCACCTCGTTTTACAGATCCCCTGGGGGCAGTAACAGTCGATCAGTGACTCTCTGTGCCGACTGAAGCAGTTGACTTGATTGAAAGCAGAGCAAGCGTGTTCTATAGGGAAATATTCATCTCTGATGATTAAAAAAAAAACAATTCTTATCATTTACAAAGCTACGGAAACTGAATAACATCACATTTGCTAAACATAACGTGTGTGTCTGTGCAGCATCGGGGGTATTTGACATTATGTGCCATCTGGAAGCAATTTCTAAAGTGTTTTTTGAGAACTTTTAGAACATCCATTTCAAGTTCTAGGACCCACATTATGCTTTTTTGTTCAGGAATTATAATTAAAGAGGACGTATCAAAAATAATCACCTTTTCTGTGCTTGGAGGCATGAATTTAGGCGCCTGGAGTCACGACCAACTCAAAAATCCTGAAATAACACAATCCTGGCACTTTGTTCGGGGCTCCCTCTCTCAGTCTTACTCCCGCTCCCACCTCAGATCATGTTCATGTTTCTCTCCTACCAACCTCCAGTTCAGACCATGCTGCATTTGCTGTAACACAGAAATGGGAAGTCTCAAGCTCTTGCTTTTTGCTTAGCTATCAACAGCAAAGTCTCCTCAGCAGTTATATTGTGCACTTAACTTCAGAAAGAAGTTATAATGCTCGAGCAGTACTTTGTCGAATGTGTTGTATTCCAACTAGGGAATCTGACTTTTAATCGGCACTCTTTCATTTTTTTTCTCAGTCGTTGGAAATTTGGATTTTTCCATTTGTCATTGAATGAAGCAGCATTCCAACAATACGCAAAAAAATATTGGTTCAACTTTCAATTCAGTTCAGCTCTGTTATGCACCAATTTAAAGCATCTCATCTTAAGGCACTTCGAACAGTAAATAAACAAGTTTGATATAAATTCAATTACTATCCAATTCAATTGAATTCATTACAATTGTATTCATATGTCACCAGTTAATGAAAAATAGCCCTGTTAAAGCCTGATTGATGGTCGGAAACCAGGTCGTCTGCGTGTGTGTCGCAGTTAACGCAGACATGCCCCCGCCTCCTACGCAGACACTACGCAGACACTCTGGTGCACCTCCTCAAAATTGTAACTCACCGCAGACAGTGCCGCAGACATCGCCGCAGGGAGGAGAGAAAGGAGGCCTCTGATTGGTCAACTCTACATCCGCTCTACACTATGCGTATTTCCGGTTTGCTAACCGGCTGACGCTAACCGTGCTAACCGTGACGATTCTTTCGCCTCTCTGCCAGCTCCAGTAGTAGCAATATTTCTTCTATTTCTAGATCGATCAGCTGCAATCAAAGTGCGCATTCGTCCAGTCGCCATTGTTGTTGAATGACCTCCGTAACCGTAACACCCACAATCCTAGCTTGTTCGTGATTGTCCCTCTTCCGTTGTGGCGTGGGATTAACATAGCGCAGACAGCGCTTCAAGGCATAAATCAAAAATAACTGCGTCGTGTCTGCGACAAGCTCACTGCGACACACTGCTGCGAAGTATACACGAGCCTTAAGGAAGCCAAGCGATCGCATCAAATCTTCACATCCATTCCACTTTGCCCATATAAGCAACAGTTCTTAACATTAGTGTCTATACACGCCTCTAAATGCCGATCGGAGTGACATATCATCACTGAATGCCAACGTCGTTTGCTTTGTAACGCAACGCTGTTGAACATTCTTTCATTAGATCGGGCTGTGAATGCTCTTCTCTGTTATTACATTTAGGTTTTTAGCCTTGTAGGGTTGCAGGAATGATCTCATCCCCGTTTTTATATGAAGAAGTTTTGCTTTTCCATGAATTATTTGATTATTTTTAGGGCTGGGTGAGTTGACTCGTTATTGTCGCGTTAACTCGTTGATTATTTAACGCCGATAAATATTTTATCGCGCATTAACGCAGGTTTTATTTATTTAAAAAAAATAATAATTTAAATAAAAAATTGGGGGACTTTTGTTCCTTTAATGGATAGGAACGTTCAGAGAGACAGGAAGCAGGGGGCAGAGAAAGGGGGAACGACACGCAGCACAGGGCCGTCCGATGCAGGACTCGAACCGGGGCCAGCTGCAGCGAGGACTATAGCCTCTGTACATGAGGCGCCTGCTCAACCCACTACGCCATGGACCACCCCTGTTTTATCATTTATTTTATTATTGTAAAAGTCTGTTGCTGTCTGTTGCGGAACCGGAAAAGAAAGTAATCGGCGGATCCACCAAACATGGAGAAGGGTACGGAACTTTTACTCAGCCATTTTCATTTTAAAGTTCTTCCAGACGGCGGAGTCGACAGAACCAAAGTCATCTGTAAACACTGCCCTAGTTGAATTGTCTTCTCAGCGTAGTAGTTCCAGTCTAAAATATCACTTAAAGGCAAAACACACAACTGATAGCAGCAAGTCATTCAAGGAAACAGACAGTGGAGCGAGGCTTCTACATAAAAACTACAGAAAGATGCTGATGTTAAAAGTGTGTTTGCACAACAAATGTTATGGCACTTTCATTCATGGCAGCACATTTAAAATAAAGCTAAATGCTAAAAGCTATACACTACTTTTGGACTCATTTTTGGATTCTGCGTACAAATGCGATTAATCGTGATTAATCAGGGAAATCATGTGATTAATTAGATTAAACATTTTAATCGTTGCCCAGCCCTAATTATTTTTTTTCCAATAGAGGCCCATAGAAGGAAACGGAACTGTGAATCCCTGCAACTTTTTCATTTAAAGCTGCCGTCGGCAGGTTTTCAAAATTCCGAGTCTAAAGTTGGAAAATTCGAACTGATACAACTTTCAGGTCCCTCCCCCAACCTCTAACAAGCTCCGAATCGCCCCCCAAACCCCCCAGAATTCAGTATTTTTCCTAAACAGCCTATTTAATATTCTCCTTTCAGAATCCCATGACAGTTCAAGCTAATATGACTAACAAAAAAGTTGCCGACGGCAGCTTTAAAAGTACTTTGACTTAGACAAATCTGATGTGGTTTAATTTTTAGAACAGCCTGCGCTATAGGAACTATTGAACAACTGTAATAATCTTTTTAACGTCTCTCCTTTTCTTTTTTTATCTCAAAGCTGAGAGATATTCTACAAGCTTTGTTTGTGAACAAGCTTTCATCACTTCCTGTGTCACTGAGTTTAGATAAAGTGATTCTCACTTGTCGCCATTGTGAGATATAATATGTTGAAAGACAATGTGAACTTCAGTTTCACACCTTCAGAACTAGCTTATGTGCCGTTTCTACTATGACCAACATGCCCTCCGGGGAGGGACTCCAGTGCAACAGCACTACCCATTTAAACAGGGTGTGAAACTATCTTTGTAGTGTAACAGAGACATGTGTGCAGGTCTCAGGGCTGTGCACTTATCCTCCACCCACCTTACACCTCTCTACAGTGATCCCTGTTACCTGCAGGCATGCTCAAAGATGGCTTTCACCAACTGCGACCTAAAGCACGAGTCTTCTGAAAAGACTGAGCCTGCCCCATGGCTTTCCCAGGATGGATTGATAGTCAGCAGAGACAAATCACTTGAGGGCTGTCTAAACAGGGAATAATTTAACCCATTGTGATATCATAGGAGCTTCCGTGGCAAGAATGAGAGGCAATTTTGTCACAAAATATCTAAGAGTAAAAGGAAGTTTTATGCACTTTTATCCCTCAGCCCCTCTGAGGTCGTATGCATAGGGGCACAGTATCAGGTTGAGGCTATCAGTGGGCTTGAGGGGGTTTCCAGTGGAGCCAGGAAGCACTGGTGTCTGAAAGGCTGAACAATGTGAGTCACCTCCTTGCTTAAGACAACAATAAAACATCAGATTTTGTCACAAACATAGTTGCAAATCCAGCCAGGTGAGACCACAGAAGGCAACAGTTGCGATATCGGTTTTTATTTGAGGTTTACTCATTGCAGAGTATTGTGATCGTGTGCTCTCATGGCATGAAAAAATAAAAAACAAAAAATCTTGTTTATAGTGTGTTATTTTGTAAATCGGAGTTTTTGCATACACTAAGTTTTCCGTACATTTGTCTGAGGCAGGGAGGAACAACAAGCAGAGAGGCATGACTAATTAAACTCCCGCTATCCTAGAAGAAAGACAGTCCGGTCAAGTCAAGTCACTACTGACAAGACGCAGAGCTGCTGTGTGCGTGTGTGTGTGTGTGAGTGAGTGAGTGAGTGTTGACTGTATGTACATTTTAGATATTGTAATTAGCTCCTTGGAGTGGAAATAAGGAGTCTCAGGGGTTAAAAACCGGCACACACATTCAGAAAAGAAAAAGTAAAGTAAACACACACACTATCACAGTTAGAAGGATGCTGAGGGAGCCCTCAGACTTCCTCCATTGTGATGATAGAGTTGTGTGAAGAGGTGGAGCTGAAAAACAAGGAAGGATGAACCAACCAGGGGACAGCAGTTAGACCCAGATAACCCTATTTAGAAGTAAACACACAGCACACAGTGTGTAACCACACACAGTAGAGCCACAAACTGTATCAGAAGTTCTGCGGTTAATAATGCATGAATGTGTCTGTGGTGTCGGTGGCAGGGGGATCGGTGTCTTGGACGGCTGGCCCTAATGAAGTTAGGCACGTCTGCTGCTCTCCGCTGCCAAAAAGTCATGAATAAACATCAGCCGGCTAATTAAACTCAGCTCTGGCAACTGTACTCACCAGTAAACAAGTGGAAGAGAGGCATCTCGCACACGCTCACAGGGATTTGAAGGGAATGTAGGAATGGTAGGACCAGGCCTTCGCTTTCTGTTTAGTACAGTCTGCACTCTGGAGAGCAGGAGAGGACTTTGAGGGAAGGAAAAAAAAAACAGAGGGAGTAGAGAGGTGAAGAAGATGAAGCCTTTGACCTCAATTTCAGAGATATTTAAACTCCTCTGCGTTTCCTCTGTATCTGCTCTAACATGGCTCTGAAGACATATTTCAGTCATGTAAACGCAAAAGCAAAACATTCTGAAAACAACGATTTTTAACAACTTAAAGTCTAATTTCTGACGGGCTGGGAAATGTTCATTAAAACCGCAACCCTAAAAGACATAGTTCTCCATTTTTCTAATCAATCTTTTTTGTTTTGTTTTATTCATTTATGTTTTTGAAGCTGCTCTCGATCTCGTCCTTTCTGCATCTCACCATACATGCATCACATGCCTGTCGGGCTGCATTATTATTGGCATAGGTAGTAGGTTTCACAGAAAACATCCTTTGGATCCTCTGCAGGCTAAATTTGCGCATAAATAAATATCAATAATGATTCATTCCACAATGAGATGTTTTAAATATCACCATAGCTGAATCTTAAGCTATTTTAACACACAAACCCCGGAGATTGTGCAGAGATTTATTCACACACGGACTACACAGCAGGAGATTCCTTTATGTGAGAGGCGTCCTCACAAATGGAAATCAATAGAGGTGCCCGGCTTGAGCCACAGGAGGCAGAACATGATGCAAAAAGTGTGTTTCGGAATTGTAATGTCGTGTTCGAAGCACGTTGAGGATGGCAGAAGAGGCTCCTAACTTATCCAATGACTGTTTTGGGTTTATATTAATACCTCGTGTATTTGGACGTATCTGCACCACAAGCCAGCAAAAAACTTGCTCAGCTTGAATTCTCCTGAGGACTGATCTGCTTTTTTTTTACATGTTTTTTTTTTTTAAAGATATTTTCTAGACTCAATACAAGATAGTAGAATGTATAAAGTCCACACACAGGCTACAGTCTTATATGCGCATTTCTTTTGTGTCTTATGTTTGGGGAAATAACCAATTAAGTGTGCACGTTGCCTCCACTGACATCAATGAGAAATTAATTCATTTCTATGTATTTTCACACCTGTTAGCTTTTAAAGCTCATTTGCCTCTCAGTAAGATTCTTACTTCGAGGTTAAAGTACGTTTACTGTGTTTTGGGGTGATTTTCAAGAATCAATTACAGCTCGGCTATCCCACTGAAGCCGCCAAAAGCAAGAAGACTACACATTTCGGCCATAAGTGATTAAACTGCAACAATACAATCCCAATTTCAAAGGAAGTTGTCACACTGTGTAGAAGGTTTAAAAAAAAAAAGATAATGCAATGATTCATAAACAGAGATTTTATTCCCTTTTCTTTTAACATCAGTCCATAAACATCTGGGAATTAAGGAGACCAGTTGAAGACCTGTGGGAAGGGACATTCTTGTCTGATATAGGATTCTAGCTGCTCAACAGTCCTGGATCTTCTTTGCCTTATTTTGCATTTCCACTTGGCCTCAGTCCATTTCAAATTAGCTTTGGTTCAGAGACACGGCAGGATTTCATTTTGCTTCTTTGCATGCCAGAGCTTGAACCTGTGTTTGTGGATGGTTTGGTCGAACTGCGTTCACAGACAGTGATTTCTGGAAGTGTTCCTGAGCCCGTGCATTGATTTCCATGACATGATCATGCCTGCTTTTAGACGGCCCAAAGACGATGGCCCGAATCATCAAAAGGCCCTTTTGATGATTTAAAGTAGTGTGGATGATGGAATATTCAAAGTCTTCACAATTACGGAACATTATTCTGAAATTTCTCCATGGTTTGTAGATGCAGTTTTTTTTTACAGATGCACCGTTGCCATCTTTACGTGAGAGACTCTGCTTCTCTAAGGTGCTGTTTGTTCCTCCAGCATGTTCCTCCAGCTGTTTCTTTTTAGTATCGCCTCATTTTCCAGTCTTTTGCGACAAGTCGCTTTTCTACATTCTACATACAGGGTCCCATTCACTGATTTCATAAGAAAAACAAACAGTCCAAAATCAACCTCCTCTTTTTGCTTTCATTAAGAGTTAATAAAGTGATGGAGAAAAAAGACAGAATTCTGCTGATTCTCAAAATAAAATGATTTCAGGATTTCATTTAAGAAAAGAAAAAAAGCTGGTCTGGTCTGTACCCTTAACAAAAAAAACACAGTTTTACTGACTGAGTCTTGTTTGAAATCTATTCATTTCATTGCAAACTCAAAACATATTTGCAAAAAAAAACGCTTATAACATATCTGCGCTCTGCTGTGTTTCCTCAACAGCCTGCAACTGTAACCTCCATGCCAGACGGTGCCGTTTCAACATGGAGCTCTACAAACTGTCGGGGAGAAAGAGTGGGGGAGTCTGCCTCAACTGTCGGCACAATACAGCGGGCCGTCACTGCCATTACTGCAAGGAGGGCTACTACAGAGACCTGTCAAAACCCATCTCTCACAGGAAAGCCTGCAAAGGTACAGAGCTCGCTCTTGTCCATTTCAGTGAGCGGTGTATGCTCTCATAGAAATCAGGCCAGTAACACAGCTGCTTTTCAAAATGTTATAAAAGTACTTTTAATTGCTGGATATTTAAGACGGTGCAGAATATTAAATATTCCAATCTAAAATGAAAAAGTTCTAGGAAAATTAGAGGAAGTGGTGGTGGGTTTTTCTTTTTTTTTTGGGGTGGGGGGTTACATTCCTGAGCCACTCTCACCCTCGGCCCCCTCTGTCAGCAGAGATGAGTTTGGGGTCTTCTGGGATTGTGGAGGTCGGGGTGTTTTGGGCGGGGTCAGGCTGGGTGTTCCCTCCTTGGCACTGAGTTGTTTGGCTTAGTTTGAGGTGGGGTGAGGGGATGACAGGACAAGCAAAACAAACAGAGCTGAGCTGCGAAGTGATCCCCGGTGCGGGTCAAAGACGAATGAGATCCCGGGGAGATCGGTGGAAGGGCTGGAAGACGGAGGGAGAAGAAAAGGGGGGAAACAAAGAAAGAGTCAGGATTGGAAGGGTGGCAAGAGAATGAAAGATGGGAGGGAGGAATAATGGGGGGGAGGAGGAGGAGGAGGAGGAGGAGAGGAACACACCCCTACGCAGGTGTGCTCACTACTCACCGCTGGATGAATTGCCTGCTATCAGCCCTCACCGTAGCTAATAAGGGTCAAAGAAAGAGAGGTGGTGGAGGAGGAAGAGGTGAGGGGGACTGAAAAGAAGGAGAGAATGTTTTCTCACCTCTCCTAGAGCTGCAGGGAATGATAACAGGAGCCCAATCCCTGTGCAAACAAGCCAAGAGGCACCGCAGAACAGCTCTGTACAGACAGAACACAGAAAAACATGCATACCTGTTTGAGGATTTCTGAACAGTCGCCTCTAAAGGCAGTCTATGAGGAAATATTAGCTGCCTGTTGACAGGTTGAGCCTGAGTTTTCTTTTATCATTCAGCAGGAAGTAAATAAATAAACTGGCCCATCAGTCAGTTTGACAGACACCGTGCCTTAAAACATCTATAAAATGAGATGAAGAATGTGGTGTTTGTTTAGATGACAGAATTAGTTTGTCAGGATGTGTTTTATTCAGCTGTACTCCAGCTCATGCCTCTGATGGAAATGATCTGTCCTCCCTGTCAATGTTTAGTTCTTGATTTTCATCTTTTTTTTCCTTTGCAAAAAAACTGCATTTTTCCATGCTGACATGCTTCATGCCTCTGTGACGAGAACATTTATCAAACTAAAGAAAGAGAACGGCCCGCGTGCTGCACTCAAACTCTCTAAATTCCTCACATACAGTAACCCGATCGAGCACACTTTTTTTTTCTCTGCATGAATCCGATTTGATAACACATCTCTGGACAGATCTTCACATTTATCCACCCCCTCCAGTCACAAACAAGCCAGATTCTCAAAGGGGCTTTAACACCTTCCGTGGCTTTGGGCCCATTCTCCTGGTGGCCGGGAATGCAAACACACATTCATCATGACGAGACGTTGTGTAGTGTTAACCCCTATCCTCTGCTGTGTGTAGCAGGCGTGATTGTTGTAAAGATTTAACCTCTTTTTTTTTGTTTCTTTTTTTTTTTTGACATCCCTTCTCATGTGTCCAAGGCTTGATTCTTTCAGCATCTCATCACTAACATTTGTCGGGGTTTGTTCCTCAAATATGAAATACTTTGTGGTGTTGCTGTGAATTTCATCAAGCACATAAGTAATGATAAATCTATTACCATATGATAAATCTTTAAGATATCCGGCACACTAAAAATACAATAATCCTCAATCAATAATCTGGCAAAATCCTGGCATTAATCACTTTGTTTTGTAGGAAACGGGCAACATTTCGCAAACTATATATATATATAGATATATATATCTATATATATCTATATATAGATATATATAAAAAAAAGAAATGAAGTTTTATTTCCAAGTCTGAAGCTGACAGACCAAATTAACACCACGGAACAAAAATGAAAACCTCAGTTCGTGTTACAATGAAAAGGTTTTAACCACGTCTGCCTGAAAAAAAAAAAAAAAAACCTGTCTCCACCGACGTGGAAATGTGCTCTCACTCAACTCTGTTGACTGATTTGATGTTAGGAGAATTTGGATGAATGACTCATGACGTGAAGTCAAAACAGCGAGTCAAAAGCTGTGAAAAATGCACCTGGTATGAACCTCTGGCATCTGGAGTAAAGTGATGTATACTACCTGCATTTGGATCCAAGGGGGCTGCATTGGTGTTTTCTTAATACGTTTTTGATAACTACAGAGACTCGGATGCCTTATTTTTCGAAATGCAAACCTTACCTTCCAGAAAAGTTGGAGAAATGTTTTAAACGCAGTAAAACTTAAATCTGTATTTGTTCATTCGTATCAACCTTGATAGACAGGCGCGAATCCAAAGAAAGGATTTTTAATGTCTTCACTGTCAAACTTTTTTATATTTATGCATTATAAACAGAACTTGATGCCACAACATACTAAAGAAAAAATAGTTGAAAGAGAAATAAAGAAAGACAAAAGTTGATCAAATAAACAAGTAACATCATTCTGGAAGATTTTACAATCATCAGATTAATTGATGACAGGTAGGGGTGCCAGAATGGGGTATAAAAGAAGCAGCCGCCTACTGATTAGCCTTTTTCAAGCAAGGATGGGTTGTGCCAAATTTGGTCAGAGAATCATCAAGTAGCTGAAAAAAATCCAGTGAATCTGTGGAATTATCAGTGTGTGAAGGCCAAGGATTGAAACCACTGATGAATGCACCCAACCTTCAAGCCTTCAGCCAACACTGCATGAGAATTTTTGCACCGTGTTACTTGCGCGAGTTTTGCCGCGGGTGTAGTTGAATTTACTCGCTCGAGTAAACAACGAGCGAATTTTCATTTCATCCTCTCATCAACCATGGCTGACATAAGTACCATCGCGTCCTTGTACCTGCTGTGGCAGTCCGAGATTCGTCGGAAACGCACACGGCGTCGTGTCTGGGTCAGTGACATCATCCGGAGGTGCACTCAGCTCGGAGAATTTCACCGCCTTCTCCAGGATTTGCGTCTGGATGACGGCCGCTTCCAGCGGTATTTCAGGCTCACCAGGACCCAGTTTGATGACCTGCTCGGGAGGATCGGTGCCGTGATCTCTCGGCAGGACATCAACTACAGGCGCTCCAAATCTCAACGCTGATATGCTGTCGTGACGCGAATATTTCGCCAAAGTTGGATTTTCTGAACTCGCGCGAATTCGCGTCTTGTCATTCGCGCGGCGGAATTCGCGTTATTCGCCTCATTCGCACCGCCTCAAAACCATCATTCGCGCCGCCGGCTCGAATTCACGTCTATTCGCGTCTTTGCATTGACTTTGTATGTAATCACGTCACGTGAAAAATTCGCACCGCGTCCGGTCTGAACGCACCGTAAGATGGACAGAAAGACGGAGAACACGTGTTCTGTGGTCAGATGAGTCCATGTTTCAGCTGGCCAGGAGATGAGAAAAAAAAACACCCAGGTTGTTATCACTGAGAGGTGCAAAAACTTAGCCTTTGGGATGGTAAGGGAGTGCATCAGAGTCCAAAGCATGGATGACCCGTATATGTGTGTGAAGGTTGATCCAGAGCGGTATGTTGGAATTTTGGAGAGACATACACTACCATCGAGGTGACATCTTTTCCCAGGAGGTTTGTGGTCATGTCATCAGGACAGTGCCAGACCTCAAACCGCATGACTTCTATGAAGCGTGGCTTTAGAGACACTGACCTACCTGCATTCCAGATCTGTCTGTCCTGTTGAAAAAGTCTGAAGCCTCGTGAAGAGGAGAGTCAGACAATGATGATCACAGACTTTAAGATTTACTGGGTTTTTTTATACGTTTAATTCCAGTACTAATTCCAGTAATTCCAGGCTGAGGGATAAAAGTGCATAAAACTTCCTTTTACTCATAGATATTTTGTGACAAAATTGCCTCTCATTCTTGCCACGGAAGCTCCTATTTTGATGACTACTTTTTTTTCCCTCCAATGGCATTCTTTGCTCTCAGTTTCTCAAGTGCATTCTTCATTGAATATCTTTATACGTTTTGTGCAAAAATAATCAATATGACGTCTCTCTCTCGGGGTCTGAGAGCAATTAAATAATCTTTTTTTTAACTTCTTTTGCGATTTCACAGATCAGAATATGAAGATTATTAAAAAGATTACAAAAACATTTAGGAAACAAAAATGCCACCATGAACCATTTCAGTGCCATACACTTAGTTCACGAGAAGTACAGCACCGCTACAGCGGCTTCTTTTAGAATCTCAACGTAATTCTCTGATTTGACCTGGAATGTTTGGTTTTTTTTGTGCTCAGATAATGATAGTCCCGTAGGTTCGTACCTGGAGTGTGGTCACGTCATACACTCGTTACATCAGGGTTCCCATGCTAGCAAAAGTTAAATCATCTCACCCAGAATGGGGATCTATTCCTCCTCGACTCCTTCACGTTCACTGCGTCCTCTCACCGAAGGCAAGTATAAACAGATTTCATCATTGTTTAAAAAAAATTGTCCACTCACCCAAACAGTTTTGTTCAATTTAATCCGTGAAATTTGCCAGAGTGTATGCGCCTCCCACCTCTCCCAGCTCTGTGTAATTATAAGAAAACACTGTCCAAGTTCTACTGAGGTATTCAGTTACATCAAAATAGACTTAATAAAGGATCTGTGGTAATTACCCCAAGCTGATAAATGATACGGAGCATGGACGGATTCCTTTGCCAGTTAAAACATTTTTTCCAAACTATATCTGGAAAGTTACTGATGAAGAATTTAAAGATGTGTGTCACCGTGTTACATGGTCTCTTTGCTTATGAACAAAGTTACCACACACTGCTTTTTCCCTGCGTCAGGCACCTTTATGTGCTGACAAAGTCCCGCGCTGCCAAATTCTCCCAGTTTAACCACACCATAACTCAAGATAACTCAATGAAACCCAAACCGCAGAACTAATTTCTGTCCGCCCCTCAAGCAGCGTGGGCGCTGCACCTAAGTGACAGCAATTAAGAGGTTTGGTTATTTATTGAACTCCGAAAGAGCGAGCCCTTTGCCATGCTGCGTTTTTGGAAGCGAGCGCGGGCTGCAGGAGCGCGGGCTGGTCGAGGAGCACAACAGTTTGCTTTTATATGTGTAACACAATCCCTCTCAGAAAGCAGCTCATTTCCATCGGAGGCCATTACGAGCAAAAGAGAGCAGAGGCTTCTCCGCTGCAGAGTGAGCCCTGCCCGGTGGCTACATTTACACACCAAAAGTTACAACTTCACCCGTCATTGAGTAAGAGTATAAATCTATAACACTTTTCAGTCAGCGCTTGTTTGTATCTTTGACTGTTTGGAGACTCTGATTTAAACCTACCGGGGGTATTTGACCCAGAAATAACAAAGTTTGGGTGAAAAAGATGATTATCGGATTTGAAATCACCAGGAGTTTACCCTACCTTGTGTGGCCTGCGAACACCTCTGGCTTCTAATGGAGGTCACACATGTCCTCCTACACTAACAAGCCAATGGAAAGTGTAATCAGCTGTTTGTTTCCCTGGTACTGAAAAAAAAAAAAGTCAGCCTTGTCTTGATTTTAAAAGTTAATAAGTTGGTGTTTTTCCAGCGAATCTCTGTGGATATGTCATCTACGGTCCTGGCAATTAGGAGTCTACATCAAACAATGAGCCCTACTCTTGATTAGTCCTTCTCAGAGGACTATCCAAAGTGAATAACATCTACATGTTGCTTGATCAGGTTGGCGTTGGTTCTGTGACTCATGGACTGAATTCAAATTTTCGCTGCCTTCAAATCCAAACACCAACCGTCATTTGATTATAACGCTCAGTCGGATGATGAGGAACATACTTTGCATACAGATGACAATTAGGGTTTTATTGAGAGACGGTCTGTTTCACTAGCATACTAAAACCCTCCTCCCCTCTCTTCAGCACATGCCTTTGATTGATTTATTTTTGATGAACACAATAAATGTTATTTTGCTTGGCGTTTGAAAACTTTTGTCCTTCATGACTTCACTTTCAGCTTTTCATTCACAGTGGGAGTGTGTGTGCGCTGTGCCATATCGACATGTTTTCAATTAAGAGAACACACGTAACGTGTTGTTTCTCGTAAATATCACTAACAAGAATAGCTCTTGTCCGATATTTCAAGCTCAACATGAATCTTGTAGCCCATCATTCTTATCAAAAGAAAACACTATCCATTAGGCAAATGTGTCATTTCAAAAGCTGTTTATGTATAGTATAGTAACACAGATCCTTTTTTTTCTTTCCATGCACTCCAAAGATGCTTGAGCGGGAACAGAAATCTAATTATAATAGAACACAGACTTGGGTAGATTGGCTGCACTCCAGGGCCAACAAATTATTCTTACTGGCACAGACCAAAAGGAGGAGCGGAGTTCAGACTTCAAACACCAGTTTAATGGTAAACGATAGGCAGAGTTCAAAATACTCACATTGTGCAATCTCATACCCGACTGCCTGCCTTTGGAAACATTTTCGTCTCCCTATCCTCCCTATCGTCTTTCTATTAAACGACAGCATTTTTCATGCTTTTATATGCAACTCCTGGCAGCAAGAGCTCCCTCAGATGCAGATTTGTGTTAATAGAAAAAGGCCTCAGGTTCCACTGTAGGCGCAAAGCAGCTTCTCACCATAAGCATCCCGCAGTTTTTCATGCTGGAAGTGCTGAGACAGAAAGGGGCCTCTTGCTCTCTATATATCTCCCTGAGCCATCTGGAGTAGCCATGAAGCACAGCACAGAGCCACTTAACCGCTTAAGTGGACACCTCTCACACCTCTGGAGTGAGTCCGTCCTTAAGTCAACAGGTGTGTCATCCAGCCAGAGAGTCAACCAATTTGTCATCCGACAGGACAGCAAGTCAGTTAGGTTCTGAGTCAATGAGGGGGACCGAATGTGAAGAAAGAGGAGGAAGAGGAGTGTTCCCCACCTGTGTGCCATGTGCGCTGCACCTTGATTTACTGGCAGGCTGGAGGCTGCGCTCCACAGTTGAAGGCACATGCTCTTAAAAACATAATCTGAGTTCTCTGAAGCTTTAACCACAAACTCCCTTTGCCCCTCCGTGCCTCAAACTCCTCTGACATCCACCTTAATTTACAGGTTGAAGACGTGCTCGACCTCCTCCACGCCGCTTAGTGGGCATCCTGAGAGCATGACTGTGGGTTGGTGTGTGTGTGTGTGTGCTGTTCCTTTAACTAGATGCAAAGAAAGCAGTGACAGATTGGGTTTATGTAAGTACTAGTAGGCACACACTCTTAGGGAGGCTTTCTGAGTCTGATAAGAGCAGCACAAACACACACACAGCGAGGGCTGATAAGAGCAGCAACAGAAGCTGAAACACAGGAAACAGGCAATAGAGATAAAAAAAAGAAAGAGTTTGATAGAGAGGAGGTGAGCTGCTGGAACAGTCAGTTCAACAAAGCTTCATCGGGAGGATAGAATTGGGTTGTAGGACCTCACTTGTCAGAATATCTCACGAACAACAACTATGTTGTTTGCAAGAGCAGAGATCAATTGCAAAGAGAGCAGATTGTGCATAATATCGCAGCTTTACAGCAGTCTTTTCCCTGAGGCTCGCTGTAATGTCGATCTCCCCGTAAGCTTGTGTCTCCGACAGCCTGATCAAATTACAGCCGTATCACCTCTTTGGGTTAAAGTAGAGTTAAAGACAAAGAACATGCTGCATTCCAACTGACGCCACAGTTTTCGTTTATCGAACTCACGCAGAAGCAATTATGTGATTGGAACTCTGTCAGATTATTTAAAAAAGAAACAAAAACATGATAAACACAATAAACAAATACAATGGGACGGAATGTACACGTCGTTTTTTGAAGCCATAATTCTGCACGTGGGCTGAACACTTGTGGTTGAAAGCAAAAAAAAAAAGCAAAAAAAAAAGGCCAAACCACTGAACCCCCCCCTCAGAGTACATTCATTTAGCTGTGCCTTTGAAGGCTTTCCGAGTGACATGTGACACAACACATGAGAAAATCTGATGGGGGGGCAGTGAATGAACAGACCATAGGCTGAAAGTTGGACCATCGCAGGCTTTCCAGGAAACAAACAGAAAAATAAAGCATCTACAGGGCGAGTAGGAGCGTGTTTGGTGTTTGGCTTTTTTCGGTGAAAATGCTGACAGATTAACAAGTTTGCTGTGCTGTGAATTTCCATTACAGACCGAGGAAGACTAAGAACAATTTATATCCCAAAATAGAAGAAAAGAGACAACTTTCAGACAACTATTGTTCAACACTTATTTTCAACTTGACAGCTTTGGCTGTGAAATAGATTAAGCATTTGGATAAGGGTGAGCAATTGAAAAATTATTACATTCCTGAAGCATATGTGTTTGATAGACCCCCCAGTTTCGGAGGAAGTGTGAAAGACATTTTTGGGCTCATGTTCAAAGCCTGACATTAATCAGAAACAGGCTATTAGGATTATCCTCCATTATTTTACCATTTGGTAAACATGCACAAGCCTTTCTCTTTAACTCACACGTACCAGCCACCGTCCCACTGGGCTCCAAAAACTCAAATACAAGCCAATCTCAAACAGTCCATGAACCTAACCCTGTTTCGAAGGCTCACCCACTCAAAGATTGGTAGGTTTTACAATAACCTGCACCCAAATGTCGGTAGACCAGGAAGATATGTTGCTCTTTCGCTCACAAAGCGACTCTCGCTTCAGAGCAATTGTGTGTTGTTTTCGTCTCTATGTGCACGCCACCACCTGTCTCTCACCACTCTATTATTGTTGCCACACTGCTGCTGTGTACCCACCTACACTCTCTTCAGTCGGTGTATGTTTGTATCTCCCCACATGTGTGCGTGTGTGTGACACCACTCACTGTGCCTCTCTTTCTTCCTCTGTTTCCTCACAGCATGTGATTGCCATCCCGTGGGTGCTGCTGGCAAAACCTGTAACCAAACCACAGGACAATGTCCCTGTAAAGACGGCGTGACTGGTATCACGTGCAACCGCTGTGCTAAAGGCTACCAGCAGAGCCGCTCGCCCATTGCCCCCTGCATAAGTACGTGGAACCAGTCTTTACCATGTCTGCCTAACTGAAGGGCAGTCTTGCCCTACCCCATACACATATGCAACACACTCAGTGAAACCAACACTAACCCAACATACACTCCTGCAAACCGTGACACTCTTTTCTTCAGACAAGTGCTCGTCATGACCAACTATTGGTTCTCCCGACATATCTCGGAGTCCAAAATGAAGTGTTGAACACATAGTAGTCGCTGCAACAAGATTGCTTGTAATTTTTGACACCCCTCTGTTAGTTTCACTTTAATAGAGCTCTGTTATACCTTTGAGTTTGCTTACTCTTTCCAATGATGTCAGCCATAAATCTACACAAGGCAATTATGAGAAGCGGGCTCATCATTTGAATATGGCACGACAGCTGAATACTCATAAAGGGTGGCTTATCAACAGCAGCATCAGCACCTTTGGGCTTTCGGCGCCAGTTTTTTTTGGCAGCAATTGTTTGCCTGTCATCAAATGGTCAACAATGGTGTGCAACATCATTCTGCAGAGTCTTATATGCGCGTAAAGAAGTTGAATGTTGGAGGCACGTTTTCCTCAGTCCCAGCTGTGAAAAATCCTATTTTACATGATCAAAAGACTTGATTCTTTCTTCCCCCCCCCTCATGCACAAAACCACCACTCCTCGCACATCTCTTACCTTCATGTGTCTCTGCATGTTTCTTTGATACTTCTCTGCGGTTTGGACTATTGTCCCCTTTGTCTACCCCCTGCTTTTTGATGATCCTTTGCTCTCCCTCCTGCCCACAACCATGCGTGTGTTACATCTTCTGTTGCCATCCTGCTCCTTTTGGAGATAAGGGAGCCGTTCTCCATGCATGTTTTTTTTTCCTGTGTGTCAACTTTCTGCCCACTGTTGAGTACAGCAGAGAAAGAAGGAGGGCTGAAAGAATCAAGTCTTTGGACGTCCAAAATCTTCAGCAGTTCTGTTGTGGTTGCAGTAGGACACACGGATGGAGGCTGAAATGTCCGCTCAACTTTTAAATGTTAGTTGCTTGGAGTTCTGGATTAAATGCGAGTAGGAAGTGAAGGAGCCAGCAGGTAAAAACGCGATAAAATTAGAGAATTCTGGGAAGAGCAATCAACAAAGACCTGTTAATACATGTTTTTTTTGTGCATTAGTGGAACTTTTTTTTTATTTTTACAGCTTCCATTCACTCTTAACCATTCTTATTTTCTGAATGTGCATCAAAAACAGCAACTGAAACCCGACTGGTGTCAGAGGAGGCTTGTCATGAATCTGCAAAAGAATATTCAGGAGGACTAAAATAAGACGTAAACAGAAGATTAATTAAAGTGGAAAGTTTGTTTTCCTTTTTTAACTTTACAGAAGCTTAAACTGTACATTTTGTAACCTCTGTCCCCACTTTATATAAATGGTTGCAATGACTTTCCCACGGATTGCTGTAAAGAAATGATGATAGACAACAAAGGTCCCTGTTCAACCCCTGAGTTACAGAGACACAGTTAATTGTCATTAGGTTTTAAATATAAAACCTAACCATATCAAGCAGTCATTAGGAGGATAGAAAATTACTTGGGGCTCCCTGTTGATAATTTATTGAGTCAATTTTACACTTACAGTTCAGCATAACGATTGAAAATAATGACTAACATCTTGTCTGTTGAAAAATTAAATCAGAGTTATAAACAGCTTATACTTTCAACACGGACTCATTTCATTTTATTAAATGATCACATCTGCATACTGTACAAACACAAATGCACACTAAGACAAATACACATGACCTTTTATAGATGTACACATGCATAGATGTACACTTGTATTGATGTACACATGTAAAGATCAATGAAGCTGATCTTTCTTTGTATTTCTTGTTGTCTCTTGGAGTAGAGATCCCAGTTTCTCCTCCTACAACTCCATCTAGCAGCACAGAGGAGCCATCAGGTGAGTACAGCTGAGAACCAGACATCCAATGTTTCTTCTGTTTGTATTCATCTTGCAGCTGCCACACATCCACACGGCTATGTTGAGAACGTTCATCCTTTAGGGAAATATGTTAAGAATGTTGTGGAAATGTAAATGAATGGATATGGGATTTTTCACACACTTCAGTTCCACTCCTCATTGCAATGTTTTTCCACTCGTGTAAAAACAGACTGCAGGATAAATTGGATCCCACTAGTCTTTCCCTTCCTTATTAGGGGGTTCATAAATATTAAATCCATTAGCAGCAACTCTGGGATATACCTCCTTTAATCTCTCGCACTTTCACAATTAATCAGGATAACTGTGGCACAGTGGGGTGTTGGTATAATGTATGGGCCTTGGACCTTTCAGTTTGTTTGATTTGATGATATTTCATCTTTTTAGACTGAATCGTTTCCAGTCTGCTTTCTTGAGCGCTGTGAGGAACTGATAGATGGACCTACATCTTGTAATTTAGCAAAAGATACCACAACTTTTCTCATTCCCACACCAGATGGTTTCTGTTAAATTTGTGGGTTTAACATTTATTTACAGAGGGAACGTGGCACCACGATCTACCGCAATACATTAGATACTACGGCAGCAGTCTAACTACATTAGAGAACCAGAGGGGTCCAAGAACACATACCTCCGCGTAGGCTGATTGAAAACGTTTTGGATCTGGATCCAGACCCAGATCGACATCAAAAGTTAATCCTTTCTAAAATACGCCATGCCCCAATCAGTTCAAATTGTTTTGAGTAATCATGCTATCATGTAGATGAAATATACCCACCACAAAATCTCCTTGGAAGAGGCAATCATTATAAGATTTTATTAATTCTTTGAATAATAATGAGATGAATTATGGCAAATGTAACTAATTATCTATTATAGGGTTAGATTTAGGTCCCAGAACATTGCATCCACTTAGAGATTCTGTATTTTTAGAGTGGAATGTAAGCTTATTAATTGGCTGAATTTCTGCTTATGTTAGTTGAATTTTAGTTGAATTTAGTCTTCTTTGTGTATTTTATAACAATGGAAAGGGAAATGCGTGTATTTATGGAAAACAAGTAAGAGATTTATGGTTTTTGTTGACCGAATTGCTTCACCTGAACCAAACCTCTTTTTTTTTTCTAAATATCTTGATGGAAAAAGTCGAGTCATCTGGCTCGTACTGTGCTTCCTGTCTCCCTTGTGAAGTTGCAGGAGGCCAAACATACGTGTTATGCGTGAGTGTGTGCGAGTGTGTCCTGCAGCTGTTGTTAGGCCCTCTGAGGTCCCGAAAGTTCCCTGCACAGCCTTGACTGACAGCAGAGTCGGGATATTGCCAGTCTCCAACCCTCCTCCACCTCTTTTCTTTTCTCTTTAAGTCTCTTTTCACTCTTTTCGACCTCCTTCGTCTCTCTCTGTTTCACGCTTTGTCTTCATATAACACTGTGTGTGGTGCAGAGCTGGAATATGTGGGGTTTCTTGGCCCCCTCATCAGGAATCTGTCTAGTTTTGGGGTGCAGTAGAGATTTTTCACATCAGTAAGGGAGTAACGGTAAAGTCAGAGAATAATTGTATTATTCAAATGAATGCTTAAAAAAAGGTTACAACATTTCTTAATTTTTTTTTACAGTTTTTTGCTGTTGTTTTTATATATAAACTATAATCTTTACCTGTAATAATTACAGGTAAAGATTATAGAGATTGTAATTAAATTACAGTCTCGTTTAGGGCTAAAACTACTGTATTTCTGTGATTCATTTGTTTCACTGAACAACTGTTAATCGATTGATCTGGGCTATGATGCTGCAGATAATCTAATTATGTTCTACTTTCTGAGAATCTCTTATATTTAGTAAGCATTGGTCTGTTTAGCACTTGTTTAGAGACAGAATTAATGCCGACTGTAAGGTGCAGCACCCTGTTGGACATTTTGCATAATCAAGGGTCCCACTGGCCCACCCAGGCTTGAGGCCCAGAGGATGCAAACCTTTCCCAATAGTCTCTTCAGAAGGTCATTTAACAAACCCTCCTCTGCTCAGCCTGGTATTCCAAAAGCTATGATATCACCTAGTTTGTGATTGCAAACAGATGTGGTATGAGTGTGTGGAGTATTAAAGTTTTCTTTTCTTTTCTTTTAACAAAAGCAATGTTAGATATAATTGATTAAAAAAAAAAGGCTTTTGGCATGCATAATGAATTTACAAGAAAAACACAAACGTGCAATAAATAATTCAAAGAAGTGGACAACATTAGATTTTCATTATAGGCTCTGCAAAGAATTTTATATGAACACATTTACAATATAAGTGAAAGAGGTTTTAGGGAGCGAACTGTGAACTGTGCAAAAAAGAACTGAACAACGGTTCATTACTTCACAGTGGATTCAATAGCAAGATTACCCACCAGTTTGTGTGACTCATTTGAATTCCAAACTAAAAACAAGAGTTTGCTTAACTGTTTACATATGTATCTTAAAGGTAATTACTAATTACTGTTACTATTGGTGTGATTTAAGAGGTGAAGTTACCTCAGAACAACAGTGTTAAAAACTATGAAAATTATCATGAGGAAATTGAAAGAAAATAAAAAATGGTTTGACTTTAAAACTAGCCTATTAGCAAGCTAATAGGCTAGTTTGGTTTTGCTAATTCGGTTTTGCTAGCTTGGTTAAGGGAACTAGGTACTTATGTTAGTTTCCTGTGCAAAAAGTACAATAGTAGCACTATTTCAGGTGACTAGGTGACCATCTTAATTCACGGAAAAAAGTACCATCTTTGTTGGAGACGTTACAGAAAACACATGATAGAAGAATTTTGTGGAGGGAAGTTCCCTTTGCTCACATTCTCTGAGCAGGGAACAGGGGATAAGAAGTGCTATTTATGTACACTGTGGAATCAAACAGCGTTTAGAATATGGAGAGAACAAGACAAAGAAGTCGTAAAACATGAAGAAGTGCAATGATGTGCTGGCCTGGCACTGAGAGACACTGAGGAAATGATGGATGAAACATAAATTTTAAGAAGATGAAACTATGGAAAAAAAAATGGAAAGGAAAGTGCAAGTCTGAGACCAACAGCTGTGAGGCAGGTGTCTTGTTGCGCCTCGCTTGAGGTGGGGGAGTGGGGCTGGTGGGCTGGTGGAGGGGGTGAAAGGAGGTTATGGGGGAAGATGGAGTGGATATTAATTTGTCTCCTGCAGCAGGGCTCTCCCCTTGTCGACCACACGGAGGGCTGGAATGCATGGAGAATAGCGCCGATGGTGTGGCCCAGACAAAACACACATTGTGGTGGTAGGTCATGGATGGTGTGAGTCGCCACTCCCACGGGTCATGACAGAGACGTCTGCATAGCAACAAAATGTGGAGGAGATTAACCGCTGATGACCTGCGGTGGCCGCTCGGGCCTGTCAGAATGGACAGGATGTGAAACTAACTAATAATGATGAGGAGCTGGAGAATTGGAATGATGACGATGGTGTTCATAAGGATAACTAGGTCGTGTCTAAGGCTGCAAGCGATCAGGATCTGTAGCGGGACCCCTCCTTGGATTTTTGGGACATGAGTCTTGCTTCACACACCCTGTACTTTCCGTTTCTCCGACTCTTTGATGTGGGATGTCATTACACCACTAAGCTGTGTTAAAGTTGTAGAGAAAAATACTATAAGACATGATATGCAATAAGCACAGACAAAAATGGAAGAACACATTGCTAAATTGTCATTATCTTTTTTTTCCTTCTCAAAATCCTTCTGGCAGGGTTATTTTCTCTCTGTGTTTAATCTTAATAATCAACAGGCGTTATCCAATACTCTTGAATTACCGTAATAGAATATGATCCATGTACCTTATCAGGACTGATTGCTTGCCACCCCAAAGTATAATCTCAAATCAGGTCAAGAACGAAGAGCAGCCTCTTCGCAGCCTGTTGCCTGCTGAAAACAAACCACCTTTTACTCTGTGATAATACAGTGAGAAAAGAGGGAGGAGGGGGCTTCTTTTTCTGTCCTCCTTTCTCTTTCTGCCGTTGCTGGACGGGATCCAACCTCCGCTCTAATGTGAGCAGCCCAGTGAGGAGCAGAGGAGAGCACTGCAGGGCAGCACACTGGGCTCTATAATCTAATTACATGCTTTATTTGCCACAATTTGTTTCTCAATCAGTCTGTTTGAAAGAGAAAGCCCTCCTCCCGGGACCATCATTTACACCTCCTTAATTCACCACTCCTGTACTGCTGATACCGCCCTGCCTCCGTGGCCATGTTCTCACTTTGTATCTTATATTTAGAGCCACTAGGCATGCATTCATTTTTTTTTTTTTTTTAAATTCAGTGGTTGTGAGTTTTTAAAATTAGATTGACAAAAACTTTTCATATCATCTTTAACCATGACTTGGGTTTTCCAAACACAACTGAGAAATTGAGAATTTAATAATCTTGCATTCACTACTACTACTGCAGATGATGGCATGACATATGTGAAAATAACAGTGATGATTGCTCGGTACAGGGAATGGTCAGGAAGTGGTCCACCACACTTAGGTTTTACTTGTGGTCATGGTGCAGCCTTTCTTTTCTTAAAAAAAAACAAAAACCACAGAGCTGACAGCAAATGTCGGAGACGGTGAAAACAGAAGATGTGATGGAAACGTTAACTTTGTTACATTATGTGAAATAAAACCTTTGCAAGTCAGATTCCTTCATTACAGCACCTTTTCATTTAGAAAAGTGGTCTTTTCAGCTTGTTCTTGGCAACCACAGCGCACTCACGCAGCGTCGGGTTTTTATGAGTTGTCCTGGCGACATGTGTCATTGTTTGTCAGAATGAAGATGTGGAGAACAGTAACAAAGAAGTGACAAATTGATGAAGCATTTCATTTAAGGCACCTGGTGTCCAAAAAGAACCTTGAAGTTGCTTGTTGACTGTGATGACAGTGTTGGTGTTGCTTCTGTCTGCAGCACTGTAAAGTGTTGGCTATCCCGTCTGCCTCCAAGCAGCTTCAGTGAAAACGATTAGTTTAAAGGGCCGTACGGTACTTTGATAGAGGGGGCAAAGGTCCTCCTCTCAGTTACAAACTTGCCAGTTCTCTGAAAGGCAGGACACAAAGCGCTGTAGTAACTACATCTACTCTGAACACGCAAAGCACATTTTAGCTCAGTACGACAAGGCTGCTTCCACTTCTCCCGCTTGTAACGCACGCACAAAGGGAACATTTGTCCTCACGGTAGGGGACTGCCTGGCCCTAAATGGGGATCTCGGGGTGCTCTCAGCGGGGCCCGGAGCTGTGTCTCAGGGGTACACTAATGGGGAACGAAAGGCTAGCAAAGGGAAGTATCATGATGGCATCAAGGGGGGGTTATGAGAAAACAAAGGTTCCTTTCCTCAGCCCCCATTTCGATCATTTACATGGTAATCAGGTCCAGCTCATATAGACTCCTCTGTTCATTTGCTTTGCCTATTTTTGTTTCTTTCTCTATTTACTAGCACCAGCACCAGCTTTGTGCCCCCTCTAACTAGAATGTAAGGCTACCAGCCTTGGGGCTTTTACATAAGCTCACTCCTGGGCGTCCATGTCCACATCCCACTCTGCTGTTAGCTTTCCCTCATCTTCTTCTTCTTGTTCTTTTTTTGTTGTCATCCTCTCCACCCCTTTGCTCTACACCAGTATCCATTCTCCCACCTCCTTCCCTTCTTTTGGTGCATTTTTTCTTGTTGTGGCGTTCCCTAGGCAACCTAATTGAAATTCAGTATAAAGGGGGACGAAAGATCTGCTCACATCATTGATGTTTTGTCATATTCAGGCTGTCTGAAAGCTCCAATCCTTCTTCCACCATCCCATCACCATACTACAACTTGCAATCCATCCAATTTTTTTCCTCTGCTACGACACTTATTACAACTCTCAGAAATTAACTGTAAAACGAATAAAGCCAGCTGAACCTTTTTTTCTCCGTTGTAAAAGAAAATTGGATTTTTTTCCCCCCTCTAATACGGCCTAACATCCCATTATTGTGTCCCTCGCTGTAAGTGGATAGCAGCCTCATTAAGCTGTATGAGGTCATCAATGAATCTGTGAAGTTTCTTGATTGTTGGGGCCAGAAAAGTGGATGACGGGATAAACTGTCTCCGCCAGTCTACAGTCATAAACTAGAGAGGCGGAAACTAGCATATTTATTTAGGCATGGGGCAAGGTTAGCTATTGTTTGCAATACATGTGCCCACACACCTTGAATACAGATATGGCACATACGGCGAGATACGGACACACTTTCATGACCGTGCTGAGTCACTGAAGTGTTCTTAACTTCGAGGAACTGCATCTCTTGTGTATGTGCTTATCTTCAGTGCAGACTTCTGGCTTTCGGTCCACGTGTCGTGCTCACAGTACGAGAGTCATCTTTTCTTTATTTGCAACCAGCAGCATACACACTTCCCCAAACTCTCACTAAATATACAAAGTTTAATCAAGGCTCTTTGCTCTCCTGATCACTTTCTCCAGATGTCTCTCCCAAATATGCTTTCTTTTAAGATTGTTATCCAGATGACAAACTCGAACCACTCACTTGCCCGGTACACACACAGCCATGTGTTTGACAGCCTCCCCGCAGCACAGAGCTGCGAGGCGATTTGGGTAAGCTCTCTGCCTGCGTGAGGTATTTATTTGTTCGCGGCCCCAGAGTGGACATACCCCTCTCCCTCCCCTCCAAAGGGTCCTCTGCCCGACGCTTTATGGATGGTTAATTTTCCCTTCCTGACCTTCCTTTGTGTGGCATTGACCCCCGTCACTCCCCCACCTTCCAATCCCTCAAATAGCTGAATAACCAACCCCCCCCCCATCCACTCTGAAATAAATGCAAAAGCCTCACATGGTCCTCTGTAGGGTCTTGATGTGATCCTGTTTTTTTTTTTTTAAACCAGGGGGTCAGGGCAGTGAGGTGACGAACGAGGTGAGATTTGGACAGAAGTGGGGGGTGGGACGGGTGTGGGGTGGTCCCTCATTCCCACAGTCTGACAACAAGAAACAGTAATTTATAGTTGTCTGCAATCACTGCTGCCATCTCACTGGGCGACGCTGTGGTGTCTTCCACCACAACCGACAAACACACAATTATTCCAGCAGTGGCGCTGCACCAGTCATGTCACATAACACGGTTGAAGCAGAAAGCCAAACATAGTTACTGTTTTCCAGGAACTTTTATTTGTGATGGTAAATGGCAGGTGCTTACAGGAGATTTGGTCTTGTTCCTGCTTCTCTTACTGAAAATGGATAAAAACATACATAATGATATTTTTCTGTTTCTTTATACATATGTGTGTATATATACACAGATTTATGATTCATAGATTTTAAAATGTATACGTCTGTTTCATTGAAATTTCTGATCATTTCAATACATTTGAATTCAAGTCACAACTCTTGTAGTTTTTTTCCCGACTTACCTTTTATAAGTGTAGCCTGTGCTCTTCGAATATTTTTAAGTATTTTTTTTCTTCTTGGTTTCGTCACTTTTTCTGTTTTTTTGCAACAACAAAAAAAAAAGTGACAGACTGTTGACTTAAAGATGTGGATTTTTAAAAGCATTGAACACTTAAACGTTGATTTATTAATATAGAACAAGAAGCCCAGGAATTAGACACAGACAATAGTACGAATGAAAAATCATTTGCATTTTCTCATTGAGAGCAGTATTTCTGACTTAATTATTGCGTTAACCAAAATGTGTTTTAATTAAGCACTGGGAACGAAATAAAATCAGCAAATCCGACTAAAGCCGTGAGCGTTTTTCTTTTTCATGTTTTCAAAACGCTTTGAGAAAGAGATTAATTCCACAATGAGTTTTTAAGGAATAATAACATGTTTAATTCACAAGACGCCTCGCACCTTGATTTTAAAAACCACAAGGCAGCCTCATTACATAGAATTACTCACTGTGGTGATTCTTTTTCCCAATAACCTCCTGACTGTATTTTCTCCCTCATTCTTGCAGACTGCGACTCGTACTGCAAGGCGTCAAAAGGCAAACTGAAAATCAACATGAAGAAGTACTGCAAGAAAGATTATGGTGAGTCACCAGACCACACACTGGCCATTCGATGTAATGGAAGAACTCGCATTAGTTTTTTAATAAGCAAGTTTGTCAGTATGCTGGGACAAATAGAAGACTAGAATCCCTGTGAAACATTTTTTTTCACTGATCCCAAGCAAAATGATCTGAAAAAAAAAAAAAAAAAAGGCATAAATTTATTCTAAGACTTAACATACTTAAGATATGTATGTACATCCCATACATCCAGAGCAGCGCCTATAGTTTACAGGGGAGGCATTTTAGTTTGAGTCTTACTCCAGCTTTCTCGGGGAGAGACAAAGGATCAAACAAAAGACAACAGATCTTCAAGGAAGAAGAGAGGAAAACACAAACAGGAGGACAGAAAGGGAGCTTCAGGGAAAAGGCAGGATATAGAATTAGACTGTGTGTGTGTGTGTGTGTGTGTGTGTTTGCGGGGGGAGGCAGGTGATCTTTGTGGAGGCATTTAAGACCCCAGCGGATAAAGCAAAGTCAGTGAGACAGACAGTGGGTTTCTCTCTAAGAGATCCTCATTATGGCAGCCCACTTCCCCCTCAACCAGAGCGTCTCTCGCTGCATTCCTGCGACCATCCGTCTGCCGCGCCATTCAAGGTGTGGATAAGTCGTATGACCTCTCCCCTCTTCCCGCCCCTGCGTCCCCTCCCCTGATTGAAGTCGGACTACAGAGCTGGTCAACCAAGCAGGGGCATCCTGCAGCATACCTCAGCAGCTTGACGGACAGGTCCAGGCTTTGTTCTGCAGGGATTTGGAGGAGTTAAGGGGTCAGCTTATAGACACCTCCTCTTCCACCTCTCCCACCTTGTCGTTGATGTCATGAGAAAAGCGTGGTCTCTGCAATGCGTTCCAGTCCCTGCGGGAAAATGTCAGCTGCAGGGCTGGAAATGTTTTTTTTTTTTTTAAATGACATATTTTATCTTAAATCTAGGTAAAATTACAAGAAAAACAAAAAACAGTGATCATTTTATCAACAGGACTTACATGTCAACAGCTATGTTAACCTGCATGATAAAAAGAGGGGTGTGATGTGAGTAAAAAGAGGCATCGGGATGTGTTAAAAAGCATCATTCAACACTAGACTGAGTGCCCTTATCGACTGTATGTACATATCCCAAGGCAAAAATGTGAATTCGGAAGAGCTTCCAAGCTGATTTGGCATGTGCTGTGAGTGTGGAGTGTAGAGGGTATGCTGGTACTGACAGATGAGATAATATCAAGCATAAGACAAAAAGCTATAGCTCAAATATTTTTGAGTAGAAGCAGGGTATCTTTTGCCGGATTAATTTGACTGACCAGAGTGAGCTCCTGAAACATTAGACGGCACAAACATGAAGACCACTGTAATGCAATAAAAGCACAGCAAGGAGGCTTCCTTTTCACGCTCTCATTACAATGGTGTACAGCTGATACACACAGTAAGAAGATTTCTCTATTCTAACAAGAAGTTTTTTTTCCTTTTAAAAGAATTGGATCATTTTATTTAATCCATGTGTCCACCATTAGTTTTAAGTGCTACATTATCCTCTGTGTAATCCACTTTGTTCTCGCATTGCTCTCACTTGGGGCTTTTTTTTGTTGGAAAATTAACAGTGCATATCCATACAGTCTGTAATAACATATTCAAGACTCAACTGAACAAGAACCCTGTGCAGGATTTACCATAAATTAGCAAAGCTTATCAAAAAGTCAAATACAGCATAAATCCCCAGAATTTGGCTCAAGAGAGGCATTGCTTTGGAATGTTTTGAAAAGATCAGCAGGGAGCAGGGCTCCATGCTGCGCCAGGAAACGATGCCACAAGCTTCTGTGGTTGATATACAGACACGTATAAAAGACTCAAAAGCGAGAGCAGGGCATAGGGAGGGATGGATAGAAAAAAAATCTCATCTCAGCAAAATCCTGTGCATTTCAGTGTGCGTGGCGATTGTTGACCAAACCCAAACAGAGCAGCACACGCCGGCAGCTGGTGGGTGCGAGGAGCTGCAGGGGTCACTGTCAGGTCACAGCAGCTCAGTCTACTGACATTATGACATAAAATCACAAATACAGCTCTTATGAAAACGATCTGTTAAATGATCTAAGGACAATACACACAGTTGGAAGAGTCCCACTCCGGCAGTTATAAATCCAATAATAACTCACCTGCCTACCTCTGCATTGTACATTTCAAGTGTTTGCCGAGAAAAGAACCTCTTATGTCTTTAAAATTGGAAATGACTCTTCCTCTTCATCCCGATTCAGTGAATGGGGATCTGTAATCATGCTAATCTGGCCTCAGACAACTCCACCGACCAGCAGTTGATACAAGCCTTCCCTGTCTCTACTTAGTAATGACTAATTGGTGTAATTCAGCCATACATCAATCAATCGAATGTGTTGTGACAGTATGTTTAATAAACCCCAGACAAAAAAAAGAAGAAAAAAAGAAATTAAAACACTAGACTTACTCTGGGAGAATAGGACCAGCCAAGAAATTTAAATGTTTTGCCCCATGAGCTCACAGCAGAAGCAAAGCCAAGCGAGATGTTTCGGCATTTGGTCAGCCAGCTAGTGGCTTGCTCACTCTTGAAGTGCTGGACTTGGCGAGAGCTGGCTAAATGACATCTTGGCTGGGCCTCCAGCTCAATTGTAGTGTAGGCTGCTAGCTGTTGGCTAGTTCAGCACTCCTGGAGCAAAGTCTTGGCTGGGGCAAGTGAGCTTCCGGTTGGAGTGTCATGGCTTCTCACTTGGCCTGGCTTCTGCTGTGAGCTGAGAGTTCACTCTGCTAGCTTCCGGGTTAACCTGATTCTCCATCCTATCGACCCTTGCACTGCCAGCGCTATTAAAATGATAGTTCGGAGTAGATTCACCCAAGGGTCATTTGAACCGTGACATCCAGTCAAGTAGCCCACCCGAAGTTTTTTCGATCTTGGCCGAACATCAGCTGAGTTACTGAGTTATCCCGAATAGCTTCGTACAAGCGCTAACGGACCCTGGCATTATCTCCAAAATTACCACACTAAAATCACATGCCATGACACCAAACTTCTACAGTAGTACAAATATGGTCTGTACTCACAGAACGATGCATTTGGAAGTTTGTACATAGTCCAGGAGTTTATTATTATCAACACAAGCCTAATAGCTTTTCTGCTGCTAAAGCTGCGTCGACGTCACTTCTTGATCTGGGAGCTTCAATGTAAGATGAGGGTTGATCTACTACTGTAGACAACAAAGCAAGGCTGCTCAATTTCTCCATTGATAAAATAAATTCACAACTCTACAACATAAAAATTCATAAAAAATCATGTAGAATATAGCATATACTTTGTTGTCTACAGTAGTAGATCAACCCTCATCTTACTTTGAAGCTCCCAGATCAAGAAGTGACGTCAACGCAGCTTTAGCAGCAGAGAAGCTATTAGGCTTGTGTTGATAATAATAAACTCCTGGACTATGTACAAACTTCCAAATACATCGTTTTGTGAGTACAGACCATATTTGTACTACTGTAGAAGTTTGGTGTCATGGCATGTGATTTTAGTGTGGTAATTTTGGAGATACTGCCAGGTCCCATTAGCGCTTGTACTAAGCTATTCGGGATAACTCAGTAACTCAGCTGATGTTCAGCCAATATCGAAAAAACTTCGGGTGGGCTACTTGGCTGGATGTCACGGTTCAAATGACCCCAGGGTGAATCTACTCCGAACTATCACTTTAACCTCTTTCACAAATCGGTTGCACTTCCAAGGCGAAGAAAAGGTGTTAACCCCCTGCTCCTTGTAATTCACGCACACCAGAGGCGCCTCAGCTCTGCATCGCTGTGTCCTTGCACACATCAAGCCGACGTTGCGGAATCCACAGAGTGATGACAGCTCAGTTAGAGTGGCGAGTTCAGCAATGTTGGCTGGATGTTTGTAAGCACACGAGACGGACCCATTACTACTTCCCTTGCTGGCTCGAGCAAATGTCCATGGTTCAGTCAGAAATATTTAAATAGTCTATTTAGATCATAAAGTCACAACATACTATATTTAGCGTCAAATTAAATAAAGGTTTAGCAACAAGCGAACTTTGTGAAATGAATTAATGAAATAATAAACTGAAAAACCTGCACTGAAAACTGGATTTCTTCTGAATACTGCCAAGATGTTCCCCTCCATTAGCTCTATCCTGAAGGTGAAACCAGTGACCCTTTAACAAGATGGTTCCTTTAAAATTCTGCACCATATGCACAGGAGAACTATAGTGATTTGATCAATATAATGCATATTGATACATACGAGCACTGGATCCATGAGAGGATATTCGCTCTCTGAGGATCACATCAGTTCACTCCTCATGAGTGTCTATCCAGCTAACGTATAATAGTTGAGAGGTTTCTTTTTATCCACTTATTCCATAATTTGGCCATTTATCTCCCCTTTTTCACTTACATCCCATATATAGTCTCAGTAGATTTGTCAGCTGATTAAAAACCTGCTGCCAAAAATGATGAGGGATCTGCATTTAGCTCAATCTTTCCTAATTAATGAATTTTCTGTTTATTCTGTACAATATATGCAATGTCTTTTTTAATAAAAACAAATACCATCTACAGTTTTGTATTTCATTGTTTGATGATCTGGCTGAGGTCATCATCCTGTCTTCTCAGAGTCTGTCAGCATACTGTAACATATGCGATTATAGTGGCCAAATCTTTGCCGGTTGTTGATGAAGACAGAGTGTGTGCTGATGATGTAAACACAAAAGCCCCTTTTCTTCCATCGTGACAGGTCTTTAGTCACATAAGAAAAATGCACAGGAGAAATATTGTTTTTTCAGATGCAACAGTAAATGTCTACTGACATATTAATTAGACATTCTGTGGAGTAGAAAAGCAAAACCTTTGATTCAGACAGCCAGGAGCATTTTTACTGGTATGGAAAGATTCTTTAAAATCAGGTAAAAGCACATCACGACGCAGAAGTCAGCAGAATTATTTTGGACAAAGTCTTTGCGCTTTGATGTTTTTAGCCAGTAGCAGCATGGCTGCTAGCATGGCGGTGTAGGTCTAAAAGTTGGTCCACCACTGGTCCTGATGAAATATCTAAACAACGGCTGGATAGCACGCCGCAAAACACTTAACAGACATTCAGGGGCACCCAGATAACATATTCCTCAGAATATAGTGATCGTCTTAGCTTTTGATCTAGCGTTTTTGTGGGATTTTCTTTTGTCAGTATAGCAAATACTTGCATTCTAGGTTAAACAAGCTGGTATTGTACTGAAATCTGCTACCGCACAAACCCCGCTTTTTTTCCAGCTAATTCATCAAAGTAAACAGATTATAATACTTCTAGATATGTTCAGCGGTGCGTTTTTTGTCATGGGGTCATATGCAGTGGGTAATTATTTTGATGAAAAAAAAAAAAGATGTTTATTTTCTTTAAACTCATGAAAAGATTTTCCTTCAAACTTGCGGCGAACAGATAAGTTTAGCATTTGGTAATTGAGAGCAGATATGGACGCAGGTTGGACTTTAGAAGCTGATCCTACAGCTCAAGCATTGAAACACTCTTGTGAAGTTAGAATTCATGGTCGGTGCAGACAGTCTTACAGCAAGCGATTAATATAATGTGGCTGCAGTGGAACAGTCAAAGAATATAAATGTATATGTATAGATATATTTGTCATCTTGTCATGCTGTCTTTTCCGATACACTTTTTGACTTTGACTGAAATGCTAAACGTGTTGGAACAGATGTCAGTTGTTTCACTGGGACTTTGGAAAGACTTCCAGGAAGAGAACGTGACTACAGCTACACCAGAGTACATAGTCGTGACAGCAGATGTTAACGGGCAAAACGACAAAGTTTAGTGGATGAACAATCCAAAATATATCTTTGATAACCTAAACATGTGCGCCCAGACAGCTCAGGGTAAATCATAACTAAGGTTGGAGCTGAAATAAACCAGGGAATAGCCGTCTACTCATATTTACTGACATGTCATAAATCCCACTTAAATGTATGAAAATAACTTCAAGTTATGCAGGATTGGCTAAAATAATTGGACAGACAGTGCATTGCTTTAAGTGTTCTCTCTTTTCCTCGTAAAAAAGCTAGGCCTACCCTGTGCAAAGGGAGAGTAAAAAGCAAGAACACTCCCAAAATCTGACCACAACTGTATTGCATGTATGCGAAAAGTACATCAAACAATGTTTCACCTCTTTGTTGCCACATTACAGCCGTCCAGGTGCACATCCTGAAGGCAGACAAAGCCGGCGAATGGTGGAAATTTACCGTCAACATCATCTCTGTCTACAAGCAAGGCGAGAGCCGCATCCGCCGCGGGGACCAGTTTTTGTGGGTCCGCGCCAAGGACGTGGCCTGCAAGTGTCCCAAGATCAAGCCTGGGAAGAAGTATCTGCTGCTGGGGAATGACGAGGACTCCCCCGGCCAGAGTGGAGTGGTGGCCGACAAAGGCAGTCTGGTTATCCAGTGGAGGGACACGTGGGCACGCAGGCTCAGGAAGTTCCAGCAGCGTGAGAAGAAAGGCAAGTGCAAGAAGCCATAGGTGGAAAGTTGGAGGAGAGGGAGAGGAGTCCACGAGTAATGCGGAGCAGGTTATTTGGGATTAAAAGAAAAAAAAAAAAAAGAGGTGAGAGACAGAGGACCTCGGACAGAGGAGACCGTTTATGTCGCTGCTTTTTTGTGTAGAAGCATGAAGAGAATTATTTAGGATGATTTGTTTTTTTTCTAGTGAACTTTTGTTGAAGGAGCTCACCTCGCAGATTTGGTTTTGTGGTTTATTTTACTTTGAGATTCGTCTCTCTTGTGGATTTGCCGAATTTGCACCTATTACCAGTATATAACATTGTTTTGTGTTTGTTTTCTTTCTACCAGTATGAAATCATTATATTGATTGTTCAAAATTTTACGGACATTCTATGCTGGTTGCAAAAACTGAAAAAGGAAAAAAAAAAAAAGCCACTTAATTACAGTTGCAATGTTGCCTCTGCATGTTTTTTGTTTTGTTTGTTTTGCCAAGAAGCCACCTGGTTTCATCAAAAAGTCCTCACTTATCTGTCCCATGCAGTTGTATTTCCTTTCCTGAGATTTGTGCTTAAAGAGATGTTGTTGCTAATCCACAGAAATGCATCCCATCTAGCTGCCAGTAAGATGCTTGAGCTGTGCATTTTTTCCTGTAACCATCAGGGTCTTTTACAAATTGAAAATATACAATTGGCAGAAGAGGAGCAAAAAGAACATATAGAATTGGTCTTTTTCTTAACTTAAGAAAAGTTTTTTTTGTATACTCCCCCTTAATTTTCTGTTAGAATGTGCTGGTTAATTATTCACAAAAACCTGCCTATGAATGCGTCTCATTTGAGACAGAAATGTTCAGTTAACTAAGGTGCTGCTTATGGTATTTACTTTTCTTTTTTTTCTTTTTTTCTTTTGGAGGGGGAAAGGTGCATTTCAAATCACTGATTTCACTTTCAGTACTTACTGTGATTTATTTTGTCTTTATATCGGAAAAAGCAAACAAAAAAAAAAAACAGTCCTTTCAACAAGCAACTTGAGAATCAGAGGCCATTCTCGCGTGTATGTTGATATTCAGAAAATCTCAAGCAGTTTGCAGGTAAAAGTGCTGCCGTGCACTTGCGTTTGCTACGTTTTCTCAGAGGATACAGGAAAGAAAGAAAATAAAAAAGCACATTTCGTATTTCACAAGTGCAACAACGCAGATGTTTATATGATTTATCTCCAAGACGTGAACTCATTGATACCTGCTCATAGAAATTAAAAAATGGATTTGAATAAAGAAGAAATACTTTTGACTGACCTCTGCCTTTTACTAACAATAACTAGTACAAACCACTGTATTTGAAAGGGTGTTCCTATATATGGAACATGCTGATAATTCTAAAGTAATACGTGCAGGATTGTTGAAAGCAGCAAGAATAGAAATAATGAAAAGATTATTTTTGGACCTTGTGGCACAGAAATAAATCCTTATAGTGCAAAGAATTTAAGCTAAAAAAAAAGGTACGACATAAATTCGCTCTTGAACTCCACTTCACACGGGCTTGTGCCAACTGAGATACTTCCTACAGTATTATAAGACTGCAGATAAACATCTTTGGAGTTTGGAACTACATTGCATGAATGTACATTCACTAAAAGGACACTGTGCGGCCAGTTAGGAGCTGCAGTCTGCCATTGACCTGCCACGTTAATTCTCTTCACTTCAGCACTTGCCCACGGAGAAATGGGAGCGAATTGCATGCCTGATTCAAACCACATTGCCAGTTTATTTGTATGCTGTTCAGTTTGGATTTCTTCTCGGAGCGGATGGTAAAAACACGGCTCGGGTTTGGAAAAAAGCCCAAAGTGGTATCAGAATTGTCACAAAGATGGGGATTTCTTCACAACACAAAAACAGAAATCAACTGATATGCTGGTAGTTTAAAAAAAAAAATTGCAATTGGATTTTTCTTTACAAAACCCTTGGATGGATTTCATCCCAACACGACGCTAAGTGCTGGTGGCTTCTTCCACACTGACCCGTACAGACTTCACATGTTCCTGCCTTTCACTGTTAAACCTTCAACAAAGCGCTGCGTGTCGACGTCTTACTTTTATTTTCATTTGGCACATTTGTAACCTGTAATCACACGTCTCTCGTAGCCTCATGCTGTAAATTTCTCCCTCCGTCTTGGGAGCAATGGTTCGACAAGCTTCCAGATGAAACGCCATAAACATACGTCAAAGCATTGCTTTGTGTTCATACTATGAATTGTAAATGTTGTTGTCACCATTGCAAAGACTTTTAGCAATGTTTTACAATGCCTACTAATATATTACGGTTATTATATATGAATATATTTAATGACACAAGACATTGTGGATTTTATTGTCTTTTCAGCTATTTTTTTTTTTTTTTTTTTTTTTTACTTGTTCGTGGTTGTTTAGATGATTGACATTAAAGAGAGAAAAATAACTACTGAACACACCATCTTGGTAGAACTAAATTCAGATTTCCAGTTGAAATAAACTCTTGTTACATTGAAAAATCACTTGTCTTCGTTGCCTTGAATTGTGTTTTTTTTTTTTTAATCATTTATTTTTTATTAGTTTAGCTATGGAATATAGACAGTTTCTCTCAATTTACTCATTTCAGATTCAAGTCCAGCAGGAAAAAATATTATGAATATTTCAGAATGGAAAGTATGAAAGCAGCAGTAGAGCGCTGAAACTTTGTCAAAGGTCCACCCCGGCTAAATATCATGTTAAAAACACTCCAGTACTCCAGAGAGAGGAGCCAGTAGCCTATGGTATAAACGCAGACAGACAGGAATCCAGGGGCTATTAACTGGAAATGTCATTTATAAGAAATTACAAGCTGAACTGATTTACAAGGAAGGAAAAAGAGCCATGTTAGTAACACAGCCGAGCTGTTTGTTTTGGCTACGAGCTGTTCAATAAACATCATAAAACCCAAACAAAATTATAACGTTACAGCTGCTACAGTGATGCATGGGTAAATATAAGTGAGTGCGAATATTGCAAAGCTTGCAGAGTTACTGTACCCAATGCAAACCTCACGCCGACCACAGACAGACTTATGAGAGGAAAGCTTTAGCTGCCTGCGGGAGGTCCTACTGTTGGGTCAACACTCCCCGCGGGCCGGGCTAAAAATATGTACAATAACTTAATAGTTTGATTATTAGTCGATTTAATGGAGCAGACGTTTGAAAAACCATTAAAGAAGACGATTCACATCTGCACAATATTTATAAAAAGAAAAGACAAACGTCATCAGCATCCTTCAGCCAAACTGAAGACGGACTGTAAAAAAAAAATAAAAAAACACAAAAAAACATGCTTCCGTGCTGCTAAAGGAACAAGTCTTCCTTTCACATCCGTGGTGGGACAATCCCATCCAGTGACCAGATTGGGAAATATAACGAGAGATGGCTCACAGATGTCCGTGTGTTGTTTTAAAGTCGTTTTTAAGTCACCAAACTGGCGTCGTGGCGGTCCAACACAAGTCCGCGGTTTCTGCGGTCTTCGGCGGCTACACGGGCCACACGGCGATCACTATGATGGCGATGAGAAGCAGCACGATCACCACCAGCATCCCTGCGGCGAAATTCAGAGAGAGGAGAAACAAAAGCAGTCATATAAACTTCGAGCTTTATTAAGCCACATTAACATACAACATGACTGCAGGTTTCTTCTTAAAGTTGTGAAAATGCCATAATGAGATACCCCGTTCATTAGTAGGGTTTGGTCAGTTTTAAGTTGGTGCACAGAGGGGGGGGACAAATAAAACAATAAAATATGTGTATCACATCAGATACGGAGTCACAGTACATCAATGAACCCTTAAACGGAGCAATACGCACACTAATTGATGTTCTAAGATGAAGTCAAATCTCTGTGATGTAGCCTTTACAGCATCAAAATCTGTTTTTTTTTGGTTGAAATGGTAAATGTCAGACAGCTGAGAAACTCCAACCTTGATTTGAGGCTCAGAGGGAAGCAGGGGAGTTCATCAGACACCAGGGAGCACGCATTTGGAAGAGGCAGGAAGCCGGCATACCTCACTACTAATTTTTAAAAGGCCTTGGTCTGACACCAGCCCGGTGTTTCTTTGCCCTTGCGGGACAGTCTTCTCTCGATGACTCAACTCAACACTCGCACGCGTTCGATGGTCGCAAAAAAAAAAAAAGAGGAAAAAAAAGCTTTGCTGCCACAGATTGCACCAATGCGATAGGCATATGTTTCCAATTCTGCCTTGAGAGGATAATCATTGTTTTTCACTGATACTATGGCAGCGGAGGAAAATGTGCAAATGCTCACTCACACTTCATCAAAGTGCTTTTACCCTCAGGACCTGAAAGTATTACAGTTTTTTTATTACAGCCACCACCCTGGAAAAAAAAAAAAAAAGCTTCTGCAGTTGACTTCAGTAAAGTACAGGTAGAATTTACATCCTTTAGAAAAGATGTAGATCACCTCCAGGCTTTGAACTGTATTAAACCAAAATTATTCTGAATGCTTAAATGGATCTACTCGGGTTCAACCTTAAATAATCCCGCTTGAAAGTTTGACACACACCAAATGTCTCATCCATTATCGTTGCCATTTGTAACTGTATTTGATGCTGACATTTTGCCAAATCGTTCTCCTGCATTGCACCAAGGCTGACGAAGATGTATTCATATAAAGCAGAATGTTGGCAGCATCCCTGTCATTTTATGAAAAACCCCAACGGTTCACTGGCACAGAAAGCACTCTCAAAGTGCTTTTTTATGGAGGATATTTTTACAAGACAGAAGAAAAACACAGGTAAAGAGAATAATAAAAAAACAAACTTCATGGTTACATTATATTGAGCTGTTTCAGGACCCTCACATTGTGCAGAGTGGCTCACAGCGCTGGGCCGGTGTGTTACCCTTTAACATTAGGACATCAGCTAATTGGAGACATATTGAAAACAAAAATACGTGAAGAGTGCCCTTTTTTTCTTTTCTCACAAGGTTCAATTGCTTTCATGAGCATAAAAAATATCACTCGTGTCTGAAAAAGCTTTTTCAGATGAAATATTTATGAAATGACGACATTGAATCGATCTGTTGATAAATTGTAAACACACTTTATCAAGATAATGCTGGGGTTAACAAATCTGGTGGGCCACAGAGCAGAAGCAGCAGCGTAACTCAACTCAATCATGCTAAAAACGATCCAAGTTCCTGTAAGAGTAGCTCCATCCTGCTCCTGCACAGCTTCTTCCATCTCTGTAGGACTTTTCTGGGACTTAAGAGAGAGAGGTGGTGATGGTACACTTTCCAGGGCCCCACCCCATCAACTGCTGCCCCATCCGACTCGTTAAACATGGGCTACACTTTGTTTGCATAACAACTAGCACAAGTCTACAAAACTGCTGATGCTCCAAAAATAAGTCGTATAAACTGAAAACATATTGAGACATTTAAAGGAATAATCCGGAGTAAAATGCACTTTAGGTCAATTTACGGGATGTTGGGAGTACATACGTTGAGTTGACATCAAAATCATGTCATTCGGATGTGTTTTGAGAATTTTTATTTGACCGTTTTCAGCCAAAAGTCGTTAGCCTGGAGGAGAGTGGGGCATATGGTATCGCCGCTACAAAACGCTATTTTTACACCTCTTCTACAGCTCCAAACAACATAACACTTACGTGGTAGTGAGTAGAGGGTCCCTAAATCCAAACAGAAGTGTCCCGAGGTCTTCATGTGGTCGGATAGAGAGTCCAGAATGAATTTAAAACCAGCCAGTATCTTTCCGGAAATGCTCCTGCTGCAGCTGGCATCTTCAGCGTAAAGTCCGTATAGTAGAGCCGAGTGTGGAGTAACACGCTCTGGAAATTCACAATTTCGTTGCCGTTTTTTTTTTTTTTACAAACATAGTCCAGTATTTCTTTCGAAAGTGAAATGAAGTTGTATGCAACAGCAAAGCCTAGCTTACTAACAGGTTGGAATTTTATAAAATGTCACGTGACCTTACGTCTCGCGTGACCTAGCCTCCTGTTTACGGAAGACGTCTTTTGCGTGACTGGAGTGACCATCACAGAAGAAGGAGAGGTGTGTGAGCAGATTGTTGAACAAACAGCGGAGCAAACTTTTGGAGTTATGGTGCGTGTTTGTTCCTATCCTGGCTTTCGAAAGAAATACTGGACTATGTTTGTAAAAAAAAAAAAAAAACGGCAACGAAATTGTGAATTTCCAGAGCGTGTTACTCCACACTCGGCTCTCTACTATACGGACTTTACGCTGAAGATGCCAGCTGCAGCAGGAGCATTTCCGGAAAGATACTGGCTGGTTTTAAATTCATTCTGGACTCTCTATCCGACCACATGAAGACCTCGGGACACTTCGGTTTGGCTTTAGGGACCCTCTACTCACTACCACGTAAGTGTTATGTTGTTTGGAGCTGTAGAAGAGGTGTAAAAATAGCGTTTTGTAGCGGCGATACCATATGCCCCACTCTCCTCCAGGCTAACGACTTTTGGCTGAAAACGGTCAAATAAAAATTCTCAAAACACATCCGAATGACATGATTTTGATGTCAACTCAACGTATGTACTCCCAACATCCCGTAAATTGACCTACAGTGCATTTTACTCCGGATTATCCCTTTAAAACAATCGGAAAGTGAGACGTTAAAAGCTCAAATCTGGGTCATTTTCAGAAATATACAGCGCTTTATCTTATCTGATTATCTTATTATTGAATTTCCCCCATTGGGGGATAAATAAAGTATTTTTTATTTCTATTTCTATTCTATCTGTTACACTGAAATTTCGCGAGGGTGTCCTGATATGCAACGTGATGATTTTGTCGGGAGGGATTCTATTGGTTCAGAAAGTACTCACTTGAAACACAGAGTTCTCTGGCTCCCTTCGGTTCAGATCCTTGTGGTACGGGTGTTTGGGGTCATAAACCATTGGGGGCTGTTCCACGGTAAAGATCAGCTTCTCCTCGTCCGTTATTCCCTGAGTGATGCTGACCTGTTGCTCACTAGCTTGTCAACAGGAGGCAGCGTGTTCATTTCAACCAAAAATAAGTGTTTAGGGGCGGGACGCCGCCGCGAAATGTCGTCCAAATAGAGACGGCGCGGGCGATTTTATAAGGGGTCGGCGTCATCGCTGGACGGAGCGACATTGCTCGCGGCATGTCAGGACAGGCTGATTGAGAAGTACGCATTCTGATCACTTTTTAATCAATCGCTCGCTCGCATTCAGTCAGGATGAGGTGTTAGGATGATCCGAATATAAACCTTTCAGCAAGAGGAGTCCAACAAAGTTGCTTGCAAGTCAACGTAGAAAGCGAAAGTGAATTCAATTTTTGAACTAAATATGAACGAATCACATGAATCCGTTGTTGAGAAAAGGGAGCTTGTGAAACGAGTTATGTAATAAATCCAATTGCGTGACATAACGTAACAAATAATCACAAGACAGAGAATAATACAGTTTCAACTTCTTGATTTCAATTTGAAGCCATTTTTGACGATTGTGTAACATTTACAATCGCTGCGCCTTCTTGGTTTTTGATGCACATTCTTACCTGCAGCCCTTCTGATTTTTAGTGTGTGACGGGTTACAGAAATCGCGAGGTACGTGACCTGCTGAAATGACACCGAAGCGCCTGAAGCAACAGCTATTGTCGCGCCCATTTTGGTGCACCCAACCACTCACTCGGGGGAGAACGGCGAGCATAAACCGAACAAACTCAGTACGCATTAAAACCTCATTGCTTAAACCACGCACGCCGTTAACACCGATGCAGAAATCTTTCGCTCTGCATATTATTCTTTATAACTACAACTCACAGCACAAACTATGTGACACACAAATAAGACGTGGAAAACTTTAGCCGAGGTCACAGCCACCCAGTATTTCCATCCTTCTACCAAACTCCAACTGGTCTGTGTTAGCGAGCATGTGGTTGGTATTTTCGCCATCTTTTTCGCTTTGTGTTTACATTTTTTACATTCTTGATTCATCAGTTTTCCCACAGGTAAAGAGAGAAGGCAACATTTAAGCCATGCTCAATCCCTTACGTGCCTATTCCTTCCCCAAGACAGCACACGGCGCTCGACTGCAAGGCGCCCAGATGTCCAGGTCTCATTTTTTCCACTCATCTCCGAGTCATCTCTTTATCTCTCCTTCTATCAAACGATAATATCTTTGTCGAAATGTAGTTCGTTTTTTGAAGAAAGTGTATTTTTATCTTATGTGATTGGACAGGGCTTTTATGCACGTTCACACAGAAGATGCATGTTAGGTGTCATCACTGGATAAAACAGGACCTCTCCGCCAAATAGCTAACACATGTGAGCATAATGTAAATGTCAAAGGAGAAAGACACGCTCAAGTACTTGTGATGACTCTTTAAAAGCCTCTCGCTTAAAGCAAATACACATACAAATGTATAGCAATTATCTTTGTTTGGGTGTAAACGATACCTAAGCAAAACCCAATCTGTAACGGATTGAGACATCAGCATTTCACTGATTCCGATCCAACATCTGTCAGCACCTCAATCCATGCACCATAGCAACAACAGCATTAAAGGCTAACACATGCTTGCACTGCGAGGGAGCAAGGCTCTCACACTCTTCAACATAAAATATGAGTGAGTCGCGAAGTCTCAGCCGACACCCGCTTTGACCCGCACCCTCCTGCTCTCCTTGGACCGTCCCTGTCTGCCCCAGTGACCAAGACTGCCGGTGACCCTCAGAGGGCCTCTAGAGGCCAACGACAATAACGGCGCTCGCTTCCCAGCTAGATTTGGTGCTCTGCTGTGACAGTGATACTGAGGGAGGTAGTTGGTGTGTGCTGACAGACTGGCCACCCAGGAGTTTTGGAGGCCCCTAGTCTGGGTTCATCCCATTTTAGCGATTTTCAGACACATCAGTAAGACAAATCACAGAGAGAACCAATAATTGGTGAGACCCCACGAACAGACAGAGACGACCCCTGAGCGTCCTTCCGTACTCCCGTCGGGCCCCCTGCTTAAAGTTCAAAGACCTTTTGGACCACAAAGGGCGAGGATGACCTCTGAAGGAAGAGGACAAATTTTATGCTAACAAGATTAATGTGACGCTGTTCTTTTCTCACAAAGGGTTTTCTTTTTTTTTTTATTCTTTTTTAAGAGTATGAGCTCAATAAATTAGTTTAATATTTGAATATTTAACTCAAATCATATGGCATCTTTGTTAGCACATGTAAATTCACATAAATTAGTAAATCACAGGATGGCGTCCCTCCAGTTTTGCTTGAACTATTTTCATAAAGTTACGCACGTTATGCAAAATCTGTGTAGGTGTCCAGTAGTTACTCTGAGCAAAGGTAAAGAGCCACAAACCTCGAACAGCCGCCTCTATTAATGGTCCTTCTCCTCCTAAAACAACTAACAAACATTAACACACTTTTTTTTCTGCACTTCCGTTTGGTGAAACAATCAAACAAGAATTTAACGCAGAAAAGGAGAGTGATCGCATCCGTTTTGAAGCTTAGCAACACAGCTACGCTAAATTCGCTGGCATCCTTAACCGCGTCTCATTCTAAGTCTGTTTTCTTTTGCTCTCTGCTGTGTCACGCCAGCACTCGGCAACCTGCCAACTATCCAGCGGAGACAAAAAGAAGCAACGTAAAAAGGGATATGGTGTCACAAATTTTGGTTAGTGGTCACCATTCTGGTAGCTAGGGCAACGAGCTCTAGTAGTAAACAAATAAGTTATGAGAGGAAAAAGTTGTTAAGAGTCCAACGCAAGCGTTAAGGGAAGAAAAGTTGTCAAGGTAACCCTGGGACTCCTAATAAAGCGATGGCCAGTGATCCTGACCTGCTGCCTCCCCACGCAAAACCACCCGAGGAGTTTTTGTATAAGTGCCGTTAGAGCCTATACAGTCAATATTTCAGGCGATACAAATCTGTTTGCTCTCATGTACATTTTACAGATGGATGGGTGCAGGGGTAACAAATCGTCATACTGTCAGTCATTTGAACAAATGTACGTGGAGTCAAACCTGTCAGGCAGTCTGTCTTTTACAGCCAATGTGAAATATTGTTGAAAAAAGATACTAAACACACCATTTGTGTAGTCTAGCTCAGCAAGGCTACAGAGAACGATCGGTTCATTTAGATAAATAGATTGATAGAGATGGATGCAGCTCTCAGATCAGCATCTGTTAGGCCATATGCAGAAAGCTCCACACCGAGGCTGTGATGGATCACTCTGGTTTTGTATAAATGTGTGGGCCACCATCAAATAAACAGCAGACAAACATTTCCTCAAAATTTTGCACTAACAAATCAAAGACAAATGCCAAAAAAAATGGATTTGGATGCGAGCTATCTTTTCAGTTTCCTCCACACGGCAGGAAAAAAGTGAAATGTTATTCTGTTCCTACGTTGTGTCAATTATGCTCATGTGAAGCGCCGATGCACTTTGTCAAACAACATCTCACCATAATTACATTTCCAAATAAACCAAACGCTAACAGAATAACGGGGCAAATTAGCAACATCCAATAAACTCATAGCCTCAAACAGGCGGTGTGACGTCACGTGCACTTTCCCTTTTCCTTTTCTAATATTTAACCTTTCTGATTCAACGCACAAAACAGCACAAACAGAATAGAATTCTTAAGCCTGCAAAAAAAAAAAAAAAAGTGACTTTAGATGGGAATATGTTTTCAAATTAATAAAGCTAATGGAGTGAGGCATAAAGGATCTACAATGTGTGTCATTTTGGCTACTTCCATTAGTCCACATCCTCATGGTACGCAGTGTGTAGACTGTGTATACAGAAAAATTATATCATTATTGATTTTGAACAGATGATGATGAACTGATTTCAATTCACTGTGCGGAGTTCCTGATGGTGGTCAAGGGATTATCAGGTAAAGTGAGAGTCACACTGTGAGCAATGGATGGCCGATTAACTGCACCAAATTTAGAGGCAGAATATTTCAAATTGAATATCTGTATACAATTTCAGGGCAATCCATCCAGTAGTCATTGCCTAATGTATCGTGCCATCGACTGAGCAATGCAGACATCCATTTTTTATGAAGTCTGTCATTTCTTTAGAGCACTCCCTTACAAGTGTGCAGTTTGGCTTGCTCTGTTGAGAAAGTATTACAGAGATCTAAGGGTTCGATAATCAGCTGGTAGTTAAACTCGCTGGCAAACCAGATGCACTATGATGTAAGTTCGTAATCTCAACATGTTAACAAGGAGTAAACTGGTCTCCCCGAAGCCCTGGCAGAAATGAGCCATGAAAACAGTTTAAATATTTATAAATATCTTGAGGCATATTTCCTAAAACTTGTCACTCGCAGAGAGATGCGAGATGTGGAAACATCATGAGTAAGAGGAGTAACTTGAAGCACTTGCGTTAAACACATTCAGTTGCCATTTCTGGTTTCCAAAAGTGCAACATGATAGGGCAACAAGAGGAACCAGAAGCAGAAGGAACAATGTCTCAAATCAGAGTCGACAAAAAGTTTGAAAGTTACACTTCCCGACTGAGCGGGATTAGTATAGCCCTAGCAACCCCTAAATTACAATTACAGACTCAGTAAACTGATCCTACTCTTTGTCCATGACTCATCCAGTCTCTTTGGATAACCACTCTAGCCCAAATAGGGAACCCCTACTTGAGATGCAAGCCACCTCTGGGATTTATAGTGTTCCAGAAGTGGCCCTCTAGAAGCTGAGGATTAACTCTGATGAGCATGATACTCATGCACTGATGCTGTCAGATGGCGATGCTCCAACTCACATAACACTCCAAGAGATCACTTGGCCCTGAAGACTAATCTGTCACACTAATCCAACCAAACTCAAAGCCACTCCTCAGTTTCTGACAACATCAGCTAAAGCGAGCAGTAAATCTGGTTCATTCAGTTATGCTGTGGTGACAGCAGTGGATTAGAGGTTCAAAAGTAAAAAAAAAAAAAAAAAAAAAAAAAATTCAAGGTTGGACGTATCAAAGTTCCTTTTTAAATTTACCAAAAATTCCCGTTCCTCTGTTTATGACCCTGTCACACTGTTGCGTATGAGAGAAACATATGAGTTGCGTATGAAAATGATCACTCATACGCTGGTATACGCTGACATACGCCAGGGGAACGTTAGGCATAGGTTGTATACGTTTCAAGCACGCTGGCATACGTTGGCATACGCTGAGGCAGAAATAAATTTTTGAACATGCTCAAAACTTTTGTGCGTATGGTTAATACGCTAAGCATACGCTAGGCATACGCTGAATACGCTAGAGGTACGATATGGGTACGTTACTGATAGGTCGAGAACGCTGGACATAAATTGCCATATGTTGGCATGAAGGTGTACCGTACAGCTAGCGTATTTATAGCCTCCGCCCGTCTGCCGCCTCCATCTCCGCCAGACGGGCGGAGATGGAGGCGGCAGGCAACCGACGATTCACGGGAGCGGTCAGGAGGAGGAGTTGGGGATCTTGATCGCTCAGAAGCATGTAACTCATCAGCCACAGGTGCATCAGGCATTTCAGCAGGTTTGGGTGAGAATGATTCTTGTGTTTTTTTGCCTTTTCCTTGGCCCAAGGCCCGGGCAAACGACGATTGCTTCTTGGGAGGCATGATCGAGATGAATGTCTTGAGAGATGTTGATAGCGCATCGTCTACTGCAATAATGGAGCAATGTGGAAAGGCTGCTGATATAGGCGCGTTGAAACGTACGCTGGGCATGCGCAGTTCATATGCTACTCATACGCTAGTCACTCTTTATTTTCAAGGACTTTTCGTGCGTATGAAAATTATATTATTAATTTTCATACGCAACTCATAGGCTTCTCTCATACGCAACAGTGTGACAGGGCCATTAGATAAGGCAAAGTTCTATTTCCATTTTCTTCTTTTTGGCTGAAGAGAGTTCAATATGGTCCTGGCTATATGAGTCAATATGACCTAATAATGTATTTCACTCGACTCGATTAAATAGAAAAATATCTCAACTGAAAGTGTGAGTTTTGAAGCTAAAAAAAAAATCTAAACCTGCAAATTGAGTTAGCTGGTTCGTGTTAACCATGGCCTCGTGTTCTATGGACCTAATCTGAGCATTTCTGCTTGTTTACTGTACACCGCTGTGTAGAGCCATTAACAAATACAGAAAATTTAGGATTTATACAGGATATACAGTTTGGGGCGATGATCACAACGACGTAGTATTTTGGACAGGTTTTAAGGCAATACTCCAGGGACTGTGACTCCACAACTGAAAAGCAAAACGGTTTCTGGCTTGGAGCTTCAGGTATGTGCTGGCTTGAACATAGCTTCCAGCCCGCAGTGACCTAATGTGTGAATACAGATGTAAATGTTATGAAGCAATCACAGTGAAAACCGCTGCTAAGAATGACCCACATGTTGCATTTCTCATCTATATTGTGGACGCGTCCAAATATATTTAAATATGAACAAAAAACAGTCGCATATAAATCTGGTGTAGGTTTAGTGGAAATATGTTTCCCACGTGCCTGTGCTGCACGAGAACTCAGTATATTCAAAAATAATGACTGTTTCACAACGCTATAGCCAAGAGTCGTGCAAAGTATACCACAGGAACCATGAGGGTGCTTTCCTTCAGGTGAGATGACCCGTTCCATCGTTTTGCTTCTGCAGCATTAAACTGCTCTTTTGGAGATCCCTGATGCGTGCATGCACACTATCTGCTATACCCTGCAAATGCCTGATGATTAATAATGAATATCCTACAGTGAAAAACATTTTTCAGATTTCTCAAAAATGTTTCTCGCTTTTAAGAGCTTCGCTTTGTCCTTTACAATGCGGCAGCGACCAATAGTTATGTTAAGTATACTCTGTGCTGTCAAAGCCAGACGATCCTAACTTTACAAGGACACGGCTGAGACATAACACTAAACACCGGCTTTGGATGAGCAGAGCTTCAAAAAATAAATAAAGCCCTAAAGCCAAGGAATTCTAAACACACTGCCATGGAGAAAGAAGGAAAGGCCTCCAAACAATTTGTGGCATGTAGTATTTTCAGTTCTTTCTCTGCTTGACACAAAGAAGAGTGTCAAACAACTCAGACGGCGAACAGGGGGATGACAGAGAGGAATGGGGAAAAAAAGAAAAAAAAGAAAAAGAGCATAGAGGTGAGCGCGAAGAAGACCATAGGGGGATTTTCCATTCACTAAGAGGGTCTGAGACTAACAGGCATACATTTCAGCACAGCCAGGCATGCACGAGTTCATACTTTATAATCAAAATAGATTGTTTGCTCACGTGCAATTAAAAGATAAAATAAAATAGCCACATGCGCACATGTGCTCACTATAGAAATGCAGGGTGTTACAGAAACGCATTCAAAAACACAATCACACAGGGTCCACAAACGTTCTTCAGTCTGAAAACTGAGGAGGAGGACAGAAGAAGATGGGGCAAGCAAAAGAACCAGCTCAACAAAAGGATAGAAAGAGTCGTGATTCTAACACAATATGAGCTCTGGGATCATCAAACAAACTCACGCTCGGGCGCCATGGGGACACAACCAACAGAGTGAAGCATTCTGGAGGCTGACCTTCCTATTGCATGCTCCGTTTCTGTCTCAGACCGCCTGTTAGCTGGCACACAATGCAGCCTCTGCCATGGAAACGGGGACTTAACATTTCACAGGGCAAAATGAGCTTGGCTCATGCTGCCCCATTCCGTTGGTTGGCTTTAGCCAGCTAACACACCTTTCATGGCAGCCGAGGAGCAGAGATTCAGCGTAAATGATAAACCAGATGTTAAACAAACCAAATAAGGCACGTGGTAACGACTTCACCGGGCGATGCCTTTGCAAAGTTGAGACAAAACGATGACATTGTCTGATCCGCAACTCTCAAAAGCCATTTGAAGATTTCTTAAGTTACCTCCTTCAAAGCCTGGGACATGTTAGCAGGCATGACAGAGTTGTCCACCCACCACTCAGCCACATAATGCTCCATACCGACGAGGCTTGTCCTCATCAGCATCATTTTTTCTGCTTCATTAAGCACCATTCTTTCTGGAAAAGAGTTCCAAGTCAGCAAGAGCAACAACACTGCTCAGTTTCTAAAAGGACTGTGTAGCTAAAGGACTGCTATTAACTGTCGAGCCGTGTAGCTTTCAGATCACACACTAAGGGAGGTAGGGAAGTGTGTTTCTTTTTTGGCCGAGTTCAAAGCCGTGGCCACTTCGGGGCAGGACCAAAACTAGTCTCAGCTGTGGGTTCTTCTTGGTTGTGTTTTGTTGGTGCTTTAGCTTTGCCCTGCTTTGGAAAAGGCCAGAGTGAGGTCAAAGTGGACAAAGACATGCTTTGCGATGCAGTGAGTGTGGCAGCTGTTGCACCTGTGCTTTTTGATATTTGTTGTTTTTGCTGTTTTGCCCTCTTTCTTATGAAATCAGTTGTTGATCAATCAGACCTGCAGCAGCTCCAAAAACAACAAACATAAGTGATCTTTTTTTCCCCATTTCATTAGCAATATAAATCATAGGAAAATCTCTATTATAGAAGTAAGAAGTATCTCAAAAAAAAAAAAAAACACAAAATAATACAAATACTTAAGTTGTGGCATGAAAATAATGTGCTTAATTTGTTATAATTAATGTGCGCAGAGTGGAAAATTCAAACACAATTAGCTCAAATCCTTTCGTGAAATACACCCGATATGTCACAAGAATGTGTAGCTGTACTGGCCCGGTGCCTGAAATAGGGCTTTCCATAGATGGACCCCAAAAAAGTGACCCAAGTAGAGTAAGAAAGCATTCTTAAGCCATTCTTAAGTCCTCGTGTACAACACTTAAAGAGGTCAGTAAAGATTAGTGAGTGAGCATGTGATCCAGTGTTAATTTTGTCAACTAGGACGATGACGAAAATATTTCGTTAACGCCCCTTTTTCCCGTGACGACGACGAGACGATGACGCACAAAATTGCTTCCAGAAAATAAAAATATGACGAGAATAAAAAATTATTTTCGTTAACGAGACTAAGACAAGACAAAATTTACAAGCAATGGACGAATGGACATTAAAAAATGTAATTGTTTATAATTAATTTGTAATTGTTAATATAAATGTTTCTTGAACTTCAGAAGATTACGCGCTGTTGCCCTGTTTGTCCCTGCACGGCGCCTGTCCCACGGTGCCTCGCGCGGCTCAATCAGTCAAGTAACGTAGCCGATAGCAAGCTATAACTTAACCATAGCTAGTTCAACTTTGCAGTCCTGTCATGGCGTCGGGCTCGGATACCGGTATACGGTTTGTTGGAGCTGGGCGAAAACAACGCCTGGATGTATGGAGCCATTTCGTTTACAACGCGAAGAACAAAACAACCTGCATGATAATGATTGATCATGCCGCCGATGCCGGTGGTGGCCAAGATGAGAAGTTCTATTCTGCACAGTGTTATATAAATAAAATAGAGAAAAAGAGAAGCAGTGTGTGGAGAAGTTTTACTCTGTACAGTGTGATATATGTTAAAAAGAGAAGCAGTGTGTGGAGAAGTTCTATTATGTACAGTGTTGACTAAAATTACTAAAATAACTAAAATTTGACGAAGACTAAAATTGATTTTCGACATTGTGACTAAGACTAAGACTAAATTGGGAAGGCAATGACTAAATATGACTAAGACTAAAATTGATTTTCGACATTGTGACTAAGACTTAGACTAAATTAAAAAAAGCTGATGAAATTAACACTGATGTGATCTCTGACACAGCATACGTCTGCAGACAAAGAGCTGCGGAAATGCTGTAATATCAATACACTTTTTCTCCTTTATAGAAAGAAGCTGTGTTCTCTGATACGAGGCTGAGATGCTTTTTAGTGCCTCACAAGTAAACAAAGCAGGGCTCACCACATGAGGCTGACTTCGTTTCCACCAGCCTCACCCTCCGTGTCTCATCACGAATCCTGCCATCCGTCTTGTCAACGAGATTTGCAAGGTCGTCGATGATTTCTGAAAGAAAAGAGGGGGAGACAAGTCCAAGTTAATATCTGCTCATTATGTGCAATCTTTGAGTAGTTATGATGTCCAATGTTTTGTTTCATTTCTTACACAAAAGGCCGTCTTCCCTTATTTTGTGTAATTAAGGAAATTACCCTTAATGACAAAGTGGGAGTTTGCGCAGGACATGACATCGGACCAGTCAGCAAATTCAAAAGGCAGAAGCTGTGCATGAACCCGCTCCCAGTGGTGGAGGAGGGAGCGGCTCATACGAAAAATGGCTTAGCTACTCCCTGAATCCATCGTGGATCTTGTCAGGATCTTTTGTTCATGAGGATTGAAGGCGTGAGCTCAGGCTGCAGGGACGCTGCAGAGGCATCAAAACAAAACGAGTGTTTTTTTCCACGTAAGTGTGCTCATGTGCTCTTTGTATATGTGCGTGTGTGTGTGTGTTTGGCTCGGGTCTTTCAAGTGGGACTTCCTGACTTGAAGGTCGTCCAGATGGAAGTCTGTGTGATTTGTTAGAGTTAGCAGCCGTGTTGACATGGCATCTCCAGAGGTCTGGCCCAACAACAAAAACAGATAAGTGCTGGAAGAAAGCCAAATTCTGGATTTGTTTTAGTTAGGTATGAAAATATGACATTGGTGGGAGATCTCATTAAATCATTAAACCCATGGCTGACTTAGAAAGTGGCTATAACAAATACAACCGTGAACTTTTTTTTTTTTTTAAACGACTCAGTAATCTGAAGACAGACGGACGTAAAAGAACTAAATTCACTCAAAGCAACTTCTCTTCTTGCAAAGGCCATCAATCGGCCTCGTGCGGGATTCAAAATTTCACACCGACAGAAAACTGTGAATAAACAGACGAAGAAACATGAGTAATAACATTCAAAACAACATGCCTCATTACTCTTGCTATAAATCAGGAGATATATTACAAAACACAACTCAAATTGGCCATTTCAACTGGGATGTGTGTGTCTGGAGCTGTGGATCGGTGGCCTGTTTTTCCTCTTTGCTCCGGCACTGATGACGGGTACTGTCCAGTAGCCACAACAATTCCTGAATAATAAAGAAGGCAGTAAAACAGAATGTTTTACAGCAGTGGGAAAATGAACTCATCCACAAACCGGAGCCGAGTGCCAATTAAAACAGACGTTCATGTCAAGATAAGGAGCAGCATTTGGCTGATGCTGTGTGTTAAAATGGTATTCGGCAGTAGGATTGAAGGGTTTTTTTGCTACAAGACTATATTCCTGCAAGTGTGCGCTCAGGGCTGTCAGCGGTATTTGTCTTTTAATTCAGCTGGTGAGAGAACGTGTTTCTCCAACTAAAAAGGGTTTGCGTTTCGGCTGACATCGGGTGATTAAGATGCACAAATTCGAGGCAGGAAAGTGAGGCTCGTCAGTGCGGAAGGTCGGAATGTGAGAGAGCGAGTACTGAGGGGACGGTAGACTGCCGTATGTGCAGGATCCCCGGAGACGCCCACATCATCATCTACGCATCAGGCAACAATTTGGTGGGAAGAAACTCTTCCTTTACAGTCAGGGGAAGGGGTGTAGACACTGAGCCATTTGTGCCGCATGCCAGTCCAACTAGTCATAAAGAGTGTTGTTAGTCAGCCGGTGCAAAGTTTCTTGATTCAGGCCATGACGTCTCAATCTATCGACGTGTTTCCCACCAGGATAAAATGCACCTGAGCTACGGCACGATCTTCAACTACAGCTGCAAAGCAACCAGTAGCGGCTCGTGGTCTGGAAAATAGGCGGGGCAGATGATCTGCGTTATCAAAATGCAAATCTTTATGGAGCATACCCAATAGGCCAATAGTCTATGCAACCATACGCAGGGGGGGGATGTACGCACTCGCATAAAAGTCTGCCATACAACAAACACAAAAGCCCCATGAAAATGAGCGAAGAGAAAGTTTGTGAAAGGAATTAATACTGCCTACGTTTCAATTAGAGGGAAACTTGTCGCAGATGGTGTTTTTTTGCCTTTTCCGAAAAATGCTTCATGTCACACACACCGACAGTGCTCCACATATCCCCTTGTCCCCCCGTGCCAGGTGATTGGAAGAGCAAGCATGGGAAACAGAACATTTTATTCCTATTGGAACAACCAGAGAGCCAGGGCTTTTTGTCATACCACGCACGGGAAAACGTCCGATTGAAAGACCTACCCTTATCCATTGTTTGCTGAACTATATTAATATCAGGTTTATGGGGGCCGAGGTTTTTAATAGCCAATTTTGTTCCCAAATCTTTCACATGAGTTCTCCAAGAGAAACTCAACGCTATTGAGTACAGGTTCGATGCTAGCAGCCATGGTTAAAACTTCACCGGCGGATTACTGCTTTCACTCACTGTAGCCTACTATCAGAGTGACTCGCTCCTGAGGTTGTGCAGAGTAATACAGCAGTATGTGGGACAGTGTGTAGCAAAGATTCTCGGAGGAGATCCTTACAACGTTTTTAGCTAGTCTTGGGGAAACCTAAGCTAGCAGACAAGTAACCTACTGTACATGTACGAAGCTGTCAACACATTGTTTACTGTCTCAACATTGCTTTGCTCATCAAGCTAAGATTATTTCATTAAATCACTCCCAGTTTCCCATTTTGCAAAGACTTCGTTCACAATCACTTAAACTTTGTAAGATAGCAACTATAAAGGAAAATCTTTATCTACCACAAACGTGAATCCGGATTAAACAGCCAATATCCTTCATCAAATCCGACATAGTTATCCGTTTTATCCAACAAGTTTGTAGGGGAATTTTGCGGCACTGAAGTTCCCACTGGCTAGATGGGCGGAGTAATATATTTCTTAAACCCTTTGAGTCCTTTCCATGTCCAGGACAAGTCATACATCATATCAGGGCAGATCATACACCTGCCCCAATAGCATCTATACAGGCGCGCTAAATGTTACATGATATTATGCTAAGTAGGGGCCTACAGTGATTCTGATTGGTAGAATGTGCTCGCGAGTTCTAAGAAGGGGCGGCGGGGCCGGGCTTAGCTGAGAGCAGACCAGGCATCTGCCCTGGCCAGTGGCCATAGATCTAACGTTAAGCAGCCACACTGGAGGTAGGCTATATTTCAGCGAAAATAAAAACGGATTCCACTCGCAAAGTCCGTCACAAGCCACAATATGGTGTAATACGATTCCCACTGTGATTTAAGTTGAAATAAATATTTTATCTATAATTTCAGAAAGGTTGGGGGTGTGGCAGGTGTGGCAGGTCTGCCAAAATACAGCGGCCGCGGCTGAATGGAATGCCCCATTAAATAATCCGAATTGTTACCCTACGAGGTACTGGCTTCAGCCGATCATCAATCTATGTGCCCAATGATTCCCAATTTCCTATAGCATTTGCCTCCGTGCCCACCAGCTTCTGGCCCAGCCTGGGACGCGTCACACATAAAGGAGACGCATGTTTCAGGCTACGTTTCTTCATCTAAAAAAAGCTTTTAGAGCGAATAAACCTCTGAAATCACAGCGATTCATTTTCACCTTTTTCTTAAGATACAGATTACGCAGTGATGAAAGTGATGAGAGTCAGATTAAGTCTATCCTAATATACTACAGTAATGAACAAATCCAAATGATTTTTCTTTTCCTGGTAAAATGTGGAAAAAAGCCGTGCAGTGAGCGAGCGTTCAGACTCCTCTGAGCACAGCGACTGAATATAAATTTAAAAACTAATAAGCCGATTTTTTTCTGTTGTGGAGGAACTCAACTGTGGCTTCCCTAATTACATCTACTGCATGTGCAACACAAGGCCGTTTGCAGGCTCTCTTTGAGCCGAGGGACTTGTTACTGAGAATGTTGTTGTGTTCTTTTAACGGCAAAAAAAACAACCAAATATTTCCCAGTGCTTTTTGAAAAAAAGCACTTGTCATAAAAGGTTTTTTTTCTTTTTTTTGTGCAGCCAAGAAAGCAGAGCTATCAATATGAAATAAAGATATAGTGGCAGAAAATCACTTTTTACAGCCAATAACAAGTTTGTTTCATGTATTTTCCGGAAGACAGTTTCTCCCTTTGGAGATCAGTCTGTCGTTCATCATCAGTCAACGTGAAAACATGGCCAGGGCCTCAAGTCTTGGAATGGAATACAAATCCTTTACCACACAGCAACTGGAGCCCAGCAGAATAATTACTGTGCATGAAACACTTTTTTTTCTCCACTCGATGATGCCATTGCCAGCTGTCATTGAACTATTTAAAGAAGAACACCAAAAAGGGACGCGATCAGGTGAATTTAACTGTAAATGCAAGAATCTGTACCTACATATTGGTTCATGTAAAACATGGACAACAAAGGAGACATTTAAGGGTCATTATGCGCTGCTTTCTTTCTGTATTTAAAATACTGAGGTAGTGATACAAGAGCAGGGACGTTAGGTTCCTGTTCTGGTTTTCTGCTACCTACGGTGCCTAATTTTACAGAGAAACAAACAAACAAAAATAAAGGTAAAAAAACTGGCCTTTTTAAGTAGAGGCATGAGAGCCCCGAAGCGTACACACATCAATGGGAGACAGATGTTGCTCTCACATGACATCACCTTCTACCTCAGTCTCCAGCCTCTCTGAGTCATCTCAACACCATTTCATCTCGGTTGGAATATTCTGCAGCTTTTGTATAAACTTCCTGTTCCCCGTGGTAAGTGTGCTCTACGGGGGCTAATCAGTTAACAGGTCTGTTTCCATCTTTGCCATCAGCATGACCTGAAACCTTGGACAGAGATCTGCCATCGCCAGGGTCGACTGCTGCTGGTCCAGACGAAAGGATTACGACCCACCCAAAGGTACAAACTAAACTAGACAACAATGAAAGACTGCTGAGGTCGGGGAATTTCATGTTTAGGTACACCACAAGGTGAAGGTGTACACAGGCCGATAAGTTTAGAGCAAAATCACTTATCAGCCTCAAAGTTGGACGTAAAAGGAAATTATTTCTAAGAAAAATCTACAACTTTTTTCTGTGTTTTAGAGCATATATTTAGATGTCTGAAGTCACAAACACCTCAAAACACTGAAAAAGCACAACCATGACGTTGAGTGGGGTCCTCCAGGTCTGAAAATCTTTCATTCAGCGAGCTGCTGCAGTGGATGTTTCTCTGTCACACTCCCAGCTCAGAGAACCATCCAGCTTCCTCACCTGCATCTCCACCCAACTTCAAGTTGATATCATGCTGCATTTTCTGTACCTCAGAAGTGGGAAGCAGAAACTCTAGCTCTATGGTACAACCTCAGTGAAAAAAAGCCTTTTATTTGCTTCTGGCAATGAGGATATGTGCTTTGTTTATTTCTTTGTTTGTTAAGTCAAAGTCAAAGTCAAGTTTATTGTCAATTTCTTCATATATACAAGACATGCAGAGAGATCGAAATCACGTTCCTAACTATCGCACGGTGAAGACAGGACAAGACATTTACCAACAACTAACACATGACAGTAAACATTAAAGTGCACAGGCGACAGCAAATGAGGACAGGCTTATCCTCGTCATGCTAAAATAAAATAAAATGAAAGTAACGGTGACAATAAAGGTGCAAATGACAAGACAAAGACAAAGTGCAATTGTTAGCAGGGCTACTCAAAACCTTATAGCGGGATTTGCATGAAACCTTTTCAGAAGGTGTCGGTAGACTTGGTGGAGGTAGGTAGTGTGACAGAGCAGGTACCACACAGACAGCAAGTTTACCTGCCATGCAAAACTGTTCAAATTGTGTTCCTGACATTTTCATTCCAGTGACGTCAGCACCACGTTCAGCGTTGACACAAACTGCAAACGGTACAAATATCGGCAGCATTCTGTTCCTTGGTTTTGGTTTGTGGTTTCACACTCGTAGCAGCCCTGCCACATAAAGTACTGCGGTGTGACGGTGGGTGCCAAACTCTGCTCTCAGCAGCTACCGGAAGATACCACAAGACTTACTAACTCCAGGTCAACAAACTACATCAAAACAGGACGGCCCAAGTCCTCAGACCCCCTGCAGTGCTCCATCAGTGACTGTTTGGTTCACGTGACCAAAGTGATGACACAAAATACAGACCAAAAGGCAGTCAAGAAACTAATATAACAGAAAAGGAAGAGTTTTCGTGCCAAACACGTGCCAATATGGACAAAAGATCACACAGAATAAAACTGTTTTCCAGAAAGTTAGATGATGAACTTCAAAGCCAATCATCGCATCATTCTGCAAAGCCCAAATCAAGTCAATTAGCCAAAAAAAAAAAAAGGTGAGGATTTCTCCTGAGCATATGAGGACCATACCACCTTTCTTTTATAGTTTCTGTTTTAATGTATGGGGGGGTTATGGCCACAACTGTTACCACTTGTGGCCTCGGTATGTCTGACTGTGCACGGAGGTCAGAGCTCTGCTGCCAACCAAAACACACACGTCTCTGGGTGTAATTGGAACTTCACTTGGCACACATACTGAGGCACTTACTCTGATGCAACTCAGAGTAATTACGGTATTTACAGAAAGTTGTAGAATGTTGGAAAGTCTTCTTTCAACTTATTTGTTCCTTTCTCAGAGGCTTAATTTATTTTTATTTTTTTACAAAAACTCAACCTGGGAGTCACAGGGAGGAAAGGAAATTTGACCAGTTTGTAAACTAAGTGCAAACCTTTGAAAAACAGGAAAAAAAAAAAAAGCCCTTGGACATTAATCATGCTCAATCCTTATTTTTTGCCAATCTGGCATTAGGAATGCCAACAGGAAAACATTTTCTTTTCCTAAAGATCTACTCGGAAGCCAACAAAAATGTCTTAATTTATTTCTTATTCACGTTCAATCATTTCTAAATATTCACAATGGTGATAGATGGTCAATAAGATGACTTCAGCTGCGACGTCCAAAACAAACTGGTTTTCATTCAGGGGCCAACAAGGCTCGTCTCGAAACTAGCAAGGAATGAACCTGAGGATATAACAGTGGAAAATAATGTATACAGGACAATACTGTACATGTACAAAATAATTACAATAATGTTAGAGAATTTTTTGTTTTTTCTTGATGCAAAGAATTAGAAAAAAATAATGTTAGAAGGGCGAATGTAAGGCCTAATAACACAAATATATGGGTGATGGACTTATATACAGATTAAACCTGAAAAATAATTTAACACCCAAGTTAAAGAAATTCAGCCCAATATAAGATGTCTGTTTTTGTGTCTTCCTGATCAAATGTGTGCAGATATGCTTTGTGAGGGCATCACCATTCTCTCAATTAACCTTCCAAGCATCTGGCATTCTGAGGTGCTCGGCCACATGTGTACAAATTAGTCTCACTGCTGAACATCATCAACCTCTCAGGCCCCAATGAATCTCGCGTCCTTCCAAAAGTAGTGACCGTCTCATCTCCTCAACATGATGGGGGTACGACACCAGTTATTGCATCATTAGACATTATCCCTCTCCAAAGCAGAGCTGACAGTGTGATGATGAATGTCTTCACTTATGCCACTTGTGCATGTTCGTACTTACCAGTGACTATAACATAGTAAGATTAGCTCAACACTGACAAATTACAAAATAATCTAAACTCAATTTCAAAAGATAATCAAACATATTTAAATATATTTATCTAAAGATAGAATAACAACAATAGCTGGAAAAGTGGTCACCGAGCATTTTTGACAACCTGGCTGTCACATGTCCAGCCTTAATGCCGGCCATCTGTGTGCCAATGTGAAATTGAAACCTGCTGTGTGTCCCACAGGCAGTCTCACCTCCTTAACCCTACCGCATCCACCGAAAGATCCATCATTGCACATGATGGACAAAAAAAAAGAATGACCAGCTGATAAATGGCTTTCTCAAAGTTTGACAAAAAGGCCCCTCAAAGACAGAAGCATAAATTAAGAAAGACCTCCATACAAGTCGCGTTCTATCACGTACAACCACCCAGACGCCAGACACGGGCATCCTCGCAAAACGTGGGAATCCAGTCCGCTGAGGTTCTGCAGGACATGTCAAACATTTGTATGTCGCGTTGGACATGCTTTGTTATGGTCACAGGACATGGAGATTTGTCAAATAAATAAGTATGCAAGTGAACAGAAGAAATCTGAGGAAAGGATTCCTCAATCACAGTTCATCAATCACAGAAAAAAAAATAAAAACAATGCCTTGAATGAGGATAGAAGTAAGAGGAATGAAGAAAACTTGCACAACTTTTATTTCCTAGACTGAATGCATCTGAATATGGCTGACAGATTCACCAGCATCCCTCATCTCATAAAGACCAGACATCACTCAACACTGTGCACACTGGCTGAAGGTAGCGGTGCATTACGTACAATTAATACACAAGTGATCCACTCTGTCATTGTAGAATTTAAGGGGAGAAAAAAAAAAGGTTTTTAAAGTCTGACAAAAAGTACAAGACCAACAGGCATGGAGTCTAATGATTACCAGGCTTTCTACCATCACCCCTCTTATGGCCTGGTGCCACTGAACAATGTGTGCGTGATGAGCATGAGGGTGCCAGCAGCAGCAGCAGCAGCAGCAGCGTGAGGCAGGGACCACCCTGTCACTGGCACTGCAGCTCCAAACCAGTCGTGGTTGCACTTCATCGCTACCATCGCACTTCATTAACAGGGACACCAGGGAGGGGTGAACAATCAAGGCACTGGGAACTAATGAAAAAAGAAACCGAGCGGATTTAAACGGACACGAGATCTGAAAATAGGTAGATTATTGATTATTAAACAGTGATTGAACAGTGATCAGCTCATCTTCCGCTGTAGCATCCTGTCCCATCAAGTGCTGGACAGCACAAAAATTGTATTTTTACACCAACGCAGTGAATCCCAACGAGAAATTAGCCAAAACTTGGGCATGTGCCCTCGAAAATATAACTGAGGATACTCGAGGACAAATAAAGAAATGGCAGGTCCACAACTATCCAAAGCAGTGGTCATTACTAAATACTGACTTTAAGGCTCCTTAGAAGTGTACAAACTCCAATTTGGCATTGGAATTTTGCATTTCCATTTATTCTTGCACACGTTTCAATTAATCGCAGCACTTATTCTTCACTTTCCAGGCAACATAGGATAAAAATATATAAAGCAGGGAAAAAAAATAGGGCTGGCTAAAGACTTTCGAACAGTTCTGCACAGAAATGCGTCTGTTAAAAATAAAATTACAAAAAATTATAATGCTGCACTGCCTCAAAACAAAAATCACAAAAATAACGTCCAAATCTCTCTCTGCTCAGCGGCAACTAACAGCACATTTCAAGCAGGCCAAATATTGCTTCTCTCAGTTGTTGTGGAGTAATAAACAAATTTATATAAAAAAAATAAAAAAGAAAAGAGTTTCTCACTAACTGAACAACTGTGTTCTAATTGAAATGATCTGAGTGTAATAACTCAGCAACCCCTGTGGTGAGTGGAGCTTCCCAGCAACACGCTGGCTGAGTGAGGAGTTATGGCGAGACTTTGATCCTCGTGCCAGACGCCGTCCTGCTCATAATGCACTCACACGCATTAAGACACATGTGCTCTTATGAACAGACAAGAAAACACGTATACACGCATTCTGGTCTATGAGCAACACACTGAAAAGACACACCCCAATCTGGCAAGCAAACAGAAGAAGGCCCACACACTTCCTGGAAGCGACAAGCTTCCAACAAGTATTCGTATCCCACGGGAAGAATCCTCGTTTACAGTGCTAACTCATACGGCTGCTCAACGGGACAGAGGAGCATGAAGCAATAAAGAGCTACATTGTCCCTGATAGATGAGTTCTACACAAGTGGGACAAAGGACGGGAAGGGAAATTCTCAGATATGATGATAGTAGGTTTGGACTTTTCTGTGCGAGCATCTGATGTGAGAGTTCTCCATATCCGTCATCCATCCATCATCTCTGTAAGCTTTACTCTGTTCAGGGTTGTGGGCCACTGGAGCCTACTCAGGCTTATACTTGGTAAGGAGTTGGCATATAATCTATCCGTGACAGGCTTTCAACACAGATCTTTTCATCACATTCACTTAGAGACATTAACGGCAGTTTGAAAACCTCACAAGACCGCCTGAAAGAAATGAGTGATACCTTGAGTGAGTACATTTCTAATGCCTGCTCCCTTTGTGACAAAGACAGCCACACATATTCTTGGACTGCAAAAGAAGGAAAGTGCAGCTTCGAGAAAATAAAAGCATAAGCAACTTTATGTGATTTACTGCATCAGGGAACAAGGCACGAGGTGAACTTGTACGCAGGGAGTAGGAGGGGGCATTTTCAGATCTGGGGCAGATGCTGTCAGTCCTCCAATGTTGTTTTGTCAAAAATAACAATTCAAGACAATTTCATCTTTAAATCAACTTGACGAAAAAAAAAAAAAAAAAACGCTGTGAACCCCAGCAAATGAGAGGTTGGGTCGAGCAGGTGATTTCAAGATTCAAGATTTGGTTTATTCATCACAACATGAGCTAAGATGGGATAACAAAAACACCTCAGAGATGGAAAAATATGGCCCAGAAGACCAAACTGTCGGCATTGTTGCTGTCACTCTGATCAGAGCAGCCACAGTTAAACAACAAAGTCTGCTTCAGTTGTATTGACTCAAATCAGTTGATGTTACACACTTCTACAGGCTGTGGATGTTCGATGTAGAACATAACCGCAGTGAAACGATCGAAGATTAATTTGATTTTCCAGCGATTTCACTGCTTTGTCATAATCAGCGCTGAGCAACCGACTGTGAAAGTGTTGCCCATAAACTCCGTTTAGCCCATGGTTCCTGAGGGCCAAGAAAAGGAGCCCCTTACTACAAGACTCCCGGAAAAGGTTTCTCAAGTTCAAATGCTGCTATTGATTTTAACACGCAGTCCTCTTCTCCTCGTCTTACTGGAGTCCCATGCTGCACAGAACATGATCCGCCCATCACCTTCTGATGGGGCCAGTTCTCTGGATGCGTGCACAAACTGATTTCTGATTTCCCATTGCCGAGTCCCCATCTCATCCACGTGTGATGAGACATTAGTCTGTAAAATGCTGGGCCGAGAAAGCAGCTATGGAATAAAGCTGACGGATTTTTTTCACTAATGGCAAGTGAAAGTTAAGCAAGCTTTAAAAACTAAAATTATTTATTTATTTTTTTTTACTAATAGATGATGTCATCAGTCTTGAGATTTGTTTTTAAAAAATAATCTTTTTTTTTTATTTCTGTGTAAAAAAATCTTATTGTACAATATGATGACAAACCATAGACATGATTAACTATGTAGCATTTCTCATTTGAAGTCCAAAAAACTGCAAAGTTTTTGCATAAGATGGGACAGAAGTGTGTAACAACGCTCCTTTTGGTCTGCAATGTGGATGAGGGTTCGATGCAAGCCAGTCAATACATCCTTGAAGGAGCAACAACTGGTTTATTCTGCAAGTGAAATGTGAACAGGCAGTGACTTGCTCCAAGTATGACCAAACTGAGTTTATTGTCAAAGTTTTGATGATTTTTTAAATCACACTTGGAACCTGCCCTTTATAATTCTGATCCCATGGTTCACAAGTCAAATGTTTTACCACTCATATAAATAAAGGGAGTAAGGGGAAAAAGATTATAAGAAAACTATAATCTCAACATCTATAAAAGTATAATAAAAACATTTCAATGGCCTTACAAGTTACAACTGTTTTCTCATACAACATGGGCTACAAAGAGGGTTCTATACAATTATTTCATCCATGTTTACAGTTTTAGTTACGAAAGTTAGAAAAAAAAATAAAAGATGTTTGTACAAACTTGTCCATATTCGACCAGAATGTCCATTTTGTACTTCGTCATCTTAATTTCACTGACAAATCCCACTTTAAAGTGCCAGCTGAGACCAACAGCTTTAATTTAAGGTGATATTTATATGTAATATATCCCCAATTCCACGTGTAGCAGCAGCAGCAGCATGTTGAATTTTTTCCACTCAGAGGCCGTTAATTCAAGTGCTCCAAGTGTGGGCCGTGGCTGAATAACACAGTTACATGAGAGCATCCGCTCTATTGTGGAAGCTGTTGTGTAAGGTAAGGTCCAATCTCTTTTAGTTCAATTTTCTTTTCCTGTGCTTGTTACTGCCATTGTTTTCCTTTTTGGCACCTACGTTGGGAACTTTACAACCTGATACAAAATACTGCACTTAGATGCAATAAATTCATGCCAATAAAACATACTTAAATATTCAAATTCTTTAAAAGAAGACCCTAGCACCACAGCGCCTGGAACGACTTCCCATCCCAAGAGCCACCAACATAACTGTGGGCAGCTACAAGTGGTGGCGGGTGCTCTGGAAACAGCAAAAAAAATGCAATAAGACCACATGCTGCACTGCGGGCTGTTTGCACTGAAAAACAGTGCTGGATGCTCAATTACACAGCATGAAAAACCACACACACACACACACACACAAATCAGTCGGAGCATTTGATTACAGTCCAAGAAGCTGCACTCTGCTGCACTCTCCCTGACAGCGCACCTACTTCTGTTGTGCGATTTATACAGTTCCTTCAACTGATGAGCCAAAAAGAAAGAGATGGGGTTGAAATTCCACGGGGTGAATTTCAATAAATTAACAAATCCTGTGTGAGGTCTTATGACTCTCTTCATCGCTCTAGACTCCCAGTTGATTTCCCCACAGCAAGAAGGAAGCACACGGCCTTGGATCACCGCAGTTTGAAAGTCTCCTCTAGAGTTTTTACTGAGAACTGTAAGCGTTATGCTGCAACTGCCTATACTGCCCACCAGTGGGCTCGTGCGTGAGCTACACGCGAGAGCTGAAATCCAGATCTTGATTTTCACTTCGAGATTGGCATCATTTGAAATACATGCGAGAGTTACGGCAAGAACTTTTGGTGGGAAAAAGACATCTGATAAAAAACATCTTATAAAGGACATTCCAATGTATGTGTGTGTGTGTGTGTGTGTGTGTGTGTGTGTGTGTGTGTGTGTGTGTGTGTTACTAGACTTTTGCCATGCATCAGTTTCATGCTTGTACAAAAATATTATGTATCGAAGACAGAATTCTGAGACAGTATGCGCATGTGAGGAGAGTTTACATAGTACAGAAAAAAAAAATAGCAAGCTTTCAATACACTAATAAAATAATTAGGACCAGGCCCTGCTTTAATTTGCTGTTGATTCTTTGTGTGGCACAACAGCAGCTCTGCCCCACCAAGCCATGGGCTCGATACCTCTGAAGGTGCCCTGTGGCAACTGCCAGCAAATCAGGGGCATTGCAAATTTAAGGCATCAGTCCCTCAATGCTAACTTCATCCATGGTCATAAAGTCTCAGCTCATCGTCAAACACACTTAAGTCATTTTAGACACTTTGGGTTGGTCACCAATTTGTCCCAAAAAAAAATTAAAATCATATGAAGTCACTATAATACATCAATCTTAAGATTGTATATCGTGAGAGTGCAACAGTGCAAAATGTAGCAGTTTCAGCCCTGCTTGTGTCAAATGTGTCACAATAGCCACTTGGAAAGAATGAGGGAGGCTGGGATTAAGCCCAAAGTGGAACTGATGAGAGTGATTAGATAACAGATGAAAAGCCTTTTGATGGGGACATGTTGGTTCAAGCAGCCTGTGTGGTGCTCATGACACATAAAACAGATGTCAACCATTTACACCATAAAAAGAGGCTTCTTGTTTTATGTGTGCCGCAAACCAACATTTTGAATTTTTTTTTTTTTTTTTTTTTCCCGTTCGTGGTTCCTAAGATTGTTTTTGTTTTTTTGACTGTTCACATGCAGGGTGATCAGATAACAGATGAGATGGATACAGACCAAATGCCACATGAAAGGGGTTTTTTTTGTTTGTTTTTTTTCAAGGTGACATAACAGTGACACTTTTTGCAACACGATGAAAGAGTATTTATCATAAGTTAGACATGAATCAGTTAGAAGGCTAAGAGATTGTAATCGCTTTAAGACCCACTTGATCCTGTTTTAAAAAAATCTCCAGTACAATAACAATATATAGCCAATGTTATGTCTACAATTGCCTTCTACACACAATTTAGTGCAAAAAGGCAGTGAAAATCCCAAGTCTACAGCTTACGCCAGAGCAAGCAGAATATTATATATGCATATGTTTTTGGTTTTTTAAATGATCATTGAGTTAAACTGTGAATTTTTTCCAACACATGGCAAATTCATGATGCATTACCATGACAATGAGAAAGTTGTTTGCATCTGGGAACAGTTAATTGAGCTTTCCAAAGCTAAAATAATGCCTGTAATAAGACCCAAAATCCAGATGAGCTGAGAGGACACCCTTAGGATGTAGAGTGGGGTCAAAACAGAGAAAAAGGAGGAGGAAGTTTAAACATTACTTCCCTTGATCATCATGGGAAGTGTGCGATCACTGGCAGATAAAATGGGCCAGATGGACCCCTGACTAGGAGGCAGCAGGAATATCAGGAAGATCTTTTTTTTTTCTTCTCACTAAAGCATGAGCGCAAGAACAAATCCAACACCTCTCTACTCAGCGTTAAGACTGTTTAGGAAGGCAGAGACTGCAGACAGAGATGTAACAGTAAAGGAGGAAGGACGGCAGTTCTTGTTAACAAGAAAGGAAGTGTCACTGAGAAGGAGTGCCTCTGCATCCCAGATGTTGAACTGCTTGCTGTGAGTGGTCTAAAGTGAGTGGACACCGGAGACCTGCCGACGCTGTATGTGACATCATCAGCTATCTGATCTTTGTTTCATTTTAGTTTGTTGTCTTCTTATAACAACAGCAAATCTTCAATAATCATCACAGAAAGTTACAGAAATTAGTTGAAATAAATAAATCTCTATATATTTACCTTCCTTTAAAATAGAACCACAGTTAGATGTTTGACAAAGCTAAACTGTAACTTCATAGCAAACATATCTATCATATAGATAGAATAGATATATATGGTTGACACATCAGTGTCATGCGAGGGCACACACACACACACTTAACTGCACAATTAGTCACCCTGCCGCAAAAATAGTCACAAAATCCAACTCATTGGTTGCAGTCTCCACCCCTGACTCGGCATTTATGACGGCTCAAAGCAAACACAAGCGGTTCCAACAAGGCTGCATAAAAAGCTCCTGGATCCAGTTTCAGATCAACATTGACCTTTAAGTGGGTCTCTTCCGTAAACCTGTGTGAAGTTGGCACCCCATATGTTGAAAATATGAATAAAACCATTTTGGTTCGTTTGTGCACGATTGTGCAGGCAAAATCAGCGTTTGTGCACAAACCGTCTTGAAAATATTTAACTTTTAAGAGGTTGGTGACCTTAGGTCACTTAGCACCCCATTAACATCCAAATGACTCGAAAATGGTTGGAATCGTTTGTTTGGACAAACGATGCACAAACGAACCAAAATGCTTTTATTCATATTTTCAACATATGGGGTGCCAACTTCACACAGGTCTTCCGTAACCGTGTTTTTAACATGACAGAAAAACGTAACAAAAAAATCCGGAACAACACCTTTCTGCTGAGAAAAGGGTCATCAATCACTGAACTGGCTTCGATTTCTTTTTAAGGGATAATTCATTTAATCAACAAATACACAGTAAAAACATTTATTGTTCACAACGGCTTTAAATAAGCAACTTTGCACTGTTCACCGTAGCTCCAGAGTGCAGGCGACATCACAGGCGTTTAAGATACAGTTTCCCGATGCTGAAGATCAATGATCTTTAGCTAATTTCAGCAGTTACTGCTCACAGGATGCAGCTGGTAAACAGAAGTGACACAGCAGTTCAGAAACACACCCACAACACGCTCACAGAGTAAAGCACATCCACTGTCTCCAGCTTGCTTGAACAGTGCTGCTTCCACTCGTCTTGGAGGCTGTGTTGGGGAAGCGGGTCCAAAGCTGAAAACTGTAGCTTAAAATTAACTTAACTGTTCTGAACAAATTCTTACACAGCTTCACATGAAGCACTTTGTCATCTTGGTCTTGCAAGATGTTCTATTCATATAATTTCCTCAAATGTAAAAGTCTTCAGAAAAAATGTTGGCTGTTTAAAAAAAAAAAAAAAGCTTTTGATAAAAGATTTTACCTCATCGTCACAATGACCAACCATCTTACTTTTTCTTTCATCATTACTTTCCCTCATGTACTTCTAAATGTCTTTACGGAGCCCACCATGCTCTGTAGCACACTGCGTCTGTGTGTTTTTGTCAGCTTGCGTGTGAGGTCCTGCGCTAATGTCTGCCTCAAACGCGGTCTCATCTCCGACTGGCCAATAGCCTCTAATAAATAAAGCCTGTGTGCCAATCACAACCTGACTACATATGCTGGACATGTGGTGCGTGTACTAGGTTTTTAGAAGAAGAAAAAAAAAAAAAAAGGGTCTCACACTCAGGCGGGACACTTACACACTCATCTCTGTGCACACACACACACTGAAGTAGACTGCTAAAAAGCAGATGTGCTGTATATATGTTAACTTGCACACGCTAACACATAAACACATGGAAATGCCCAGCAGATGAAGGTAAAATCTTTCCCCTGTGCTTAAATGGGAACCACGTGCTTGCTATGGGTTCAGGCCGACTTCGTAAAGTAAGTCCTTCCACTCATTATGTGGGATGACCCGTGCTTCTCGGAGACGGAGGAGAGCGCAAATCAGCTCTCTGCGCCTCGGCCCTTTGAACACAGCCTCCAAAACCAGAGCAGTTAGCAATTAAATAAACAGAGCGGGAGATTTGTTCCCGCTGTCACTTGCGTTAGCCAAAAGGAACCTGCCGGGGCCAAGGCTGAGTCAGTCTAAGGTACCATTAAATGGCAGGGAATCCTTTGCCCTGAGCCAACAGAGCTGGCAGCTGAAACAGCAGAGGTTCCCAAACACCACAACTATGAACACATTTGGTTAATGCGATTCCCCTGTACAATCAGCCCACAAATGCTCTCCAGGGATATGTTACAGCACAGTACCAACATTAGTTTGCTGTTAAATGTGCACATACCACACGCTCCAGGAACTTCTCCCAGCAAAAAGCAGCCACCTCGCTTAGCTGTGCAAACAAAATGCCGTCAAACATCTTTGTTTAGAGCCAGCGATCCATTGAGATACAGGTGACCAGTGGACACTCTAATATTCCTCTAAATGTTGACACTTTATTCTTTTTATGACTGACATATTTGCACACGCACCACATTGCAAACAGATGTCTAGTTTTAAGGTCCCTGCTCCTCAACAGAAGAACCGAGGCCAAACAAATCTATGCATAAAACGTCCGATATAAATAGAAATCACTTGATTGTGTTAAAGCTGCATTTAAGTACAAACAAAAGAGCTTTTGATCAAAAACACAAAACTCATATATGAAGCTTTATGATCGCTATAAAGGTGTATGGACAAAAACAGGCAAAAGGAAATTAATTCAGTGAGCCTAAATGCTCTAAACGCTCCACTGCATTGAGCAACTGCATGTTGCATTGCTCTGCAAAACACTGCAGGACTACAGAACTGTTACAAATAGTCACAGCATTATACATTCTACTCTCTTTATATTCTTTCATGTATTTTTAATGCTTCTTCCACTCCCTGCTTCAATGCTTTTATTTTATGTAAAGCACTTTGAATTGTTTGTACATGAAATGTGCTATACAAATAAATTTGATTTGATTTGATTTGATACATCTTTTTAAATTGTATCATCTGTGTTTGGCTTTCTTTATGTTCTTGTGTTGTATGTTTAAACGACTCCTTGTATCTCCAGCAAAAATATAGTGAATACAAAGTACTTTGCCTCATGGCTGTGATCATGTAACACAGAAGTAGCTGAGCAGATTATCTTTAGACGTGTTTATTTATTCACAAGGATGAGTGTTGCATGGTAAAGAAAGATTACTGTGGATGAGGATATTTAACACATAAAGGCAGACATGAAAATTAGGCTGCGTCGATACTCCTTCCGTCGATATTCTTTGACCTGGATGACTGAATTAGTGAGTAACTTGTACAGCTTTAATATATCTAAGACTATTAAGTTTAACAAATGTTGTGTGCAACCTCCAGATAAGTTTGAACTTCAGGCGTTTATGATTGTGAAATGGTAACCAGCGTTTGGATGGTTAAAACGTAGTAATCCATCGAACAGATAGTAACAGACTGAGACAGCCCGAGATTCAAAGACATGTTAAACCCTGTAAATTCCATAAGCCTGTTTAGAAGAGGACTCAATGCATATATGGGGGGCTACAAACAACTTTTCCAATCGTGTTTGACCGGGCAAAGATTAAATGACGTGACAAACCAGGTAATTTTTGTTTGAGAGGGCAACCAATAAACTCATGCGACTGACGTGACAGCAAGTCTTAAAGAATTACTTTCCAATTTCCTCTCATGGCTGTCCACTACAGTTGTTGTTGGTTTTTACCTCCTTGGGGTTTATTTACTGTTAGAACTACTTCTACTGAATCACAACTGCAAGCAATCTTGCTTATACTGCCACTCTGTGGTGACCTGAAGTAGCCTAGTTAATTTCCTTCAAGTTGTGGTAATGGGAAAATGTCTTTGTCATTTCTTTTTTTGGGAGATTTAAAAAAAAAAAAAATTGCTCCAGATTTGCTTCAGCTATTGAATGGAAACGCAGCTATTTTCTCATGCTGCTACTTTTAAGACAGTGGTGGAAAAGACCAGTGAAATCGACCTGGGTTATTTCTTTCCTTTCTCATTAAAATATACATCTTCGTAAACTTTTTCCCAATTCATTTTCTCTAATAGCTTGCCACTGGCAGCTTCACTGGCTGTGAAAGTTGTTGAGGATGGATGGGGCAGGGAGTGGAAGAGAAACAACCTCACCCAGTCTCTCCACAGGCCTGTTGGCGGACATCTGGAAAAGATCCGGATCTGCAGATGAGTGGGACTGACCCCACCTAACTCATCCATCATTCTGTTCTGTATACTGGACTTCTCTGGGTTCCTGTCTCCATCATATGCAGATATGATGTGACTTGTGAATCTCAGCGTGTGTGTGTGTGTGTGTGTGTGTGTGTGTGTGTGTGTGTGTGTGAGAAAGAGAGACTGAGATCATTTTAAGGCTTAATGAAGATATCAAAAATCTCTCATCTCAGAAAGTGCAATAAAGTGAGCTGCCACCTCAAAGTTGGAAGCAAATTCAACCGTGCAAACAGACCTGGTCGATAACTATTTATATGATAGCCTTTTATCATCAACTGGATGTAAGACAGTTTCTTTAAATAACAGAAAAAAAGGTAGTGCCATTGAACATGAAACTATAGTTTTCTGAGACATAAATGAGAAATAAAACTAAAAGTGATGTTAAAAGTATCAGTGAAATATGGAACATGTTGCACATCAAAATAAATCCTCATTCTCTGACCAAGAGGAGTGACCTCAGTCCACCAAGAAAGACGAAAGTAGACCTGATGGATGAAATGTCTTGAGATGTTTTTCTTTATTGTCCCAAAAAAGTGAAGTTTTCTTACTGTGCCTAAACTGGATTATTCATCACTTGCCGCTGGTTGATGTGAACAGAGTCCCTCAAGTCATTGTTGGCCCCTTCTCCACCACATATCTATCAGTGTGACACCAAAAGCCTTCAGACATAGATGAATGCTGAGATGGATGAATGGAGGATCAAAGCCAAAGGGGGTCATGATTGATTGTGTGCCGGTTAAGCTGGCACAGAAATCTGACCAGCCAGTGCATCATCATCATCATCATTATTCATTTGGCTATTTGTCTTCCCAGCACAAATCTATCGCTTTCATTTGCATTTTATGCAAATGATCAGAGAAAGCTGGAATTCTCCTCAAACCCAGAACCATCCTCAACCATTTCAGGAGTAGTCTAAAGTGAACATTTTCTTACGAGAAATCCAAACAAAAAGTGAGTGCCCAGCATTATTCCTCCATCATCTGTCGCTCTCAGTGATTCAAAGTCAAACACGAGACAAACCAGTGGACACACAATATGCTTTCTTTTGCGGCTCATTGCAAGCTCGACATTCTTTCGATGACGCCCTTTTGAACATCACATGGTGACTCCCTGCATTTCCACGCCGTCTGGAAAACGCCAGTCACTACGAGCAACCTCACTTCCAAGTGGAGCCAATCAAACAAACAATAAATCAATCTACAACTGGAATCACGCTGACTTTCTGCCTAGTGCCATCATAAGCACGGTTTATTTGCTCACCGAGCTGTTTCTAAAAGCAGAAGCAAGCGGAGGTCTGTTCTCTGGGGTTGCTGCAGTGCTGATGTCACTGTGCTGTAGCAGCCAGCGTCTCTCCTCTACCTCCACCTGAGTTTATTTGGAAGTCATTAGTGCTGCCCATATCGTCTGTGTACATGCTCTTCCGACGCAGGCTCAAATCACTGGTTTAATTATTAGACAGAAACGACGTCTATCTGGATTTCTTTTTTTAATATGCTGGCCAAAAAATAAGGAACTATACTAAGGCTGGCTACTCACAATTAACTCTAGCTTTAGCAAACTGAGCCATGTTTACAACGGTCATTTGTTTCATTTAAAGGCTTCTGAATGATACACAAAATCCTAAAAGGACGGCAGAACACGGAAAGAAAAGCTCAAATCAAAATTACAAAAGTTGTCTCGTATATTTATAATCAATATGTAAAGAACCTATCTGCTATCATCTGCTGGCTAATTAGGCAATTAATGGTTTCCACATCCACTCGGAATTTCATCATCTTCTCCAGTCAGCCAGGATCCATCTTTGCGGCCAACTGTACCGAAACCAAATATTTGTAACCACACAAACCAAGCGGCCCGACTACCCGTGCATCTTGCTTAATCTCCCATTAGGAAAAAAGAAAACATACCCCAGACAGAAAAAGATGAGGAGAAGAACAACGACACAGATGCTTGTTTTGAGAAGACACAGCAGGAGAATGGGCATTGATTGAAATGCAAGTCATATGAAGCCTCAGTTTCACACCTTCGCTCTGTTTCAGACTAACATGAAAATAAGTTCTTCTTACTTAAAACCGTTTGGACACTTTTAGCCGTTCTCATACCAAAGTCTGAAAGGCCTGCAGGCTTTCAAAGTGTTTTCTGCTGTCTTGCAAGTGATGGCACTTCAATGTATATAATGCAGATTATACATGTATTGATTTCACACAAACCAAATTCACATCCTTCAAAAATGTCAATCAGAAAAAGCAAACTGTATCACACATAAACTAGAACAGTTTTTCATCACATATATAACAGTATATAAAAATATGCTTCCTTATTTCTTATTATACTAAAGTCTTATTACCTTACCTTGTTGCAAGACATTTTTGGTGGCTTCTGGAGGTGTCTTTTGTCAACCTCTTAAGCATGACAACATGTGTATGGCTGTGCATGTGAAAGGCTCAGGTGAAGACTGTTTTTACAACAATAGTCTTACATCCACAAAGGTGCACATAAGTGGTGTGCAGGTGCTCAGGCGCGACCAAAACAAAGAATGCACGCCAGATGAAACGTTGTAACGCTCGTTAGATTTGGGGATAGATAGTTGCGCAATCTGTAGCGCAGGATAAGCCTATGAGCCACTGTTTTAGAACGTCGTCAAAATGTCAAAGACGCAAGCTCCATTAAGCGATTACTTTGGTGTTCCTCCACCTCCAAAGAAATGTCAGACTGAATCTGAACCGCAAAAGAAGTGCGTGTTCTCGGAAAAAGTGGTTGCAGGAGGTCAGCTGGCTTCAAACGAATGATGAACGCACAGAGATGTGGTGCAGAATATGCCGTTTAGACAGGTACCAAAAACTCTAGTCATCCAGCTTTTGATAAGTATGCCAGTAGCAGAGAGCCGCAGAAAGTAGTTCAAGCAACTGGTAATGAAAACAGAGGTAGTCAGGTGACGATGATGAACTTTTCTAGGATAACAGAACCATCAATGCTTTAAAATAGTAACTCTTATAAGTGCTTAAAAAGCTGTCATTTCATTTGGTTTTCGGTGTTTGAAAAGTAGATATTGGCACATTTAGTTTTCAGAGCCTGAAACACAGTCATGTTCTTAGAAAATTACAAGGGTTTAAAGAACAGACTGCTTCGTTGTGCTGCTTCTCTTCATTTTCAGTTGAAATTAAAGTATATGTCACATTATCCACGGATCCCTCCCGTGAGGTGGGTTAAGAAAAAAAAAATGTATTCAAAATGTGAGGACCAAGCAGCAACCCTAGGTTATCCCCTGAGAACAAGACCAAAAATCTTATGTGCACCCCTGTACATCCAACATCTGCAGAGGAAACCAAAGAGCAATAAAAAAAACACCAGAATCTTTTACTTTAATAACTAATCTTAGTTATCTTTCAGGTTTTCAGTTACACCTTATGCATGCTATAATCATTATAAAAACTTTATTTAATCAATGTAAAAAACTCTTGAGATCAAAAGTCTTCTTGTCAATCGTGTTAAGGTCAAGGCAGACGGCAGCTCAGAGCAGCAATAGATGCAACAATATAGACTCATACGAAAGGGCTGCAAGTGCCCATTACAAGAAATTAACGACAAGCCATCAAAACATCCCAAACAAAAGAAAAGGCAACTATTTACTTGTCAAGTTATCGCAACAGTCGACATAACCAGGGGCAGCGATATCAATCATAACATTTACAGCCAGATGTTCCCACATCTTGAATGTTTGAAATGTGTTTAAATTCACTTAGTGAGACCGGCTGCTTAAGATTCAGGCTGTTTTGGAGCGGATTCCAATTTTAGGGGGGCAATATAATCAATAGCCTTTTTCCCCTACTCAGTACAGGCTTTCGGTAAAGATAAAGGAGACAAATCTTTAGAGGTGAGACAATAACTTCCCAATACTTTTTTGGAGAATATAGGTCTGTAGGTAGGATGGGAGGAGGCCAAGAATAGCTTTACAAATGAGAATATGTCAGTTTGCGAGTCTACGGGAAGACGAGGCAGACAATAAAACCCAACCAGTGGTGAGTGAGAGTTTTAAGGTTTATAATGAATACATACTTTACGTACGCCACAAGAATATAAGAGGAGAGACTTTTACAGAACATAGTTTGTGCAACTGCAGCAGTTTTTCGCCAGCAGTCCAATCCAATTTGGAAAGAAAAAAAAAACATTAAAACCCGACAAATGAGACAGCTTCCAATTTCTGCTGCCCTTTTCAAAGGAAGTAAATTTAATGAGCCAGCCACTGTCTGTCACTTATAAATATAAGACCCTGACATGGGCTGATGTCACCGTTCCAAGCCACAGAATGAGGAATATCAACACTAATAAAGTATAATTAATGTTGATCTTTCTTGTTGGTAAGGGAAGCTGCTGCTAATGCAAATCATTTCAACTGGTATGTGTCAGACTGTTTTCAGCACCATTTACTGTGAAAATGAAAACACTAATCTGTGGCAGTATCACGTAAGAAACACAGAAAAAAGAAATGATGATGACAACATATAATTGAACTAATTAAAAAAAAAAAAAAAAAAAAAAAAAACTTACAATGAGGATTCAATTTCTACTTTTGCTAAGATTGGCATGTAAGGTGGAAATTGGAGGACTGTTATGTGCCACAAACCGGCGACTGAAATTTAGAGAACTGGTCCACCTACTCATTTCTACGTTTAAGTCTATTCAAATCCAGCTGGGACTGAGAAGAAGAGTCACTGAGGGCTTTGGGTTCACTCCTAAACCTCTAAAAACGGGTCATTTTACTTGCTGACCTCACCCGGAATCATTTCCCAAAAAGGACATGACTGCAACCTTCACTGCACTTCGGTCATGAGCTGGACTCGAGCAGCCCGACTACAAAGAGCTTAATCTATTTATAGGAAAACACGGCTACAGTACAGTGATCAGGGCGGAAAAAGAACTCGGAAGAAGGAAAGACTGTTGGACGCCAAGGATACGCGCCAATTGTCAAGAGCAACAAGAGGTCTCGCCGTTCCTCTGCTTCACAACTTAAATCCATTTGTCATGTGACTCCGAAAACAATGAACTTTCCTCTTACGTTTTGTCTCAATTTTGACATTTGACAAAGAAACTCTTTTTGATGGTTTGTTGTAAAATTTGGACAGAATTAAGCCAAGTAGCTCACTGTAAGGTCTTTGTAAAGTCAATTCAGAGATTGGCTTTAACATTTCATACACTTCTGGGGGGAAAAAAAGCGATAAGTTGTTCCTTCGGTCTGTGTGTAAGTTATCAATTAGCACATTTCATTTAGAGGACTCCCTTTTAACTCAAATAATCGCACAGAAACAAATCCTATAACTTTTTTATGCAGATAATTAATTTACTCAGTTGAAAATTTCTGTATTACTCAAATGACTATGTTAGCCACTACATCTGAAAACATCTACTCAATAAGCATTTGTGCAATTCTTCTACACAGTCTGACCCTGAGGTTCCCAAACCAGACACCCCCCTCTCCCGGAGATCCTGTCCATGAATATCACAAAAAGGATCGGTGACAAGGGGCAGCCCTGGCGAGTCCAACACGTACTGTAAACGTGTTCGACCTGGTTCCAAGAGTGCACACACAGCCCTTGCTTTGGTTTTACAGAGACCGAATAGCTGGCATAGCTTAACTTCCGGTACCCCAGACAGAATCCCTCTGCGAACACGGTCATAGGCTTTCTCCAAGTCAGCAAAACACACGTAGATCGGATGGTCAAACTCCCATGATCCCCTCAGTAACTCTCTGAGGTTAAAGATGTGGTCCACTGCGCACGACCTGGGCAAAAACCAAGGTTCGACAATCTGTCAGAGCTTCCCCTCCAACCCTGAAGTAAACTTTCCCAGGGAGGCCGAGTAGTGTGATCCCTCTGCAGTTTGAACACAATCTCTGGTACCTTCTCAAAATAAATATGGTCAACCACCACCCCGATCTGCCACTCCACTGACGTTGCCCCAGACCTCCATGCAACACTTAAAGGTAGGGTAGGAGATCCTGGATTTTGAGTCCAGCGAAGCTGCATTTTGAAAATACACAGGTAAAAAGTCCCAACCCTTTTCTTTGCTTTCCCCCCGAAGGCACGCCTCTAGAGTACATGAACGCGCACGAGCACGAAGCTGCACGAGCGCTGTTCTGACAGCAAGCATCGATCGTTGCCGTATTTAGTATTTAGTTTATGCTAACTATACGTTTAATAATGCTAGGTGCTAGCCAAGCTGGCTCTAGTTTAGCTTCCTGCCAAGCTTCTGGACGTGTAATCCAATCATTGTTGGATCCAATCTATCCAATCTATCCAATCATTGTGAACGGTCCGTTCACAATGATTGGATACTGTTTTTCCTAGATTGTACGTTCTAGAGGCCACTAAAACTTTTCATATTTGTGTCAAAACTTTTAATTAATTGGTTGCAATGGGGGTGTGAAGAGTATTTCAAGCAATATGTAAAAAAATGTTCCAGAAAAAGATCCCCTACCCTGCCTTTAAGAGGCATGACAGCCAAGACAGCCCCGCCATGTCCTGATCCTTTAGCAGCTCATGGCGAATCTTGTCTGAGGTCTGATGACACGACTTCAAAGTAAATCATCGACCTTTGGCCAGAGATAGTCTCGTACCAGGTACACTTATGCACCCCATTATGTTCAAACATGTTGCTCGAAATAGACAATCTATGACAAGCACAGAAGTCTAAAACCCAAAGACCACTCGGGTTCAGATCATAGAGGCCGTTCCTCCTTATCATGCCTCTCCAGGTCACTTTATCATTGCTGACATGGACATTGAAGTCCCCAAGAAGAACAATGGAATCTTTCAGGGTTGGGCAATCGAGTTATTGACTGAAGTAGGTCAGATGCTACGGACTGTGTGAGAAAATGTCCCAATACATTTTGCCAGTTCTAACTTCCTCTGCGGGAGATCATTGTACATATAAATGTAGCCGAATTCAATGCACAGGTGTTGTCTTTAATTTACTTGAATGGTGGTTTTGTGAGAGGAGCTGCAGTTATAAAATCAGGATTGAGATTGCTCAATTTTCTATAATTTCATTCAGACTCAAACATACTTATTACCATTAGGCTCATAAAACACACACTAAGACTCGACTTCAATGATTTTTCTCTTTTAGTACAGCAAAAGAAAAGCATTTTATTCCATTTTCCCATTTGTTCTCAATCGACATCAACTGTACATGTGCTGCCCATCACAGGGCCTACATTTCCACAACAAGATCACCTGGTTCAATCTGGAAATGTTTTGGCAAAACGTTCCGATGGGATATGGCGGCATCGTACAAAGCCTTCACCTCATGACACGAAAGTGGTCATCAAAGCGGAAACAGAAAACTACCGTGCTGACCGTATGAGACGAGCAGCTGGTGAGAAATCTCCTCTGAGAATAATCAGGTCGTCCATTCCATTTATAAAGCCAACAGTCTCTCGGCTGAGATGTCTAACTGCACATCTCAGAGGGGCATTCAACAGGCTCTGCTAATTACTGAAGCCTCAAGACTGTGTTTTTCACTTTTGGCCAACCATGGAGAAAGGAATATCAACTCTTATGTTTCCGCTGCTCCAGAGGGTGCGACAAAGAGTCCGACCCGTAGCGTCACTCAGTCTCTGCACTCCTTTAGTGTCAGTATGGCTTAAAGCTGCAGTCTGCAGGATTTGTTGTTGTCATACGTAAAGTCCTAATTTTTGGCATTTTAAGAGTTTACATGATCTATCAGAACGCTTGAAGTTGAAAACGGTGACCTCCATAGTCGCAAAATGCAAGAAATGCTTATTTTTTAACCGAAAAATAAAAAGTTATTCAACTTCCTGTCCCGCCTCATCAAAACACATGAGAACTCGTGCACGCCAGATGCGCGTACACGACTCCTCATTCATCAACTCACCTGTCATTTGCGATCATGGAAGACACAGTAATTAGACAAGCCCGTAATGAAGTTCAATAGTCTAGATAAATAAGCGTGGGGACGAGCCTACCTTGTATCGCGCGTGCACAATCGGTGATTGACAGGCAGCAGAGCCCAGCTCGTAACCTGATTGGTTACCTTTTACCGGTCCGGTCTGCAATTTTGTAAACAAACCTGCTGGCTTTGGAGGGACCTAGCGGGACATATAGGGGACCTAGAGAACTCATTTTTTTTTGTATTGGGGTATTTAATGTACTCCTTTCAGAATCCCCGGACAGTTCCAGGCATTATGCTTGAAAAAGAGTTGCAGACTGCAGCTTTAAATGATCTGCTCTTTTAATGACTTGCACTTTCTGAACAGAGACATTACTTTCCTGCTTGTTGTTAGTGAAGACACTGACAGACTAATGCGGGTTCTGGGTCGGTGTAAACATCAGAGACGACAGTCACGAAAAAAAGAAAATGATAATGATAAGAATACATGTGTACCACATCTAAGTAAGGCAACACTTTCGAGCCTTGGCCTATCAACTGCTACAGTCTTCCGGCGGTGATGCATTAAAGTATCTAATAGTTCAATGGTTGACAGATGATAATCTCTAAATCTTATGTTTCAAGTACCTCCTGTCTAAAAATGTCTAAAAACGGCCATGGGTCACACACTCCATCCTGAGCAGCGCGTTCTACCTGCGATGGCAGCTATTTATGGACTGAGCAGCGGTGTTTTGCCAGGAATAACTCAAAAGCACTATTAGCTCCGAGCAGATCTTATTGCAGAGCACCAAACTCAGGTTTTTTTTTTCCTCCCTCCCATTCTATTTATCTAAGTTGCATGAATGGTGAGGTCACATTTCTCTGTGGGCTGGATGACACGGTGATGACCTGACGGTACGGTCAGGAGCTCTCACACGTCTCACACTCGTGTGTGCTCGGTACCGTATCGTGCTGCGAGGGTGTAGGTGCATGAGGCAAGTTCTTCCACACCAGAACAAAGTCTGTCTGACTGCTTTCGCACCTCGCGCATGTAATGTTTCTGGAATTTGTGTGACAAATATGCACAGACGCTGCGGCACATTAAACTTTACCGTTCTGTTCTTCCAGCTCATTGCCGATGTCCTGGCCCATTATCTTCTGCCGGCTGATGACGGCTGCTAGTGCGTCCAAGCCCGCGTCCTGGGCTGAAAAGAAAGGAGAAAGAAAAGAACATGACTACAAACTTGGACATGGATACAAATACAAATATAAAATTAGAATAACATCAGTGTGATGGGGAGGGAAAACATTCTACAAAGGAGAGAAAAAAATTAAAATTGGACTCTGTAGGTTTCTAAGTTTGGGATGTTCCCTACCACAGGAATTTGATTTTCTCCCACACGTTCAGGTCGACACGACAGTCACCCAACTCCACCAGGAATCTCACAGCGGTCCAGAAACCGCCATGTGGTTTGTTTTCACGGTCTTTACACCATACTCTGATCTCAGACTGACAAAATGCCGAGCCGAAATGAAGATACCGCAGTAAAATGTCTCATAGCGGCAGGTTCTGGATTACAATATGCCTTGTAAATGGGACTTCAAATAATCACACCCTATATGTTGGCATCAGCTGGGCCAGAACTCCTTCAGTACAAATTATTTCCATCCACTTTCCAGCCAACACAATATCTCTATCAAACTTCTGCCTTTTGTAATGTGCTCGTGTGTTCACCGTGAGAACAGTGGAGTCCAAAAGGTAGATTTGTTGACAAAAATTAATCTTCACTTGAACGGTGGTTATTGACTCGTAAAATGCTTTTCTAGTGGATGTCCGAAGCTTCGTCCGTAGTAGTCTCGTATTATAGGGAGAGCATTCGAGTCTTATCCAAGTCAAACTGATCACAAAATCTCTTAACAATTAAATACTGAATTTAATTGACTGCGAACAAAATTGCATGTCTTCCAGAAATCAGTAGTGATAACTGTAAGTCATCCACCTGCTGTTCACATCCACATTAAATTATTACACTATGTTATGTGAGGATTACCATGCTGTAGTTGATGTGAAGAAAAATATTTGAGCAGAAGATTAACAAATGTTTTGAAGTGATTCACAATACTGTTTATATTTAATGCTTTGAATAGCTCCTACATTTATTTCTGGCCCAATTTGTTAATAAACAAACATCACAACTGATCCCAAAGTGATGATCTTTATCTATCATTGGTGTCAGTAACTTTGGGTTCCATAGCAGGTATCCCAGAGCTGTTGATAACGAAACATGTTAAACACTCAGTGGGGTTACATGGCACTGAAAGGATCAGATACATTACATTAAGAATGAGTTGAGCAAGGGTAATTATCCTTGGATATATGGAGGTGAATGAATGGGATCAGAGGCACAAAGCGTGTCATACTCCGATACGATAGGTGGCGCTGTACCCATTTCAACTATTGCTAAAAGAGCCACTTCCTGTTGACCTCTTCACCACCAACAACAACAACAAACTCAGGCATTGGAGAAAGATGGAGAACGCAGAGTAAGATGAAGCTACGTCCCTCTACATTCCGTTTGTGATGAGCTGCTTGTTGCACAAACGCGACGCACAACGGAGCATTGTCCATCGCGTTGTTTGTTTCTTTCCGACAGCGACTACAACAGTAATATCGTCTCTTCCAACTTCTGGGTCACGACCCCGGGAAAAAATCTCGATAATTCACCACGTGCTTCACCGTCTACAAGCACGTTTATATTTGACTTTCAGCCGAGTTATCTCGGGGTCTTAATCCGATCACGAGTAACTCGATTTGATCCAATTTCTTGTCAGATTAAGGTGTCTACATGCACTTAATAACACAATCTTATTGTAATTCAGTCAATAATCTGATCCTTTCAGTGCCATGTTACCCCACTGAGTGCCAGGCTGAAAATGGAAAAACTCCTCTTAGAGATAACTGGCACTCTGACGGTGATCAGAATCTATCCTGTTAACTAAGACTTTCCTCTTCGGGTTCTGTGTGCTGCAACAAATCGTTCATTTCACGGATCGTTTGATGCTTCTCCGACGCAAAATACACCAACTGCCTAACACTTCACTCATCAGAGGAGCAGGTTGTATGAATGGAGAGGTGTGAAATTATAAATATAACTTCAGGAAAAAAACACAGCTTGTTTCAATAGAGAGAGGAATGCTGCCAGAAAATCATCATTTGTACAAAGTGGTACGTTTATACACGCCTGCTGCTTCTTTCATGAAAACTGCCCATAAAAAACAAGCGCATTCAATTTCAATGAGAGGAATCGGCACAGATTCAATATCACTTCAATGTGTCATCCTGATTTTGATGTGTGGGATACGATTCAATCCTGAACTCTCAACTAAAACTACTCCAGAGTAGGTTATGCGTTCAATTCAAGTTACCATGGTGATAAAGCCAGGTTAAAACAGAGCCACCTTTAACGACATAAAAACTGTGATTCTAAGCTTGGTATACCTTACCGAGCTGTTAGTCTCACTTTGTAGTACATCCCGTTAGCCGACTGCCAACAGGTTGAGACAAAGGGAAACCCTTCCTAAGTCTTATTCTGCTGGAGGTCTATTCCGGTCAGAAGGGATTTTTGCCTCCCCACTGTCACCTGAAGCTCCATGCATGCTCAGGATGGGGGACTGAAGCAAACTCAAGATTCAACTCAATCTCTTGCTTTCTTTAGCTAGGCTAGTTTTTAAATCAACTGGCATTATATGGTCATCATTACAATTAACTGGACTGAATTGCATTATAACTGGATTGGACTTGTACTGAACCTACTGACTTCCCCTGTAAAGGAGCCTGAGATAACTTTCATTGTGAACTGGCAACATTAATTAAAACTGAATTGAATCAATCCTGAGTGTAATACTATTGCGTTGAATTACCTTCAATAATTCTTTGTTGCTGCTGTTTAATTTCCCCGAAGGTCAGACCCTTGGTCTCCTCCGATTCGTTGATCAGCCAAGGGTTGGCCGAAGAGCTTCCACTGGCTGCTGCCCCTCCGGCCATCAGTGTGGACCTGTGGGTCATAATCACAACAGTTGTGCAATTCTAAAAACTTTGATTTGAAAAAAATCTAATTACTGTTACCTCCAAACAAAAACTTAGTCATGCACCAACACTGAAAGACACATCGCCTTTGGATATGTGCTTGTTTAGCCTGTTAATCACTTTTTAGCGCACAGGTTTAAAACAACACCCATCATGCTCCAGTGACACGGTCAATATGCCTGGATGGGACGGAAGTGCAATGCACATATGTACAACTGCTCTTCTTGTTCACTTTTGTCTGCCATGTGCTTTTTCTAACAATTACGACACCACATCCATCGCACAGAAAAACAAATTAATTTACTCTTTTGTCCTTTTTGTCCCCCCACAATCAAAATTGACCAAGTTGGCTCCTGAACAGTGAGTGATCATCGGGACTAATCATCATCATGTCTAAGTGAGACACCGGAGCTTTCTGCGCTGTCTTGTGCAGCGCTAACTTCTGCTGTGTGGTCGAAAAGCTATTATTCTAATAGTTTAAAGCTGTGTCTTTCTGCAACAACTTCAGGGTTTCTAGATTTAACCGTCTCTGCTGAGCACAAGGTGTCTGCTTTTAAAGGTAGTGCAAAAGGGACCTGAACTAAATGTAGCGTAACAGACAAAAAATTAATAATTCATTACTTATTTAGACCTATGTGCTAAAGTCCTATAATGTGAGTCATTCACTTGGTATTAATCAGGCTATTGTTAGTACAATCAAACTAAATCTTTCAAATTTAGAAGATTTTATGCTAGTTTTGGAATTGAGGCATAACACTTTTATGAAGATCTTACTGTATTACTTCTTCTGAAGAAGCCTCTTAAAGTAATGTGAGACTACTCCCAATAAAGCAAGCCGAGGCTCACAACAGCAGAGGAGCGGATGAGACGAAGCATTCAGCCTAATCTTTCTAAGATGTGTGCTTACTATGTGCCAGACCTGCACTTCCTCCATACTAGCACCCACTGTGTGAAGATCCAATTAGGCAGCCAGTGGGAAGCGCCAAAACCAGTCAGGCACATCTCTTGGCACCCACTAAGCACTTGACTGTCACCACTGAGGCCTGAGCATCCAGGTCCTGACTGAGTGACTTGGACAGGCCAGATTTAACTAATTATAACAATTTCCTATGCAATCACATATGAAGGAAAGGTTAGAGAATAATAGAGTAAAGGTGGGTCCAAGGGGCAAGAGGGTGAACTCAGCCTTCAAAAATAGGCGCCATGTCCTTCTTTTCCTTAGACTGAAAAGAAGATGCCTAGAATTCATTGTTTTAGGGATAAATTAAAATCCCTCGAGCAACTTTCATGCCATTCTTTCTACCCAAAGTTCTCACCAAAAAAAAAAAAAAAGTGGCTTAGATCATCCAAGCATGGCCAATCTATCCCCTCCCACAGAGACCACACAGTGGGAATGGGTCCGACGCCTACCCTTAAATCCAAATTACCCACCACATATCACTATTAAATGCAGGTCTCACTGAGCAAACTAAAAACCATACGACCACATGATTCCTGTTAGCCAAGCTAATTTATTAGCAAATGTCGCTTGAGATTCTTTTTTTTTTTTCCCCCTTTTAACAAAGTCTTTCATGTAATAGGGTGTGTGGTCTGTAAAAATTAGATGAAAGCCAGTTCAAAGCACCACTAAGTAGATCAATCCCAAAACCAAAACTTTGTGAGGGATATCAGAGAAAAGCGCTCTCGTCTCAAGGCATCAGCAAGTGTTTTCTTTTTTTAAGTCCGACTGATCTGATGAAACCGATTCTGCTGTTATTTTATACCAAAAAAACGTCTGGAACCACAAAGATGTTGGTTGCTACGCAACATTTCTCAGTGCATGCTGATCCTCTGCAGTGTTTAAACAATAAGGTGGGCACCAACTATTCACACGACATCATTTCCTCTTCCTGTCCACACAAAAATCACCTGTGCCACACTAGGTCAAACCTTAGCCTCATGACCACCTGCTGCTTTAAACAGTTCTAACGACACCACATCAGATGATGATAAAGACACTGATCGGTTTCCTCAGCTCTTTGATCATCTCCACTACCTGCAGAGTATCGGCTAAGTTATAACCAATAAACTAATTTCCTTTATGCAGGTTCACCAGGATACACTCGTTCAATCACGTAAATGTGTGTGTGTGTGTGTGTGTGTGGCTACTTCGGGGGAGTGCCAAATGTGTGATCAACAGCGCATAGCGAGCAGATCTAATGAAAAAGAATTGGCCGTGAAGTTGTCAAAATGGCGGATATAGAGACTTCCTTCCAGAGCACACGGGTCATTTCGGATGCACAAAGACTTCCGCGGAAACTTAGTGACCGGTAACGTACCATCAAAGCAAAGAACGGAGTCTATGACCCTTCTGGTCAGGAACATAGACAAGAGAAGGAGGGTTCGTTATTTTTAATTAGGCAGCCATACAGTTGGATAGGATGATAATAATAATAATAATCTAAAAAGACTTCAGAGATGAAATCCACAAAATGAAAGGTGACATGTTCTGAGAAGAAGCCCCCCCCCCCCCTCCTAGACAGACAGTCAGGGTGAAAAAAAAATTCCACTGAGGACACAAAGAGGGGGAAAATAAATGGATTTAAAATTTAAAGGAAATACATTACTTACACCCACATTTGATGAGATTTAAAAATACTGACTTTCTCAACAATTTATTAAAGGTAGGATGAACTCATTTCTCTAGCTGTTAATACCTGGTGGGTTCAGGCTCCGAGAGATCTCCTTTGAAAGTGGCATTGAGCTGCTTCTCTCTGGTCAGAAGGTCATCGATAAGGTTCTGTCTCCTGTCGGCTTCTGACTGCATTCTGAGAAGACCATATCAAGGTCCATACACTCCTCTAATGACCTTCAAAGAACGTGGACCAGTTTTTTTTTTTTATATACATTTGTTTTGGTTCAGAATCCTGAGCACAGCTTGTCACAGTGTGTGTGTGTATGGGTGCAGAGGTTCCTTTTTTTTTTTTTAAATAAAACTCTAATGCCCTCTACAGGAACACCACTGTTAATGCACAAGAAATCACTCCTGCCCAGATTGTAATCTCAGTCTGATGACTCTGAGAGCTTGAACAATCGTCAGAGGAAAGGATACATGCGCCTAGAAGAAGAAGCTCGCAGCAAGCCCTCTTTGAGCTGGGAAATGTTCTGCTTGAGCTTCTGCAGCGACGCCCGTAGTGTCATGTTTATCTGGAAAAACAGAGCGCATGCACTTCTGTGAACTCAAGACCACCTCATTTTTCACTTTAAAAGAGAGTCTAACACGTTACCTTCGCGGGGTTCCCCCCTGTTCTCTGCTGCTTGTTCCTTTCATGGATGTTTTCCGCCACTTCCTGTGCCAGGCGACAAGTGGCATCATAATTCTGCAACCTTGAGATGAATGAATGGGATAAAAATGATAAGTAAAGACTGATATTACTGTCACAGTACGTACATATTGCTACCAAACACAAATCTGGAAAGAAAATGCAAGAGTATTAGGAAATATTTCATGACAATCCAAATCTTGTGGAACGTTTGAAGATCAAATTATTCTCGTTTCAAATTAGATAAATAAATCAAAAGTTTATCAATTAACGCCAGTGCTTACATTCATACTTGTGGAGGGGGTTATGTACCCCTTGGGGCCTTTTTTTTTTAATGCTAAGAGATTAATAAACGATGTAACCAATGATGCAAACACACTACTAACTGCACGATAACAATGGACTGATTCTAGAACCCAAACGTTACAATTGCCCTTCAGTAGTATTTAATGCTGCGCCATTATATGTTATCGGTACGGTTTAGTTATTTTTTTAAGCAGAAAGTAAGCATTAATCATCTAAAATGTCTTCAATTGTTCTATCTATTTTGTTAATTTGCTTATCCGAAGAATAAGCGCAAACCCTAACAAAACTACATTTATCAACACAAAATTAAGAGAGTAATTAGACCATCTTAAAGAGCATGTTGTTGTGTTTGGCTAATCTTAATAAGGAACTAGCTACCAGCTAACTAGGAACACAGCAGCTATCAAATCAATTAGACGTAGAAACGATATTTGTTGTTGTTCAGGACACGTCTGAGACGGTTTATTGAAGTACTCGAAAACATTACCTACCAGGGATCCTGGGACATTGTTATAAAAGTGAACTATGGAGCGAAAATCGTTTGAACCGGTACGACCATACGACAGTAATCACCACCAAGCTGTCGCTTGTTTTGGATGTGACGTCACTACGGAATACTGCGAAGACCATTCTACTCCAAGGCCGCGTCGATTAGTTTTCGCAGAAAAATAAACTTTACACAGATGAGCGTCAAAAATGTCGTAAATGTGATTTTTCTTTTTTAAATATACAGTATACATACACTTCAGTTATGATGGTGGCTGTGTTGTAAACAGACACATAATTTTGTGCTGAAAACTAATTATCAAATCGAGCCATGGATGAAGTCCTGTGCATAACACTAATTTTGGTCAAAGAGGAAAACATAACCAGTAACACCAATATCTGTCTAAACATGGCAACCTTTGGTAGGTTATGTGAGTACTAAAACACTTGGGAGTGCTATCATACCCACAGGCACCAACAAGACACTGCTTATCTTGTTGCGGAAATGTTCTACTGGAAAAGCCTGCTTCTTGAAACTCAGATGGATGCAACTTTGATACTTGAGACAAATCTAAATAACTCTGCAGACAAGTTACCCCTGTTCCATGTAGAATTCTATTTATTCATTTATTTACAATATTCACTTTGTCTTATTCAGGGTGAGAGGCCTACTCACACTCACCCCCTAAAATCAATTTAGAATCACTAGTAAAGTTAACTGGCATGTTTTTGGGCTGTGGGAGAAAGCCACAGAACTCATTCATGGGGGGAGATCATGCAAAATACACCAAGAGTCCAGCCAAGATTCTATCTAGGAGTCTTATTGCTGTGAGGCGATGGTGCTCACCACCACACACAACCATGCAGTCCCCAACATGGAATTCATCTAATATATCTGAAATTTGACAAAGTAAAAATTGCTCTATTACAGGCCCTTTGAATGTGGGTCTTAAAGAGGAGGTCTGAATCTAAATTTGCCTTAAAAAGAAGTAAAAAGTCAATTAGAACAAAAACAAACTAACTAAAAAAAAAATAACAGGGTAAACTTTGTGTTGAATATTAAGACTTAGTGACGCTTAGTAACCCACAGCCACGTGTGCAGAGCTGCATCTGCAATTCTGCGATCAGACTGCGACTTATCCCTCACATGAATAAAAAATGCAGTCAAGATTCAAGATTCCACGTGTGTGACATGTTTTCCTCTCTTTTTCTTCAGGTGTAGAAGTTTTCCTCTGGCAGCACAACTCTGTCTTCACCAATGAGCAAAGGCTGCTTTTGAGCTCCGTTCCACGTAGGTCCCACATGTGAGGGTTGTAGAGGTTTTCTGTTTTGTAACCAAGCAATGCTCGTGTTTGAATGAAAACATACACATGTTATGCAGAATAATAGACCTATGAGGACTTCTTGGAATACCCCCCCCCCCCTTGACATTTTGCATGGCACAAGGCAGTTTCAGAGAAAAAGGTTTATTTACCACTTGGTTGCCCTCCTTTTCCAAAAAATTATTTTCTCGCCTCATATCCAGATCCATCCATCCATCCATCCACTATCTACACCAGCTGAATCCGTCGGTCGGGTCGCGGGGGGGCTGGAGCCCATCCCAGCGGTCATCGGGCGAGAGGCAGGGTACACCCTGGACAGGCCACCAGTCCATCGCAGGGCCACACAGAGACAAACAACCACACACACACTCCTAAAGACAATTTTAGAGACACCAATTAACCTGACATGCATGTTTTTGGACAGTGAGAGGAAGCCGGGGTACCCGGAGAGAACCCACGCATACACGGGGAGAACATGCAAACTCCACACAGAAAGGCCCCAGTAGAACCTGGAACCTTCTTGCTGTGAGGCGACGGTGCTAACCACCACACCACCGTGCAGCCCTCATATCCAGACATAATCTTAAATCTTTGGTTATCTTTAGGCCATTTGGTTATTTCAAAAGTAAAGATGAAGCTGGATTTTATGATCACACACACACATAATTTCTGCAATCTAAACACTTCAAATTGCTGGATTTGGTAAACTTTTATACAGCTCAATTATTGTACAAAGCCAGCATGAATACTCTGCCAAATAATATTCAAACACTCTTTAAATTGAGACATGGAGAACATCACCTAAGGGGATGTAAAATATTTAAAGTGCCAGCGGTGAGAACAACCAGAAAAAGCATGTGTGTGTCTGTGATTGGGGTTCGGCTCTGGAATGGGTTGAAGGAACAACTTAAGCAGTGTATTTCTATTCATCAGTTCAAGGCCACATATAAAGTGGAAGTAATGACAAAATACAAAACTGAAGAAATTTTGTAATGTATATGCACGGGCTATTATGTTATCATCATATAAATTGTGATTAACATCAAATAAGAGATGAGAAGATATGTGTAATAATATGTTAAAATTAGGTTGAAAGTTAAAAACAATGCCAATGTATGTAAGACGCATCCATATAAATTGTAATTTTTGAATGGGGGTGGGAGCAAATAAGTATTTTTACTTCATCTCACTCCCTTTCGAGTGAGTATTGATTTCTGTTACCTTTGTTTTAGATGAATATGTAAATTCATATGTATTATGGAAATGTATTTATTTTGTAATCTGCCTGAAAATAAGCTCAACTCAATCAATCAAAAGTGATTGTGGAACATGAGTGGATGTATGGATTATATTTTTTTGAGGCACAGCTGATCGTGAAAAAAAAAAAAAAAAAGCTGCATTTCTATTTTAATTTTCAAATGATTTGATGTCCTGTTTTTTTTGGCTCTATTGGATGGGGGTGGCTCTGTGGATGTTTTTCAGAGACTTCTCAGAAACAGTTGCCAGTGATAAAAACAGGAAAATCAGTGGAACTTTTTTCTTTCAGTACCTGAACCACCACACACAAACAATGCCTAACCCACATGACTGCAGCCCTCAGGCTTATATAAAGCCCGAGCTCTTTGAGAGCAGGACTAGTGACAAAAGACGGTGCGTTCCTGTGTTACGTTCCAGCGTTGATGTCTTTGAACAACAGGACTTGAGATGATTCAAGTTTCAAGGACACCAGAGATCTTCAATTTTGGAAACATGAATTCAACTTCACATACATCCTCTGACCAAGACCTGAGTTCTGTGGCAACAGGCAGAAGGCAAAGGTCCCACTCTTACTACAGCCCAGAGGACAGTAAGAACTATGGCTTGCAGACACAGACAGAGCAAATCATCCAAAGACCCCGCTCCAGGTATACTTTCATGTTTCACGATTAGATTTGTAATCAGAAATGTATACTGAATTATAATCATACAGATTGAAATCTTTTGTTTTTATTCTGACAGCGCATGATAAATGAAAAACATCACTGACTGAATAATCTATGCTGGATCTACATTTGTTTAGGTCGTTTTACAGCTATGAGACATCAGAACTGTGCGCTGACTACGACGCGGGGAAGTTTTCAAGGTCCAGCCCACAATTCAAGGATCAAGTGTCCCGAAAGGAGAACAGAAACCGGGGTGGGTCTGGCGTCAGCCCTAAGAAGTCCAAGTTTAAACCAAGCAAGCATTCACTCTCAAGAACACTCAATGGTACTTTAATAATGCATTACAAAAGAATGGAAATTATATTTTTAAAATTTGGAGAGAGAAAAACAAAAGGAGTTTTCCTCTGTTACAAACCTACACTAACAGTATTTGTGCTTGTTATTCTCAGGCAGTAGAGGCAATGTCAAGTCGGTGTCCATGATTACCATCTCTGAGTCAGACAACTGGGAGATAAGCTCCAGCTCTGGGATGAAGTACGGACAGTTTGTGGACTGGGAGAAGATTGACCCCGAAGCAGCAGAACGATATCTACAGATCTCAAAGAGCGACCATCAGCAACTGAAAACAATGGGCCGAGAGGGATTCTGGGCCATGCCTCACACTCTAAGAGCCAAAGCTTATTATCACATCATCCACAGCATCAATTCCAGGTTAGAGCCATTACAGTGAATACAGAAAATTCTAAGAGTATCATCTGTCATGAAGCATGCATTTGGGCGTGATGGATATTGACCTCTTTGTACCTGTTAATTTGATCTCACATGGCATGAATTTGTAACAGCAAACTGATGGTATCTGCTGCAGGGCTGTTGCTCCAGACAGAGATGTCTACTATGAGCTGGCCAAGAAGCTTTTTGGAGAGCAGAAACTAAGCACCCATCCAGTCCCAGAGTACATGGAGGATGGAGAAATACCAAGGTACTTTTTTGAGATGATACTTGCACAACAGTAGAAAATTCTGTTTTATCTTTGAAGTTAATTATTCAGCTCTGACGAAAATCCCTGGTCGAATAACGTTTCGGTTTATTGAGCCTGTGGCTCAGGAGCGTGTTTTAACTCCACTCCTGGAGTTCGATATTGGTTTGCTTCTCTGTGGTTTTTCTACACTTGTGGCTTCCTTCAAAACACTTTTGCTTTGCATTTTACCCTGTCTAGTTACATGTGCGAAACCCATCAGGTGATATCAGTTTGAAATATGATGTTGTATGGCCATGACACAAAGGTTAGAATTGAAATATTTTTGCGAGGCCACAGGTTATTAATATGTGTGAGTATGAAACTTAGGCCTTAAGGGCGGATTATAGTTCTGCGTCTATCGTCTTGACGTGTTGCTTTGCTCTGGTCGCGAACCACTTTTCATGTTATGGTTCTGCAACCTCGGTCTGGAATTTCTCGGGACGCACAGCAGTTTCCCCTCACGAGAATTTTGGTGGGCGGTGACGAGAACTTCGGGGGCGCCGCCGGAAGTGTTTATCTTTCAAAAAAAAAAAAAGTGTATGCAAGATATGGATCTGGAGTTGCTCGACATCGAAGAAGAACAGCTTCTTTTTATTTATTTATTTATTTTTTTTTTTTTATTCAAACATGTCACATAGACAAAACAATGACATACTCAGAAGTAAACAATTATTATTATTTTTTTTTTTAACTTTACATATTCACACCTCCACATATATATATATATAAAAAATTGAAGGATCTTAAATGCCCAAGAAAAAAAAAGAAAAAAGGGGGATAATAAATAATAATAAAAATAAATAAATAAAATAAAATAAAAAACTTCTAAACAGTTACAAGAGGTTAGGACAGGTTAAGATTTTCTATGAGTGTGTATAATTTATTTGCATGGGGATTATTTATATGTTTCAGACATTTTTGTAATAAGGATATATTATTTTTTAATGCAAGCCATGAAGGTGGGGATTTGGCATATCAGCACTTGTGAATATAAAATTTAGTGATGATGATGAGATTATTTATCAAGAACTCTGTTTTCTTATCTTTGAGGATTACGCCTACTTGGATATCTTGAAAAGACCAAAAATCAGTGCTTATGGAACTGGACGATAATAAGTCATGTAGAGATTTCCACAAATTTTGGACAGTCTCACATTCATAAAATAGGTGTTCTGTTGTTTCCAAATTTGTTTTGCAGTTATAACAGTTTTCTACAACAAATTTAAATCTTCTTTTTAAAAATTCATTTGAGGGATAGATGTTGTTTATATTTTTGAAATTAACTTCTTTACATTTTGGGGGAACTGGGAATTTTAAGTATTTTGTCCGAATATTTGATTTTTCACATTTGTTATCATTTCTAAGAATGAATGAGCTTCTTGTTATACCTGGGTATATGGTGTTTACTGAATACTGTCTTAAAAATTTATTGTTACATTTATCACTTACTAGGTCCAAATCATCTAATTTTATTTTATGTAAATTTGGAGTTGGAATGATCAAGATATTGTTCTTTACTGATTGGATAAGGACTTGTGGGATATTATGTATAACTTTCCTATAAGTCTCACTGGAACAACTCATGCTATATTTAGCATTAAAATAATTCAGTTCAAGAATGTTTCCATCATCATCCATTATGTGTCTAACAGACCAAATTTGTTTAGTCATCCAGTCTTCCATAAACACAGACTTCCTTCCACTCAATATTACCCGATTATTCCACAATGGAACATTATGAGGGCTGAAATTATGCTTGAACATCAGTTTCCAATTTAACAAAAGCTGTTGATGAAATTTGGATGATTTTATGGGCAGTTTTGAGATTTCAAAATCACAGACTAAGAGAAAATCAATGCCTCCAACTTTCTTAAAAACAAGAGAAGGTAGCGAGAACCATATCTCATCATGATTTCTTAAAAAAGAACGAAGCCATTTGATCTTCAATATATCATTCATAATTTCAAAATCAATTGCTTTTAATCCACCATCCTGATAATCCTTTATCAAATCTCCATTTTTGATGTAGTGATGCTTATTTTTCCATATGAAATTAAAGTTCATTCTATTGATTTCTTTTATAATTCTAGGTGGGATGGCGAGGGAGTATGCTGGATAAATTAATCTGGATAATGATTCAACCTTGGTTAACATGGTTCTACCGAATAGCGTTAAGTCTCTTTGTAGCCAATTATTTAAAGTTTTTTTGCACTTGTCAATAGTATTTTGCATATTCTTTTTTTCACTAACTTCTTCACATTTAGTTATCCAAATCCCCAGATATCTGGTCTCCTTTTTGACAGGCATATCATACAACGAAGAATCAGAACAGTCATGGATACTCATGAGTTCACATTTGTCCAGATTCAGGTGCAAACCTGAGGCCTGAGAAAAAAACTTTATTGTTTCTAAGGCTAATGGAATTTGATTCTTATTTCTTAGAAATATAGTTGTATCATCAGCAAGCTGACTTATAATCAATTTGTGGTTGTTTATGTCTAACCCTTCAATGTTTGAATTTAAAACAGTAATAGCTAGTCATTCAGTGGCTATAATAAATAAAAGAGGTGAAATACTGCAACCCTGCCTGATGCCTCTTTCTACCCTGAATCTGGAACATGTACCTTCTGAGAGAGAAACACAGCTGTTAACATCTGTGTGTAACATTGTAATCATATCAAGAAATACTTTACCAAACCCAAAATGTTTAAGTGTGTTAATAATGAAAGCATGTTCAATTGAGTCAAATGCTTTGCGGAAGTCCAGGAACAGCATAAAACCATCATCCTTAATTAGATGATTGTAATCAATAAGATCCAGAACCAGACGGATATTATTATGGATCGACCTTCCTTTTAGAAATCCTGATTGTGTTGGGCTAATTATTTTAGAGATACCGGTTTTTAATCTTGTAGCCAAAACTTTTGTAAATATCTTGTAATCCGTATTTAATAGTGTTATAGGTCTAAGGTTGTTTACATTTTTTTTTATCTTTTCCAGGTTTTGGAATCAATTTTATTACCCCTTGTTTCATTGTTTCTATGAGCTCTTTTTGATTAATGCATTCAACTAAAGCTTGAGACAGTAAGAATTTGATATCTTCCCAAAAGTGTTTATAGAAGTTTGTTGTTATTCCATCCGGCCCTGGTGATCGATCAGAAGCCATGTTTTTAATAGCAAGATCAAATTCATTGAAAGTCAAATTTTCGTCACAAATATCTTTAAAGTTATCATCAATTACCGGAATTATATTCTTGATTTTGTCAAAAAAGGATGTGACATTTTGCTATGAGTACGAGGATTTGTAAAGGTTACTATAAAACTTAAAAACTTCATTTGAAATGCGTTTAGAGTCTGTGCATTCTTCTCCATTGATCAATAAACTACAGATTGAATTATGTTCTTGTCTGCGTTTTTCAAGGTTGCAAAAATAGGCTGTGTTTTTTTCTCCTTCTTCTATCCATCTGGCTCTGGACCTCACATAAGCACCCTTGGCTTTATTCAAGTACATCACATCCAATTGGCATTGCAGGTTATTAATTCTTTCTTTTTCTTCCTCAGTCCAATCTAATTTGCTATAAAGATTCATAAGTTCTTTAACCACATTTATTTCTTCTTCTCTCTTTTGTTTGTTTAGTTTTTTACTAAATGAGATTGAGAATTTTCTAATACTAAATTTGAGAAATTCCCATTTATATATTGATGTGCTAATAATGTCATCATTTTTAATATCCAAAATTAGTTTTTAGTTTTTTAATTGGGAATTAAATTTCCAATAATCTTTAAATTTATTGGAAATTAATCAGATTAATAGTACAATGATCACTCAAAGGACAGTTAGAGATCACCGTCTCTGTAACATACTGTGAAATTGAATGAGGTATCAACCATGGGCAGCCGTGGCTTAGTGGTTAGGGAGGCGGACTTAAGATCAGAGGGTTGCAAGTTCAAGTCCCGCCATTACCTCTCCCTACACCTCTATTCATGGCTGAAGTGCCCTTGAGCAAGGCACCTAACCCCACATTGCTCCAGGGCCTGTAACCAATACCCTGTATCTAAATAGATGTAAGTCGCTTTGGATAAAAAGCGTCAGCTAAGTGTAATGTAACCAATAATTGATGCGTGATCTAATTTGACCATTGGGTTTGTACCAAGTAAATTGTTTGATATCTTTATTCAAGGTTCTCCAGATATCTATCAATTTGTTGCTGTTAGTAAAGTATTCTATGATAGGGTTTTTACACTCTCTTAAAAGTCTTGAAGGCCATCTATCCATCCATTCATCAGGGGTTAGATTAAAATCACCTCCAACCACTATATGATCAGTAGGAAATTTTGTATTAAGTTCTCTTATGACTTTTGATATCTGTCTATTTGACGGTCCCACATGTACACCTTGTTTTGTGCACAGTTTCCACATTATCCACACATCAGTTTTTTTTAGTGTTGTCGCATCGTTGTCCAAGTTGGAAGATTGCCCATGACACGCACGCTCTTTGTATTTCCATTTTTCGGACCAAGTGAGTCTGAGCCTGCTCTTTTCCCTTCCAGGTACTGTCTCAACAAAGCGGGCCTGAACTCGGTTAAGAAGATCCTTCTTTGCCTTGGCGAATACTTCCCAGACATGAGCTTCTGCCCCATCCTTCCTGCCTTGGTCTCTCTCATCCTCCACTTCAGCGAGGACGAAGCTGAATGTTTCTACAGCGTGTCCCGACTCATCTGCTACAAAGACGATAACAAGCGTTACAGTGACCAGACTTTCCTCACCTACCGTGCTTCCTGTATGACATTCGGGGACCTTGCCAACAGGTGTTGCCGAGGCATTCGGAAGCTGATCGCCAGGTCTCACCAGAACCTTTTTGAGTTTTACTCTGACTGGATCATGTGGATTTTTGCTGACCTTCCATTCACATATGCCATCAGAGTTTTGGATGTCTACCTACTGGAGGGCTACAAGGTTCTCTACAGGTCATTTGCAACTGCACTTACGAGCCCTTTTTCCATCAACGACATGATTCGCTTTAATTTGATGCGCATCAAGACGTCAGTGCCATACAGGTGATGGAAAAACGATTAAATCGCTAGAACGCCTGTTTTGTCGCATTAAATCAATTCGCTCGAAATAGGTGGTTCAGGGCTAAGTTGTATCACTACAGAAGTGATGGAAAAGGTTAATGCGATTCAGACTAGCCACGCATGCGCAGATGGTATTGGTAAAGCGCGAGGATTCGAATGTTGTTGTTGAGCCGCTCAGGCGCCCCATTTCACCTATCCTGTCGGTATCAAAACAGCAGCAACAACTAGTAACAACAATGTCCGATGATAAAAGAAAGAACTGGTCGAGAGCAGAGACTCTGCTTTTTTTCAACACAATTCTGGTGTTCAAGGTGGTCCTGAAGCAGCATAGTTAATTCTCGCCTCGCTCTCGTCCTCCTTCTTATATTTCTGACGGCAATTATAAGCTGACATAGCAGCACTAGCAGCATGTTTAGTCCTATCCTACGGTCCATAACTCTAAATAAGTAACTAGCCTAATAAATAAAACGAAAGCCGATGGTGAAAAGGTACTTATAGCCTTGAAAGTTATAGCAACTGTTACTATTCCCGGAGGCTGACAATAGCCGCTTTCGGACTGTAGGAACCTTTGGCAGTTCTAATAACCTTTTAATCCGCGGGGCCGTTTTCTCCCGTGTTCGGACATACAGGAATTCGGGGTTTTCTCCCTTAGTTCCTATAACTATTTAGCTCCTTCTCCGAGGTCGGGTCTTTTCATAGTTCTGTAGAACGATCTGACGGAGGTGTGTGGTGGTCGGTAGCTACGCCCCATGTCATGCTATCACAGCTGAAATGTCTCCTCATATGACACAGACACAACCGGCGGGTGTTCAATAAGTTAAACGTACACTGGTCTCATTTGTCTGCAGCGCTGCTCTCCTTTCTTCCTTCATGAAATAAAAAAGTATCTTCTCCTGACTCTCTCTGTGAGCTTTTCCAGCCTCGATATTAGACGCCTAAAGTGATTGTCCATGATTAATATCACCATCATGCAGATCATAAACACAGTGGCCTCCCCGCTCTCCATATTAGCTTCTTGGTGGTGTTTTTTCTACTCTCCTTACTTTTACCGTTTTGTTTTTGTGTTTGAATGTAGCGCTAAACGGCTAACGGCTAACACGTCACTGAAGCAGACGGCTGCACGCGGCGCATCAGTCCCTATCAGGTCCCGACTCATGTGCGAATGCAGACTGAAACAGTTCCGCTGGGGAAGGATAGTTATCAGAACGAAATTCGAGGAGGGTAGTTCTGATAACTACTTTCTTAGAACGGTCTGTCCGAAAGCGGCTATTAACAGCGCGCTACCGAGCATTCTAATTCACTACAATTCGCCACTTTTGTAATGGAAAATCATCTGGTCGAGTCAGAATAATGCGCATCAGCACGTTCCGGTGATGTCATTTTATTTCGCTAGAATCGTCCTGTTTGATGGAAAATTTAACCGAACGCATCTTATATCGCAACAAAGTAATGCGATATAACTTTTAATTCGCTACAGAATCTGATGGAAAAAGGGCTATAGAAATCAGAGCTTTTTTGATGTCATGCATGAACATTCCTCGAAAAAAATTCAACTAAATTTCATTAATTCTCTTTGCAGGGTGGCACTGGCTTTGCTCGATCTCTACAAGGTATCTGTGTCATCTCGAGTGGCAGATGTGGAGGACTTTAGGGCTGACATGAAAGGTTTCGTGCAGAATGTGGCTCGCCACTGCACAGCCGAGAAGCTTCTGGAAAGAGCCTTTAAAGTTCCGATTGCCACGCGGAGGGAGCTCCACCTTCTGTTCACTGCCAATAAGGACTCCCTGATGCAAAAAGGTGTCAGCACATACCAGGAGAGGTAGGCTTCCCAACAGACCCGCCAACTAAAGGCAGGCATGTAAAAAGTATCACTCAGTGGGGTTACATGGCACTGAAGGGATCGGATAATTGGCTAAATTACAATAAGATTGAGTTATTAAGTTCATGTAGACACCTTAATCTGACAAGAAATTGGATCGGATTGGATCGGATTAAGACACCGAGATAACTGGGTTGAAAGTCAAATCAAACGTGCTTGTAGACGGTGAAGCACGTGGTGAATTAGACTTTGCCTTCTGCGCATGCTCGAGATTTTTTCCCGGGGTCGTGAAGTCAAAGGAGACGATATTACTGTTGTTGTCGCCGTCGGAAAGAAACAAACAACGCGATGGAGAATGCTTCGTTGTGCATCGCGTTTGTGCAACAAGCAGCTCATCACAGACCAAATGTAGAGGGACGTAGCTTCATCTTGCTCTGCGTTCTCCATTTTCTCGAAATACCTGAGTTTGTTGTTGTTGTTGTTGGTGGTGGTGAAGCGGTCAACCGGAAGTGGCTCTATTAGCAATAGTTAGTCAATAATCCGATCCTTTCAGTGCCATGTAACCCCACTGACTGAAACAAAAGATAAAGAAAACAGTGCTTTTCGTCAGGGATGGCAGATATGCCAACTAATGTCATTCTAAGTATTCAAACTGCGACTCATTTGATTTCCATTTCCTAATATCTCTGTTTCCAATGCTCTTAAAGGAAGACGGTGGGCGCAGTGGACTTCAAGAACTTCAGCTCCAGTGTTGTGACAGAAACTGAGATGAGAGTCATGTGGGCCTGGATTCCTGAGCGCTTTGCTCTGTTCAGCCCAATTAGGTTGTTTAGTACAGCTGAACAGGGAGGAGGTCTCACTTCGTAAGTAACCTTTACTCAATAACTAGATACATATAAGAAACTGCCTGAAAAAACAAGTTTAATCATTTGTTTCTTTAGCAGCTTGAATAACGTCTTGAGTCGTTTATTGTAAAGTAATAGTTATCATTGCATTTATATTATTAGTTCACTTGATTGTATTTGATAAAGACAGTTCACGCAAGCGTACTGATCCATAATCCAGCGGCGGGTGGTATATTTGCACCATAAACATGTTTACCTTGAATGTAAAAGTCAAGTCATTTGCAGTTCAGAGGTGACAAAATGTTCAGTCTCTCAAGAGAATGTGTTATAGCTTCGTTTTTTCCACTTGTCCCAAATGTTGTAATGTCACAATGAAGCCAATGTAACCATGTGTTCAATAATGTTCAAGTCTAAATAGGTTTTTTTCACAACTTAAACCAATATATTATATCTAGTCCAAATATTTTTCAAGCCTAACCCTAACTGAATTGAAAAGCCCATGGACAATGCTCAGTGGGACAGGGATTGAATTGGATTAAATGGTGGGACAGTCTGCTATGTAACACCGCTGTCCACCCCATGCTTACCTCCTTCTCAGTGTTTTTTGGACATGATATAGTTGAGCTTTCAATTTTTCAAAAGAAAACTATCATTTAGTGTTTTTTGGAGCCTTGAAAATGTGACACCAACCAACGTAGCTTTCTCTCGTTCTTGAACGCTGCTGCATTGGAAAGTTATGCCCTTAAAAAACTCCAAAGGTTTTTACATATTAGTTTCAAAGGGAAATATGGTGTAAAAACCTTTAAAAGCTAAAGTTGCCAGTTGTATCAGTTTCGGGAAAAAACAAAAACAAAACAACCAATGCTTTTTTCCTTTATCTCTCTATCGTTTAGATTTTATTCACACGTGGAGGGACACGAACCAGCGGCCCTGATTATCAAATCAATGGATGACGAGGTAACATTAAAAAAGATGGATCAAACATGATAATTGTGTGTGCTTGTCCTTTTGATTTCACTTTATGATGCAACCTTAATGTGGTGAAAAACTGCTCATGGTCCATGGAACAAGTTTAGTACGCGACTAAAATATTTATATCTTTCATTTTGCAGGTTTTTGGAGCTTTTCTGTCGACAGATGTGATAGAAAGAAGAAATCACGACTCTCGGGAACTTACATATTTTGGAACTGGGGAGTGTTTCGTTTTTAGGGTGAGTCGCTGTCCTACCTTCCTTTGGAATCTAACTTTTATGTTCACATTACTCCTGACATAAGTCTTGGATACCTGCGTCAACATACGGACAAAGGAAAGATTTTTAGATGTAAATACGCTTTGTACAAATGTGCTATAAGCTCAGCCATCGCCTCTAAGAAAGCAGCACTGTGCATAATGAGGTCTACAGGTGAGGAATGTGTCCAGACATGGGCAGTTAAATTATTGGTCCAAGTTTCTGACATGTTATTATCGCTGTGTTTCAGCGTTTCAGGCTTTTTTATTTACAAATTGAAAATGTGAACTGTGACAGACATTACAGGGGTTATCGGTGAGGATTTTTATCATCCTGAAAATCACTATTAAACTGTCTTTAAATGGTTCAGATATAGAAAGTTATTCTACAGCCACTTGGGGTCAAAAAACATTTGCGTTTTGTAACTCTGCAGCCTGTTGTAGTCTCAAGAAAGACCAGAACTGGAAACCTTGTGTGTATGGTATGCTCATTTAACACAATTTGCCATTTTTAGGGGTGACATCATGCTGTTATTTTTCTTGTCAAGATCCCAGATAAGATGTGGGAGTTTGTTGGGAGTTTAGATTTTTTTTCACCATACCCTGCATTGCCTCCCAAACTGCTATGAAGGTTAAACAAAAATATGACTGCTCTTTCAGCTCCGTCCCGACATGGAGCGCTACCAACGGGCAATGGTCACCATTATGAGCCGAAGAGCTTCTCATCAGCCGGTTCGAGCCAGCAACGGAGCCTCCTCACAGGTCTCGAATGGTCAAACTCTGACCTGTCCCACTGGGACCCCTCAGAACCCCAGCTACCTGATGATCCCCTTCACTGTGCCGTCAGAAGATCCCGGGACTGCCAAAGACCCCAAGAGACCAAAGGAGCAAGAGACTTCAATGTTCATAGCAGGCGATGACAGTCAACTGATTATTGGTAAATCAGCTAAAAATACAGTCAGAATATTCTTATTCTTCAAAGATTTGTTTTGTAATTGGGCTTGTATGAAGTTATGAGCAGCTACTTTGTCACAACATTTTCTTACCGAAAATATTGCAACATGGTTCAGAGTCCTCAAAACTGTGTGATGTAAAAGTGACGCGGTGTGCAAATCTACGATATACTATTTGCTTGATCTGCTATTAAACCCTTAAGTTGTTTTAAACTGTGGAAATGTGTACCCGCTTTATCCCCGGTCTGATCAGCCGGGGACATTCAAACAAGGCCAGTTAAAAGAAAAAAAAAAAGAAAAAATCTCTTCATAGAGAACAATTATCTCAACAGTTTCCTCAGCAGAGATGTGGACTCTTCAGAAGCAAATAGTGCTGACATTCATGTCATCTTTTCAGGTGGGGATGGGGGCCACGCTCTCTGCTTGCAGGAGGACTTGCAGGGAGGATACACAGAGCCGTGTGACACATTCGGAAGCAGCCCTCTCTGCAGGGAACATTTCCAGATCCAGTCCCTGGAAGTATGGGGCATCCAGAACTCTATTTACTTATCTCAGTGTTTCCCCACTCAGTAGAAGGTGAAGAACAGCTTCATAACTCTGTTTTTTAGCCGACGCCGGGCCATTTTTTTTGTTGATGCTATTTAAAGTGAACCCGATTTGTATTCAGATTGCAGATATTTATATTGTGAAATGTAAATTTATACATGATATGAAATTCATTTACTTACACTGAAAAATAAATAAAGAATGAACCTTCACTGTCTGGGCTCATAGTAACCACACTGCAGGAGCAGAAGCATCAAAATATTACAGCTCTGTCTGGTTTGCATCTCCCATAAAGTTCACTGGTTTTACTGTCCTGTGTACCAGTATAAGATGTGTGGTGGTTAAAACTACAAGTTTTCTGCAGTTCAGCTGCGTTTTGTAAACAATCTTCCATGATATAATGCTTTTACATTCCATTTGTCATTTCAATGTCTCCTAACTGACTTAGATATGTGCCTTATTATGAAGATTGAAACAAAGACACATTTTTCATTATGTTGAACACGAACATTCAACATAAATGATGACTTATGGATAGTAGAGTTTTTTTTAAATGGAAGGTTGACATTTTGAAAAAGGGCTCCTGGTATGTTGCAGGACCAAAGCCCTCCATTTCTATTGTTTAAAAGCAGTTGTTTTTACACAAAACAGCATCTCACACATTTTACTGACAACACATGCAGCATTTGCAGTTCACCAACTGTAAAAACTGAGCAGTCATTTTAGCTGCAATTTGGTAAATAGTTTCGTTTGAAGGGGAAACAAATCTGGGACTGCATAATTTTTAACAAAATGTCATTTTGAAATATTTAATTCTGATTCCTGATAGATTTAGACAGAGCTATATTATTCTAATCTAATGTATTGGGTCATAAATGACTAACCAAACGCGCTTTACTTTCCCAACCTATTCGATGCTGCGTCCTAGGACCGTTTGACAAAATAAGTGTTAGGGGTGGCAACTGGAAAATTCATTTTCTTTTGTTGAGTGACAATAAATAACATACTTGAAGTATGATAGGAAAAACCATGTAGGACAGTTAAGCGTATCTGGGTTCTGTGAATAATCAGCGTAGGGCTTGTGAGTTCAAATCAAATCAAATCAAATTTATATAGCACATTTCATGTACAAACAATTCAAATTGCTTTACATAAAATAAAAGCATTGCAGCAGGGAGTGGAAGAAGCATTAAAATACATAAAAGAATATAATGAGAAACAAATAAACTCATTTAAATGAATTTAAAAACAAGCAGTCAAGATAAGTTAAAAGATGCCGTGCAGATTTCATGCATAGACACATGTTACTTTGAAAGTAAAAGTTTAATAAAAGGCATTCTTCGTTAAAAACAAAAACGTTGCTATCCGCACTTTTTCAGCATTTATACCGCGTCCGAAAGCCAGTCGCTACGTTGTGATATATTTCGTCGGAAAGCGCTGGATAACATATCTCATGCAACAAAATACAGTGTCGAACATGAGTGGGGAGCGCGCAGGGGAGCGCGCATCAAAGCAGAGCTGCTGTGGTTTATTTGGTGAACTGCTGAGATTTTCATCCTGCTGCTTCTTTTCACGTGTACGACATTTGACTGAAACCGGTGACGACAGGAGATGTGACACCCTCCTTTTGAGGATTATTAGAGAGAGGTCTGACCTAATTAAATGTGCCACACTTTCACTGTGTTGTTAGCTAACACGACAACGTTAGCATTAGCTAAGGTAGCTAGTGGTAGTCTAGTTCTACCTTTTTGTGTGTGTGTCTCATACTTCGTATTTTTAACCCTAACCCTCAGCGATAAAACGACGAACGTTATCCATAGTGCGGCTTGTCTTTCTCCAAAATGTGGGGGTCATGCTAAACGGACTTCAAAAACATTTTAGCACACTTTAGTTGCCCTGCTGATGTTTTTTTTTTTTTTTTTTTTTTAAACGTCGCTGCATGTACTGTTTGATCAACAAATAAGCGTTATCAACTGGTTAAATATGGGCAGCCAACGTTAAAGTTTGTGTAAATGTGTAAAATACACTGTGTGTACAACTGCTGGAGGAAGTCTGCTCTTTAGGATTAATTTGAGTGTTTTAACAAAAGCTGTTCTCTCTCGTCAGTCCAAATATCAATGAACTATAACCCAGAATGACTTCCGGAGGAGAATCGAGTGATCTCTTTCTCAGGCTAAAAACATTATATGGCAGCCCAATTACAAAAGATAATACATTAATCACCAACCACCTTCTTTGCTCTCGGTTATTAGGTCTGGCACAACAAACAAGTAGCACAAAATTACATTTTTATCTTGTGGAAAATGGTAAGTGACAGTATACACCCACCCCTCTTTTACAGTATCTGGATAATAGCACTTTCAGTAGAGCAATCACGGCTTGGCAATGACCTTTTTGAAGTGTCCTCACATTGTAAATCTCATGCTGGAGAAGGACTCAAAGGAGCTCAGAAGGGTTCACTGAGGAGGCCATTATCCAGCGAAGGCTAATCCATCAAGAATCACTTATTTCATACGTCCCTAAAGCCTTTGAAAAATCTTCTTTTCACCATTTCTTGGCAAAGTCTTTTCTCACATGTGGATCGCAGCCCTGACATTTTTCTAATGTTTTCCCAGGGCTTGCATGTGAGAACCCAAAAGTCTACAGCATTTAATTTGTCCCTGCTGCGGATGCTGTTAACCAAGCTCACCCCTCGGTAGTTTATCTGTTTCTGATGTTTCATCTCTTTGGGTTTTGTCTTTACAGAGTCGGTTCGGCTTCTTTAACGGAGCCTCCGAACAATTTTATTCACAGTCATGTGAAAAGGAATGTATACCCTCTTTTAGTTTTAAGGTTAATGCATTTATTTATTTATTTTTCAATCGTCAGATGAACAATAACTGATACATACAGAATAACAGAGGTTAAGTCAGGTGCTGCCAGTCAAATGCACGTGATTAACTGATCATCAGCAGGTGTGAGCGCCTCTACAAAAGCTCAGGTTTTTGGCAGTTTGCTTGGTGTGAAGCGTTCAGGTGTGTGTTAACACAGAGGAGAGACCGCAGTAATGATCTCAGTGAAGAAATTGTTGCGCCCCATCAAATTGAAAAGAGTTGTAAGAACCCTTTCCCAACAGTGTGGAGTCCCATCATTAGATTCCCATAAATTTGAGCATTTCGGCAAATTTTTTTTCCCGAATTTCTAACTGAAGAGTCCAACTGCTCGCAGACGTTAGCAGCCCGAGGAGCCACAATGCAGCTCTCCGCTGTGGCCGAGTTGAGCCTCCAAACATGACTTGAGACAGCCGTTGGACAACAACTCAGCTGCTGAATGTTATAGAAGTTATCAACACAATGTTTATTTAGTTGAGTTAATCCACAGAATTCTTGCAGACAGTTCAGGAGAGAGTTTGAGCGTCCCTTTCTTACCGACTCTGTATATTAAAAGTCATATCTTACCATACCATGTAATGAAAATGAGTTTATTCCTGTGAGAGAGCAAAGTTTTCATCCTTGCTTTCCATCACTCGTATTCACATCAGATTTTTAAAAAATTTTTTTTACCCAAAATGATCAAAATAAGTCTTAAATTCCCCATATTTCTTTCGACCACCGCTCTACAAAATTTGTTCACAATGTAATTTATCTCCGTGTGTGTTCGTGTGTTTATGTTTATAGGTTGCAGCCATGGGCCCAGACAGTGTACCGGACCCTAAAACAGAATCTTCAGAGGAAAGTATGTATTGATGGTTGGTTGTGTTTTTTTTGTTGTTATTGTCGTTGTTTTTTTTCCTGAGCTCAAAACTTCACAACAACCTGTGATTCTTCAACAGGTCCAGGAAATGTCAAGTTAGAGGTAATCTCCGAATCGGATGCCAGCGACGCTTCAGCCGCCGCTGAGCCCGAGAACCCCAAACGGGCAGCGAGCGACACGTCAGACAAGTGTTACCCCTGCACCGTCTGCAGCAAGACGTTTGACAGACCATCGAAGCTAGAGAGGCATAAACCGGTCCACACCAGGAAGCCCAAGATGCTTCATCAGTGTCAGCGCTGTGAGAAGAGTTTCACTCAGCAGGATAAGCTCTTCCGACACCAGAATTGCCACAAGAGAACTAACAAGCATCCTTGCCCTGACTGCGGAAAAGTGTTCAATAGGCCCTCAAAGTTAGAGAGGCACAGGCGCACGCACTCGAAGAAACCGAGGGTCCCTCACCAATGCTCATATTGCATGAAGACGTTCAGTAAACTGAACAAACTGGTTCGCCACAAGAGAACGCACACGGGTGAGAAGCCTTTCACCTGCCCCGTCTGTGGAAAGGGGTTCTCCGAGTCGGGTCACTGCAAAGCACACGAAAAGACCCACGAGGACCAGCCGGAAAAGCCTCACCGCTGTCCGGACTGCGGGATGTGCTTCTTTAAGGCCTCCGAGCTCCGCCGGCACTTCCGCTCCCACACAGGAGAGAAACCGTTTCGGTGCACGTTGTGCGAGAGCTGCTTCTCCCGCTCAGAGGGACTTAAAAGACACATGAGGAGCCACACAGGGGAGAGGCCGTACAAATGCATTATCTGCGGCAAAGGATTTTACTCTCGCCAGGATTTGAATACTCACGGCTTGATTCACTCGGGAGAGAAGCCGCATCTTTGCCCCGTGTGTGGCAAAGGCTTCTCACAGCTGGGCAACATGAAGGAGCACGAGCAGAACGTCCACATCAAGTCCGAGAAATACATTTGCAATGAGTGTGGGGCAACTTTCACACGGTACAAGTCGATGACAAAGCATCAGCGGACGCACACGGGGGAAAGACCCTATCTGTGCCTCACCTGCGGTCGCAGGTTTTCATGGAGCCATTCTCTCAGTAGACACAGAAGGACACACGCTCACAGACAGATGTCTTTGGACACGTCGAAAGACGTATCGAGTTTTGAAGGACCAGCTCTGAATCCCTGCTGCTGAAAACGGGAGCAAAATCCATATCGGAAAGCTTTCCCCCCGGAGAGACGGTCAAGCAAAAGGAATTTTGAACTTCTGCGACGTTTAACCTTGTGAATGCTTGACTTATTCACAAAATGCCAGTTAGAAATTCAAAGAACAGGACGCTGGTGTCCTGTTCTGTCCCGATAACATTAATTGATCAAAGACAGGGGGTAAATAATATGGCATTTGTGTTTATTGGGACATGCGTGTGAGTGTAAATTCACGTGTGTTCACATCTTGTTTATATCATGTTTATTCATCATAGGATTTGTCACAGCTAAAAGGGAATTTGTAATGGTTTGCATCCGTATCATTACACATCCCTGCATGGTTTTGTCCATTCAAGAAGTTGCTCAGTGATTTTCTTGTGTCGATGATAGTTAGCCCCTCGCCAGCGGTAAGAGTGTCACGTACCAAAAACAGCGAGTATTTGTCAAATACAGTACAAGCATTATTACTAACGTTGAAGAATTAAGAACACTTAATGCTATACCAAATAAGAGGACAAAAGAGCTGTTGCACTGCTCTTTATTCATGTGGATGGTCAGTTTATTTCAGATTACGTGGCTGTTTATTGCGTTGGCCAGAAATGCGAGCGCTTCGAAGCTTTAAAATGTGAGCAGTGGTCGGGCTGTAGAACGCAAGAAGAGTTTTTAAATGTTCCAGATTGAGTAGAATTCAAATGAACATGCGTCTTTTACCGCATATAAAGTTCACTTTATGTTGAGATGTACAGCACATTATGGTGTAATGGTGTAATCCACTCATTTTACTTGTGGCATTGTCTACATGCAAAAGAACTTACTGCCAATAAAGGGATTGACTGTCCTGTGTTCACTGTACTGCTCCCAATGCTCTATTTCAGTGAAGGATTTATTTCATCATGACATCGTTTTTTAAAAGGCTGGTCCAAAACAGGTCTTAAAAATAAGGTAAATATGACTCACTTAAAGCAAACGGTGTGTTGGAAACCAAAGTTGTGAACTCTGGTCCTCTAGGGCAGTTTCAGGCCTGGAAATGTGGAATAACAAAAGTCAGTACTCTTGAAATACATATTCAACAATGTATCTATGGTGTATACTGGCTTTTACTGTTATCTAAATATTTCCGGCCTCGTTTTATCAGCTTTTTAGAATTAGTCTTACATATAAGAACGGTTTCATATGATTTTAGCTTCTTTACTTTTCAGGTTTCTCATGTAACGCAAGTACAGAAGACATTTTAGATCGTGGAAATGTTTCTATTAGAAGTGCAAACACAATAAATATGTCTTTGGTATATAGCTGTCCTACATGGGGAAGATATCCATATCCCAAGGTTATTGCAGTACTAATACAACAATGCTTTGTATCAAATAAAACTCCACATTTAGCACTGTCGGAGTAAAAGTATGTCATCAGGAAAGTATTGAGAGTAAAGGGAATGCTGAAAAATGTCCCCTGTGAGTGTATATATACACTTAAACTTTAGGTATTATCACGTTAGTTTTATGCTACCACTACTTCTATGTCAAAGCAGGATTTTACAGTTGCAGCTTGAAATAATGCTAATTATGAGCTGTTTTGTGCTTAGCCATTGTTCATTTTCATGATGGATTCTGTCAGTTGACAAAATGATCTGTTTCAAACTATTATTTAAAAAAAATTCAAAATATATGCCATGGTGTTTTGTTTGGTCTCCAGGTTTTTGTTTGTTTGTTTGTTTTAGTGCAAAAGTATTATTTGTAAATGTAACTGAAGGTGTCGGAGAAATGTAGTGAAGCAGAAAGTGGCATGGAAAGAGAAGGCTCAAGTGTAAGCACCTTAAATTTGCATTGAAGTTAAGTTGTCAAATAAATGTACTTAACGGTAAATTCCACCTATGTGATTGGAGGACTTGTCGTTCATTTAAATGTCCCCGTTTTTAGTGGTTTTTTGTTCTAAATTGGAATTTGAAACGGGACGTTAATACAGCGACGAGCTGTCGTGATCGAACGCCCAACGGCAGCAGCTGTTGTTGCTAGGCGACCGTTTGTATTGGGGCACGGTGAGCAACTTTTGGCCTTTGTTGGAGGAAGGAAACTAACTACAAAAAACGCTTGTTCATTTTAAATTTATTGACGGAAGTAGGCCTTTTTTTTTTAACGTCCCACAGGTGAAGTACATAAGTCACTGTCGTTGTACTTTTTTTAAGCCATGGCTCAAGAAACACAGAGCATCGCTCAGCTAGAGTTAGACGCTGCTATCGGTTTCAACGGTAAGTTCCTGCTAACTTCCTTTTCGACTCCAAATAGTATACAGACTAGTGCGCTAATTAACGTACAAAAAAACTTTTTTTTTTTTTTTTTTTTTTGCTCATTGGCACGTGTAATACTATTTTTATAGAAGGAGGTGGTGGGGTAATACGGAAGACTATTAGGGCCAGGCATAAGAAAAAATATTTATATTTTGCCTGTCGAGATTAAAGTCAACATGTCGAGAATAAAGTTGAAATGAATGAATCGCCTTTATTGTCATTATAATTTACACTACAATGAAATTTGGTTGCAACTCCAAAGGTGCTTATAAAACAATCAGAAATTAAAACAAAACTATGTTTAAAATAAATTTAAATATATTGAAATAAAATGAAGGCACAGTATGAAATATAAAATAATATATGGTAGTGAATGGAACAGAGTTATTTAAACTGATAAAATATTGCAAATTTTTCCGGAATTACACATATTGTATGGCCATAATGTAATATTAAAATATATTTAAAATTTAAAATATTTTTTCTTATGCCTGGCCCTAATACTCTTCCGTAGGATAACGGTCTTGCAAAGAGCCTACTTTTTAACGACATGTTGCAATTGCACATTCTGACGAGTCTCTGCTCATACACCTTTAAAAAAGAACACAGTGTATTGTGATCATAAACGGCTTCTCTTTGTGCGATTTTTCTCATGGCATGGAATGGTATGCTTTATTTCATCAGGGTATGTGCCTTCTGGCCTCAGAATCCATCCAGGCAGGGAACACCTGATCTATCCTCTGGGATGCACAGTTATTCTGAAGAGAATCACAGATGGCAAGCAGGAGTTCCTGCACGGGCACACAAACAATGTATCCTGTATTTCAGTGTCCAAAACTGGATCATACATTGCCTCTGGGCAAGTCAACTTCATGGGCTTTCAGGTAGCCCAACTCAGGATACGTTTTCTATAAAGTCTCTGACTTAGCCACGGCACGTTGTAATTTAACATTTTGTTTAAATACACATTTTTCTAGGCAACAGTGATTATATGGAACTTTGCACAGAGAGCAATTCATGCCCAGCTGCTACTCCACAAGGCTAAGGTGGAGGCACTCGCGTTCTCGCCCAACGACAAGTACCTGGTGTCTCTTGGGGGTCACGACGATGACAGGTAGGGCTCCGTACAGCATCACACGGGAGCATATAAAGCAGGATGGAAATTCAGAACGTAGTGTGCGAGGTGTTGGTTGTGTGTTCTTAGAATAGTCGTCTGGAATATCGAGACCAAGCAGGCCATCTGTGGGAGCCCGGCTTCAGGTCGCACCTCCGGTCACAGCCTCACTGTGCAGTACTCAAACACAGATGACAACATTTTTGTTTCTGGCGGGAGGTGAGTGAATCACGTCAGCTAGAATTCTGTTAGACATGGGTACAGTGGTGTTATGAAATGAATATCAGTATACTTGCTTATGAGATTTACTTGTCATTAAAGTTTGTTTTTTTCTCTCAAAGTGCATCTTGTCCTGATCGCTTTAATTAGGGTTCCACTACCTTTTAGTTTAAATACCATTTGGTCACTTTTTTTTGTTTGTTTGGGCAGTGATACGTTGCGAGTCTGGGAACTGGATGTCCCCAACAGAAAAATAAGGCCCACAGACTGTAACACAGGCAAGCTGAAGAGGATTGTGAAATGCATCGAGGTATGAGGCCATGAGATCAGTTGTTCACAAAACTACAAACATAGGGAAAACCCCACGAACGTGACAGTTTGGCATTTTATGTAGATCCAGCTAAAGAAATGGGAACAAATTGTGTCTCTTTGCCACAAGCTGCTAGTAACTCTAAAATTGATTCTTTGCTAAGTTGTTTCCGATCCATCCCTTGGGTTCGGTTGCTTGATTATGCTTGACTGATTTATAGGTTGGTGTTTTTTATAAAAAAAAAAAAAACACACATTCCTTTGAAAATCATCAGGTACAAGGACTGAACTGAAAATGAGACAGAAAACAGCCTATGTCCAAAGTAAAACTTTGAAAGACCTTCAGAAAGCCTGGAGAACTAATACATTCGCTCAAGACCACTTTAGAAGATCACAAGAAAGTCTGATTCCCTGGCAGCAAAATTTGCTGTATGACAGGGATTCTATCATTTCTCATCATTCAAAAAAAAAAAAAGTATATTACACCAGATATGCAGAAAGAAAGTGGGCTGCTCATGTTCAATTGCTATTATCGCACAGGTGTCTGAGGATGATCAGTTTATTTTCTGTGGAACCACCAGTGGAGACATAATGAAAATTAACCTGAAGATGGGGACTCTGAGTCACTATGGTCCAGTTAAAGCGACATACTCCCAGGTAAGCCATCCCAGCGGTGCTCATTATATTCCTCTCTGGACACAGAATTTAACTTGAGCTGCTCTTTACTCGTGCTGCACCTGATAGTGAAGTATGAAATGTTCCTGTGGAAATGACTCATGTAATGCTTTGCATTTGATCTGCAAGGGTAATTTCTTTCACATGTTTTATGGATCAACGTGCACTTGTCTGTCTCCTTTTGACAGTGTTTTTTTTAAATTTACTGTGAGTCATTTATTTTATGTAAGATGTGTCAGCCCTTGCTCATATTTCATAGAATTATTTTTTAAGGCGGAACCATTTGACTAAATTGAATTGTCAATTTGTATTCTTCTATTTTTCATACAAAAAAATGATTTTTTATTTTTTTTTAGTATCGTATGATTAGAGTGGTTAGCACTGTTACCTCACTGTTACCCCCCCTCCCCCCCGACCCTACATTGGATTAAGCGGGGATAAAAAATGGATGGATGGATGATTCGAGTCTTTTCTGTGCAGGGCGTCAGTGTCCTCAGGCTGCTGAAGTCTGGGGACCTGCTGCTGGGCTCTGGATCTGGCGCCCTGACTTTGTGCTCCAAAGCTAACTTCAAAACTCTTAAGTGAGTCTCAGTCTTGTATCATTTCTATCTTCCTCACACGTGTATACTTGCATTTTCAAACAGATGTAAAAAGGGTAGCATTATTTATGTGTTTATTGTGCTTTTCTTTTTGCACCCTCGCTCCCCACATTAGGATAGCCCAGCTGGAAAAGGGGGTGACTTCAATCGCCGTAAGAGCTGACGAGCAACAGTTCTTTGTTGGAACACAGGCTGCACAGATGTATCGCTTCAGTTACGAGAGCTTCAAAGCTGAACTCGTGTCCACCAGCCACAGTAATGCTGTCAAGGATGTAGCCATCCCTTTGTAAGTGGCGGGGAGGCAATTCAGGATCGGAGAGTCAAAGGTGTCAGTCAGAGATAACAAAACATTTACCATCTGTTCCATTTTTCGATGCCTCGAATCTAAGCTCCGACAGAGGGAATAAAATTGCCTTATTTCAGCTTTTTGAATTGGCGAGGGCTGCACAGTTGGCCATAAACTGACTAAATGACGTTCAGAAAAATGAAACTCTGCTAAAGCGCTGGTGTTAAAGCAGCTCCCTGCCCGGCCTGAAGCAGAAAGAGAGATACTTCTAAGCCTGTATTTACTCAGTTATGATGAAGATTAATGTTTGGACGAGATCAGCAGTGTGTCGATGCCTTTGCAGTTTTCAACAAGGACCAAAGAGCACAAATATCAGCCCCCTATACAACTATTTTAAGTTCTGTAAACATATGTCGTTAGGTTTTACTTTTGTCAAGCCCAACAAGAGCTCACCATTGCTTTCCCAATTTGCCATGAATTAAAAATGTTGTTTAGAGGGAAGCAACGGCGCATCGCTACTCTCCTTCACTTCATCTGCTCGTTGGCCTTACATTTACATTTAAAGAGAGAGGGACCTCCTTATTTATTTCAGGAACAGCATTTCTTAAATTTCCAGCAGGCATTATGTAATGTCTGCAGCTTTTTACCCCCCACCATCATATTTCTATAGTTTTATTTTCATACAACAGCAACTCAAGTCCCACAATTTCCCACAAGAGGGTGACACATGCATGCCTCATCCATTATGTTCTCAGAAAAATGTCAATTGTTGTTTTTTTCTAAAACCTCTTCATTATGACATTTGTTTTTACAATGGAACTTTGATTAACTAAAGATTGAATGCCTTTTGCTCAGCTTAACCCAACTTAACCTTAAGTGAGGTTGACATTCACGTGACTAATTCCTCATTTCTCTTTGGATTTCACGGATAGTGGAACATCTGAACTGTTTGCAACCTGCTCGGATGAAGACATCAGACTGTGGCACAAAGACAGGCCCAAAGAGCTGCTGCGTATCACGGTTCCTAATGTGACCTGCAATTCCCTGGACTTCATGGCTGATGGACATAGCATCATCAGTGGTAGGAATCGGGGAGCCAACCACAACAATGCATTTTCTGTCTTTAATTTCTGTCATTTTCCGTTACTTTTATCTGACATGATTTTTTTTTCTCAAGCACTGAGTCAAACTAAACATCTTGGTAGCAGGCCAGTAAAAATGGATTTCACTCTCTTTTCTAGCATGGAATGATAATAAGATTCGTGTGTTTGCACCCGAAAGTGGACGCCTGATGCTCATCATTCACAATGCACACAAAACGGGTGTGACGGCCATCGCTGGCACCAGGGACTGCAAAAGGATCGTCAGTGGAGGGGGAGCAGGACAGGTCGGTAGACGTTATTATACGGAAATCTTCAAACCTCCACGAGCATCATGAACAGGTTCCATTTTATCATCACGGCACCGTCTAATTCTTCGAGAAGTCACCTGTTATCCCATATTTTGAATATTCTCCTGACTCCTTTTTGTTTGTCTGATTTGTCTGATGTACTTCTCTGTGCATTACTGTGTAGCCTTTAAATTTGATTTTTTTTCTGACACACGCAGCTGTGTGTTATTGAGGAAACCTGCACACACTGAATTGAATCCATTATGTTCTACTGCATGTTCAAGATACAGACGTCACCATAAGTCTTTTGTGTTATGTCTCTGTAAGTTTGGCACGTTTAGACAATGAGATGTTTGCCCATTCCTCATGACAAACCTGCTACAGTTCTTTAAATCTGAACGGCCTCCAGCACCATGTGGTATGACTCGTACAGCGTATCAAAGCAGATAGTTCTCAGGAAGACTGAACCAGCTTTTCTTTTGGATTTTACCTGTATACAACACGATCGCTCATCCTTTCATTCGGACTTTGCTCTGAATCTCCTTCTCCAGCTGATTATAGCTTTTACCACACAATGACACCAGGACCACCATGCATGCAGAGACCATGGCATTATTTTGTTAACTGATCTCAGTTTTGATAATCATATTACCAATGTTTACTAAAGCTGCTTTCTACCAGCTAAGAAATGGACCTAAAGTTAAAAAGCTTTGATCTCAAACTGACTCTGAGAAATGTATTCAAGCATTCATATCAAGCAGGTTGGATTACTTTAATGCTTATTTTAAGCATTATCCAAACAATCCGTAGGATGGCTTCAACTCATTCAGAATACAGCTACCAGAGTTCTGGCTAAAGACCCTCCACTGTTAGATGCAAATCTGCCAAGGATCTCTGGATCAAAATACCTGCTGATCTGAGGTCCATTACAACTGTGTTGAGATGGTTGAGATTTTCGTTGGTCAGAATGTTCCATGTTAGTCTCATCTGACCAGGTGACTTTTGTCCCTATGTTTGGGGAGTCTTTCTCTGAACTGGAAGAAATGGAAGCTTTTTCCACAAAGAGCACCATAGTGAAGTGTAAGATGTGGTCCCGTGGACAAACACTCCAAAATAGTTAGCAGCTTACTTGTTGTACCATATTCTTTCTATTTTCTAATGATATATATTCGATGGCTCTTCAAAGGGTGTGCAGAGTTTTTGCAATTCTTTTACGACCCGACTTGTAAGAGGTTTTAATGGGTTGATAAAATGGGACGTATTACGGTTTTCCTGTGAATGAGTTTGTGCTCGTTCTTTGCAGGTGCGTGTTTGGGAGCTGCTGCCGCATGGCCATCAGTTGCTGGAGATCATGAAAAAGCACAACGCCACAGTCTCTTGTGTCAAAATCAAAAGTAACGACAAAGAGTGTGTCACCGCCAGCTCTGATGGTGCCTGCATCGTCTGGGATTTAGTGTGAGTGGTCCATCCACAGATCATATCAAACTGTATGTCTGTCAAAACTAGAAACACACACCTCACATTTCCTCTGCGTAGCCCCTCTGAATCTTTAATCTCGTATCATATCTATTAGAAATAGTATGACAAGACATAAATCACAGCATATCATCAGTTAGAAAAGCCACTTCATTAAGTTGAAACAGCGGTAAATTAATTCTCAATTTCAGACCACAACAAGGTTTATTTTATTGAGATCGAGAAAGGTGCCAAAAATGAATTAATCATAGTATTTAATTAAAAGTTTTGTGAATTGATTCCTAGTAACAGTGACGAGAGCTGTAAAATAAGAGAAATACTGAGGCTGTTCTTTGGTGTCTGGCTTGTATAATACGAATTAAATAAAAAAAAAGTGCACTCTGTATGAAAAAAGCTTAAATCTTTTAAGCCATGGGCTTCTACCGTAAGGAGAGTAAAACCATCGAAAACTCTGACTGTGCTCATATTTTTTCACCGTCTATCTTTTCTCTGAACAAGCCTGTGGATTAAAGGCTTTTTAGGCGGTTTTCGTCAAGAGCAGCATGGATTTCCCATTTACTATGACTACTGACTCCTGAACAGGATTAAGATGAGTGTCTAAGTGAATCCAGTCAGACGCAATCGGTTGCTCGTTTTAGAACTTTTTGCAAGCCGACACCTTCATTTAGTAGGTTTTCTTTTAAATGTGCGCGTTTAGAGATTTGAACGTGATTGACTTACAGTACTGTGCAAAAGTTTTGAGCCACCCCTCATTTCTTGATACAAGCTTGTTACCGGGTGACGGTATGTTTTGCCAGAGAAGCACGACCTGATTGATGCTGTATGACCTTGGAAGGGTCAGTCTTATGATATATGGCACCAGTGGGTTCAGAGAAAACGTAGGACATGTCAACATGGCACCAGCATGTCTGGACTTTCCTTACAGAAACCATATGAAGAAAATAACACCTACATGACCGACATGTTGTTTTGCACGTACCTTAGGGTATAAATGGGACATGGTTTCTTTTTCCGAGGTATTACCTCTGATGCATGCGAGCTGTATGACCCCGTGTACACAGTAATAAAGAATATCCTCCTCTAAAGACTCTTGTTTCCAGTCTCATCGACTTTGACTCTTGGTCCCGGTGACAACAGGACGGCCGCCCAGAAAGCCCTCCTTGCACCAGGAAAATGGGAAATAGGTGCAGTGATTAATTGCAACACGTGTAAACATAAACGGGCGGACAATATATAAGTCAAAAGGGAGTTTTTACAGTTTACTATGAGTTTGAAAGTCAATATTTGATATGACCACCTTCTATAATGTTGAGGATTCATCTCTCCATCAGACCTGTTGCCACTGATTTTCAGCCCTGGTCTTGTGTCATTTGGCCTACCTCAGCCTCTTCTCCCTTCCTTAACAACGGCGTCTTGACAGCCACCCTTCCATGGAGACCGTTTCTGATGAGACGTGTATGTAGATGGATTAACTGAAGGGCCAGATGTATGTCTCAGGTCCTGTGTCAGGTCTTTGCTGGATCTTGTTCTAATTCTTAAGGACATCACTTTCAGATGCTGCTCATCTGCTGCAGATAGTTTTTCGGTCCTTTTTCAGTCCTCCGAGTGTTCAGTTATCTCAAATTGTTTAAAGTCACACTTCACATGATGCTGAGACATGCTAAGCTTTTCATTGAATAGTTCTTTGGGAATCACCTTGTTAGTGCAAAACTTTTATTCTGAAAGCAACTAAACTGTCTAACTGTTTTTGTAAATGACTGCTCGTATCAAAGTGCCTAAATATACAAGTTAAAATGGGTTCTTTGCTAAGTTGTCTGTTACGCAAAGGCACAACACAACACTCTTTTAAGTTGGATGTTATTTTCTTTTTTTTTTAAGACTGAAAAAAGCAGCAAATATCCAAAGAAAATCTTGGAAAGACCTTTAGAAAGCCTGGAGAACTATTGATCGAGACCACTTTAAACGATTACAACAAAGTCTGGAAGCAAAATATAAAGAAATGAGGAGCGGCTTAAGACTTTTGCACGGTGCTGTATTTTGTTCAGAATTATTACAAACTGAGTGAGAGGTAGGGTAAGATTTGTTTTCATGGACACTGCTACACCTGTGAAACTCATTCTGTCTCATTTCTTTTAACTTGTCTACTGGCTCTTCTGTATCGCCTCCTTTAGTCGATTTTTGAGCCTTCAAATGATAATCGCCAACACACTGTTCCGGACCATCTGCTACCATCCAGAGGAAAACCAGGTGATCACCAGTGGCACTGACAGAAAGGTCTGTTGTGGTTTTTGATATCACTTTTTTTCCCTTTTTCGTTACCCGCCGCAGTTCAGTACATTTTCATCTAATTCTAAGTGATTTAAAAACTTGTATTTTTTGCCTGTCTCTTATCCCGACCAGCATGACCCATCAGCGTGATCTCGTGAGCCTTTTTCTTTTGGTGGTTTCATAACTCAGCTGGCACGCCTCAAGGCCAAAATGTAATGCTCAGTAATTACTGAAAATCCCTCGAGGTTCAAAGGGACTGGCACTTGTCGCTGGAAATTCAAATGCCTCATTATTTTCATGATAATGTCCACTTGGCGACTATGGTAAAAGTCTGTTTCTCTGGTAAGAGCAGCCCAGAGGAGCGCAGTGAACACCTTGCACAGTCACACACCCACATGTCCGCGCATTAGTTTGCAATAGATTGCGGTTTGTTTCTGGGCACAGCATAATTAAGCCATTGTGCTGGCTGCTAGTGACTGGGGCAAAAACACGCCCTTCATTTAGTGAGTCATTTTGATTAGCTGAGCAAAGCTAATTTGCATAAGGTCGGAAGTTCACCGTGGCAGAATGAGACGCTTGTTCCCTTGATTGTGCGCTTTTACCCACACCCCTTGAACCCGGCCACACGCTAGACCCATATTGCTGCCGTCCCTGCATGCTGAGAGCCGAGGACAAGTTGTGCTGATTAGCACAGCACTGTGGATGTGAGCGGAGGAGGAGTGAAAGGGAGGTATTCAGAGAAGGTGAGGGAGAGGAGGGATGGAGAGGAGCGCTGTGGTGTTCGTGCCTTCCTGCGGATGTGCCTGTGCCACCAGCCAGATCCACCATCTGCTCATCCCAGGACACAGGCGCTCTGTCTGAGACAACAAATAGCAACGCCATCTCTCTCCTCTTCGCATTCTAAGCTTTCCTCATCTCCCAGCATGCCTCTGGGGAAATTCATCCCGACAGAACTGAGAGGAAAAGAAGAAAGGCGGCCAGGAGGACTAAATAGAGTGGGATGTAGGGTCAGGTTGAGGTTGTGTTTAATGAGATGGGATGATGACGCTGTTGCTAATAATGATAATGGTGCAATAAGTGGAGATGTAGTACTGACTCACCATTTCCAAGTTATTCTGTGTTGGAGAACTGGAATGGTAGCTGAAAGCATGTGGACTGCATTTTTTCCAATTAAAATGGAGATTTTTGATTTTCTACAAGGAAATGGTTGTTTGGTGATAAGCAAGCATATTCTTGAACAATCCATCAGCTAAAGCTTAAGGGGATATTTAGCTTCTTTTAGGTGGGGTTGTATGACATACTTATGAGCAGGTAGCATCTTACCTGCAGCATAGTCAGTTCTCTGAGTCAAGCTCTTGACTCAGACTCAGAACGGGGCTACGAAAGGGCAAACTTTTCGCTATCCAAAACAACTCACAACTCAAACTTTTCATAAGAGTGCGGGCAAAAGCAATATCGTCAATTTTTGCACCTCACATTTGCATCAGTTGATCTGCGCCGCATGGACTGTGTTAAACAGACTGTGTTACATCATGGATGGTCGTGCAAATAAGAAAACGCAGTGACATAAAAAAAAAAATAGCCGTCTGATGCAAAAGTGATGTGGTGTAAAAATCAACAGTAAAGCTTTCGCTCCAACTTATCGGTTTCCCTAAACTGAGACAGACAGAACTGGAGCAGAATAGAGTTTTTGACTGAAGCTCACTCAACGGCGAGACGTTGTGGACCGTGTGAGCCGCTTCTAACTGTAACCAAATTCACAGCACATACGTCTTTAAGTTACTTGAATGATGATTTTGCAGTTATAAAATCAGGATTTTATTAAAAAAAGAGCAGCAGCCAGGAAATCCCGTTGAAATACACGACTTTGAGTTGACACTCAGTCTCAATGGGCTGATTTTTTTAATCCAAATTTCTGATGCATCAAGTGTGAATTTGGGGTTTCCTGCAGCATTTCCAGGCTCTAATAAAATCTTTCTGTGCAGTGAGTTTGGCTTTTTATACAAGCTAATAAAAATAGGAAAATGTTCTTGCATGAGGCCCATTGCTTTCCAAGGTCATGTGACTTGCAGTTTTGTCCATCAGTGTTGCTGCACGGCTCTATCATCTGCTCCACTGAGCATCTCTCTCTTCTCGTGCCCATGTGATCTGTCTTTGCTTCAACTTGTGAACCTTAGCGATGGCGTTGTTTACCTTGCCCACGTCCCTGAGCTCGACACCTTGCATTGGTGTGCTGTTCTGGATTGCAGTAGCACAGCAGGATGATAGAGGGCAGCACCACAGTGCAGTGGTGACGACTGCAAGCAAGTTCTGGATTTGAACCTGCTGGGAATGTTAGCCACGTGACAGACTATCCTGGGTGTACCCCATCTCTCACTGGATGTCAGGCTGGGACGGGCTCCCACGCCCCTCAGAACCTTTTAAAGATAAGCAGGGTATATAGAATGCATGGATGGAGAATAATGGGTTTCCTAGTAACTCTGCATTTAACTTCTCCTTGTAGTTAACTTTCACATTTTCCTCTTTGTGCGTGGTACACCCTGCGTAGTTGTGAACCGTTTGTCCCACATTTAAGGTGAGCCAACAATAGGTCTGATATCTGCTTGTAATTAATTCTCTGGTGGCATGTGTGGTGGCTGTGGGCCAGTTTCCCAGGCTGAGGTGGAGGAAACACAGATGGGCCAAGGCAACTCACGCAGGTGGGGGGTCTCTGATAAGCTAGAAAAATTACACGAGACAGAAAAGAGAGGTTGTGACTGTGGCAACGAGGAAGAGAGAGAAAATGGCCAGTGCGGGAGGAAGGAGGAGAACATATACAGTAGCTTTCATCATTCTGGCAAAAACAGATGTCTGTACATTAGTGTTGATAGATGGCTCAGATAGCACACTGCCGACAGAGGCATCGGCCACATCTGTCAGAACTGAATGAATGTGCAAAAAAGAACAACATAGAAAAAAAACACACTCCAGTTTCACACATAGAGAGATGAAAAGGATTGTAGAACTTTTTATTCGGTGTTCATAATGAGCGTGGTTGAGTTCCTCTAAATCAACTCAAGCAATTCATGGATGTAATAATATGAGCAAACCGTTCCAGGCAGAAGAATGCTGTACACTCAGACTCCCCACAGCAACGTTCCTGCACTTTTTAATGGAAGATTATTGCTCTGAGAGTCAATGTGCCGAGGCTGAAGCTATAAATAAGATCCTTTATTCATTTATTTATTTATTTCACCTTGTCTTTTGTTCCTCTTTTGATCCATCACATCCAACAATATTTGACACCCATCTCCTGAATGACACGTTCCTCCCTGTAATGCATTATTGGCGATCGGGGCAATGGTGTTGGCAAGTCCCAGAAACGTTGGGCTCTTTCTGAGTAGCTCCGTTGTGACCGGATCTTTTCCAACAGCCAAATGATACGATGCACCAACACTTTACTTTAATTTTCTTGTCCAAGAAAACCTAATTGATTTGAAGTGCAATCTGCTTGGCACGTGTTTTGCTAACTGCGAAATGGCCTCTAAACTTAGACTTTAACACTCTCATAGCAGTGTTGAGATGAGCTGCTAAATCTTCCACAGGAGACTCATTCATGCAGGATGGCTCAGAGGGCTGATTTTAATGATCAAACCCACCTGTGCCCTCGTTTACAACAGCTTACTTATGCAATTTAACCAGCTTATGTGTGTAAATAACAAGGAAGGATCGCTTTTGCGCCGTCATGTTTCTGCTGCTATAAATAAGCTCAGCCAACAATTGCCTTTTGTGAGACGAGGTACTCTGGCAGCTGTTCAGCAGTAGGGAAGATTAAATCTCATTTAGATCAGCAAGCAAGGTTTGAAAAGTTGGGTGTGACAGGTTGATAGAAACCAACCACTTTTCGGTCATCCACAGTGCGCAATATCATCAAAATATTTAGAGAGTCTGAAGACATCTCTGTGTGCAAGGCCCACAGCTGAAAATCAGTATGGGATGACTGTATTCTTCGGGCAGCACTCCTTTAAAACGGACATTATTCTGTCTTACTGAAATCACTGCGTGGGCTCAGAAACACTTCCAGAAATCATTGTCTGTGAACACAGTTCACCCACAAATGCAGGTTTCATATTATGCGAACATGATCCAGAAATGAGGCCGTCTCATCTGGGGTGGTACGATTTGGTTCTGTGGAATTTTTTGTCATACGTTTGTTTCATCGTTTCATTTTCTTCCATGAACAAAGCCTGCGGTGCACGTGTGACACCTGCAACTGCATTTCAGCCCGTCTCTGTGTTCATTTGATTCTCAGGTGGCTTACTGGGACGTTTACGATGGCTGTATGATCAGAGAACTGGAGGGTTCCCGGTCTGGGGCTATCAACGGCATGCACATCACACAGGACGGCAAACACTTTGTGACAGGTTGTTGTGTTGCTTCTGTGCTCCGTTTAGAGAGGTTTACGTTGGGGTTAAATTTCAAGCAAAGATAAATGCTGAATCTATTATCATGATACAGATAATAATAATCCTTTGACATTGAGGTAAAGGGTGACATTTGTAGCTACAGTTTCATAGTGACTTTTAGTTTTCAGAACCGCCTTTTGATCTTCCATGTGTGTGCTAAACTTATTTTTCTTCCTTTTCTTTTTTTTTTAAAAACACTTTTATTGTCGAGTATGTTTCATCACTTCAAAAGCCTTTGTTTTCCGCTCTCCCACTGACACCATAGGGCATGATTTTCGCAGGTTTCTTTCAGGTTATCAGTATATATTTCCTTTTTCACCTTCTCTACCAGGCGGAGACGACAAGGTGGTGAAGGTGTGGGACTTCATGAAAGGTGAGGTTACCCACATGGGCATAGCTCATGGCAGCAGCATCACCAGCATGAAGATCTGCTCCAACAGCCGTATCCTGGTCACCACCAGCGCAGACGGAGCCATTCTGCGGTGGAAGTTCCCCCACCCCTCCCCCTCCTGATGTAGCGTTGGGTCCTGAGATCTTTACTCCTTCTCCGATTTATTTTGTTTTGGGAAAGTTTTCTTCCTTTACGTTTTCTTTGAACTAGCTGTATTGAGCAGAATGGACCGACACTCGGAAGATAGTAAATTGACTTAATGAGGCAACATTGGCTATGTTGGATTTAGACAGTATTCACATTGTAAAGAGTTACACGAGGATTCAAGCTTCAACTGCGGCCAAATGGCTTTCTTTAAACCAGTCGTGAGCTATTGGGCTTACATATCGATTTAATTCAAAACTGAATTTATGAAAAAAAAAAAAAAAAGTTTAATGCTGATACCCCTTCAAAGTGAAAGCTTTTAAAACTCCACTCCGGGGCATGGAACATCACAGTATGCATTCACATTGTAGTATCCCATTAGCTTCAGAATTCTTTTATCTGGTATGGTGGCGGAACATTTTCCCCTAACGGTGCTGGAATAAAAGCCTCAGGAAAATTTGAGAAATATTGAATGGCTACCTCACTATCTGTTTTAATAAATCCACACATCTGGTCCGCTAAATTCAATCTTTAGCACTGCTGAGCTGTGAAATTAAGCCTCAGATGATTAGAATATTGAACACTGCACGAAAGATGCTCGAACCCCGTTGAGAGACAGAGCTGCACATCGTGTGTCGGGCGAAACAGTACATCAGGATTCATTTGACCAGCTTAGCAGGGAGAAACCTGACTGTAAATCATGGGTCTACATGTGATATTTTGTCAGTGTGACGAAACAGAAGTGGACACAGTGTGAATAGTTCCTCTCAGTGCCATCCATTTAGAGCAAGGTGAGGTCGTCTTATGCATGAGATCCACAAACGTGCACACATCAAAGCCGTATGAAGTCAAAAAGAAGCTACACCTTCTTTCTTTGGAGGGTTTTCCATGTCAGGGTGTAATGAAGAAAAATCCTCTGGTCCCCGCCAAAGTGCCATTAGGCTACGAGGGAAATCCAACCTCAGATGAACAGCATCACGTGACATGTTGACACCTTTTGATTGTTTATTTAAGAGAATCTAAGCCAAAAGCAGTGCCTGACAAAAACTAAGTACACCCCCCACGCTTTAACAGCTCGTAGAACCACCTTTAGCTGCGGTCCTTCATCATTCTCACATTGTTGTGGAGGAATTTAGTCCCACTCTTCACAACGTTGCCTCAGTTCATTGAGCTTTGCGGGCTTTCACTTATCCACAGCTCTCTTAATGGCGCCTGTCTTCATGCAGCACTTTTCATAACATGGAAACCAATGAGCTGAACAGAGATGGCGAAAGCTGGCAACATTCTATATGACACATAAGCATATATGCACAGCCATAGCTTTACTTACTGTTTAAACATACAAGCACACACAGATATGCAAGCATATACCAACCACCAAAAAAAACAAACAAAAAAAAAAAAACGATTCCCCCACAGCACTACAGTGAAACGAAGCTGTGCTTTAGATTTCCTGCCTTGTTTGGGATTCTTGCCCCGTTGCATGACTCAGTTTTAGACAAGCTTTTGCTCTCGGAACAGGTGGCCTCACATGTGACTGGTTTACAGTGAGATGGTCAACACCACGATAGCAAGGTGCCCGGGTCCTGTGGCTGCAAAACAAGCCCAGATCACCACCCTTCCACCACTGTGCATGACCGTTGGTGTGAGGCGTTTGTGCTGATATGCTTAGTTTGGTTTTCACCTTCTTAAAACATCTCAACTTTGGTCTCGTGCCTACCGAAGCCCGTAGAGTTAGAGATGCACAGAAGCTCTTGGGTTTTTTGCCGTTTCTCTGAGCACTGCACAGTCTGACCTCGGGGTGAACTTGCTGTGACGTCCACTCCTGGGAAGACCTCGCAACTGTCTGGAACGTTTTCCGTCTTACTGTAGAATGATGGACTCAGAACTCTTTAGAAATAGTTGCAGAACTCTTCCAGATTGATGGGCAGATAAAATAAATAATAATAATAATAATAATAATAAAAATCCTCTAAGATGGCTGCCTCTATCTTACCTTCTTGGCATTAACTCACCTGGACGCTCCAGACCAGCACACTGCTAAAAAACACTGCTTTTATAGAGGTGCTCACACCTGCTGATGATTAACTCTTGTGAAGGGACTTGTTTTTTGTTTTTTTAAACACTAATTCTGCATTTTGGCTTAGTTTTGGTTAAACGTTACCACAGTGTAAGATGTCATGTGTTGTTGCTCATCTCAGGTGGCGTTTGCATCATTTTCAAGACCCGGTGAGGACCGTTGGAATCATTTGTTATTTTGTCCTGATGTCTAAAATCTCCTTTTTCACATTTTCTTTGAAAGGCTGTATGTGTAGAAGTGTTTCAGATTTTTAGGAGCGTTTATATATATATATATACATATAAATAAATAAAAAGACACGTTTATAGACTCGTGGATGTTACAGTCGTAAAGGAAATGCCACCTAGGTATTCTACACACCCTCTGAAAAAGAATGGAGGCAGGTGATGTTGTAATTGGTCCTACAGGGGGCGGTTTCAGGCTGACACCCATTAAAGACAACTTCCTTCTTCCCGGTGTTCCCAACCAGACGTGCGAAGTTGAGCGCTCTCTCAGCGAGAGGGAAGTTCAGTGATCTAATCCGGGTTTTAATAAATTCCTGTCAGATGAACGGGCATGAGACGGCCACAGACTGGGGGGGGTAGGGGTGGGGGGAGGGAGTGAGGAACAGCGGTGTTGGGAGAGTCGGACCGCCTGGCGCAAGATCCAGCGCCGAGAGCCATCGATGAGGAAGCGCAGCCCGCCGAACCTGCTCCGTCTCTCTCTGTAGCTCCTGCGGAAAGTCGCTCATCCAAAACGCGCAGACGGCTGACAAAAACAAAACAAATTGGGAGATGTCAGCGTAATAATCTCAGTAATCATGTGCCTCAGTCGAGGGAAGTAAAGCGGAGGAGGAGGAGGAGACGGCTTGGCAGACAGGTGCACTGCTCAGTCTTATTTCATTTTCCTTTCGCTCCTGTGGCTGTGAGATCTGAGCCATGGACAGCCGCAGGGAGAGCAAGGCGAGGAAACAGCCGATGAAGCCCAAAACCAAAAAGCGAAGGGAGCAGAAATACAAAGGTGGGACATTTACGAGGAGGAAATCGCTGCGGTCCATTGGGAATTTCATGGGAAGGATCCTCAAAACTTTGGGGACTTTGGCGCACTTTGGCGACGCGGAGCCGCCGGACGCGGAGGACGACGACGGCGGCTTCTCCCAGAGCGCGTCGGGCGGCTTAAAGAGCGACTTTTCTCACGCGTTCAGAGAGGGAGCCGCGAAGAAGGGCTCCACGGTCTCCTCTCACGGCTCGGTGAAAGCCAGGCTGTCGTGGTGTTCCGGCGACAAGACCCCCGGAGTGCAGGGACTGAAGAACCACGGCAACACCTGCTTCATGAACGCGGTGGTCCAGTGCCTCAGCAACACCGACCTGCTGGCCGAGTACCTCGGGCTGGAGCAGTACAAGTCGGATCTGTGCCACAGGAGGGCGAACGGCGAAGCGAAAGCCGGGGAGCCGCAGGGTGCCAGAGGAGAAGTGACGGAGCAGCTGGCGTCGCTGGTTCGAGCGCTGTGGACGCTGGAGTACACGCCGCAGCTGTCTGTGGAGTTCAAGGTGAGCGCAGAGTTTTAAAGAAAAACGTCTAATGACTATTAGACAGTATTGGAAAAGTAAAACCACAGTTGAACATGCCTTTAGAAGAAAACACTGGATTGCTGGATAGAAGCAAGGCTCGGGATGTAACGTGGCGCGTAAAACCCTTAAAACTAAACTGGCGTTTCATTCACATGGGTTGTAATCATGAGTTTAACTTTTAGTTGCCTGAGAGCATGCTGTTCTGAAGCCCAATAAAACAGAAGCCGGCATTTTAAATCTCATTACCAGTTGCTTGACAAACTGCAACAATGGTGTGTTCAGCCAGAGTCTTCTTCAGCTTTGAGGCAGTATGCAGTGGCGGATCTAGGATATTTCTGAGTAAGGGGCCATTAAGGGGCCACAGTGTTCATAGAGGGGCCAAGTATTTGTCCAACACCCTTGCACACAATTCCCTGTTTTGGTAAGGTGCTGTATACATTTCACCAGTCACACCATGTTCAAACACTTAATTAAACACGTAATTTAAAAAAAAAAAAACTCCTAACCAATTTTACATGCATTTTTACTGTACATAGACAAAATGCTCTCAAACACACACACAGCATGTGAGAAAATCCAGCATTTTATTTCATTTTTTTAAAACCTTTTTACTTTTTCACAAATACTGTCAGTTCAAAACATCTCTCTCACAAACATACACACAGTTGCATGTGGGTGACTACTGTACATTTTACTCCTCTAAAACAGCATTATTCTTCGGTTTTTGTGACGGGAACTGAACCGGACAAAAGACAGATGAGTGACAGGACAGGGGAACGTCAGGGGGCCAATCAGATTTCAGCTGGGGCCAATGCCCCTGTGGCCCCGCCCCTGTCTCTATGATTAAAGTATCCTTAATTTCATTTCATTCACACAATAAGCCTGTAGCCAGAAGGCTCAGCAGCACAGCAGTAGTGGTGGGTCTTGGTTTTACCATAAAAATGCATTTAAGTTGTTTTTGAGCTGTGCTGTGTGAATTACATTCAGCAGCTGTCCAGAGGAATCAGGATGGGTAGAAACTAAAGGCCATTAGCTCATCGGGAACATTTTAAACCTCAAGCATGTTACAAGATTAAAAGATGCCACCCATTCATCCTCCGGTTTAGTTATTCATACACATTCTTCCCACGTGAATCTGTCCACTTCGGGTTGAGAGAAAATGGCTTTTTGTGGTCTTAGTGAAACCTGTGCGGCCAGTGTGCCACTATGCAAACATATTAACAGAATGAACACGTCTCGCATGAAAATTTGACACGCATAAGGCGTGAACTGTGTGGTTTCTATGGCGGTGCTCAACCTGTGTACTTCTATCAATAAAAGCTTAGCTGGGAGTTGTTCAGGGGAACATAAAAACATTAGTCATGTGGGGCAATAAAGACATTTCTCCACTTTGGCTTCTGGCCTTAACTTGTTGTCGTAATGAGTTGGTGGTAGTTTTGTGTGTGCATGCTATCTGGTTACTGATTAGATTCAAACTGCAGTTTCTCAGTTTGACCTGTTCCTCAGCTTAAGGTGGTTTGTCCGCATTCCCAGACTGTCTTACATGGTGTAAGAGGAAACAGGCGTCCCTCTGTTTGCAAACACAAATTATTAAATGCGCAGAGACTTAACTGGAGCTGTACCTTTTCATAGCCGTGGGAACTAGGGGTGCAGGGGGTGCGGCTGCACCCCCTGCTGAATGTGCATTGCGAGATGGTGGGGAGCTAACAAAAATATATTTCATGAAAACCTATTGTACAGTCTCCTCCAATCGGGATTCGAACATGCGTCTCAAAACACAAACGTTCCGACTCAAGCAACGGAAGCACGTCTCTTACCAACTGAGCCACTGCTCCGGTCTACCGATACAAAGTTGCTATTGACATCTGTAGCTACTCCGTAATGCGAGACAGCGCGGTTTACTTATGTAGCCTATGCTTAGACTCGACTGTTCTCTGCTAGTTTGCATCCATTACAAATGCATCGATAAACATAATAAAATAGTAAAAAAAAAAAGGTTAAACAAAAATAAAGTTAAGACTCAGGACTCGCGTGCCGCGTGTAGGCTCATTCCATGAGGAGGCTGAGAATGAGACGTGGTTTATGATATTATGGCACCTCTGGTTTAAAGCTGCAGTCTGCAACTCTTTTTCAAGCATAATGCCTGGAACTGTCCGGGGATTCTGAAAGTAGTACATTAAATACCCCAATACAAAAAAAAAAAGAGTTCTCTAGGTCCCCTATATGTCCCGCTAGGTCCCTCCAAAGCCAGCAGGTTTGTTTACAAAATTGCAGACCGGACCGGTAAAAGGTAACCAATCAGGTTACGAGCTGGGCTCTGCTGCCTGTCAATCACCGATTGTGCGTGCGAAAAATAAGCATTTCTTGCATTTTGCGACTACGGAGGTCACCGTTTGCAACTTCAAGCGTTCTGATAGATCATGTAAACTCTTAAAATGCCAAAAATTAGGACTTTACGTATGACAACAACAAATCCTGCAGACTGCAGCTTTAATGTCCACTGTCTGTCTGTGCTCGTCATCCACAGAGACCCTCGATGGAGGTGTGGCCAACAAGTTCAGCCCAGCAACATTCTGTTCTCTATATAGCCTAATTTTTTAAAAATGCTGTTAAGCCAGCTGCCGTCGAGCAGTAATGTACGCATAGTTATTTTTTTGAGTTTTGAGTTATTTTCGACGATGCTGTTATTGCGGCTACCACCGCGCAGCATGTAGTTAATTCTTAATTAGTTCTGTTAGTGATTACTTTCGACTGATGCTGTGTGAGCTGACGTGGGACACATCACACACATGAGTTCAGTAGGCCTAATGTATAGGCTACCCTTGTTGCCATGAATTTTTAGTGCTTTAATAAAATGCAATATTTTACCAGTTGATGAGGCTGCATACTTTTTTTTGAAATGGTATGGGTGTTTGCGTTGACCATAACGAGGGCGAAAAAGCCGCCACTGACCTAAACTGTGTGTTCAGGACACGATTAAACACAATGTAACAACAGGAACTTAAACAACGTTCTAATATAATTAAAGCTCGCAACAATGTTGCAAAATATGAGCCCTTTACACACGAGCACGGATAGAGTTCCACGGTCAGATTGCAGGAAAGGCTCCGTTTTTTGCTCATTAAAATATTTCATTGAAGGAGATATATACAGCTATTTATTGTATTTACATAACATTCTACAAGTTTGAGAACCCCCCCCCTTTTTTTTTTTTTTTAAACCGCACCCCCTGTTAAAAACTACTTCCCACGGCCCTGTACCTTTTTATCTGGTCAATGTAAATGCATTAAATCAACAAGTGTAAAACCTTTTGCACACAAAAGGCGTCATACTTCCTGTCTGTCATGAGGCAGAGTTTTCGGGCCTTCAGTAGTCATTCTGGTTTTAGTGACTCACAGTCAATTAGCAGGCTTTCTGAGGAGTCACTGCTTGCTGCATCAGTGGCTGGGGGATGTTGGATCGATGGAGCATGTGCACAAAAGAAACACGGGCATTCTGGAGACGAGCTGAGGAGGATACAGTTTATTGTGGGAATCGTTCAAACTTTCTGCACTAATCACAATGAACTGAAATGTGGTTTAATCTTAATCTGATTTCCAATTGTAGACCCGCCCAATCTGACTGATCTAACAACACACAAACAGTTGGGCTGTTCTTGTCTCCGAACGAGCACATGTAGAACTATTACTCACGCCTGAGTAAGTGTGCGCACCTCTGGATTTGCAACCTTTTGGAAAGATACTTAAAGGGAGGTTTTCTACTGAAAGGAGATTAGTTTGTAAATGTGAGGTCTCACACAAGTCAAAATCTGGTTTCTGGAAAAAAAGAAATCGTCTCTTTTCGAGTAAGATTTGTTGACTTTCAGAGGATCTTGGAGTAACGGCTTTGATATGCGTAAATATGGCATCAATTGCCAAAAGCATCTGCCACAGATCAACTTTTTGGTAAAAGGCATTTTTTATTTTTTATTTTTTTTGTTTTTTTTTTTTTGGAGAAAATGAAGCATCTCACTAGCCTAGAAATCTAGACGCCCCTAGCGACCGCAAATTGAATTTGCTCCCGGGCTTGTCTAGTCAGTTGTGGTCGTTTTGCGAGGCTACAAATCGAAAATTAATCGGGCCAATCAAATCGTGAGGAGCGGGGTCGGAGGCCGGGCTACCTAGTGACGACAGAGGTGCGACGTTTCAGTGTGTAGTTCCAGAGAGAGGTAAACGATGGCTGCGAACAGTCTTTCAATTTGGCTTTGGCAGCGACTCTGGAAGATTTAGATATACAGTTTTCTTTGCGAGACGAACAGATAACTGCACTTAAGTTTTTTTTTTTTTTTTTTTAAAAAAGGACGTTTTCGGAATTTTGCCCATCGGGTACGGTAAAAGTTTAATTTACCAGCTTGCTCCGTTGGTCCTTTGCGCTGACTACGTAATCCTTCTTCATCGCTCTGATTGGTTGTTGCGCCATCCTATTGCGTGGCGTTGAGTGCAGAGGCAACTTGACAGACAACCGTTTATCCCGCCCACACTGCTATCCAGCGTCACTAGACCCCTGCACAGCTTTTTGCTGTACAGGTCTGGCTTGCTAGGCTAGCATCTCACACAAACACCAAAAATCTCATTGCAACCAAAAGTATTTTGGTGCGAGTAAGTACCGCTATTCCTCCTCGGTAATTCACACAGACGGAGCCCGCTCAGCGCCACATCAATGTGTTCTTGTGCACAATAAGCTGACGTTGCAGAGTTGGCTCGTGCTTACACCCATTGCTTCTTTTGTATCTGTCACTCCCCTCCCTTTCTGGCTTGGAAGGTGTATCATGTGTGATTGCGTGACATCTGTGGAAAAAGGCTCATTGATGGAACGGTGCATTCATATTTATAAAAATAAAAAAAAACTTTTGCAAAGGGAAAAAATAGAGAAATTTAAAGACTGCACTTAGGTTACTGTTGAAACGAGGATGATTGGTTTTGCATGGAGGAAGAGCCCAAAATTCCTCCCGACTGTTGTTCATTTGTCATGAGTAGCTGCAAGAAACATTGATGGAGTCAGTTTTTTCAGTCGGATTGAGTTTTTCTGTATGGTTGGACCACATTCTCTGAGTTTTTTTTAAATTAGAAAGGGTTCATACAACCTTGCAACCGTTTATTGAAAATAGGACTTGAATGAAGAAATCAGGGAAAACTATTTATATATTCACTCTAGTTGAATTGGCTCTTATCGCAGTCTAGACAGCACGATGAGCAGCCCAAATGCTAATTAACTCTTTAAATGAACGGAATGAACGGAAGCGTGTATCCATGGCGATCTAATATTCTCATGCTTGGCTGCAGTTTGAAAAAAAAAAAAGCAACATCAACAATAACAAAAAGATGTCCTTCGTTCACCTTTTCTCCAAACGCCCCATTGCATCGACACAGTGATTTATGTCTGTCTGCCTGCTCCTCTGTGAAATGGGAGAAAGGATGTTTACTGTGGCGAGTGCATTTGGCTCAGAAAGGGGGATCCCCCCTGCCGAGAAGCCAATAATGGTGTGCACTCAGAGGGTGGGAGTGAGAGATGGAGAGTGGAGGGATGACATTGCTTGTTACCAAAATAAAGCACCTCTCGCGGTCCTCCACCCATCCCTGTGTTCTGGAAGCAAACTGATCATTGGTGCCGGTTCTGTTCTTGTTGGGTTAGTCGCCGGCTTTCTTTTCTCCTTCCGGGCTCGATTTTGCTGCCGTCTTTGTCTGCCGGTGTCTCGACAGAACGACACGGCAGCAACTTCAGTCGGCATTGAAATAAGTAGAACCTCTTTCTTCATTCAGAGTTGGCTTTCGCCGGAGAAATGAGAAGTCGTGGAAATTAAACCTCTTTCTCAGGGGAGATGAAAGATGAGATGGGAGAGTCCTAAATGTGTACATTTGCAGTAGCATTCATGCAAGCAAAATCTTAAGTAAAAAATTATGGAATTGGCTCGACCGGTGCTCAGACTTGTATGACAGCTTGGATGCAGCTGCACTAATGAAAAACACTGACTACTAGGGGTGGGACGATATGCTTTGGTCACGATTCGATTGTATCACGATTCTTGATAATTGCGATTCTCCAAGTATTGCGATTCGATATAATCAGTAATTGCAATTTTCTTCCTCCTTAAAAAAAACAAACAAGTTGAATCATACACTTCTAGAATGAATGTCGTTCCCATAAACAATGCACATCAGTCTGTGTCAGTCAGTCCAGCAGCTGACATTTATTTCAACTGAGACAAAAAGAGGCATTTTTTAAAGTTTACAGTTACAAAATGAATTGAAATGTCCACACAGCACAAATGTGGGCTAGTTTTAACATAACTTAATGTGATGAATTGATGAAGTTTATCTGGACACGGATATGATGTAAAATAATCGATAAAGCTTCCCTTGGCATAGCAAATGTGTTTAGCATAAACGGTATTTAGATTACAATTCTGCTGCCATAATGCTGGACAGGACAAGGGTATATATATATATATATATATATATATATATATATATATATGTGTATATATATATATATATATGTATAATCAATCCAGGGGAGAAAAATCGATTTTTAAAATCATCCCATAAAAAAATCGCGATATGTACATGAATCTATTTTTTTCGCCCACCCATACTGACTACACAAAGGAAAAACAATATTCTTCATCAGTAGGGTTCCAGCTGTCTCGTGTAGCGGTAGACGGTTCAGCTTTGCAGCATGGAGCCTCATCACGTATGACCTTCTGTTCCCATCGTGAATCAGTCGGATTGAGATCCGGCGAGTTGGATGGCCGTGTCATTGAGTCATGTCCTTTCTGAAGAAAAGTTTGAATGCTCTTTGTTTGGCAGCGAGACGAATGGTCACCTTGAAAAACCAAAACCCTCTTTCGGTTACTGCAATGAGTCAGAAGTCCTGTGATCGCAATGACTGCCATCTCCTCCGGTTCTTCACCTGACATCAGCCCCATATCGCTGAGGTTTAAGTCAGAAAAATGGCCATTAGCCTGTTTTCCTCAGGTGCCCATCTTTAGGTTTCACTGGACCTGCACCGCACAAAAGCTCTGGCACCATCCCCTTATCCAATGCAGGTTGGGGATTAATTGCTTTCATCCAATCTTCAGTCCACGACTGCTTCTCTTCAGTGAAACTTGTTTGCCTCTGTTTAGGAATTAGTGGTGGTTTTACATCCAGAAAAGCCTTCAACTGCCTTCTGAGTTTAATCGCAAACATTGACTCCTGTTTCTGCCCATTTGTTTTTAATTTCCTCTGTTGTGCGTTTTCTATCTTCAAGGCACACTGCTACCGTCACTATTACTTTGACCTCTTCCTTGGTCAGCCGGTTAAAACGGCTCATTAAGCTCTATGAGCACTCATCTTGAACTGAAAACTGACTTCTTTGTTTAGACTTGATACGGTTGTTTTTTTGGTTTTTTTTTCAATCAATTTTTTCTCTACATGATCTTAATAAAATTGTTTGTGTGTGTGTGTGTGTGTGTGGGGGGGGGGGGGGTATTTTGTACATTATTTGATATTTTCAGGGCTTCTCCATATTTTCTGTCGAGGAGCATTTTGTCGCCACGGCGCTTAACAGTTTTGGAGAAGCTAAAATGATAAAGACGCCGTAATCTCACTCTCTGAACAACTGTCTGGCTTGTGACTGGTTTCCATGGCTTCAGACCGTACAGAAGACGAAACAAGATACAGAAAGGAGCCACAGTAAGATAGAGGGCACATGGAATGACCTCCCATTCCTTATTTGCTTCACAGAATAAAACTCCCAGATGAATACAAAGAATGGTCCGCAGCGGTGTATTTTTCTACCTCTAAAGACTTACGGACACTCAAAGTTTGATTATGATGTATAAATGTAATATACAATACCATGTCAGTCTAAATTCCACACATAATGCATCTGTTTCCACAAAAGCTGGGCACAGACTGCAGGATCATTTAAGTGAAAATGGTGTAAAGAAAACCTTGAAAATTGAAATTCCAAATTGTTTTTTTTTTTTTTCTTTTTTTTTCTAAAACTTGAATTAGTCTCACAGAAGTCTTCTTAAAGGGATAGTTCGCCTCTTTTGACATGAAGCTGTATGACATCCCATATTAGCAACATCATTTATGAACATTGACTTATCCTCCGCTGCGTCCTGTGAGCAGAGTTCCAGCCGAGTTTTGGCGTTGATGAAGGTAGTCCGGCTAGTTGGCAGGGGCTAGGAAAATAAAGCGTCTTGCTTCTCAAAAAAATATGCGTTCAAAAGAGTAATACATTTGCATCACCAAATCGTTTTGCATGAAAAAGTCAGACCTCACTTCGCTTGGCGCTATTTTTGCCTCCCTTGATATCAATGCGTCCAATGTAAACTGCAGACCGAAGAGCAGACCGAGCAGCAAACACCGTAACAGGTGCGGCTATCGCTAGGTGGCTGGGCGCATTGATATCAAGGGAGGCAAAAATAGCGCCAAGCGATGTGAGGTCTGACTTTTTCATCGAGAACGATTTTGTGATGCAAATGTATTACTCTTTTGAACGCATATTGTTTTGAGAAGCAAAACACTTTATTTTTCTACCCCCAGCCAACTAGCCGGACTACCTTCGTGGACGCCAAAACGAGGCTGGAACTCTGCTCACAGGACGCAGCGGGGGGTAAGAAAATGTTCATAAATGATGTTGATAATATGGGATGTCATACAGCTTCATGTCAAAAGAGGCGAACTATCCCTTTAATGGCAGCATATGCTGGAACACCTGCATCACTGACCATAACCCCGCGGCCCTGACAACAAACTGGATGGACTCTTTCATCTTTCGCACGGAGGACGCCGTCTTCATGAAAGACCGCAGGACAGCATTCCACCTCGCCCGAGTCCATTTGAAGCTCGGAGAAGACGATCGCCTCGCCGGATGTTGGTCATACAGTTCAAAATTATTTGGACACACCTGCTACTTTCTGGCTGGTCCTGGATAGATTTTTATTTATTTTTATTCCCTTTGAATGTAAAAGGCGTTAACTTGCATGAGGATGTAAGTTACATGAGGATGAACAGAGTTCCCTGATGGTGGTTTTCAGTAGTGCTTCTGAGGCCATGCAGTGATTTATCTATTTATTGTCTTTGCTACAGCATGTCTGTTTTTATTGCAGCGCTCATGCAGAGACCCTCAGACTGGACGTGTAGTCGGAGAGCGCCGTGCCCGAGTTGAACTTGTTTTTACTTCAGTGCAGAGCGAGCAGACGGCACGCCCAAACCCCAGCTTGGCTCGGGTCCGTTGTTGTGTTGTGCATCTCATAGACATGAATGAGTATGGAGGTGGAGCACAGCATCCACTGTATCCTGTGTTAAAGCCCCTTTATGTTCACGTCCTGTATTATTTTGAAATCCTTTTGTTTGGCTTCCTGTGTTTGTTTCATGTGATGACCACGCTGGACACCTGTGAGCGTCACCTCCCTCAGAGCATTTATTGCACCCTCCTCGAGTGCCGGGTCACGATATGAATGACCTATATGCTGCGCTGTAAGAAACTCGGCTTCGCCACCTCTTCAGGTTCCCATAGCCACAAGTTAAAATTCTTCTAATCAATGCGCACCTGCAGGATATTTTCATATTTTGAAAGTCCCAATTTCCAATTTTGCTCTCACAATTCAGATTTGATGTTAATGTTTTTTTGTTTGTGTCCCACATCTATTTTCTTCAGTTTTTATCTGTTTAGATTTTTAACAAACGTCTCACTAAGGAACAACACGCAGTGACTGTGTCAGAAAGAGGAAGCCTCGAGCTGTGAGTGGGCAGAGACACCGACGCTTCGTTTGCCTCGTCTTGTCTCCGCTCTCCTTTGAGGACCGTCCTCGCTCTCAGTGATGACCACGGATACTTTGCACGCTCGTAAAGCAGTGGGGCCATACGCCACCTGGACCTTCTGTGCTGAGCAGCTCAGAAGTGCTCCGCGGGTCTGCCTCTCGTTTCAGTCTGACTGCCGCACTTTTTCAGTTGAGCAGATGGGAGATTTTTGGTTTTTGTTGGTTTGGCAACAATGAAGTGCGGCTTGAAGATTTTTGAGCCTCTTTTACTTACTTTGCCACATACATCCTGCTTCTTACAGAGAAACGAGACCCTTCGCAGGTACAGTAACGGTCTCCATATGCTGCTTTATTACGACTCGGTGAACCGTACTCTGTAGCTACACCGCTGTGACGGCACACAATGAAGAAACACGAGGAAAATGGTGTTTGCACCATTTCGCTAAGCACCACGAAATGAGACCCTGTTCCACCGGGTTCTTATCCCTCCCGGGATTTATATGTGGGACTCCATCAGTCCTCATTATTCTGCTGTATGAGGCTGTAATCGCTTCGTCATAGAAAGACTCGGCTTCACCTCGAGTCTCGGAGCTTCTTATAGAGTGCTCACACGGCTCTTGATGCTGTGACAGCTGCGGCTTTCTGCTCCGTCGGTTGTGCACCTGGGAGCGAATTTACAGTCTCTGCTGTGAATCCTCAAAGAATCAATTTCTCAGTTTCAGCAGAGCCTTCCGGGGCCTGTAAAGCATTCAGAGGTGATTATGTCCATCGTATCTGTCCACCTCTCATCCCACGTCTGTGGACGGGCAATCTTTGCTCGGTCTCCACTCGCTTGGGTCTTGATTGGAGGACTTCTTTCAGGCTTTGTCGGAGTCGCCTGAGAGATGTGTCTGATTTCAACTTGGGTTGTATTAATATTTGTCATGAGAAATCCCTGCATGTGTCCCACTGTTTGAGTTTAATCTAGTCTGCTAGTTGATACAGGTACAAGTCGCAGGCGGCTCATGTTTCGAGGTGGAAGAATGATTGTGTGAGGAAAGGTGCTACACTGCTGAGAGAGACGTGTGTGTGTGTGTGTGTGTGTTAACCAGATGTAGCTGGGCAGACGGGAGCTCAGGTGCCACTGATTAGTGGCGGGAATGGTTCTTGCATGATGGAGAAGAATAGAAAAAATAACCGACGGCACAAGACGCAGAAACGGTGAGGATGTGTGTTGGGGAGAAACGGGTTGATGAACGAGGTGGTGGAAGTGGAGGCTGTAAGCGATCTGGCAACACAAGGCTGCAGAGAAATGGCACGGCAAATGGAGCGAGCTGCCAGTAATAAGATGATGCATCCAGTCTCATTCCAGCCACACCTGTGCGTGGAAAACAAGTGTGAGCACTTCCTCTTAAGGTTCTGCTTCATAATGTGTCAGTGTCACTCTCTGTCTTTCACTTTGGAATCCATCCAGGCCCGTTTGTCAGGCTGAACCACAGCGGGGCGAGCTGCTATTTTTATTTTTTTGGGTTAGGTGGGGGGGTCATTTGCCTGATGTAAGTTTATAGTAAATTCCTGCCCTGCCAGCGCTCCGATCCCTCATTGTTTACACAGTGGGAGGATGGATGTGGGGGGGGGGGGCGTGCTGAAGGTGTGAGGTGAAGTGAAGGTTGAAAGATAAAACACTACGGCAGACATGTGGGTGTGGGTGCAGCCCTGCCTCTGCTGACCACTGCGGGGTCCTCCCCCCACACCGTGAAGACTGCAGACGCACGTCTGTCTTTTGTCATTTTGTTATCTTGTGTTTAGTTTCTGGAAAAACTCCCCCTCGTCCACTCTGTCTGCCTAACGAGGCCTCGTCTCCTTGGTTCGTATTGATTGCCAAATTGAGTTGGTCAGTGTGTTTTAAGATGGTTTTCCATATAATGCTACTTGAGAATGACCATTTTAACATTACCATTATATCACCATTTAAGGCTCCTTGAAAACATGTGCTTGTCTCAACGTTCCTCAACCATAAGAACCTCCCGTCACCGCCTCTTTTTGTCGGGGGTTTTAGTGGAGTTCATTGAAAGATGGTGTTTTTCAGTGAACCATTTTCTTGGGGCTAAACGTCAACAGTTCTATCACACAGGACTTGGTTTAAAAAAACAAAAACAAACTGGGGTCCTTTAAAGTGCCCATCCTCACATCTTTCTATCGTGACATTGTGTTTTGGTGAAATGCCCTTTCTCTGAAATACCCGAGGTCAAGAGTTCGTCAGCAACACTAAAGCAGAAAAAGAGACCAACTCGGACAGATTGTGTTGCTTATGACTCAAGTCAACAGCTGATATTCAAAATGTTCATATACAGCATACCATTGTTGCAGATTCTCTGATTTGATGAAGACATTAACTAGAAGAAACAAAGGGGCCCGGTCAGGTGTGGGCTGAGAATCGGATTCTCGGCCCAGACTGATCAATAGTGCTTCGAGTAATCTCTGTGCTCTCTCTCAAGCTGAGCCTTCCTCCCACCTTTATCCTCTCCTTGGCTACTTCTGAAGTGTTTACTCAACAAACACTTAAGTTCCCACCAGAGCTGTTTGCAGGACAGACTTGAGGACTGTAGCTGTGTGCAGAGGAACTTGACATTTCAACCTGTCCTCGGCCTACTTCACTCACTGGCATTTTCCACTTTTATGGCTGTGTGGCTATGTAATATTTTCTCTCTGACTCCAACACGTTTACCTGGAAATGATTGTTCTATCTAGACTGATTCAGGGGCCTTTGAACGGAAGTGTACCTCCGAAGACATTGAACACAATAAGTGGAAAAAACTCAAATGCTATTCAGCTGGTTACAGTTTGCCTCTGGCTAAGGGTCCATTACTACCCCCCCGCAGCCCTCAGGAGTCGGGCTTATTTCCCTCGTGAATAGCATACAGGTGAGGATGGAGCCTCATGGCAAAACAACCCATTTTCAAAGCCTTTCTCCCTACTCAGGGAGGACGACGGCTTTAGAGACGCCACACCCTCCCTGCTGCACAGAGGAAAGATGTTCTCAGCCCGTCTCCACGAAGAGTGGGCCGGGAGGACGCCTGCGTGATCAGCTAAGCTTTTCTCCCGGTCAGAGAGAGTCTTGTTTAAGAGAAACCTCTGTTGCCACATGTATTGAATAAAGTAGCTCACCTCTGCAGTACCTTTTTTTTTTTATCTAAACTGGCAGTCATATCTCTTTTTTCTGGTGTTTGTGGGCACGCGAGCCTGCATGCCACTCACCAGCAGCATACTGCTCGTTTTAGTAAATTAAGTTTAAATCCCAAAACTCCGAGTGCATTATGCCGCATCGAAGTTCCCTGAGTGATTCGTGAGTTTTAAGAATTTTATTTGTTTATTTATTTTTCCTTCTGAAACATGACGTGGCGTGTTCATTCGTCCCATCTGACGTGGCGCGTCATGATAACTCCTTATTCACCGCGCACAGCCTGAAGAGTCTGTGCTCCCGCTTCCCTGATTTCTTCCTTTCATTCCTCCCTTTGCAAGAAATCAATTATAAAAAAGAAGTGATGCATGGGATTACAACTTCTCTGCTTCGGCAAAGTGTCTTTGAAGCCGTGCGGCACACTTCACGAGAGACAGTCGCACAAACAGAAATCAAAGAGATGAGCAAAACTAACGGTACCAGCTGTGACACACAAAACAGAGAGAGAGAGAGATCTCCTCCGTGAAGTCCGAGCCTCTTGATGTCGCCTGTAATTAGACTCAGTCTTGTCACTGTTTTCTAGAGAATATTCCTTCTGTCTCACCCTTTGCAGCTTGACCTCTCCAATTTGGCTGATAACTTTGTGGATCCCTGCTGCCTGTGGTTTGGCACTTCATATTTCTGGGCCTGTCACAACTCTGGCGTAGATTTGACAGAGAGACGGGGCGAACATGCGGCGGCCCGTTGAAACTTCGCCAGCATCCCATTCCTTACTCCGCAGCTCCCTCTCTCCCTCTCTCCATCTGTCCCACATCCCTTCATCCCCTGTCAGCGCTCGCTCATGGTGATGAAGCTCATTAGCGGGCTGTCTCTGTCAGACAGAATGGAGCAGGAGGGGTGACTCCCTCCTGTGTTTATATTTAGATCCCGGGATACTGCAGGTATAATGTGGTGATTTTTAATGAGGTTCGGAGCAGATAGTGGATCCCATCAGTCACACACACACACACACACACACACGGAGTGAAGGAGAGTCGGAGCAGTAGCCACCTACTGTAGTGTTAATGTAATTTTCTGTCTGATTGTACACTCCCTACCCCGTTCCTCAAGGTTGAATTATACAGAAAGGCTGTTTCTTCTTGTAATACCTGGTAGGTCTACCGTAGCATCTTCCAATTCCAATGAGAATTTTGAATGATTTTTTGTTTGTTTGTTTGTTTTTGACAGAAAAGATGTGTCTAATTCATTCAAAGTGACACTCTGATTGTGATGTCTCCTCCCTCCTCAGAGCATTGTGGCCAAATACAGCTCTCAGTTTCGGGGAAACTCTCAGCACGATGCCCTCGAGTTCCTCCTCTGGCTTTTGGACAGAGTCAACGAAGATTTCAATCCCAGCCCTGACAACAACAACAGCAGTAGCAGTAAGACCAAAGCCAGCACCAAGGTGAGTCTGCATTCCTTTGCTTTCTTTGCCTAGATGAAAAATGAGGAATCTAATCGATGTTTTGGCTGATAGACTAATTGTATCATAAGAAAAACAAATGCGCACAAAGTCTACCATCTATATTCTAGTCTCCTCAAACTATTTGATTTCCTTTATGAGATGAAACTGGAATACTTTCCAATATACTGTACCCTCACCCGGCCCCATTATGACAAACCTATCTTATTATGTTAAGTTGACCATGGCAGATCTTACTAGTGTTGAACTCTGTGGAAATTCTTTTGTTCATGGATTACTGATGGACAACATTCTTGTTTTCATTTTAGTCAAAGTAATCACTTCACATGTGTGCAGAAAAGGAAAGGGTTAATGAGTCTGTTTTCCATTGCTAACCACAGATCTGATGTTGCTCGGATGCTCACCTTGCAACCTCGCACTTGGAACGTAGCCAGGACTAGACGTGATATGTTTAGAAGGAATGAAGTGCGTACACATCATGGTGGAGTTTATTACTTTTATGTCCTATTTAAAATCTGATGTTTAAACTCTCCTAGAGCCTAAAGTAAAAATTGTCTTTGGTGGATACATTTGCTGGACTGGACAGGAGTGCACTTTAGGTTTTTTTCTGTTCTTCTCCTCTCTTAATCGTGCTCAGTTTAGAATAGATGGACACAAATGGACTTTGTTTCCATCGGCAACAAGGCTGTTAGTCAGTCATTTTCTCGTGCTTTTGGCAAGTTATAAGACAAAAAGGTTTTGTTTTCATTAAATTACTCACATTACTTCTGACGTGTTAGTAAATGAGAACAATCTCTTGGTCTCAGATCATGACTTTAGAAGGAATCGGAAATGTTCCCTAGTTGCGTTCAACTCCGTGATTATTGTGTTGCCGTAGTCATAGAATGGCCTGGATTTGTTTTGGGACCTTTCTAATTAGTCTTTTATAATTTTGTGTGTGTTTGTATGTTGTTTGTGCTTCACAGTATAGCATACTGAATATGACGACCTGCTGTGTTCGGCACCCACTGTGACAAACCCCCAGTGTTTGACTACATTAGTTAATATCAGGCTGTTCCTCTCAGTTTGCTTCGAGTTTACTGGCAGCGTTGCTTATTCTGCTTCCACTCTGCCCACTGAGGACAAGCAGTCCTAGAAAGTGAATATTGTTACTGACTTAACTGTCACTGCTGCTGTGCTGCTCAGTACCCAGCCCCATTACTCTGACAGCAGTGCTAATAAAGGCACACTTTATGTAACGTGCAGCAAACGGCTTAGGATTGTGACTCATTATGCTGCCAGTAAATCATGGTATCTTAAAGACTGCTAGCCCCATTATGCTAACAGCGATGCTTCAGGAGCCCTATTGCTTTAGTTATAAATCTTACTTTATATTTCCCGCCTAAAATTTTTATTCTAGCAAAAGCCACCGAATTCTTTGCGCTGTTGGACTGAGTCATGACAAGCTCATCCGTTGACAATAAGAAGGCAGGCGGGAAGCGCTCTCGAGCACCCTGCTAGCACTTTACTGCCTGAGAAAAGCGCTATGCTGACTTGGGCTTTAAAGCTCTCTAAACAAAAATTCCTCTGTTTGGAAATCTCTACTACGTCACCACCGCGGTCAACAGTAACGTTTTTCTCCCAATCATCGAAGTTATCCAATTCTTCTGCTGCTGTAATTTTAGCAAACAAAGCTAATGTTAACAGTTCAACAGCTAAGTTAGCCAAATTAACGTAAGGTTAGCCTGCTAATAGGCTAGTGCTCATGTCGGCAGTTGTTTGTTTTCTTGAAGACATTGTAGAATTTTTTGATTTTCACGGTCCTGATAACCTAATAATAACTATTAATTATAATGACAACACATGTGTAATCTGCATCCTCTCATTTTTTCCTTTTGGTTTGAAGCTCAAGTAAGCTGCAATGGCGGATGGGTAATCTTGGTATCCAACTAAATGTAAAATGAACAGTTAGCTCTGTACTACAAGGTTCACTGTTCTATTTGAACTTAGCGTTTCTTCTTCCTACAGTTACACTGTTCCAACAGATCCAAGAGAAAGATTATGTTGTAATAATCTATTTTCTATTTTCACAAATATCTTGGGACAGCTTAAGTATCTCTAAAGAGTCAAAATGGCTCTTTCATTGCAATCTCCAAATTAATCTGTGTCTGCTCTCTATTGGTTTTATGCTTTTTTTTTTTCATTTGGAAAAAAAAAAAGCTTTTCTTATATCCTCTTTTGAATCCTATTTTCATCATCTTCTCAATCAGATGGTAGTGAAACAGATTTGGATCAGTTATCTAAGGGTCGGTTATCATCTAGGATCTTCATTTGTTAAAGTTCCAGCGTGTTACATTTAGGGAGGTCCATTGATAGAACTGCAGTATCATATTTACTGTTTTCATTACTGTAGAATAAGAATTGTTGTGTTTTAATAACTTTAGAGTGAGTAGTGTGCAGTCATGTGGACAAGGAATTCACACACTCTTTCATTTATAATAACAGAATATCATTTGACTTTTAAAATTATGTGTCTTTTTTGATGCCTTTTTAACCGTAACTACAAGACGATGGAAGTCTTTTTAGCAGTGCAGAAGGACAGACAGAAAATAAGATGGAGTGGTAGGTGAGGTAGCACCTATGACTTTAAATGCTTTGTCTGGTCTTTCAGCCTAGTATCAAGGATGGATGTATCAATAGTGAATCTCAATAGTGAATACCAAAAAATATTCATTTTGCATTTTGGGGATTAATAAAGTATAATTCATTGATTGATTGATTGAAAAACATTCTGCACATTTATTGTTTTGACTTCGCTCATCAAAAATCCCTTCTTTATGTTCTTTATGGTCATATATTTTGTATTGATTTAAGCAAGATGATATTTTCTCACCGACAAAATGTTTTACATCCTTCCTCTGTTGAGGACATGAAATCCATCATGGACATATGTTTAGACAACACACTGATTTATTGCTTTACTAATTACACACACAAATATAACTGAGTAAAAAAAAAAAAGGGGGGGGCTTCCAGTAAATCCTAATGTCATGCTCATCTGACACCATGTCAGTTGGGTTAAACTGTGTGGTCATTCCGGAGGCTGTAACTTGTCTTGTACTCTAATGTTTTGTCTGCCTCCGTTGGCTCATGTATTAGTCTCTGCAAAGGGACTCACTAAGACTGGCTGCCACTTTGAATCTTGCTGATGGGAATCCAAATAAATCAATAAATCCACCCATCCATTCTGTAAACCGCTTATCATGTCCAAGCTTGAAAGGGGGTTAAAATCTATCCCAGCATGCATTAAGTGAGAGGCAGGGTACAGAACAGACGGGCCACATGTTCGTCACAGCACAGAAGCCAAGTTTATCTTGGGAATGTGCGAGTAAGTCGCAGCACCTGCACAACCACGGGTCCCAAATCAATGGATAAACATCTAGATGTAACTACATTATGTCAAAATGTAAATGAAACAGATGTGGACTTCAGAGATGAATGTGTCACCAACACGACTGAAGCTACAAATTGATCTGACTCCCGTTGCACGCTCGTATTTGGTTTTAATCTGAGGGTATTATCGTGCGCAGCTACTCATACACACGAGATATACAGTATATCTCAGACTCCTCGGCCTGTTTGTTTCTCTGTTGAACATTTGCAAACCTCAATTATCTGAGTGGAATACAGATATGTGTCTATATGTATATATACACATCTGTCAGACAACAATACATGATGCACAACTTTATTGTGTTTTCCTGAGAATTAGCCAGAGACCAAGTAAAAGAGTGGAAAACAAGCATCAATATGTTCTTGTTTCAACAGGAGCCCATTACTCTTGAGAATTTCAACATCTTTCTGGAGATTAAATCTAAAACGCTAATAAAAAGTGCAACCCGGCCCTGAGATGCCGTCAATAGGGTTTGACTCTGCATCACTGTCTGCTCAGCCGTGATGGAACATGTATTGATGTCAGTGCTGAGTCTTGAAAGCAATGGACTTTACTGGTTAACAAATTTATTCCCCGGTTTTTTGTTAATTAAAAAAAGTTGGCGTTATAGGATGACTTGGACGCTGATGTGTCTGTCACAGGCCAGCCTACATACTGATCCTGGTTTGCATTACGATACAAAGCTTTGCAAGGAAACAGATCTGTTTTTAGTGTGGCATACAGAGGGATCCGCTCATGTCACAGACTTTGTTTGTGCAGTATACCTGCTAACATATATATGGTGTGACCAGTCCACCGGCTTTACCTAAATAGCATTATATAACAACAAGACTGAATACACAGGAAGGCAGCTCAATAATGTTAATCCTCCCTCGAATGGGACCTCGCTAAACTGGCTTGGTTTCCCTTTCGCCTCACTGGCTCCATATCAGCAGGATTCTGACCAGCTAATAGAAGACCACAGTGAAGTCATGGCTTAGCACACAATAACGTCTTAGATATTACTCTTTTGTGGAGCAGGAGTTGTTAGAATAGAAAAAAAAAAAAAAGAGCGGTGAAAAGCAAGAGGGAAGTTTTGGCCACAAGTGAGTTTTTTTTTCTTTTTCCCTTTTCTTTTCTTGACCTGCTAGATGCAGGAACCGATTACATGATATTCTGTGTCTCATTACTGGTGCATTAGATTATTCCCCTCAGGCCTCAGCAGTTCTCAAAATGTGGAGACAATTACGAAACTACTCTGATATCACCGGCAGACCGTCCAACAAACTAAGTCACTGTTCGCTGAGCGAGCACATGGCGCACAGTTAGTTTTTACCTTCCATGAGTAGGATTCAGAGCAGGTGTATTTAAATAAATCTGGTGTCTCACCCTGAGGACAGTCATCGGAGGATTGCCAGTGCAACGCCAGTGCCAAAGAATTATGTATGCGCTGTTCGATTTTTAAATGTCGATAGTGGTCGGCCTTTCTGCCCCAAGTGGATTTGGTGTAGAGAGAGGAACAAAGAAACCTCTTGGCCCTGCTGGCAACGACATAGACTTTGAAGTTGGGCCAGTGTCTGTTGTAAAGTGAGCAAGTCCTCTTATCAACAGGGACAGAAATGGTGAGTTTGATAGCGCTCCATGAGCTTTTGACTCAAGTTCATCCGAGAGTGCAAAGCAAATGTCAGTGAAAGAGTTGAATTTGCTGACAGGCGGAGGCTGATGGGACCTTTTAGCTGGTGTGTTCTTCATCAGTGTCCATCAACAGAACATTGATGCTCTGATGTCACGAATGCCTTCCTACATCATTGTTGGTAGAGACTAAAGACAAAGCCTTGAATTTCTCCAGCAGAATGCTAGTATCTCAGTTCTGACAATAAAATGCAAATGGAGGATTAATATTTCAAGCACCATACGTAATTAAATAACCATGTACAGTTGTTGAGGGACAGTGAAGAAGAGGTTATCAATATTCTACATTTTTAAAAGAAACATTTATCAGATATTAAGAACGCCTTTGAATTAACTTTAACTGTTGAGCTCCAACAATCCAACATGTGAGATTTGAGAATCATATTGGCAATCAATTACATTCAATGAACAGCTATATTGGAATTCAGCCTCATTCTTTTGTGCTTTTTTACATATTATTATTAATTATAAATGTTTCCACGCTCTGCTGTCCAGCATGTCCATGTGCTTTTCACATAATATGATCATTGGAGTTTTTCTGTTTGTCTGTTTATAGATTAGCATTGTTGCCTACCATTAAAAACATCCAGTTTATGCCAATCATTTTGTTAGTAAATTAAAATAACAACCCAATATTTACCCAGGGAAAACTGATTTGGTATGGAACTTGTGCTAATCTACAGATGTGTCTGAAGCTTTTGGGGAACGTGAATTCTTGTCTTGACAGATCACAGCTTCTATTCTTGTTAAACTCGTATGTGGTAAACAAATGTAGATTCTTTAGGAGCTCTCATGCTTGTTGAGTTCTAACTAACTGGTGGGGCATCTAAGGTATTTAACCTCTTTGTGGGGTCATCTGTGACTTGAGTTGCTGAGGTGCATAGTTGAGGTCACATGATGAACTTTGTGTGTGATTGGTAGCCTAAACTGGTGTCAAGGAAGTACAGCTTTTGTTTCTAGGCAGTGACTCTTGCATCGCATTTATTTTTATTTTTTTAAGTATCTGAGTTCTTTATCTGTTGGATCTGAGAGGGACTTATGGGGAATGTTGGTCACTCTTCCTTCCTTCCCCCTGGCGGCGTTGATGTATCATCCAGCTGAAGCTCTTCTGTCATGAAGCCTTCAGTTGCCATCTGGCCGCTCTCCCCCTTCACTGCTCCGCACCCATCTCTCTTCTCACAGAGGTTACATGAAAGCGGTGCAACCCCTGCCGCAGCTGCGACCCCATACTCGACCCAGCAACTTGACTTTAGGCGCTTGTGACATTTTCGAGATGCCACAAATTTCACCTGACACAGGGCGGGAACAAGAAATCCACAATTTTTGTTTTTAGTGTCTTTGTGCCTTTCTTTTCCTTTCTCTTCATCGTTTAAAGGAGCATTACAACGTTTTTAATGTTGTAAAAGAGAAAAAGTCTTTTGTGGCCCTCCTAACATGAGCTATAACCTCTTTCTGCATGAACAACATGCTGTATGGTAGTGATTCTGAGTGTTTCTATATTTTTCCGGAGTGAAACAGTCGCAGCAGAGTGGTATAGGTTGGCTAATCCCCCCCCCGCTACCACTCTAATAGGATTTACAAGGGCTATGTGTGTGTGTGTGTGTGTGTGTGTGTGTGTGTGCCCTCTGCTTTCTCAAGTACTCCTCAATGTACATATTTTGTCTTCTCTTTTTCACCATAATTGAATAGTTCACTTTTCCCCCTGTTAGTGTCCAGCCCAAGCTTGATTCCTTCTGAAATATCTTTGGGTTATTTGCTTCTACTCCAACTCTGACCTGCTCTCTAAAACAGACCTCTCCCGCAGAGACATAATGTGAACTCTCTTGTGGCTGCTGTGTGTTATTGAGACGAAACCAGCTCTGACGGCTCTTTTATTTTTCTTTGCTTCTCCTTTGGATTGATGGCGTCTCGAGCCTACCTCTGCTGCGGTGCTCGTAACACAGCATGCTTTCACTTGAAAATGAAAGCACATTTTCACTATTTACCTTTGTTGTTCTTCCGATTTTTATTTATTTATTTATTTTTTTCCTCTGCCTTACTGCATCACTCTTTAGACATTCGTTTAAGTCAAAATAGAAAAGTGTAAGATATTAAAGGGGAACTCCGGGGCATTTGAAGCGCATTTCCATTGCTAGAGGTTGTCAAATACTGATAGTAGGACACAGACAGGTGCAAATCTGCGCTCCCTGTGTGGAGATAGCGCTGTTCGCTCAGCCTGTCATGCGAGGCTAATACGTGGTGGCTAAGGGGCAAGCGCTAACCCTTCCACGTAAAACAACAACTTGCACACTGCAGAAACGTCACACCACTTTATAAACCATCCGACAATAAAGTCACAAGCTTTGCCATCAAAACCATATGCATGGTTCTCACATTACTGGCATGGGGACGTTACAAAATAACTTTATAAACAGCATGTAACTCACCGGTTAGTTGTACGCTCGCGCATGTGAAAACCCAAAAGAGTCGATGGACGATAATCCCATATACAAAACAATTATCTTCTCTAGAAAAACTGCGTTCAAGTATTTAAAACATTACAACAATATTACTGGGCATGTATTGTTGTAATGTTTTAAATACTTGAACGCAGTTTTTCTAGAGAAGATAATTGTTTTGTATATGGGAGTATCGTCCATTGACTCTTTTGGGCTTTCACATGCGCGAGCGTACAACTAACCGGTGAGTTACATGCTGTTTATAAAGTTGTTTTGTAACGTCCCCATGCCAGTAATGTGAGAACCATGCATATGGTTTTGATGGTAAGGCTTGTGACTTTATTGTCGGATGGTTTATAAAGTGGTGTGACGTTTCTGCTGTGTGCAAGTTGTTGTTTTACGTGGAAGGGTTAGCGCTTGCCCCTTAGCCACCACGTATTAGCCTCGCATGACAGGCTGAGCGAACAGCGCGATCTCCACACAGGGAGCGCAGATTTGCACCTCTCTGTGTCCTACTATCAGTATTTGACAACCTCTAGCAATGGAAATGCGCTTCAAATGCCCTGGAGTTCCCCTTTAAGTGATGTGGCATAAGAGAGTTGACTGTCTCTCAGAATGCCAGCCCAGATCTATGAGGAGAAGTCAGACGTGCCCAGAAAGAAAGAAAGAAAGAAAGCAAGGAAAGGGCAGCTGACGCAATTACGCATTTGTTTTTGAGAGTAGTAAAGCGGGAGAGGTTGGGATTTTTAGACGTGTGAGAATAAAGATCTAGATATAGGGATATAAATAAGAGCCATGGAGCCAGGAAACATCTGTATTTGAGCATCTGCTTGTCTGAGTGTGTGGCCAGAGATGCCATTTTCAGAACAGCAGGGAGCCACAATTGTAGTAGCCATTTACAGCCTGAATGAAGCGAAAGATTAGTTCTCACGGGTGTTGCAACACTGGAAAGAAAAACTACAATAGGTTTCATCTCAGTCAAAGAAGATTATGAGCTATTGGGGTGGACAATCTGACCCAAGAGATCATATGATGAGAGCTGAACTCTCCAATCTGAATCTCAGTTCTTCTCATGGGTTAACTAAAAAAAAAAAAAAAGGTAAAAGAAAAAGACCCATGGACAGACCGGTTCACAGAACTCTTGCAAGATATTTTTGAGTGGAGAACTTAGCAACACAGAGGCTAGTAGAAATCAGACTTGGCAGAGCTTGTGAGCCGAGGGATCTGATGCGGCTCCCTACTGTCCACTGAGCAGCCCGAAAGAGGGATGCTGTGACTGAAATGTCGCGCTGAAAGGGGTGATGAAAAATTCAATATGTCCTCTTAGGGGGTAAAACAGTCGCAGTGAATGACAGGCACACAGAGGAGATCCATAAGTGGCAGGGACATTAACCAAGTGATTGATTGATGCCCATGAGACTGCAGCAGGTACTCTAAGTCCTCCCAACCACCTTGTGTCCTCTGCCTTTCTGTCAGCGGGCCTCTCTTAGTGTGTGGTGTTATGAGATCAGGAAGAGTTTTGAGGACATTTTAAAACCATCCTGTACATGTTTTTCACAAGTAGACGGAGATGTCCTTGACTGCTCTGATTACGCTGGGCTCTGACGACACCAGCTTTATCCTCCTTTCTGGAGAGAAATCTGGTCTTAAACCTCAGTTCAATGTAAGTATGTTTGGCCCATAGGATGGGATGTTGTTATAACTGTTTGATATTTTGGAGTTCAGATCTGGATGGCCAGGATTCAGGGGAGCTGAGCAGGGGCCGTTGCCAAGCTGCCATAAATGTTCTATGCCTTAAGGCTAACGTTAGTTACTGTTGATAAATATTACAGCTTGTGGTATGTTTTTAAATCTTCTGTTGTCTGAGCCCTGCAACAACCTGTACATGGATGTGAATTCTCTTTGCTGAATGGGCCAAAAACATGTCCTATGCTAGGAAAACCTCTGACATTACTGATAGGAATAGAATAAAAGTCAAATAGACTAGCAAAGGTGAGGCAGCTGGAAGACTTGCATTATTAATCCTGAAAATTTCAGCATTTAAAAAGCTTTTTCCGAAAGGTCGCTGAATAAATACACAGATGATGACTTTTACGTTCTGTTTAGGTTTAAAGTCCTTTCTTCCGAGAATGGATTTAAGGAGCTGAAGTCCAGGTCTGCCTGTGGATTACAAAACTGTGTCTTTGATAGGATATCAAGGCCCTGGAAAGGCACACAGAATGCTGACGGTGCTTGATAAATCAACCTGAATTTGTGTTTTAGGAGCTATTTGTTTGTTTCTGTCAGCTGGAATTTCTTGGATTTGTCCCATTTCAGGGTATGATGTGAATGCAGCCACAGACCATGCAGGGTGTTTCATGATATTTGGATGGCGTGGTCATTGCATTGTTTTTTTTACTACTTCCTGCATCCTTATTTTACACTTGCTCTCTGCTTATTAGCGTTTTGATATCTTTGTGTCAGCCAAAAATCAGGAAAGACACAATCGCACATTGGGTTTGACCACTCTGAGATCTTAGAATAAACTTCACACAAAAGCCGTGATAAAATCAGGAATGCTTTGCTAAAGCAAAGAGGGGAAAAAAAGCAGTCTCTAAACAATTTGCCACTTCTTTACCCTGCCTGTGTCCCACAGTTTCAGGCCCATAAGCCCTGGATATATAAATCTTTAAAAGTAGGGCAGCGATGTATGCCTTCATTAAGAAAAATGGCTCCATAACCTCCTGAACAGTTTTTGTGTAAATGGTGCCCCAAAAGATATATTTGCAAAAATGTTTTGATTACATTTTTTTTTGTTTTTATTCAGCTGTAGATTTTGTTCACTGTTGAGTTGGGATGAACCAAAAAATAAATGACAGAGGCCCCCTTCAGAGTAACTGTGGACTCCTTTTTAAATGCTAGGCTGCAGGTCGTTACAAAGTACGTACGTACGTACGTACTATTTCGTGCAAATGTTCATGCAATGTTTCGTGTTTTTCATCATTGTTACACAGTTTGATTTCAGCATAAGTGCTTTCACACCCATCCTTGTCTTATTTTATCTCTAGGCGTCTGGCTGCTCTCTTGAGATATTCGGCCATGAAACGGTTTCCTATGGGCAAGCTCATACAGGCACAAACTATGCTGTTTATAATTTATTAATTACTGTACATTAGCACTGATAACGTGGAGGTGCGTCGCTTACTTAAAAAAATCCGGGTTATTGTAATTTTGATTTTTTTGTCGTAAAGTGGGTGTTACTGACGTCCTCGTCGTGCTACTGCCACAGACAGCCCACAGACCTGCTGCCTATTTATTCATTCGGCTAAAATTCAAAATTAGTAACCCGGATTTTTTTAAGTAAGCGACGCACCTCCACGTTATCAGTGCTGGTGTAGAGTAATTAATAAATTATAAACAGCATAGTTTGTACCTGTATAAGCTTGCCCATAGGAAACCGTTTCATGGCCGAAAATCTCAAGAGAGCAGCCGGACGCCTCGCGAATATCTTCGGAACAGCTCCAAATGACCAACAACAAGCAGGGGTGAGTAGAACATCATGTTATAATGTGAAATCAAGGGCCCAATGTCAAAAAACCGGTCTTATCCTTTAAGATATTCTGTAAGTTTCTGGCTGGTTTAGTCATGCTCTGGACTTTTGCCACATTGGCTGAAAAACATGGCGCTCTGCTGCATTAGGAAAATTTAACCCAATTTCTTGCTAATTCATCATTTTTTCAGGGCTCCAAAGCGTCCTGTAAATTGAAAGTATGGAGCCATTTCAGGGTTATAATGTTTGTTCGTTTGAAACAAATATCTGAATTTGAAAAACTTTGTTTTCAGTTCAAAAGTCTTTTTTATTCAGTTTGTGATTTATTTATTTTCTCTTTTCCTTTTTTTAATGCTCATACAACCTTTGGCACTATTCTGACGTGAGGGGCGGGGCTTCAGATGACAGGGGTGTGGAACTGAGTGACAGCCAGCTGAAGGGATCACTCTCATCTTGCATTCAGGGTGCCTGGGAACTGGGAACTGCAACAACCTGTTTGCAACCTCTTGTAGGCGGTATTAACGTGATTCCTAGTGAACACAACATGACATGGCACTGATAAAGTTTGATTTGTTTAAGTCGTTTGGGGTAACATTCGACACAAATCGCGGCGTAAGAGTTATACATGTTGCCATAATAAATTATTATTCTCAGTCATGCTTCAGAAGTGGACATTTCCCACACCTACAAAGTATCCCACAGTTCACTTCAGCGTGGCATCTTCCCCGTCATCCTACCTGTGTTTGTTTCTCCCAGAGGTGGGTAGAGTGGCCAAAAATTATACTCAAGTAAAAGTACTGTTACTTAAGAATAATATGACTCAAGTTAAAGTGAAAATTAGTCATCCAAATAATTACTTGAGTAAGAGTTCATCCAATCAATAAAACAAAATAAAATTAATTAATTAATTACAAAATAGCTTAAATTAAAATAATCCAGGTAAATTCAAGTACTTCAATAAAAAATACCTAAAAAACAAACATTCGCCTATCCATGGAAAAAATAAATAAATTAGGAAATTTACATGTTTCTTCAAGTTAGATGTTGAGTTTTTGAATGCTGAAATGTCCGTTTGTTTTGGTACACACAGAAGACACCGCATAATGTAGCTGCTGTTTCACTTTTTGTAAGGTAAACATGCTTTCATTATGAGGCCTGGCCTCCTTGTCTGTGTCTACATTTCCGACCGTTGATTCTGACATTTTTCATCCGTTTCTTTGTTTGTTTGCTACAACTGTAAACTGTAAAGCTAACCCGTCCCGCCGCTGAGATTGATTATGGTCATGTGACGAGACTGCACGGCTACGTTTGATTGGTGAAACACAGTCACGTGGTAGAGCCTTTGGTGGAAGTGTCTCTCTGTCAGAATAAAACATTAAAATGAGGCGTACGCGGGGGGATAAAAATAATGAGGCGTAGAATACCAAAGAGGTAAGAAGAAAAGTAACCAGCTCAATGTAGCCTAATGTAGCGGAGTAAGAGGACAGTTTCTGCTGCACAAATCTACTCAAGTAAAAGTAAAAAGTATAGACATTTAAAACTACTCCTGGAAGTATAATTTTTTCAAAAACTTACTCAAGTAAATGTAACTCGTTATTGCCCAATTCTGATCTCTCCATATGTTTTCCTATCTGGATACTTGTATTCATGTGTATTTGTGAAATGGCTTTAATTGCAGCCAAAGCAGGGTTCTAATTAAAAGCACACACCGTGAGAAGTACCCTCCAAATGTCCAGATATGCAGCCTTCTTGTTCTGCCTACATGGAGGAGGCTTTGCTGGCTGTGATGACTACCTGGTCAAACGCAAATCTACCCGGGCGACCACAGCCTCGTCTCGGCTCGTGGCTCTATCATTTGCCCCTGCCTGTTATGGATTTGTAGTGTTTACACATGAGTTATAAGGTGTTTCGGGCACATCCGTCCCATCCGTCCCACCATGTATATATTAGTAAGTGATGATTTTGCTCTTCTGAAGTCACACTTTAGCACATTTTTCCCAAAGTTTAGCAGTGGAATTCAAGCTGAAATGGCTTTTGCTACACTTACTGATTTTCAAATTTCAAGTTCAAAATCGTACTTTCAGTTTCAAAATGTATTTTTTATTTTTTCAATTTCAGATATTTGTTTCAAATTACCAAACATTATGTCCCTGAAATGGTTCCATAAGAATGTCACTTGCGATATCAAAGGCAGTTTGATAGTCTTCACAAGAAAGGAACAAAACTGGTATCACAATGACTCACAAGTGTGTCATTTGGACGGCACAAGTGTGTCTCAGGTTTGTTTGTTTGAACTTACATCAGTATTATGAAAAAATGAAGCCCTTTCATATTTAGAATTATGAAAAGGTAATGCCATCATTATTGCTGTGTGCTAAATGGTGTGTTTGGTAGGTCTGAATAACAAAAACAAACACATTTGCCTATTCTGAACGAAGCACTGCTCAGATGCTGTAATAGAGGTGGAAATATCCGGATGTCAAATGACGGCGCAAGAGATGGAAGCCCATTAAATGATGATAACTGTCAACAGTGCTCCCCTCACCAATGAGAAGACTTTCTGCGTATTGCCGCCCCCAACCTTGAAATAAAATTTCTGTCAATGCTGATATGTTATGAAAAACTTTACAGTACTGTGAACAGAACATCGTGGCCATGGTCAGGCCTTTGTTTTAAATTCTCAGTGTTTTTAGTATTTGTTTGTCATATTCGTCCACGATGCCTTATTTAAATGCATCAAAATGTGATCTGGAATGGTTCCACCTCGTTTCCACATTAATTACTGTATCAAGCTTAAAAATCATGACAAGTGTGCAAAATGCTGTTAATTTTTTTCTTTTTTGTCCTTCAGAATTTGGAGTTGGAAAAGGTTTCTTTTGCTGAGAGACCAACAAATTTGAATAAATGAAACATAAACGACCAGGCTGACAAGCTGTGACTCCACTTTCTGCAATGTATAAACATTTACATAAAAAAAATGTTTCTGAATTTAGTTGTTCTTAAATAGGGCTTTATTGTCAAAGATGTGGATTGTTTGCAACAGCTTCCCGGACAACCCGTTTATATTTAAGGAGATTATTTGACTGTTTACATGACGCATATTTAATCTCTTTACACGTGTAATCGGTTTAAACGTGCATTTAATCAGATTAAACGTGTCCATATAAACGCATCTATGGACTCTGTAGCGCCCCCTACGATGCTTAAAAATAGTCCCCGCATTGGGGTTAGTTTCGGGTGGGATGGCAAAATTTGGTACACTCATTCATCATGCCCAGACGCACAAAAAAGTCTCATGCCGCCATGGTCCCACGTCCACAGGAAGGCGGCCATTTTGAATGGAAAGTGAGTTTTCGTGCCATTTTGGACCGATTCCACGCCTTGCATATGATCGAACTCGTCCTACAGATTTAATGCTACAAGCTTCAAACTTGGCCAGTTTACTGTTAAGACACGGGGGAAATAATCATGAAGAAACTTTCCCAAACTCTAAACGGTGTGGGCGTGGCCAGGCGATGAAAATCGTGTGATGGCGTTTGTGATTTGAAAGCCTTATCATCATCGCAAAGTCATGAAACTTGGCACACACGTCCACCCTGACGACCTCGTACGTATGTAAAGGGTATCGTGTGTGTGGGCAGAGCTGCGCGACTACGGCGTCCAGCGCATGCCCCAACGTGCGCACATCTCGGTCCCGCTCAAGGCTGCTTGCAGCTTTCTAGTTTTAATTGAATTGATTTAATAAAAGTGGTATAGACGTTAATTCTGTCTGACAAGTATGGATTTCCTCACTCTCTTTACTGTTGTGCCTGGTCCCAGGCACAATTTCAAAGCCATTTTCTGTTTGGAATGAAATTGTAAAATGAGCTCTGTGGAATTGGTCACAAGAACTCGTGGGTTTCTGTATTAATCCAAATAAAGATGTGGTTATCTCGTGGCTGTTGTTTGCCTATACTGTCACAGACACTAGCAGGAAGGCAGCGATAATCCGTTTGAAATTCTCACAGGGATTTATGTGGCATTTAACAGTTGTCGTCATGTATTGTCTTCAGTGTTTGGTATTGAGAACTGGTCTTTCTGGTTGAAACTGAAACGACATGTGGACATGCTTTTTGTTAGTCTTACTCAAACAAACAAGACTCGCACACGGGCTCCTTGTTCATTGTCATTTCCATCGCCTTTTATTCCTGATGTGTCCTGCTGGTGCCCACGGGCCTGTTCAACAGGACTCGTCACTGCTATGCAGTCTGACCTGTTCCTGTCTATTGTTCCTTGTCATTAAAAGAAAAAACTTCCAAATCATTTAAGTCCCAAATCTTGTTTTGTTATAGTACAACTCGAATGGACAACGACAACAAAAACAAAAATAAACTAATTTATTTGAATCTTCACAGAGAAGATTCCGAAATATAAATGGATAGTTACTGCATTGGCTGTGTAACACTTTATTTTGAGGTTGGCTCTGTGTGGGTGTCGGTGTTTTTTCTTGGCTTTGCTGCAGATTAACTGCTAATGTGCCAGGGTGGCAGATTTTACAGAGGGATAAAGGGTTTACAAAAGACAGACGCGGACCTTTCCTGACTGAAACCAGGAGCCTTTCAGACAGTAGCAGCAGCATTATTGCCAACTGGAACGTCTCATGCAAGGCAAAGGCACAAAGAAGTGGCTGATAACAATCCACAGAGGACCTTTAAGTGGTTATTAAAAATCCAGTTGACCAGCTAAGGCTTAATCCTCTGTACTTTTTTTTGAGATTCATTGAGAAAGAAATTAACCCCCCCCCTCCTTTTCATTCCTAGTTCATTTTGGATCATTTTGGTCAAAGATCTTAAAACTCAAGGTTAAAGGACTGCGTGATTCTATTTTTCACCTTCTTCCTTCTGTATATGTTTTGGGAGGTTTTTTTCAACATTAATTTGAAATGAGAAATATCTCTATTTGTCATTTGAGGATGTTCAATCAATCTATTGTTTAAAAAAAGACTAACATCCCTTTTTCCACATTGTCCAAGTAGGGTTTTCAAAAAGAAATCCGTGTGATCGACACTAACATTTAGCGTCTAATTTGATGTTCATTTGCAATGGATATCTGTTTTGCCATCTTTGCCGACCCTGCCGACAGACACACGGCTCCTCTCCTCACCAGCAGCTGAAACGGGGACACCCAGCACAACGACTGCTGTCAACGACATAAAAATAACTTTTGTGACCGTTTTTGTACCGTACAGCGGCACACATGGGGCAATTTGGAAATGTGGCCAGAGATTTTTATGCTTCTTATGAAATCTGTGTGTGTTGCAAGTGAGAGACCGTAGAGGTAACGCCGGGCTGTCATCGTACAATACAGGTGGGAGCAATTAAAACTGCGGCTCGACTTTCTGTCTGTGTCTGCCTGGTGAGCAGCTTGTAGTTCTCTTTCTCCGCTCCACACTTTGAGCCATCGGTTCGCTTGTCAAAGGTGCGAGCTTGAGAGCCCCCCTGTGACATGACAGTCCAGAGTTAATGATGAGAGCGAGATGTGGAAACAGCCAGCGGAGAACTCACTCCGACATAAAAGTGCTCAGTTTATGAGGCGAAGTCATGAATGGGAGCGCCGTGTATTTCACGTCCTGCTCTTGCTGTGGCCGAACACTTGAGTGGTTTACAAGTCTTCCGACTTCACCACAAACATTTAGCACGAGACACTGTGGAAGCACAACAGCAGCGTGATGCCTAAACTACACCGCAGCTGGTCTGGCGGAGGCATGTTTTCAAAGCCTGGAGCAACTAATCAGTCTGCAGAAGAGAATGAAATGACAATAAAAATCATTACGCTCAACAGCAGTGTGAAGGAAGAGCAGCCATTAATCACATTTGTTGTAATTGTGCAACTAACAGATTTTAATTGATGACTGTTGTGTCAGTCAAATCACTTCGGGCAACTCAACACGTTCATATTTAATCCATCTTGACATCATTGCTGAAAGATAAGTGCAAATGAACAAACGTATGTTGTGTTTTAAAGGAGAGGTCACAAAATAGTTTACAAGGGAAAAAAACATCCAGTTTGAAGAAAAAAGAAATTGTGTCCAAATCATAATTTTCAATTGTTGAAGATTTTGCTTGGTATCCGCATGGAGTTTGAAATCCCGTCAGGTACGGGTCAAGGAAGGATAATAATGGATTTGCCAGATCGGTTCCAAGTTTTTGTAGCCAACTGTTGAAAACGTGTCTTTTTAAATCGGCCAGAGCCACCCCTCATTCCTCCACTGAAGAGATTTGTCCGGTAACTCTGTGTCATTACTCAGTTTTGTTACGTTTCAGTTGAAATTTTCTCGGCTTGTTCTTTTTGCAGGTGATCTCTCCCAGTCTGTCCCGGGACGGCAGGCCGCCGGTCAGCTGTGCTGCTTTTCCTCTGAGGGCACCAGAGGCTCTGGCAGTGGCCATTACAAAGCTCTGTTGCCCTCAGAACCTTACAGGGATCCTCCTCTTTAGAAGCTAATGAGCTCCCCTCCCTCTATCTGCGTGACATCAGTTCCTTTATTTTACTGAATCAATATTTTCTGGGGAATGAATGCATCTAGTGAGCGGATTAGACACACACACACACACACACACACACACACACACACACACACACACACACACGCCATGAGATGGCTCTGGCCTGTGGTGCCAAGCAGGATTTGGCTGTCAGAGCGCTGCCTCTGCCTCTTGTCTGAGGCTGCTTATTTTTCTGTCCTGTCTATGTTTTGGCACTGCTGACATCACCATAGTAACAGCCAGAGAGTGGCAAGCCTGGCAGCCTGCACTTGGCATTGTATAAAATGAAGTGGGTGCATGCAACACCCTCGGGGGACAGGTCTAAGATCAGAAAGGGATACTTTGTATGTACTCGGTTCTGGCAGCTGCAACAATGGATTACAAACCAGTTGGTAAAGGATGACCATTTTGTCAAGAAAAACCAGATCACAACTTGGACACAGGCTTTTTTTTTTTTTTTTTTTTTTTTTTAACTTTGGAGAGTCGAGAGTTATTGTAACATGGAGAGAAAAAGAGGAGAAGGGGGTATGATTTCTGAAAGAGAGCAGAAGACGAGATGAGGAAGAGGGGTTAAAACTGCCTGTGGCTTCAGCCGTTATCTCCCAGCTTGTCTTGTTACCATAAGCCACCTTTGAATGGGCCGAATTAGCAGCTGCCCAGAGCTGAAAGAATCGAGGTGACTCAGCTGGTTTAATGCACGGGCAGCATTTCTTTCATTCCTGCCCTGCTCCGAAATGCTTCCCTTTCTTTGCCTCTGTGAGTTAGTCTGTACTTCTCTCTGTCCGTGTCTCACTCGCTCTGCCGTTTCTCCTAATTTCACTGTCAGAAACAATGCTGAGAGCGACGCTCTCGCTTTTTCCTTGATTTGATTACACCAAAACACTTTGGTGATCGCTGATCACTGTCGTTCACAATCGCGTTTGTTCCAGGTTTGGACAGATCCGAACCTAATTCTGATCGTTTCAGCCTCCTAAGATGTTTCGTTTGTCTGGCACGCGACAATCATTTGACCGCTCTGAAACAGAAGGAATACGGGATGTGTCTTCCAACATGTAACTGATAAGGAATAAGAAGCTATTCACTTGAGTATTAGTTGAGGTTAAAAAAAAAAACAGATTTGAATCACCCAATGCAATGCCTTGTACAGTTAGGATGTTCTTTATTGCTTCTCTGTAGAAGTTTACAAGAGTTTGACTCCAATTCATGGTCACTACATTCATGTCCACTTACTGTCTGGGCTCCTGTCAGATGTCCACACAGATCTGTGCAGACATGGGCCATCGAACACATTTAAGTCAGTTGAGCGTCACAGTAAAACTGCTACATCGCAGCTTGATTTTCTATTAGAAGCTGCTTAATTGGGAATGTGAGCAGACTCTGACAAACGCCCGGTCCAGCTGTTGATGAAACGTTCATACCATAACACTTCATACCAGCCCACACCTGGCCTGCACTGAAGTGCCGTGATGCGATGATTACTGTACACACGGAGCTGGCTTGGTTTGACGCATCCAACACCTTTGTCAGCGTAGGCTCACCTTGTTCTCATGCACAGCGGGAGACGTCATCTTTTCCTGCAGCAGACGGAAAACGTCAAGTTTGGCAGCCTCGACTCCGCAAAGATATTCCCAAGAGCTTTGGAACTTACTGAGCACAAACTCGCACAGACATAAAAAGGTGCAGACGCTCACCTGTTAAGATGGTAGCTGCAAACACAAGAAAAACAACAGTTTTAGTGAGAGTTTGGAACAAATAAAAAAACTAAAAACAATTCTATTTTAGAAGAGTCTGCGACACCCACACCGTTCTTCATGACATCTATGTTTCCTTGTTATATTCTCGCTGTGAATGCGGCGCTTATCAGATACTGGGGATAATTTTCTGAGCTTGCAACTTTATATCAAAATGTTGTGCACTCACAGCAGGCAGACAAGTTCCCTGCACAGATAAATCATCAGAGATGCCTGGAACTGTGGGAGTTGCTGGATGTTGGCCACACTGGGCGAGTTCATCTCTGTTGTGTTGAGTGTGATCGGCTTCATCTTGCTGCAGGAAACAAACATAGAATAGATCTTTTAAGATGCCCAGGGTTAAGAGGTTCGTTGTCTTATCTTACATGAGCTGTCGATATGTAAAGGTTGCTCATGCTAACTCGGAAAAGGTGGTTGTACCAACCACGTCGCACACAGCCTCAGGCTGCCTGTGGCTCACATCAAGGCTCAGTTTGCCTGGTTTCATCACAGGAATTTTCTCACAACTTCATGACTTTAGCCAATGGAATCGATGCGTGAGGTCATACCCCGACTGGATTTGGCACTGCAGGATCATGCTTCGCCTTGCTAAGGTGAAAAGGGCGAAAAAAAGGACCTCAGCAGCGGCTGAAACTGATTCTTCTTTCAGTGTCGGTCAAATTCTGCTGTCAGACTCATTGTTTGCCAACATAGAGAATGTTGCTTTGTGGCTCAAACCGAAGGTGGTTTTTGTTGAGTCCGAAGCCGATTCTGACCGTGTCTGAATATAGAAAGTGAAGAAGGTTGGGAGTGCAAGTATGCAGTGTCATCAACCGTCAATATTCGCACAAAGAAAAAGGAAACGGGGTCGTTGTATGCAAGTCTTTGTTTAGTTCTATGCGAATGCCTACATGTGAATGCTCGGGCATGTGTGAGAAGGCTTTCTTCTGAATGTGTAAGGATGACTCGGAGCAGGTGCTGGCAGCAAAGGTGAATGTGTTAAGCCTCTTGAGCCAGCCGGTTGATTGGAAATGTGGTTTGGGATGATAAGTGAATCTGTCCCTTGCACAGTCTATTTTTTTTTTTTACGGCTATTTTTGCTCCCGACATCATGTGTGTTCCTTTCCCCAAACCCGGTAGAGAAACTCAGCAAATGTCCCAGTAGTATTGGGGAAAAAACCACTCTCATTGTCCTTTTCCAAGAGCCTATAAGTCATCCCATCAGTTAACTGTCATTAGATTTATTTTTTTATTCTTTTATTTTAAACATTTTCAGCAAAGTAAGAGAGACATGTTTTCTCAGAAGTTCTTTATTTTTCATCAAAAAGCGGGTTTTCATGACTAATTACTGTCAGGCTGAGCGAAAGCAGACTTCTATGCATGTCAGCATGTTGGCTCATAGGAAATCATTTGATTCCGAGCTTCTCACTCCAGAACAACAAACACAGATGACGTGGGCGGAGTCAAATCACATGCTGAGCTACACTCAAATGTGTTCCACACATGCTACAAAGCTCCCATCTTTTTGTCATCTCGGATTTCCCGCTGCTCGGATTAGTCGCTGTTATGAATGTCCTCTCTGAAAGGCATCGCTTGCCAGTGTCCTCCATTTTAGTTGTAAGGTAGCAAACACAACATTAACTTGTTTTACTGAGGTCACAGAGGGCATGGATTAGGTCAAGCTGTCACTAGAGCGCCCTCTGCTGGATCCCAGAACAAACTAAGCCAAACTGTCATCCATCCCTCCTTACAGCCTGTGGACGCATTTACAGACTGTAGTTTAATAAAACCAAACCGTTCAAAACGTCCAAAGATTCCCCACATTTGAGCAGATTTTTCAGTCTCTGAAGCACAAGTGACAGCCCTACAGGACTTGCACACTGTTGCAGACTTAACCCCCCCCCCCCAATTTTTTCCAAAGCTAAATATTTTCCTACAATTGTGTGAATGTTGGGCATATTCCAGAGGTCATGTGAGTGACGTAACCTCCAGCATTGGTCCTGTGACTCCTCCCTTTTATTGTGTGGCATAAAAGAGGAATGAGCCAAAAAAAAAAATCCAGACGAAGTCCGCTCCATTTCAAGCACGTTGTGGATAGATGTTGTTCTCCACGTTGAATCTATATCATCTTCAGGTGTTTTATTAACCCATTTTGTTTGAATTATTCCCGTATTGCTTATTTGCTTCTGACGACTCTGATTTGGAAGTAGTTTTTCTGTAGCTCTGCTTGTACGGTTTAATAAACAATATGTAGAAAAATATATAGATTGCTTTTTCACAGTGGCGGCTTGCCTCTCAGTGACTCGGCTGAAATCTACTCTTTAGTTGTAATTCAGTCTCTTTACCTCCAGGCAAGCTACTCTTAACTCGCCCGAAAACAAAACTTTTTCTTTCTCATTGTTACATCGATTTCAGACTTTTACGTGCTTTGAAACTGCAAGTCCCTCCCCTACCACACACACACACAAGCGCGCACACACACACCTAAAAATATACAGCCTCACACATTGAGCCTAACTCCCACTCACTCCCCAGCGCTCTGCAGAGTGCCTCAGAAACATCGCGCATGACTGCGTGCTACTGGGAATCAGCAGGGCTTTGATAACAACATATGTTTTCATGTAGGGATTGAAGTATGAAGGTCTCCAGAGGGAAGCTGTGCTTCTACCAGCAGACAAAGGGGGCGCAGGGGCCAAGAGATTTCCAGTGGTTCTACTAGAGAAATGTTTCACTGATCACGCAGACCTGAGCCCCAAATCATGGCGAGGTTCAAAGTCATCACGTGGCTCCTTGGTGATGGTTGTAAAGCCGGGCATCAGTTGGACTGTGTGGGGCAGCACTGCGACTTCCTGGGAAGATTCCATCCTGTCTGGCCTTCTGCCTTTGTTTTGAAGCTTAGATGTGAGCTCACTCCAACACACACACACACACACGTGCGCGCTGCCGCCGACAATGACTGACATCGATCGTGTACTTATTAGAAAGACATGGGCATTTTTATAAATTGTTCACTTTGCACTGTTTTATGTCCCAGAAATAATACCAATAAACCTATCAATATCACCTATTATATCTAATAAATACACACATTTCGCAGCAGTAAAATCTCACGACAAAAACAAATAATTAGGAAGGGCTGATTGAAACTCATTGCGCCTCCTTCAGGTGTTTTCGGCGTGCGCGCACACGGATTTCTGCACGTGAGCGTGCGCAGAAAACGCACTTTCCACATCTTGTATCAGGGAGTTCATGTGGCTCTGCTGCTCCTGTGATGCAATCTGGGCTCATGCTTGCGATGTGTGAGGCAAACGGAGAGGAAGGGGGAACACACTGTTCTCTTCAAAGGTACCTGGGCTCCTTTCACGCCCCAAAAATATGCTGGCTATGACCTCGCTGCCAACGCATAAAGGTAGTTTATTTAAGAGCATTGATGTAATTATTAAAAAGGGGTTTAGTTGGCCGGAGGAAGTGTGCGACGGTTGTCGTCAGGCCCTACAGTGAACGTGCCCCCCCCCCCCCCAAAAAAAGAAAAACTGAGCTCTCTTTGACCAAAAGGTGTTCATTCAATACAATGGATGCATGTTACCATGTCTTCACTTGGTCATCTGCCTTTTTCCATCGCAGCAGTTCAGAACGCACCGTGCTTATTTAGAGGACAAAGTCAGCGCAGGTACGCGGTGTAAACTACAACATGCCGAACAAGGATCATTCTTAGAAATGACTTCACCGTGAGCGTGGAGATGCTGCAACTCATTTTGGTCAGCCAGCAACAGGAGGCTGCTTAATGGGGCTTATATCTGTTGGCATTCAAGGTCTTTTGGAGAATACTCAATGTGACAATAGAACAGCTTAGTGCTTCTGAATATAGTGTACTGTTCACTTGTTATTCCAGCGGCAGACCCCCTCATCTATTTTTGGCAGATGTTAGCAGAGCTGGAACAATATTAGGGTAGTATTCATTACTCCGTCAATGCTGGAGGCTCAGTACACCCAACGCTCTTTCTCTTGCTCCGTCCCATTGTGTATATCTGCAGTGTGTACTGTACCTTACCTTACCATGTACTTTGTAAGTCTTCCAAGTGTGGGATAGTGACATTTTGACATGCAGTTTTATATTTCTCTACTTTTTTTTTTAACTCTTATTCTCAGCAGTGGAGACATCTGTTTTAAGTTCTTAGATGTCTGTGATTTCTACAGCTGAGAAATCTGCTGAACGGAGCATGCCGACCAGCTGGCTCTGACTGCTACCTTTACACTGCCATGTACCTCTATGTTGTAAAGCAATCGCGATAATGCACGCGAACATTAGTTGCTAAAATGTGCATGTGCCAGAGGAATTGAAGAAAGTCTGTTTAGAAAAAAAAGCAGCACTTGCGGTCTGGGTAAAATGCGGCTTTACACCAGCAGCCTCCTTTGATTGAAGCATTTTGTTGCTAAGATGATTAAAGATTGAAAAGTTAGAAACCAGCCAGACAGGAGCTTGTGTATTTTGTTGAGTTGTGTAATTGACACATCCAAAAGGTTTCCAACAATGTTCAAACCAGGAATTCTGGTGCATATCATACTTTGTAACAGCCAGAGGTGACCTAACTTACTATGTTGTGTGATAGGTGACTCGTGCCAACCAGCAGGCGAAGACGTTCGGCGACTTAATGCTTTTCCCTGTGAATCTTTTTGAATGTTGTATCTAATGATGAGTAAGCGTTTACCTTAATATTGGTGCGCAGTACTTGCAACTTTTTAGAATTACAATGAAACTTGGGTTTCACTTGTAAATATTGTTGGAGTACATATTGCGGCTGGAAGCCTACAGCTTATTTATTCATTCAGATCTTCCTCCTCCTTAAAGAAGCTCATTCTTTGGCTGAGTAGGCCTCCTGAGGAAAAAAAAAACAGAAAATGGGGTCAACACTGGTGATCAAAACCGTCTTATGTCGCTGTTTTGATCATGAGGTCCAACGGCAAGGGTTAGACCTGGGAATCTTTTTCCATTTGGGATTTAAAAAGGATTCAGTTCAAGTCAATTTCAGTGTATTGCACTTGTACATTACAAGGACTGCGCATGGCTACGTGTTCATGAAAAATATCCAAGCATATCAGTTTAAATTCCTACTTTTTTTCGTCTTCTTTTTTTAAATATAAAAAGCTGCATCTTTTCAGTGTCTGAGTGACCCCCTCAGTTCTTGGTGTGTATAACATACAAGTCAGTTGGCTCTGAGTAGGGGTGCGCGATCTGACGATATAAAATCGTGACTGGCGAGGAAGAGTGGAGAATCGCAGGCGATCTACCAAATTAGAGAAACCGTATAGATCGCCTTTGCCAATCAGCGCAATGATTTATTTATTTTTTTTCAATGCTGGTTCCCGCCGATGCGGCAGACGTAGGGCGTCCTTAACCTAACCGACCAATCATAGCGAACTGTGTGTCGTGACACTTTCTTACACACCTCCATGTTGTGTTTGTAAAAACTTAGAAAACGCATGGACAGCCATGGCTGAAAGCCAAGCCGACGAGCTGGTGAAGAAGAGGAAATCCACCTCTGTAATTTGGAATTGGTTCGGGTTTTCTTCTACCCTAACCCACTGCTGCAGGTCCACATCAGGAATGGGAACAGCAGCAGCGGCACCATCCACAGCACATCTATAGCGGCGCACGGGAGAAACTCACGGCCAGCAGCAGCACTCTCAGGTCGGATGAGGAAACCGCTAGCTCGTAGGCTAACTACAGTGCAAGAGAAAAGGGATGCACCGCGACCGTGACAAACATTACACAGTTGAAAAGTATTCCTTTAGGGCGCTCTGGTGATGGCAGTGCGTGACTGTGGCTGCAGTAAATGAACATGCAGCGTTGCTCATCTGTTGCTAAATGGCATCATGAGGTGGAGTCAAGTCGTCATCAGAGGTTCGTTTTTCTATTTCCGGTTGCTTCACTCTCACTGTGTCAGATGTCATCAATTAGATCATTATTTTTCATCTTGAATTGGGTTACAGTTGAATTACAATGTGTTGATTGCCAAATTCTTTCTTTTACTCCTTAGCTCTTCTGTGGTTCAGCATGTCGACTTAACTCTACTGTAATTGGTCTTTTTTTTTTTTTTTGGATGGAAGATCATGATAAAAAATCGAAATCGTGATTTTATGCAAAAAAATCGTGATACAACATTTTTTCCATATCGCCCACCCCTAGCTCTGAGGTTCACAAATCTCATACAGTGGCTATTCGATTAGCTCTGTTCATGGAATCCATTAATAATAATAATAATAATAAATTTATTTGTATAGCACCTTTCACAGAAAATAAAATTCACAAAGTGCTTCACAATACGATGCAAGTCAACATTTCATATACACACATAAGAAAACACAGTAATTGCAGAAAAGCACGAGGCTACAGAGCAGATGGGCACTTTAAGTACAGATAAAAGCTATTTTAAATAGGTGGGTCTTCAGATTTTTTTTGAAAATGTCTAAAGAAGCTGCAGACCATAGACAGAGAGGAAGAGAGTTCCAAAGAGTTGGAGCCACTACCTCAAAGAAACGATCACCCTTTGTCTTTAGACAAGAGCGGGGGACAGTCAATAAGCTCTGGTCTGAGGACCTAAGAGGCCTGGTTGTGTTATAGGAGTGGATCAGGTCACAGATGTAACCGGGTGCCTGATGATTAAGGGCTTTGTGTATATGCTATATTCTACATGATTTTTTTTATGAATTTTTATGTTGTAGAGTTGTGAATTTATTTTATCAATGGAGAAATTGAGCAGCCTTGCTTTGTTGTCTACAGTAGTAGATCAACCCTCATCTTACATTGAAGCTCCCAGATCAAGGAAGTGACGTCGATGCAGCTTTAGCAGCAGAGAAGCTATCAGGCTTGTGTTGATAATAATAAACTCCTGGACTATGTACAAACTTCAAAATGCATCGTTTTGTGAGTACAGACCATATTTGTACTACTGTAGAAGTTTGGTGTCATGGCATGTGGTTTTAGTGTGGTAATTTTGGAGATACTGCCAGGGTCCGTTAGCGCTTGTACTAAGCTATTCGGGATAACTCAGTAACTCAGCTGATGTTCGGCCAAGATCAGAAAAACTTTGGGTGGGCTACTTGGCTGGATATCACGGTTCAAATGACCCTAGAGTGAATCTACTCCGAACCATACCTTTAATTAATAAAGTCCAATTCAAGCCAATTGGAGTTCAATTCATTGTAATCATAATTAATTTCGAAATAATCCAATTCATACTTACAGAGCCAATTCAAAAACTATTTCCTAGCTAAGGAAACCAACAGATTGCACCGAAACTCGTCTTCAGTCCAATCTCCCGTCCTGAGCGTGCCTGAGGCGACTGTGGAAAGGAACGACTCCCTTTTAACAGGAAGAAACCTCTGGCAGAACCAGACTCAGGAAGGGTGGCCATCCGCCTCCACCAGCTGGGGTTTGAGAGGACAGAAAAGAGGGGAAAAAACCACTGTAACACCATTCAAAGGATACCTGTTGGAACAGAGAAACATGAGTTAATGACCACAATAATGTCACATGTACATAATATCATTTCAGAAATTAAACAGGGGGGAAAAAGAGAGTAAAGTGAGGAAAGGTGTGACAGATGAGGCCCCCCAGCAGGCTGGGCCTATAGCAGCTTAACTATGGGATGTTTCAGGTTCACCTGAGCCATCCCTAACTATAAGCTTTATCAAAAAGGAAAGTTTTAAGCCTGGTCTTAAAAGTGGAAAGGGTGTCTGCTTCCCGGACAACACGAGTCACGTGTTGAATTGTAATTACAGTAGTTAGGTGCCCAAAGTTCCCCGACACTATCTTCTAGTTGTAGATATTCCAAACTGTGTGTTCAGCGGGTCTTCGGTGTATTGTCATTACTTTGAGAAAAAACGGAATTGTCCCACTAAGTATTTAATCACAGATTAGATGGTTTGAAATGAAAATATTCGACTTCACTCTGAGATTATATGTGTACGAGCTGTAAGGGTATCCCAGAATAATGTGCGACCATATTCGCATTATGCATTGGTCATATCGGGGGAATCCTAAACTCTGGAGTAGACCGAAGAGTTCACTTGTAGGTTGAGTGTTAATCTGCTTCGTAGACAAAGTTGTTGACACGAGGCCGAGGTCTGAGAATGGGCCGAGGTGAAGTTTGAGTACAAACTGCCACAAACGCTTGTTGGAATTTCTGCTTTTGCTTCATTACGTATTCAGGAAAGAGCCATCTTTGGAGAAGTCTTCAAAGATGCCAAAAGCAGCGTTATTGTTCTTCGGAGTGAATGCAGCAGTGATTGGATTTAGTTTGAACAAAAGAAAAGCCTCATCAAAGTTGGATAGTCATTATTTCTGTGGACACGGTTCGAGACAGATGCAGGAAGTCTCATTTCCCCCGAGAAAGTGGATGAGACTAAACCGCGGTGCTATGACTATGTTTTCGGCTTGATGTCACATAAGGGTTTGAATTTGGATCATAATTTATTTAGATTCGCATGCGTCACATAATTACTTCTCAGACCATTTGAAAGCGTCGCCTGAATAAACGAAACAATGTGTCCATCCCAAAGTGGTAAACAGAGCTGGTCTTTCTTTTCTGTGCGGGAGAGCGCTTCTCCTCGGCCAGGTGATCGACGGTTATGAAATTTCGATCAAAACCAGAAAACTCTTGACAGTAACCAGTTGGGATACCTGGAGTTAAACAGTTAAAGGCCACTGTTTCAGCCTCCTTTTACACAAACTTCATTGCTTCCATTTTTTTTTTGTTTTCTTTGTTTCAGCTGGTAGTCCAGATCAGTTTGTGTTGGCAGCGTTATTGAACACACCTGCGTTAGGTGTCTCGGCTCTTTCGGCAAATCCACAGTACAGGATTTGTTGTGGCCATTTATGTTTTGTAAGTCATGGGTTCTATCGGTTTGGTTTTCTTTGGGCAGTTGGAATGTACTTTGGTTGATTTCAAGTCAAGATCTGGGGTTCATTTTTGTATTAGAGATTGTTTAAATTATTTTGGTGACTTTTAGACCCGCCCATTAATCAGACAGATTAAGAACACACCAGGGGCTCTTTTTTCTTTGTTTGCCGGTGTGAGGACGGGAGGTGGTTGAATGATTTTTTTTTTTTCACCACTTTTAGATATTGTTAAATTAAAATAAGTTAACTTTCGTTTTTCATCCAAATTGTAAGAAATTTTTTGTTTTATTGTTTTGTTCATATTTTTTTTGTTGTCAAAAATAAACTACATATATTTTTTAACAATCAACTGAAGTGCATGCAAGAACAAAACCACCTGCTGCCACCCACGACCTTTGTTGGAATATATAATTTGGAAACTTAAAAGGATTTATTATCTGATCAAAGAAAGGATGTGGCTGAGACTGAAATTGAGACAAAGTAGCAGAAATAAGGTAAAGATCACACTCTCACACAGTTTCACTTTTTCCTACAGTAAACCTAAGTTTTCCAGAATGGGGCAAACCCCTCTGTAGTGTCACATTTCTTTTAGATATCGCAACTGCCATTACTGCAGGTGTACTGATGGTGCCTGCAGTGACAAAAGAGAAATCGGATTTTGACATCCGACTCGTAGGAACGCCACTTAGAACTCTGATGGAAGAGATATAAAACATGGAACAAAGTAAAGCTCATTTATTTCTGAAGTGAGCTGCGTAACTAACAGTAGGATCTGATGTTAACAGCAAAGCTAAAAAGCAAGAACAAAAGACTCTCGGCTTCCCACTTCAAAGGGACAGAGACTGTGGCATCATCTAAAATTGAAGCTCGGCGGAGATATGAGGCCCGGAACAAAATGGGCCTGCTTGTTTGTTTTTCTCTGAGTTTCCAAGCTGCATTTCTGCTCTTGAGCACAGACGAGTTTTTTTTTTCTCCATCACATGTCTCCTGTAAATCTGTTGTTGCTGCCTTGTGTTTGCTGACATCTTTATCAGCTGTGTGAGATAAAGATGCAGCAGTCTGTCGTGGTGACTTCAGGAGTTATACTCACACGTCTTTTATATCATCGTCGTCGTCCTTTTATTCTTTTATTTGAAGTCCTTCTGTCCTCCTGCTTGCTCTGAAATGTTATGGATGAACTCGTTTCTGACATTATGTAGTAGGCTCTGTAAGCCGCGTCGACTCGGTGACATAAACACAAGACGGGCTAAAGTTCTATACTGTCCCGCTCTTTCTCCCTCCATCTCTCCACGACTGCATGTCCGTGTCACACTGTAGCATTTTATCGCATTTTGAAGTTCATTTTAGCGGAAGTAAAATGCTTCCCTTTATTATTTTTTCCTTCTTTATGGAGACATCTCATTGTTTGAACTAAATTGATGCACATAGAGAACAAAGTGCAAGCGGTTTGGTCTCTTATCTCCTCTGCCTGTAAAGCAGCAAGCTTTAAATGTGATTAATGCGGCAATTTGCAGCAGCTGCAGGTGGTGTTTTTTTGTTTTTTTAAACATTTTGTTCTTGCCTTCTGTTTTCCCTTGCAACAAATTATTATTTTTTTTTTCTTTCGGCAAATCCTGTCCATTGATATCGGAAGACGCTGCAAACGCAGATGGGCTGCACTTCTTTAGTGGGATCATTCCTGCTTTCGTCTGTGAATTTTTCTGTAAAAGCATTTTCTTGCAGTTTTTTTGAGTTCTCCAAATGTCCATAGAAGTGCTAATTTACTGTGTTTGCACCTGCCTGCAGGGCCCCAGTTCATCGGAGAATCCTTCCAGTCCCAGTTCAGCCAGCACACTGCATCCTCGAAGTCGACACAGTTTCGTCCAGGAACACTTCCAGGCTCAATACAGGTGAGAGGGAGAGAGTTGCAAATTAGAAAAAGTATCTTTTTTTTTTTTTTTGCACAATGCTCTGTGTTTGTTGATATTTATGTGGGGGATAACCTCGAATCAAATGCAACCTTGAAAATGTCTTGTCCAAATGCATAAAATGTACGGTTCTTGCAGGAGAACTACCCTTTTAAACTCAAATCTCACATAAATTATTTACTATGCACTATGAATAATGTCTTGGGGCTAGGTTTGAATAAATGCAGTGCAATACACACCATTAAAGAGAATATACACTCCAGCCGGGTGAGAATGTATTTTCTCCCCCTGAGGAGAAGAATCTGCAACTCTTGGGGAGGAAGAAAAAAGACAGACCTGTGAAGGATTCAGGGGATTTTAGCACTGGCTCGCTTTGCTTCGCTCACAGTGGAAAGTCAGTCTCAGGTTTTGTAGTTTAATCAAGCCTCTAATGGAACTGACTCAAGGCACTCTTCACACGGTTCCTTAATGGTGTGCATGTGATGTTAGATGTTATGTGAGATATACTGATGAAAATGGCAAGCTTTTATCAGTTCAGACTTTAATATTGTGAGTGCACAGTTAGATGATTTGGGATGAGGAGAAAAATACCATTTTTTTGCCTCTTAGCCTAAACATGTTAACTGGTAGAGGAGACTAAATTCAGCCGTGATGAGAATAATTTTTTATCTCTTTGCTACACTGTCTGATTAAAGCTCGTGTGCATCTTTTTTTGTGTCATGTGAGGTAGGCTGTCATCTGCACTTAGACAAATACAGTGTTTCTATAGGTATCAAAACATCAGTACCGTCCATGCAAGTAAGTTGTTTCTTGGTATGAAATATATTACCTTTGAGTTGTAACCTATCATCGTTTTGGACATGACAGAATAAAGCCATCTAATCCAGATACAGCTGCTTATGTAAGATAAATAATCAAGGAGGATATAAGAGAGAATCTCATTGCAGACTCTTGTAATAACCTGCAGCCCCTGGAGGCTCAGACTGTTTCCTCTAACATGTCTACACCAACTGCTGAGCAACAGAGGTCACTAATGCATGATACACAATATATCAAAGGACTGCCTGGGTGACTAGTTATGAATTCAATTAGTACCGTGTTGTGTTGAATTGGTTTTTTATTTGTATGGACTGAGTAGAGGGCAAGAGACCAAATCGATGTCCCTTGGTCAGTGATCTGTAGTAAGAGATTTGTTTGCTTTAGATTTGCATCAAGGCTTAAGTCGACACACACACTTAAAGTATTTTGATAATAACTGGTCATTAATCCGTATCCCCTTCTCAAATACAGCACCCTTGTAAGCCCTACACCTTTACTGTGGTACCACAGCTGTTGTTACACCGTGCAGAATATGGTTTGTTTTATATATGCATTGTCTTGCTTAAATACGTAAGCAATGCCTTCCCTGACAAAGACGTGATATGTTGTTCCAGAACTCGTATTTATCATTCAGCATTAACAGTGCCTCTATAGATGTGTAAGTCGTGCATGTCATGTGCATGTGTTCATGCACCCCAGTACCATCACGGATGCTGTTTTCTGAACAAGTTTAAACGTCCCTCTCATGTTTAGCCTGGAGGATGCTGTGTCCTTCAATCCATTTTAAATGAGCTCAGTCCCAGAAAAGGATGCAGCGTTTCCATATCTTCCTTTTTTCATGTTTCAGTGCCATCAAGGGGATGAAACTTTTTAACCGCAAAACTGAAGGTGCCGCCCAGGCAGAGAGCCTCAAGGCCTGAACACACCAGTTGTGCCAGTTGACACACACCAAACAGATGCTCTTTCTATTTTCCCCACACCTTAAGCAACTGGCCGTGCAACAGGGCTCTACGCCCCGCCGCCTGGTCTAAGTCCTTGACGTTATCATATTGTTGAGCATTGCTGCACCTGAAACATTTTTTTTTTCCCAATTAGGCCTTCTCCATGCAAGGGCATCCTGGCTCCTGTGTCATAGCAGCTCTTGTTTTTATATATACGCTTTTATAGCAGCATTGTCAGATTTCAAATGTTTTCGGACAATAGCTGAGGGGGAGCTTGGTTTAGAGTTTTAGTTAAAAATGATTGTTATTATAAAAAGTGAATACGTTTTTTTTTTTTTTTCCACAGTTGAAGTTCATGTTAAATCATACTTCCTGCTCAAAGTATAGCACCTGCTGACATACACTGGTGGGCTACCTGCATCATCGCTTTACGCTTTAGATTAAGTGCTGTGCGGTCAGAAAACGACTAATATTTAGTCGCCCACCAATATACACAACATATTAAAAAGATAAATGCTTGAAGTAGTGAAACGGAAGCAATGGAGACCAAGAGAAATTCCAGAAGTTCTTGCAAAAACTGAGCAACAGAAACTATACGTAGACCATGAACCAAATGGTACGTGATGGAGAGTATTATTGAGAGAAATATTGCACTGAAATGTCATGGTGAGACGGATGGAAATGAGCACCATGTGGACGATTGACCAGACAGCCGTATCTGATCCTTCCAACACTGGGTGGATCAGTCTGTTGCTGAGGGATCTGCTCTGAGCTTCTACAGTCCCACGCTGGGGTTGACTGATGTTGTCTGTGCTTGATCTTCACCGCAGTCGGTCCAAACCGTAACGACAAGTTAGCAGCTAAGCTACAAACCAGGCTTCAATTAAGACGCATGGCTATAACTAGAAGCTGCAGTCTCGAGAAAGCTTCCGGAACTTAACATTGATTCTCACTTTTTCTCAAACAGTCAATCACCTTACACGGTAACATTTTCAAATGGTCGGAATGAATATCGATTGTTCATTGAGATCAGCTCAAGTCAGGCTATCAAACATTCGCCAGGGAGAATGAGCACAAGTAAGGTGGTACAGCGTTAATGAACCAAGTCAATCTTGTGGGTGATGTAAACTGTATATTTAAATCCTTTTGCGGTCCATAAATGTGTTAAACCCATGGGTGAAAGTGATTACGTTGCTCACAGTCTGCCACTCTATAGAGGCTTTCAGTCTTGTTCTGTCCAAGGCCCACAGTTGACTTGCAGCGGGTTGGGGTGTGAGCCAGTCGAGCTCTGACTGCTCTTTGGGGTTAACTAGCCTTTATTTCATGGGATTATCCCGTTCCCTGTCTCGTGGATGACGGACTAAATGCTTCGTGATGCCGTATATTCCTGCTGAGCCTTGACTGCCATGGGGCCCGGGCCCTCAAACTGGCTAATTGAAATTACTTGCACCGAGTCTTTCCACTGTGACGTTTTTTTTCTGGAATGAAATGAGAATGAATGTTGCTTTTGATTTCTTCCTCCGTCTCTTCTCCGCCGACTGTTTTCACACCATATTTCGCACGCAAACCTGTGTGTTCACGCGACATTTCCAAACTCTTGGCTGCAGATTCGTTTTCACATGAATTTCTCACATCTTCACATAGCAGCTTGGCCCTATACTTTTGCACACAAATCATTCCAATCAAAACTCCTTGGCCTTTCCTTGTTCTATCTCCCACCTCGCACAAACTCCCACAGACATGTCCCCTCTCCTTTTCTTTTTTTCCCCAACAATTCCAGCTATATCTAGAAGACCATCTCTCCATACGTCTTTAGGTTTTCTGGGAGCGCGAGCAGGGTAAGACCTCGAGTTGCAGTAATTGGCTCTATATGCCACACATGCACACCCTCACAAAGACGCGCCTCTAAGCACGGCTGAGTGGGACCCAATTCACTATATGTGTATGACACACACACATTTAGAAGGCATGTAAGGACACATTAACTGACATTTATGATGCGTTCGCTCAGTCTCATGATGGGTGCTATTAGCGAATATGCCGCTGTATCCTTGCACTCATTTCTTTCTGTAAGAAAAGCACTTCTGAGGCCTGTAAAGACCCTTGAAATGTTTCATAAGGGACTAGTGATGAACAGCTGTTAGCTCTTTAACACAGCACAGATTCATGAAATGACTTTATATATGAGTTTTATTTATTTAGTATTTTACTGACTAAGCATTGTACACCCCTAATGAAAATGAATACTGTATGAGAACCTCTGCTCTCTTGAAACAACTGAAGTGTGATGTCTTTTGGACAGACAAGACCAGAATTGAGCATCACATTAGGTGAAAACCAAATGGCATATTTCTTGAAAAACAACTGTTAAGCACGGTGGTGGGGGGATGATGATTAGGGCTTTTATTTATTTATTTATTTTTTCTTGCAGCCACAGAAGGTGGGCATTTTGAGATCATTTGCATGAAATACCACTTTTGGATGGATTTTGTTGCTGCTTTTGGTTTGTGTAGTTCTGTGAGTAATCCTTCGGATTTGAGGCTGGTTAGCTTCATTTTGTGCCAGTCGTATTTAGGGCTGTCCCAGTTGTTAGCCATTAAATTAGAGAAAATTTGACATTTCCTTTCAATTTGATGTACATATTGCATGCTATATCCATGTATTTTCACTATAAAGTGAGTTTACAGTTTCCTCTGCTGAAATTAAGTTGGAGATGGTGAGTCAAACCACTTTGTTAGGGCTTTTTGCTTCATTCAATGATCAGAGTGGGCTTGTGTTGATGGGCTGTAGCTGCAGTGTTAATTACTCGATTCTTTCTGTTTCTCTTTCATTCTTTGTCTTCCAAATCTGAGAGCTCAACAACAGAACATCTTTGGATAAATCATCAGTCCTTAAACTGAATCTCAAAGTAAAGTAGATCCATCCAAAAATTGCTAAAAGCCTAATAAAGGTTAGCAAAGTGCTTTTGTGTGCAGGGTGTTTATCTTTAGTACTTGCTTAGTACCGTGCAGGATACGGCCGGTGACTCACTCTCGGTTAACCAGCACTAGAGAATTGGATCTTAAGGAGTTTGTTCACTTCACTGGATTTTATCGGACCACCTAAAGTGTAAATATGCATAGTCATATCCATGTGTGTTCTTATCTCATTAGTGTGAGCTTGTTTCAGTCTGCTGAGTCCAGAGTCCTCCTTATCCTTTCCTTTTTCTCTTCTGCCCTTTGCACCATCTTATCACTGTGGATCACTTGGAGTCACTTTGCCTCAAAATGCAGGATAACAAAAGAGCCATCACTCCATTGCAAGCTTGCTGTGACTTCTCTTATTTGTTGTTTTCTTCTTCCTCTCTTCTTCTTCTCCCTCCATTCGTCTGTGTGCATTTCTGTGCTGCTCTCTGGCCTTCCCTTCTTTCTGTCTCTATCACTTTCTCGTTCTCGCATTATTCTTGTTTCTTCCCTCTCGATTCCTTTTATATCTCAGAGATTGTCCTCAGAGGATTCCACTGGAGCTGTCTGATCTGAATAAATGTTTGTGATTAGAGCCGGGACTGTCTTGCGGTTTGAGCTGCCGATGTGGGAGTTTTGTGCTCCAGTCACTCTGTAGTGCGGTAGTGTTTAAATGAGTCTTTGTCAAAACCTCCCTCCTTCCCTCCTCCGTCTGTCACTCTCAGTTTGAGCCATCTATTTTTTTTAATGACCTGGGAGACGTGCAGAAAGCCTCAGTCTTTATCTCTATCTAGACAAACAAGATAGCTGGGAAAGGTTTTTACCTATTGGTCTGGCTTTTATTTAGACGTAGATGTGAAGTGGAAATTTTCGACAATGTCATTTTTTTTTATATATATATACATACATACACGTCTAATAAACGTCCAATCCTTCAGCTCTTGTCCTAAAATGTGAAAAAAGCTCAAATGAAAAATACATAAAAGCCAACTAATCTTTTTTTCTTTGTTGCTGAAGCTGACCTAACGGCCCCTTTCAGTAATTATCTAACAAAGCAAAGTCTGTATCTTTAAATATGCCTTTTAAGGCTGTCAAGTGATTCAGAGTTTTAATTGCATGACCCTGTGTAGTTGATTATGATTAACTGCAAGCAGATTAAGATTTTTACCCAAATGAATGGCGTTTAAATGCATACGTGCTATGACTGGCTATGCTTTCTACTTTTCAACATTATTTCACTGCCACGGCGTCACTTCTACACATTTCAAGCCTTCCGTGTGTTTTCTTTTGCTGTAAAATGTCACACAAAAATATTTTGGGTCAATTGGCTAGGACAAGGCAAGGCGTCAGCCCCTCGCAACACACGGTTTGCAGTGGCACTGAAAACACCTAAAAAGCATATTAATGAAATTGTGGATGACTTCCTGTGTGATTAAAAACACTATTTCATGAGACCTTATTTAGAGAAAAGTGCTCTAATTTGAACTCTGGGCGACACAACGGATAAGTTAGTTAATGGAGAAGTTGGTAAAAACAGCTTTAGCTGGGCAAATTTATGAGTAACCTTGCTAATTAACTTCATGTGATGTAACAGAGTTGATTTAGTGACAGGTGCCCTCTGCATTGGTTAACAGTGTTGAAGTGAGATTGTGTTAACACTTTTTGAATGTTAACTTCTATGGACGCAATGCATTGTAGAGGAACTTGATAATTATCCAGTTTGAGAAGTTTTTTTTCTACTTTTATACAGTGTCCTTTGAAGACGTGACACCCCATAAAGGACTGTTAACGTTTTCTGATCTTCAAAGATGATGTCTGCAGGGGCTTCACTTCCCAAAATAAAAAAATGGGATGTGCCCATGTTGACCTCTCTCCGAGGCATCAGTCTGGCCGTTCCACTGCTGCTCAACTGAGTGGCTGCAAATATGGCCGAACATTGACCTTCTTTACTTTTGATGCTTTGCCGCCCGCAGCGCTTCCCTCAGCCCAGCCTTACACAGCACTTTCCCTCCCGCTGACACCCCCCCAACTCCTTTGAACCTTACTTTGAAGTGGGCGCTGGCCAGTTAGTCCACAACATTATCAAGTGAATATCCTTTTGTATTTACATTTATCCTTTTTACTGTGCAAAAACAAAAGTCATATTGTAATGTGGTGGGGGTACACTTACAGTAGCCTCACATTATGGAAGGAAGAAAACATTTTCTTTTTCTCTCTTTTTTTAATTTTTTCCAACAACAAATTTACTCCTCACTACTATTAAAGGTCACATGGCATGCTTTTCCATGTTTCCTGGCTTCTCTACATTGTTAAAATGATGTTTTATCACCATAAATGTCAGCCAAACCTAAAAAAAGACAACTGTTATAAGTTTTATGTCGATGGAACTCCTTTTATCCAGTCATCTTGAACCCTCACTTGTGAGATATATATTTATTATTTTTATTTTTTTTGTGAGCCCCCCCAGAGGGGCGAGAGCGTACTCGTCATCCATCACAAGCATTTTAATAGCCAAAGTGATCTGCTTGTACTTTGTTTTTTCTCGTCTTCAAGAAAAGGTGTTTTTGGCAGTGTTGACCCGTTTCATCCGACATCTTGGAACAAGAGCTTGTTGGATGCTTACTTTATGGGGAGACTGAAGCTCAAAGTTGAGGCTGTTGCCAACACTAAAAGGGCAAGAGTCTTTATATGCAAGCTGCGAGTGAAACAGTTTCAAATGTCTGTGCTGTGTTGGCATTAGACATATAAATGGAATTTTGTGAAAAAAAACATTATGGTTAAAGTGGGTGAAAATCAATCAATCAATCTTTATTCATATAGCACATTTCATACCACAGGCAACTCAATGTGCTTTACATAAAGACATAAAAAAATACAACACAGCCAAAGACACAGAAATAAAAACATTAATTGTAGCTAATAGTAAGATTGGTATAACTATAACAGGTAATTTGAGTAAACTAACAAAAGCTAACAAACATGGATAAACTTTCCTCTAAGAGGAAGCATTTAAAAAATATAGCTAATAACAGAACGGTTGGTATAATGAATGATAACAGATCTTCAATATATGAATATGACTAAGTTTGCCTCTTAGTGAAGCATTAATAAGATCAGAAACATGGATAAGCTTTCCTGAAGAAAAGGCAGCTAAGGGGGCTACGTTTATACCCAAGACACGTGAACATATCCCTCTGTTGCCTCTACAGCTTCTCAGAAACTCACGCAATGTTAGCATATTTACTAGGGATTGTGCACGACTAATTGTTTGTCAATTAGTCGGAACGGCACACACAGACGACTACTTTTTTTTTAACATTTTTTTTTTTTAAAGAGTGCTATTTTTTTGCAGAAAGACGATGAAAAACAACTTTTCTGTAGTTAAACCCTCGTGTGGTAGCAAACGGCTGGTGCAAATAACTGCTTTGGTGATTAATGTTAGTTTAACGATGACGTGTCACAATGAAGTCTCGACTAATCGACTTTAATTGGCTTGATTAGTCGACATTAAAACTCACTTAAAATGCCCATCCCTGACATTTACCAATTGCAGACATCCTGCGCCACATTCTTCATTGTGGTGGTTTATCGCGCTGCTCACTTAGATGTTTGGGATCTGATTCTGACTCAGAAACTTTCCCTAAATTTCTTCAAACAACACTTTGGTGTTATTCCACACAGAGACATTCTACATACACTTTAGGAAACCATGAACCCGTAAGGGCAAAGATGCATGTATTTTTGAATACGTCTCCTTTATTACAGCAGTAAACCGCTCCTTACTTTGTGAAGATATAGTTGTGTGTTGCCATTCTAAATGGAGAACATTGCCTCTCTCCTTTTCTATCTTTTAATCCAAACTCGTGTGTTCTGTATTGTGGCAGCCTGTCTGACGGTGATGGGCATCATGTGACTCCCTGCTGTTCATTAGACTGAAAGAACAGCTTCATGGGCTCTAAATTATTATTATTATTATTATCTTTTTTTTTGCTTTTGGTTTTATTGATTTCATTATCATATGTTTTATTTTATTAAAACCCAATGCTTTCTTATATATGGTTTTCAGATATTGGGGCTTTTAACACAGTCTTTCTCCACATCTTTAGAATGTCACCAGCTGCCTTTGAAAGCTTTGTCAGGATACAGATCTTTTTCTTTCTGATAGCAGCCCAAAGGATGGGTTTCTAGCCTCATGTCAGTCCTCCACTCTGATCAGCTCCTCTTTGTTTTGCTAGAACCTGTCTGTGTCATTTTCTGTGTCAGCTTTGCCTTTTTAGTGTTTGTCAACTCAACTCTCCTGCTGCTGACCTTTTCATTTTTCATCTCTCCAGCTCTTTGTCTGCTGCCCATCATTTCTGTTTCCACCTCAACTCTTTTCCTTAACATATCTTCCTTTTTTATTTCTATTTCTATTTTCAACCCTCCACCCACCTACATCTTATCCTTTCCAGTTTTGTGTTGTCTGTACCTTACTTATCTTACTGTGTGCCAACTGACTGACATAATGTTTTTAAATCTTCTCTTGCTTTGCCGCCCTTTTTCTCAGCAACGCACCAGAGCCCAGGTTGGCTTCTTAATGTGCTGAGTCACCACTGTACACAAGGAACATGCACATTGACATTCAAGATGCTGCACATTTAATCGAAATTGTAAATATCTTTTAGCCTGGCTGACGCGTCCACATCTCGATGAGATGGTGGTCTGGGAACTAAGTGTGCATTTTCTCGTATTTGAGGCGTGGTTTACGAATGCCTAGAGCCGTTTATTGGGCGCTACGAATGTCTATCAAATGGCGTCTGGTTCTTCCCATGCTGCTTTGCACGCGATTCATAGCCATATGTGTATGTATATGTATATATATGTATATATATATATATATATGTATGTGTGTGTGTGTGTGTGTATATATATGTATGTGTATGTATGTATATATATGTATGTGTATGTATGTGTGTATGTATGTATGTTTGTATATATATGTATATATATATATATATATATATATATATGTATGTATACATATGTGTATATATATATATATATGTATGTATGTATACATATGTGTATATATATGTATATGTGTATATGTATGTATTTATATATATATATATATATATATAATAGATGGAGAGAGAGATGGCTCGATGTTACTAGTTCATACTTGTCAAAGAAATGTAATAACTTAAAAAAAGCTCTGTGTGTCTCTGTGCCTCTCCCCAGGTCTTCACTGACGTGCCCTCACTGCCTTAAACAGAGCAACACCTTTGACCCGTTTTTATGCATCTCTCTGCCCATTCCCCTTCGACACACCAGGTGATGTATAACACACATGACAAGTGGTACAGTGAAAAGCATGAGGGGCTGTACCAGCCATAACTCACTCTGGCACACTCGCACATATTTGTACTCTCACCCTGATTCATTTTGACTCTTTCGCCCAAACATTTTATTCCTGCATTATATATTCCCGCTTACATTTTCTTACATTCACCCAACGTTACATCGCTTTGGAAAGTGAGAACAGGGATCCTGGTCATTTGCAGTTCTGTTGTTCACTTTTCAGGTGCATCAGAAGTCTGGACACACCGAGCTGTTAGTTTCTAACGGGAACATGTGGCTGGTACTGTATATGTGACGGTGTTTGTATTTCAGTGCCAGAATGATATGGATTCATCATACGAAGGCATTAATAATATGTGGCTTAAGTAAAGTGTAGGTTTCTGTTGGTTTATCAATAATGACATTTGATTTTTCTGATTGTTTCTTTAAAAAGCTTGCTCACGCTTTTCTCTGTGTTAGGACTCTATTAAGGTAATAATTGTCTAAACTATCAGTATGATCTTTTTTTTTAATATGAAATCACCCAGTAGATCAGAGACCTTACTTGTCTCTCTGCTTGTCAGTTGACTCTGTGGACATAAGATTTCCCCGGATCTCAGTGAAATAGAATAGATCTAGACATTCTAATGCTGTATAAATCCTAAGAGCTCAAACTGCACACATTTCAGGGGGACATTTGAGCACACACCTGCGCAGGCTGGCTGTGTACACGGACAGATTTTGGCCACGGTCATTACAAAGTGATAAATGTTGGTTGTCAAAAGTCCCTGAGCGGACACTTTTGGTGTGGTTTCCATTTTTTAACTGTTCCAGAAGCTGCATGTCAGCAAGGTGCTGCTGTAAGGCTGTATGACTTTGACATATGAAGAAAGGGACAAACACGGAGCAAGAGAGGCAGATGGTATTTATATTCTGACGATAAAGATACAAGCAGAGAGAGTAAAAACCTCTAAACAACAAATCTGAGTAATTACCTGTTTTTTTTTTTGTTTTTTTTTGGGGGGGGGGGTTCCTTTGCCTTCTAAATGAAGCAGCTGAGCCACCAGAGCCGAGGCGGCACCATTTACTGTGCAACCTCGACTAATATGTAGCTACTTTTCTCCATTTTCATCCTCGTGAGCCATAAAGCCATAAACGGACATAAATTAATGGCTTTTGAGTTTTTATATGCAGTGAAATGCCAAACTCTGAAAAGCCATTAAAACCAGTGATAAGTGAAATGAGTAACAAAGATCCTCTTGTTTGAATGGCACCTGTGATGGCACCTGCTCTCATTGACATCTCTCTGTTTACTTCGTAAGATGGCTAAACGTGTCAGAAATTGAGACTGAAAAGCAGCCCAATGAGACCGTGTCAACTTGAAGCGTTTGAGATTTGCTCTGATTTTATATCACTATTCAGGTAACGTAAAGACATTGGGCCTCATGCAAGAACATTTTCGTATTCTTAATCTAAATTTCTCTCAACTTTTTCGTATGAAGGTCTCGTACGAACATGCCACGTCAGATTCAACAATCGCTCTTAACTTCGGAAAAAGTGTGTAAACAGGAAGCGTCGCTTCATGAGAACGGCACCAAGGCGCAAAAAGAACCACTTTACGGGCTCTGAGATGTAAATTCTGCTTTCAGAGATCCAGAAACGAAAAGCTGTCATTTTTAGCCGTGTCAGCAGTGGAATTACGTCGCCTGCTAAAGCAAAGGAATGGGACAAAATAACGAGTGCTGTTAATTCCGTGTCACCTCTGGTGCGTACTGCCACCGAAGTAAAGAAGTGGTTTGAGTCTCGCCATGGCCAGGCGCTCGATGGCTGCACCTGGAGGAGGTCGAGGGGAAACTTTGTCACCGTGGTGGATGAAACAATACGCTCCATAATAGGTGATGTTGCACTGTCAGGCATTTCGGTGGAGGATGTTCCCCTGGACACCGACTTGCATCAACCTGACTGTGAAGGTATGTTTGAAATTATTTGTTGTTTTCATAATTTCCCATTGTCATAATTCATAATGACCATATTAACACCATGAAAAGAAAAAAGATTGAAATAAGATTTACCCGCCTCTGATTCTACTCATTTTCCCTTTGTTCAAATGTTGTAAATGTTACGTGCAGGTGAAGGGAATAGTCAATCATGATCAACATTTTATTTAGTGGAAGAGCAACTGGACGCAGCACCACAGCCGGGACCATCTGATGCTCCAGCTCGCCGCCGTCTCCCACGCACACCAAGTGGTATCCGATGCAGTACTGAAAAATCAAGAGCAGATTTTAAAATGTCTGGAGAATATGTCTGTGACGTTGGACAAGATATCAAATAGTCTTGCATGCATAGCAGATGTGTTGACAAATTCTCAGAATAATAAAATGTAAAACAAAAACCTTTCTAAGTCGAGTTCTTGATTATTTTCGATTAATTACAACACGATGGCCCAGCCTAAAGCCGTGCAATCAGTTGTTGCCTCATCATGATGGTACTTTGATGGGGCGGTCCATGAGGGGGCCTTCTGGCATGTTGTCTGCCTGGGTTGGCTCCTGGTAGTAGGAGACCTTCGTTCATGGCAATGTTGTGCAAAACGCAGCATGCCAGAATAATCTGGCATGCCTTCTCTGGGCTATAGAGCAGTTTGCCCCCCCGCTGTATCGAGACACACCCACCTGGCCTTCATCACACCGATAGTGTGCTCCACAACGGCACGGGTGCACGTATGACTCTCGTTGTATGAGCGTTCCTGTCTCGCATTGTGCTAAAGGTTAGCCAGAAATGGGGTCATGGGTGTTCAAGATATGAATGAAGCTGGTCTGGCTGCAGTCGGCCTGGTCAGACCAGCTGCGGGAGCACAAATTGTATCCATTTTAATTCAGCTTGTGCTAGAATGGTGACTACACTCACAAGCTATCCCCCGCCTCTGCCCGTGGCACCCTCCTACTCTGCCTGTCCATAGAAAAGACAAAAACTGTCCAAAGTTGCTGAGGCGATATGTCACTCAGTGAAGTAACCATGGTAACAGGAGATATATGTATAGGAGTACAGGAACACTAGCCTAGCAAGCCAGACCCGTACAGCAAAAAGCTGTACAGGAGCCCCGGAGCAAATTCCATTTGCGGCCGCTAGGGGCGTCTAGATTTCTAGGCTACAGGAACACTGCTGTTGTGACATTACTGAAAGATTAAGCCACAAAAGGTATGGCATCTCGTGTTGGATGGCAGCCCCCCCACCTTTCTCATCTTAAATGAACAGACTTCTGCCAGATGTTTATTAGCACATAAAAAGCATGTGCTCTAATCGGTGCACTTCTGAGAGCCCTTCAGTCCGTGCACCATTCTTGTTAATGGGTGGAGCCCTTTGTCCCCAGTGATTCCCATCAAAGCCCCGGTTCACCTTCAGCTGTAGCAGAGGTCTAACCAGCAAGAATAACCGTATTGGTGTTCAACATAAGTTGAATGCGGGGTGTCTTTGCAACCATGAGCTGTGGAGACTCTTTTCAGACGTGATGTCCTTTCTCTCTCTGCCCGTTCGTCCAGTCAAACAATGGACAAATAAAAAGATGGTGAATAAATGCATTAAAACAATGTCATAGTAATGCACGTCACGTGTCTGCATTCAGTGTGTAATGAATCTTCCTATCTTCAAGCATGCAGACGCCACTGCTCTGCATCCTCTCTGCACGGCTTCCATCGAGCTAACCCCAAACTCGGTTTTGCAGCTTGAGCTCTCTGACAGCGAGAGGCCGGCCCCTGCAGTTGCCTGAGCCCAGCACGGAGCGAAATTCAGTCGGATTCATTGCGGACTCTGCCGGCCCCACACTGACACACACAGAGGCCTCATCGCTCTGTCCTGCTGCAGCAGTATCCCAGCTGAATGCCTGATAAGTCTGAGGCCCCCTGAGAGGCAGCAGAGTCTGGCTGCCAGCATGGCATCCAGACATGGGTACTGCAGATAATGCCAGCATCCAAGTGTTTTCCACCAGCCGTCTTATTAAAGCTAATATTTCATTTTAGAATATTACCAGACGTTCTTGTTTGTATAATCATGAACAACACGATGTCGATTTTCATTTGCAAATCTGGATCTGCTCAGAAACCAAAGCGGATGTCTGTGAAGTGGACGTCTGCCGCCGGTTTGTTGGCCGCCATGTTGTAATTGCACTTGTTCCGAGGTTGTCTTTTATACGCACGGACCCTGAATTCTCACTTCAGGATAGTGTCTCCAAATCTAAACTGTGGGATCAACCTTTTAGATTGAGACATGTTTCTATTTCTACTCCTAACAGTTTCTAATGGATTTTAATAATCAAAACATCTTTATCAATATAATGACTCACACAACCCACTGCATATGTGACTATAAGATGAACATACTACATAAGGAATTTTATAATGTATGGTTTTAGAATTCAATAAAAAAGGAGAATTCCACATTTTTTTTTGGGGGGGGGAGGGGTCCAAATTTGGCACATTACCGCCTTGTCGATTAGCAGATCTTTCATTCAGCATCGCAGTTAAGGCCCATATTCTCTCCTTTTCCTTCCCTCCTGCTCTTCACGTCTCCTAGAATTTAAGCAAAAACCAAACCGCTAACTATGGCAGTAGGCTAAGGTGGCAGGAGAGCAATCCTCACAAATTGGAGCTCCCGTCCCAGACGCTCCTTCACACTCTGTCGTTAACTGCAATCCAAATTCATCTCGTCAGTAGACAAAAAAATGCTCACTTACACTAAGTACAAGTATTTTCATGCAAATATTAGCTCCTGCTGAGGGTATGCATTGCAACAAATGAAATGGCATGTTCACTTCTAATATGAACACTCAAAGATCTGGAGCTACAACATGAAGAAACACGTGTGCTTCTTATAGTTTCAGCAGGGTTTCTAAAGACAGCTGAAGTGCTCTGTGTATCTGGGGTTCATATATATTTATTGATATATTTATTTATTTTTTGCTGAGAGGTTGTTTAACAGAGACAATCAGGCTTTGAACCTGCAGGGAGCTAAGCGGCAGCAAAAAGTCTGCTGCTTTGTAGGATGACATCTTTATTTCCTGCTCGTCCCATTTCATTTCACATTCCTGCGTCTCGTCTCGGAGTAAGGCAGACAAAACGGCTGCTCAGATCCTCCGCCGTCGGCCATGTCAGCCTCCCGACTGCTAACACGTTACTCGCCTGAATAATGCATGATGGGAAACAGGAAGTGGAGGTGTCTGCGACGGCCCCACGTTCATCCCAAATTAAATGGCACGGCCTTGCTTTTTTTCCCCCTCCCTCTTCTGCTTTTTTCTTCGTCCTCCTGCCACTGTCTGATGGGATCTCCCTTCTATCCCTGCACCTTTTGTCAACTTGTCTGCCCCATTATTTCCATCCCTGCATCTTCCACAGGAGGTGCTCAGATTGTTGTTTAAACTGGTTTTGTTCTACACGTCCAGTCTGGCATAAATCAAAACACACGGAAAAACATGAAAACCCTGCAAAGGTAACATCTGAAAATGTTAAATGACTTCGTGTTTTGAATCGGAAACAAATGGACGGATTATGCAATTAGATTTTCATCAAAGGAAATTGTTGCGTCTCAAACAGCGTATTTTCAGTTCTGTACTATCAAGTGTTTTGTTTTAATGCTCAGGAGCTGAAGTCAGCTTAGCTCAAACACATAGCAAACAGGATTTTTTTTTTTTTTTTTTTTTCTGGTTTCCCAGAATTCTGCACAGATACATTAATCTCTTTTTGGTCTTTTGACAGTTCACAGCTGCTACGTTTGTGCATCTCTGGACTGTGTGTGTGTGTGTGTGTGTGTGTGTGTGTCTGCATGCAAATGTGTAACAAACTGAGTTTGCCCGGATCGGTTTAGAATGTGTAGTAAAGTCCAGTTGGAAAATCCAACCCGCTGAACAATTTGCTCTGGCTCTCCATTTGTCTTACTCTCCCTGTCTTTCTGCCCCTCCTTACTGTCACACACACACACACACACACACTTGCTTTCTGCTCAGTGTCTTCCTCTGTCTGTTGTGCTTCACAGGCCGATGTGTGTGACGTTGGTGTTCAGCTCAAAGAGCCAGAAATACCTGCGGGTGGGGCTCGCCGTGCCTCTTTTTGGTCCTGTATCCTCCCTGAGAGCGATGGTAGCAACGGAGGGTAACATCCCCCCTGACCAGGTACACTGGGACAGCACACACTGCAGTTAATTGTTCGTGTCCATTTTGCTGGATGACAAGTGTTTGGTGTTTTCAGAGAGGTTTGAGAAGTTCAACCCCACACACGGTAATTGTGAAATTCTAAAATGACGCAGGGGAATACACAAGGTCCTTTTTCTTTGCATAATGTCAAGTTTAGTAGCTTTGATTTGGACTGTTAGAGGTAACGAGGGAACAAAACAACACGTCAAAAAAAAAAAAAAGTCGACTACTCATTTTATCTCTGACAATCATACGAAAAGGTTTACTGTAAACAAAAGACACTGGAACCAAAAGTTTGTAAGAGTCACCTCAGTTTGGTGAGTTCAGTTGGTTGAGTGGTTTTGCAGGAAAAGTCTGTTTCAGTTAATGGACAGCCTTTTACGATGTGGTGGGTGTAACAAACAAAGATTACAACAGTGAGGCAACTCACTGACAGATCATCATTAAGAATCTCTTTGTGTTTTTGTGGTTATCCCACATGTGGACAGTTCTTAAATTCCCAATCCAGATAATTACTTACAATGAGAGGAAACATCTTCTTTTTTTTTTTTTTTACTCTATAGCAACGCAGACTTATAAACTTGGATGAGAGAGCAGAGTGTCTGTCACCTTTGAGAAAAAGGCTAAATGAAAAAGCTCCAGAGGCGGGTGACCATCACCTGTCCTCTCACAGATGATAAATGCTGCTGGGTTCTCTAAGCCTGGTCAGCAGCAGCAGGAGAGCAGAAAAGTCTATCAAATGACCCAAGAAATGAAAAATGTTTTTTCTATGGGTCGGAAGTCTGTCGTTGACTTAATGGCAGAATGTGAGTCGCATCAGAAATGTCCTTTATTGTGGAGATGAAGCTACAAGGGAACCCTTAACCCTTTTGTGGGGGGTGTAAAAGTTCATTAAACCCATTTGACGGTTTTACCATAGAGGAATGGCTTGGAGGGTCCCTCATAATTGGCTTGAGATTTATTTGGGCAGACAGAAAGCAGTTATCTGTTTAACAACACTGTTAATGCACCCCATAAACTGGGAGATATTTCTCAGAGCAGGCCACTAAAAACTGGGACTGCCCCAAGAACAAAGGGATGTCTGGTCACCCTAAATAACATCAGGGCCACTCGTTGTTCCAAGGATGCTCTTAACTCTCTAATTTATGGATTTGATGGTGGTAAAACTCTCCGATATTTATGGCGTGTTTTAAATCTCACTCTTTCCTGTTTATGAGCAGAGGAAAACTTGGGTTAAGTGATGTCAGTGATTTGAAGTCATCTCATGAGTTTTTAAAATGGTAATGTGAGAGACTTGGCTGATATAACTACTTCATTAGTTTGCATTAGAAAACTTAAAGTTGTTGCTTAGTTTGGTTCTATCTGTATGTCCTTCCAGTGTACACCGGAACTGGCAGAGTCGAGTGCAAAGAGCTCACAAGGCCGATGAGGGCGAAAAATGACACAGTTCTAAGTAGCGTGATGGTTGCTTTCACTGCTTTACGTGTGGGGTGTATCAAACTCAAGCCACGTGACAGTTTACTCCCTGCTGTTCGAGAACCCAAAAAGACCATCTCCATGCACATGATTGGTCATCACTTCAGAAAAATGCGAAACACACAAGGTTATTTGTTTCATTTCTAACTGTCCACATGTTTGTGTGAATAACATACATTTCTTTGGACTGTGAGAAGATTGTATGCGAGTTTGTTTTATTGTAAGTAAGTGTCTGTACTGTGAGTAATTTGATTGTAGAAGGAGGGAAAAAGGCCCTCTTTTGGCTCTGAGTCAGCTGGCTCTGTGAAGCGTCACTGCCTGGCGCAGGGCCCCACCCTCACACATCGATTGCTCATAGATGAGTAAAAAGGCAGCACTGGTCTGTATTTTTTGGGGGGATTGAGGAGGGAGAACAGCAGCTTCTGCAAGATTTAGAAGTTTTACTCTTTTAGTAGGCCATTAATTAGTCCTGAACTTGAGTGTATTTGAACAAATGTACTGTATTTTGAGGCTAAATATTCTATTTGAATCTTGGTAGGGACGATAAACAGATAAACAAACAAAGCAAATAAATAGTGAATAATGAAAGACAAAGCGAGCTGTTGACGTCACAACACCCGTTTTTCCAGGTGCTTTGATGTATTTTTGATGTCAGAATATCCTCTTTGAGTATTTTGGCAGAAAGTTGAAAATAAAATCAGCTTAAATTGTACTGACCTGAGATGAGGATCATTTGGAATTGGAGAAACAAACAATGTTTTCCTCTCCGTGCACAGGTCATCCTGTCAGAGCTGTACTCCACTGGTTTCCAGCGTTCTTTCTCGGACGGCGACGACTTGACCGCGATTGCCGACAGCGACGTCGTCTACGCTTTCCAGGCTCCTCCTCACTGCAGTCGCGGCGGCTCTGCGCCACACTCAGGTAACCATGGCAACAGGCTGTAAACACTGCAGACACTCACTTCCAGTTGTCTCGGCCTCCTCCTGTCCTCTCAATTAACTTTCATTCGCAGTGACTCACACTTACACACTGGAAAAAATGCGCCTCCAAAAATAAGTAAAAAAACAACAAATATTTTTGCTCGAAATAAGCATGTAAGTGAGCCTGGAGTGAGAATAACAGAAAAGATGAGATTTAAAAAGAAAAGAAAAAAAAACGGGGTTCTGCTTTTAGTGAATTTGAACCTGCAGGTCGGCAACTTCACCGACGGAACCAAGCAGTTATTACTGACTGACAAAAATGAAGCTTATTGTACATCGTGCTTTTCTTTGAGCAGTAAAATCCAATCAGATGTTTCTTGCTGTCCCGTGTCCTGCTCGTACACTTTTTTCTTCTTCCACACTCCCTTCAGTAGTTCTGTTGCTGGTCTAGTTGCTGCATCTTTAACGACAAGGGTCTTTTTTCCTCTCCGACTTTATTCATAATGGTGAAATTGACTTTTTCATTTGATTCTTTTTTTTTTTTTTTACATTATTTGTTATGGCAAAAGTGTGATGTGTGTGATGTGGTACACACATCGTGATGTGGTACCGTAAAGCAAAATGGTGTCATGCCGGGCGGAAAACCAGGCTCTGAAGTGCGGTATCTCAGAGCTCCAGGCGCTCCAGGGCAGTTTCAGGCCCGGGAATGTGTGTACTTTAAAATGAGTCAGAAGAATATGGTTTTAAATGTCTCTAGTGTTTTATTTATGTAGCAATATTTATTGATTAATAAAAAGAAAAAAACTGACAATATATTGCCAAAAGTTACTACTTGCAGGTCAAATGAACCCACATTGTTGATAAGATAACCTGTTGCAACGTGTTAGTAACGCTGATGGTAGATTGTTGAATCAAGATGGGTACAAGTTATGGTGTTAATGTTATCAGCTGAACTTTGGCCAGGGGAGGAGATGTTGTAAGTGTATATATAGAATAGTGGATGTTCAGCAAGGGAGTGGAGGTCTGTGCTTAGACTAAAAACAAACAGGCTGGTTTGTCTCCCAGCCATCTGCTAAGAGCTTCAGCTGCATTGTAGTGCAATCACTGACTACCTGGCCTTCAACACCGTTTACTAGAGGTTGAAAAGATGTTGTATAAAACAAGCAAAGATCTATGGCTGTACAAAGGGTAAATATGCATGCGTGCTCATCTCTTGCTGATGAATTATGACATTTCTGAAAGGTTCGGGAAGGATACAGGAGCTTAGACAATATATCATGGGCTCCAAAGCATCATGCAAAATAATAATGGCAGCCTGTGTGAATGCATTTTTCACTAAATTCTGTGACCATTTCTGAATGGTGCTTAATTGAGGTGAATAACAATAACGATCACAGTGATTGTGATATTTTTAGCAGTCTGTATCGGGCTGTGATTAATATTGGCCTCCAATGGACTGCTTATTCAGTTTTTTGAGGGCAATTTTGTTACCTGTGAAGAAGAATGATGATAATTAAATTCCATGCTCGAAGTGCTAATGAAAAATTAAGCCCCTTTACTTCCTCGAAAAGAGGCATTTCTGTTGTCACTTCACTCAATGAAAACAATATCAGGAGAGCGAGCGGCGTCACGATCGTTGTTGTGGAGAAAATTATAAACTCTCCCACAGAGAGTATCAGGCATTAGATAGGACATTTACCTTGCCCCCCCCCTTCGAACTGAGGCTAACCAAGTCCTGACTCTAAAATCTAATAGCTGTTTTATGGTAATCTGTCCCTAAAGGGAAGGCAGGTCCCCACAATGTGAGTCACACAGTGACTTTCTAAGTCATGTAGGTAATGAATTCATTAGAATTACACTGGAGGGCCTCATAAATAAAAAGGAAGTCCCCGTAGAGAACACACACTCACACACATGTGCAGAAACACACTGAGGTGTACTCTGGTAAATGGGACTTCCATTATTGTGAGCGCATGATTTATGTGATATCATGAATAGTAATTGCTCAGAATAAATCACAGAATCACAAAAGCTGAAAGAAATCTATTCAGCGGGATTTATCCATCTATCCATCCATCCAATGGCTATACCTCAATATCATGCAGAGGGTCCTTAGGATGGCCTTTTCTCAATTAAAAATACAGCATGTGAATTCACACACTTATTACTGCAGAGAGCTCACAATGGTATGATGGAGAAGGAAGATAATACCTGAAAAAATTAGCCTTAGAATTAAACTTTTTTATGGAACATTGTTAATATCAGACTGTGGGGGTGCCAGTCGGCACCTGAATGCGAAGCAAAATGAAAGTTCCAAATAATTTCCAAGTGCACCGTCTGTCTTTATACAGCCGATCCCGGTAAATTCCAGGTTAAATGCGAACATTTCCTCAACTGCTTGAAATTAATGTTGAAAAAGAACACTTGAAGTTTTCAGTAAAAAATTAGCATAGACATCTTTCTGCCATTTTAGATGTCTTCTTTCTATGTGGACAAAGTGAGACTCGGAGGGGCAACTTTTTACACCTCCCCAAGCGGGTTTTACTGGTGTTTCTGTATGTTGTGGAAACACGTCGTTTGAATTTGGTCTTTGGACTACAGTCTTCCTGCTGTCCATCAAGTTGTTTGTTTTGCAGCTTGTGTGAAAAGTAAAGCTGCATGCCGCCCATGATGGATGCCTGTACAGAAAGCCTCAAGGTCCCCTAAGGTAATGAATAACCGACTCGCATTACAACTTCCCTTTTGGCCTGAATGTTGATTTGATGGGACGTGAAATTCTGTCCTGCTGTAAAACAAACATAGATTTGAACAACATGGAAGCAAGACAAGACTCTACAGCTGTGTCTCTGCACGAATGTGTACTCAAGATTTTAAAACAATCCATCTGATACTTGGGAAATTTTAGTCTGGCCCAAAATGATAAACCGACTGTGCCTATTTTCCTTTTCTTTTTTTTTTTGACTCACCACAGTTGGCATCGTGAATTCTATCCGTGGGTGTTTGGTTTTCGCTGTTGTTTTTGGCAAATGGAGTCCCATTTTCGATCTTGAGAGCGATGATCAGCAGATATATGTATACAGCAGATAAATGAATAATGAATGGATTTTCAAAAAGAGCAGAGAATGTAAACATTTTGGTGAAGCAACCGTGTTAAAGTGATGCAGGAGAAGTTTCGGTCTATGCTGAGAATTCCTGAGTTGTTATAAGTAGCGGTCTTTGTGTGCAAATGTTTGGTGGGTTTTGAGTTTTTGCATTCAGAGGAAATTGCAGCAGGAGGTCTCATGATGGAAAACACACTGAAAAATCAATTAGGTCCAAAGTGCCACGATCACGTCCTATTTCACCTTCAACAATCCAGGCGATTTGCAAATAAATAGAGTGATAAAACCCACACAGGCAGAGGACTCCTCTGAAGCCTGGGAAAGCTTAGCCCGCTGGAGTCGTGTGATGTTCACAAATTCCTCTTGAAATTGAACAGTGAAGACCGAGTCTTCACCGGAATTTGAGCAGAGTGGATTGTGGGGGTTGCTTATAAACGGAAAGGATATACGGACCAGGCCACGGTGTTGGAAAGAAAAGAAGGCACAAAATTCCCTCTCACAAACAAGCCCCTGCGACTTGAAAGAGACAAATATCAACACACATTTACTTTTCGGAGCCGAGCTGAAGCCGCTGTGTTGTTCTGTGAGCCCAGAGGGATTCTACATTTCACGAGTGACACTCTGCTCTCATTTATCTGCTCAGCACCGCAGGTTAATCAGCCCCCCTCCCCCAAACCGGTATAAATATTTTAGACTATTTTTAATCCTGCAAATCTTATGAGAATATCAGGCCATCAGCAAGATCACAAAATTAATATGATTTTCTGCATGACGACAGTAATAACGGGAGGTTTTTCTGTCATTAAAGCGCTCAGTGCTTAGGCAAGGCAAGTTAATTTGTACAGCACAATTCAACTACAAGGCGATTCAAAGTGCTTTACAGAGACATTAAAACAGTAGAAATAAAAAGCACGATTTAAATTCTAAACAAAAAAGAAAGAAATAAGAACAATAGATAAAATCAGAGAAATAAAAAGCTTGATTTAAATTTAAAACAAAAAGAAAGAAATAAGAACAATAGTTAAAATGTGATTAAGCTTTGAGCCTTTAAACGCAGCTGAAAATAGGTGTGTCTACAACCTGGACTTAAATACACTGAATGTTTCAGCTGATCTGAGGCTTTCTGGGAGTTTGTTCCAGACATGTGGAGCATAGAAGTTGAACGCAGCTTCTCCATGTCTGGTTCTGACTCTGGGAACTGATAGAAGACCGGATCCAGATGAGCTGAGGGGTCTGGAAGGTTCATACTGGGTCAGGAGGTCACTGATGCATTCTGGTCCTGGACCATTCAGAGCTTTATAGACCAGCATCAGAACTTTAAAGTCTATCCTCTGATGGACCAGCAGCCGGTGTAAAGACCTCAGAGCTGGACTGATGTGCTCCACTTCTTTGGTCTCAGTGAGGACTCGAGCAGCAGAGTTCTGAATAAGCTGCAGTTGTCTAACTGACTTTTTAGGTAGACCTGTAAAGATGCTGTTACAGTAATCAAGCCTGGACAAGAACAAGAACGAACAAACAAAAATTCAGCTTAAAAAAACCCCCAAAATTGTTCTATAATTGCGCTTTCTTCGTAGCTGTTTTTAGGTTTCAGCATCAAAAGCATCTTCTGAGTCTTCAGCATTTTAAAAACGTGCTGTTTACGGTAGAATGTATTGATCGTTGTTTCGCTGGAGACACTTTTGGGAGTGCGAGGCCACGTTGTCTATGGGTGAGAAACTAGTTAAATTTCAGCAACAGAATGTGAAAGCCACTGGTGATTACCTGCAGTTATTAGGAGTGTGTGTCTCTCCTGTAAGACGGTGCAGTATGCGCTGAGACGTGTGGGGGTAAGATGCAATTTAAGGGATTCTATAAATGTGCCATCGGTTTGCTCTTTTCAACCAGATATTGACAGAAGAGCAAAGGAATTTTATTTTGTTACTTTCCTTTGGCAGTTCTTGTTTCACTTCAATCTCTACTTGACTGTCACATCACGACAGCTGTTATATAGCAAGCATCCATTGCTGTATCTTCTGAGTTGTCGTTTATATTGGCACAAGCTTTATTGGCATTCAGGGATTCACCGTGACCGTGAGAGTTCAGATCTGCTGTGCCACCGCCGTTCCTAATCAAGGCTCCACAGACCTTTGCCCATTATCTCTTCCTTATTGTAAAATTCGAACGTCATCCAAAGGTTTCATATCATGGTGCATTGTAAACTGCGTCAACTTTGCTTGTTAGGTATGTTTTATTTGTTATTACCTCACAAGCAACTGTAGGCAATCGCACGCGGCTTTCACAGCCAGATCCGAGTGCAGACTCTGCTCATCCGGCATGTGTCCGCCGAGAAATAATCTGATCTCTGCTTTTACATTTACTTTGACTTTGACTCAGCAAAACCGTCCAATTCAGCGGGACTATCATGGTAGAGTAAGGCCATCAAAGAGGTGTATTACACATTTGATTCAGTCCAGGGTACCAATGTAATTACATCTTTTAATGTTGAAATTAGGCCCTGATTCTTATCAGGTAATCTTTCCACCTCATATCACCATCACAGTATTCAACATTTCTGCGTGCTCACTCTTGATCTTTGAACATCTAAACCTTATTATCGTACAGCACATCTTGAGCTTCCTACACATTTTTCCTCCTAAAACACCACATTTACTCTTTCGTGAAACATATTAACCGAGTGCCTCACAAGCAGTCTAAATTTCCCCATGCTGGACAAATATTTGAGACATGATGTAACCAAGTGTAAAATCTTATTGGAATTACTGCAGCGCTGTGGCTCACATGTGTTGTTTTCTTTTAATATGGGGATTCAGCTCGGATGTTGTGGCAGCTGGTGATGCAATATTGTGCCTTCTTATTAAATATCAAACGGGGGACCGGAGATGAATGGCATGTCAATGAGGGACGGTGGAAGAGAAAAAGTAAAGGAAGAGAGGAAAGATGAGGCTCGAATCGGGTGTGTTCAGTTCTTTGTCTGTCGTTTTGCCGTTGGCCAAAAGCTCAGGTGTTCAGCCGTCATGGAGGCCATTGTGCGGTCAGACGGCTGTCAGCCGCCAGGACCTCGGATTTGTGCAGGTGTTATCCCCGTCTGAGTGTTTGTTCTAATTAGTTTTTGTTGCTGTTGCAGTTCTCATTACTGAGTTTACACCTCAGTAATGAAACTCACTGAGGTGTTTGAAAATAAGACCTCACTTTCCTCAGACTTTTGCCTCTTTTGCAGCAGAAGAAAGTGGAATTTTTCCCATTTTGCTGATATAGATGAGATTTTGGGTGGGTTGGGGGGGTTTCCTATCATTGGGAATTTGTAAGAATGAATTGATGAAAAAAAGAGTGCTTTTCATAGATCAATCAATCAATCAATCAATCAATCAATCAATCAAACTTTATTTATATAGCCCTTTACAATAGCTAACTGGTACTCAAAGTGCTTTACAACAGGATAAAAACAACAATACATAAAACAAAACATAAAACACGATTCAGAAATGGTAAAAGTGCTAAAAGTGCTGCAGGGCATTAAACGCCTTCCACAAGTGCAATAAAATTAATTGAATAAAATTTTTATAAAATTAAGATAATTAAAAAAGAGCGGATAGAATGGATGCATAGTGGCCCTAATCAGAGTTCGAACGCCAGTCTAAAAAGGTGGGTCTTAAGCTTCGATTTAAAATTAGAGAGCAGTACGCTCTAGCACCTGAGGCCCAACCCTCTGCGGTGTAGATAAAGACACATGGGCACAGATGACATCCGTGGGTTCTTACTTAGCAAGTTGACTGAGCTCGAGGCTCATTAGATATTTAACAGATATTTAACAGATGAATGTAGCCACCTTGGTGTCATCGCTTGGTTCATACACCATGGAGCCTCGAGCTCAGTCAACTTGCTAAATAAGAACCCACGGATGTCATCTGTGCCCATGTGTCTTTATCTACACCGCAGAGGGTTGGGCCTCAGGTGCTAGAGCGTACTGCTCCCTAATTGAAGATTTGCAGTTCAGGCCACGGCTTCTCCACCTGTCAAAGTATCTTTGGACAAGACATTTTGTCCCAAGTTGCTCCTGATGGCAGCACCTTGCATGGCAGCTGCGTTCAGCCAAAAATACCATCAAGGGAACCGGCAACAAATCAAATCTGTTTTGTCACCAGAGCAGTCGTCCCCACACGATGGCTCAAAAGAATGCAGATGAAAAGCACTTTGCACTTTGGGTTCACTGTTCAGATCGAGAGGCCGCACCCATAAAGGATGCTGTTGCTCTTCCGTGTTGCTCACTGCTTTGGTGGTAATTGATTTTTACGAGCTGCAGTACCCAGAATCTTACAGTCTTCTGTCAAATATTTGGCAGCAGAATGACTGTAACACGCATGTTTACCTTTAAACTTTAAATCCACTTGATGAATATCTACATGTTTGCACTGGGATGCCCTAAAATGTACACCGACTAGTCTGGAAAGTTTAGGATTTTGAAATGGAAAATGTGCATTAACCCTGAGTAAACGAGGACTCCTTCAACTTTTTGTGCTTGAAGTGATTTCTGGGGAGGTCCATCAAGATACCTTTTCTTTTTAACACTCCGACAGTCATCATCTGAAGACGTGACAGACAACGTGGTGCTTTTTCCAACACAGTCATCTTTAAGATGTTCTTATTTGATAGCTGAACTGGTACATTGAGTAATCAAATACTGTCTTCGCTGATTTAAATGTTCAGTGTGAGTTCTTTTGATTTGGATTCGTTCCTACAAAAGAGAGAACATTTCATATGTCTGCATGAAGCCACAGTAAGAAGTTGTAACAGCGTCCTTTCCAACAAAAAAAAATCTCTCACTCACCCAACCTTCGGATATGAGATGCGCAGAAGTCTTCTCTTCTCGTGGCAATTATTACTTCAATCTTTTTTTTTTTCCCTCCCATTACCTGCCCGCTTCGTTGATGCTAAGAGCTGGTTTCCTGCCTAACAGTCGGTGAAAAAGGCAATTATGTGTGGAGTCCCTGGGTGGGAGGAGGGTGTAAGAAGAAAAAGAAAATGAAGAAATGGAGGATGGCGTCGGAAGGGGAGTGTGAGAGCCAGAGGGGGCGTCGTGTCTTGTGCAGGACTGAGCTGTTTAATCAATCTTACCATGCACACCAGCTCCCGTCTGTGGACTTATTCATATTTCTCCCTTTGGTTTCCTTTCCTTAAAAACGCTCCCTGTCTCTGTCTGTCTCATTCTCCCTCGGGTCACTTCAGGCTTAGTTTTTATCTTTTAATTACAGATGTTTATGCATTTGGCAGACACAGGAGATAGGATAGGAGATTACATAGAGGATCGTACAAACCATGACATTGTGATAATAACGACAAACGCTAATATCATGCTGGGGGGATCACTAAATCTGTGTTTTCCCTGATATCTCACACCTGACTGTGGTAATCACTTTTTAGAATGAGAGAGCCCTGCTCTTTCCATTTGCCCCCAACACTCTTTTACTTGTCCCTATTTTCACCCCTCTAACACCTCCCTCAGGCTGTGCTTCTCATCTGTCCGTCTCACTAAGGGCGGCAGGTGGTGTGAGATTGAAGGTCTGGCAGGAGGCTCTCCAGGCACATTCGGGACCTGTGGGTGAAATGATGCTGCTTGTCATGCACTACATGTCACTTTCTGGTTTGAAAATGACTTAAAGTACCAGGTGTAAAGAAAACGTGGGTTGACTGAATAAACAGCATCTCCCATCTGGAGAGGTTTTGCTAATTCTGCTGTTTACTAGAACCACGGATCCAAACAGTTTTGGTTTGTGAACCCTTACAATGAAGCACCGTCTCAGTTCATAAGTGCAGTAAACATCAGCTCTGTTTTATATTTTGCTTCTATGGAGCCAGACCTCCATGTAACATTTCAAAGAGGTCTGTACCAATAGTTCTACAGACTTCTGGAGGCCTTGCCGAGTTTTTCTTTGAAAACTGGCTTCTCTTCCACTTTTTCCTACTTTACCATTTTCAGGTAAAATTTTTTGTTTTGCTTAGGCGACTGAACACTGAGCGATGAATCATGAATCGATGAATCATTCAAGCTTTAAAAAGGCCCCCTTATTAAGAGAGCAACAAGGTTATTTTCAAGGAGCTATTAGCCAAAATGGCATATCTCAGCATTGTGTGCAGTGTGTCCCTTAATTAAAAAAAAAAAAAAAACAGAGAGGAAACTGAACAAGCAGAGTTCAAAAGCATTTACAAGCCTAGAAAACATCTACAACAGATTAACACTATCTGAAAGTAATGTCCGTAAAATGGAACAAAAGTCCAACTTGGACCTGAGAGATGCATCTGGACCTTTCAGTTGTTCCTTCTACCGTTCACCGGAGCCTCGTCAGATACCATCTCCATGGAAGGGTGGCTGTCAAGAAGCCGTTCTTAAGGAAGGGAAACGGGGAGAAAAGGCTGAGCTGTGCCAAAGGACACAAGAAGTGGACTGAGAATCAGTGGCAGCAGGTCTGATGGAGGGATGGAACAAAAATTGGAAATTTTGTCCAAATCGATGTACTTCGAGGGTCCGGAGACAGTGAGCATCTGCAGCTACATGAAAAAAAAACAAAAAAAAACAATGGAGTGTTTAATAGTCAGTTTGGGGATCTTGTTCTAATTGAACTTTGAATAAAGGACAATTCAATTGTTTTTTCCCCCCAGATGCAATATCATCTGGAAAGTGCTTGATTAGCAACAACATCATTTTTCAGCATGACGGGGATCCCAAACATACGACCAATGCTGTGAAACCAAACCTGGATAGAGAAACGGAAAAAAGGCAGCCAACATCCGAAGAAGAGCTTGGGAATGTCCTTCAAGAAGCCTGGAGAACTATTCCTGAAGACTCCTTAAAGGAAGGACAGAAAGCTCGTCTAAGAGGGACCAGGCTGTGTTAAAGAATGACCAGATATTGACTTTTCAATTTGTTAGAACTGCACTGAATCTGCTTTTGTCTTATATTCTCTATCTGTTTCCAGTTATCCTGGCAAGATATAAAGAAATGAGAGGAGGCTGAAGACTTGTGCACAGAACTGTAGGTCTCACATATGTATTTGATGTGTGAGCAGTCTTACTGGAATGCTTGTTTGAGACTGGGACTCAGTCAGACCTTGAAGTGGTGAGAGCACCTGGTTTAGAAATAGTGAATAGATTTTTGTGCAGCTCTTCGAGATGTACATTACTACAGTCCAACAGTGTTATTTTTTCATCCATTCTGACAGATTGTTCTTTACAATTTAGTAGCAGTTTGGTCAAACCTGCTCAGCATTTTGGTTCTCCATAGCTTTCATTTCCAATCCAAATGGGTTCGCTTCCTGGAATTCCGATTCAGTGAGAATTTTGGCCTTTTATGTTTCTGTTTGCTAGAAGGATTTGTTTCACGCAGGCCTTTGTGTGTGCCTTAATAGTCTGTGTGCTTGCTTTTGTGGAGGCATTGCATTTAAGCCTTACATCTATTCATGCTCGCTTTCATCCGTGTGTTCAGGTTTCTTTTTTGTGTGTGTGAGGAAAAAAGGGAGAGGGAAAGATGTTGGAAGTTGGCAGTGATTAATTGCATGTTGGGGATCAAACGAGCACTGCTTAATTAAATCCTCTGATAATGTCAAAGTTTGTGTTTCCTCGGAGACGAGAGGTTGTGCCTTCTGTTTCCCCTCCAGCTATTACCAACTATTAATCACAGCGGCAAGTTTTTCTTGTGTTGTAGCAGGTGCAATTCCTTTCTTTTACAGCCCCTCGGGGTAAACGAGAATCAAAGGGCAACTTTACCATAGTGGGCATTTTTCTATAAATGTTTTCCATATCACTGTGTAAACATGTCACCTTAGAGGCCAGTATTTCGTAGCCATTCCTCATCGTGGCCCCCAAAGCTGTTTTATAACTGTGGTCCATTTCAGTCCAACTTACCAGCTTGATAGACTTGGCTTTTAGAATGAGCGCCGCTTTTATGGACGGGCTGGTGGAAGGGATCTAAAACAAAGGGATCTTTTTGGATAGTTTACAGCAGTTTTTACATTTTTTTTTTTTTAATTGACTTACTCTGTTCTGTCCAAAGTTGCAGTTTAAAAGGTTGAAGAAAACTGAAGTTTAAGCGTCTTAGCTGCTTATATCAAATACAACTCGCAATCTTAGTCTGCAATGAAAAAGAAAAACTGCACTCAATTTAATTAAAAGAGTGGCTTTGCAGATATTTTCCTCACGAAGCCTGTTAACATCAAGTTGGCAAACTGAAACATTTTGATAATTGTTGTAAAACCCTTTAACGTACTCCAACAGTCTGTGTGTCAGCGTTCATGAAATGTTTCTCCCCACTGCTTCTGCTCTGCTCAGGGTATCACCACAGCCTCCCCTCCTCTCCCTACACCTCCACTGCTGGGCCTGACGTTCAGAGGTTAGCTCCGTCTGGCCGCCTCTCCTCCGAGTACCTGAATCAGAGCAGCCCCACGAGAGTCGTCCTCCTCATGTGCAACACAGCGGGATCCGGCCAGAAAGCTGCCAGGTGAGCTTTGGGTGTGGAATGTTAGATTTAGCATGGGTTCAGTTTGCATCTCGTTGACTGAAGCCTCATCTAGTGACTAGTGACCCCCTCCCCCCCCACACACATCCTTTGGTGCTATCTTAGTATCAACACCTTACTCTACAGACGGCTCTGTGTTGAGCTGTTTGGGGAAAAAACATTACGCAGGTGTCAGAATGATCAAATCATCAGCGATGATTGTGTTGATGATGAATAATTCTGTGTATCTTTTTTTTAATCTAAAGTCTAAGAACTGGTTTTAACTGTTGTGGCAACATATCCGTCAGTTCCTGCTGGGTTTTTACTAGGGATGCACCGATCCGCTTCTTTCACCTCTGATACGGATATCTGAGATTTAGTAGCGGCCGATACCGATCTGATACCGATACAGAAAAACAGCGCGGAATTACGGTAACAAACGGTAAGTTTCATTGTGTGGAAAAGACTGGGATCATTCTTTTGTGCAAGGCAACATCAGACTTGACTTAAACATGTCCTTCCTAATTTTTAAAAAACAAATAAACAGATATAAATGTACTGAACTACTTCATTATTTAATAATTGTGCAGCAGTAAAACAATTTTTAACCATAAAAATATAACAAGTGTAACTGGTTCAGTCAGTGCAATTAGGGATTCAAAATCCAATGTAAAACAAAATATTAGATAATGAAGGAGCTGAAATTGAGAAAAAAAAACAATAGCTTCTCTAGCTTGGTTGGTAGACTTTCAAAATAAAGAGCAGTCAGCTCTTTATATAGTTTAGTGTAAATGGGAATTAAACATCCATTACAAAAGCATCTGAACAAAACAATAGCTTCTCTAGCTTGTTAAAAACTGTAAAAAATCAGAGGTAGTCCCAACTTAACATGTTTTTTCACCACTAGAGGGGGCAGAAGGCCCTTGGATGAATGCCAATACTGGACAGGACAAGGGGGGAAAAAAATAAAATATAATATAATAAAAAATAATTGTCCGATATGGATCGGCCCATTGTCACCGATACCCGATCTCGAATTTTCTTCTATATCAGTTCCGATATCCGACCCAAATATCGGATCAGTGCATCCCTAGTTTTAATTTTTTTTTTAAGAAACACTCATGGCGTCCCTCATCCCTGTGGAGCCTTATCCGGTTTATCCGCCATTTAATTGTCATAAAATGAAGTCGTCACATTGTTCGCAAACTAATTATGACAAAAAAAATCCACTTTTAGAAACGCAGTGTTATTCTGGAGGTCTTTACTCAGCTGCGTCCATGACAGCAGCTGCTCAGGGTCTCGGCGGCAGTCGCACAGTAATTGTTTGACACCAAAGGAAAGTTACTACCAACAGAAGGGCAGACAGATTTATTTGTCTCCTCTACGATCCAGTCTCAGTCATCGTGTGCCCTTTGGGACTTGATATTGTAGTGTCACTTCCAAGTGTTCAAGCGTGAACACAGTATTCGCGCTCGCTCACACTTCCATGTGTGGATGGTGGTTGGACAGGAACAGATTGCAGACGTTTCTAAAGGCTGGATAATGTCAGGATCTGACATTTGAAACGTCATCTCTTCACAAGCTTCAAGACTCACTTGTATTATTTCGGTTAATATCACTGTCTGTGGAGCTATTTATCTGCAGAAGATGATCTGGGGAAAAGGGCACGATAGCTGCTGTACTCATCTTTTTTTTTTTAAATTTACTTAACAAAATGCTGTCAGTAAATTTGCAGGCAATGCATACTGCGCCGACTTTGGCCATTTGACCCGTTCCTTCCGCGGGACAACAAAACAAACGAACAAAATAACGAACAAACTCTGAGCTCCTTGATTTGTGCAACATTAAATATTGACCAATAAAACTAAAGAATTAGGTCCATAGTCTGAGAAGGCCATTGAGAAATAGTAAAGTGAAAATACAGTTTTTCTCAGTAATCGCACCATCAGAAATGCTCCATGCCCACTCGGGTGCCGAATCCTGTCAGAGGATCAGGCTGCAGAACGCCTAACAACCAAACACACTAAACCAACCCCATGACATAGAAGACCAACGTCTTCTTTTCAATCGGGCTTTTTCATCAATTGGGAACTGAAGTAATTTGGAGTAATTTGTGTTGATTCTTGCTCTCAACAGTCCACGGTTGTCATCGTCTGATTCTCCTCCTCATGATGCTCCGTTCGTTTTCAGCAGCCAAGCACACACACACACTCTGAGAGTCGTGCAGAGTGAGCTCTGGCATTTTTACAGCTGAAATAACCACAAAGCCTCCCGGGGAAAAGACGCCGCCTTGACGGAAGCACGTCTCTCCCGAATCCCAGTACATTTCTCTCCATCAATTTTACCTTCACACACTTTCAAGTCATTAATGCCATAGATGCAGAAACACTGCGACACCATCACAGATGCTGGCTTTTGCACCCTTCTCTTATAACAGCACGGATGGTCTCGCTCATCTTTGACACAAAGAACGGCTTATTTTCCCAAAAAACAGCTGAAATGTAGACTCATATGAGTTCACGCCATGTGTCCACTCTGTTTCTGTCCATCAGAGATGAGCTCATGTTGAGAGAACTCTGCTGTGTTTCTACATAGAGTTTACATATGGCTTCCTCTTTGGGTAATACAGATTCAGGTTACATTACAGCAGGCTGTGTTGAATGAAAAGGGTTTTCCAAGGTACTCCTGAGCTCGTGCAACTATACTTATGATGATGCCATCTTATGCAAATGCCCTCTGAGGGATTGAAGGTCCCGCACGTCCAACATGGCTTTCCTTCCTTGGTCTTTCAGCACCTACAGAGCGAAATATTCTGAAAAGAATCAGGGAGTGTAAGGAAGTCTTTTGCAGTTTTACATTGAGAAATGTTTTCTTTTTTGATAATTCGTGAGCCACAACCCATCTTTGCTTGGAACGTCTTTGATGGACACTCCTTTTATATCCAATCCTGACACCCTCACCTGCCGCCAAATACTCTGCTTTTTGTTGAGTCTTCCAGAACTGTGTTTCATGTACAGTATATTCTATAAACTTTCCTATTTTTTCTCTGCCTTTCTCTCAATCTTTTTGAGTAAGTCACTTGCATCAAGTTTTGTTTATATTTGAAGTTGATCATATTTGAAACGGATCAGTGGTTTAAGCTTAAGTTTCAGGTGGAAGCTTTTATTGCATCTTAGAAAATGTACCATTTTGAGAAAGAGGTTTGTTTTGTTTTTTTTTTTAAAGAAAAAAGAGCATTTTGTGAGTTGTCTTTTTTTCTATTATTTTTCTAACCAAACTAGTCAAAGTTGAATTCTATTTCATAGTTTTTACGTCGTGTTACAGACCAAAATACTGTCCTCTCCCCTCAGATTCGGCCCTCCTTTTCTCATGCTCGAAGACAGGAATATCTCCTGGGACCAGTTGCATCAGAGCATCCTCAGCAAGCTCTATTATCTAATGCAGAATGAATCTCAGGCTCAGGTATTTCCAGCACCCTCACTAACCAATAACATGTCACCCACTCTGTTCTTTACAGCGCAGGGGCTCTTGGGCCTCTGACAGTGGACTTGGACGGAGAAGATTAAAATTGCTGTGCAAAGCAGAGGATTGATGTGAAAAAAAACCCCAAAAACCTTTTATTTTGTTTGGATCATTTCAAAATGTATCAGTTGTGTCATTACTTCTTAGTGTGCAGAGAACTCCTGTTATTCCTTAGTTGGTATTTATACAGTGCCCGCTCTGCCTCTGATGTGCTTGTTTTATCATGTGCCAGTCTTGCATGTTAAAATTCTCCCCTCCCTACCTGTCCACTCAGCCTGTACTGCAAGCTTTGACAACAACCACTCATGAGCTCCATCTCAGCTTCATCTTTTACTCAAAGTGAATTCAAGTGATCTGTACATCATAAGCTCTTAATCACCGCTCGTCACTCCTGAGTACACATCCGCATATAGGCACCCATTCACACTTATACACTTGCACACACTGTTGCCATGGGCAACGCAGTGGTGACAGGCAATATTTGAGGCAGCCTTATCCGGCAGCAAAGACGAGAAGAAAGAGGAGTATCAGTCTGTTGTTTACTGATCGCTATCTGAGTTTCGTAGTGAGAGCCTTAAAACCCGTCTGGCCACCTTTAAAGTGGTTGAATGTTTCTTTGCCCTCATCTTTCTTTTCTTCGTGGTAAAAAGCAATCAGCAGGGCCCTTTGTTGGATTTGTTTATATATTTTTAAGCAGAGAAGATCAGCTATGTCTCAAGGCTGCTTGGTTTCAGTTTAATGCTTGTAAAAATCAAACAATGAAGAATTGCTCCGCTGAAAAATGAAAGAAGCAGAAAATGGGTGCTTTGTAAGCTTATGGTAAGTAAAATGGCATTTTTAACAGCTCGTTCCTTTTCCTTTTTCTCATTCAGCCTATATGTTTTCAGGTCTTTAGACAAGCAGCAGGTGTGAGAACTTCAGTTCACGGAATGGGCCTTTTCCTTTACCTTTAGAGTTCAGTGTTTTGGTGCCACCTAGAGGTCTTTTGTGTTTTAGGTACAAGGCAGGGTGTAAAAGGAAATAAAAAGCTGACCTACATGTAAAAATCCACCTCCCTTTTTTATTTATTTATTAGTTTTTTCCTTTTGTTTCTACTTTGTTTCATTCCTTTGATTCCTGCTTTATCATCAGATGTTTTCATGGTGCCACCTACAGGTTTGTTTGGTGAAGCGCAGCTCAGAAGATGAAAACATGGAAAAACATCTCTGACGCTCACTTTCGATAACATGATTCATTTGAACTGCTTGCTAATGGCTAAATGGTGGTACTGAAGTGTATCTTAAAACATGTTGCCTTTGACCTAAACATAATGAGATCTTATCAGCGTGCAGTTAGTGTCCAGAGAGGAGAATTGGGACCCAGGAGTCACTGGTTCTCTTTCTTGGCCAGTGAAAGATCAGCACTGAGGTGCGTTTAAGTTCCCCAGCACTGTAACTATAGCTACCCACAGTCCTGTTTCTCTAGTCTCTGCGACTATAGAAAGGCTGCTACTTACTTTTGCCAGGTTTAAAAATCTCCTCATGTCTTCTTCTCAATGCTAAATGTTTTGTTTTGTTTTCTTCTTCTTCTTTTTTTTTTAATCCTTCTCAAATCTCTAATGGATTTATTTTGGTCTTACAATAAGGCAAAAAAAGAGTAAGATGCAGGCCAAAGGCCACCGAATACTTTATTAAATAAAAACTGTGCAGCAGCTTAAAACTAATTAAAGATGCATTGAGATGTGGCTTTTGTGCACTGATGAACACTGTGGCGTTGGCACAAAGCAAACACATGAGAAAGGAGCTCCGTTCGGCCTGATGGAGGGCAGGGGTTAATGGTGGGGAAGCGCCAGGGTACAGTTACTTCATTTGAGTCATTGACATGCACCTAATGGTTCAGGATCTATTCCCGCACACGCCGTCTACACCGGTGTTTTCAGTCCTTCCATAGTTTTTATTCTTATTCCCGTTGACATCGGTAAACACTGTTACTGTATTTTTTTTTTTTTTTCCATAAAACTGAATGTGCACTAAAGAGATTTTCAAAGCAAGAAGGGAGAAATGTTGACAACAAAGAACAAACTGCCACAGATCAGTGCTGGCTGATAAAAGAAGAGATTCAAAGGAAAAATGTTTTTTAAAAAAATCAATTGATCGATATATAACTCGGCAGCCGGTTTCCCTGATGGACACTTTCTGAAGCGTTGGAATATTTGGACAAATTTAACATCTGACCAACACTGTGTGTGTTAAACCTTTTCTAAACATCATATTCTTGAGGGGAAGATTATTTCGGTCAAAGTAACATTCATCAACTCGTCAGCACAGACAACAAGGCCACCAGGTGGGCTTTGATTTTTGAGGAGTTACTGTTATCTTCAACAGAAGGAAGTGGATCGGCTGGCAGTTAATGAGCAGAGACGGGGCTGATTTCAGGGTGACTTCAAGCCAGTTTTGTCCAAGTGTTTGATTTTACGCTCTATTAAAATGGGTTTTGCACAAATAGAGCCTGAAGGAATCTATTCTCAGGCACGCTCAGGACGGGAGATTGGACTGAAGACAAGTTTGGGTGCAATCTGTTGGTTTCCTTAGCAAGGAAATTGTTTTTGAATTGGCTCTATATGAATGAATTGGATTATTTTATAAATAACAATGAATTGAATTCCAATTGGCTTGAATTGGACTTTATTATTTAAGTGCCTTGAGATGACATTTGTTGTAATTTGGCGCTATATAAATAAAAATTAATTGAATTGAAGGACAACTTCCTCTTATAAATCCTTATTTTTTTTGACAGCTAACAGTGAGGCCTTCCGATAAGACCATTTCTACTCAGCCACTTTAAATGATTCCTGTTGCATGGAGGGTAGCAGTAGAACATCATTGATGGTGGCGCTTACAAGCTGAGAGGGAAATGGATGCTTAACTCTTCAGTTTAATCAAAATCTCCACCAAGCCCCTGCTCTATTACTCATCAGCGACAAGTGTCTGCTCTCGACGTGTACGCTCATTCAAGCCCATGAAACCGCGACAGGGTATGCTTATTTAATTTGCCGCTTCAGGCTCTTATTAACCAACAAATTTTTCTCTCGTTATCCCCGACCACAGTTTTTATTCTCAAATAATGTTGCAGGCCACGCACATATAACAAATTAGCAACCTGGTGTTGCCCTCTGCTCTCTATAACCGTGCTTATAAATGACATCCATCATCCAGACAACCAAAAAATAATAATTGACATTTATGTTCTGTGTAAATAAATCAAGCTGTACCTTTACGTCTGCATTCATCTTCTTTTCCATGGTCGGAGTGAAAAAACACAGATACAAGGAGAATTTGGTTCATGAACTCTTTTTAACTTATTTTCTCTTCTTTTTCACACCAGAGACGAAGCAGCAATCTGATTTATTATTGTTATTATTATAAGGTTGAACCTGTTCATTTTTTCCCCCACTTTGGACCCATGTGTCGTTGCCTTTCTGTGTTGCTCACAGTTTTAGCGTAACTAGCTTGAAAAAATTACTGTGCATGGAAATTATATGGCTTCGCTATTTATTTTTGTATTGATTTTCACGAGCTACACTGCCTTAGGCAACAATCTTCCGGCAGTTAAATGCCAGTGGCCTGCATAGTTGTACACAGTTGTGTTCCGCCAAATGCTGACTCTGTTTTCTGTATTAGATTTTACAGTCAGCCGAACTCTTTCCCATTACTCCTCCTTGTAGGATTTTGCATATATGTAACATGATCATTTGGTTTTCGCACGTGAATGAATGGTTCTAAATTAGCAAAATGAACCTGGTTCTGGAAGGTCTAACAGTAGAAAGGCACATGTAAGGTAGGCATTCAGTGTCTACTAAACAGTTCCAGTATGTTTAATTAACAATGAGTGACTGTGTGTGTGTAATTCTTTTAGAGAACTGAAAGCATATCAAACACTAAAAGTAAGACATTTTACTCTTTCAAAAAAATATTAGTTCATCCTGAGTTTGATGGCAGCAGCACCGTCTCAAAAAGGTTTTGCACAATAATTAACAGCTGAAGGAACGTGATGCAACTAATTGAGGTAATTAGCAACTGGTGAATGACATGAAAAAGAGCACCTTAGAGGAGCAGAGACTGTCAGAATGGGAAAATAGATAAGAGGTTTAACAATCTGCAAAAAAAACTGCATCAACAAATAATGGACCAATTTAAAAACACTGTTCCTCAACATGAAATTATGGTTGGGTATTCTATTACCTGCAACACTTAATATCATCTAAAGGTTCAGAACATCTGATGCAGATGTCCTGAAGCTGTTTTGAGAAGTGGCGGCGGAATTTAAGGACACGAGAATGTTGACCTGTGTATGTCTCCCTGCAGAATGCTGGTCCCCTGTTTAAGATCAGAGTGGTGGGAGGATCTGCAGCCTGTAGCTACCTGACCCCAAAGGACAGCAGGCCACTGTACCACCCAGCTGTTGATAGGTGGGCAACACGCGTGCACTCAAACCAATGAAAAACACGTACATGCAGCTTTGAAGTTACAAAGACATTTATCACATATGCAGTAGAAAGTTCATCCTTGACAGACGCCCACACTGAAACACTGATATGTACATTATTTGGCAGTGATGTTGAAATAAATCTTATCTGTATAGAAAAACATGTCACTTAAATGATAAATTGCTGTTGAAAAGGCCAACAAACTGCCTTGAACACACAAAAATGGTATAAAGAAGTGAAAGCAGGAATAGAAATGACAATAATTCATATTTAACCATGGTGAACAGGTGTTGTAGCATCAAGTCTTCAGAAATTCAGCGGGCACACAAAGGATGAAAAGAGAACGGGTAGACTGCTCTGTTTGACAGTGTGAAAATAAAGTCTGTGTGATTTAAAAGAATCATGATGTCATCATCCAGCAGAGGAGCTCACTGATGTTGCTGTCCTGTCCTGAGCTGAGGGTGAGGGTCAGGCCCTCCAAAAAGGAGCAAGAACATTGTAATCCTTCAGACCGGACAGTATATTTTTTGTGTTCCTTTGTCTCAACAAGCCTGTGTTTGATGCATCAGCATCTGAATCTGTGTGCCACGCACGTGACTGTTACAGATCAGTGCCTACATCAAATTCCACTGACTTACAGCATTTGTGCTGATGGACTTTTTAAAAGGCAAAATTCAACATGAAAGTCCTTCCCGAGCAACAGAAGAATGACATCAGACAACAACTGAAATTGAAGTGTAGCTGGAAGCACTCAATCACACAGACAGGACGGATCCCTTTTTGTTTTGAGTTAAGAATGTCAGGCGTGATACATTTTAAGTTCCTTAGTTGCGGATTATGACTTCTTCTTTTTTTTAAGGTAAGATCAAGGAGAGTAAGGCGCCGTAGATGCAGTTGTAACTGAGTTATTTGTCAAACTTCAGTGTTTGTGGTAGTCCTTTGACACCGTATTGAGATCATCGAGGTCCTTGATTTGTGTTGTTACGTAAGCCTGACACCTAGTGGTTATGCTCTGTACACGCTTTGAAGAGTTAGTGAAACTCACTTGTTCCATATGAAGTGCACCGTACATGCTGAGTAAAAGCCTGTAAGACTTGTCATGTTAAATGGAGTGGTGACCTATAGAGGGAAGAACTGAACAGTGAATCATTACTTCAAGGGACAAGCAAAATTCTTCTTTCCTTTTTCTCTTTCTCCTCCTCCCTTTTCACCACCACCACCACCTAACTGTATCTTGTTGCAGTAGCCCTACTCTTCCTTTCCCTTTTTTTACCATCTTGGAATTTTCTACTGATCTTTTATGTGTTAAAAAAAAAGGGGGGGAGAATCAACGAATTGCTTCAGTTGATTACAATGAATAAATTTTTTCCAAAGGACAAAGCACGCTGCCATCTCCAAACCAGAAGACTCAATTTAAGATGTAGGGAAGGAGCAAAATGCAGAGAAAGAAGAAGGAAGTTTAAACCATTTCGTGCTTTGATCATCATGGAGAATGGAGTACGATCACCAACAAGTAAACACAGGCCTTATTCGCTGACAGCGACACAGCAGGCATATTGGGAATGCAGCATTATTTATTCCACATAGATATGGCAGCGTGAACATGACTCCAGCTCCTCTCCACCCGTCCGTCAGACTATATGTACAGACGGAGACTGTGTACAGAACGGTAAGAGAAGGTTTTTAAGAACAGATTTTTACCAACAAACAATGCACAAAAAAAATCTAAGAGTCAAATTAATCTGTTTTCAGGTGAAAAAGTTATTATTTATGTTAAAATGGGCCTAAAGGTGTGTTAAACTGATCTAGCATCCCTGTGTAACTTATTCCAACAGATTTTAGCTGTCACTGCAAAAGTTTCTCAATGGCAATGAGTTGTATCTGAGGTTTTTACATCACATAAGTAATAATAAAAACCTTGGTGACACTGCCGCATGTACCAAATGGAGTCATTTTGTCAAGTGCACTTCAGTGACATTGTCTGAGCCAGGAGGTAGGGAGTAATGCGTGTTTTCACGGGAGAATGGAATGCAGATAAAATTTGTCCTCATCAAGGACAAATCCTCGCATTAGGGATTCTCCTGTGTTTGCATGCAGATATGTGCTTTGGCCAGATCTCATTTGTGGACAGCATCAGTCTGGATATTCCTGCTGCCAGAGTGTGTGTGTGTGTGTGTGTGTGTCATTGTAGAATGAAATAGAAGCGCCCACACACAACCCAAAGCTCATTGTCACCAGACTAACTCTATTAGGTGCTGCAAAACTAATTCCAGCTGTCTTTTCTGGTTTTGGGTTTTTGAGTCAACTGGGACAACATGGAAGTGTGTGAATCTGCAAAGTAATATTTAGGTTCTTCTCTTCCTTGTATCATAGAGCGTTGAATTTCTGTGGCCCGGGGGGACCTCCCCATGTGAAACTTGTTATCGAGTGGGAACACAGCTCTAAAGAATGGTAAGTAAGGTGCCCACTTGTACTCCCAGTAGAGTACACATGTGAAACTAGAAAAACCATAATCAGGACAGTCTGTATAGAGGATCCCCGGCTGTTGAAATTCCATGAACATACACCAAACCAGTCTGTCCGTCAGGTGACACAAACATGCATGACTACTGATTTGAACCGTGTAAACAAAGTTTGATTCGCACATGAATGAGAACAATACACATTGTACTTGGTTCAGTTTGTTTGGCAGCATCCAGGAGGAGGTGGTGAAGGATGCAGAGAGTGTGAGGAACCAGCAGCAACAGCACCTTCAGCAGCACAGCTGTACCTTGGACGAGTGCTTCCAGCTATATACCAAAGAAGAACGGGTGAGACAGAAGGCAACAGGGCTGTATCAGTGGAAAAAAAGGGGTCTCATGGAGCCAGTGCCATTAGAATTGCAATTAGAGTTAGACTTTTGTACAATTAGCTTGCCCTGTGACTCACTGATTCTAAACTGGTTGTTTACAGTTTTATTTCGTCTCCCTTTTAATCTCATTATAGTGTAGTATAAAAAGATTTAAAAAAAATTTTTCAATCATGGTAACCTTAAGAGCTGTAAGTAATATTTTATTGAAACGATGCACCAATCAAACAACTGTTGTTGTTGTTGGAGGCAAAAATGAAGGAAAAGGGAATTTTCAGGGTTCATTTGCTGAAAGGCAGCATGTATGCAGAAACAGTGCCTGTTCTCTCGTATACCAAAATGCTTTCATTCAGCCCGAGCTGATGGACACGACAGGTTTTTGTTTTTTAAGGGGAGTTTGTCCGTTGCTGCTTTTGCTCAGTTACAAGCAATTTATGACCTCCCTACAGGCCTTTTTTTTTTTTCTCTCAAAATTATGATCTTGCAGTTTGTCAACCTTTTCTTTGTGACACCCCTATTTTTCTTTATATTAAGTAAGCATGGATGCTTTTCTCTCAATCTGAATTTGGATGAAATGTCCCCACTGTTTATGCCACCTGTGATAGATGTAAGTTGAGTGAGTGAGGGGGGGGGGGCTGGGTCACCTCTTAAGGGCTCATCCTGACATGAGGAGTTTTTGGAATGATTTTATTTAAATTAAAAAAATTTTCATACAGCATCGTATACAATTAGAAGTTATCTTCCAACATGATTCATGCAGCACCTGAACTCTTCTACTACGGAGCCATGCTATTGGTAGTTTGCAGTTTAGCATTGTCTTGCTGACATGTGCTCTCATCTAGATGATGATTTTTTTCAAGGAAAGGCCAAGCATATGTTGCTCTAAAACTTGTAAATGCCTTTAACCATTGACAATGCCTGTTAAAAGGTGCAAGTTACCAGTTCTATTGGCACTAATGCACCCCCATTCCATCAGAGATGCAGGCTTTTAACTGAGCACTAATAAGGTGGATTGTCCACAGTTTTCCAATCTGCCGCAGCCTCAGTCCATTCTAAATGAGCTTTGACCCAGAGAAGATGGCTGTTGTGTTCCTGGATCATGAACACAAATTGTTTTCTCTTTGTATGATGGAGCTATAACCTGCATTTGTTGATGACACGGTGAACTGTGCTCACAGTGATGTCTGGAAGTGTTCCTGAGCCCATGCAGTGATTTCCATGACAGAATCATGCCTGATTTCAAAGTAACAAAGGGCCAAAAGATCACGGTCATCCCAAACTGATATTCAGATGAGTTGCTTGTGCGCAGAGATGTCTCCTTTTTTTTTTTTTTTTCTAAACCTCTGCCCATGTTTACTTCTGAGAGACTCTGTCTCTTTCAGGTGCTCTCTTTTTTTCTTTTCTTTAAAACCAGCTTCTTCACCAGCCTTTTTTTTTTGCCCTGCCCATGTTTCAAAGTTTCTTCCATTAAATTCCAGATTTGTTGTTTTTCTTGGGGTTATTTTTTTTATGAAATGGTAAAATGTCTCACTTTTAATTGTGAACGAAAAACCAGTTCATTAAAGTTGAAAACCAAAATTCAGTTTCTATTTACACTTTACACAGCATTCCCAACATGTTTGAGCTGTGCACTAAGGTATAATGAGAAAAGAATGTTATAATGAAATGTTATAATAACATTAGTTTAGCAGCTGAAGTTGAAAAAATTGCTTTTGTAAGGAGCATCTTCATTATCATGCAAGTTAGTTATGTACTAATTGTGTTGAAGGCTCCCATTATTACTGTCACTAATTGACACTGTGACAACCAGCCCACTGGGGGAAAACTCTTGGTGGCTGCGGTATTGTTCCATATTTGTAGAAGACTCCAGGAAATTGATGGGTACACATTTAATTGAGGCTGACCTATTCAAATCCCAGATGAACGGTCCCGTAGGTGCCAGGCTTATTATGCTCTTATGCTCTGTACTTTATTCATGCTGCTCAAGGTCTCAGGTGAGGCAGTTACTTTACTTGTGAAAAGCAAGACATGGGTTCCCTATTTTAAAAATAGATTCTAAAGGCTGATTGAATGATGTGCTCAAAGGAACCAGTGCCCTGGCAAATGTTTTGTCTTGCCTGGTCTTCTCTTGTCTTATTTATTTATTTATTTTTAGTTTATTTCAGATTTAGGAATTAATCCTAATATGCAGTGACAGTAATTTGTTTTAACCGGCACCTGGTAGTGTACAGAAATAGCCTGGCAGTGGATGGAGGTGAAGAGATGGAGTGATGGAACTTTTATGAAAGCGTGTGAGCGGAGGGGGCTGAAATGACGAGACAACAAGACGAAGGAGTCAGCCTATTGTCAACTGTAAATGGCAATAAGCGCTTATGAGAAATGATGGACGGAAACATAACCGAGTGCAGTCAAGGTCATGGCTACAAGATCGGTTGCTTAGGTACAAAAATAGGTCTGAGAATTTCTTTAGAATTCCCTGACACCTCCCAACCCAACTCACTTTTTGCCTCAAGGTTTTTTGGGTTTTTTTTTCTCTCTTTTTCTTAAGATTGAATAGAAATCTATTGTCACGCAAATGCAGATTCACCGGTGGGAGGCAGCTTGAAAGGAGCTATTTAGAATTTTATTTCCAACTAACACCAAAAATGCTGCTGGTGGAGGAAGACCAAAAGCATGAACTGACTGGGAGGAATACAGTAATAATGATCAGGCACTGATATAAAGGAAGCTTTGAAGTTTGTATACAGAGGAAGGTAATGACCATCATCTGAAGCTTCATTTAGTCTTTGTTCTTGGTTAAAACCTGGGGAACAGGCAGCACAACCACTCTTAAATTGAAATACAGGCCAGTAGAGCCAACAAAGCCTTTACAGGAAAGAAAAAAAATATCATAAAAGCTGCACAGACCATCCATGGAGACAGATATGACAGCCAGAATGTAAACGTGAATGGCTGTGGGCTGGATGAAGGCTGGAGAAGATGACTGTCCTTTGTTTATCCGGGGACACATTTTGTAATTTTATTACTAACATGAACAGGATAATAGCTAAGAATAACCAATAAGCGTATCCTCTAAATTGTGATGTGTATCTTCTCATTACTGAGCATTTATGCCCCTAGCAATAACCCTCTCTGAAGAGTCAGTTAATCATGAACCTTTGGAGGTATGAAACAACAAGGCAAGGGAGATTTGTTCCTGATTGGATGCAGTTGCGCAATTGTACTTGTGTTGGCAAGGAAACGGAAACCTGCGTGTGCTGTAAGTTTTATTTGGTCCCCATTCTGCTAAAAACACCTTTTAAGGTGGTCAACAATGGTCATTGCATTTGTGTTTCAAAATGTATCAAGGGAAGAAGCGGGCAGAGAGACTGGAGCCTCCTCTTTTACAGCCATACCTGTGTAATATGTGGCTCGCTGCAGCTGGCCCGGTTCGAGTCCTGCATCGGACGGCCCTTTGCTGCATGTCGCCCCCCCCCCCCCTCTCTCTGCTTCCTGTCTCTCTTAACTGTCCTATCCATTAAGGCTCTAGCATGGTTGCCGCGTCTGCTCGCGCGAGCGGTGTTGATGACGTCATGAGTTCGTGCCCGCCATAGGACCCTATATAGTGGCGCAAGTCGTTGCGCGCCAGTAGTTGCAATTTTCTCCGTCACAGAGGTGGCGCTGCTGCGTGAAAGTTACCTCTACTCTACAACCACGAAAGTGGAGAAGAAAACAATGCCGCTGTCAAGAGCAAGAATACTGTAATTAATGATACTGCTGCAGTTTTCGGATCATTTTAATTTTTTAATTCAGTTAAAAGAGGTAAAGGTTTGAAGCCCCCGGCATCAACAGAGTCTCTGCCCTCTTCTTTGCCTTCACGTATCTGTCCCGTAGCTGCTTCCACACATTCTTACAGAACTCTCCCTCTTTCCCCAAAGTTCTGCCAATCTCTGTGTACCAGTTTGGGGAGTTTACGTGCTCCCTGTGCTGTTTCCCTGCAGTTTCGTACAGCTGCCTGTACAAACGCACCTCCTCACTGAGCCTGGTCTCACATCGGTCCATCCGGTTCGTTGTGCTCGGCGCCGCCAAGTTACAAAAATCGACTGGTGCACGACAACGCGCTGCGCCGTCTTTTCAAGGCAAGCGCCAGGCCTGAAACGTCATTTTGACGTCACGGTCCACCACCGCCGTGACAGACGCGGCAACCATGCTACCGCCTTTAAAGGCATAAAAAGCCCCCCAAAATAATAAAAAAATAAATTAAAAAAAGTTGTTTTTTTTAACCTTTGATAATATTATGTACTGTCGAGGGACAAATATGCAAAGTCAATTCCAGTCTTTCTCTGAGGAAAATTGCTTTTAAACATTCTAATGATTTTCCTATGCTTTAGTTGACGAACTGGATATCTTTGGGTTGATACTGGCTTAAAACAAAAGTCAAAGTCAATTTTCATCTGCATTTTCAATCCTATTCTATTTCTGACTCAGGCTTTTAAACGAGTACGAGTGAACTTGCACCATTCTACCGGGGCACATTTGATTAAACAAAAAAAAAAACATTGATAAAATGAAGTTATGTTTAATGTGGACTTTAAGTTCTGTTTGTGTAACCATTTGTTTGCCTTTTCAATTTACCGATTGCAGCTAGATCCAGATGATGCCTGGAAGTGTCCCCACTGTAAGCAGCTTCAGCAGGGCATGTTGAAGATGAGTCTGTGGACACTGCCCGACATCCTCATCCTCCACCTCAAGCGCTTCCGACAGGTGGGCAATAGTTGAAGTGGCTGTTGATGAAGGCAGCTGTGCTAAATAATCTTCCACTTGAACGTCCACATTTTAAAGCTGCACTGATCAATAATTCTTTATGAAGAGTTGCTCAAACAAAGAAGCACTAAAGATCCAGTGTACATTAAAGATGAGTACAGTACATCCCTTTGGATTATTTAAAGTGGGGTCATAATCATTTGTGGGGTTGCAGAATACATTTAACGAAACTTCAAAACAAAGATGCAGTGAAAACATTTGTCGGATAAAGGGTAATTGCACGACTACGTTTTTTTGTTGTTGTTGTTTTTTTAAGAGCCTGTGATTTCCACAGGTCTCTCAGTGAGGTATTTTCCTGTGAAACTAAGAAACCAGATGGTGAGCCGAAAAAGAGAATTGACAATATCAAATCAAATGTATTTAGCACATATAGCACATTTCATGTACAAACAATTCAAAGTGCTTTACATAAAATAAAAGCATTGCAGCAGGGAGTGGAAGAAGCATTAAAATACATAAAAGAAAGTCTGAAACGCAGACAAGAGTTTGGAGGTGCTCATATGAATAGTGGCTGTCACCCAATGAAATGAAACGAAATGAACAGTCAGACAGCTTTGGGTCCTTGGTCTTGTGCATCAGATGTCAGATTCAGAATTATTACTTTTAGTTGTGGGTTTGAGGTACCTCTCGGTAACGGCATGGCTTCGCTTTTGTTACCGTTTATCCGTAGCTTTTACAGAAAGGAAAGAATTTTATTTACAGAAATACAGAAATAAAATTCAACTGAAAAATGTTCAGGCTGCACTTGCGGTTGCTTGTTTGCAGCATGCAAGTTTTCAACAGAGGAGTATTAAAAAGTAAAATCAGGGAACAGAACAGCTTCCAAAGAACATGGAAGCTTAATAATGCAGGCTGAGACTGGTGAGCTGAGATTCGAGGGGGTTGGAGCAGGACCCTCTGAATAATATCCCCAATGAATTCTTTGAAGAGAGGACAACACTCTAGGAAAATTCACTAATGCCCACGAGGCTCAGTGGAGTCAGGAAGAAAAAATAAAGACTTTGGCAAGTTAGCCAGCACCTGCTTCTTGGTCTAAATCTTCAAGCACTTGTTCTCTGCCACTTTTGTTGCTGTGTCCCATAGAGACTTGGAAACCTCTACTCCCTCCACGTCCTATACCTCTGGCTCTGATGCTTAGATCCTGTTCTTCTGCCACAACACTGCAAAAACTTATTGAATGGGGCATATACTCTATATTTGTTCACATAAGCAGAATTATGTGCAAACAGCACAAGAAAAATGTGACTTTTCAAGTTTTTTTTAGCCTCAGGCTCAATATTTTAGAGTCAATATATTGGGTTTATTTTAGGTTTTATTGTAGTTTTGTTTAGACATTTCTATTCTTTATCATATAATAATAAACTTTATTTCACAGACTCAAGGTCCAGATAAGAATATGCAGTACATTAAAAAGACATTAAAATACATACACCCTCCCCCCCCCCCCCACACACACACACAGAGACAATCATTTCATAAAAATCGGATTGGATAGGCCCACATAAAATTGGCTTTTCCAGTATTTCCAGATGTCAGAAAATGTATTGGATGTCACTTTCCTTTATATTAGACAAACACCTTATGATTCAATTTCTTGATAGATTTAATCTACACATAAATTTATACATAAGGCTCCTCATATAATGTGTTTAATCTTCATTTACACATCTGTTTGTCCATGCAGGCAATTCCAGTATCAATAAAGTTTTTCTTATTCTGGTTGAGCCACCCAGGAATAATGGCTCTTATAGTGACAAGAAGACAGAGTAACCAAATGTTCCTCTCTGGTTGTTTTACAGCGGTTATGTTCTAAGGCGCTAAAAGGATCTATCGCAAACACATGCGCTACCCGTAGAGATGTGTAACATGAACAGAATTTGAGTCAACATTGCAAAAGCAGACTTTCTGGTTATACTGTAGGCAGCTTAGATTGGCGCAGCAGTGCTGACACTCCATTTAAGAAAGTTGGGGTTGAGCGAGGCACTTCAGCAGACCTCAGACTTTAGTTCAAATGCAAAAGAAACGGCGCTGAAATGAAATTCCACCTCCTTTAAAATATAAAAGCCTCAGGTTTTCCGAGTGCTGTTGGCCAAAAGTGCATCTTTTTAAAGAACGGAGCGAAAGAAAAGACTTCAGCGACTGATGCAAGTGAAATGCTTTGACAGAAAAATATCCTGGGAAGAAGAAATATCTTAACATGTGATTTTAAGATATTTCATCTTTCTTCGATTTTCAGTTTGCGCTACCGTGAGCAGAGCCTCTGTGCTGTCACTCGAGCAGAGCTTATCTGGTCCCGGCTTGGATTTCTGGATATCGGCCACCTCCTGTAGGAGAAGCCATGTGAAGATCCATCATGTGGAAGGGCTCGGTCTTCCATGCTTCCTCCTCTTCCTCTTTTAACCCTCTGTCTGCAGCTGGCTGAGGCACTCTCTCATTAATTCATCCTAGGGAGCCGTCTTGCTGTTGGACTCTTGGGTGGTGTTTGTTTCGTTATGGGACACAGGGTGACACAGAGCTATTGTTGCTTAGGTGTTGCAAGGTGTAGGTGCTGCTCTCAGTGCATTGTGAGTTTTCATGTCCTATCATCAACCTCCCTCTGTGGCTTCCCTGCGGCCAGCTTACTATTCCAAATCTGCTGACCGGTTAGACATATTTACATTACCAGTCCAAAATCTGAACACACCAACCTGTTCATTTTGAGTATTTTAACATCCTGCACCTTTATTCTACAGCAGCAGGCCACCAAGAGGAAAGTTAAAAGTAGGAGAATAGACGTGTAAATCTCCACTTAAACTCCAAGCAAACAGGCTAACATGTCATTAGCACTGCCACTCAAAAGGAGCGTTCCATCCATGTGGAGACAGTCAGTGGCAGTGACAACTTAGTCCCAGAGAGCGGAAGCACTTCAAAAGAGAGAAGTCATTACTGCGGTAGTTTTGCTTTTTCCAGTTGCCAAATGTTCACTTTTGTTTCTGGCTGTAATGATATTGAATATGATCCCTGCATCATCTAATTTGTAGTGTTTCATTAACTCGCTGTCCCTGTCAGGAGAATACTACATGTTTTTTCTCCACATATTTCACGCTGGGAAACATATTTCCAACATTTTGAAAATCATTTTCAGATAGTTGCAAAGCTGCAAAATGAGTTAACTTTAGAAAGACCTTGAGAAAATAACGCTTTATATTTCTTTCTTTCTTTCTTTCTTTCTTTCTTTCTTTCTTTCTTTCTTTCTTTCTTTCTTTCTTTCTTTCTTTCTTTCATCTGTATACAGAATAGAGTTCAAATCGCAGTGTTGTAGCTAATTGTGAAAAGGGGATGGAGGAAGCTTTGCTTTTAATATTCCAACCCCTCACTCAACCGCTCACAACAAAACAATCACAAAATTCACAACAAAACAAACATAAAAACACAATTCACAACAAAACAAACATAAAAACACAATTCATTACAATAACTCTCAACACAAACACAGGACAAAGACAGAGACACAGACAGGCCCAGACAAACTCCAACCCTATACCCCTCTCCCCACAGAATATACATACATACACATGTATACACATACACATATATATACATACATACACACATAACATACACACAATAGTTAATACAATAGGTTTTTGGGCATCAGTCACTCTCCTCCTGGTATTTCCTCATCACCTTTCTTTTGAACATTATTTTAAACTTTACCAAATTTGTACAGGTTTTTGTTTCCCCTGTTAGACTGTTCCATAATGTGACTCCCCTCACCGAAATACACATAGATTTCAGGGTTGTTCTTACTTTTGGTTGGTATAATTTATTAATTCCCCTTTGTTTGTAATTGTGGTGAGCTTCCCTATCTTGAAATAGATTTTGAATATTACTAGGAAGAGAATTTTTCGATGCCCTGTACATTATTTGAGCTGTTCTATAATTAATCAAGTCACACAGTTTTAAATTGAAGGTGTTGAGGAAAAGTGTGTTGGTGTTCATTATATTTAACGTGAAGAACAATTCTCATGGCTCGTTTTTGAAGTGTGATTAAAGGTAACAAATTTGTCTTGTAACAGTTTCCCCAGATTTCTATACAGTAACTTAAGTATGACATTATAAAGGAGTGATATAGTATAAATAAAGAACTTTGATTTAATACAAAACTACAGCGTTTCATCACACCAACACATTTAGCCACTTTTGATCGTACATGTGTTATGTGAGGTTTCCAAGATAGTTTTTCATCTTTTTCAATTATTATGTTATCAATTATTATTTGTACAGGCACATTGTTTTTTCGGTTTCGGCATAAGTTTAGTTTTATTCAAATTCAATGATAATTTATTTATATTGAACCAGTTTTTTAACTTATACATTTCTTACGTTATTTTATTCAGAAGTTTCTCCAGGTCATCCCCTGAACATAATATATTTGTATCATCTGCAAATAGAATAAATTTCATGATTTTAGATATTTTACATATATCGTTAATATAAAGTAAAAAGAGAGTTGGCCCCAAAATTGAACCTTGTGGGACCCCACAATTTCTCTGCATATAGATTTATGTTGATCAACCTGAACAAGCTGCCGTCTGCCCCGCAAATAGCTCTCTAACCAGTTGTATGGAGTTCCTCTAATGCCATAATGTTCCAATTTGTTCAGTAGAATATGGTGATCAATAGTGTCAAAAGCCTTTTGGAGATTAATAAAAATTCCGATAATAAATTTGTTTTTTTCAATACAATCTGAAATTTCTTCCACAAGTTCAATCAACGCAAGTGCTGTGGATCGATCGTTTTTTTTTCTCCATAAATTTGAATAATCTTACATTAAATATTGTTTCTACTATTTTTGAGAACTGTGGCAGGAGAGAGACGGGGCGGTAGTTAGTGAAGCAGTATTTATCTCCAGATTTAAATAAAGGGATAACTCTAGCGGTTTTCATTTTGGAGGGGAATTGACCAAACTGAAATGATAAGTTGCAAATATGTATAAGCGGTTTGACAATTGCTTCTGCAACACTTCGAATTGTTCTCATGTCTACGTCATCAATATCCTGAGATATTTTATTACTACATTTTTTTATTGTGTCTAAGACCTCTTTTTCATCAGTGGGAGCAAGAAACATAGAATTTGGATTAGTATCAATTAAATCAATCATTGGTTCATTATTAGTTAAATCTGTCCACAATCTCCTGCTTTTCACAAATAACCTTGTCATTCTCCATAAAATACTCTGGATAGCAGGTACTATTAGAACCTCCTCTAATTATACTATTCAGTGTCTTCCACATGCCTTGAATATTATATATTTTACTATCAAGTAATATTGTATAATACTAATTTTTTACTTGCTCTTAAGATGGCTGTCAATTTATTTTTGTATGCTTTATGACTGCAGATTTTGTTCCCCTGACATTTGATTTTGTACCACAACCTTTGGTGATCCACAGATTTTTTTTTTTAATGAAAGTTTACTGGGGATTTTAGCTCACTGAGAGGAGAGAGAGCTCCGAGCTCCGATCCAGGTTTGGATTTGAGTGCCTTGGAGGAGAGGGTGGCTGGCCTGGCCTGATCGGAGCTACGTCTTTGCGTATGCGCAGTGTTAAAGCGCCTCTCCTGTACGGCTCATAAGCCACTCATCATTTTCCCGAAAGAAATCCTGGCGGTCCCGGAACACTCTCTCGCGCCTGATGCGCGCGTTCAGGTCCTCTAACAAAGCCAGATCTGCCATCGTTTCGCCATTGGTGGGAGACAACATGGATGAAAAGTAACAGCCAACAGTGTAACATGCATGATATTGAGACATTGCTTCACTTTACTGTTACTGCCCTGTCTGTCTGTATAATCTGGGAGCTAAGCAGAAATTGCTCTCTGTGCCTTAAATGAAGCACAAATTTCCAATATTCCCTTTTGTCTTATTAAAATCAGAACTCCAAGCTCATCTATTTATTGATCTATCTATTGCTAGTGATCTTGCATTCCCTATGACGATTAAAGGAAAAAGTAGTTAGAGCTTCCTCCTCCTTTCTCTCCCTTTTGCTGCTACCTTACATCTGTGACGTCTCCTCTCAACTCATTTGGATTTTTTGTCTTATCCAGAGATTACTTGAGATCACATCTGCTCCCGCAAGTAAACGACACTCCCGTTGTTATGGTTACTCGTCATAACAGAATTGTCGAAAGCAGCACAGCAGCTAAACCAGAAAAATCTTTCAGAAACCAGTGTTATTCATGGAATAAAGCTCAGCAGAACAAA